>NC_141550.1:13852500-15277500 GCF_021556685.1 Rattus norvegicus | reverse complement strand
GAGGCCAGAAAACAACTTGTGGAGGTTGGTTCACTACTTCTACAATATGAGTCCTAGAGAGGACTTGTCAGTCTTGAGAGGAAGTGGCCCCCACTTACACCCCAGTGTGTTTCTATCAAGTGTCCTTCAAGCTCTCTTTTGGGGGGGATGAGGTGCCTCCTAAAACTCCGTGACAAGGAAGAGAGGCCAGCGGAACAGCCCGAGTGTGAAAACATTTTGTCCCTGAAGACAGAAGTCAGAGCGATCTCAGCAGGTCACTACTGTCTGTCACATGATGTAAAAGTGCCCATGGTGGGAAGAGGAAACCAGAAGTTCAGCCATGGAGAGAAACTCAGCCAGGAACTCCAGCTGACTGCCTCAACCTTTCCAGTCCGTGTCTGCTGGCTATCGTGGTCACTGGATTTGATGTCGCCATCGCTCAGAGCTCTTCACTCCTTCGCTTGGAAGCCTCACCTGAGCAGACAACATTCAGTTCTAACTCTGTCTATGTAAATGTCAGCTGACTTCCTCATGAGGCATTATTCCCAGCTGATTTCTGCTGAATGCTTTCAACACCTATCTGTCTGTCTGTCTGTCTGTCTATCTATCTATCTATCTATCTATCATCTGTCTGCCTAATCTAACTACCTTCCTACCTACCATCTGTCTGTCTCTCTGTCTGTCTGCCTATCTACCTACCTACCTACCATCTGTCTGTCTGTCTGTCTCTTGCTATTTTACTTTGTACTATACTCACCTACCGTGTAGATCATTTTCCAGACCATACAGAATATCCCAAGGCCACTGGCTGGCCAGTGAGCTTCAGGGATCCAGCTGTCCCCTTCCCTCGCTGGGACTCACACTGGGGTTACAGATGTGAACCACCCAAACTGGCTCTTATATGGGACCCTAACCACCCACTGAGTCAGCTCCCAGCCCCTACTACTGTTTTAAGCCACTAAGTTCTGAGTGATTTGTCTGTCTGTCAGCAGCAGATACATTATACAATATTGTTATCAGGAAAAGGGCGAGGAGGTGACCTAAGGAAGACGAGTTCTCTGGGAAGTAAAAGATAGACGCCCGTAGTCCATCTTTTCTAATTATTTCAGCCTAGAGCACATTAGACCAATGGCCCGACAGATCCACAACCCGAAGTGTTAGCTGTGTGTCCCTGAGACAGAGTACCTGCCAGAAATAACTTAGGGGAAGGGGGATCTATCTGGGCCAAAGGTTTCAAGGGACACAGTCATCAGTCCATGATAGCAGTAGGAATGTGTCAGAATGCTTCTTATAGCGGCTGAGCAGGAAGCAGAGAGGGTGTGACTGTAGGGAACCAAGGGTAATACACCTCCAAGGGATGCTCCCAGTGACACCTACTTCCTCCTCCTAGCTCTCGCCTCCTAAAAGTTTACAGTCTCCCCAAATAACTCCACCAGGTATGAAAGAGGAATTTTAACACGAATGGGCCAGGCATGATGACACACCTGCTATAGAAGGAAAGAAAGGAAGGCAAGTTCAAGGCTATCCTTGGCTACATTTTGAGTTTGAGGTCAGCCTGGGCTACATGGGACTCTGTCTCAAAGACTGAAACAAACACATGAACTTGTGAGTGATATCTGGGATTCAACAAACCATAACACTGTGGAAACAAAGGCCTGCTTATGCTACTCAATCCCAGCGACCCTGAATAACTTCACAGTCAGAGGCTCCTGGAGGAAGGCTACATGCCTTCCAGCCTTCCCTCGGCTGCCCCTCAGAGGTGTTTTCCTCTTTTTTATACAGCTCACAGCACAGGAGGCCTCTCCCAGGAGAAAGATCTCCTTTCCTGGGCCCCTATTCTGCCTATGGGATTCCCCAGCCTTGCTCACTAGGAAGGCTAGTGATGACTTAGGGAGGCAACAAAGCAAAAGGTAGAGACCCTCCTGTTAATCCCAATAGAGTTGGACAGGGAGCATCTTCGTGAGTGAGTGTGTGTGTGTGTGTGTGTGTGTGTGTGTGTGTGTGTGTGTGTATGTGTGTGTGTATGTCCATATGTGTTTGGATTCAAATATGTGCATATGCATATGGAGGCCAGAGGTCAACCTCAAGTGTCATTCCTCAGGAGCTGAACACCCTTTCTCCCCTCTTTTTTTCTGACACAGAGTCTCACTGTGTAGTCCACAGTGGTCTGGAACTCTCTATGTAGACCCTTGAACTTACAGAAATCCATGCACTTCTGCCCCCAGCCCTCTGAGTCCTGGGACTAGAGGTTTGTGCCCAGACCATCTTTTCTGTTTTGACATAGTCTCTCACTGGCTTAGAATTTGTCGAGTAGGTTAAGCTGACTGCTCAGTGAACCCCAAAGATCCAATAGTCTTTACTTCTCCATCACTGGGATTATAAACTGGTGACATCATGTCCAGTTGTGTGTGTGTGTGTGTGTGTGTGTGTGTGTGTGTGTGTGGTGTTGTATGTGTTTATGTGGTATGTGGTACGTGTCTTAGGGTTTTACTGCTACCATGACCAAGGCAACTCTTACGGAGGACAGCATGTAATTGGGGCTGCCTTACAGGTTTCTGAGGTTCAGCCCATTACCATCATGGAGGGAAGCATGACAGTGTCCAGGCAAACGTGGTGCTGGAGAAGGAGCTGAGAGTTCTACATCCAACTGTAGCCAGAAGAGGACTGTCTCCCAGGTAGCAGCTAGATGAGACTCCCAAAGCCCATCCCCACAGTGACACACTTCCTCCAACAAGGGCACAGGTTATAACAGTGCCACTCCCTGGGCCAAGCATATTCAAACCACCACAGTATGTATATATACATATACAGAGGAGTGTGTGTGTGTGTGTGTGTGTATGTGTGTGTGTGTGTGTGTATGTGTGTGTGTGCATGCGTATGTATGTGCAGGCACACATGCATGCATGGAAAAGTCACAGTCAGCATTAGGTATGTTCCTCAATTCCTGTGTGTGAGTGTTCTCTGTATGCATGTATGCCCATGCACCACACTTGTGCATGCAGTGCCTTCAGAGGCCAGAAGAAGGTGTTAGACTTCCTAGAACTGGAGTTATGGATGCCTGTGAGCCATCACATGGATGTTGGGGACACAACCCTCATCCTCTAGAAGAGCAGCAAGTGCTCTTAACCACTGAACCACATCTAGCCCCAGCCTTTTTTTTTTCTCCTGAGACCAGGTCACTCACTAAACCTGGAGCTGATCAGCTGGCTGGCCGAGGAGCTTCCAGGGATCTCCTTCCCCAACACTGGAGTTACAGACACACATGGCCACATGTGGCTTTTACATGCCTGTCAGGGGTCTAAGCTTAGGCTCATGGTTGAAAGACAGGCACTTTACCCACTAAGCTATCTCCCCAGATCTGAGGACTGAACTCAGGTCCTTGTACTTGCAAGGTAAGCACTTTGCAGCCTGAGCTATCTTCCCAGCCTTGTCAGTTTCCGGGACCAACAACTAAAGATCCACAGAATGGCAGTGTAGCCCCAGGAAGACCAAAGCCTTCAGGGGGCTGCTCTCTGTGGCTGTGTTGGGGTGAGGAGCTTTCAGTCATTTTCGTTTTCTTCCCAAAGTTCCCCAATAGCTCATACATTTTACAGAGACTGTTCACAGTGTTTGTAACCAAGAGAAAAGAGAGAATCCATTTAAAAGTAAGAGCACAAAACTTCTGGCTGCTCATCCAAGACTTCCAGCCCCAAAGCGCTTGTGAAATGAGAGCCAGTTGTCTCGGTGTCTGTTTATGTATGGAAATTTTAATTCCCACCCCACCACCCCTAAACTTGTCTAAGGAAAAATGCAAGCCGAGAAAGAAGGGGGAGATGCTGAGAGAGAGTCTCTTCTTTGGAAACATTTTCCCCCCCAGAAAGCTTTCTAGGTCATGTCATACTACAATGGGATTCAGGTCAAGAGAGAACAATGTCTCCCAAACTGACATAATTTTACCACTGCTGCCCTCTTGTCTTGGGAAGTGACCAAAGGCTGCTCAAACCTGTGTGCAAAGGTCCGTGTGTGAAGTCAAGCTCATTGACCTTGGATGGATCCTTCCCTCCAACTAGGTCATACATGCAAAATGCTGGCAACAGAGCAGCTAATTAGTCAGACTTCTCTTTACCTCTTGATCTTAAAAAAAAAAAAGGGGCTTTTAAAAATACTTGACAGTTTAGTCATCTTAGCCCACAGAGCGTTTAGCAGTGAATTGGAGAGGCAATACCAGCCCAGAGCCTCAAGCGAAGTGGCATTTTGAGAGCTTCCCAGACACAGGGCATAATTACAGGGTGACTCTGGCAGTTACTCCAATAACATTTGAGCGCGAAGTGGAAAAGTGAAAGCAATTGTTTTTTTCCTACCTATAACAAAAAGCTCTGATTCGTCTGCCCTTCATGCGAAGTGTACAACTGGTGCCCCCCCCCAATTCACTATAAGAAAAAAGGCATTGATGTATAAATAGTGATCCATAATGCCTAAGGCATAAAAGCGGTGGCCACGCCCCTATTCCATCAGGCCTTGAATAGACCATAATTCAGGCATTGTTCTGGTGCAGCTGCACAGCGCCTGCCAGGAATATACTCTAAAGCCTGAGTTGACTCCGGGACCTGCCTCTGCTCTCAGTATCCTCTAGACATTAAGTCCTGCCCGATGGCTATTTTATTTATTTATTTGTTTGTTTGTTTGTTTGTTTATTTATTTTTTTACCACCATTTGGCCCTAACCTTTACTCCTTGGTCCTTACTCCCAGCTCCTCCATAAGCAAAAAGTACTCGGGGTTCAATAGCAGGTGTGTACTTAAAGGGTTGATTTTTACCAGGATGAGTTCGAGCTGGGAAGCTGGGAGTGTGAATAGCGGGGAAGAAAGGAGCTGTCAGTAGCTAAGGATGCCCAAAGCAGTGCTGTGCGAGCTATCCAGAAGGAGCGAGATGAGGGAGGGACTGAAGGAGAAAGAAAGGAGGGGAGAATAGATTCTATTAGTTCTCTAGCTGGTCAGCAATTGGTTAAGCCCCCCAATACAGACTCAGGGTTCCTTGGACATAGGAAGATTGAAAGTTCCTCAGCTGGGCTGGGGACGTAGCTCAGTCCGTACAGTGGGTAGACAGTGTTTACCCAACATGCATTAAGCACTGTATAAACAGGACATGGTTGTAGGCACGTGAAACCTCAGTGCTTGAGAGCTGGAGACAGGAGGATCAGGAATTCAAAGTCATCGTTGGCTACAAGCAAGTTTGAGAACAGCCGAAACGCCACAAGACCGACACGGAGTTCCTCAGCAGGCGGTGGAAGGATGGCTACTCATACCCTCACTGGCCCACATGGGACTGTGACAGGCACAGGCGGCTGCGATAGGCACCAGGTCCTGGTCTGAAGAGGGCAGCATAAGTCTCTTCCCTCTTTCGGAACACGTCTCTGCAAGTAAGTTTCTTACCTCTCACTGGACAGTTGGTCACAATACGGGGGGGCCCCTGACTTAGCTCAACATTCCCAATCAATGTCTGAGTGTCACCTCCGTCCCTGGGAGACACCGTAAGGCCTCACGTTGATCTGAAGCTCCAAGTGTAAAATGACAATGAATCTACCTACTTACTAAATGGACACCCATGTGTATGGTCTCCCCAAGGCCTGGAGCTGGGGAGCTTTTCACAGAACCAGCTGCCAGCCGCTCAGGGCACAAATGTACCCTTGGCTCTTCCTCTCCACAGAAAGCTGTCCGTAGGTGATCCTATTACAGTGGCTGCTCTGAAAACCCCAGGTCACATATGTGTGACCCACTCTTCTGGAGCAGTGTAGAGCAACAACAGGCTAAGAGTCCTGAGACTCCCCGGGAATCTCACCAAGGGCCGAGAGACCAGCCCTCACTCACAGACAAGGAAACTAAGGTCTCTTCCCCCAGCCTGAGTCCAGGAGCCCAAGAATGATGAGATGTCCTTGGGGCCCAGCTCGACCCTGGAGCAGATAGACTCAGAATCAGTTGCCCAGCCTGGATAAGCCTGGAAAATCCTGTTTTTCAGGCCTCAAAGTCAGATACCTTCAGTGGACCACCCCTTCCCTATCCTAGCACAAGGTCAGGGAAGGAAAAGCCATAAGTTGTAGCTAAGATCAGCTGGCTGGGTTCACCACTGCTGAGCTTCTGAGTATAAGATACAGCCCATAACAACCTGCTCAAACCCTTAGTTTACCACATTGAACCCTTGCCCCTCCACGCAGCCCCATTACTCACACAGATAAACACACATTGTTTCCACCTCGAGCTAATTTCAGCCTACGATGCCTGTGTTTTCAGTGGTTCTGGAAAATGAGCACTCTGTAGCTGCCTTAATTTACAGGCTGACACAGAACAGTGCCTCTCAACCATCCTAATGCGGTGACCACTTAATACAGCTCCTCACGTTGTAGTGACCTCCAAGCCTAAAATCATTTTCATTGCTACTTCGTAACTGTGAGTTTGCTACTGTTATAAATCGTGAAGGGAACATCTGATAGGCAACCCCTGTGAAAGGGTCCTTTAACCCTTCCAAGGGGTTTCAGCCCACAGGTTGAGAATGGTGCATCTTGTGCATAAAACTCATACAGTTGAACTGGATACTGTAGGACGTGTCCGTAATCCCAGCACTTGGAAGGCAGAGGATTAAGAAATCCAACTCTTGGGGTTGGGGATTTAGCTCAGTGGTAGAGCGCTTGCCTAGGAAGCACAAGGCCCTGGGTTCGGTCCCCAGCTCCGGAAAAAAGAACCAAAAAAAAAAAAAAAAAAAAAGAAATCCAACTCTTAACCACATATAAGTGTGAGGCTAGCCTTGGCTACAAGAGACTGCTTTGTCTCATTTAAAAAAAGAGAAAGAGAAGAGGAAGGGAGGAAGGGAGAGGTGGAAGGAAGGGTTAGGGAGGAAAGGAAAGGGAGGGGAGGGGAGGGACGGGAAGGGAAGGGAAGTGAGTGTGTCTACAACACCCTGGAGTAGCCAGGGTTCATACTGCATAGCCCTTTGATAAAGTTTCCCCCTTATTCACCTCAAAAGCAAGTTTCTTTCAATGCTCCTCCAATTCCCCACAGAAAATCCAAAGGCTCCCCTTGCCTCCTGGTTTATTTTCACTTTCATTAGAGTGACTTTCAGACAGAATAGCACTAGAAACGCTGACAAAAAGAAAAGACACTTGTCACCTGACATGGGGTCCCACCGTCCTGAGGTTCTTAAAGGCAACACTGTATTATTTAAGCACACCATTTTCCCTTCCTGTCCATTTGAAAACAAAATTAGAAAAAGTGGGCCAAGGGCGGAGAAATTGTATCAAAACCTACTATATATTGTTCAATAAACACCCAGATAATTCTGCATAGGAGCTAGGGACCCCAGCATCCCAGTAGACAGCCACAGTGGCCTCGTAAAAGCTTACTCCGGAGAGGGCAGTGGATTGACTAAATCCCTCTTCAAATTACACACCCTTCTCTTCCTCAGAAAAGTCTTGCCAGTTCCACCCCCTTGGAAGTCAGTCACACAGACCCCAGCCCAGGTCCCAAAGCCACTTCAAATCCAGGGTACTTACTGACTTCCTTTGGGAATGAGAGTCATTTTAAAACAAACAAGAGGAATTCATGCCTTCCGTAGCCCCGGAGTAGACAACCTTGGAGGCTGGCACACTTTCAGAGGGTCAGTTTCCGGAGGAGATCAGCTGGGTCCCGGAGGGCAGGAAGCTGGGGGTCTCCTCAGAGATGTCAAGAGCGAGCTGTGCTTCCAGGTCCTGATCAGCCCCTCCTGGGGTCCTGTGGGTGGTCCTGTCTCCTTGGCAGCGCCCTTGTCTTCTGCTGGCCACAGCTGCAGAGACTGAACCCTCACAAAGCCAGCACGTGGAGAGCTGGGGAGGCAGGCAGGCGGGGCTCAGCCTGGGATGCCACAGACTGGTCCCCATAGCAACACGGCAAGGAGCTAGGCTGGTGGTGCGGAGCTGGTGGTGAGTGGGGCCACTGGTCGCGGGGGAGCAGGAATCCACGTGGCTTTGGGCTCCAGGAGGGCGCAGGAGGAAAGGCTTCTTGTCTAGACACTGTCATCTGTCTACCATTTCTGACAGACTCTGGGGGTCCTGAGGCTGCAGGGATCTTTAAACACTCTTTTTTTTTTCTTTTTCTTTTTTTTTTTTTTTTTCAGAGCTGGGGACCGAACCCAGGGCCTTGCGTTTGCTAGGCAAGCGCTCTACCACTAAGCTAAATCCCCAACCCCTTAAACACTTTTAGTATAACAAAGAACTCCTTTTCATGGCTTGGGGACACTTTAGTCTGTGTTTAGGGAAGCTATAGTGAAAAATGCACATTTTCTTAAGGAGATCTTTATCTGGATGCTGTGCCAGGATGTATACACATGGGTAGCATAAAGAGTGGGTGATGTGCACACTGTGTGCTGTGTAGGACACATCTCATGTAGGCCTGTGTTTGACATGTGTGTGACATGTACCTATCTGTGGTGTAGGTATGTAGTGTGTGTATTATGGTGTTGTGTTTTGTGATTTAGGAATAAACCCGAGGCATCTCACAGTCCTGAGCGCCCACCAGCTGACCAGAAGTCATGAAACAGTAGCTCCAGGTGGCCAGTCCCATCCAACCATTTGCCTCCAAGTCCAGAGCTTCTCAGGTTTTGTTCATTTGTTCGTACGCTCCCCGTCTGATTACACCTCTGGAATTCACTAGAACAAGGCCAAAGTCCCACAGATGTTCCTGAATGCCAGTGACAGGACAGAAAATCAGACACTTGTATATCTAAGATGCTACTTGTGAAATTAAATTTAAGTGCAATGAAGAGAAGCCGTTCTAAAGACAAAGTTTGTCCTCCGAGGAGCATCTCGGGGGCCTGGGAGCATCACGGGGGCTGGCTCTTGTCCCTCCTCTCTGTGGAGATACCTGAGTTCTCCTTCTTTGATGCTGGAGGAGCCTGTGTCTCTGATGCAGGGCTCAACTCACAGCTGTTGCCTGTCATTCCAGTGGGTACTCTATCTGCATACACTTTTTATTCTTCAACCAGGATCTACCCCACGTGTAGACAGTCTTTGTGCTGTTGATTCCTATGCTCCCACTGCTGCAAGACTCTTTCTACCCAGTCCTCCTGGTTCCTGGTCTGTTCTTTCCTATGCCTTCTCCACCTTCCCCCCATGCATGGGAATGGATAGAAACCAGTAATGAGGAACTTCTTTTTCCCCAGGATGCCAGGTTCTCTCCTCCAGCCCCGAACCACAGGCCCACCCGGCCTTAGCTGGCAACCAGGATGATGACCACAGGTAATGACTCATTTTTACATGACCACGCTCTTTTAAAGAGGGATGGGGAACTTTTTGCCAGCCTAAAATACCTCACACCGCCAGAGCATACAGACCTACGCCTCTCCAGACCTCATTCTGTTTGTTTAAAGGTTTATTTAGCTAACTGTTTTTGTTTGAGACATGATCTCGCTGTGTAGACAACCTTAAATTCTGATGCTTTTGCCTCCATCTCCGTCCGAGTACTGGGATGATAGGCGTGTGCCACAATATCCATTTATGCGGTGCTGGGAACCAACTCAAGGACCTCTAAGTCCTAGGCAAACACTGGACTACACCCTCACATCCAGACCCAGATCCCTTGTTCTTTGTGACCACGTTTCTGATTTGTTCTTGAGTGTCATGTTAGGGGCGGGGAAACAGTGATCTGATGACTTGTACCCCAATCGCAGAGCTGTAGCTGCCCACAAAGTAGTGGGGTCTCCTTGGGTGTGACCCTGCATGCAGTGTTAGGCATCAGGGAGGTGCTTCGCCCCCTGAAAATACTTCCCCCTCAACCCTTCCCCCCTGGAGGCAGCTCTGGCTTCCAAGCTGTCATGTCCCCATCTGGCCTCAGCTATGTCGGGAAAATCCCTGAAAATAACAGCACTGGCTTGAGGTCTGGGATGAATGTCTTTGTCTCCTGAGGAGCCCTTCTTTCGAAGAGCTGAGGCACTGCATATCATGTGGTCACCCAAATAACCAGAGGGTGACACAGTAACACAGGGAGTCACTTAAAATAGGCAGGATGGCAGACCTGCGGTTAGCACTTAGAAAAAACAATTTCTGGAAATGTGGGGCAGGCAGAGCACGTGGGGGTGGGGGTGGGAAACGCTCTCTCTTTTTCCTCCTGCTGTGATGACAAACAGTAAATAAAAAAAGAAGAAAAAAAACCAGGACGGAAGGGAATTTCCTTTGTTTCTGGAACATTCATAATGTTACAGGCCCTATTCATCAATGGTTTCATTTAACTGCCCAAATTCACATCATTTGACACCAAACTAACCTGCCTTTCCGGAAGGGGAGAAAAATGGCTGCTTCGATGTGGCTCAGTTGGGAGAGTGCTTGCCTGGCGTGCAGAAAGTCTTGGGTTTGAACTCCAGTACTATACACATCAAGAACGGCACACACTGCATTATCCTGGTGTTTGGTGGAGACGCCGGGATCAGAAGTTTGAGGTCATCCTTGGCTATCTCGTGAGTTGAAAGCTAGCCTGGCCTTCATGGGACCCTGTATCAAAACTAAGGAAAAAGCCTGCTTTGCAATTCCTAAAACACAGGGGTGGGATAGGCCACGCAGCAAAGGTCTCTTTTCAGGATTCACTCCAAATTCTACTCCCCAAGAGAAGCCCCAGCGGTGCTAACCACATGTCACACAGAACTTCCCGCTCTACCCCAAGGGGATCCAAGCCTATAGTAGACTTTTAGTTCAAAATCTAAATTTGAGGTTTAAGGAGTGTGGGTTTCCCTGTGCACACAGAAAAAATGTGGGGTATGTTTTAACTCCGAGCTTAACTCCGAGCTTCATCTGCGGGGTTTGAAGAGATCTCAGCAGCTGGGCCACACCAGTGGGACATTTCTTCTTTGCTACAGAAGGAAGAAGTCTAAAGAGTCCTGTGGACAGGGGGCTGGCCCAGCCTCTTTCCTTCCTTCCCTTTTCTCTCCTCCTCTTCCTCCTTATTATTCTCCTTCCCTCTTCTTGTTCCTCCTCTTCCTTTTCTTCCCCTATTTCTCCGTGTGTGTGTGTGTGTGTGTGTGTGTGTGTGTGTGTGTGTGTGTGTGTGTGTTCAAGCAGGCACACACACACCAGAGTGTCCACGCGGAGATCAGAGGACAACTTTTAGGGAGTCAGTTCTCACCCTTCCCCTTGTTTGAGACAGGGTCTCTCTTTTATACTTCTGGGTTGTAAAGTGCAGGATAGCCAGCCCTTGAGTTTCCAGGCCACTTTCCTAGCTTAGCCTTCCATCTCCAGTGAGTGCTAGGGTTATAGATGTGAGGAGCTGGTGTACACAAAGTATTCAGTCAGTGATTGATCCAGTAAGCAATTATTTGATTTTTTAAAGACTATTTATTATATATGAGTACACTGTAGCTGTCTTCAGGCACACCAGAAGAGGGCATCAGATCCCATTACAGATGGTTGTGAGCCACCATGTGGTTACTGGGATTTGAACTCAGGACCTCTGGAAGAGCAGTCAGTGCTCTTAACCACTGAGCCCTGACTCCAGCCCTGATTTTCAATATATACATATATTTTGTTTCTGTCTTTTGTTCCCTTATACAGAATGCAAATTCTGGATTTTTTAAAATGTAGCTCAGTTTCCTCCTGCCTCAGCCTCTTGAGTAATGAGATTCCAGCTATACACCATCACGCCTTCCCAAGTTCTGTTTTGCAGTGTTTTCCTCTCCAGGATATCGTTCATTCCATCTTGTGTCGGCACAGACTGAGGATATGGCTGGGAGGTAGGCTGCCACTTCTGACCTGTGAGCCTCGGTGGGTCTGATCCATTGTATATCTCAGGGTAGTGTCCCCGTGCTGAAGGTTGCTCCCAGCTCAACAGATTAGCTTGGGAGGAGTTAATGGCACCATTCTCTTTCTCCTCTGAACCAGAGCCATGGGTGGTGACCAAGGATGAGGGCCCAAGCTGAGTGTGTTAGGCAACCTGAAGTTCCCATTTGTCTTGGCAGAGTCCTTATCCAGCCCTGAGTTCCAAGGCACCAAGTAAACCAGGCACAGAGGTAACCCTGGCTATGGGGAGGTAGAGGGAAGAGAGTCTCGGGAGTTCAAGGTCACCCTCAGCTGCATGAGTTTGAGGCCAGTCTGTGTCAGAGGAAGTGAGCAAGAAATTCTGGGGCTGGAGTCAGCGGTTAAGAGCACTGACTGCTCTTCCAGAGGTCCTGAGTTCAAATCCCAGCAACCACATGGTGGCTCACAACCATCTGTGATGAGATCTGATACCTGTCTCTGGTGTATCTGGAGATAGCTACAGTGTAGTTATATATAATAAATAAATCTTAAAAAAAAATAAATTCAGGCAGATAGCTTAATGAGTGAAAATACTTAATGCACAAGCCCGATGAGTTGAGTTCGGATCCCCAGAACCCACGCAAAAAGCTAGGTGTGGTAGCACAGTCTACAGTACAAACTCCTTGTGGTAGAGAGAGCACTCGTGCCAACGTAGAAACCAACGTAGAAACCAACGCATGCACACGTCGGCTGGAGGATTAAGGAAGCAAGAACTGCAGAGAAGGCAAATTGAAGGAGGTGGTTTTCTCTGAGGAAGAAAGGAGAGGCTGGGGCCCGGGGAGTACATTGTAGGGACCTGTGACATCCTTCTTAAAGCCTGCAATAAAAATGACTCAGTGTTGAGGGGGGGAGAGAGAGAGAGAGCGAGAGAGCGAGACAGCGAGAGAGAGAGAGAGACTGAGCAGAAAACTCATCAGGACACAGTCGTTTGTGGGAACAAACACTTCCAACCCGGGCGCCAAATTTTCCATTATAGAGTGTTTTTCTGTATTCTGTGTTTCCAGGCTTTTCTCTCCTGAAGACGTCTACCCACAGTAAGAACTGGATAGTGGGTTTTGTTTCTTTTTTGTTTTCTTTGTTGTCTTAAGTTTCCCTTTGATGAAGACTATAAACAAACAGAAAGGTCTTTCCCTGGCTCCTGGTGGAACATCATGTGGCCAGCGCTCTGGAGCCTTGGCCCATGAGTCCAGAGATCTGGTGTCTACAAGGGTTGTTTTTGGAGACGACACCATTCTCCTAGAACCTCACACCCTTCTTGGTCAAACTCAGGAAGGTGTCCCCATCGGCCTCTCCTTTTCCTATTCAATAGGGATCCTGAGCCAGGCCAGCTGCACCCTGATCCTACTGGCAACATCAGGGAGGCATCCTGTTCTGGGGCCAGGGGCCCAGCTGCTCTCAGACATGGCTGAAATAAAACCTGTTCTCCAGGTCCCATTAGCTGGATCAGTGACCTTCAGAGGCCTTCTCTGCCAGGTGCTAAGGGCAACTTCTGTGGCCTGCTGGGCTCTGTGACATGTGAATACTGGCCAGGCTGTGTGTGCAGAAGAGGCTCGTTCAAGCTCCTCTCCGCACCCCCTCCCCCAGGTCTCTCAGCTCTTTGGGCTGCTTCTCATCTGCAATTTAACATCACTTGAAGGCAATGTAAAGATGAACGTGGGGGGCTAGAGAGATGGCTTGGCAGTTACGAGCACCTGTTACCCTTACAGAGCTCACAGGTTTGGTTCCCAGCATTCTGCAACTCCAGTTCCAGAGGACCCAAGGCCATATTCTGGACTCTTTGGGCATTGCAGTCATGTGTACAAATCCATACCTAGATACACACATATACACACAATTTTCCCATTTATTCATTTATTTATTTACTTATTTACTTTACATCCTGGTCACAGCCCCTCTCCTCCTATTTCCCCCTCCCATGGCCTCTTCCCCGTGCCCCTCTCCTCTTCTCCTCTGAGAGGTGGGAGGCCCCACCCTGGCCTATCAAGTCATCACAGGACTAGGTGTATCCTCTCCCACTGAGACTAGACAGGGTGGTCCAGTTAGGGGCACACAATTTAAAACAAAAAATGCATTTAAAAAATAAGTTTTATTCATTGTACTGGCTGGTTCTGTGTGTCAACTTGGCACAAGCTGGAGTTATCACAGAGAAAGGAGCCTCCCTTTAGGAAATGCCTCCATGAGACCCAGCTGTAAGGCATTTTCTCAATTAGTGATCAAGTGGGGAGGACCCAGCTCACTGTGGGTGGAGCCATCCCTGGGCTGGTGGTCTTGGGTTCTATAAGAAAGCAAGCTGAGCAAGCCAGGGGAAGCAAGTCAGTCAGTAACATCCCTCCATGGCCTCTGCATCAGCTCCTGCCTCCTGACTTGTTTGAGTCTCAGTCCTGACTTCCTGTGGTGACTAACAGCAATGTGGAAGTGTAAGCTGAATAAACCCTTTCCTCCCCAACTTGCTTCTTGGTCTTCAAGTTTTGTGCTGAAATAGAAACCCTGACTAACACAATCATTAAGGATGACTTTTATGTGTTTACATCCTGCAATACCAGGTATTTTTTAACACATTTGTGAGATTGATGTTGGATGTCTTCCTCAATTACTTTCCATATCATTGTCATCATTTTGGTGGTACGAATTGACCCTAAGGCCTTGAACTTGCTTGGCAAATGTTCTTCCAGCCCCACCTTATTTTTGAAATGGGCTTCTCACTGAACCAGTTCGGCTAGACGAACAATCCCCAGGGATTCTCCTGTCTACCTCCCCAGCACTGGGCTTACAGGCATGCACTGTTATATCTGACTTGACGAGAAAATTATTAAGAGCATTTTAGACACCAGAAGGTGTCAGAAACCGTCTTACAAGTGTCCCATCTCTACCCAAGTTCTCCAAGTCCTCCCCTTTGTCAAACCCAGGTGGGCTCCTAGTTGAGTCCCCTAGGGCACACGCCTCCAGATCCACTTGGTCACTGGTTTTGGAAGGGTTCTTCAGGTGCCAATAGTGAGTTACATAGGGCCACACCTACTTGGGTGTCCTGTCAATAACCCACTTCCCCTCTGCTGTCTGCCCACAGCCAAGCCACTGGTCGTCGCTTATAGATCAGCCAAATCCCAAAACAAGGACTCTTGGCATTGTGCAATCCTTCCACCAGTGCAAGGAAAGCAGCCCGCAGTCATCCCGGTGGGCATCCTGTCTTAGTAGTCATGGTACAATGGCTTTGGGATCAGATGTTAGCCATTTACTGTAAAATAGCTATCTCTAAACGCTCAGTGGGGATTGCTCATGGGGTATCAGCACTACGGCCATAGAGCTTGAAGACCCCCAGATGACCCTCTAGTCATCCTGTGGGTGTGCTCAAGCACCCACTTGCATCCCTCACAGGATGTGCCTTTGAATTGTGGAGCTCTTCTTGGCCCTGTCTTCCCTAGAGTGTCTCTTTGCTGTCACTCATGCGTCATGGGGATTCAGATTTCAAGATTATTTTAGGTGTCTCAGGCTTCATGGAGTTCCAGTTAATGTCCACTTGCAAGCAGGAAATTTTGTCTCTAACAATATTATCATTACATAGCAACTGACAAGGGCCTTGTCCAAAATTCCAATTCCAGTGCTCACCACTAGGTGGCACTCATGGACTCCTACCATCAACCCCAATCTAAGGGCTACCTTTGTGTGTGTGTGTGTGTGTGTGTGTGTGTGTGTGTGTGTGTGGTGTGTACCACATGATGCTCTGAAGAGAATTTTTTTTTGATAGTAACATTGCGATGTCTAATATTCTCATGAATTAGTGTGATCATCTTTCTGCCTGGCAGGCATTGTACAATGTTTCAAATTAGTGGTATGTGATGATGCCCATGGGGTTATGTAATTCTGTACATTCTCATTGAAGCATAGCCAGTTAATATGGGCTGAAGAGCAAGCTTGTATGTTTGCCACCTCACAACAGGGAGGGAGGAGGTCTCTAATCTGATGTAGCACCCACCCCCCACACAAGGTCAGAGATAACTGCAGTCACTTTGCAGAGGTCCATTCAAACATCCCTGCCCATTCCCAGCTCAGTCTCCCCAACCAGCAGCCACGACTTCCTCATACCTTTTCCATCCAGCTGGAGCTGGGGTCAGGACTTCACCAACAGGATGTTGCAATCACAGTTTATAGGCGTCCCACATCCAATATGCCAGCCCCTGGGAACCTCACGTACACATTTGCAGGTATTTGGAAGTGGCACCTTTAGGGGGTTGAGGGTGGGGTTCCCATCATGGGATTAGTGCCTTGCAGTCAGGGACTCCCTGAAAGCTTGCTCCCCCCTCCTTACCCACTTCTCTATCCACCTCCTTTTCCTCTTCTGACTGTGGGACACGTAAAAGAAATGTACTCGTTTTTTCTTCTCTATTTCTTGTTTTGTGCTGTCTTTTCTATGCAGAGATTAAATAAGACAAAACTGCTTTAAAAAATTGTAAAGAAGCCACTTGGCAGAAATTCAAATTCCTCCAGGGTCAGAACTTTTCTTTGAAATCAAAATACTCGTGCAAGGTTGCACTTAGGGCTGAGATTTCCATCCTGCTTACCAGCCACAGTGCTTTACCAGTCATGTACGGATGAAGCCTAGCTCTGACCACTCAGAGCAAGGCACAGGACTGACGCATACTGGGACTAAAACCCCAGTGGGACCCATGCTGGGAGTGCTTGATACTTGATCTGGCTCAGGTACTCGCCCTTCTGCAAGAATAAAACCTTCTGTCTTGATGAAATACTCTGAATTGTGTGGTCATTTTATTGAGACTCATTTCTACCCTCGGATAGAAGCCGGAGAAGACTTTAATGTGGTCATGGTGGGAACACAATTTTCTGCTCAAACGCAGATCGTGGCCATGGTAGAAGCCATCTTGGCTCCGAGGATAAGCTGGCAAGTCTTTGGCTGAATGCTCAAACTGTGAAGTCACAGAGGCCAAAGCCCGGGAAGCAAGACTTAGGCATAAAAATAAAACAAAAACAGCCACACATGATCAGGGAGACAGAGTTTGGGAACGAACACACAAACAAAAACACTCTCTGAGTTGATACAATGCTATATTTCGACTGCCAAGCATTTAACAAACAGAAAAAAAAAAGAAAGCCAGAGGAATTGTGTCCCATTGTCCCTAGACTCTGGGTTAACAGACAACACCTTCAAGGCAGCTATTCTAAAGAAGTTCAAAGAGTGAGTTTTGAGAAATGTTGAGTAGCTGAAAGATATGCATGACAGTAACAATGCAACGAATAGGGAAATTCAACAATGACAGATTATGCAGAAGAACCAAGAGGAAATTCTAATTTGGGAATTGAGAAAAGCCTAAGGACAGAAGAGGAGCGCTCCCTAAAGACACCGAAGGCAGGACGAACAATTGCCAACTTAAAGATGGGTCAATAAAAATCGACCAGTCTGAAAACAAAAAGAAACAGAGATGGATAGCAGTTTTCCCAGTCAAGAGCGGCACAGACTGTCTGTAGCCAGCATCAGCGATTTCCATAAATATTTGCTTTGCTGTCTTTGGGGCATTTCCAAAGCACTCAGTGCACAGGGCTATGGCATTTTGTTTTGTTTCACTGCTTTGATTATTTTCTCCAGACTCACAAGTTTTCTTTGGGGGGAAAAGACTTACTAATCTCCTAACTGCATTGCATTAAAATTGATGATTATGGGGCTGGCGAGGTGGCTGGGTCAGTAAGCAGCTTTGCTGTGCAAATGTGAGGACCCGAGTTCTGGTCCCCAGTGTGTCTGGGGCTGGCTGAACAGCCAGTCCCGATGAATTGAGGCACTGCAGGTTCACAGCCGAAAAGAAAACTGAGGGCTTTTGAGAGAGACACCGAAGTGGAAACTTAAGGGTTCTTTGGAAAGTCAGTTTGGATGGTGTTTTGCTGGGGCAAACTTGAGAAGGAATGTTTTGTTAAAGTGGTCACAGCTAAGGCAGACTCGTGAAGGAACGTTTCCCTGAAGCAGACACAGGAGAGAGGATGCTCTGCTAAAGCAAGCACTCGAAAGGACACGTGATGAAGGATTCTTCACTAATGACAGGCATGAATTGGTCCGCCTTACATTGCATAATTGAGCTGCATTTGTGGGGACTCCATAGAGAGAAACGCACCAAACACTTCCGGTGCTGTGCTGCAGTCTGTTGCGGATTCTGAGGACTCGGGCTGATTGGATGCACGTGCTGAGGCGAGGCACATGGAGGACACGTGACGTTTGGAGGGCATAAACAGGACTCCACGGAGTGAGGGAGACAGAGCTTGGCTTGTGCAACACTTGTGGGTCTTGAGTCCTCATTGATCTTCCCTTCCCTGAGAGAGAGGCACAGCCGAACTTCTGGTGTCCCTCTGGGTCCCTCCTACTGATCCTAGCCAAGGCTGAGGCCTGGCTGACTCTGCTAGGTTGTGTCACCGCTGTTGCTAACCGGGCTCTACCGAACTGGACCGCTGGTGCATCTGCTTAGTGTTTGCAGTGGATCGAGCTGCCGCTGTCAACCTGTGAGCTGCACTGCTGATTTCCAGACAACAGGGATGGGAGCTGGTCCAAAGAACATTTCTAAACAGGCAGGTCACCTCTGGTGGGTGGTGGGCTATAAGGGAGGTTGAAGTGTTTAAGAACAATCATTAAAAATAAAATTTGAAAAAATTAAAGTTACGAGACACTCGATATTGACCTCTGGCTTTCATTCATAGCCCCGCACCTCCACATGAACACACGCACACAGCACACTCATACGTACCCCCAGAACAAGACTGCAAACAACATTATTTGTAATTTTATCAATCCATCTACTTATTTTTGCAGTACTATGGGTTAAACCTAAAGCCTTATGCCCAGTAAGGAAGCTTTTTACCACGATACTGTGTCTCCCACATTCTGTTAACTTTCAAGCCAGAGACCCACTGAGCTGCCCAGGCTGTTCTTGAACTATATCAGTCGCCCAGGCAAGCCTTGATCTTTTCATCTCTTGCCTCAACCTCCCAAGTGCTATGAATTATGGGCATGTACCACCACATCTAGATCCAAATTACATGTTTATTGCAAAAACTCTATTCTACTGTAACTGGAGAGATGGCTCAGTGGCTAAGAGTGTTTGCCACCCTTCCTGAGGACTTGAGTTTGGTGTTCAGCAACGATCTATAACCCCAGCTCTGGGGGATCTGGCAGCATTTTCTGGCCCCCCTTGGGCACCTGCACACACATGTGTCGTACAAACTTAGCTTATCCCTGGCTGGCTTACAAATAAATGAGACTCAGACTATGGCTATTTTATTTGGCTTTGACAATTACTAGGGGGTAACCCCTAATCTACTTTTCTAACTGCAGGCCTGACCATCTCCCTAGCCGTGTACCCCAGTTACTCGATCTTTCTCCTGGCCATGCGCTCATGGTCCATCTCCCCTCATGGCGCCTCCTCCTCCATCCCGCCTTGTTCTCCTTTCTCTTTCCTCTGCTCCACTCAACCAGGTTACTCAAAAAAAAAAAAAAAAAAAAAAAAAAAAGCACCTACCTCTAACCCCCTCCAGTTATTAGCTGTAGCCATTTTTATTTAACCAGTAGTTTTAAATTAAGGAGCAAGGTTTTGCATGACATAAGGAAGCTGGTAAACGTGAGAATTCACTCATAGGCCTAGACAGTCCGGTACAGGATTTAGCATTACAATACACAGCAATGGTCAAACCTCAACACACATGGCATACACACACACACACACACACACACACACACACACACGTACATACGTATAAATAAAAATAAATTTTAAAACAATGATCTTATTTTTACTCATAAACCACTTCTACAACACTTACTTATCCCTCTGTACCCTGGGTTGCAAGGGCTGTCAGGCTGAAAGCTATGTCTCCCAGTGGCCTTTCCTTTTAGAATGATGGCTATGGATTCTACCAGTAAGATGTGGCCCCCAGTAGGGAGAAGGAAGAAGGTACTACTTGGTGGTCTATGATGTGCAGGCTCTGGCTGACGTAAACCTCACAGGGACTTGTCTCACTTAGCATTCGCTCCCCCAGCTGCATGGATCCAGGCAGCCGTGGCCTTGGACATGGTGCTCTGTAGGTTTCCTGTTGCAGAGTTGAGATACCACTGTTTCAGCACTGCACTGAGATCCCGCTACGATACCCGCTTCTGTGGCTTTGTCCTTTCATAATTAACCCCTGTGTTAAATCTTCCTCTGTCTGTGACACCAAGAATTATTTTTGACTTCTGAACTGCACAATTACACTTGATAGGAGTGTGTTACTTAGCCAGGTGGGAAGTCTTTGAGGCACTGGGAGGCCTGCCCATTGAAAGGAAGACTGAGACCCTGCCCCTTCCTGTCTCTTCTTAATTTCATGAGGTGAGCAGTTTCATTCTATGTGAATTGTTGCTTCATTGCGGGCTCCAGAAGCAAAGGGCTCAACCAGTCATGGTCTGAAACCTCCAAAAAGGTGAGCCAAAGGAAACCCTTTCATTTCTTAAGCTGAGTGTCTCTGGTTATTTGTTACAGCAATAGAAAGATGACCCACCCAGGAGTCTCCAATAAAGATTTTTTTTTTTAAAGATTTATTTATTTATTATATATAAGTACACTGTAGCTGTCTTCAGACACACCAGAAGAGGGCATCGGATCTCTTTACAGATGGTTGTGAGCCACCATGTGGTTGCTGGGAATTGAACTCAGGACCTCTGGAAGAGCAGTCGGGTGCTCTTAACCGCTGAGCCATCTCTCCAGCCCTCCAATAAAGATTTAACAAATGCTTATTTTAAATGCTTGTGGCTAAGACAAAATAGATTCTCAACAAACTGTAGCTACATTACTTTTTCTTTTGTAACTTTAGTGCATGAATGCGTGATGTGTTACACAAGTACGCATGTCCATGTAGACGCTAACCCTATTACATCAGCCCCCCTCTGCACACATAGGAGCTCATTTCATCCTTATTGCTTCCTCACAGACCCCATTAGCAATTGGAGCGTCTATATGATTGTGGCAGGGGGATGCAATTCAGTCCATAGCAACAGGAATAAAAGCTATCAAGTGATGGTTGGTAGGTGAGTAACAATCTCCTCACCCATTAAAAATTAAAGTCAGAGTCGTCATACTTGCAAGGAAAGTGCTTGCTATTAACCCCAGCTGGCCTGTAACTCACTAAGTAGTCCAAACCGGCCTCCCGTGCCTGCTTTGGTATTTTCAGTACAACTATCCACAGCTGGGGCTGGAGAGATGGTTCAGTGGGTAAGAGTGCTTCCTGTGCAAGCATGAGCACTTGAGCTTGAATCCCCTGAACCTATTTACCTATTACCCTAGTCCTCAGGGGTAGAGGCAGACAGATCTTAAGAGCTGGCTTGGCTAACTTAAAATATATAAATACAGCAGTAAAAGAAAATAGCAGTAGCGAAGCTTTTGGCGTGCCGCTGGAACTCTGTGGCTCAGCCCGTGCCGAACTTAAAGGGAGCAGGCGGTTAAATCTGCAGAAACATCCTTGCTGGGCAGCTTCTATTGGAAGATTTAGTTATGCGTGCATCCGCTGACACTCCACTAAAAGCTCCCATCGCTTTCTAACTCCCGAGCTACCTTTGGCTCCCATCCGTCCTCTCGAGATCGTCTTGGTCTGGGTATCTGAGTGGGAGCCTCAGGCAATAGTTACCACCGTGTGTCCCTTTCAAACACTATTCATTTTAGTTGATGCCGGTAGCTTAAAACTGGCCGTGGGATGAAGTCTTTAAAGGAATCATAAAATTGTATAAATTGGGACTTTTTTATTACTTTATTTTTGAGGTGTGCAAGCATCTGCCTGTATGTATATGAATACACTGCCTGTGTGCCCGGTGCCCTTGGAGGTCAGAGGGTGTCCGATCACTACTTCTGAAGTTATGGATGGTTGTGAGCCACCACGAGGGTATTGGGAAACAAACCCAGTTCTTCTGCAAGAGCAGTAAGTTCTCTTAACCACCGAGCCATCTCTCCAGCCCCTGGAACTTTACTTTTTAATGGGTGCTGTCTTAGTCAGGGTTCTCTAGAGTCACAGAACTTATGGGTAGTCTCTGGATAATAAGAGAATTGGTTGATGACTTAGTCTGTAGTCCAGCTCTCCAACAATGACCAGCAGCAGCTATGGATGGAAGTCCAAGGATCTAGCAGTGGCTCAGTCCCACAAGGCAGGCAGGCAGGTGAAAGAGAGACTCTTTGTTCTTCCAGTGTCCTTTTGTTAATCTCCAACAGAAGGTGTGGCCCAGACTAAACGTGTGTACCGTTATGCCTGGGTCTGGGTCTTGCTTTGTCTTAAGTGACCTTGAACTCAGAGATCTCCTTGCCTTAAGCTCCTGGGATTCATAGCCACTTTGCCTCAAGATCCAGGTCAGAAACTTGTGTCTCCCAGCCTCAAGATCAGGATCAAAGGTGAGCCTTCCAATTCTGAACTATAGATCATTCCATATATGGTCAAGTTGACAACCAGGAATAGCCCCACTACAGGTGCATAGATTGTTAGATACCTACCCAAGTATCATTTGATAACTATTATTCTTTTGCTATGGTTTGATTGGGGTACCCCTGCTGCAATCATGTAGAAGTTCTGATTCCTAATGAGGCCGATGAGGAGGTAATACAGATTAAATGAGCCCATGTGTGGTGAGGGGCTGATCTAAGAGGACTGATGTCCCTCTAAGGAGAGAAGGTGGGGCCTGGAGAGATAGCTTAGTGGTTAAAAGAACTTGATGCACAATCATGAGGCAAGAGTTCTGGTCCTAGCACCCATGTAACAACCCTGGTGCTCCATGAGCATCTGTAATCCCAGCTCGAAGGAAAGCAGAGACAGGATAATTACCGGGGCTAGCTTCTAATGTAGCCTAGAAAAATGTGAGATCCAGGTTTCAAGGAGAGACCCTGACTCAAGGGAACAGGTTAGAAGGTTGATAGAGAAGGATGCTTAATATTTTCTTCTGGCTACTGCGTGTGTGCGTGCGTGTGTGTGTGTGTGACACACTGTTATCATCCCCTTTTTAAACTGAAGGGGATAACAGAAAGCTGTTTCTATTGTATGAGAATAAGTCCAGATTCAGAAAGATGCTGTTTATGAACTGGGAAGGAAGACCTCACAAATCATCTTGGGTCACGCTGGCACCTGGGTGAGACAGGACTGTGAGAAAATAGATTTCTGCCTTTTGGACCCCTCTGTCTATGGTGTGATTATGGGCATGAGCAAACAAATGCTCACAGTGGTGCCCATGTTATTATTAAAGTACAGTACAGTGTTGGTGCACAGGAGAGCTTTTCTCCTTCTCTCCTCTTTTTACACCCACCTCAACCCTTCATGCTACCACCTCCTCCCTCACCTGGGATGAACATGTGTTCACTATGGCAGCCCTTGGGAGGCAGAGGCAGGCAGAGCTCTGTGAGTTCAAAGCCAGACTGGACTACAGAGTGGGTTCCAGAGACAAACTATTTAGAGAGACTATTAAAAAGAAAAAAAGGGGGGGGGGGTTGGGGATTTAGCTCAGTGGTAGAGCGCTTGCCTAGCAAGCGCAAGGCCCTGGGTTCGGTCCCCAGCTCCGAAAAAAGGAAAAGGGAAAGAAAAAAGAGAAAAAAGAAAAATGAAGATTAAAAAAAGAGAAAAAGAAAGAGAGGGGGGGAAGAAAAGGAAAGGAAAGGAAAGGAAAGGAAAGGAAAGAAAAGAAAAGAAAAGAAAAGAAAAAGAAACTTCACTCCCAGCTCTTTCTTGGGGTCCTCACACTACACACAGGGCCTGCAGAGGTCCAGGATACCCTGCACAGGGCTCTGAGGTTGCAGCTTGTAATGACATCTCTGTGTTCAAGGGCTGAACCCCAGTCACAGAATTTCTCCCACTGTTTAAAATCATCCTTTGAAGGAGAGATTTTAAGTTTGGTGATTCATATTCTGTGTGTATATGTATCTCTGTGTGTGTGTGTGTGTGTGTGTGTGTGTGTGTGTGTGTGTGTGTGTATGTGTGTGTGTCTGTTTCTCTGTGTCTCTGTCTCTCTCTCTCTGTCTCTCTCTCTGTCTGTCTGTCTGTCTCTCTCTCTCTGTCTCTCTGTCTGTCTGTCTGTCTGTCTCTCTCTCTCTCTCTCTCTCTCTCTGTCTCCCCCCCCCCCCCCACTGCCCTTTAGGCTCAGATGTCGTACCTACGAAACCACTGCTTGATCCAAGGCCACAAAAATCTAGCCCTCTGTTTTCTTCTGGAGTAATATAATGCTAAATCTTTAATCCTAGTTGGGCTAATTTTGCACCTGACACGAGGTGGTTCCCACTTTGCTCTTTGATATTTATTTTTTCTAGAGCACTCGCTCGCCATAAAGGCGTGGGTTAGTTTCTAGGCTCTCAGTTCTATCCCGTTGATTGATAAAGTTCTAGAAAACAAACAGAGCCACCTGGGATTCTGATAGGGACCATGTTGAATCTGTGCATGAGTTAAGCAGTAGGTCAGAGCTTTACAGGACAAAAGGTTCTCTGTGAAGCCGAGAGAGGCATTGGCAGACAGCCTAACAGTCGGATGATAGTCCCAACGGGCTGTCTCATCCAGAGCTATCTTGGCTTAAGCCACAGGACCCCATGCCCCCAGATACATGAGGAAAGATGTGGAGGGCAGGGCAGGAATACCCGAGGGAGAGAAGTATCCATCTGCTCATCAGCCAGGAGTAAGTGTGTGTGTGTGTGTGTGTGTGTGTGTGTGTGTGTGTGTGTGTGTGTATTGGATTCAGGTCATCAGTTTTGGAACAAGTACCCTTACCCCCTTACCTCTCCACCATCTCACTAACCCAAGAATTTAATTCTGAGGCCCAGGCCTCGTAGCAGGATAAATAGTCATAAGGATGTTAAGGTCTCCAGTATTACCATTAGGAATGTGTCCAAGCTCTCCAAGGCCTGACACAGGGGTTTGTTGAATGAGTGGCATTTAGGTTTAAGCCCATAACCAGTTGCCATCCTACATCATGGATGTTCAGGAATGCTATGTCATGCATGATTCTTCTAGGTCAGTCAAGCATACCCAAGCAGGTTGCCGCCTGAAGAAGAGAGAGCACTTTGCTCCCAGGCCATCAAGGGGGTGGTCACATGGACCAGGACAGTGCTCCAGGCAGCAGTGAGTACATAGAGCCTGATGTCCTGCTCTGTACTGGTAAGTCCTAGCCGGTGTCTTTGTGCAGGATTGGCCAGTTTTGTCTGGGATGCCTGACACACCGGAGCCTTTGTTCATAATCGTACAGCAGGTAGATGGGGAGAAATTTACTCCTCTTTGCCCCTAAGTGCCTCAGTGGATAAGAACACTGCATCTCTGGCTAGTAGTAGTCCACCAGCTGGTAGTAGGCTACCAGCTTCACGTTCTTCTCTACCAGGCTGCCTCCACCCTCATTTACGTCCTCTGCCTCATCACCAGAGGGCACACATTTCCAGGAAGTGGTGCTGGCTTAGGCCAAACTATGAGAGGAATCCCTTGGGAACCTGGCTGGAGCCCTAGATAGGGGCTAGAAAATGCTGGGCCTTGTCAAGGTTCCCGCCCTCCTGGAGCTGACATTCTAAGGTGGCCCGCCCACCATGTAAGAATACACACACCCAAGGGAAGGAAGCAACTAAAGCCCAGAAGAGCAATCAACACTCCAGTGGATGAGCATATGCAGACTTGGAAGTGGTTTCGACATCTTAACTTTGTTTTGGGAGGGGAGGGGGAAGAGGAGGTGTCAATGATTCAGGCAGAGGTGATGGGCCATTGAGACAGGCAAGTGACTCTCATGCAGTCACACTCACGCCTCTTTGCTGAGAGGCAGGGTGACAGCCTTTGGGGGCATCATGAATGGATGAGGGGGTGGGCGGGAAGTCATACCAAGGACTTGGTAATGGGCCTCAGTTTCCTCATTCATAAAACGATGGTGTGAACCAGAATACTGAGAGCGCTGAGTGCGCTGGCGCAGGTCAAAGACTGACACAGGGGGGCTGGAGAGATGGCTCAGTGGTTAAGAGCACCCAACTGCTCTTCCAGAGGTCCTGAGTTCAATTCCCAGCAACCACATGGTGGCTCACAACCATCTGTAAAGAGATCCGATGCCCTCTTCTGGTGTATCTGAAGACAGCTACAGTGTACTTATATATAATAAATGAATAAATCTTTAAAAAAATATTAAAAAAAAAAGACTGACGCAGGGAGCGCTAAAAAGGGGGTCTCTCATCTTCAAGTGTAGGGGGGGTGTCCACCCTCATCATCCTTGAATGTGGAGTCCTCTGGATCTCTCTCTGGTGTCACCTCCTCAGAGAAGTATTTCCTGGTTGCCACACTTCTACCAGTGACAACGAGATCCTAGAAACCTTCTTCGGAACCCTAACTTAGCTGGCTGGCACTGTCCCTGCTGAAGGAAGCCTACAATGATTGTGACCCACCATTTGTCTCCCCAATGTGCCTGGGATCACCTTTATCTTCAAGTTCAAAGTTCCCTGGTCAGGTTCTCAGTAGAAACTCATGGCTCTCTCCCTCCCTACTCACACCTGCCTCATAGGTTCAGGTCAGGGTGGAGAGGTTCCCAGGCAGCCAGGATAGGTGCAGGTACTGAAGAGCTCTGTCCTTGTTGGAGCAAGGTTTGTTCCAAAACATCCTCCCTCACTTAGTGTGAAGAGCTTTGTGGGCCTGATATATGGGCCTCAGTGTAGAGCCAGGACTCTCCTAGCAAATTAAGCTGGTTGGCTCAAGAGAAAAGGTAACAACACGTGTATTTATACAACTCTCTCTTGTTTTTGAGACAGGGTCTCTCTATTTAGTCCTGGCTGGCTTGGAACTTCATATATAGATCAGGCTGGCCTTGAAATCCTTCTACCTTTGTCTCCCAAGTGGTGGGATTAAAGGTGTGCTCCACCACACAAAGTTTATTTACTACACAATTCTTGTGTTGGCCCTAGATTTTCTTTTAATCGTGTGTGTGCGTGTGTGTGTATGGTGAAGTGGGTTCATATTCCTGTGGGTACACACAGGCCCCACGTGCACTGGGAATCAGAGGGCCAGATCTAGTTGTCAGTCTTTGTCTTGCATCTTGTTTGAGGCCGGTTATCTTAGTTCCCCACCCCCACCCCCAACTTCATGCACTAGTCTAACTTCAGGGGATTCTCCAATCTCCACCTCCCATCTTGCCTTGGGAACATTGGGATTATAGACTGTGCTTTATGTGGGCTCTGGGGGTGCAAATATAGGTCCTTGCTCTTGCTGAGCAAGAGCTTTATCCTCTGAGCCTTCTCTCCAGCTGACCTCTATGTTTTATGGTGGTCCGCAGCTGTAGGGTGTGGTGTTGCGGGGGCGGAGGGTGTGCAGTGAGAAGAGGAATAAGCTTGTTATATCCAAATCACCATGCGAGGAGGGAACTTTTATTTAGACATACAGTGAAGAGTACAGCCATGTCCCGCCGAAAATCGGGGACAGACAACATTTAAACACACCTATGACATTATGCTCACGGAGGTGCTTTCATTTCTATGAAAGAATATCCTAACGGACAAAGGGACAAGAGGAAGGAAGTAGTATCCGGGTTTGGGCTCCGCTGAGCCCCTAGCGTCAGGTTGTTGGCATCCTTTTGGCAGTGCCCGCGGCCCGCCACAAGTCATTCAAATCCCGCATAGAGCGCGCGCCACACAGTCTCACCAACCAGGCTCTGACGTTGTAGGACGCGAATCTTATTCGTAGTCTCCACAGCTCAGATCGCCTTACTCTAGAAAGGATAGGAGCACAAGGCTGGAGGTTCTCCGGGTGGCTGCGGGGTCCTTGGGCTGGGGTCGGTGGCACCCTTACTGCTGTCACGTCAGCGGCGCCGGCCAATCACCGATTGAAGCCAGGCAGGCGCGGCACACAACAGGCCAAGCAGTGAGCGCACAGTAGGACTACATCTCCCACAATGCTAAGGGAGACGTAGCTTTGCGTCTCTTTAGGCTCATGCCCCCTTGAGATTTAGACCAATCACAGCCTCAGACCAGGTGGGCGCAAGGGACTGCGGGTTATGTAGTCCATGCTCAGTGGGACTGCAGCCCCCAGTGTTCCCCGCGCGTCAGGGAGGAGCAGTGCGGCGGCGCGGGCGGCCGTCGGGGCTGGGCGGCGGCGGCGGCGGCTAAGAGGGCCCGGCTTGTGGGAGCCAAGGTGGGAGCGGGCCTCGGCGCGCGGCCACCATGTCCGCGCCGTCGGAGGAGGAGGAGTATGCGCGTCTGGTGATGGAGGCGCAGCCGGAGTGGCTGCGCGCCGAGGTGAAGCGACTGTCCCACGAGCTGGCCGAAACCACGCGTGAGAAGATCCAGGCGGCCGAGTATGGACTGGCGGTGCTTGAGGAGAAGCACCAGCTCAAGCTGCAGTTCGAGGAGCTCGAGGTGGACTATGAGGCCATCCGCAGCGAGATGGAGCAGCTCAAAGAGGTAGTGGCCGGCTGCGACCCCTGCCTGGGGCTCTGAGGTCATCCTGCCCAGTGGTGGGAGGTACCAGGGGTGGGGCAGAAGACCTAGAGTTGTGGTCCAAGGCAGTGACGGAGAGTGACCATGCTCGGCCCCGTGCCCTGCTGCTGGGGTCTAGGCTCCCTGCAGCTCCACGTACCCGCTAGTTTTCTCTGCAGGCCTTAATAGTCCTTTCGTTGAGGACTGATGTCCTGCTATGGTTATTGCTGCCTTGGGTGTGTCTGTGTAGGCGGCGGGGGAGCAGACGATGCCCTTACAGCTGAGGCTGTCCGTGAAAGTGACCCCCTTGGTAAGGCTGAGCCTGGGGCTGGTTGACCACAGTCTGTCATCTTCAAGCAAATCACTGCCCCCCTTTTTGGAGCAGCTGCTTTCTGTGCTGTTCATCTGGTTTCATGACTGCCTGAGGCTGGGAAGGGATGGATACAGTGAGTCGCAGCTCCTGATTGCCCATGACCCTTGACAGGCCGGCTTTCCCAGTATCCATCGCATCAGTGTGACTTAGCTCTGGCTCAGTCAGCTGCTTCCCCCCCCCCCCCCCCCATCTCATTAATGGTGCACCCACTACTGGGAAGCATGGCTTCCATCGACCGCTTCCTGTCTTGCTCGGTCTCCTAGGCCCTGCCTGTCGCCCTGGAGTCTGCGTTCCTTCTGTCGGAACCTGGTGCTTTGTGTCATCCCACTGTAGGGAGAGAGGTTGGACCCCCCAGGCTGGCTAAGAGCTTGAGGGGGGGGGGATGCAGTAGGAGGGACCTGGGTAAGCTTTCTGGGATGATTTAAGTGTTAGTGACTCTCCCATCCGTCTTGACTCCCCAGCCGTGTTCTGGAGACTGTCGGGGAAATGCTTTCTGGAAGAGGGACACACTTGAGTTTGGACCAACCCCCCCTTATTGCTTATGGGTGAGCTATGGGTGAGCCATGGGCAAGCTCTCCTCAAACCTTAGCTTCCAGCTCTGCAAAGTAGGAATACAGCTTTGCCAACCCACAAGTATTGCTCTGAGTGCTCTGCATTTAGAAAGGCCTGATGTGGGCCACACAGGTAGCTTTTTGGATTATCTAAATGGTTTCCCTTCCCTGTCAGACTCAGTTCTGCTCTCGGGTGTTAAAATCACAGGCTCATCTTTGGATACTTCTGCTCCCAGCCAGCTTTGGGTGGGTGCCTGAACTCTTTAGAGCCTCTCTTCTTTTCTGGGGGGGAATGAATCCCTAAAGTCTGGGTAGAACAGGGCTGGGTGAGTCCCAGAAGTGGCTGCTTCTGTGGGAAGGTAGGAATTGAGTCTTCCCACAGAATCTCAAGTCTGTTGTCTGTCAGAGGACATCAGTTACTTTCCCAAGCCTGGCTCCATCCGCAGTGGGTTGACAAAAGGAGGGGGATGGGCAGCCCCCCCTGGAGGGGGAGGGGACAGTCAAGGTGATAGATGAAGGTCAGGACTGTGAAAATATGGAGTGGGTGTATCCTCTTCCCAAATCTAGTCTTCTGTCTGGGGCTTCCCTTCCCCCCTCCTTAGTGCTCCAGGCAGGTAGCTGCACCCTTTAATTACAGTACCACTCCCACTGCACATACATATGGGTTGCCTTCCCACTTCCTGTGGAATGCCTGTGAACCTCTCCTGGGAAGCCCACTCTCCTCCTCTGAATTAGCAGGTTTCTTTCAGGGGCATGTGCTGTGAAAACTGGCTGTTGGTGATCTAGTCGGTCCTCACTTGGGTGACTTCTGTTGGTCAGCCTCCTGCAATTGTTTTATGGGCAGAATCATTTTATGACTCAGTGAAGAACAATGGTGGCATACATGTGGCCTTCTCTGTATCTGGAGGGAAACCTCTGAGAAGATGAGGAAGAGGGTGCGATCTATTCTCTAGGTGCCCTTTAGGTATCTGCTTAGTCTAATGCCAGTCCCACACTGTATAGGCTTGGACAGGCTGCTCCTCTCCCATTTGTGAGGTGGGATAAGGTTTCTTCCAGAAGTTTCTGGTGGAGTCCAGAGGAATGCATCAGCTTCAGAGAGTGTTGCCAAAAGTTTGTGCCAATCTGCCTCTTGTCAGCAGATTGTTCCTCACACCCATGCCAAAGCAGGCTCTGGTCAAACTCTTTAATCTTGGTCAGTATTGTATTTGAAATACTAACTTCTACTTTAAAAAAAAAAATGAAGATTTAAGGAGACAGCGTATATAGGAAGTTTTCTCCCCATAGAGAGGTGAACTGTCTTAAGTTGTTTGCTCCTTTAAATGTGGTAGATTTAGTTACTAACAAGTTAAGTTATGCTGTCGTCGAGTTGCTTGTGTGCTTGCCCGAGTTTAGTCATGCAAGCCTTTGAGGTGAGGAAGCCGTCTGACCTGGGTGAAAGGGTTTACAACCAGATCCCAGGAGAGCTTGTGCTGGTGAGCCAACTGAGCGTTGACCCCGCTGTCTTTATTTCTGGGAGAATGGCTATGTCTTGCTTACAACCATGGCCCGGGTGTTGACTGAGGCTAGAAGTGGAGAGGAGGCCTCATAGCCTGTTTTGCTGATATTGTGTGTCTAACTCAGTAAGGGCCACATCTGTCCCAAGTCTTTCTGCGCCTCTTCTGCTTATCCATCATGGTGGGGAAGAGGACTAGATGGACTCTTGCCAGCCTGTTCCTGGTCCCGAGTGGTCACGACACAGCTTGCTGTGGCCTTCGCTGCAGCTTTGGGTATATAGGTGTGCGGGGTGGGCAGAGGAGAGCAGTTGTGGTAGGAGAATGGGCTGAGCTCAGGTTCCCCGTCTCTGTTGTGAGAGATTCCCAGAAGCAGTTTCCCTCCACCTGGGCTTGGTCCAGGAACACACCCTCATTGCTGTCCCCTGTCACTTCTGGTGGTGCTGAGCTGTATGCATCACCCTTGTGGGTGGAATCCAGCGTCAGGCTGGGCCCAGACCCTGGCACCTAGTAAATGCTTTGTCAGCCGAGCTCCACCTCATTCAGGCCTGGAGCTCCTTACTGTAGTGCTTGCAGCACCTCCTATACCTGTCTGTCTGTGCTTGAGTATCTCCTGTTGCCACCTCTGAGGGCTGCCCTGTGTGTCATGCCTTGCCAGTTCGTGGGGCCACTTTGCGTCTCCCTTCTTCCTGGAAGTCCCGCTCACCTCTCAAGCTTAAACAATTTCTGGCAGGCCCTTTGACTCTGGGCTTGCCTGAGCTACTGTCTTCAACCCTTTCGCCTCTTGAGGAGGCAGGAGTGATGAAGGGGTTAGCAGTGGGTGCACTTCAAGGTACACAGATTGGTGCCCTACCAACCTGAGGCCCAGCTTCCTGGAGTATTTGCTTCCAGACAGGGGAAAGTCCTAGTCTAATTCCCCTGATCCTCTGACAGCCTCAGACTGCGGATCCTCATTTCTGAGCAGACAGATCTCGGGGGGGGGGGGGGGGGGGGGAGGCATGGGAATCACAGTGTTTTGTGGGGTCATGTGGGGTGTCAGTAATGGACTGTTTGTAGGAAGGTGGTCCACTCGAGGGTCTTGCAGATCCTTGAAGCAGTTGTGAGGCAGCTGTAGGCATCTGGCCAGTGGCCTTGTGGTCCCCCTTCTGATGGGTGACCTCCCTTCTTCTGGCCTGCCTTTCGAACTATCAAATGGAGGACAGGGGGGTCACAAAGGAATTTGATAGTCCCCTTCTACTTTTAATAATGTGTCTAGCTGCTGTAACAGACTCTGGTGTTGTTCTGAGGGGCATGGGAATCAGATACTTACACCTGGCAGAGAATCTGCCCCAGCCATGTGAATAGCTGCTCCAGGCCATCCCTGCCAGCATGTGGAGGTGTGGCCTTGGCCACCTTCCACCGGGCAAGGGCTGGCACAGCTGTGATGGAGCGAGCTTGTCTTCAGAGATGCCAAGCATACTCTGAGGCTTAGCAGCTGGAACCAGGGGGAGGCCCAAGCCCAGCACTGGGAGCTTATCACTCTCAGGGGAGCCAGCAGGCCTCAGAGAAGCCAGGCATTGCCTGAGCAAGAGAGGAGGTTAATTGTATGTGGTGCCCATTTCTGTGTTGTCAGAGTTGTGTTTTGGGACCCTGTCTGAGCTCTCAGGAATTGTGTGGCCTTAAATGAACCACTCTTTTGTTTAAGCCTTGGTGGCTTAATAATGGTGCCTGTCACAACAGTCTGGCGTACTAAGACCACTCGGATGGTCATTGTCCTTCCCTTCGTTCTGAGCAGCCACCATCAGCAACGGCCCTGGCCCAGGTCATGTGGGATTCCGGCTGAGTCTACTCAGGGACCCAGCTCTTTATTTGCGAGAGTAGCGAGCAGATTTGTTCTTGCCAGCTGAGGTGGCACCCCGTCTAGCCAGGCCTTCTTTTTCATATGTGGACTAGATGACACGTTGTTCTGCACATGATTACCTGCCGTGTTGTGATAACAGTGTGTGACTCATGACAATGCAAGCTCAGTTAGGTGAGGGTTGGGCCCCGGGCCCCTCTGGTTCAGTATTCAAAGTGAAGTCGAAAAGAGTGGTCCTCTCCAGACCAAGCCTGGAGATGGACAGAGTTAGGTAGAGCCTCAGGGCCAGGGCCAGGGCTGAAGCCAGTCACCCTCAACTTTCGTTCGTAAAGCCAGTGGTCACCAGGCGCAGGAGGATGATGGCATTGAAGAGGGCAGGAGTGGAGAGCCTCTTCAGTATTTAGACATCACTGTTTAAATGTGTACATTTTAGGAGCTTCAGAACATAGAGCAACCCATGTCTGTTGTAGAACCTGTGCAGGGAGGAGAAGTGGGAACGCTGGGCATTTCTCCTTGTTGGTTCCTTTTCTCGTGAGTATGTGTCAGATAGAGATACCACACAGGACAGGGAGACCATGGTGCGTCTGCCACAGTTTTCAAAAAGCAGACAAGTTGTAGAGTTTTTGTATTTCCATTTGGTTTGGTTTGGGTTTTAGTTTTGGGAATCAGAGGCGTCTGCAGCCACATCAGGCTGAACAAGTTGTAGTTTTAAGCAAAGCAGAAGTAGAGAGAAGGGTTCAGTGGACCCAGCCATGTTCTTGCCTACATCGACAGTTTCTAACTGTGGCTGGTCTTGCTTCTGTGCCTCAGTTCATCTTGGTTTGTTACTTCTGTAGCAGTAGATTTGTTGAGAAAATAAGGAGTATTTTCCTACAAAGCAAGAGCTATTGAGTTTTCAAGCCTGAAACCTAACAATTCCTTAATGTTATCTGCTTGTCTGAGCAGCACCTCAATTTCCCTAGCTTGGCTCAAGTGAGATTGCTAGAGTTATTTGTCTGAAAGTGATTGATATGTGAGGAAAGTTATGAAAATAATGCGAATTTTGCCTTTGCCTGTGTGTCGTTTCATTCATAAAAAACCACCAATGGGATTGGAACTGTATCTAAGTTGACAGAGTGCTTCACAAGCTCGCCCGTGTCCTTGGATTTGATCCTCAGTGCTGCGTAAACGGGGAGATGATGCACACCTGTAATCCCGAGCCTTGTGAAGTGGAGGCAGGAGGGTCAGAAGGTCAAGATTATCTTCAGCCTCATGGTCAAGGTCAAACTAAAGGACAGAAGACCCTGTCTGAAATAACACAAGTGAATGCAGATCCCTGGGCACACTGGCCCCAGCCACTAGAGAACACATTTGTATGTTGGATTGGACATTTTCCTATACCAAGTGAAAAACCTGCCCCTCACTCCCTCACAGAAGCCCCAGGACTGCCAGCCTATGACACCACATCCACGCCAGCCCCTCAGCACCCTGTTAAAGCCAAGAATCGTGTCAGAGTTTCTGTTTTTAACCATTGACTCTGTCAAACTGTGCTGCCTTTTATGATTAATTTAAAAGCAGATCACTTTAGGACCATTCTAGATTTATAGAATTTCAGACAGTGTAGAGGTTTGGTGTGGACATGCACCCTTGCCCATCTCATTCAAGCAGTTCCTTAGTGTGATACATTTGTTACAGCCCATGAACCGCTCAGGACCAGAGAGTGTCATAAAGCCTGTACTTTGTCTAGTTTGTCTTTGCTTTTACCTCGTGTGCTGCTTCTAACCCAGGGTCTCATCTGTGATTCCACCTTACATCTGGTTACCGTGTCTTCTCAGGCACTTGACCTGTGATGATTTCTCAGACATTCCTTATTTTTGGCCATTTTGACAGTTTAAAGGAAGATAGGTCGGGTGTTTGGTAGACACTCACTAATGGGGACATTTGTTATTTGGTATTTTTTGAGTGGGTCTGGGAATGACAGGTTCAGAAGAGGACAGTCATAATCCTGTCTTCTTACATATTAGGGATCTGTGCTTCACCAGGCTTTGGTTGACTGAGACTCATGGTGAAGGGCAGGGTGTACAGTGTTTGGATTGGTTTTCGAGGGAGTAAAACAGTTCTGTATGGCACTGAGGGGATGAAAATGATACTGTGCACCTGTCAAAGCCAGGTAACAGGAACAAAAATGTGAAGGTTTTGAGACAGTGGCTCGCATCGGTCTCCACAGATTTCTCCACATTAGCGCTCTCCCTCTCCCTGTTTCACTTGCTGCTCTTGGGAAGGAACTCAGCAAAGTGCCTGGGTGAGCTTCACACTTTTTGTCCTTTGCTCTCACTCCTTTGTTGTTTCATCAGTGCCGACACATTGGGATTTCACTTCATTCACTGGGTTGTAATAATACTAAATTTCTAGCTTTGACTCTTATGATCCCGACAGCTCTATTGTGATTTGTTGCTGTTGTTTGCTTGTTTGTTATTAAGCATCCTGTGTGTGTCAGGGGGTGGGTAGTGTGCAGGTGCACATATGTATGGAGGCTAGACGTGAGGTTGGGTATCTTTTTCAGTTGCTCCCCACCATGTTTTCATGATTTGGCTAGACTGGCTGGCCAGCAAGGCCCATCCCTACCATTCTCTTGTCCTGCCTCCGTGGTGCTGGGGTTATAGACGCCTTGTACACAGGTGCCTTTGTTCTGAGCTCACTTGAGCAGCAATGACTTTATTGATTGAGCCATCTCCCAAGCCCCTTGCTAAGTACCTTTTTAAGCTTTCTGATACTAGAGACGTTCTGTGTTTGGTTCTGGAGCCAGCTATTTCTCCCAAGAAGCCCTAGTTGCTTCTGATGAGTGAGGTATTAGAAACCAAGATCTAGTTGCTCACTGTACCAAAGCGTGGCTAATGCTAGGCCCTTTCAGCCACAGGGCGAGTTGTGTGTCTGCTAAGTCATGGACACACGTATCTGCAACTAGGAATTCAGTTACTTCGCCATCACCACGTGCTTCCTTCTCACCACCTGCTCATCTGGAACCTCCTACCCCAGCAGTGAAACACTAGGCACCCACCATCTGTCACACTGTCACTCACTGGTCCTGGTTCACATATGCGCCCCAGTCGGCTACTTCACCAGCTTTTTCCCTTTAATTTTGCATATTTCACTTTCTCCAGTTACTGATCCCATTGTAATACTTTGCACCCTTCATTTGTAATTTAAATTGTTTGACCACATTATGCATTCCATCCTAGGACCCTCGATCTAGATTTTAAAAACATTTAAGTATATTTAGATTTTTGACTGCTTTTTGGGTGTTGTCTGCCTTTGACAAGTGTATAGTATCCTTCTAACTTGAAGAATTTTCACCTACTTACCCTCACCACACCAAGCCTCTGCCAATCACTGATCTTTTTACCATCTCTCTAATTTTATTTTTATCAGAATGCCATGTGACTAGAGCGTCTTCATCTCTTCTCACCAACTCTTCATCCATTGATGGGTGTTGGGTCACTTCGCTTTTCCCAGTTATGAATAAGCCCACTGCAGACATAAGTTTTCTAATCTGCTGGATAAATACACACAAGAAGCGAGACTGCTTCCAAGCTGGCTGGTCCACTTGGCATTTCCATCAGTAGCAAGTGATGGCTCCCGCTGGCCCGTTCGTGCCGGCCGCCCCTGCTGTTGCTGGACAGTGGGATGCTGCGGCTGCTGTTCAGTTTGCAGATCCCGAGGACGCATGGCCCTGGCATCTTTTCACCCTTCAGTCTGTCACTATTATTTTGCCATGCTCAGGTTGGAATCCAGGCCATTTTTCTTTTGCCCCTGTGCCATTAGTGTGATTTGATATCTTTCCTATCTTGGGGACATCTTCCATCCAGTTGCTTGCTTTCTTATTATTCCATTGTAAGTGCTGGTTTTAGTCTACGTGTAGCCACAGCCAGCACTTAGCTGCTTGGGGCTAAGTCCCAGGCCATGCTGGTCTTTTTAGCACCTTAGCGGGGCTTTGACAGGCAGGTGTTTTACTTCATGCCACTCTTGCTTCTGTGGGTCGTGTTTTTAGTGTTGCGAAACCAAACCCTGGGTCACGTAAATACTTCTTTTATTTTAGCTACCTGGATGGTTCTGCACTTCTGATGTGAGACTCTGGTCTATTTTGAATTAACTTTTGTGAGGAGTTTGAGACTGACCATTCTGTGTGGGTGTGCGGTTGGTTTGCTGTGGCTGGTTGCCCTTGCTCCTCTGTCAGACACCATTCAGTATTATTATTTGTGTGGCTCTCTTTATGTGCCCCGTTTTGTTCCATTGAGCTATGTGATTTTTCTTTTGCTAGTACAATGCTGTTTTAACAGTGTATTAGCCAGCCACCTTATTGGGCTTCTGTCTTCTTAAATTAATTTATATATGTGTCCCTATATGTGTGTGATAGAGAAGGGAGAGAGGAAGGCATATATACATGCAACCCTGCACTTGTATGGAGGTCTGAGGGGGACTTTGGGTATCCTGATTTCACCTTACTCCTTTAAGACAGGGTCTCACTGAACCTGCAGCGTGGCTGGTGGCCAGCAGGCCCCAGTGGCCCTTCTACCTTTGTCTACCTTTGCCATGAGTGGCGTTACAGGAGTGTATTGTCATGCCTGGCTTTTTTTTTTTTTTTTTTTTTTTTTTTTTGGTTCTTTTTTTCGGAGCTGGGGACCGAACCTAGGGCCTTGCGCTTCCTAGGTAAGCGCTCTACCACTAAGCTAAATCCCCAGCCCCCATGCCTGGCTTTTTATGTGAGTACTTGTGGATTTGAACTTTAAGCTCGCATGGTAAGCACCCATCTCCTCTTTATGCATTTTACTGTATAATTTTGTACACCCTCCCCATGCCCTGTGGTTGGAGGCCAGAGCACACCTTATGGGAGTCAGTCTTCTTTCCACAATATGCCTTCTAAGGATGCAACTCGGTCGTCAGATTTGATGGCAAAGGGCTGCTACCTGCTGGGTTGTCATCCCAGCCCCTCTTTATTTATTTTTATGTTATGACTTAGTCCGTCTGTCTCCTCATCCTGGGGCGGTGCCTCAGTTTTCACCATAGGTTGCCTTTCTCCCTTTCTTTCCTGTAAGAGCTGAAGTCTGAAAGACCATCCTACTCCCAGAAATCCCAAGGATGAGTGAGGCTCAGGGGACTGCCTCTCTCCAACCCCTCCAAGAAGTCATCATTGGTGACTTGAGGTTGCTGCACTGTTACTTTAAGGACTCCACATACAGTCCCATACTATAAGGTCGTGGTGAGGAGTGTAAGGATTGCTTTTTCCAGATAGCAGCTGCAGTTTCCATGGCTGTGTTTGCATTACTGCATCTGAGTCCATTCCTATTACTAGAACACATCAGGAGGAAAGGGCTCATCTGAGTTCTGGAGGCTGGAAAGGCTAAGAGCATAACATCTGTACTTGTTGTTGGCCTGCTGAGGGCTTCTGCTCAACTCACGTGAAAGCAGAGAGGAAAGAGGTATGTGGCTGCACAAGAAGGCACTCACATTCATGAAGCCTCTCTTCCTGTCATGTTTGTCTCCTGTTACACCCTACCTCCCAGAAGCCGTATTGCGAGGACAGACTAGTCAAGCTGAAGCAGACCATGTCGGATAGTAAAGCAGCCCATGGTAGTGTCTAAAAGAGAATATCCAGATGATAGTGTGTGAGGGTCACGGGACAGCATGAGAAGGAATGGAAGGCTCCCAGGGTGACTTGACAAGGCCAAAGCATGAGACAATACAAGGATTGGAGATCAGACATCTGTGGTTCCTCTAACTTTTAGGAAACATAGGCCTGGAATCCCTTAGTCTGAGCCTAATGATATCACTTCAAGGTATGCAAGCCCCTTGTGGTGGAGACTTGCCCGTAGAGGACCAGGGCTGGGTGTGCACCCAGAGTATGTGTCACCACTGCATCCTGAGACAGGGCTGCAGTGCCGCAGTGTTGTCCACAGGCTCAACCATCTTTCAGAACCTTCAGAACTAGAAAATGGAGCCTGTAATGGTCTCTCATTCTCTCTTGGGCTCTTTTGTTATTGGTCCTGTGGTGAGAAACCCTCTAAGGTCTGGGTGGAATGGCCTGTACTTGAGATTCTTCTGTCATTTTCTGACCATGAGCTTCACTGATTTCTCTTGCTTACTGAGGTGAAAGAATGTGGTGAGGGCTAGAGACAGTAAGAAAAGTGGACTTCTGCCACACGCACCTGTGGTCTGAGCCAGCCTGCTTGCTGACTTGTCTTCCTCTGGCCCAGAACAGATGTGAGCTGGATGCTGCCCATGGGGCCTCTAGGCCCTTCCTCCTGTCCTGACCACAGGCTGCTAAATGGAAGTCCTGTGTTGAGCCAGCTGCTGTGGAAGATGATGACTGGTCCCCAGGCCCCAGTGCTGGGCTCTGTGTCCTTGGATAGGGAAGCTGGGGTCTCCAGGGACCTCTCCCAGTCCCAGGGCTCAGCTGGCAGGAGCTTGCCTGCTGACACCAGGGCAATTAGGGTGTAATCTTCTCTAAATGGTGCCCAATTCTGGCTAAATCCCTTCTGCCCAGGGATGAATCCCCAGTTTTCTAAAAGCAGCTTAACATTTGGACGCTGCCCAGAGCAGCTGGGGTTCTCAGTTGGCAGTGGAATGGCCCATGTGGATTGACACAGGCCCCACAGGGAGGGGAGGGGGACCGACAAGGATAATGACCAGGGACAACCACCGTAGCCTTATGCTCTTTTGAGGTGCCTCCAGGGCCCTGGTCTTAATGATCATTACAGTTGTAAGCATAGGGCTCCGTAGGGAAAGGAAGCTGTGTGGTAGCTGCCTCAGCTTCTTGCTGATGATGTGTCTTTGGAGAGGCCTGGGTTTGAGGGCCTCCTGAACACCTGCCGTGTGATGACTGAGGCCTGCCAGGCTGTGGGGCTGGGCAGAGAGGTGGTCATTGTGCCCACATTGCTCCTGCCTTCCTGGAAACCCTCATTCGTTCTCTCAAGGACTTTGCTGCAAAGACAGAGATGGTTTTGATAGTTTAAAAAAAAAAAAACAAAAACCCATCCTGGTGATGCCCTGAGGTGAACTGCTTGGCCTTTTGGAGCCCTGGTTTGCCTACCTATAAGATGCAGAGGTAAAGGTCCTTTTGTGTAAAATACCTGATAAAGCCCCTTTCCTCTCTTGCTGTTTCTGGGAGCCTGCATTGACTGTGCCTCCTCAGGAAGTGTCCTTTAAATAATGGAAATCCATCAGAAGTCCTGCTTAGAATCCTCTCACTCAGCGAGAATGGATGTAAGCAGCTGGCTGGAGTTGGTGTGGGGTAGGGTCTCTTCTGATGTCTCTGGACCCTTTAATGGAGTTGGCAGGTCTGTTTGCCCAGATCTGCCTACATACGAGATCATGTGGGACTTTTAAATACTCCTAAGCTCAGACCACACCCAAGGTGATTAAATCCTCATTAGCACGATGCTTCTAATCCTAGGGATCTAAGTGGAAACTCATTTCCTACATCTGAAACTTGCGCACATTATCCACTGATATGATTGGTCCACGGATACCAGGGGCTACCCAACATCCCTTTGTGCTCCTCTCTGGAGTATGCAGGAGCCTGGGACATGCCTGGTAGAAATGAGGGATACCTGGGACAGGGCTAGCCTGGGAGCTACTCCTCAGTCAGTGGTGGGGGTAGGAATGAGGGGGTGCCTCTCTTCCAAGGCCAGCCTACCCAGTCCTACTTTGTATCTCATGTATCTCAGACTTGCCATCTCCATCTGTCGCAAAGCTGTGTCCTCGTGTCTATCACGGATTTGTTACCTGTATCCTTTCTGAGTGTCTTCTGCCTGTTACACACAGGCACCCCTTCCCTTTCTGCACCTGCTGAGAGGAGGCACAGACTTCTGGCCATTGTAGTGCACTAGGAGGATTGCCCTGTCTTGCAAGGTCAGCTGCCCTGCCTCGCTTCCTGCAGTGGTTGAGGGTAGTGTTGGTCTAGAGGACATTCTGTTGTTCTGGGATTGCTGCTGGACTTCCTCTCGCTGCATAAGCAGGTCTAGCTCTCCCTGCTGACTGTAGGACTGACCAGTCCTCTGTCCTGACCGAGTCAGAAGCTCCTCACCTACAGGTTCCTGAGCGGATGATAGAGGACAGGGGCTTTGGAAGGGAGTACTAGTGTGTAGTCCACTTCCCTGGAGGAGCGTCTGAGGCTAAGTACTTCCTTCAGAACTGCCTGACTCTCCATCTTGGCCCAAGATGGTGGTCGTTGCTATTGAGAGAAGTTATATCAAGTCCCTTTTGGACCTCTATGTGGTCTGATTGAAATACAGGAGGGAGACACAGGGCTCTTTGCGGCCCTCCAGAAAGCTCTTTCTTCGTATGGGAACTTGGTGGACCTTCCTTAGAATTTGGGATTAGCGTGAATCACTGTGAGGGAGAACTGAGTTCTGCTTTCTTGCTTTTGTTTTAATTTCTTTTAAAGATTTATTATGTATACAGTATTCTTCCTACATGTAGACCTGCAGCCCAGAAGGGGCATGGTTATGAGCCACCATGTGGTTGCTGGGAACTGAACTCAGGACCCCTGGAAGAGCAGTCAGTGCTTTTAACCTCTAAGTCATCTCTCCAGCACCTGAATTCTGTTTTAAACCAAGACTGTATTTTTAGGGCAGTTTTTGACCCCAAAGGATGTCTGTTCTATAGTGGGTTGCTATAGTTTTCATTGTTTATGAAGATTTATTTTATTGCTACTGAAGAGATAGTAGTTAGGAGCCGTGGCCGCATTTCCAGTTTTAATTCACCTAAATGGAAGCTCCCAACAGTTTATAACTTCAGTCCCAGGGGATCTGGTGCCCTTTTCTGGCCTCTGAGGTCATTGGTACATGTGTGATACACAGATAGACATGCAAACAAATACATATACACATCAAATAAATAAAAAACTTAAAAATATTTTATTTTAAAGTTATGTGTATCTAGCTGGGCAGTGGTTGCACGTGTCTTTAATCCCAGCACCCAGAAGTCAGAGGCAGGCAGGTCTTTATGAGTTCGAGGATAGCCTGGTTTACAGAGCAAATACACAGAGAAGAGAAACCCTATCTCAAAAAAAAAAAAAAAAAAAAAAAAAAAAAAGACAAGAAAAAAGAAAGAGAAAAGAAAGAAAAAAGGAAAGAAAAAATTGTGTGAGTGCGCGTGTGTGTGTGCATGCGCACACACATATGTTGTGTTTGGCTATGTGCATGTGACCGTAGGTGCCCCTGGAGACCAGAGGAGGGTGCTGGACCCTCTAGAGCTGCAGTTAGAGACAGGTGAGAGCTGCGTCATGTGGGTGCATGGTGCTCAGCCACCTCTCCAGCCCTAGTTCTCAGTTTTAACATTGAAACCCATGGTGGTACACACAGTAACTAGAGCTCACTCTCATGAAGGTCCACACCCTCACCTACTGCCCTGCTGCAGTGCCCAGAGACCACTCAGTGTGGTTCCTCTCAGCCCCCTGGTGCTGCAAGCTGGGAGGGAGTGAGCAGCAGCCCTGTGGACCAGGCACATCTTCTCAGTGCTGTTTGCATGAGTCCATCTTCCCCCTTCACACATGCATGGACAGGCTGCCAGTGAGGAGGTGCCTTTACTTCCTGCTTTGCGACCTCTTACCCTGTGTCTAGGGAAGCAGGGCTAGGTGTCAAGAGGGAATTAATTTTCTGTGGAAAGTAGGGTGAGACTTGGGACTTGTTTTGCTTCATCTGAAATAGGCCTTCCCATTGCCAAGTCCAAGTTTCCCAGGATCCAAGCCACATCATACCACAGAGCAGGTGTGCCTGCCCCGGGAATGGATGTTTCCTATTCCCCAGATGATTCCGTGAAACAAGCCGGAGTTGGTCAGGCTCTGTGGCTTCTGGCTCATAAGTCTCAGACTTTTTTTCTCTTTCTGTCAGACCCTCTTGGGGAATCTTGTTTGGAGACACATGTTCTCAGAGTTGTTTTCTTAGTTCCAGAAGAAAATAATATTCCTGTGAGAAGCTAGGAAGCTTCTGTCAGGGCAAACTGAAGTACAGTGACCCTGAAGGTCATGGCTTTCCTTCTTTGGGATCATCCTTGCTTACCTCATCAGCCATTGTTATTCACTTCTGGGCTGTCAGAGCTGGAACAAGCCTGTGCTTATAGCCTGAGTTGTTTTTATATATAAGCAGTCCAAGGCTGGTGGCATTGATGTAACAGGAGGTTGGGCGAAATACCAACATAGCAAACCCAATAAAGAAGCCTCAGAGTCTGCCCCTGATGTGTTTAGAGAGTCCCGCCTCCCAGTGTACAATTGTGCCCACTTGTGCCCCGTGTGCCTTGGACGTTCCCACAGGCCTTAGGCCTTTGTCTCTTGGATCTAGGTCGCTACCAGATGGAATAGTCAGGAGCTCTATCTTCAAACTCCATGCCCCCATCTGGTTCTACATAGAGTTTATCCTGAGACTCATTCTGCTGATACTTTGAACTGTCTATGCATCTGCTATGGTGTGTGTTGGTGTACATCATGTACTGTAAACCTGCGGTCCATGTTTTGATACCATTATCTGTCCAGTCTGTTCTTCTTGAGATGAGGGTCTTTCATTGAATGACTTTGAACTAGAAACCATTCTGTCCTGCCTCCCTAGTGCTAAGATTATAGGTGTGCACCACCATGCCTGATTCTGTGCTGTTTTTAGGATAGATCTAGTCTCACTCTTAGCTCTGGCTGGCCTGTTGCTGTATCCACCAGATTGGCTTCAGACTCTCAAGAGATCTACCTGTTTCTGCGTCTCAAGTGCTGGGATTAAAGCCCCACACCACTGTGCCTCGCAAGGTCTACGTTCTTATGTCAGACTCCTGTTGAAAGTACATGTATGGAAATGAGATCTTTCATCTTGTCTGTTTTGCCATTGTTTCAGTAATCACTGGTAACTGAACTCCATGAAGTGGATTCAGACTTTAGGTACATTTGGCTTTGAATTTTATCAACCTTTAAAGTATAATTCCACAGTGAACAGCCAGCCAGATGCATGTATGTGTTGACTCCCTTTGTTTTTACATGCAGGAGTTGGATGGCCTAGGCTCCTTGCCCTAGTGTGCCAGGTGTGTGTTCCAGTAACACTTCAGATACTTTGTCTCTGTTGTTGGGTCACTTTTTATTTATAAAATTCTCTTTACAGTTCTGTGTGTGTGTGTGTGTGTGTGTGTGTGTGTGTGTGTGTGTGTGTGTGTTGCTCACATGAGCACACACATGTATGTGCATATGTGTGGAGGCTGGGGAACAAGTTGGCAATTTGTGCTCTTCTATCATGGTCAAACTCAGGTTGTCAGGTTTGGTGGCTGGTACCCTCGCTCACTGACCCATCTCGTGGGCCCAGGCTGTCTTTATTGAAATATAGGTAAAGCTAGTTATATTATAGGAGATTGAGACGCAGAGATTTCTGACCTGAAGCAGAGTTGAGTAATAGCCAAGTCCTAGCCCCGCAGTGAGCTTCCTCCTTTCAGTCAGTGCTTCCTTCTAGCAGTTCCACAGCCTCTCCAGATAGCATCAGATAGCTAGGGACATCTTGCCAAAAAAATGACCCTGTGGGGCAGTTCACGAATCATGACAGGTACCCAAGAGACTTAAAAATATACATCCATACAAAAATTTATAGACGAAGGCCGGGGGTGGTGGCACATGCCTGTGATTCCTGCACTTAAGAGACGGGGCAGCAGAGTTACAAATGAAGACCAAAGCCTGGGCTGTATAGCAAGTTCAGGTCAGCCTAGGCTACATAGAGAGAAGACCCCCATCTGATCACATTAAAAAGCAAAGACCTCAAACAAACAAAACTAGAGAGTCTCAGAAGACTTTTAAATGGAGGATCACAGTACTGGTGTTCTTTGTTTTTTTAAGACAGGGTCACTCTGTGTAGCCCTGGCTAGCCTGGTCTATAAACCAAGGTTCATTGTTAATTTTTTTTTTTTTTTTGGTTCTTTTTTTCGGAGCTGGGGACAGAACCCAGGGCCTTGCGCTTCCTAGGCAAGCGCTCTAGCACTGAGCTAAATCCCCAGCCCCTAATTTTTTTTTTTTAATAGAGGATTGATTAAAGCTTATAAGACACATAAACTGGAAAAATATGTTGTACTGGGTGAAAAGAACACTAAGACCAATAGTGTATGAACTACATGAAATGTCCAGAAATAGACAAATTTATAGGAACAGAAAATAGATTTTTTTTGATTGTCTGACTCTGGGAAAGTGGACTTGGAGAATTATAGGTAATGGGAACAGGGTTTCTTTCTGCAGAGGGTGTTAGTGAAAGGTTAATGATAGTTATCATACAACTGTTGTAAATATACCCCAAAAGTCACTGAATCCAGAAGAGGGATGGTTGCAGATAAGCTGTGTCTTTAAAATGTGTGGCATGTGTGGCTCCTGAGGATGTAGCTCTGTTGGTAGAGTGTTTCTCTAGTGCACAAAGCCCTAGTTCCACCCACAGTACCACATCAGTCAGGATTAGTGTGCACCTCCCAGCAGCCAGGGGGTGGGAACAGGAAGATCAGGAAATCCAAAGTCCTAATTGGTGGTGTAGTAAATTCAAGGCCAGTTGGGGATACAGGGGACCCTGACTCAAAACAAAATAAATAAATAAAAATAACGGACAGGAAGAATTTGTGTTTGCAGAATTTTCTAGATAAATCTCTTCACAATCTTAAGAAATCAAAGTGTCCAGGGCTCTGTACCTATGGTGCCCATGTGGAGAGAACTTTGCATGACATTGAGAGATAATCATTCTTTACTAATATTTATCCTTTCTAGTTACTGTGTTTATAGTTTTTACTGAATATGTGTCATTTCTACTGAAACTGGCTTCTGTGGAATGTGAGTGTGTGCTTTGAGGTAAATGTTATAAGTGTAATTTTTAAAATTATGTATTCTTAACTGAACAATCTACTTTGAAGATTTCTTTTTATTTATCTTTTAATTCATTTGGGGGAATCCCTTTTCAGTTCCTTTAAGTAATTAGTTTATGCGTGGCAGTAGATAGTCCTCCTTCTGAAGTGTGGCTTCTTGGCCTGTCTTATTCCTTAGCACACACAGAATTCACACTTTGCTTGTCCCACATTTGAGTTCAGGGCATGCTCTTCTGGGGTTGAATAATTCATAAAGCAGACTGTGTATTGGGTTTGCTGAGTTGTGACTTCTGTGATCAGCATGGGATTGGTTTCTGAGTACCTGCTATTTAGAAGGGAAGATCTGTTACTATCCTGCCAGTATCCCATTTGAGTGTAGCCCAGGGAGTCTGACTCCTGGGCCCAAGTCCTACTGTGTGGCTTACCTAAGGAAGGCAGGTGGAGCCATGTATGTGGGAACTCAACTTTGACATGGCTGCAGTGGTCACTGAGCAGTCGGTGTTCAGCTCGTTTGTCAGACTAACTGCACAGTCGTCATTACTGGGTAAAAAGACACACTAAGCTAACGTGGCAGCTTTGTGTTTTGTTTTCTGTGTCCATCTCTGCTGGGTGAGGCTTTGGCTTGCTACTTTGTTCAGAGTCAAGAAGCAGCTCTTTTTATCATCAGTGTTTATTTTTAGTGGCAGCCCTTCCCCTGCACAGTCCTGCTGGACAGCCAGCCATTCTGAGTGTTGATAAAATGTTTCTATTTTTTATTTACTGTTTCCTGTTGTTTGGTTCTGTATGCCTTTCCTAATACATACTGAAGAGATTATTTTTCAATTTTTTTGTGTTAGGGTAAATGCTGGCATCATTTTCTATTGTATTTATTTTCAGAAGTTTTAGATTATAAAAAACATGATAACTATATTTTGTTTTCTGCGGCACACAAACATGCTAGCAGTGTCTTCCTATTTCAGATCACTCTTACACCATTATATATATTATGTATACGATAGCTCTTTCTGAGAGTTTTCCTTACAAACAGCTGTTTGGGAAGAAGATTGTGTCCATCGTGCTGGGAGATCCCTGACGATCCTTATACCTACTTAACCATTTCACATGGTGTATACTAGCCTCTTCCAGTCAGCATAGGTTTAATCAAACTTTGATTATAGATTTAATCTCTTAATGCTTTAAGTTCTTTATCTCTACATGAATGGTGTTAAGCTTGCATTTCTGTCAGCTTACTATCCAGAGCACCATCTTGAATTTAATAAGATTTGATGCCATTTGGTGTGGAATCCTGGTAATGCATGGCTGTGACCAGCCACATAGACCTGTACAGGATTGAGCTTACAAGCCTATCCTAATGGTACCTCCCAGGCCCATGTGTTTTTTCCCCGTCCACCTCAGCTTTTTCCAGGCTTCTAAGACATTAGATTCCTTCAGTCTGTCAGTGTCTGTGACCAGCTGTGTCCTGGGGATCCCCATACTGTACAGCATTTACCCGTTGGTACCCAGAGGCAGGCATTTAGGAAAATGCCATTAGTAAAGACTGACTGGGTGCATGTACTAGCCTGTAGGCCTTTTTAACAAACCTGGATAGAAAGACGGGTGCTGTGGAGGGACTGTCCTTGTGTCCCCTTCTCTCGGGTGGGGATTGGGACAGGTGAGAAGCAGACCTTCTTCACTTGTGCAGCCCTCACCAGGAACCAAACAGCGTCCCCAGGTCAGCAGGTGGTAGAAGGGGCCCTGCCCAGCAGCGTGCCAGGGTAGGCAGCTGGTACAGCTTAGGGATTCCTGGGATTCCAAGCCTAGCCTGATGCAGGCGTGGTGGCCCTTTTGGGACAAGTGTGGAACCCACAGTCTGTGGGTAGGCGGTGCTGGATCAGCACAGACAAAGGGTTGGAGGATCATGGCTTTATTGTGGAATCTGCTTCCTGGAACAAGCCTTGTCTCATTAGATTGTAGAGGCCGGCTCCCCTGGGTTGTCAAGCACTGTGCCTGCTGCATCATATGATCAAACTGGTTTAGGAAGGATTCTTTGGGATAGCCCTGCCTGGAGGACTCTTCCCTGGCTTGTTAGCATAGACCTTCTCCAGGGAGCCAGGCCCTGCTGATAGAGTGTGTCAGACAGAGCAGAGGGCTTGAGTTCAGTTCTGGTTACGCCTCTTCTCAGGCCCTCCATGAGTTCTCTGGTTTGAAGAGTCAGTCTGTACTGCTTGTACAGAAGAGTAGCTCTCACAGTGAGATGTCCACATTACTCTCTGGCTAGTGATGAGTGATTGGGCCTTTCATTTGTAGGCAGGAAACTTTGAGTAGGCATTGGCAGGGAGCCAAGCTGCCCTTCTGGGTGACTGCAGAGTAGGAGCCTCGTGGGTTCCATAGAACTTGGCCAGCGGTGACAAAAGCTGGAGAAGGCTAGGCACTAATTTGGGCTGATCCTCTAAGTTCTCGTTCTTTTCATTAGTAGGCTGGTCGTGGATAACCTTGGCTTAGTACCCATGTTCTCTCAACACAGGGCTGGACGTCCTCATACCCAGCCCCCAGCCTTGGGAATTAGTCTTGTATCCCAGTTTTCAAACAGTTTTAGCAAGAAATAGCCACAGAGTTCTGACCAGCTGCCTGTTTCCCACTCTGTACCAAGCTTAGGATTGGGGATGTATCCGTGTCTGGATAAACTTAGATCATCTACAACAAATCATGGGAAGGAACGCTTGAGAATTGGTATACCCAGGTGACAGTAGGGTTTTGCAGGTGACCTGGCTATGGGAGGATAGGACGGCTGCCTAGTCTGGGTGTCAGCAAACCCTTTCTCTGGAAACAACCTCATGTCACAATAACATTGTATTTGTGTCAGCCCATTCGATGGGCTTCAGTGTCTTGAAACTTCTGGAGGCCTCCCACAGTCAGGGCCACAGAGATCCTGTTTAAAATCCTAGGAAGTGCCTGCCAGGCCGTCTCTGCTGCTTCTGACACCGGCTGTCAGCTTCTGCCCTTGGTGTTGAGAACTTGAGCAACTGTCGTGGGTGATCTGAGGAGGACTCCGGTCTGCGCTGTGCTGCCCTGATTCTTTATCGTTGGGATTGGGAGTGGGGAACACTCAGCATGCTGAAAGTGGTCTGAGAAGTTCTTTGCTCTGTTTTGATTCAAACATAATGTTTCCATCTGGGCCACTAGGAAAGGCAGAAGAGAACAGAGTGATTCCCTGAATTTGCCTTTGAAGGCTTCTGTTATTGGGGACTGGGTGGGGTTCAAGGGGCTGAGGTTGCTTCATCTCTGATGAGCGTATCCTTGACTCCAAATCCTCTCAGCAGCAGGCTTAGGTTGAAAGGTCTGCTTAACTCAGGCCTGACCTCAGGCTGGAGTATTATTAGCCCAGGTTATAGGAGAGGAAGCGGAGGGACACTAGTCCGTGCCCGGTGTGATATCTCCAGTTCGCACTGTTGTGACGTATTTCAGAGGTGGGTCAGCTGAGCAGCATATGATGTTAGTTGTACTTTCCTGAGGTGGCGGTAGTAGGCACAGCTCGCTTTCTGTGCTCCCACATGTACCCAGGGTCTGTTCTCCCTTGCTGTGCTGTCTGGCTCTCAGGAGTGGAGGGATAAAATCACATCCTTTAGATGTGACCCCAAAGCCCTGTCCCATCAGCCCTCCCTCAGTGTTATACCATCTCACAGTGCAACCAGACCAGGTACCTATGGTAAAGCTCTGTTTCGCCTCAGTTTTTGTGTGCAAACTAGGTGCTTGTGCGGCCCCCTTCCCCCATGGCACCATGAAATGGTCTAATGTTTATGGCTGCCATCATCTGGGAGATTCCATGAATAGCAGGCATTGAGCTCTTGTCGGAGACATGAGGCTCATGCTGTTCCCTCACTTTTCATACTATGCTTGGTTTTGAACGTTGCCCCTTAGGGCTGCTATGGTTTTTCTTCCTACCCAGAGCTTCTCTTCTCCTATCCTAGCTAGAGATGATCCAGCTGCTGAAATCATGATTGGCCTGGTTCCTTGTAGGCGCAGATGATTGCACCATCTCTACATGGGTGTGGCTGTCCTTGAAGCCAGCATCCCAGGGGGCTATGTGTTGGCCAGAAGCAAACAAACATGGGCCGTGTTCCTCTTGTAGGCGCCTGACTGGCCATGACCTCATGCTCCAGCTTTCCTGGCCCTGTTGGGTCTTGCTGGACCTGGGCAACTTCAGAGCCGTAGGCAGGAGGTAGGTTAGGAGCCTGTGAGGACATCACCAGAGCATTGCTCCTCCTCAAAGCACAGACGTCGACCATCCTGCGGTTAGGATTGGAGGAGAGCTAGTTGCTTCCCTGTCTTTTTCCTTCCTTGAGTCAGCTGTGAAAGTTTGTGGAAGAGGCAGGTTAGAGGCCACATCTGCTGTTCAGGGGCTGGTTCTTGATAGCAGGGTGGTACATAGAGGCGCCCATATTCTGGGGTACCACCTGAGAGGCCTGAGCCAGGGAAATCTACAAACACAACCACAGCTGTCCCCCCAGCCAACCTGCAGGTCAGGAACACCTTTCCAGGGAGCATTTACTCAAGGGAGGACAGAAGGGAGCCTACAAACCATAGAACAGGAAGATGGTCCTGGGCACAGTGGATTTAAGGTGGAGTTGAAAGGCTGTATAGGATTGGATGCAGTGGTGTCTGAAAAGGTCAAAAGGAAAGTGCCCAAACAGGTACACCACCTCTCTGACCCCAGCCTCACAGCCTGGAAGCTGGACATGGTGGCCACGGGGATGGGATGTGTCTTGTAGGGTCACACTCTGCAGGTGAGGGGTACAGCCCTTCAGGAACGTCCATGCAGTGTCCTCAGAACTTTAGTGAGCTTCATGAGTTGGGGTGTTCACTCTAAGTTTTCATGTGAGCATATGTTCCTGAGACCATCAGAGGGTAATGAGCTTGTCTCTGGTCTTTCCTGTTCCCTCTGAGTCCCCCTCATCACACCCCCAACGCACCTCCATTTTAGTGTGCATTTTTAGAGTTTTATGTAAAGGGGATTGAACAACCTATTTTTTCCCATTGGACTTTCCACTCAGGTGATTTTGAGGTGTGTCTTTCTATGTTGATATATCAGTAGTTCTTTTTTATTGGGAGTAGTACTTCATTATATGAATTACTACATTTAGGTGGTTTTTAAATCGTCATCTGTGTATTTGCATGTGCACATGTTACAGCATGTTAGAGGACAGCTTTGTAGAATTGACTCTTACTCCACCTAAGGGACTCTGAGGACTGAACTCAGGTTAATAGACATGAATGGCAAATGGTTTTTACCTGTAGAGCAATTTCTCAGGCCCTATATCTTAAAATAATAGAGAGCTGGGATTACAGTGGCCTTATTCTTACATGACAGCACTGTAACCACCGAGCCTCCCTTATGGTTGTTTTCTGCCAAGATGGGACCTTCTCCATTGTTCTGGTTGGTCTCAGGCCCTGCTCAGTGTTCATTGTTGACTACTGTGCTCAACTCTAAAGTCCTCTGTGTGTGTGTGTGTGTGTGTGTGTGTGTGTGTGTGTGTGTGTGTGTCTCTGTCTGTCTCTGTCTGTCTGTCCATCGTCTATGTGTTATGTGAGTTACTTGCATGTGTGCTGTTGGTTCAAAGGTTATCTTTCCCATAAAGCTTTAGTCCGGCCTCTAAGCAGTGAAGTGCCTCTGGGTCGTGGTAGCAGGTGGGGTGGTCCTGCTCTTTCAAGGTCATTTAGTCTGTCTGAGTCCTTTAAATTGTTCTATGACCTTTAGAATGAACTGGTCATTTTCTATGAAAAGTTGCTGGAACTTTGGCAATGTGATGAGGTGATGTATTGGCTCCTTGAAATTGGTACACACTCCATGTTTGCTCTCTCTGGTTTATTAGGCTTTGACTTATTTTATTTTTTCATTTGGGCCCTCATTTTGGCTGCCTTTCAGGGTTGGTTAATCCTTTGTGATGCAGTGTGCCTGCTGTTGGCCCTGCTTTCCTCTACAGAAGTGCTACTGGGATCTTTTGTGTCCTCCGTTTGCTCTGTGCTCCTGATTGAGGGTTCTAGTCCCCGAGTCTCAGCCCTCTGCTCAGGGCTGTGTGCTGTCTGCTGAGGAACAGTTCTTTCTTGGGTCTTCCCCATGAAGCTTACCTGTGGCAGCTGGACGGACGGGCTTGTTTTCCTGAGCGTGGTCTGAGCGTGTTGTAGGGTGTAATGGCTAGGACATGGATTAGTCCTTCATGTCTGTCTTTACACTCTGCTCTGATGCACCACAGCAGCGTGTAATTCAGGCTGATTCTCCAGACATGATCTCTGAGCCTGTGAGTCGGGGTCCACCTTGGTGGTGGGACAAGCTTGTTTTCAGACTTGTGTCAGGGCTTGAACTTTCCCACGGCCTCCTTAACCCTTCGCTGACTCATCTGATCCTTAGTTCTGGCTGCCCTTGCTGCCCTGTCTGTGGTCTTCTTCCACAGGCCCTGCCATCTGCCTCAGTCCTGTTGTATGCCATGCCCTGAAGTTCCTCTGAAGGCATGAAGGCTGTTGGGGGACTCCCCTCATCCTGTCATTTTCCCCGGTACATATTTGAAACTATTTGTGAATGTGTGTGCCTGGCATGCATACGCTGTGGTGCACACTGGACGTCACAGGACAGGTGTATAGTAAGGAGGGTAAGGCATGACGGCAGAGGCTCTTGCCTCACCATCCTGTTCCATCATCTTGCTCCTGTACTTTCCAGATTGTAGTTTCTCACACAGGAAGTAGTGTCTGTCCCTGTGACTATCTTCTCAGTTGGAGGTAGATGTCTCCATCACAGTACGTTTGAAAAGCTGCTGGGGCTGCTCCTGTGCCCCAGGCTGGTAGCTTGGGTGGAGGAAGTCAGGGCCCAGGTTGGCAGGCCTAGGCTTGAATATTGTGTCATAGTGCTTAGCCATCACACTTTGGGAAAACTTCTGAGTTGTCCTTGTCCCAACTCCTAAGTTGACGGGTGTGTCTCAAGGAGCCACAGGTGCTGGACTCTTCAGTACAGTTCCCAGAGCCCTAGGTTGGGGCCAGCTTGGGACTTGATTTCCTTTGTGTCTCATAGTGGTGGACAGGCAGCGTGGGCCAGCTGCTGTGCAGGTTCAAGTTGTGGCTTGATCCTTCCATAGGATCGGGGTAAAGGCAAACAGACCAGAAGTCACAAAAGCTGAGCTGCTGTGATTTGGGCAGAGTAGATGGAGTGTTGGGGACTGAAAGCAAATGAGCAGACCCGGCCACCTCGCAGGTGACTTGGATATCCACAGTCTGCTGCAGCAGTGTTGCACTGTGAGCCCCAGGTCACCCCTCCACACACGCTCCAGTGCCAGCCCTGGAGCTCCTGGACTGTGTTGTCCTCTGGCCTGTTGTGAGGCCTTCCTGTAGTCTCTTGGGACACAGCATATTGCCTCAGATCAGGCCCTACTCCATTCTGCCAGTTCCCTGACAGAATAAAAAGGAATTGCTTTCTGAATTTTCATGTGTTAGTATTAGAAACGTCTCAGCTCTGTGACATCCCTGTACAATGTGGCTTTGTATGTTTTGCTCATTGTTTTCTTGGTCTGAAATCCTAGATTTGTGAAGTAATAAGTGAAAAAAATTCTGTTTTACTTTTAAAAATAGTAAAAGCCATCATTTTCTTGTTCTTCAGGAGCTCTTCTCTTATATTTGTCACGAGCCACGGGTCCTACAAAGAGTCAGGGAAGGAAGGCCCAGGAGGTGGGGCAGCCCTCAGAGGTCATGTGATGGGGGCCAGGCTCCCAGGGGCTCAGGGTCTAGACACAGCATAGCTGCTGCCCATGCTGGGACTGCCATGCTGTGGTGGGCGAGGCCAGCACTTCTTGCTAGCTGCTGTACTTGATAGGTTTTCTTCCCGCATCCCAGGGCCTGACACACTCGCTCCTCGCCTATGTATGAAACACGCAGGTATGTGCATCTCACACACCCTTAGGTGACCAGGTTAGCTAATTGCTACTGTGCCCTGCCCTTAGGGCTGGGGGCCCGGGTGCCCAGCCCCCGTCTGTCCCAGAACAAATGATGATTTGACCTCAGGTAGCAGGATGGGCCAGCTGCTCACCTTTGGGTGTGCTCTGGGGTTGGTCCCTGCTAGCTTGTCTAGGCTCAAAGTATAGACCAGCCATTTCCTTGTCCTGGTTACTTTCCAGCTGGGACGCACCCTCGGGCCTCAAACTTAGTTCTTTATGGAGTCCCATGTGTGTTTGCAGCCTTACATCTTTCATGCTCCTTCCTGTCCCACCACATGGTGCCCCCGAGACTAGTATAGTTTCACTGTAATGAAGCGTGCCTGGCACGTGCATCGCAGTGTGTGTTTTAACACATGCACAACATAGAAGTGCTTTCCAGGGGCTGGGGATTTAGCTCAGTGGTAGAGCGCTTGCCTAGGAAGCGCAAGGCCCTGGGTTCGGTCCCCAGCTCCGAAAAAAAGAACCAAAAAAAAAAAAAAAAAAAAAAAGAAGTGCTTCCCAGGTCAAGGGCCTTCGCGTTCCTTGTGGTCTTGGGTCTCCATTGCTTTGCAGCCCCAGGACACCCATCTCATAAAATGTCTTGTTTCTCCACGCAGGCATTTGGCCAGGCACACACAAACCACAAGAAGGTGGCTGCTGATGGAGAGAGCCGGGAGGAGAGCCTGATCCAGGAGTCCGCCTCTAAGGAGCAGTACTATGTGCGGAAGGTGCTGGAGCTGCAGACAGAGCTGAAACAGCTGCGCAATGTCCTTATCAACACTCAGTCTGAGAATGAGCGCCTCACGTCTGTGGCCCAGGAGCTGAAAGAGGTAAGTGGATGGGGCAACGTCTCTCACTGAAGCAGGCTCACTGAGGCTGCATCTTGCTCCTGTGGTCTCTCAGTTAACACACAAACAGTTCTGTGCCTGAACTGTGCCCTCCTCAGTGGTGTCATGAGCCCTCTGGCAGGCCCTGACTAGCATGATGATCGGCCCCTCATGGGGTTAGACCTAGTGTCCACAGGATGCTTTGTCATTGGTTGACTTTTGTTTGAAGAATGGTTTTTGGTTTTTTTGTCTGTTTGGTTTTTGTCACACAGGGCTTGGCTGTGCATGAGTGAGTGGTAGGCCACACCATGTGCAAGGAGGAATGTCAAGGTCTAGTAGTGCAGTCTGAATAATGAGTGGCCCAACTTGTGATTTGGTAGTCACAGACAGAGATCAGCCAAAAGCCATGGAGACACTGTGGAACTTTGAGGAAAGAGGTTGAGGACCCATTACTAGAAGTCTCCACGTGCTAGATTCCTGGCTGAGGTCTGCCTACCTGTCCATGGTATTGGGAGTTAGGCTCAGGATCCTTCAGGCTTGGGATAACACTGACTTTAGCCCTCATTGCTCTAGAGGCTTAGACAAAGCCTTGTCTCCAGTCTCTGAAACCCTTTGTAGGAGACACTGTGCTCCTTCACTACACATCTTCCAAGCTCTCCCTGCCCATTTCTAGCTGTGGAAGCCTACCCTCTGCAGCATATGTTCTGACAGAAGTCAGCAGGATGCAGGCATGAGGGTGTGCTGTCGTCAGGGCCCTGGAGGCAGCTGTGTCCCAAGCAGGAAGTCACAGGGGAGGGAAAATGGGAGAGGCTGTTAGGAGGAAGGTGGTAGGAAAGGTCGTAAGGAATCCCCACATACCTGCGAGACCAAATCCAACCCAGAGGGGCCAGTGTTGGGCAATTAGGGGACAGTCATGCTAGGCCAGGAGACAACAGCAAAGGACAAAACAGATCTAAGAACAGTGTCAACGGTGGTGAGAGCAGACCTCTCCCTAGACAGGTGTGTAGGTGGTGAGGGCTGGCGGGCTGCCTGTGGCTGGGCTGCAGAGAGGGGGACACTTAAAAGCAAAGGCAGCTAAGGGTGTGTAGGGAGACTCAGGATTTCCTTCTAAAGCATAAACAGGAACAACAGGGATCTCTCCTCCACCCCAGACCTGCTGTCTTCAATCCACTGACTTCATTTCCGGCCCTGAACGGCCATCCAGCCTAGGTTGCCTAGGGGCTGAATGTGGGAGACAGTCGTGCACTGGCCTTTCAGGAAGGAGGGGTAGACAGATGGATTGTCAGTGGGGCTGTTTCTCTTCCTCAGTGACAGCCCCTCCTCCACCCTCACCAGAGCCACACTGTGGGAGGAAATGAGATCATGCACTGGGCTCCAGGAGTGGAAGCTGCCTTTCCCCACCCCCATTCAGACTGAGCTCAAGACCTCAAGGACCCCACACGAGGGGAAGTGACTACTCCCTGCTGTTGATGGCACTTGGGTCAGAGTTCTTGGGCCAACCATGTAGAGGCTTGACTCCAGCACACCCTTGTGGCCTGTGCTTTGCCGGACTGATGGCTAAAGCCAGGGTCAACTTTACAGCACCAGGCAACTTACCTGTGTCAGATAGTTCTGATGTCTAGACCCTTTCATTCTAATGGCCCTCTCCGGGTTTGGTCACATGGGGAAACTGAGGCTTACATTGTGGTGGAATAATTCTAGGTCCTGATTGTGATCTCTGTGCTGAGTGAAGAACCAGTAGTAGATAACTCAGTCAGTTTTCGTCTTATTGGCATTATTCCTGGTAGGTAGATGGGCATTTGAGGAATGTCTTGTTGCAGACAGGACACTGTTTCTCAGATGAATTACTGGAGTCCCACTGGTCCCAGTAGAGGACAAGAGTGCTCCCCTACGTGATTAATGGATAAGTGTCCTGTGTGGGAAGGATTGGGAGCTCAAGAGACCAAGAAAAGGATTGACAGTCCCCTAACACAGTGGCCTCCTGAGACAGGTGGTTGTCACACCCTTCGTGCTGGCGAACAGCTTGAAGTCAGGGGTCCAGGTGAAGGAAAGCAGGTGGCTAGGACCTCAGGTGGTGGCTCTGAGTCCATATGCCCACTGCTTATATCTGGGCTGGTCATCTGCACAGAGCAGAGCCTGTACCCTGCACCCTGGGAGGAGATGCTTTTCTGAGAGAAAACTAAACCCCTGTGGCTAGTTGGAGCCTGCTGGAGCTCTCAGGAACTGGGCATGTGATGGGTGGAGGTGGCAGGCAGCAGGCCAGCTGAACATCTCTGCTAAGCCTGGTGACTGGGGTTGGAAGTTGTCTCCATAGAAAGAAAGTGTATGTCTGAGTGCTGTACAGTCAGCAGAGAAGATGCAGTTAACCTGCCACATGATGTTACCTTGCTAGCACATGACTTACGTGCACATTTCTCTTTGCTTGTCTTTCCACAAGGATACCCATCCACAGGTCCATGCAAGCTCATACACTCCACCAAAGGGAAACTCCTTTTGGCTTGTGCCCTGGACCTGGGTCTAGCAGTGGGAGAAGAATAGAACTCCTAGAGAGCCTCAGGAGGGTCAGGTTTATAGAGGCGCTGAGGACTCACAGACCATCCGGGCACTGCTGTAGGAGATAACACTCCCGTGCAGCTCTGAACCTGGGCACTCAAGCCCCTACTTCTGCCTCCTCCTTCAACCACATGAGCTGCACTCTGCCCTCGCCATGTGGAAACTGCCATTTCGTGCCTTGGACTGCCTTCTAGTCTCTAATTCCTACCATGTAAGCCCTGAGGCAATGGTGTGACTCGGACCTTGCCCTGAGGGCTGTGGCCACACAAACCCTCTTTGTACTTGCTTGAGTACTTTCTTCTTGACAGCATTTTAAAGGTGGCTGAGGGAGGGCAGAAATTGGGATCATCCTGCCAGAGAGCGTTTAGCAGCTCCTCCCATACCCTTCTTGGGCTCCATCCAGGTGTGCCGTAGAGAGCCTGGCTGCGCTTCCACCCCAGGCTTTCAGGAGGAGTCTGTCTGTGGTCTCGCCCCATTGTAGCTGTGCTGGGGCTGTTTCTCTCGTCTTAGCTTGTGTGTGTGTGTCTTCCTCACCTTCTCCCTTGTGATGCTCCATCATCCTTTGGCCTTCTCTTACTTTTCCTGTGACATCCATTTCTTCTGTTAGTTCCGTTGCCTCTTTTAGTAGTCACTTAGTGAGAAGGCTGTGCCTGTCTTCATGGATTATGAGCTAAGTCTTGGTTTTGAGTGCTAAGCATTTATTAGTGCCTGCCCCATGTCACTCTCTTCCGATCCATTTCCTGTTGTGTTCCTCCCTCCCCACTTTTGAGACTGTTTCTCTGTGAAGCCTGGCTGTCCTGGAACTCACTTTGTAGACCAGGCTGGCCTCGAACCCACTTAGTTCTGCCTGCCTCTGCCTTCTGAGTGCTGGGACTAAAGATGTGCACCATTACATGTCCCTCCCTCCCTCTCTCCCACCCTCCTCCATTTTTATGGCGTTGTTTCCCCTGCACAGCATCTTAAGAGGCCTGTGGCCTTCAGATGAACACACAAATGTGGTCAGAGCAATTCCTGTAGATGCTGAGGGGACAGTGCTAGTGAGGACAGAGCTGTGGGCCTGGGCAGGTGTGTCTGGGGAGGCCATCCAGTCATTAGGAGCAGGGAGGATTTGGGGGTTCTTTAGGGGATTTTACTTTAGGGAGCGTTGGTGGTGTGTGAAAACATCTTCACTTGTCACAGTGTGAGAAGGGTCTGCAGCCAGCGAGCAGAGGTCAGGAATTGGCTGAACCTACGACATTTAGGACAGCAGTGACAGTGGAGGATGATGTGGCTCTGAATGTGTAGGGCTGAGGCTCCTGGGTCCTGCGTTCAGTGCAGGCAGGACAGGGTGAGAGTTCCCACAGTCTGGTTTGTTGTGAGCCTTTTGGCCCTGAACTAGCCTCTCTCTGTGACAGTCTTCCCAACTCCTTACACAGGACTTGGAGGCAGAAACCAGCCCTCAGCAGCTTTATTGAGAGGGTAACCATCCCATCCAACACACTTAAAAATGCACTTCAGTCTTGCTTCTCATCCCTGTTCCTGATGTTCCATGGCCTCCCCAGACCAACAGCATGCCTGCTCCAGAACCCAGAGCAACGAGCCCAGTCTCACTGCTCTGCCCTCCCTAGCTCTGTCCCCTCAGCATCTCCATAGTCATAGGTGTGTGCACCATTCTATGGTTGTTTATCTTTTGCGGTGCTGAGGATTGAACCCAGGGCCTTGTATTCAGTGCCGGTCAAGCCCTCTCCGCTGATACACCCTCCCTGCCTTAGAGTATTTCATCATTCCAGAATGAGGCCTGTTTGGCAGTTACTCTCAAACCCCTCTTTAGCCCCACTAGTCTACTTTCCTGTTCTGGTCTTTCTTTTTTTTTTTTTTTTTTTTTTTTTTTTTGGTTCTTTTTTTCAGAGCTGGGGACCGAACTCAGGGCCTTGCGCTTCCTAGGCAAGCGCTCTACCACTGAGCTAAATCCCCAACCCCCTGGTCGGTCGGTCTGTCTGTCTGTCTTTCTTTCTTTCTTTCTTTCTTTCTTCCTTTCTTTCTTTCTTTCTTTTTTTTTCTTTCAGAGCTGGGGACCGAACCCAAGGCCCTGCGCTTGCTAGGCAAGTGCTCTACCACTGAGCTAAATCCCCAACCCCTGGTCTTTCTTATAGATGCAATCATACAGTGCACAGCTCTTTGCTGCTTCTTTGACTTAGCAGAATGTCTTTGCGCTCATTCGTGTTGTAGCAAGTGTCAAGACGTCATTCCGTAATGTGGCTTTCACAGACCATGTTTTGTTTATCCATTCCTTTGCCAATGGATACTTGGGCCGTGTCCACCTGGAACACTGGGAACACTGATGTGCAAGGTTCTGTGTGGGTGTGCTTTATTCTCTGGTGTAAACATAGGCAAACGAGCCCCAGTATTGCCCCACTTACCAGTTTACCACTCAGATGGCCCCATCTTGCAGATAGATCAAAGGGGTCAGAGTAAGGGCGTGAGCAAAGTCCTGAGTGAAGTGTATTGTTTGATGTTTGATGTGGGCATGGCTGTGTTAGGGACACCAGTGCCTTGCTCAGGTCCAGGAGAATGGCAAAGCCTTCCTAGTGAGGCTTAGAGGGATGGCAGTGTCTTCCTTTAGTCCAAATGTGACTGCTGACCATGTGCAGAGAATGTCTCTGCCTGATGTGTGTGGCCTGAAGACTGCTCCCCTCACAGATTGCTCCTACCTAGATTAGCTAAACCCTCCTCCTTGTTCAGCTGTATACTGTAACCCATCTCCCTGTCTCCCCATTCTCCCTTACTGCTTCAGCTGGGTGAGCACCTGAAGCCTGTGAGCTCAGCAGGGTTAGAGCAGGTCGGGTCATTTGCCTCAAGTCCCGCAGCTAAGAGAAGTAGAAGAGATCTGACTGAGGATTGTCTGCTGCTCTGCACAGACCCCATGGCCCTGGGCTTCTCTCCTCCACGCAGCCACATTGTAGCCCAAAGGGCTCCCAGCGTACCAGGCTGTGCTGAGCCCTCTGGGATACTTGGAAATACAATTGGTAGCCAGCTATAGAAGTAACCCACACAGCTCTTTTCTCTGCCCTGCAGATCAACCAGAATGTGGAGATTCAGCGTGGTCGCCTGCGAGATGACATCAAGGAGTACAAGTTCCGGGAGGCCCGTCTACTTCAGGACTACTCTGAGCTGGAGGAGGAGAACATTAGCCTGCAGAAACAAGTGTCTGTGCTCAGGCAGAACCAGGCGAGTCTCGAGAGTAGGGTTATCTCTAGGCATCTAAGTCCTTTCATCCACCCACCTTCCCCTTCTCTACCTCGGTCCACATATCTGAGGCCAGGACCAGTGGTAGTTCCACAGTGGAGACAGGGGAATAAAACACACAGCCCCTAGCACTGCAAGAGCATGAAAAGAGGCCTGTGACTTTAGTATGACAATTTCCCAGGCCAAGTGTAGCCTTCCTGGGGAATCTGTTTCTGCTCAGCAGAGATAGGGTACTGATGGCATACCAGAAAAGCTACCTTGGGGAACCAGTGAAAATATTGAGCTTACTTACAGGAGCATGACTGAGGATAAATCATAGGAATATGGGTGAAGGGTTACTCACAGAGGCATAGGTGAGGAGTTATAGGGGCATAGGTGAGGCGTTACAGGGGCATAGGTGAGGGGTTACAGGGGCAGGTGAGGGTTTACAGGGGCATAGGCAAGGGGTTACAGGGGTATAGGCGAGGGTCTACAGGGGCATAGGTGAGGGGTTACAGAAGCATGGGTGAGGGGTTACAGGAGCATGGGTGAGGGGTTACAGGAGCATGGGTGAGGGGTTACAGGGGCATGGGTGAGGGGTTACAGGGGTATAGGTGAGGGTCTACAGGGGCATGGGTGAGGGGTTACAGGGGTATAGGTGAGGGTCTACAGGGGCATAGGTGAGGGGTTACAGGGGCATGGGTGAGGGGTTACAGGGGCATGGGTGAGGGGTTACAGGGGCATGGGTGAGGGGTTACAGGGGCATGGGTGAGGGGTTACAGGGGCATGGGTGAGGGGTTACAGGGGCATGGGTGAGGGGTTACAGGGGCATGGGTGAGGGGTTACAGGGGCATGGGTGAGGGGTTACAGGGGCATGGGTGAGGGGTTACAGGGGCATGGGTGAGGGGTTACAGGGGCATGGGTGAGGGGTTACAGGAGCATGGGTGAGGGGTTACAGGGGCATGGGTGAGGGGTTACAGGGGTATAGGTGAGGGGTTACAGGAGCATGGGTGAGGGGTTACAGGGGCATGGGTGAGGGGTTACAGGGGCATGGGTGAGGGGTTACAGGGGCATGGGTGAGGGGTTACAGGGGCATGGGTGAGGGGTTACAGGGGCATGGGTGAGGGGTTAAGGGGCATGGGTGAGGGGTTACAGGGGCATGGGTGAGGGGTTACAGGGGCATGGGTGAGGGGTTACAGGGGCATGGGTGAGGGGTTACAGGGGCATGGGTGAGGGGTTACAGGGGCATGGGTGAGGGGTTACAGGGGCATGGGTGAGGGGTTACAGGGGCATGGGTGAGGGGTTACAGGGGCATGGGTGAGGGGTTACAGGGGCATGGGTGAGGGGTTACAGGGGCATGGGTGAGGGGTTACTACATCACTAAGAACACTTCCATCTTGTCACGGGTGATGACCTCTAACAGTCGCTAGATGGAGTTCTCTCTTCATTTAACCTTCTGTTTCCTGTCTACTCTAGCAGCCTCTGAGATCCTTGGGCAAGATTGGGGGGAGGATACAGGAGGGGGGAATGGCTGGAATCTTGGGTGAGGGTCTAATGCACTTTACCCTTCCTTCTATGAGAGCACATGTGTAGGCGTGGTCTTGTGAGGGTCTCCGAGCTGGGTAATCATGGCTGCTCTGATTTCGAGACAGCAAGGGCCATGTCATGCCTGGAGTTCAGTGTTCCACATCACTAAGGTATGGGGGAAACTCAGGTAGATGAACAGGGTGAACTAAAACCCCCAGAGACTTACCATGAAGCCTGAAATACTGCATGACTCTGCCTGTTGTAGGGATGGAGGGTGTCCCCTCTGCCTGTGGCAGGGGTTAGGGAGTCCTTCTGGATGGGTAAGGCTAAGAACCACACAGCACCTGGACATGTGCCCCATGCTCAGAGACACCCTAAGGTCTGCAGGTAGCAGGGAACTTCTTCCTTCTCAGGAAGTTCCAGACTCTACCCTCAAGTGCCATGGATGCTTTTGTTAGAACCCTCTAGTACTCCATCATCTTCCTGCTGAGGCCTCGCCTTCAGGGACCCAGTATTTATCCCACCCATGCATGAGGAAGCCCATGCGTGTCTGTGTAAAAGTTTTCATGTTTGCACAGCAGTCAAGGGATGGATCCTGGTACTGGAAAACCACAGGAGCAGGACTCACAGTTCCATCCTGTAGCTCATAAGCATGAGGTGCCATTGGGCATTGATTGGCGCTTCTGCCCACATTGCCCTGAGGAGAAGAAAACTGACCCTCAAGGAGACCACCCTCACAGTGGTGCCATTCCCAGGCTGAGATTCCTCACCCCTATTTGAGGCACTGGAATGTGGGCACACTTATGATATTGTATCAAGTTTTCCTTCCCACCCCAAACCTGGAGAGAGTCATTCATTGCTTCCTTACTGTTAGAGTAAGATGTTTACTGTCTGCCCACAAACCCCGAGCCTCATGTTAAGCACCAACTCTCCATTTACTCCTCCTTCATCCACTCCTAAGTTGTGTCACATTAACAAGACATGTCACCTTGCAAGTCTCCCAAGCCTGCATTGTGCTGAGGCATTCAGCCCGAAGGGCAAGTCCAGTTTACTTGTTTTGAAATATGACTCAAAATAGTGGTGATAGCGCACAGGAAAGATATATTTTATGTGCCTTAAGATATCTAGTTATGGGTTGGGGATTTAGCTCAGTGGTAGAGCGCTTGCCTAGGAAGTGCAAGGCCCTGGGTTTGGTTCCCAGCTCCGAAAAAAAGAACAAAAAAAAAAAAAAAAAAGATATCTGGTTATGTCTGGTGAAGTGGCTCAGTGGGTAAAGAAAGGCGTTTGCAGTGCGAGCCGAGTGACCTGAGCTCAGTTCCCATAGCTCATATACGTAAAGTGGAAGGAGAGAGCCTCCACCTACACACAGTTATGTGGGTACCTGCACACATACATCATGCACACATACATCATGCACACATACTTCATGCACACATACATCATGCATACATACATCATGCACACATACTTCATGCACACATACATCATGCACACATACTTCATGCACACATACATCATGCACACATACATCATGTACATATACATCATGCACACATACATCATGTACACATACATCATGAACACATACTTCATGCACACATACATCATGCACACATACTTCATGCACACATACTTCATGCACACATACTTCTTGCACACATACTTCATGCACACATACATCATGCACACATACAACAGGCACACATAGTTCATGCACACATAGTTCATGCACACATAGTTCATGCACACATACATCATGCACACATACATCAGGCACACATACATCATGCACACATACTTCATGCACACATACTTCATGCACACATACTTCATGCACACATACTTCATGCACACATACTTCATGCACACACATTTAATAGAGATTTGGATAGGTGTTAATGTTAACTGAGTACTATAGAATCAGTGCATACTGGTACTAATTTTCAGAAACATAAAAGAAATCTGGCAGCCTCCATGGTGAGTGCTTAGCCGTGGCATTGCAGGTTTCATGTGCACACTCCAGGCACACTGGCCCTGGCAGTGGGGCTGGAAGTTTCTGTTGCTTCTAGTGCTCTAGAGGCCCCCCTTAGCGTCCGTCTTGCTCCATGTAGCAAGTGGCCCTAACTGCAGCCATTGCCCTCTTCTGCAGAATGGCATTTCATTCTGTGTGTATCCTTGTTCTTTGTGCTTGGGGAGGTGGTGTTCTGACATTGTCCTTCTTTATCACCTGAGTGGAGCCTCTACACTGTCTTGACGTGGGAGTATTTGAATTTTTCCCTAGGTGGAATTTGAGGGCCTCAAGCATGAAATCAAGCGTCTGGAGGAGGAGACAGAGTACCTTAACAGCCAGCTGGAGGATGCCATCCGGCTTAAGGAGATCTCTGAACGGCAGTTGGAGGAAGCGCTGGAGACGTTGAAGACAGAGCGAGAGCAGAAGAACAACCTACGTAAGGAGTTGTCGCACTACATGAGCATCAACGATTCCTTCTATACCAGCCACCTGCAGGTATCCTTAGATGGCCTCAAGTTCAGTGATGATGCTGTCACTGCTGAGCCCAACAACGACGCCGAAGCCCTGGTCAATGGCTTTGAGCACAGCGGCTTGGTCAAAGCGTCGTTGGACAACAAGACATCCACACCCAGAAAGGATGGCCTGGCTCCGCCCTCCCCCAGCCTTGTTTCCGACCTGCTCAGTGAGCTCCACATATCTGAGATCCAGAAGCTGAAGCAGCAGCTGGTGCAGGTGAGCGGGCCGGGCCTCATGCTCCGTCCCTCCCTCTCCTTGTGCCTTTTGCGATGCTGGCAGGACTGCACACCTTGTGTAAGCAGTGCTTTAGTGACATGTGGCTGCCTTTAATTTCCTCATACCACATATAAAAGTCTTACTGGTAAAGCAAGCGTCGTGTCCCAGAGGAGTAGGCTCTTGATTATTGTGTAAGGTTTAGTACCTTGGTACCCATGTTACTCCCTTTGCTACCCAAATCATGTATGGGTGAGGTGTTGTGCCCCTCATGTAACACCTACCTACATACCACAGCAGGAATCTTAGCAGGGCCATACATCGTCATATCTGAAGGTTTACCGTTGATCTATGATTGAGTGTTCCCCACAACATGAGAAAGGAAAGTGGCAGAGAGCAGAGTTGAAGCCCAGCTGCCCTCCAGCACATGTACAGTGAACCTTTATGGAAGACTTGTTGTTGGTGATAGTCATGGTCTTTGTGTTAAATTCTGTCCAGTCTGCTATCAACTAGTGGCATGACCAGGAAATTTACATAGCTCACGGTCCATTTGGCTTAGCCTGAGATGTTGCTCCGTCATCCTGGAGTCTTCTAAGCCTGTTGACCTGTTTTCCTGCTATGTCTACCTTTGCAGATGGAGCGGGAGAAGGTGGGTCTGCTGGCGACATTACAGGACACACAGAAGCAGCTAGAGCAGGCTCGGGGAACCCTCTCTGAGCAACATGAGAAGGTGAGTCGTCTCACAGAGAACCTTAGTGCCCTCCGGCGCCTGCAGGCTGGCAAGGAGCGACAGACTTCCCTGGATAACGAGAAGGACCGAGATAGCCATGAAGACGGTGACTACTATGAGGTTGACATCAATGGGCCTGAGATCCTGTCCTGCAAGTACCATGTAGCTGTGGCCGAGGCTGGCGAGCTCCGGGAGCAGCTCAAGGCCCTGCACAGCACACATGAAGCTCGGGAAGCCCAGCTTGCAGAAGAAAAGGGCCGCTATGAGGCTGAGGTCCAGGCTCTCACTGAGAAGGTGTCACTGCTGGAGAAGGCTAGCCACCAGGACCAAGAGCTGCTGGCCCAGCTGGAAAAGGAGCTGAGGAAGGTGAGTGACGTGGCTGGTGAGACCCAGGGCAGCCTGAATGTGGCTCAGGATGAGTTGGTGACCTTCAGCGAGGAGCTGGCCAATCTCTACCACCATGTGTGCATGTGCAACAACGAGACACCCAACCGTGTCATGCTGGACTATTACCGTGAGGGGCAGGGCAAGGCTGGCCGCACCAGCCCAGAAGGCCGCGGGCGCCGCTCGCCTGTCCTTTTGCCCAAGGGGCTGTTGTCGACAGAGATCGGCCGAGCAGATGGTGGGACTGGGGACAACAGCCCTTCACCCAGCTCTTCACTGCCATCACCATTGAGTGACCCCCGCCGGGAACCTATGAACATCTACAACCTGATCGCCATCATCCGAGACCAGATCAAGCACCTGCAGGCAGCCGTAGATCGTACAACCGAGCTGTCCCGGCAGCGGATTGCCTCACAGGAGCTGGGCCCTGCTGTGGATAAGGACAAGGAAGCACTCATGGAGGAGATCCTCAAGCTGAAGTCACTGCTGAGTACCAAGAGGGAACAGATCACCACACTTCGTACTGTGCTCAAGGCTAACAAGCAGGTGAGAGGAGTGGGTGGGCACTGCCACCAGAGCCCCCTGGGAGGGTGCCTCATCCCTGTGTTTCCCCATCCCCAGCTTGCTGCAGGGTGCCCAGGCCTGTGCCACCACCTTGTTCGTTTAGTCTCCTGCTGTCTCCTTCCTTAGGGAGTGTGGGGATTAGAGGGTGCTTTAACCAGAGCTCCTCAGTCATTAAGAACTGCTGCTTCTGAGGGGTTGGGGATTTGGCTCAGGAAGCGCAAGGTCCTGGGTTCGATCCCCAGCCCCGGAAAGAAAAAAAAAAAAAAAAAAAGAACTGCTGCTTCTGTCCACCTTACAGTTTCTTATGCTGAAGTAACAGAGAGCAGGGGTTCAAGTGCCTGTGGATTCTCCAGGACAGGGTCTATGGTACATCATTCTTCCCTGCTGATCAGGGTCAAAATGGGACTTTCTGAGGCAAACGGGCCTGCGGGACCATGGCTGTCAGTTTGTCCCTACAGCTGCATGAGAGAAGCTTTTGTTTTCTCAGAGAATTTTTTCATGGTCACCAGCACCACCTTGAGCCCAGGGCTTCCACCTTGGATCCAGGGCTTCCCTTCATGCCCTTCATGCCCTTCATGCCCTTCACCACCCCGCTTACTTCCCCGTCCGCAGACGGCAGAGGTGGCCCTCGCCAACCTGAAGAGCAAGTATGAGAATGAGAAGGCCATGGTGACCGAGACCATGATGAAGCTGCGGAACGAGCTGAAGGCCCTCAAGGAGGACGCAGCCACCTTCTCCTCCCTGCGTGCCATGTTCGCCACCAGGTAACTGCACCACCAGTGACACTATCTTCTGCAGCCTCCCCTGGAGCTAACGTCACCCTGACCCACAGCCTTCAGCCTCTGTCCTGAGTCCTGCAGGCCTGTTGGTTCAACACCTGACTCTAAACGGTCAGACACCCCAGGACAGCTCCAGGTTTGGAAGTGGCCGCCGCTAGCCAAGTCCCAGCATGCATGTGGGCGGCCCAGCTTGACTGGCTCAGGCTGGTAACAAGGGAAGGGAGAAGAAGGGTTGTGCAGGACCAGGGCCCTCAGGTGGCTGTGCCTCAGCCTTCTGACAGGTGCCATTTAAGCAGACATTGACAGAGGTATGAATCCATTTCCCTGCTCCTGTGGCCCCCAGAAACAGGGCTTTACTGTTAATGGACCTGGAGGCTCAGTTTATTGTGCTTTGAGCATAGGAGCCCTGGAAGCAAAGGGCTAAGGGAGTTAGCTTTAGGGATGGGAAATACATTGTGAGGTCTGATTCTAGTCCAGTGGTGATGGATGAGACCCAGACTAGTTTGTTATGCCTTCCCCTGGAGCAGGACTTTGTCAGGGCTCCAACTCAGCAGTTTGCTGTCCATTTCCAGCCTTCCTGTTAGGGAAGGGGCAAAGGAGCTTTAGGCCTGGGAGGTATTTGCTCCCCTTCCCTTCCCATGGGGTTCTGTGTGTGGCCTGGGGACTTCTTAAGGGTTTATAGGAAGGAACAGTCTTAAGGGCTGAAAACAAGGCCCCTGCCTGTCACCCTCCAAAGACAGGTGGTGCCACCTGCTGCTGGAGGTTGGAATGACAGTGCCTCAGGCACAGGCAGAGATCCTACGGGATCTTAGGGGAAATAATCAATAAAACTGTTTTGAGACAGGGTCTCACTATGTAGCCCCGGAACTTGCTATGTAGATCAGGCTGGCCTAGAACTCATGGAGCCCTTCTTCCCTCTGCAGCCCACACCCACCCTCACCCCACCCCCTTGGTGGGATAAGGAAAGAATTCTTGTAATTCCTCAGCATCTTGTACAAATCATAACTTTTGAAGCTTGTTCTGGTTAAAGACCTGACTTTTCTGATGAACCCAGGATTTCCAACATGAGGAAGACAGTATGTATTCTCGAGAGGTGCTCTCAGACTGGGTATGGGTAAGGCAGGGCCATGGGTAGCAGAAGGGCAGTGCTTAGAGCCCATGTGCCCACCACCACCTCTAGAGAGTTGACTTGCCCAATGTCTTAAGTTTCCCCTAGACCCCGACTGGACAGGCGTGCCGTGTCCCCCAGGGAACCTTGGCCAGGCTCTCTTTCTCCACACACTGGGGGTGTGGAGTGCTGCGTCACAGTAGGTAGAGGCTCGGGTGCTGCAGCCTTCCCTGGCTCTGACTGTCACTCAGCACGTGCTTGCCAACCACCACATATGGTTTAGTAGGGTCAAGCGCAGGCCTTCTGGGAGCTGGTGATGTCTCAGTATCTGAGACACCTTTTTGTCCTTAAAGTGGGAGAGATCTTACTGGAAGAAAGTCAAACGGATGAGGGCCAAGCCTTGCTTATCAGAACTACTTCAAACCTGCAAAAAAACACCCCCACGTCTTAGGGTTTCTATTGCTGTAATAAAATAACACGGCCCAGAAACAACTTGGGGCATTTTTATTTTACCTGATAGCGTCTAGTTAATCAGCCTTGGGAAGTTAGGTCAGGAACTGATGCAGAGGCCAAGAAGGAATGCTGCCTACTGACTTGCTCTCATGGCTTGCTCAGCTTGCTTTCTTATAGCACCTAGGGCCCAGGGATGGCTCCACCATGGTGAACTGGGCCTTCCCACATCACTATTAAGAAAGTGTATCGTGTATCACTGGCTTACCTAATGGCCGCTCTGGGAGGGGTGTTTTCTCAATTGAGATTCCCTCTTCCCAAATGACTGTAGTCTGTCAGGTTAACATAGGAACTAGGCACATACCCCACTCCTTCTGCCCTCCCTCTCCCCAAAGAAACAGTGCAATAACACTGAATTGAAGGTAGCCTTACTGGTCTGTTTGAGCACTGCCTCTCTCACCCTGGTCATGGCCTTTTTCTGAAGTAGCCTTTGCAGTAGGAACCAGAACAGGCTTCACCAGCCCTGACCCCAACTCAGTCTCCACAGGAGAGATGCCCTGAAGTGGGACACCTGGGCCTGTTCTCCTCGTGCAGCCTCTCAGCTGTGCTTGGTCTCCACAGGTGTGATGAGTACATCACGCAGCTGGATGAGATGCAGCGGCAGCTGGCGGCTGCCGAGGATGAGAAGAAGACTCTTAATTCCCTGCTGCGCATGGCCATCCAGCAGAAGCTGGCACTCACCCAGCGGCTGGAGCTGCTGGAGCTGGACCATGAGCAGACCCGCAGGGGCCGTAACAAGGCCACCTCCAAGGCCAAGCCAGCCACACCGAGCGTAAGTCACACCTGCGCCTGTGCCAGCGAGAGGGCGGAGGGCACCGGGCTGGCCAACCAGGTGTTCTGCAGCGAGAAGCACAGCATTTACTGTGATTAGGGCCGTGGGGCGCCGCATACCGCTAACGTCCGCTTCACCTCAACTAACCCAGCTGCAGCAGCGGGACAGCAGTGCTAGGCCAGTCTTAACGTGACTAACGCACAGAGGGCGGCATTCTGGGCGAGCGGCAGCATTGGGGTACGTCTGTCACCAGGACACTTTGAGCTTTGTGCTGCTTTTCACTCCACAGCACCCCCCGGGATATCCCATGTCAGTTGCTGTCTTGGGATGCTGGTATCAAAGGTAGGGGTGGATCTGCACAGCTTTGTGGAAGACAGTGGGGTGAAAATGTTTTCCAGGGCCTCCAGGCACTGTTAGGCGAACCCAAGGGTGAGTTCTTCCCTGGGCACTCACAGGGGCAGAACCTGAGTTGAAACTTGCATGTTCTTCGCATGTGTCTGCTGTCAGCACTTGAAAGCAGTTCTGTGAGGCTCTGGCCTGCATCACAGGACTAGCCTAGGTTAGCTCTCTGTGGTTGGCGTAGTTTCATGAAGACTTCCTTGTAGTTTGTGCAGCATCTCACTGCAAACCACATTCAGGACAGAAATGCAGAACTTCTTCCCCAGACCCAGAGGGCATGGACCCTGAAAGCCTGCCTTCTGCAGTGAGCCCCACACCTCAGACACAATAACCGTAGCCCAGGAAGACAGAGCTGGGCTGCTCTAGGGTCTCATCTCTGAGCTCTGCATGCTGCTCTGCCCTGAGAGGAGACAGATTGGCAGGGCCTGAGGTCCTAGGTTTCCTTTTTGATGAGAAAGTGTTCCAAGTGCCTGGTCAGACCCTGGCCCTTGGTACAGAACCTGCTCTTTGGTCCTTTGAGATCCTCAGCTTGTGCTTGGGTCCTTACCCAGAAGTTGTCAGACCCAAAGAAGCAATGTTCTGAGAACTGTTAGTGCTCTGTCAGACTGTACGGCACAGTAGAGCCCAGCTGTGTGCGGCGGCTTTCTGTGGCCTGGAGCGGTGTTCAGCACCGGCAGGTAAGAGTTTTGCAGTTCAGTGTAGTATGGGGATGCTGCAGAAGGAAGAAAGGCCACCGAGGCTCTCCTCTTCAGATGCTGTGGCAGTGCAGAGCTGTGGCACCAGGCGTTTGCGTTAGTGAGCTGTAAAGCAGGACTCTGCTCAGTATTTCTCTCCCAGCCCCCACTGGGCATCCAGTCCTAAGACTCCCATCTCCCATGACAGCTGCTTGGCTGCCTCCCTGCGGAAAGGCATCTTTCATGGTGTGGAACAATCGCTACCCAATATGGGGCCCTGTAGTCTCTGAGACAGTTTTCTCTTTCTTCCCTCTGGTGCCTGGGGTGTCCCAGTGTGCCCAGAGTCTAGGCACCAACCACAGGGTCTACACTGGGGATAGAACAGACCACATGTGTCCCTTGCATGTCCGTCCTGGGAATGGCTGCCCGCATGCCCACCCACCTTCTGCCTTTCTTTCTCTTCGGGCCAGAACGCAGCTTCTCTTACACCGTATGGGGCTTTGTGGGCACTTGGAGCCCCACCCCTAACATACTTGCAGCAGGCCTTCTGCCAACTAACGTGATCGCTCACTCACACCCAGAACAGGAGCTTTAGCAGTCAAGTGAGCAGGGAGTGGCACTCGACTCATTTCTAATGCTGTCTTGTTTTCTCCTGTTTTCAGCTGTAGAGTAGCTGCCCGGAGGACGTGGCCACCAGGCCCTGTCACACTGCAGCCCCTCCCCCTCCCCTCCTGTGGCCCATGCAGAGGAAGGAAGGGCAGCCTAAAGTCCACTTAGAAATGTTTGGATATGCCACTGTAATTCTTTCAAAATAGCATCCCCCAAGTTTTTAATGGGAGGAAAAAAAAAGCTTTACTCTTGAGAATGCTGCAAGCTGCTGCTTGGAAAGGTCTCTGGCCGAAGAACCTGCTTCCTTCCTTCCGCAGCCTTGGCCAGGCTCTAGGAGCTGGAATGCCTGCTGGGGGTCCTTATTACACATGCTCCTTTTAATCCGATCAACCTGTGCACTTTTGATATTTTGATATTATATTTGCTTCCTTAATTCCTTGCATAGAGACGGTCTCCAGTGCCGTGGTCTGTGCGCGTGGTCCTGTAGCTGTCCGTCCTAGCTCTGGTGTGTTGACCTGCGTCAGCACAAGGTAGAGCTGAGCTCCATGGTGTGTAGCTAGACTGCGGGTGAGGCTCCGACCCGGCAAGGAGCCGGCTAGTGTGTCCACGCTGTGGTTCAGCAGCCTTTAGAGGACAGGGCATTGTGGTTCATGTTTGAAATTACAGATTTTAAATGCCATGTTCATTAAGAAATCCAGGGTATTCCAATTCTGGGGTTTTTTCATATTGTATTATTATTATTATTATTCTTAGGAATAGTTCAATGTAACAAGAAGAAAACTTGACCTTTGCTCTGGTTAAAACAGTAATAGGCACTTGAAAGCATAAATTATTGAATGAGTAGTATTACCTACAAATTCCAGAGTTTTCTGGGTTTTAGGACATTGTGAAGCATGACTGACTAACAGAATTTTATACAACTGCACCAGTGAAATTCCAAATTGGAATTGTTTTGTTATTCTGGTTGTCGTGCCAAATTGTGGTACACTTAGAAAATTCTACAGCCGTCGATTTTTAGGTGTTCTATTTCAACACCTTTTTGTTAGTAACCATTGCCAGTAGTGCCTTCATCAGTTCAGGGAGGTGTCCCAGCCAAGTAAGGTCTCTAGGATGGGCAGCGGAGAGCTAGTTGGGAATGCTGAAGGCCAGTGTGGACCAGGAGGTACCTGCCTCACTTCGTACTTGGGCATCTTCATTGAGGGAGCGAGAACAGTGATTGTGCAAAATTCTGTTAGTCAGTGATACTTCACATGCAAATTCAGGGGCTTAGAAACAAAAACAAACACAAACCTGGACTGTGCTTTGGGAACCAAATGGACTTCCTGGGACAGGCTAAGCAAGCTATACAGACATGGCGTTTGTGAAGAGCTGAGGGCGTCAGGAGAGCCGGCACAGTCGGCATGTGAGTAGGGGAAGAGGGTTAGCCATAGTATTCTTTGCAAATGTGAAAGTCAGACATTATATCTTCTCTTGCTTGGTGTAACTAATCACTGTTAATTTCAGGAAACAGAAGTCAGTAAAACTCCTTAGTAAGCCCTTGCTAAGTGAGGTTCAGGGTGTGGTCAAATTGGTACTAGTGGAGGAAAAGAAGTTGTCCTCCGGCCTAAAAAGGGACAAATTACAATAATATAAATTGTTAGAAATTGAAGAATTCTGTTTCCTGGAATGAGCATTTCTTATTCCTACTTGTTGGGACTCTTTGCCTTCTGTTACAGTGTTGATTCACATAAAACATTGTTACATTTAAGATAACATCATCTGTACGGGGTATTTATTTGCAACGATGTCTAAGTACTGTATTTTTTCTGTGTGTTACCTTAGTGTCAGAATGTTGGTCTTTATTTTAAAAGTCATATGCATGTTCTCCTGCCAAGGTACCTTTACACAGACCCGAAACAGTAACGAACAGATGCCTTCGGTTTCTGAGACAATGAGGCCAAGTGAGGAGAAGGCATAGGAAGGTGAGACTAACCGAGACTTAGGTGGCGGTTGATGGCGGACCGTCTCCACAGCCAGCACACATAGGAAAAGTGGGCCTGGGTAAAGAGTCACATTGGTAGGACCAATAAAGAATAATAAAAACAACTGAAGCACATGCTTGCCCTCTGTGATTGCTTTTACTCCTGTACCAGGTGACTGCTTCCAGTGTGTACAGTAAGTCTGGGCCCCCAAACAGCCAATCCTATTGGTCACTGAGGGTGGGGGCCGGAAACAACCTGGATTTATTCTTGGGAGGCAAGATGTGCCTCCAGAGTTGCCCACATTGTTCAGTATGAAGACTGGCAGAAAGGAGGTCAGAACTCATTGCAGTTTGCAGGATTCATGACACAAACTCCTGTCTAGGAAGCAGCAGTTCAGAGGGATAGACACCTGTGCTGGGCAAGGTCTTGCTTCAGACCTGGGGATGAACAAATCTTGGGGACGGGGTGATCCTTACTTGCCAACCTCAGGCTGTATTTAATGTAGGAATACGGACAGAGATACACAGTGCTTTGGAATAACTGCTTGTAGGTGTGAGAACTTGGGGCAGTGTCTAACTCCTTAGACAGCAGATGCCAGGGCATTCATTCTCTGGCCATCTCCTCTTCTTGCAGCCTCGTCTACCCAGGCTGTCTCTCCAGAAGCCTTCCCTGGCCCTCTGCAGTCATCTTCCTCTGGCAGTACTGTAGGTAACCAAGACAGAGGTGGGACTCAAATTACTAAAATAAGAAATGAAGGCAGATATACTACTGGTTTTACAGAAATATTAAGGATATATAACATACATACATACATACATACATACATACGTGTGTGTGTGTGTGTGTATCTGTCTGTCTGTCTGTGTATATATACATATGTATAGTGGACCATTATGCACCAAAAATATTGACTCTCTGAGTCCAAAATAAGAACTGTTTAAAAGTTAGAATGAGACGAGGCTGGAGATAGGACTAAGAACTTGAGGATGTGCTGTGCTTACAAAGGACCTAGTTCAGTTCCCAGCACCCACCTCAGGAAGCTCACAATCTTCTATGACTCCAGCTCCAGAGATCTGACATCCTCTATGGTCTCTATGAACACTTGCATTCATATTCATAGGTACACACAGACAAACACACACACACACACACACACAGACAAACACACACACACAGACACAAACACACAGACACAAATACACACAGACACACACAGAGAGACACACAGACACACACAGATACACACAGACAAACACACACAGAGAGATAGACACACAGACACAGATACACACACACAGACACACACACACACATAGACACACACACAGACACAAATACACACAGACACACACAGATACACACACACACACACACACACACACAGATAGACACACAGACACACACAGATACATACACACACAGATACCCACAGACACATACATAGATACACTTCGATGAGTGCATGCATGGACTAGTACACAAATACAAAAACAGACTCAAAAATTCCCTTAAGGGGGCGGTCAAGAAAAAAGATAAATGGACACATGTTAGCCTGTTTTAAGAAACAAGCAGTAGGCATTTGAGAAGAAATTAAATTGGTAATGGAAATATCCCAGCAGGAGTTGGATACAGAAGCAGTTTGGAGGACATCATCGCAGTCCAACAAGGTGAAACGAAACACTGAACAAAAAGCCGCTCTTTGACCCATATTTTAAGTAAAGTGTTAATGGGGCAGGTTTCTTCGAAGTGCTTGTAAAAATTCAGTACTACAAGAGAGAGAAGATTCAGGAAGAACAGGTCAGAAGGGAGGTGGAATTTTAAAATCTGGGGAAACCTCAGCTACTGTCATTGGAACAACTGAGAAAGCCTGCGGGGGGGGGGGGTAGGGGGCCAAGGCGTGGCCACAGCCCTTTGATGAAGTTGACCAACTGAAGTAGAGACTGTCTCAGAAACAGCAGGTGTTCTCTTCCTGTAAGAAGATAGCAATCCTTGGCATGCATCTACTTCACAATAGAACACCTAACACAAACCTAGACCTTTGAAGGAAAAGTAGATGAACCCACTATCACACACAGACACTTCTATACTGCTGAGCAGGAAATGGCCAGATGTGGGCATCCTAGACCCAGAGGGTAATCCCAGCACAGAGAAGGCAGAGGCAGGAGGATTCTGAGTTCTAGGCCTCTGAGCTACACAGTGAGTTTCAGGCCAGTATCAAGACCTTGTCTCAGAAAACCCAGGGATGAAGCTTTGAGGCAAAAGAGTACTTGTCTAGCATGCACTAGTAGGGCTCTGAATTTGACTCACTGGGGGGTGTGGATGGGGTGTGCACAGGAAAGGAGCAAAAAGTCAGCACTGCCAGTCAACCTGAGGTAGTCGACTACATTCAAACTTTTCAGAAGATCATGTAGAGTGTACATTCAAGACACCCAGTTCCAGCTCCAAGGCACACCGTAAACTGCAAGAACAGAATTATATGATGGGTACTCTGACCCCACGATGGAGTTCAGCTAGAAATCATTAACAGAAGGAAAGCTGGAAAGTACCCAAATATTTGGAGATTAAAACAGCAGCCTTCTGGGGGCTGGAGGGATGGCTCAGTGGTTAAGAGCACTGACTGCTCTTCCAGAGGTCCTGAGTTCAATTCCCAGCAACCACATGGTGGCTCACAACCATCTGTAATGAGATCTGATGCCCTCTTCTGGTGTGTCTGAAGACAGCTACGGTGTACAGTGTAATGAACAAATAAATCTTAAAAAAAAGAAAACAAAAACAAAAACAGCAGCCTTCTACAGAGCACAAGGACAGAACAAGTCTCCACAGAGATGCAGAATTGCACTGAACTGAATTAAGGTGGTCAACGTGAGCACATTTTGTGTTAATGTAGCTGAAGGATTCATAAAGGAGAAAAAATTAGCCAAAGGTCAGCGAGATAGGAAATAGAAAATCGGTACAGGAAATGACCAAAAAAGCTGGTTCTTTGAAAAGATTTTTGTAAGTTCAGTAATGGGTGAAATGGACCCATTCCTTGGAATACAGTCTACCGAGAAGAAAAGGTAATGCAAGTTAAGCCTCTATGAAATCATTTTTTACTTTAATATATTGCTAACACTTTCATTTTACATCGATGGTGGGCGTTTTGTTTGCATGTAAGTCTGTGCCTCATGTGCATGCAGTTCCCACTGAGGCCAGAAGAGGGCACCAGATCCCCTGGAACTGGAGTTCCAGTCATGAGCTGTCTTATAGCTATTGAGAAATGAACCTGGGCCTTCTGTAAGAGCAATCTGTGTTGTTATCCACTGAGCCATCTCTCAGGCCCCTTTTAAAATCTTTTTTAAAAAAGTATCTTATTGCTAAAAGATATTTATTTGAGACATGGTTAAAGGGAAGCACTGTATGAGGAAAGGGGTTATATTTTTTGCTTTATGTTAATTTTTACATTTGTGTTGTGTGAACGTGTCAGTGAGCTCAGAGGATAACTCCCCTTCTGCCATGTGGGTTCCAAGGGTCAAGCTCAGCTATTTCGTCGGGCTTGTCTACAGTAAAGCGCCTTACTTGCAGAGCCATCTTACCAGTCCTTAAATGATGGTTAAAAAAAAAAAAAAAATCCTGGTGGGCAGTGGTGGCCCTTGGCAGCACTGAGACAGAGGCAGGTGGATCTCTGTGCCATGCATTCAAGGCCAGGCTAGTCTGCAGAGCAAGTTCCAGGAGAGCCAGATCTACATAGACCCTCTCCTGAAAACAAGCAAACAAACATCCTTTCTTAATGGATTGAAATATGCTCAAAATGAGAGTAATGGCCCACTTAATTACTATAGCTCATCCATTGGACGGGGATGTAGTAAGGACTGAGGGTGAGAAAGGGGACTTAGTACGCTATATTGTTTGAGAATGCTTCAGACAGGATCTTACAGTCTTCCCTAAAACTCGCCATCCTGCCTTAGCCTCTGAAGTGTTGGGATCACTTAGGTGGGGTATTTGGCCCTGCCTGTGATGTAATAGAGTGTTATCCAAGAAAATGGTCTTGGATTAGTTGTCAGTGTATATTGAAAACTCTGGAGCGGGGTTGGGGATTTAGCTCAGTGGTAGAGTGCTTGCCTAGCAAGCGCAAGGCCCTGGGTTCGGTCCCCAGCTCTGAAAAAAAAAAAAGAAAAAGAAAAAAGAAAAAAAAAAAAAGAAAGAAAACTCTGGAGCAGGTGTCTACATTGTTTTAGATAGCATTCTAAAATGATGAGCTATAAAAGAAGGTACCAACCTAGCTTCATGAGAATTAAAGAATGTGATTCGGCAGACACTTCAGGGCTCTGGAGATGGCTCAGCACTTGAGAACATTTGCAGCCTCCCAGAGAATTGCAGTTCAATTCCCAGCAGTCTCATCAGGTAACTTACAGTGCAGTAACCTCTAATTCCAGCTCCAGGGCATCTGTTGCCCTCTCTTGGACTCCATGGTCACTGCACAGGTGTGTGTGTGTGTGTGTGTGTGTGTGTGTGTGTGTGTGTGTGTGTGCGCGCGCGCGTGCGTGCACATGTGTGTCCACACAGAGATATACATATGCACATAATTAAATCTTTTTTTTTGTTGTTTTTTTTTTTTTTCGGAGCTGGGGACCGAACCCAGGGCCTTGCGCTTCCTAGGCAAGCGCTCTACCACTGAGCTAAATCCCCAACCCCCATAATTAAATCTTTTAAAAGGAATCTAGGCCTGGAGAGATGGCTTTGTGGTCACGAGCACTTGTTGCTCTTGCAGAGGACCTGATAGGATTCCCAGCACCCACACGGTGGCTCACAACCATCAGTAGCTCCAGATCCAGGGGATCCAATGGCCTGATCTGACCTCTGGGGACACTAAGCATGTACACGGCACACAGACGCACACACAGGCAGACACTCAGGAAACAAAAGAACAATTCAAAAGTTTAAAAGTTTTTAATGAGTTCTTTATTTATTTTTATATATTTATTTGTTTTATTTGTATGACTACACCATAGCTGTCTTCAGACACACCAGAAGAGGGCTCCAGATCCCATTGCAGAAGTTGTGAGCCGCCATGTGGTTACTGGGAATTGAACTCAGGACCTCTGGAAGAGCAGTCAGTGCTCTCAATTGCTGAAGACAAAGCAATTGCTAGGAGAAAAAAGGTTTTTTTTTGTTTGTTTTGTTTGTTTTTTGTATATCTGATAGGTGCGTAGATGAGTAGTAACCAGATATATAAAGCATTATTTCTCTATTTCGCCTTTTTTTTTTTTTTTTTTTTTTTTTGAGACAGTCTCACGTAGCCCAGTGTGTCCCGGAACTAGAACTCCTGATCCCCATGCTACACCTTCCAAGTCCTGGAATACAGGCATGCTCCACCACATGTGTTCTATGCAGTGATGGGGACCGTAAGCATTCTACCAACTGAGATACACAGCCTAGTCCCAGAACTTCTAAACAGTGGGTGAGTCCCCCACGGTGTGCACGTGGAGGTCAGAGGACAACTTTTGGGGGTCCTGGGAATTGAACTCAGGTCATCAGGTTTGATACCAAGTGCCTTTCCCCGCAGAGCCATCTTGACTCTCTAGGTCAACAGTAAGATGAAGGTGTTGAAGACTGCAGACTGTGAAGAGCAGAGACTGCCGCTCAGAACCTCCCCTCAGGGGGAGGGCCCTTGCACTGAACAAAGACTGGAAGGCAAAGGAGAGGAGGAGGCTTGCTGGTGGGAGGGCAATGGCTTGGAGGCTGTGGTTAGGGAGGTTGGATTAGAGACGGGAGTGTATTTGGCTTTCTGGTTGGTCCTAAGTTGGAAGCAGGCTATTGATCAGGTCCTGGTGTTTGGGACTGATTGTTCTAGAGGTTAATATTTAGCTTCCCAGGAGTCCCTAGAGATAGCGTCCTGCTTCCTGTAGGCTGCCCACACAGCTGCCCTCCTTGGCTGGTTTCTACAGATAAGGGTTGCCTTCCTGTTCAGGTCGCTGTGGGTGGGGTCAAAGTTCCATTTTTATAGATGGTCTTTCTGGACCTTGTCCATTTGGTTGATCAGGATCTCACAAACAACCCGATTTAAAGTTGGGTGAGATTCTTGAGTAAATCTGTCAGGAAGAAAATGCAATTCAAAACATAAGTACCTAAATGACATTATCAAAGCAAAACAGACACCCACCACACACATGTGCACCGCATACACACATCACACACCGTCACCAGGTACACATATACACATACCAAACATATAAACGCCAGACACATGCATGCACTCTCAAAGTTGTCTTTAGACCCCTAGGTGCACTGCCGAAAAGTACCTGTCCACCAACACATCAAGTGCATGTGTCATGCATACACAGTAAAAAAAAGACCCAGAAGTTTCTATGTCTATAATTTTTTTTTTTTTTTGAAACAGGTTCTAAAGTAGCCCGGGCTGGCTTCGGGCTCAGTATGTAGCCAAGGTGACTTTGGACTTCTGATTCTCCTGCTTCTGTCTTCCCAGCGCTGAAATTACAGGCATGTACCATCACAACCAGCTAGGCTTTTCCTCCCTCCCTCCCTCCCTCCCTCCCTCCCTCCCTCCTTTCCTTCCTTCCTTCTTTTCTTTCTTCCTTCCTTTCTTTGAGATACATACAAATCTGCTATTTATGTAGCTCAGGCTGGCCTAGGACTCTTAGTAATCCATCTACCTCTGTGTCTTGAATAACAAACAAGATGTGCATTCCAAATCCAGCTTACCCCCAGAATTCCACTCAAAAGCAATAAAAGAGAAAATCTACTCAAAGACTTAGACCATTATTTATTCTAACAAGAAAATCTACTTGCTTATGAGCTCGCCGGTGACCATGCAAGCTCACTGGGGTGCGCTTCTGTGATGAAATGCTAGAAGTTTAAAATGACCCTAGAACAAGCTGTTCCCATTGGTTCCACGAGCTTCTTACTGAAGCCCAAAGCTTGCTTGTCGGAACTTGTGAAACTGGAGACAGGCTAGAAGTCTCCTTCAGCTCCAACTGCAGGCCAACGCTACATCCTGGCCCTCAGATCAGACCCTCCACAGTGGGGGCTTTGAGAAAGTATCACAATGGACGTCTTCCTCCTGTGCTAAGCCCCCCCTCCCCCGGCCCCTCAGAAGTCCAGGTTATTGGCCTTTCTCACTGGGGGCTGCCTGGGATCTGGCTTCCTCCTTGGTCTTCTTCTGACCTGGAGTACTGAGTGGTTTCCACAGCTTGATTCAGATAATGCTAGTTTTACATTAGGGGGAGGCACGAGGGTTCCTCTGTGGTGGTTATAGTGCTTTTGTAAACAGCTGGAAGCTGGTTTCTATGATGACTCCTGTTGCTTCTGAACTGTGGGAAGGCACCTAGGCACCGAGAAGAGCTTGGTCAGGCTTTGGCTGCTGTGTGTGTGTGTGTGTGTGTGTGTGTGTGTGTGTGTGTGTGTCCCAAAGTCACAGGGTGTAGAGCCTTTGTGAACTGGGGTCTTGTGAGTGGATTTTGAGTCATCTGATATGTCCCCACCGGTGACTGTGGCGACAAGCAGGGGACCATGACAACACTGTCCTTTCATCTTGGCTTTTTGTTCCCTGACTGATGAGGTAAGCAGTTTTACCTCACTCTCTGCTCTGGCCATGATGTTCCACCTCACGGCAGACAGAAAAGCAGAAGACACAAGACATGAGCTAAAACTTGTAAAATCTTGAACCCTTTTTAATTACCTGAGACATTTTGTAACTTTAACCAAAAGCTCACTATCACATGACTTTTCATTTTTAGATAGGATCTTGCTAGGTAGTCGAGGCTGGCCTGGAACTCAGTCCTCCCGTCTCAACCTGCTACGTGCACAGATAAGCACCACCAAGCCTACTCTTCTGTCCTCTGTCTCCTCTCCGTGTAGCTCCATCCTCAGAGCCGAGGTTGTGACCTGGCTTCAGGAGCTCTCGCTGGCTCTCCTTGACCCATCGCACCATCCACAAAGACAGAAAGCCTCTTTCTCTCCACCCATAAAACAAAATGCTGCTCTCATCCAGGGACTTTGTCAATCCCTTGTCAGCTTCTCAGAAAATGCCACGGTGGTGTGGGTTATGGCCAGGGGAGAAAGACTCTGGTTTGGCTAAGGCTAATGAGCTGGTATGACATCCAGGGGGATACGATGAGTGCTGTCTTGTGGGCTCCCAGGGAAGCGTCGGAATTGTTTGTGAGCACCACATTCGTACGAGCACCATGTGCAGGATTGTAACCTGCAGGTCTCCTGGGATCATAGACCCCAGGCTTGAAAGGCCCCACTAACCTGCTGGTCTTAGACAACGGCACAAGCCCATGCTGCTTCTTCCTTAGGGTTTTCAGCAGCCCGTGTGGAAGGGGCTCCCAGCCCACCATTTCCTCCAGGTGCCCCAGTCGTGCAGGTGTCAGCACGTGGACTGTTTCAAGTCCCAAGAGGCCAAAAAATCTAAGACTCCCCACTGCCCAGCCCCATACAGAAGTATTCCCCCTTGTGAGGGATTCCTACTGGGGCTGGAGATTGTGAATTTTCTCAGGCTCATCATAACTCAAACAAAAGACACAGAATTGAGAGCCAGTGGAGATGCCAGGGGGATGGCCTGAAGTCAGACATCATTCTTTTGCCTCACTGTGACTAGAGGGCACTCTGCAGGCCTGGTCTGCTTTATGTACCCTGAGACCTAACTGAAAAGTCTGAACTTTCTCATTTCTATTTGGAATGTCCCTCAAAGCCCACATTAAAGGTTTGATAAGATAGCCTTTATTGGGAGATGGAACCTTTAACGGGTGGTAGCTGCAGCCAAGAAATGACACTCCTATGCCTAGTGTGCCTAGCTGGGTCCAATCTCCAGCCCACAGTAACTGGATGCTGTGGTGCACACTCCGGGGAAGGGTTGGAAGAGGATCAGAAATTCAGGGCAATCCTCAACTATACAGGGAGTTTGAGTCTAGCCTGGATGTAGGAAACTTTCAAATAAAATACATAGGGCCTAGTAAGAGGAAGTGAGGTCATTGAGGGTATCTCTCTGGGGCGACGGTAGAGTTCGGACTCTTCTGCTTCTAGGTGCCACAAGGCAAACAGTTTACCACCTCGTACGACCAGCATGTGCTGTGTCTGCAGGCTCAGAGCAGCAAGAACAAGTGAGCAGGAACCGAACTGATGCAAAACCTTTCCTCTCTAGAAACGGGACTGCCTCAGGGATCCCGTCACAGCAGGGGAAGCTGACCAGCACAGAGGTGAGGGCTCTGTTCCTAGATAGAGACATGCGTCTGACTCAGGACCAGTGGCGCCAGATGACACAGCACTGAAAGCCTCTGTTAGTCACCTCTCTGGTTTTTCAGACGCCTTAAAAAAGGAAAGGCAGCGTGCTGTCTCCTAATAGGAGGGGCTGTGAGGCCGTAGCTGGCTTTCTGACTGCTCTGAAGAAGGGTAACTGTGCAAAACTGTCCCAACAATAAGAGGCTGAGGCAGGAGTGTGTGCGTTTGTGCGTGTGCGTGTGTGTGTGTGTGTGTGTGTGTGTGTGTGTGTGTGTTAGACATTGGTTAGCTTTCTCAATCGTTTCCCACCTATTTATTCTTTTTTTTTTTAAACAAAGTTTCACTAACCTTGGCTGATCTGGAATTCACTATGTAGACCAAGCTGGCCTTGAACACATGGAGATCCACCTGTCCCTGCTTCCTGAGTGCTGGGATTAAGGGTGTATGCTACACGCTTAGCTTCCACAAGCATGCAAACGCCCACAAAGGCCAAATAGGAGAAAGGAGAAGAGGTGGCTCAGTGGCTCAGAGCGTCTGCAGCTCCAGCAGAGCCTAGGTCGGTCAGTTCATAGTACCGAGTCTGTGATTCCAGATCTGGGGATCCAGTGTCCTCTCTGGCCTCCCGAGGCTTGCAGGTGGTGTACATCTATCCACACAGGCAAAACACCTCTCCATGCAGGTGACAGCTTCTGGAGAGGATTTTCTTCCGTCCTTCCATGACAGATGCTCCCTGTCAATCTTTGATAAAGCCACTCTCATGCTTTATTCCTCGTGGACAAGGTCTTACACACATTTTGGGGTGGGTAGGGGTCTAAAAGCAGATGCTTCCTATCGGCTTGGTCTGAGATGTTAGGGATGCCTCATCTGCATGTGGAGGGACATCTCCCCCTATGTGACTGATTGTCCAGTGTTCTTCACGTGTTCCAGGACAGGAACCTGGTCAGGAGTATGTGACACACCTACTGTACCTCAGGTATGAGGGTACCAGGGTTTCTGAACCCACTCGGCCTTACCAAGTTTCCTGGCACGGCCCACTGCCCCACACCCTATGTTCACGAACAAACATTCTTCTGTAGAACCCATCAACCATTTCCCATTGAAGTGCCCATCTCTCCTCCCGACCTTCCATGGCCCTGTGTGCAGCTCTAGGGGTCAAGAATATCCCTACCTCAGGGCCTTTGTGTTTGCTCCTCACCAAAAGTCTTTTTCTTCATCTCTTCTCATTGGCCTCTGTCCTTCTGACCCTCACTGTCATTGTAGCTCCTTGGCTTCCCTGCTCTGGGCACTGTGCCCCTGCTCTTTGCTACGTGCCCTGGGAATTGAATTTCCCTTGCTGGAAGAGGAGGTATACAATTTCAGTTGTCACAACTGGAACGGGGGTGGCTGCTGGTATCTAGTGGGTGAATGCCAGGGACATCTGTCACTCATCTGTTCTTTGTACTGTATATAGGGGATAAGGCTTCTTGTCAGGAAGTGGCTCGTTGTGTCTGTGGGGGCTGACAGGTCAGAGGCGACAGCAGCGAGAAACCTGAAGGTGTGTCCAGTCCAAAGGCTGTGAGCTCCTGAGAGGTATTTCCGTTTAAGCCCTAGGGCAGGAAAGCTTTGAGAAGGCAGTGCTAATCGTTTTCTCAGACTTAGGTCCCTTTCCAGCCTTTAGACTGACTGATGGTCGAAGCCCCTCCATGTGGCTTTATGAATCTATAGTCTGAATGTTGGTACCTCCTATGTGTATGTGGTCAAGCCCTGCCCCACAATGGGAACCTGTGGAGAAGGGATCAGGTAGTCGGCTGAGAGCCTCCCAACCAAACCAGCGTCCTTAAGAAAACATAAGGGATCCTACTCACCCTTTGGGTCATGTGTGAGCACACAGTAGGTGCAGTCTATGGGGAGCCCTGTCCAGCAGATCTTCCTCAATCTTGGACGTCAGCCCCCTGAATTATGAGAAATCAACTTTGTTTATGAGCCCCGCCCCTAATCTGCACTGTTTGTTACAGCAGCCTGGACAGACAGTACAAGTCATTGCCTGTTTAGACACCAGCTCATCCAGAAGTACCTCATAGACACCTCCTAACCTAGTCAAGTGACACATTAAAATAACCCTCACCCCATCCTACGAAACCACAAGTCTCTAGTCCAAACGTCAGGAGTATTGAGACAGAGAAGCTCTGGCCTAAGGTTGGGGTAAGATTTATCTCAATTCAAAGGTGTGTCCAGGACAGATTGTGTGAAAAGGCATTTGCTTGCTTGATTGGTTTATTTTTTATCATAGTAGGGATCAAACCCAGTGCCTTGAACATGGTAAGCAAGATAGGTCAAGAGCCCCACTATTGAACTACACCCCAAAACTCCTCACACACCCTCTTTAATAGATATTACCATGTTGTCTCCCAGAAAGATTACCCTATTGAACTGCCTCTTTACAGTATCTGAGGGATCTGGCCATGGTGGCCCACGACTGTTAACCCAACTCTTGGGAAGCAGAGGCAGGAGGATTGCTGACAGTTCCAGGCTAGCCAAGGGCTACTCAGCAGGATCCTGTCTCAGACAATGTAAAACAAAGTAACAGTGAGAGAATGTATTTTCTCACCACGGGATGGCTTTGTGTTGATTGCAAGTTGACATGACCTAGAATAACATTGGAGACAACTCTCTCAGCATGCCTGTGAGGAATTGTCTAGACTAGGTTGAGGGAGGAGGATCCACCCACCGTGGACGGCACCATTCCCTGAGGTAAGGTCTAGAACTGAACAAAAAGCACAAACATGCCCAGTGCCAGCATTCATTGCTCATTGCTTCCTGACGACAAATGCAATCTGGCCTCAAGCGCCTGTGTGCTGCAGTGTAGTCCCTCAGACTGTGAGCTAAATAAACCTTCCTCCCAGCTTGCTGGGAGAAATAACTAAAACTCATTGCGAACTATTTATGCTTTGCTTTTTTCTTATCAAAGCGATACATAATCGAGTCTTCAATCAGCCAAAACTATGTCGCCCTCTACAGTGGACTGATACTCATTTCCTTTTCTTGAGTCTGACTGTCCTGTAGGCCAGGGAGCCTTAATTTGCTATCAGCTGAGGCTGGCCTGCCTACACCTCCCAAGAGCTGAGATTGCAAGCATGCCAGATGCAACCCCATGCCAGATGGGTTAATTGCTTCCTAATTAGTTTTCTGATAGTTTGCTGACTGTCAACTTGAAGCCCCTGAGTCATCAGTGTTCATTGTAAGTGGCTTTGCTGGCTCTACGTGTTGCTAACCTGAGGTGAACACACTGGGAGAGGCAGAGGTTAGTGTCTGGCCTGAGTTGTCCATGGGGAATGGGATCTCCTCAGATCCTAGACATCCTCAAAGTCTGGATAGCGAGGCCCCCTCCTGAGCAGCCCTAAACCTGGCCACCTCCTAACTTCCCTCTGCACAGCCTTTATCTTCCGTGCTGAGGGACTTAGTTTGGTCCTGCAGAAGGATCCTCTTTCTGGAGCCAGACGTGCCTGGGGGCAGTTGGCTCAATTCTAGTCTCTAGATATTTTTGCCTCCTTGTCCCCCTTAGTCCCAGCCTGAAGGCATCTCGTAGCCCTGTGTTCTTTGCTGTAAAGTGGCTCCTGCTTATCTGCCCACCTTTGGGCAGCTGTTTTTAGGGTTTGAAAACCACTTCTCGGTGGCCTGGGGGTTGTAGGTGCCACCATTCCTCTGCACACGCAGATCCTCTCACAAACGCGGATCCTCTCACAAACACAGATACTCTCACAAATGCCTGGGTCCTCTCTGAAGTATAAAGGGGTGTGGTTGGTGCTGGCCAAGCCTGCCCTGCCGCATACTCCTGCTCTTTGTCACTCTGCCCACAGCACTTGCATAACTGAGTGACGCAGGGAACTTCCGGTCTGTTGAGATTCGTTGCCACTGTTCCCATCGATTGTCCCAAAGACTGGGCCCCTCCCTCATCCACATGTGTAGGTGGCTGGACTACACCTACCTGCCTTTCATAAGTTCCTCCCTGAACAGGAGTCTTGTGCTTCCTCCCCTCTCTTCCTGTTCCCTGGGGAAGAGAGGTACAAGGTCCTTTTAGTCAAGTGAAAGGATTTGCCCGGTGTCTCAGGATCCTCTTCAAGGCTCGACCCCACCCCAGCCCATGATGCCGCTGTATCTTGCAGCTCCTCCAGAGGACCAGAATTTGATTTCCCAGCACCTAAGTGGGGTAGCTCACAACTGCTTTTAACTTTTGATATGTAAGAAGTAAAACATTAGAAACCAAGAATCAGACATTCTGGTTTTTGGTTTCTATGGGCATGTGCATTACACAAAGAAAAATAAAGTATTTTAAAAATGGCCTCTGTTTCTGACTTTCAGAGTCCTATTCTTGGTAGACATCTACCTCCCAGTCCCCTACTGGTCTTCCCTGACAGGGTTCCTGCTTCCTGAATTCCTCCTGTCAGGTGTCACTTTTTTGTTTGCTGAGACATAAGCACTCTTAAATGTCCTGTTAGCAGCTGTAGCCAGGACTGAAGGACCATGTGGACACGACCATCCTCCTCTGGACACCAGCAAAGCATGTGTGTAGGCATTCATGCCCCAAGGTGAGAGTTCAGCTTCCTCCATCCATTCTTCTGTTTACCATCCACCCAGCCGCCCGCCCCATTCATTTTGCAGTTTTTTGTAGTTTATGTTTTGTAGTGGTTCTGGATGTGGGACCCAGGGCTTGATGGACGCACCCTATCACTGAGCGGCATCCTAGATGTCATTTTTTGTTTTTAATATTGAGATGTGGAACCATAGAAACCAAGTTCCCTGTGTATCTGTTCCCCTGTCGTGAATTTATCAGTGGCCCCGTGTAGTTCCCCTGACTTCATGTCCACGGACATCACATGTGATGTTTGCAGGGTTAGTCCAGTGTGAGTGGGGCCATCCCAGTGTGGAAATGTTCTCCAGTGTTTTGTTAGCTTTTCTGCTGTCAGCTTACGTTCTGTGATTCTTCATCTAAAGTATCAAGCACATGTGTTATAAGGGTCCAAAACTCACGGAAGACCACAGACTCTGATATTATGAAAAAAAAAAAAACAAAAACGAGTGTTTATTTCACTCAGGCCTTCTCACAGGGAACCAGGGGGACTCTCTAGAAGGATTAGGTAATCTAAAATTTCATTGGTGTGTGCTGGGGGGGGGGGGTCATAGGTGATCAGTGTTCTACATTCCTATGTCACGAACATTCATTCATATGATGAAATAGGGCCGTCCGGGGCAGACGGTCCGTTCTGAGATATATCCCCAGGCTTTTCTTTGGGAGGGGGGTTTATGATCTTGTTCTGCATTTTATCGTCTATTCTGGGAGCTGGTGCCTTGTGACCTACTTCTGGGACTTATGGTCTGTTCCCAAAGCCGGTGCCTTAGGACCATTTTTGAAATCAGGCCTGGTCCTCAAGAGACAAATGGGGTTTGTCCTTTCAGTGTTAAAACTGGTGACACCATTGCAATGCATTCTTCTGCTTGTCTTGATTAATATTTAATTTATTTTAATCTTCGAGCACTCTTGTGCATGTGTGCATGTATGTTCATGTATGTGAGCAGGGCATACGAATGCCGCAGATTGTGTGGGGAGGTCAGAGGACCACCTCAAATGTCAGCGTTTGCCTTCTTTCTGGTTTGAGACAGGATCTCTTGTTGCCTGCTGTGTTCACCAGGCTAGCCAGCCTTTGGACTCTCCTATCTCTGCCCACCATCTAGCCAGAATAATGAAGTGAAAGAAGTTCAGTTAAAGACCTTGTCCCAAAAAATAAAAGGTAGAAACCGATAGAGGAAATCATTTGATACCTATCTCTGGCCTCCATACACATACACGGACAGACATACAAAGGGACAGATGGGGAAGGAAGCTTTAGGGTTGTATCAACTATCAACAGAAAGGACAGATCATTTTTTGCCCTAGTTTTCCTTCCCAGTTGACAACCTCATGAAAAGCGCCTTAGGAGAGAAATGGATTGGTTTAGCTCACAATTCCAGATGTAGTCAATCACTGAGGGGAAGTTGAGGTGGGCTGGTCACATTGTAGTCTTAGCAGAACAAAGAATGAACACATAGGTGTATGTGTTCAGCTTTTCCCATTCACAGTCCAGGGCCAACCCCAGGGAACAGTGGCCCACAGTGGGCTGGACCTTTCCACATCAGTTAGCAAGACAATCCCTGACAACCAGCCAACCTGATCTAGGCAGCCATTCTTTTAGATTTCCTTTCCATTAGGCTGTGTCAAGTTGACAAGCTAACCACGACAGTTCTCATGAGTCAATCACGGGTAGGGAAGGGGCTCATGTGGTCCTACAGGACCGTTGGAGGCTGGTGGGGTCAGGGAGGACCACCGTTGTTGTCACCTGCAGGTGGGGTCAGAGAGACTCATTGTTTAAATTTCACGCCCACTTGTGACTCCACCAAGCTCCAGTCACACAAACAACCCTGGTTAAACTAGTCACAAAAGAAAGGTGTGGGTTAGGACAAAGGGTTTGGAGGGAGTCAGCGGGTGTGGGAGGGACACAGTGTAGAGGCAAAAGCCCCAGGTCAAATTTTATAGTGTATAGGTTTGGAAAAAATGCATCGTGCAATGTGTCTGTTGTTGTAATATGCAGCAGGCCCTGCCTCCACCCTCCTAGTCCCTGATCTCTGTATTGGGTCCATAATTTTACCTTTTCCCATGTAGTGGAACTGAGCTCACAATGTACTTACTGTCTTCTCAGGCTGGTTTCTGAACTCATCCCCTTTGTGTCTTCTTGGGCTTTGGGACACTTGACTCTTTTCACACCAGCTGACAGCTCTGTATGGATGTGTCCAGATCTGATACTGAGCTCCCCTACTGAAGGACACTGATGTCCTCCAAATTCGGGACAGTTATGGATGAAGCTGATACTAATATCTATATGCAGGTTTTTGAAAGGACAGAGTTTTGTTCTTGGTTTTTTGAGACAGGGTTTCTTTGTGTAAAAGTCTATCCTGGAACTCACGCTGTAGACCAGGCCGGCCTCAAACTCACAGAAATCCACCTGTCTCTGCCCTCCAAATGCTGGGACTAGAGGAATACTCTCAACATGTCCAGTTGAGGACATAAAGCAGTGGTTCTCAACCTGTGGGTCATGACTCCTCTGCTGGACCCTTTCACATGAGTCACCTAAGACCACCAGAAAACATATTTACATTATAATTCATGACTGTGGCAAAATTCCAGTTATGAACTAGCAGCAAAAATAGTATCATGGTTGAGGGTCCCACAACATGAGGAACTGTGTTCAAGGGTGTTAACTGTGTTAGGAAAGTTGAGAACCACTGTCATTTTTTTAAATACCAAGAAGCATAGTAACTGGTCAAGTAGCGAGATCACATATACTTTTGTAAGAAACTTCTCTGTGTCTCTGGTGGTTTTACTGCTAAGTTTTAAGAGTTCTTTGTATAATTCAGATAGCAGCTGAATCAGATGTGTCTTTTACAAATAGAGTCCCCCCCCCCCTCCTGTGGTTTTTCTTGTTCTTTTGACAGTGTCCACTGCAAGACAAACTATTTAAACTCTAGCTTTCTTTCTTTTTTTTTTTTTTGAGCCAAAATTTTATTTATTCATTTCTTGCATTTGAAGTACTCCTCGATAACATCCTTGGCCTGAGATTCTTTGCCATAGTCCTTAACTACAACGCAACTGCAACCAACCACTTTCCGTGGCTTCCCCTCTCGATCGATTTTACAGAGGCCTACCCATTCCCCTAGTTTCTTGTTGTCATCAACCTTTATCAGGTTGATCTGGTGCTCGGCACAGAGCGCCTCCACCAGCTTGACATATATGGGCTCATCACAGTTGGATGCAAGCACGCAGAGATGGGCTTGGCGCTTGTCTAAGGCTTTGGCAGCTTCGCGTATGCCACGTGCTAGGCCATCGTGGATGAGGGCGGTCTTCAGCACCTCTTGTAGAGCAGTGTTGACGTCCATTACACCTCCAGCAGCTATGCCTTCCTCGGCCATGGCGGTGGATTACGGGTGACGCCGAATCTTGAACGCACCCGAGCTTCCGCCTCCGCGGAACTTGGCGGCGGCAGGGGAAAAACTCTAGCTTTCTAATGATCTCTTCCATAGATTGTACCATCGATGCCTTATTTAAAAAGTTATTTGGGGGTTGGGGATTTAGCTCAGTGGTAGAGCGCTTGCCTAGGAAGCGCAAGGCCCTGGGTTCGGTCCCCAGCTCCGAAAAAAAAAAAAAAAGACTAAAAAAAAAGTTATTTGTGGGCTGGGTGTGGTGGTGTACACCTTTGATCTCAGCACTCAGGACACAGAGACAGGCAGATCTTGGAGTCTGCAGATAGAGCTCCAGGCCAAGCAGAGATACACATGGTAAGACTTTGTTTCAAAGAAATTAAAAAAGGCAAGGTGGGTGTGGACAAAGGCTGGCGCAGTGAGAAGGCTCATCAGGTAAAGGTATTTGGTTACCAAGTCTGACGACTTCAGTTCGAGCCTCAGAATCTACGGGGTAGAAGGAGAGGACCAACTCCCATAAACTGTCCCCTGACCTCCACCCATGGGCTGTGGTGTGTGCCCTTCTCCCCTACAAGGTGAATAAATAAGTGTTAACAAATAAAGGAGAATTTCTGAGGTTTGTCCATTGGACCTGGTCCTTCATATCTGTAATTTCTATAAGCAGGAGAGTAAGGCAGGAGGATCACTGGATTCCAGGCCAGCCTGGGCTACAGAGGAAGACTATACCTCAAACCACACCAACCAAAGACACAAAGGACTTGTGCCTCTCTCTGCTTACACTGCCCAGAACTTTCGACACCTCCAGAAGATTGTTCATAGTTCAAGCTCCTGGTCTGGGAAGTCCAACATCCTGACCATATTTGAGTCTGATGTTTGCTATTTCTTTAAAGCTGGGTTTGGGGGTTGGGGATTTAGCTCTGGGGTTGGGGATTTAGCTCAGCGGTAGAGCTCTTGCCTAGTGAGCGCAAGGCCCTGGGTTCGGTTCCCAGCTCTGAAAAAAAGAAAAAAAAAGATTTAAAGCTGGGTTTGGCCTTTTATCACGATATATAATTTGTTGTTAAAATCCAGTCATGACAGTAGGTAAACGGGATTTCAGTGATGGGGCCCTTATGGGTGCGAAGGGTCTCGGAGGGGAGGTCTTCTGGAGTTCTGGAGTTAGCAGCTGTCTTTCCTGTACCCCCAGGGCTCTGGAGTCTTTGTCCAGACACCGTCCAGTCTGGCCAGTGTCTCTCCCCGGCCCCCCTTTGGTGTGAGTGTTGAACTCACACTGCTGAGCTATCTTCCCAGCTTCTCGCTGTACTTTTCAGTTCTCCCCCCACTCAGACAGAGTGGACCCAGGCAGTTTGCCTCCTCCCAGTCAGATGGGTTGCTCTGAAGAAGCCCCTGGAAGGCAAGGCTTCCAGAAGAACACAGCTTCCCTTTTCATAATGGCTCCTTCTCCACCCCGTCCAGGGCCAGGAGTCTTTCTCTAGTAGGTGAGCCACAGAAGGGGAGCAGTCCGTCTGTCACCCCCTGGCCCAACCCCAGGTCTTTCAGCGGCCAGCATCCACACTGACATACAGTCTGTCGATTACAGCTCGGTGACTTTCCCACCCACTACCTCTGTGTTAGTCCTGGCTTGGCATAGTTCTCTGTGCTGATTTCTTTCTACATCCCAGGGGCAGCCAGATGCCACTGGGGACAGCGAGGAGTTGAGAATGGGGCTTTGAGGGCCCCCATTGAGCCTGGGACGGGGCAGAATCTGACTTGGCTCCCAATGAGTGCCAAAAGTGTGGAGGGACTGGAAGAGAGGCCTTCTACAGCAGATTCAGGCTCAGCTCTTTATGTCGAAGTCTTTCCCTTCCCCACTCCCCTCTCCCAACCATCCTTGATGAAGGAAACAGTTATTGTTTGTCCAAACTGTGTTGTTCATGTGTCGTGAATGTAAACGTCTTACTCAGGGGGAATTAAGGATTAAATACCTTTCGCAGGACGAGATGTTCAGGAAGGGAAGCTCACTCGGGCCCATCTAGATACCTCATTAGCATGGAGGACTCTAGGTTTTCTTGCTATGCGACCAGTTGTCATGGTCCTCTTAGCAGGGTATCAGGGTCACATGCTTCAACACAGGTAGAGTGTAGCCGGGAGCTGATTCTAACACCTACCATTCTCCATTACGAGATTTACTGGGGATTTGAAACTGTTTCAACCTTACCAGTTGTTTTGGCTCATGGCGTGGTCCACCTGCCCCACAAGAAGCATGGCGGCATCCAGGCGGACATAATGCTGGAGATGGAGCCAAGACTTTTACATCCTGATCCACAGACAGCAGCAGGAGAGACTGTGAGCCACACTGGGCATAGCTTAAGCATGGGAGACCTCAAGGCCCCACCTCCACAGTGATACACTTTCTCCAACAAGGCCACATCTACTCCGACAAGTCTGTGGGGGCCATAGCTATTCAAACCATCACACACCTCATTTACTACTAGGATGTAAAACTGTCCCAACTTACTGGGGGCCTTTCCAGAAATATAACAGTATATAGAAATATTTGGTTATTTGTGTTATGGTATAATTTTTGATATAAGTAGTTGCATTCAGTTAGTACCCTAGACTAGTGTTCACATTCTCTCTCTCTCTCTCTCTCTCTCTCTCTCTCTCTCTCTCTCTCTCTCTCTTGTGGGAGTAGGGGCTCATGTGTCTCAGGCTGGCTTTGAATTCGCTATATAGTTAAAGTGAACTTGAACTTCTGATAGTTCCCCTTTCTGACCCATCCATCTTTCTATTCTTTGTAATGGCCTCAGAGCACCCAGTACCTAATAACTTCTTAAAGGTCCAGTTACAATGGCTACTAAACTTGAACATGAGTTTGGAGGGAGTAAACATTATAGCCATAGAACTTTCATCTGCAGACCCCTCTTCTCTCTACCTCTTTTCCCCCAGTTTTGAGAAAATATCTCTTGCAGCCCAGACTGACCTCGAAGTTACCAGGAAACTGAGAATGACGCTGAATCCGGGATCCTCCTACTTCCTTTCTCCAAGGTACGTTACAGATGCGGGCCACCACACCCAACCTATGAAGCTTTATTACAGGTATGGTACATAGGGCTGTGGGTATAACTCAGTGGTAGAACATCTGCCTAGTCCACGTTAGGCACTGGAGTGGATCCTCAACACTGGACATGGAAAGGGGAGGTACACGCATGTGTTCTGTGAAGGAGGGCCTATAAGGGAAACTGAATTTCCTATCTAGTTCTAGCTGTGTGCACTCATGCACACATACCTGAAGTCACACTTTCTCTCAAATATTTGTTTCACTTAACCATAGAGTCTGGCACTTTTCAGGTCAAATAGAATGCTTAACACTCTCTGTGTTGGCTTGTTTTATGTCACCTTGACACAGCTAGACGCATTGGTATGGAGGGATCCGCAATTAAAATGTCTCCATAGACCCTACAAGCCTGTAGGGTATTTTTTATTCATCTGTGATTAATGGGGGAGGACTCAGCCCATTGTGGGTGTGTTACCCCTGGTTTGGTGGTCCTGGATTCCATAAGAAAGCCAGTAAGTAAGTAAGGAGGAGCCGGTAAGCAGCATTGCCCTCTGGCGTCTTCATCCCCTCCTGCCTCCAGGTTTCTTCCCTGCTTGAGTTCCTGTCCTGACTTCCTTTGATGATGAACTGTGATGTGGAATTCGATCCAAATAGTCTCCCTCTCCCAAGTGTCTTTGGTCATGGTATTTCATCATAGCAATAGTAACCCTAAGACCCTCACTTGGTTTTCTTAAGAGCGACTGTGATGCTCACTGTGAATTTGAAAGAACACTAAGTGCCAGTCCCTGCCCTAGGTCTCACACTAGGGTGAACTAATGACATCCTGATGCTGCACGGAAGTGTCCCAGACTGAGAGCCATGTCCTCTCAGCAGCATCTCAGCTTTTGTTTGAATACTCATTTCATATCTGAGCATTTGAGAATTTCATAGGCTGTATTTCTAGGCGAGGAAGTGATAAGTCTGTTAAGTGTTATCAGTTTGTTAACACACTATTTTAAAGTGTAATATGTACATGTCTGTGCACCACCTATGTGCAAGGTGCCCTCAGAGGCCAGAAGGGGCAGCAGATCCATTAGAATAAGGGTTCTCAACCTATGGGCAGCAACCCCCTTGTGGTTATAGTTATGACAGTCAGGAAGTAGCAGCAAAAATAATTTTATGACTGGGGGTCACCACAACATGAGGAACTGTACTAAAGGTTCGACATATTAGGAAGGTTGAGAGCCACAGCATTAAAGCCAGAGTTACAAATGGTTGTGAGTGTTTCTGACGGGGGTGCTGGGAACAGGTCCCAGGTCCTCTGTAAGAGCAAGAAGTGTCCTTAACCACTGAGCCATCTCCCCACCCCCAGCTTCTCCAGTCTTAGTTCCCAAATGGCCTCCAGGGGTACCATTCTCCTCCCTCATTCAGAGCATGTGAACGTGTGCTATCTGTGTCTGTCTACCACGTATGGCAAAAAAGCCTTGGAAGATTGTTCTCATGGGCTGGGCTGTGAGCTGATGACAGGGGTACTTGTCTATCCTGAGTGAAGCCCTGGGCTCAGTCAGCACTGCAAGAAAAGAAGTTTTTATTTTGCCACCTTGACATATTAGAAAAGATGCTTCACTCTGTGTCAAGTGTGTGCCCGCGTGTCTGTGGGGATCATGTTTGCACGTGCCAGCTAAGTACGTGTGTCCTGCACCCTGTTCTTCCGCCCTCTGCCTGTTTTTCTGAGGCAGGCTCTCTCTGAACCCCGGGGCTCGTATTTAAGCTTCTGAGAAAGCAGGAAAACCCCAGTGATCCACCATCTTACAGCCGCGGTTATGGGTATTTGCAAGAGCATCCGGCTTGTTACCTGGGTGTTGGAAGCGAAACTGCGGGTGGCCCTCCTTGTTGTGGAGCAGTGAGTGCTCATTGACCCCGAGACGTCTCTGTGGCCCCCACTTTAAATGTTAAAATATTGACTCTGAAAGAAGCTGAACAATTCATGCTTTGTTTTTGTAAATGAAAATTTTATTTTGGGATTATTTTAGATTTACCAAAATGTAGGGCTGTCAAGGAGGCTCAGCTCAGCAGGTGAAGGCATTTGCTGGCAAAGCCTGAGACCGACTCCCTGGGCCCTGCAGGGTACAGAGAGAGAACAAACTCACAGCCAATCCTCTGACTTGCACACATGTACTGCAGCATCTATGTACTCCCCTCTCCCAAAAGTAAAAAATACAGGGAAAAAATGAATAGAAAGACCGCGTGCAGTTCCTAAATGCTCGCACAGCTTCCCCAAAGAGAATATTTCAAAACCACGGTCCACGTTGCCAAAACTAAAAACTTCCATTAGTGCATTGCTGCTAGCTGAACTCTAGATCTTTCTTTTTTCCTATCAGTGTCTTCTTTCTTCTCCTCCTGCCCCTTCTGGTTTTGCAGTGCTGGGATCCAACCCCGGGGGCCTTTCACTTGTACACAGAAGTTCTGCTATTCATTGTGCCCTGCCCCTCATGGTGTTTCAGGGTGCCTGGGAAGATCTCAGTGCTTGTTAACTTTTCTCTTCCCTTCTCCCTCTCCTCTGCCATTTCTTTTAAGGTAAAAATGGAGAATACTGCTAAACAGTGTTATGGATACAAGCAGGGCTTATTGGGAAGAGGTCAACAAATCCAGCCACATGGCTATTTGTGGTGCAATACTCAGTGTATACTACCATATATAGTCAGCCTATACCGCACCTCAGGCCTGCTGGCTTATCCGGGTGTTTCCTCCAGCTGATTCTGTAATCAGGGCGTTGAATGGCTGGGCTCTACGGAGCCAGCTGCCTTCTTGCTGTGTCCTCACGTACTAGAGTGAGATGGATGTTCTTAAGAACACAATCTCATCTTGTAGGGCTCTACCCTCATGACTTCCAAAGGACCCTTTGCCAAATAGTATCACATATAAGGGCCCCAACATGTGAATTGTGGGGGTGCAAAACAGTCTGTGCTACTCCCCTCTGATGACGGACACTTTTAACTCCGACACTACCAAGCACACCGAGAGAGGTGGTCCAGCCCATCCCAACATGCTCTGCCAGTGACTGGAACTCAGGAAGTTTGTCTTTTGTGAGTAGGCAGAACTCAGTTCAAGACAGGGTCTCACTGGATAGCCGAGGCTGGCCTTGAACTCTGGATCTTCCTGCCTCCACTTCTCAAATGCAGGGGTTATATAGATTATACCGCTGTGCTCACCCACTAGGAAGCTGTAAGTAACTTGGTGATGGCCTACGAATCCTTGCAATTCCACAGCTGCTTCCCCTTTGCTCCTGTGACCCACGGTGTCTTATTGCCTCACTGAATGCTTCTTTCTTCAGTGCAAGCTACAGCAGTGAGCTTCAGGAGATGAGCCTGGACCACCACCTCCACCCCGCCCAGTGCCTCCTGAATCAAATGGGTTGGGGGAGGCAGCTGTGTTTACTCTCAAGGAATGTAATTCTCGATTATTCTGGTCAGTATCATAAGATCCATCTCGAGAGTAGGGCTGGGGTCTATTCAGACTCCAGAGGCTGAGGAGAGGAAGGGTGCTTTCTCTATACAAAATTGTCAGTGTCAGGAGGAGTAGGGGGGAGGGAGAGGAGGAGTGGGAGGGGGAGGGAGAGGAGGAGTGAGAAGGGGAGGGAGAGGAGAAGGTATGGCCAGGCCATGGGAAATGACTTTGTACTCTGTGCCTTTGCTGATATGCTGCTCTTCAGCCTTGCCTGCCCTTCTCGCAGCCCCTTCAGGACAGTTCTACTCTGTGAGGCCCTCTCATACCCCGCCACATTTCTCTCCATGAGTCTCTAGCCCTGTATCCAGTAATGTATCAAGGTGAGGAGAAGGTTTCTCTAGACGCTTTGTCTATGGAGACCTTAAAAGCTATCACAACGAAAACAGAATCCGATTTTATCATAAGCATACACTGCAATTTTAAGTCCTATTGGTCATAATTCTCACTGGGGGGAGGGATCAAGACAGTGTTCTCAGCTGTGAGGTTTCTTCAGGGAAATGTCTCAGGGCAGCACACAGAAAATACTGCTTCTGACACACACCATGCTCCTTTTACATGGAGCTGGGAACTCAGTCTCAGTCATGGGGCAGCCTTGACTCCGTGAACCATTTTCTCGATGTCCTGTGAATGCCTCTTCTCTTTTAGGGGAATGCTCACTTGTAGGAGTGGGTCTTTCTACCTTCATTTCCCAACTCTTCAGAGCAACCTTCTGCCACCTTCCCTGGGGTGGGGGTGGGCTGGGGTCCTAGTATTCTGGAACGAGATGCTCAGAATCAGTTTCCTGACTCACTGCTGTCCTCAGAACAGCCAGTAGCAAAGGGGTCTTTGGGCCAGCCATTCTTTTTTTTTTTTTTTTTTTTTTTTCCAGAGCTGGGGACCGAACCCAGGGCCTTGCGCTTCCTAGGCAAGCGCTCTACCACTGAGCTAAATCCCCAGCCCCCGGGCCAGCCATTCTTGGGGTTCTTTTTTCTTTTATGAATCGATGTGTGGCACACAGCCCTCCTGGCATGACGTGGGTGCTCACACCTTCATCAGAACAGTTTGACTACCTGCATGAGACTGTAAGAAGACCGGGCCAGTGGACATTTACTCATAGGAGTAGGGTATGGGGGAGGGCCATTAGACCCTCCCCTGAGATTATAGCCACTCCTTCCTGCATACCACTCCGTTATAATTCTAGCTGTAAATAGTCTGGGGAGAATATGGACAGGTTAATGGGAGCTGGACTCCATCCGTGCAGCTTTTAGGAAGCCACTAGCCATGTCAGGGGTGGAACTTTTATAGTGGTGCATCTGTGTGAGAGTCACCCAGGCTCTTGCAAGTCCAGTAATCACGGTACTAGATGTTTAGCACCAAAGGGATCCTTTGGTCAGTTGCTGCTGGTCTATCTGGGATGAATGGACGTTTGTTCTTGTCTTCCTCAGAAAAAGTCCGAAGCATTTGGTCAACAGACAGAGATAGGACAGAACCAAGGGTGAGCTTTGGGGAGCAGTTACACAGGCCTTGCTGCAGGGTGACAACTGAAGAGAAGCTGTGTGAAGTGGCACATTGCCTGCCCAGGGCAAGTCGCCGCAGTGGCTGCCCTCCATGAGGTGAGGAATAGTTTCCTTGGTGCAGTTGCATTTGCATTGTTCCCACTGTGGTAATAAGACAAGCAAAGGAGGCTGGGCTGGCTTTCGAGAGGGAAAGCCAGGATGGAAAGTCAGCTCACGGGGCAAATCTTGGTGGCGCCACCTTCCTGAATGCCTTATGTCCTTGACATGTTCTTGACATGTTGGCCATTAGGGGTCTCCAAGATCTCAGAAGTGACTAGCAAACAGGAAACATGTTTCAGATCTTCAGAGTGGCGTGTATGGGATGTTTTCTAAGGAAACCACGGCAAAGCTATGCTCCCCTGGCTACAGGCGATAAGGCATGTGACTGAGGCTCAGTCTATGCCCAGAAAACGTGTCTGCACGAAGAACGGACGCTGACAAAAAGACATCATGTTAGCCTCTGTTTTTGTAGGTAGATTGGCTAAAGGAGAGGATGTGTTTCTTACAGCTGGGGGAATGTAAGGAAAGGAGACTGTAAGCCAAATCTGCTAATTAGCTCCTTCTGGAAGGAACCCCACAGTTGGAGCCCAGTGGGAAGAGTTGAGTAGTGATCGGTATGGGGAGAGGTGTGGTAGAAAGGATATCAAGGGAACTGGACAGGACAGAGACGGGTGACCCCTACCCAGTTCACCAGACCAGATAGGACCATGTTCACCAGAGAGCTTAAGGGAGGTAATTCAGCAGCGGCCTTGCGCCCCATGATGGGTCATGATCTTTATGAGGGGAGTTTCTAGGGGGAAAAAATAGCTAAATTTGTTGCTTGTGGTCTTCAAAGGCTTTTAAGTCTGAGTAGTAGTTCACAAAGGCGTAAAGGAAGGACTAAATGAAAGCAGTTTCCCTGAAAACCAGTTAGCCCAGCGGCTGACAATTATCCCCTCTTGGTGCACATTTCTTTCCTGAAGGTGTTGTGTGGGTGGAGATTGTTTGCCCAGCCATGCCCTTCCAGCAGCCAGGGATGGATAATGGAGAGGCAGCAGCCTGCCCAGAGCCTGTCAGACCCAGGGAGCTGGTGGACATAGTAAATGAGGCATAGCCCACTCCTCCTTGGTGCCAGACCAAGGCAATTAGTGTGAGCTGGCTCCTTTGAGCTCTTAGGTGTGAGAAGAAGTACAGTGGCCTTTGGCAGCACCCCAGGATGAGGAAACAGGGTGGCTCATAGATAAAAACTGGATTACAGAGAGCTAAACAGGTAGTGCCTTGCAGTCACATCATTGTGTCCAACCTGTTCTTTTGAAAACAGTGGCTAGGGGTTGGGGATTTAGCTCAGTGGTAGAGCGCTTGCCTAGGAAGCGCAAGGCCCTGGGCTTGGTCCCCAGCTCCGAAAAAAAGAAAAGAAAACAGTGGCTAGAGATGGTTGGGATCTCTCATTCCGTGTTGGACCTTGCTTGCTAACCTTTGTTTTTTTCTTTTTGGTTTCTCCAGGCAGGGTTTCTCTGTTTTAACATTCCTAGCTTTCCTGTAGACCAGACTGGCTTTGAGCTCACAGAGATCTGCCTCTACCTCCTGAGTGCTGGGATTAAAGCAGTGCTCCACCAATTGCTCGGCACATTTTTGGTTTTGAGACATGACCCCATGTATCCCAGTCTGGCCTCTAACTAGCCAAGGATGACCTTGAAGCTTTGATCATTCTGCCTCCTGCTTCTGAGTGCTGGAAATACAGGAGTGTACCACCACGTCTGGCTTATACGGTGCTACTGATTGTGCATGCCAGACTAGGACTCCACCTACTGAACTACCTCCTCTGCCCCCCTTTTCCTAAGTATTCCTTTAGCTGCTGTGTTCTAAGGCAGCTGGCACTTTCTTAGTGGTTCTTCGGAGGTCTACCCGCCATCTATGAGAAGGTTTTTACTAGATAACTCTCACCTCTGACTACCTTACGGTTAGAAAAGCATCTGGAGGGGTGCGCACATGCACTTAAGGACCAAGAGTGGGACGTCAACCTGCACAGGGTGCAAGACCATTTACAGCTGTGAAGTTCTGAGTTTTATGGTCAAATGGCGTGCAGATACACCGCATGGTGATTAAGAAAATCCTACAACTGCCTGCACCTGTAAACTTTAAAACAGATTTGTGAGGAAAGGGAGGTAATTCAGTAGCGGCCTTGGGACGGGTAAGTCCCCATGATGGGTCATGATCTTTATGAGGGGAGTTTCTAGAGGGAAAAAAAATAGCTAAATTCAGTGCTTGTGGTCTCCAGAGGCTTTTAAGTCTGAGTAATAGTTCACAAAGGGGTAAAGGAAGGACTAAATGAAACCAGTAATCCCTGAAAACCAGTCAGCTCAGCGGCTGACAATTATCCCCTCTTTAGCCAGTATGGATGGAAAAAAGACACTCCCAGAATCCATAAAGCTACTGAATGAAAATCTCAGTGTCAGGGGTGTGAAGTGGAAACTTAAAGGTTCTTTGGAAAGTCAGTTGTGTTGGATGGTGTTTTGCTGGGGCAAACGAAGGAATGTTTTCCTGAAGCAGACACAGGTGAAAGGATGTTCTGCTAAAGCAAGCACGTGCACGATGAAGGATTCTTCGTCAATGACACACATGTATTGGTTGGTCTGCCTTCCATTGCATAGTTGGCTCCATTTGTCAGGACTCCATAAAGAGGTGTGCTGCGGCTTCCTGCCACTTCCAAGGACTTCCAAGACCGACATGCAGAGCAATGTCAGCTGAGACAGATGCACACACAGAGGACATGTGATGTTTAGAGGGAATATAAACAGAACTCAACAGATGGTGACGGAGGCTGGGAGCGTGGCTTGCTTCCATAGCTGAACACTTGTTGGTATCCTGTCTTTGCTGATCTTCTATTTGCTGAGAGAGGAATAGCAGGTCCCTCCTACTGACTTGTGCTGAGGCTGAGGCCTGGCTGTCTCTACTAGGCCATGCCACCGCTGCTCATTTGTGTTTGCTATCCCGACTCTACCGAACTGGACTGCTAGTGTAGGTGCAAAGTGTTTGCGATTGGATCAAACCGCTGCTGAACTGCCGATTTCCAGGCAACAGGGATGGGAGTTGCTCCAAAGAACCTTTCTAACCAGATCCACTCCCTGTATCCTTTCTTTTTCACTACTTCTGGTGGGTGGTGGGCTGCAAGGGAGGATAAAGCATCCAAGAACCACCATTAAAAATAGGATTTGAAAAAAAAAAGTCACAGGGGTGAACTACTTTTCTTTGATTGTTAGCCAGGGAGATCCCTAACACCCTAAAACAACGCAGGCTATGGTCAGCGCTGCTGGTTGCACATAGGAACTAGATGGTAAAATGCTGTTATTGAGGACCTCACATGCTGACTCCAGGACACACAGACCTCAAACGGACTGACCTGAAAGTGTCCTTCTTGCAGACCGGTGTTTGGAAGTTCCAGAAGGTGCTGTGTAGGCCGCTCAGGGAGAATAATCACAAATGGTCCTGCTAATCTATGGACACCAGTGTTAATGTACAACTATACGACTCGTCTTCTGATTGTCGTCAAGTATTCCTCCATAGGAAAGGGTCTCATGTTGGTATTGTAAGCTAAAAGCTTGTACCTGGGGAGCTCATAGGGCCCTTGTGTGGAACTTCTAATGTAGTCAAGTGGATATGCGCCTGTCAGGTTTTCTGCTGAACATGTATGTGAATGCCCACAGGTGACTTGTGCTGTTAGTGTCACCTGTCCAGAGAATCCTTTAACTGCCCGTGAGTGGACGTCACATCAAGTTGCAGAGAATAAAGTGGCCGTTGCTATGGCATAGCGGGCCACTGCTCAGCCAAAAGGAAAGACAATAACCAAACATCTCTTATCACTTCCTTCAGTGCTCAGAGAGTACAGCAGCAGAAGGGGCGGTGGTGGAAAGCAAGCCTGAGAAAGACCAGAGTGCCGCGTGTCCATCTTCAGAGCAAAATACAGCCTTTATCATCTTAATCAAAGCAGCCTCCTCAGCTGCATGGGTGTTCAGGGGTACCTAAGGCAGACTAGCTGACGGAGAAAGCCATTCAGCTTTTAGAAGAGGAATAGATCTGTGCTAGGATGTGACTTTTTTTTTTCTTTTTCTTTTTGCAGTGCAGCTGGTTTGAGGTCCTCCACACTAATATAAATAACTCTTCACCCATGCTCCCCTAAGCATGACCTGTAAATTCATTGGTTCACCAAGCTATAATTGGGTATATTAATTTCTGTGGTCTGTTGTTGGTGTCCTATTTAGAGTGAACAGTTTTTTGCCCAGTGGAAGAATTAACACAAAACCCATAATACCTGCATTAAGCTGGATTTTCTTCACATACACCAGTTAACGCAATATTCAGTGATGTAGCCAGTTTAACACAAATATGAAAATTATGTTTGAGATGGGATCTCACTAAGTAACCCTGGCTGGTCTCGAACTCATAGAAATCTCTTGCTTTCACATCCAGAATCCAGGGATTAGAGGTGAGCATCATCATGTTCACCTAAAGTTTTAAGAGCAAAAAGATCCTCATATAATCCTTAAGGAAGATCTATCAGGCAGTGCCATTCTCCCCACATAAAAGGATAAACTGAGGCCATTGCTTTCTGTGGGGGAGTTTATTGCCCCATCAGCATTCCTAGACGTCTCGGGGCAAAAACTCCCAGGTGAGGTGACCTCGCCACGTTTCCCGGTGTGAACACCACCCATAGGCTCTCTTTGCCGGAGCGAGGCCAGTGACGGTGCATCCCATTCTACAGATGTAAGCGAAGGCTCAGGGTCGCCCTGCGCCTTACTGCAGTCCTACAACGATTCAGCAGTGGTCCTAAGACCGCGCGAAGGAGAGAGTATCGGACACGGGCGCCAGGAAGCCGCCGGCCTCAAGGTCCGGGACCAGATCCGGAAACCTCCCTTCCGGTTCCCAAGTGCCCGTTTCGGAAGTGAGTCACTCTGCCAGCACATAATATGGCTTCCAGCTCATCTACCGCCCTGGAGGTCGACGGTAAGGTGGGCGGGACCCGGAAGTTGACCGTTCTGGGAATGGCGGCCGCCGGGGGCGTGGCTTCCGGCGCTCCTAGACTGCAAGTTGCCGCGGCTGAGAGCGCAGGCGGCAGCTGACAGGCGCTTTTCTTCAGACTGCTGCGGCGGGAGCCCAGCGAGGCGGGCGCCTCCAGCTCTCGTCCCAGCGTCCCGGCCCGCGAAGTTCCAGGGCGCCGGGGCATGGAAGAGGGGAAAATGGACGAGAATGAATGGAGTTACCATGGCGAAGGCAACAAGAGCCTTGTGGTGGCCCACGCGCAGGTGAGCGACTGGCGGGCGGCGCAGCTCCGGGCCTCACCCGACGACTCCCGCAGCCCTGTGCCTAGTACCTTCCAGTCCGGGTCGTGACTCCTCGTGCTTCCGCTCAGGTGGCTCCCTGGTACCCCCACAATACCCTCCTCAGCTCTATACTCATCCCCGGCACTCCTAGCTCCGTTGGCTACTCCTTCCTCTTAGTGTCCCTTCTGGGTTCTCTGTCCCCTCAGTACTCTTCCCCACAGGGCTCGGTTCTCTGTCCCCTCAGTACTCCTTCCTCACGCCCCGTGGGTGCCGCGTGGCCTTACGCTGTGCAGCCTCCGCCGGGATGCTCACTTACTGCCAGGCCACGGCGGGCCAGAGGCTGAGCTTGGACTAGGGCCTGGGCAGCACCGGGGAAAGTTCCCAGAGTGCTGTCAACTCTCAGCATGGAGTTCAGCCTCGAGAGACCACTGAGCTAGTAGTGTTCTTTCTACCTTGCTGCTGTGATGTCAGGAATGGGGCGTTACAGCAGGTTCGCCACCAGATTATATACTTTACGGTTGGTTTCTCCTTCGTTCAACTTGAAAGGGAGTTTCAGAAGATATAGTCATTTCCAAGGTGGCGAATTTAGGAAAAGTGTATGGATTTGTGTGCGGCCTCAGATTTTCTCTTGACATCTTGCTGTCTGATTACAAGTAGCAGGAATGTGGTGGGCCGGGGGAGTAGAAGGCGTGGAGGTGTCATGTGAGAAGGTTAATAGCACAGAGAGCTGGAGTGATTCCCACCTCCACCACTGAGAAGCTGTAGGCTGCATTAGGAAAGGGAAGATAGGAATAGCATGCACTTCGCCTCCATGAAGTTAAGATTGTGTGGAGCTGTACTGAGTGTTGAGCAGCCTAGAGCTTGGGTCTTGTGTCTAGTTGCCATCTCTGACCTTCTGGTGTATTTGTTCAGAATGTAGACTGAGGGGGAGAAGGCCCCTCTTGGAACACAGCTTTTTCAGGCCTTTTGTGACCAGGGAGTGCTAATGTAAGCAGGGTGGAGAAACTCTCTGCTCCCTTCGTACTGGGCATGTCTGTAGTCCTCCTTCTCCTTTGAGAGCAGGTGAACTTTGTTTCTCTACAGAGCTTCCCAGGCCTGTCTCATCCAGTCCAAGAGAGAGGGAGGCCTTTACCAAGCCTCTCCTGGCATGCTCACTTTTTCTGAGCTAGCATCAATCAGTGAGTTGAAGAGCTCTTATAAAGTCCTCTGTCAGCCCTTCCTCCTCTGTAGCATGCATACACAGCTATCCTTAGGCCCATCCTGCAGGAGCTGGGGGTGCTGGACATCTGCGCTGTCACTGCCAGCAGCACTGAGAGAAAACGTGCTGTTCCTGCTATGTGCAAACGGAATGAGAGAGAAAATGAGCCTTCTGTGGTCCTAGGTTCCTGGGGTAGAGGAACTCAATAAAGGCTGCAGGAGTATATGGGGCATGATTGTGTGGGCAAGATGGTGGACATTCAGCCAGTTCAAGAGAGGAATTGTGTCAGAGTTCTGTCTCCCCTACTCCCAGCGACACCTCCAGAAGTTTGCATTGTTAATTGTCGGTCTGAGTTACATCGTGATTTGTGACAGCTTTGCAATTTGTCCATTCTCAGGTACAGTACCTTAAGTATCCCCTGTTCACCTGGCTTAGACAGCCCTCTGACCCACTTGCTAGGCTGTCAGCCACCTGGTCACCGTCCTGTCTGCAGGCTCAGGAATGGACCCTGAGGGCTCTTGGGTAGGGACTTGTTGCATTTTAGCACAGGCGTCCCTCCATGCAGCCTGAGGGTGTGACTTGTCCTACCACCCACTTTAGACTGTGAAGCCTGTGGCCTCCTTCAAGGCCCCTGCAGCTTAACTCTCCTAAGGCATCTGCATCTGCTTCCTTTACCTTCCTCTGGTTGGTTTTGGCTCTAGAGTCTTGTGAGGTCACCGTACATTTCGTTTGTCATTCAGTCTCCTACTTAGCTGTCCAGGGCACCTAGCATTTTGGGTTGGGTTGGCCATGAGGTTGGGGCAAACAATATCCGTCCACTCCTATTATTATGCAGAACTGTCATGTTTTCCTTCTTATTGACAGAGGTAACATGAAAGACTTGTTATTTAAGTCACCTGCCCAGGAAGAACACTTGTTAAGAGAACTGCCCATTGCATGCTGGTCTGGTTTTAAAACCTTCCAGGGACCCTGTGGAGAACCTCAGATCATTTCTAGAGCCTATGATGTCTGGTGCACATGTCCGGGGCATTTAGGGGTGAACATCAAGCCTTAGGGATCATCTCACATTTTCTGTCTCAGCCTTGTGTTTTAGGATGTTTATTAAAGTAGGCTAACAGCCTATAGTGTGGGGAATGCTAGTACTGTTAATTGGAAGAAGGGAGTTACAGACAGTGTGATTGTAATTACACATATCTGGAAGGAAATACGTCAAAATATTACAAGTGTTATCGCTTTTCATAGTATCATTTGATTGCTTACTCGAGTGGGTCTCACTGAGTTGCTGTGGTTGACCTCAAACTGCTCAGCTTAAGCGATCTTTCTCCTGAGTCTCAGGGTTACAGGCTGCCATTCCTGACTCCTCACTTTGTTGTAAAAGTATTTTCTGTTCCAGGTCAGCCAAAGCTACATAATAAGACTCTGTCTCATAAGGAGAAGACTCTAAAACCTTTTATGTTGAGCATAATAATCAGGAAGGAGTTTTGAGTGTAGTTTAGTGTTAGATTGTGCATTTGCATGCTTGAGGCCCTGAGATCAGTTTCCAGCATCGAAACTATCTCCGGGTTGAAAGGGATACAGGTATGAACTATGGATTAGGTCACTAAGTGAAAGACTGTGTTTGGTCACACTGATGAAACCCTGAGAGCCAAAAGAGAGCTATGGGCCAGGCCAGCTCAGTGACCCCTAATGAGTAGTGAGAGACTCCAACAACATGCGAAGAGGACAAGAAGTTTGGACAAGATAAGTTTTTCAAAGTGTATGGTTTTGAATCTGATTTCTGTTCTTCAAGAAATTGGAAGTGATGATAATAAAGATAGTGTTCACAAAGGTTTCCATCACAGGGTTATCTACGATAGCCTAGGTAGACATCTGGCCAATGCTAGAGGAATTATCCTCCTTGTGGAGATACTGGAAGCACGGGGCTGATATTCTAACAACCTTGTGGTGTAAACCCAAGTCCTGGGCCCATCTTCAGTATTCACCTAGAACTGGTTGAAAGAGTTTGGACTTTTTCTTGTCACTGATATCTGTTAAAGAAGTGGCACATTCCACACGTGAGATGTGCAGTGATGGTCCCTCAGATCGATGCTGCTGAATCTCTCTCGTGGTGATTGGTCTAGTCACACCCTGGCTCATTGCACATTCTCTGATTCCCTACCTGGTGCTGCCAGGTTAGGATTGCTTTCCATATTCCCTTCGGTGAGGTTTAGTTTTGTGTTTGTCTTTCTGCATTTACATTGTCAGAGGCAACCTTTCTCCCTCCCTGACTCTTTCCTGCTTGGTCAAAATTCAGTTAGATTTCAGCTTTCAGTACCTTTCTCTCTTCTGAGAGCAGTAATGCAGGAGGCTTTTGTGTGTCTAGAGAGTAAGGCTTTGCTGTGCTGGTCCATCCACTATCACAGTCTGGGTGGGTAGTTCAAGGGCCTCTGATATTTGCTTGTATTTCTCTGACTCCACCTGTGGCTTCTGTGAGCCTTGAATCCTTTTCACATGTTATTGGGGTCACTGTGTTAGGGGACACTGAGCTGGCCTGGCCTGTCTCCATAGCTCCCCTTGGGCTCTAAGGATCACATCAATGTGTGATACATGTGTGAACCCTGGGATGGCTGGGAGGTTAAAGCTACAGCTGTGGAAGGTTAGGAAGGAGGTTGGACGAAGTGCCTGTTCCTACTGCTGCTGATCTGCCTTGTTCTCTCTGAGGCTATTGTTATTGAGGCTAAGCTGTGAGTGTGAACGCCTCAGCCTCAGCAGCCTTCGTCTCAGGTCCTGAGAATATGTATTAGGCTTTGTCACAGAGGTCAGTGGCTTGGCATCTCTTGCTCTAGTAACTAGCACCATAGATGGTTTCCTTATAGGTTGAGAGTCTGTGTTGAAGTTGGGTTCAGGAGACAAACCTTGGGTAGACTGGAACTCCCATCTGGATGTTATTCTCACAATTGGGACAGGCTGGGTAGAGTGCTGTTTCTGATTTCTGGTAACTGAGGCCATGTCCTGAGGGGTGATGTTCTTTTGTATCCCCTCCCTTGACAGTGATCTGAGCTTCCTGGTATCTTTCATGGGCTCTTTTCTGGGTTATCTCCTCACTAACTTGCCAAAGGACATGGCCCCTGGGATATTTGACTCAGCGAGTGATTCTACCATGAGAGTAGGATAGCTCATCTTCACTGAAGGGCTTTAATGGTACCCTTTACCCCAATTATGGTTTGGATCTTAACTGACCTCCAAAGGCCATGTTGAAGTCTTGGTCTCCAGCTGATGGTGCTGTTGGAACTTTTAGAGGCAAGGCCTAGTTGAAGGAAATTAGGTCACTAGATCCTTAGCTTTGAGGACAGTCTTGGAGCCCCAGTCTTTTCAAACTCTTGCTTTCTCTTCTGGCTGAAGTTTGGGAACCTTTTCCCTCTGCTGTGCACTTCCATTGTGATGCTCCGCCTTACCACAGGTTCAGAGTAGTGGATGAAGCAGCTAAGGATGGGAACCTGAAGCCACGAACCTTTTTTCCTTTTGTTTTTTCAAAGTTCTTTGTATTTTTATTTGTATGATGTTTCGCCAGCATATATAATTGCCATGTGTGTGGCAATGCCAGCAGAAACCAGAAGAGGGCCTCAGATCCCCTGGAACTAGAGTTACAGATGGTTGTTATCCATTGTGTGGGTGCTGGGAACTGAAGCCTGGCCCTTTGGAAGAGCAGCCAGTGTTGTCTTTCCAGCCCCTCCTTTCTTCCTTGTAAACTTATTTTCTAGACATTTTGTCATGGATATAGCTAGCGCTCTTTTGAGTTACTTTGGCGAGTTCTGTGTGGCCTTTTAGTTCTCGTTAGTTATTCAGTGTAGCTTCTTTGCCTCCAGAAACAGAGAAGTAGAAGAAAGTAGGAATCACTTGGTGGCCCCCGACTTACTTAGAAAATGAATTCTGAGCACTTCGATGTTCTTGCTTCCAATCCTTTGCAGCTGTCTGTTTTAGCATCCTCTGGCCAATGGTACCTCTTCTACTTGTCTTTGCTAATGGGAACTGTTTTGGGGCAGGGTTTTTTCCACTTGTCACTGGGCATTCCCTGATTCCTCTTCACTACCCATCCCCGCCCCTCAGTCAGGGTAGGCCCTTTGTGAGGGTTGATTGGAACTGGGTGGCTGGCTGGCTCTGCTGAGCTGAGTGTGTCTGAGTGCTGATGCTGACATCGACCTTTAACGCTGATGACAGGTCTCCTGGAGGAGGAGTGGTTGGAAGCTGATGACAATTTGTGGATGATGAATGTGTAGGTGGAGAAAATAGTTTCTCTTGAAATGGATCCATCACTGCATTGAGGTTTTTCCTAGTTGGTCACAGTTTGAGCTACCTGATGGGAAGAGAGAGGAGACTTGTGGGTGACAGAGGCCGAGCTACTGTGCATGGTTGTGATGGCTGAGGACATCTTGTGGGGGGGATGGTCCAGTAATGGAGAACCAGTGTTATTGTGGGCTTTGCTGCCTGGGTCCCACAAGGTTTGTGTCCAGACTGCCTGGGACTAGCTGGCACCCCCAATCCCTTAGTTGACAACTCAGCAGCCAAATGGAGCGGGACAACTGGACATGTGATATGGAGATGCCCTGGGATTCAGGCCTGCCTCCAAGCTCAGTCCACTGCACATGACCTTAAGTGCCAAAAAATGTCTGGGCTTCCCTTCAGGCCTAACTTTTCACATTGTATACCTTGGGATTCATGTGGTCCACCTCAGAGGGAGAGGTGGTGCAGAGACCATAGTCTGGAAGTATTTGCTCTGCAGTAGTGATGATGTTGATGTTTTATGTGTCAAGGAGGAGCCAACAGGTTTTTGTTCCCTGGACCCTCCCACCCAGGGTCTCAAATGTAGCTCTGGCCTAATGCCCTCTGTGTACACCAGCCTAACTGCAGGCTCAGAGATCAGCCTGTCTCTCCACTGCTCTGGGAGTAAAGGCATACACCACACCTGGCTTTTGTTTTTGTTTCAAAGACAGGTCTTTCCTTAGTCTAGGCTGAAGTAGAATTTACCTTGTGGATCAGCCTGGCCTAAAACATGCCATCCTGTCTCAGCCTCCAAGTACTGGGATTGTAAGTGTGAGCCACCTTGCCTAGGTATATTAACTTTTTCCCCCTTAGTAGGATAGAGACTTGATCCCCTCCTCTCCCCACCAGGAGCTGAGGACCAAACCCAGTGCCCTGTGCTTGCTAGGCAAGCGCTCTACCACTGAGCTAAGTCCCCAACCCCAAGACTTGCTTTTGAATTAACTTGTATTGATGCTAGTGTGTGTGTGTGTGTGTGTGTGTGTGTGTGTGTGTGTGTGTGTGTAATGCAAAGGAAATAGATAGTTTCCATATGTAAGCAGGCTTCCTGTCTTGTGTTTATCAAGAACAAGGCAGCAGGAACTTTGGAAATCTGAAGTCACACTATCAGGTACCATTAGTAAGATGCTGCCAGGTGTGGGTTCAGTGACTTCCTATTGTTGGCATTTGTTTGTGCACAGGGCTTCCGAACTGGTTTCTCTGAGGACACAGTGGGGAGTTCCTGTGTTAGAAAGACTCATGGGACTTGCCTAGTACCACCCTTCCTAAGCCTGCCTGGCTACAGAATTCTGTTGTGCAGCTTTAGTCCCTGGGAGGTGGAGAGAGACACCACTTTCCTCTGGCTGCAGTAGAGCTCTAAGAACAAGCTTGGCTCCTGTGGGCTCCCCATGGGACAGAGTGAGATTTCCTCTGCTTGTAGGCCAGGACAGGGGGGCTCTGTCCTCACTGATAAGGACATCAGTGTGTCCTGTGGTGATGCTCAATCATGGTCAGGTTTTCCCTGAAGAGCATGGTAGGTCCCCTGGAACTGTAGTTACAGGTGGTTGACGGATGTGGTTACAGATAAGCTGCCGTTTTAGTTCCAAAAGTTGAATCTGGGTCCTTTGCGAAAGCAGTGTCTACTCTTAACCTCCGAATCATCCTTCCAACTGCACTTTTAAAAGCCATTTTTGAGACAGGGTTTCATGCTGCATATAACCTGGGTCAGCTTGTAGGTCATAGAAGTCCTTGCCTCAGCCGTCCTACTGCTGGGACTGCACGTACATGTTAGCACACCCAGCTTGGGGTGTGTGTGTGTGTGTGTGTGTGTGTGTGTGTGTGTGTGCGCGTGCGTGTGCTTGTGCCTCCCCCTCCCCCTGACTCCCCTTTCAAAATAGGTTCTTGCTATGCAGTCCAAGCTGGCTGGAAACTCGATTCTTAGCTTAGGAGGCTGAAACAGGAATACCATGAGGCCAGCCTGGGTTACACATTGTGTTCTGAAGTAAGATTGCTAAAAAAAAAAAAAAAAAAAAAAAAAAAAAAAGAAAGGAAAAGAAACAAAAAGAAAAGAAAAAGAAGACCCAAAACTGTGGTTGTTGAATCTGGAAATGCCATTGAACTTGTCATGAATGTCCTTTGAGAGCTCTTTGTCCGAAGAGATTGTATGATGCTTCACTTAACAGTTTGTGCTTAAAAGAAATTCTGTCCTTTTTTGGGAACAAGATCTTGCTAGACATTGTGATTTAATGAATGTGAGATGAGTTAGGTTTGGTGGCACATAACTGCGATCCCAGTGCTTGGGAGGTGGGAACAGGAAGATGATGAATTGAAGTCTTCCCAGGCTATATAGTGAGAACCTGTTTAAAAACAAACTAGGAGGGTAAGAGGAATGGCTCACAGGTTAAGATCATGTATGCTGGAAGGGGAAAAAAAAAAAAAAAAGATCATGTATGCTTGCTTTTCCAGAGGACCCGAGTTCACTCATCAGAACCCAGCATTGGTCAACTCACAGTTGCCTGTGCTTCAGCTCTTGTGGATTCAATGTGTTCTTGTTGCTTTTCAGAGCCCCTGCACTTGTCCCTGGGCATATGTACACCATTTGCATAACTAGTACTACCCTGTGGGTTCTGGGACTCAAATCCAGGTCCACTCAAAGAACAGCCAGTGCTCTTAACCTCTGAACTATCTCATCAGCCCCTGGATAATGACTTTTTTGAGGTTCCTTATTTCCTTAAGATTAATATCAAGGATGAGTGGGCTGGGTCAAAGGCCACAGATTTTGCTGACTGCCTTGTGGTGTAAGCTTTCTGAAGTGACCCAAACTGAATCTCTTCCATGCTGCCCCGGCCCTTTCTCCACGACTGCTAACCCTTGTCTGAGTGTTAAGCCGGTACTGACCATGCTTTGTTTTCTTTTCCCAACAGCGCTGTGTAGTTCTGCGCTTTCTGAAGTTTCCTCCAAATAAGAAGAAGGTAAGGCTGGTGGGCTGGCTACTGTTGTTATAGCTTTAAGACGACCTAGATGTTTTCCAGGGGTTTGTATGTATGCTTTGTGGTGCTAGAAGTTGAAAATGGGGCTTTGCCCAGGATAGGGAAATGCTCTATCTCTAGGGTTTAATCCTATATCCTAAGCCTTTCAGTGCAGAAATATTAATGCTAATTGTAGAAATTTAAGTATGTTGTATTCTGTTGTGTTCATTCAATATGGGATGTAGTGGATCCTTACTCCTGATGTGTGAGCTCGCAGGTCCTCTGTGTCACTGTGTGTCACTCTATGGTAGGTCTGCCTGTCCTGCTTGGGATTCTAGGACTAGGTTCTAACTTATGATTTCCTTAGTTGCCTCAGCCCCATGTGGCTCTCAGGCAGCTAGTGAATGGCTCAGCCTCCCTCAGACTGTGTGCTGGGACAACAGCAGCAGATACCTGGTTGGAGTCACAGGAGCCTCCGATATTCAGTATCGACTTGAGATTTACCAGAAAGCAACAATACCTCAACTTGGGTAAAGAGTGTGGAAGCAGTCTTCATGGAGCGTCCATAGACTGTGCCTGGATGACTCAGCCTCTGCTCTACCAGAGACTGTCCACTGTGACTTCAGCATAACACTTATCTACCCAGTGTGACACATTCTATTTTCTTACACAGAACCTCACAGTGGGGGAAGGTGGAAGTCTTTGAGGAGGTCATTATATCATCTGAGAGGCAGTGTGTCAAGTATCTGAGAGCAGAGGCAGATGGGACAGCGGTGGTAGAGGTGATATGGGCCTTGTTTCCCGGGAGCCAGCAGGAATGTTGCCTTTAACTGGGCAGGAGTGAGAGTCAAAGGTGGGTTTTACAGGCAGAAGGAATAGGGTGGGGCCCAGGCATCCTATGGGCCCGCCTCAGCTGCTGAAGAGAAATGACCCAAGGTGTTCTCTTTCTGTCAGATGTATCTTGGGTGCTTCATCCTCTTGGTCTGTCCTTGTGTGGCGGCTGCAGTGTGGCCCCATCTGAGTGGTTGGTTACCCTACCAGGCCTCCTGAGCGGTGTCTTCCTGGGGATTCATGCACTCATCCTTCTGTTCTTCAGATGGCTTTGTTTTATTGGAAGCTCTAACATAGCTGTACAGGGCTGCTGTGTGTGTTCTGGGAATTTCAGCCAGGCTAAGTTCTGACAAGATCCAATTGTAGGAGCTGTGGGATAGCCACACGTACTTGAATGTGGAGAACAATTTTGTGTATGGGTGGTGAGTTCTCCAGAGGTTTATGGGGTACATGGGATGGCAGCTTAGTCTGTGCTGAGTTAGGCTTCTGGGAATGGGGTGCTACTAGGATCCCTGACTGGAGGTCCATCCTGAAGCTATCCTGTGCTTGCCTCTTCCAGACCTCAGAAGAGATACTTCAGCATCTGCAGAACATAGTGGACTTTGGCAAAAATGTCATGAAAGACTTTTTGGGAGAGAACTATGTTCATTGTGGGGTAAGTGCTATTTATTCTAGTCTCACTCAGTTCTGACATCTCAGTGAGAGCCATTGTGCAGTGAGACTCTTCGAGCTTTTCTCACCTGCTGTGCCATGTGGCAATCAGCTCTGCCAGAGGTGTCTGAGTAGTGAAGTTCTTCAGTGAGAACCTTGTACGTTATCCTTGAGCCCGGAGGGATAGCTTTGCCCTGTGTTCCTATGGTTTAAGAATCAATGTGAGTCTGGGGTTGGGAATTTAGCTCAGTGGTAGAGCGCTTGCCTAGCAAGCGCAAGGCCCTGGGTTCGGTCCCCAGCTCCGAAAAAAAAAAAAAAAAAAAAAGAATAGGAAAAAAAAAATAAAGGTTAAGAATCAATGTGGGTCCATTCCTGGGGGTTCCTCTTGGAGGAGGCCTGTGGATGCAAACCTGGGTGTGAATTGCCGTGGACAATACTCAGTGAGGGCCACAGAATAAAGGCTTTGGAAACCCTTAACATTGCATCTGTTTGGGGTTTACTGTCCTCGTAGCTTGCCTGTGGTTGGGAGGGACTAGATAAAGGATGCCCCTTGGCTTACCTGTCTAACCTGACTTGTCTTCTGAGTTTGGGACTTTGAAAGTCTCCATTTTGACTTTCCTTGGCTACTGACTTTGTAGTCTGTCCTCCACAATGTCTAGGGTTAGGGATGTTTGGAGGTCAGGCATGATCCCTCAGGAGCATTCCTGTAGTTTCCACACAGGATATATCCACTGAATGCTGTTGGTACCTACTTGGTACCTGTCTTGAAGAAAGATAGTCAGAGGTACCGTCTGCTGGGTACCGTTTTCCAAATGCTAGGCTGAGTGGAAGCCTCTGCTCAAGTCTAGATGGCTAAGGGGAGCTGGGTCTTCCTGGGGCAAGATCCCAGCCAGCATTTTTGTCTAGGCAGGTTTCTTTTGTCACTAGGGAACTTTTTCTGAAGACTCAGTTCTGTCATGTTGGGAACATAGGGCAGGGATGACAGTGACAAACATGGTTTAAATTGCTCCCAGTGTGATGAGAGCTTAAGCTGCTGTTCAGTGGTGCGGCTAGCTGGCCAGATGGCTGGATTTCTTGCAGCCCTTGTTCTCTGTCTATAGATGCTACAGGACTAGGGGGGGCTGTGACAAGAGATGCTGGTGGTGTGGTGGTCACTGGTGTCATGGGTCCTGGCTGGCTGTCAGGAGAGCCAGCTGCTTTTAGTGCTCTGAAATGTTCTTGCTTCTGTGTAACCTCTATGTGCTCTGAAAGCAATAGATGAGCTCTTACTGCCAAGCTGGCATACTGCATTTTTTAAACTATAGTGTTTTACTGTGGAGCAGACTGAAACTCACCGTTTGAACTGTTTAACTCTGCATGGTTTGAAGCATTACCAGTCTGCAGGACGTTGTGGAATCCGTACCTTATGTGTGTTTTCTTTCAGGAGGTTGTTCAGCTGCCTTTAGAGTTTGTGAAACAACTGTGTTTAAAGATACAGTGTGAAAGACCAGGTAAGAGGGTCGAACAGTGTTTGCCTCGTTTGTTTATTTTTGGACAGGTCTCTCGTGTATCCCTGGCTGGCTGGGAACTCCTTGTGTAGACCAGCTGACCTTGCAAGCCCAGATACCTGCCTGCTTCTGTTTCCTAAGTGTTGTGATTACAGGCATGTACCACCATGGTTGTCTCGTTTACAGTTTTAAAAGTCTTTGAAGTGTCCAACCCAGGTTAGGTTCAGGCATTTTGCAGCAGTATTGTGGCCATAGGCTTTGTCTCCAGCCCTATGGTCTCTTTTCTTAGTTTGCTGGTTTCTTAGTTGGCTTTGATGGCAAAAATCAGATTAAAGCTTTTTTCTTTATGATCAAGCATGTAAAGCCCATGTGTTGGTTGTGAAAATGTCTCACTATCGACACTGCCAGGCAATAATGCTATAGAATTCTTCATAATAAAATCCTTTCTGATTTGATTCAGAAAATGAAATAGGACTTTGGGGTCTGTCTGGGGCAGGAGCAGGACCAGGAGGTGGAGGATACAGGACAGCACTGGGCTCTGGTGTTGAAGTCCACAAAGACAGACAGAAGCCAGTTTCAGGGCTCCGTTCACCCACAGATGCTCAGCATCCCCATTCCGTTTCATAATCCCGTGATATGGGCAGTGGTGACTTTTGACAAATCGGTGGGGTGGCAGAGGCAGGCAGATCTCTGAGTTCAAGGTCAGCCTGGACTACAGAGTGAGTTCCAGGACAGCTCGGGCTACACGGAGAGATTTTTTTCTCAGGGGAAAAAATAAAGTGTGATAATTCATGGTGACAAGAACTCTGTGTTGGGTTAAGTCTGACTTTTGGAAGGGAAGCTGGTGCTCCAGAGCCAGGAGCCCACTTCTATCAGAGCTAAGGTGATGTGGGAGCACAAAGAATCAGAAGTTGGAAGGAAGGAAGAAAAGGAAGAAAGGAAGGGAGGAAGGGAAGGAAGGGAAGGAAGGGAAGGGAGGGAAGGGAGGGAAGGGAGGGAAGGGAGGGAAGGGAGGAAGGGAAGGGAGGAAGGGAAGGGAGGAAGGGAGGAAGGGAGGGAGGGAAGGGAGGGAAGGGAGGGAAGGGAGGGAAGGGAGGGAAGGGAGGGGCTGTAGTACACTTCTCCCTGTTCCTGGGCAAAGGGAGTGGTGGAATTGGCGACCATTTCCAAGACTCTTCTCACTTCTGATATTTGTTGCACATTTGAAAGTTCCCCAAGGTATGGTCAGGTTTAAAGATTGGCTAAAAGGACCCTAGATCTCAGTTATGTGGTTAGGATCAGTACAATAGGAGGTAAGGATGAATCTGCCAATTGAAGAGTTATGGGTTCTGGAGAGTCCAGACGTCCGCTACAATGACTGTATGTGATGGCATATACCTCCAAGAAGCTTTCTAAGCCTCAGTGTCAAGGGCTTAGAGCTTGACAAGGCTGACCTCCCACTGATTCTCTCAGGTTTTCACTCTGTGAGGATAGTGGTATGTAGCCTGAGGCTATGCACTAGCCTTCCCACTTCCCTATTGCCTGCCAAGGATTCTAGTATTATAGGGCTGGCTATCTCTTACCTTGACTCTCAGGCGTGACTCTTGCTCTGTTTTCCAGAGTCCCGTTGTGACAAGGACCTGGACACACTCAGTGGTTATGCTATGTGCCTTCCCAATTTGACCAGACTTCAGACCTTCCCCTTTGCAGAGCACCGACCAATTCTGTGTGTGGAGATTAAGGTGAGTTTTTATTCACGGTGGCCGGCACTGCCTATAGGTAGAGGGGAGACTGCTCTCAGGCAGTGAGTCTCTCTGCTATGAGTATGTGCTCAGCCTTCCCACAGCTCCCCTACATGCTGTGTGCTCTAGTTCCTTCCACCTGGGCTGGGCAAACTTTGGTTAGGGAGAACCAGAGAGAAGCATTTTGGGTGCCCTTCTGTACGGGCTGTTTCTGAAAACATGTCTCCTGTCTATATGGTCTCCTGTCTATATGGTCTCCTGTCTATATGGTCTCCTGTCTATATGGTCTCCTGTCTATATGGTCTCCTGTCTATATGGTCTCCTGTCTATATGGTCTCCTGTCTATATGGTCTCCTGTCTATACGCTTGCTGCTTCATGCACTGAAGACCCAGCCCTACGGTGCCTTCTGACTAGGGACTGCTTCCTGTGCAGGAGGGTTTTCTCAGAGGCACAGCCACCTGTGTGCCCTACAGAAGTACCTGTGAACTGCACCAGAGTTCTAGATCTTAGACCAAGACTTCCTTACTTCAGCTGCCTATGTTCAGTAGTTGGCCAATTGCCCTAGAAGACACCCACCCGCCCCAACTCCACAGGGCCGTTAAGTCTCTCCTCTTCCTTCCTTCTGAAAGGTGATGACCCCCTGAGGCATCCCTTGGCCCAAGTGCTTGGGTCTTATGATCCTTGAGGGCTGGACATTCTGTCTCTTCAGTTACACTGTCCAGAACGCTAAGCTCAGGACAGTGTGCTGACAGCATGCAGATTTTAGAAGGCAGCCGGGATCCCTGACGTTCTGGAAACCTAGCAACTATCAGATGGGCGCTCTGCAGGGCATATGTTAATGGCAGTGGGAACAATGGTTGTGCTTCTTGGAGCTGGGAGCCCTGGACCCATCTCCACTCCTTCCAGTCTGCCAGTGGAGAGTACAAAGCTGCTCTGTATAAGCCAGGCAGAGCTCCACCAGTCCTCTCAGCGAGCGGGCTGGCCTCTGGAGGCAGAGGGGTGTATACCGTTATGAGGAAAGCTGAAAGCACAACTTCTGGGGATATTTCTACCTGATACTTGCTCTTCTCTATCTCATAGTGTGTGTGTGTGTGTGTGTGTGTATTTGTGTTGTTTAAGAAGTATGTGATTTCTTCTTAAACATTTTTTTTCTCTTATATTACAGCCAAAATGTGGGTTTATTCCTTTCTCAAATGGTGTCACCCACGAGATGAAGCACAAGGTGTGCCGGTACTGCATGCACCAGCACCTCAAGGTGAGACTCGGGCTCAGTGCGAGTGTGCAGAGCGCGGGGCGTGTGTGTGTGTGTGAGGAGGTCAGAGGACAACTTGTTGTTTGATCTGTGGATCAAACTGTTTATGCAGTGCTGGCCACTAAGTGCCAGGTGTCACGCATGCAAGGCAAGCGCCTGCCACCTGAGCTAAGCCCTAGTCCTCCCTTTGCTTGTCTCTCTTGCAGCCCTCCTATCTAACCCGTCAGGCTCTGCTCTAGCTCTGTGGCCTTTAAACCCATCCCTACGTCACACACAGGGGTAGCAGTTAGAGGCGCTGCATGTGACCGCAGAGCTGGGCTGTCTGGCTCTCCGAGCTTTCACTTCCATCCGCCTTTACAGCTTTTCTTTCCCCTGATTCTCTCTCTCACTTACGTTGTGGCAGTGCTCAGCTCGTCCATGCCTTACAAGTGGTTTGCAGGTGCTTTTCTTGTTTTTCTCTGCGGGCAGTGCTCTTTTTTTTTTTTTTTTTTTGCATAAACATGTTGAAATAAGTTCAGTTAACTTCTTTTTTATTTTGTTTGTGTCTTGATATTTTAGCCAATCAGTCACAGCCAAAACCAGTGGTGAGAGCCTTCCCGGTTTCTTCTGAAGGTTTCTTTGTAATTTTAGATCGCTATTTTCAGTTAAATTTTTTGTGTATGGTGTTTAAGTGTCCAGTTTTATTCTTTTGCATATAGATAGGTATCTGGTTTTCTCAGTTTCTATGACTGTCCTCTTCTCTAAGCATTGGTCCAGGCACCCTTGTTGAAGATGTTTGGCATGTAGCGAGGGGTTCCTCTCTGTTCCTTTTCTTATTAGTATATTTGTCTGTCTTCATGCCAGTGCCACACTACTTTGATTACCGTGTTTATTTTTCTTCTTAAAGATTTATATATTTTTATGTGCATTGGTGTTCTGCCTGCACACCTGTGCAAGGATGCCCAGATCCTCTGGAACAGTGTTTACAGATGGTTGTGAGCCTCCGTGTGGGTGCTGGGAATTGAACTCAGGACCTCTGGAAGAGCAGCCAGTGCTCTTAGCCTCTGAGCCATCTCTCCAGCCCCAATTACTTTAGTTTTTTTTTTTATACTGGAATTTTTTTATTGTTGATTCAATGTTACAAGATTCCTTCTCTTCTCTCCGTCTTCCTTCCCTCTTTTCCCTCTCCTTTATCCTTCTCCTTTACCCTCTCTTGCTTTTTAAAGACAGGATCTAATGTAGCCTATGTTGGCTTTGAGGATGATCTCCACCTCTTAGGAGTGTAAGCATGTACTACACCCAGTTCCTGTCCTTGGCTTCAACAGCCCTGGTGTGTGTAGATGGGGGTGTCTTGGAATTCATCTGAACAGTTATGGCTTATCTCCTCTGTTTACTGACCTTTCTAGTTACTCTCACTTGAGTTGTGTCTTCAACTACACATTTAGTTATTTAAATGATGTTGTATTTGCACCTGTGTGGATATGAGTATGACCTGTGCAGATCCACATACAAGCAAAACACCCATTCCATAACATTTTTTTTTTCTAGAAGGTTAAAGGTTTTTAAAATGTGCTCTTTGATAATTTCATATATAAATATATACCATATACTGGTCTTCCATTCTCTTATCCTATCTCCAACCCCTTTTAATTGTGACTGTTATTAATTAATGTGCTATATGTGTGTATGTGTGCATTATGTTTGCATGAGTGAGGAAGCCAAAGGACTACTTTCAGGAGTCACTTCTCTGCTTCGCTGAGGCCAGGTTTGCTCATTTCTGCCAGATGTTTATTCTAGTCAAGCTGGATTGCAAGCTTCTGGGAGAGTCTCTGGTGTCTGCCTCCCGCCTTGCCACAGAAGTGCTGGAATTACACCTTTGTGCTCCACATACAGTTTTTTGCTTGGGTTCAGAGATTGAATTCAAGTTTAGCCACTGAGCAATCTTGCCAGCCTGCTTAACTGTTTTTGAGATAGGGTCCCATGTGGCCCAGACTGCAAACTTTCTCCTCTTGTCTACCTCTCAAGTCCTATACTATGGTCATGCAAACATGTGTGACTACTCTGCTTATTCTGTAGTGTGTGTGTGTGTGTGTGTGTGTGTGTGTGTGTGTGTGTGTATGTATATGTTTTAATTTGGGTGTATACATGTTAAGACACGCATGTGGAGGTCAGTGAACAGTGTTTGGGAGTCAGTTTCCTTTTTACACTGTGAGTTCTGGGACTGGAACCTAGGCCTCCAAGGCTTGCTCTGCAAAACCTTTCCCTCTAAGCCGTCCACCTCGCCAGCCCCATACAGTCTGCATTCTTGCTCACATAGAGTCCCTGGACTCTTGATTAGCTTACTGGGAATACTGATGGTTCCTCAGGCCAGTGTCTCTCAGTCTTTGCTGAGGAGGTGAATGTGTGAGCACAAGCCCACGTAGTCTTCAGCAGGGTTGGTAAGCTGTATTTTACCTTTTTCTTCCATGGAGCCTCTCTCAGGTAAGGGCAAGGGAGAGCTTAGGGCCTCCTCTGGTCTTTCCAAAGCCTGTTAGTGGTTTTGTAGAGGTCAGGAATGTGTGAGAGCTTTTTGGAACCTCTGTGCACCCTCATTACTCAGCTTTTTCTTTTTGAGTTTTAGGTTACATACTTGCTTGCCCTAACTGTTACCCACTGTGTAAGGAAGCCATGAAGTTAAATGGTAGCCTCTAGAATTTTTTTGACAAATACCCCCGAAAAGACCTCTGGCAGTGTATGAGCTCTCAATCAGGTCAGTAAAGACAACCATGCAAGGACAGCCTTCCTGGAGCTGAGAGTCAGGCAGGGCGGGTAATGACAGTTCCGGGGCTGAGGCTGTGCATGTGCCTGCTCTCTTCTGTGCTCTCCGTGGAGGCTGCCAGGCTGCTGTGCATATAACAGTTTCATATTTGTTTCCCTTGGGCTACAGAGAGTGAGCTGGCTAGTTTTATGTCAACCTGACGTAAGCTAGAGTCATTTGGGAAGAGAGAACCTCAGTTAAGAAAGTGTCTCTATTGGATTAGTCTGTGGGACATTTTCTTGATTAGTGATTGATGTGGGAGGGCCCATTCCACAGGGAGCAGAGTATCCTAAAAAGAACAGGGTCACCTCTGGATGGGTGGCCCTGGGTTGTATGAGCAGGCTGAGCAAATCATGGGGAACAAGCCCATAAGCAGCTGTCCATGGCTTTTGCATCTGGGTTTCTGCCCTGCTTGAGTTCTTTCCCTGACTTTCCTCAATGACAGAGACAGTAATAAAGAATAAACCCATTCTTCCTTACGTCTGCTCTGGTAATGGTGTTTTATCATAGCAGCAGAAACCCTAACTAGGACAGAGGGAGGAGCTTAGGACATTTAAAGTGTCAGAAAGAGGACTGGAGGGGCTGGGGATTTAGCTCAGTGGTAGAGCACTTGCCTAGGAAGCGCAAGGCCCTGGGTTCGGTCCCCAGCTCCGAAAAAAAGAACCAAAAAAAAAAAAAAAAAAAAAAAAGGACTGGAGAGATGGCTCAGTGGTTAAGAGCACTGAGTGCTCTTCCAGGGGTCCTGAGTTCAATTCCCAATAACCACATGGTGGCTCACAACTATCTGTCATGGGGTCTGATGCCCTTGACAATGTACTTAATAAAAATTAATAAAAAAAAAATTAAAGTGTCAGAAAGAAACTGGGCATGTTGGTGCCACCTTTAATTTTAGCATTTGTGAGGTAGAGGTAGGCAGATTTCTGCAAGTTCGAGGCTAGCCTGGTTTACAGAGAGAGAGAGTGAATTCTAGGCCAGCTAAGGTTACACAGTGATATAAAAAACAAAACAAAACAAAAAAATGCATCAAGCTCACTATTCTAATTTAGAGTTAGCTGATTTTCTTTTCTTTTTTTAAAAGAAGGTGGATTTTTATTTTTATGTGAATGAATGTTTCTTGCATGTGTGCATGTACTCCATTCCTGGTGCCCACAAAGGCCATAAAGAGGCTGTCAGAATCCTTGGAACTGAGTAACAGTTGTGAGCAGCTGTGTACATGCTGGTACGGAAACCTGAGTTCTCTGCCAGAGCAACTAGTGCTCCTAACGTTACAGCAGACCTGTCCACTTCTTCAGCTGTTGTTTCTTACATATGAAAACCATGCCCAGCTTATAGGATAGGATTAAGAAGTATATACTTTGAAGTTATGGAATAACACCCATTCATAAGTGGTAGTTAGAGCTCCTTCTAGTGTGATTCATCTTATTGGCTCGGTTATCTTTCCAGGCATGTTTCTACAGTAACAATATACACATAGCACAGGTGGAGGAGGAGGAGGTGGAGGGGGAGGAGGTGGAGGTGGTAGAGGAGGAGGAGGAAGAGGAGGAGGAGGAGGTGGAGGAAGTGGAAGAGGAGGAGGAGTTGGAGGAGGAGGAGGGGGAGGAGGAGCTACCTCCTTCCACGTTTTCTCTCGTTGGAGCATGCAGATACACATACGAGGCAAAGTAGGATCGTGTTGTTTGTACTGGTTCTACCCAGTGCTTTCCCTCACAGTGCTCTCTGAGGGTTCCGTGTTGTGTGTTTTTCTCAAAATGTGTTTGATATGTAAGTATACTTTTAAAGCAAGCATGACATCACATTATATGTGTTGTTCTGCCAGTTGAATAAATATTGACGGGTGTTAGTCCACCTTTTGGAGTGGCTGCGTTCATACACGCATTCATCCCGTCCTTGTGTGGGATCTGCCGAGTGAGTAGATACCTTAATGTCTGCAGCAAAAGCCATGTCCCTATCCCTGTTGCCTCTCTGCTCTGTGTAGTTATTCTAGGTTCCTTTAGGTTTTCTCAGTTGGGGAATGTATACATCTTACGTTTTGGTGGTTACAACTCAAGGTTGTGCCAGGTGGCAGCACAAGACTGCATGTGCAGTGTCCTTCCCTAGCTCTTAGCAACTTAGAGACTTGCCATTCTCATTGCCAAACCTTCAAGTGCCTGCTGTTTTCTCTGCTCACAGGAGGGCTGAACTGACAGCGACTGGGGCCGAAAGTTAACTGGAGTTCCCTAGGCGAGGGGTTGAGTTGGCTCCTTCCTAATTAGGGTTGTACACCTGGGACCTTTCCCAGGTCAAGGCTGCAGCCTGCCCTTTATGCTAGTTTTTGTTTTGTTTTTGAGTTATTTGTAGTCACAGACAAAGTATTTGATAAGGTCATATTGGTGTTTTACCAGGTAGCGACTGGAAAGTGGAAGAAAATCAGTAAATACTGTCCCCTTGACCTCTACTCAGGGTAAGAGCCCCTCTCATTTGCTGTTTGGAGGGTGGGTGGTGCCTGCTAAGGGAGGACCTTGAGGTGGGGATTTTGAGAGTTATTTTGTGAGGTATTGATGGTATGTGTATATGAGAAGAGGGGGTCAGGGGTTCAGAGCCATGTTCTGTGAAGTGAGGGTACTGGGGCTTGGGATCTTCTATAAGGGGGACGCTGGGGGCTGTGAGGTGAATGCAAGAGGATGGAGTGTTTTGTATTGTGGGGAAAGCTGGGTGTGTTCTGTAAGCCGGTGGTAGTTACTGTCTGACATGTCAGCAGTGGGGTATGTTCTGTGAGGTGGGTGTCCCTGAGGTTGGAACTGTTTATGGAGGTGATGTGAGGTGGTACGTGTGGGGTTTGGTGAGATGGGAAATGGAGGTGTTCTGTGAGGTGGAGATGGGGCCATGCTCTGTCTGGAGGGCTCTTTGCTCATTCTAGAAAACAAAATGTTATTATTCCTGGGAGAACCAAATCAGGTTGGCAGTGCATAGTGGGAGAGTCATGATTGATTTACCTGTGCACCCAAGGCTGCATGTTTTGAAGCAAACAATAAATCAGAGTATTGTTGAGAATTTGTAACTTGTCAAACATGAGTCAGGAGCCGTCCTTGAAATGTTCATAATGCAGCCTTTTCAGAGCTGGCTGTGGTGACTGTGCTGATGTGTTGTCCCTTGTGTGACCTCAGGACCTGGCATGGAATCCTTGCCTGGGATGGGTTTGCATCCCTGGAAGTCCTGTAGATTTCATGTGGGAGTGAGAAGGGGGCTGTGTTCAGGGACACTGATGGAGGTACCTGGGTAAGGTTAGGTCTGGAGCGTGAGTGGCCGTGAGGAGGAGGCAGCAGGAGCCGTTTGCCAATGAGCAGGGCAAAGTTCAAGAGGGGACAGTCCCCAGATCTCCAAGGTGGAGGGAGGGTGGAAGTCCCATGTTCCTGCCTCTTTTAGGCTTCTTGAACTTTGCAGACGTCTGTCACAGAGGTCACAGTGTTTGAGTGCCTGCTGCAGCTGAGGACCAAGGGAGGAGAGCTACACGGACTGAGTGATTGATGAGCCATACCTTTCTGGTTCTCCTGTCTGCGGATTCCTCATGGCTGCCTATGAGCCCTAGACTAAGCTTTCTTCCCGCACTTGGGCTCCAGTTATTGAATGAAGGTAGCTGTAGCCCCCAGCTCAGTCTGGACTGTATGTGTGGATCCGAGACCCAGCCTGCTGCCTTCATTACCTTCATTGCTTTGTCCTTTCAGAAATAAGCAGCGTATGCACTTTGCCTTGAAGAGTCTTCTGCAGGAGGCGCAGAATAACCTTAGGATATTTAAGGTAAGGGCTGTTTCCAGTCCATGCTGGTTTCCAAGTAAGCCTAGCACACTGCGATCGTGGCCACAGAGACTGTGACCACATACATTGAGGTGTCTAGGCTGGCTGGCTTCAGATGGAACTCTGTCCCTTGATATTGCAGGAAGGGCGGATGGAGCTGAAGGAGGGAGGGGACAGCAAGGCTAGCTAGTGGCTATGGCCATGATGGGAACATATCTCTAGAGTTCTCTTTGCCATTGTCCTAGTGGGCCATAGGCTCGAGGCAGCATGAAGGCTTGTGTGAGGAAGCTGGACTGAGAATGGGCTTCTCCAAACCTGGGTCTGGCTTAGTCTGGGAAAAGTGATGGCTGAGCCAGAGATCCTGTCTTCTGTCTTGCTGGTGTGTCCTGGGCTGGTGTTAACTGGATCTAACTTAAGGATTTCCTTGCCCTAGAGTAATCAACATTCTTCTCTGTCTGTCTCCATCTCCCCAAATCCAGGAGTGGATGACAGTTTTAATTAATTTCACTCTTTCAAAAAATAAAAATAACGATGGCTGTGGGCGTGCCCTTGCTGTGGTTACCTGTGTGGAGACCCGGCAGCCCCTGTGAATCAGTTCTCTTTCCACAGTAGATGATCAGGGAATTGAATTAAGGTAACCACCAAATCAAGTCATCCCTGTCCCCAGAGATTGATTTATTTTTTTTACTCTTTAAGAGATTGGGAATCTGATATTTGAGTCCTGGAGATAAGTCTCTAACTTTGAGCCCATTTTTGAACCTGTCAGGTCACATTTGAGGTATATGGTCTACAGTTTCTGTGTAATCTGCATGGAAGAATCTAGAGATCAGCTAGTACTTCCCCAAGAGGCGGGTTAAGGGAAGTGATCTGCAATTGCTTTTTTAAAATTAAAAAAATTCATCTTTTATTGTGTTTGTGTATAGGCGTGTGTACGTACACCCATGCATGCATGTCATGCATATGTCATGGTACATATGTGTAGGTCAGAGGACAACTTGCAGGGGTTGGTTCTGTCTTTCCATCATGTGTGTTCTTGGCTTTATACTAAAGTCATCAAGCTTGGTGGAAAGCACCCTCATCCACTGAGTCATCTTGCTGGCCCTGTGACGGCTTTTTAAAACAGTGGGGTAGCAGTACAGTGAGCTCAGCACAGTGCTCTCTGGTTCCATTGCTGTGCTCTTGATTTTCCCTCAAATTCCTGAGGCTCTGCTAGTCCCCACTTGGAGAAGCTGCCTGGTTGTACACAGTGATCCCATGCTGGATTCTTGACTTGTAGTGAGAGACAGTGTTGAGTTCAAGGAACCCTTGTTAGAGGGTCACTTTTCTACCTAGGTGGTGGGTCTGCTGGATGCCCCATAAGGTCCTTGCATGGCTATATGTTTGTATGTGTAAACATTGTCTCTGGATTTCACATTTACAATGTCTCTCAAGTTTAGACCCTTGATGCTGGGGTGAGACCTTGCTGTGAGGACTCCCTTGGCCACTTTTGGGCCTGGAGGAGGGGCCAGCTTCACCATGGGCACAATGGCTCTACTCTGGATGTCAGGTGACCGTCTTAGCTCCACTTTGGTCATCCTCTTCCTCCCCTTGCCTAGCATGTGAACAGTGCTTTTGTTTGTCTCTCGGACAGCACCTAGACAGGGCCTCTAGAGAGACATCCCAGGATCCAGTGAGGAGGGGGGCCTTCCCATACCTCTCAAGAGCAGAGACTGTCCTCTTGGCTACTACTGCTCTCCTGAGCCCTTAACATCTCACACTAGCTCATTGCCTCAGAGCATTAGAGGGTCAGCCCTCTAAGTTGTTACTTTCTGAGACATTTGCACCTTATGCCATAGCCCTGCGGCCACCTTGTGGTGTCTTTGAATAGAGCCTTATAGGTCCTGGGATGTTGTGTCTGTTCGTATTTTGTTGTTCACACCAACCAGACTCCATGTGGAGAAGATGCCGAGGGCAGGGGTCTCCAGGGTAGTTCTAGAGGGCCCACCAAATGGTTAAAGTATGGAGGTGTGTAGTTCAAAGAACCTTGAAATGCTCCTGCTGCTGCCCATGGGTCAGGCCCAGTGTCAGCATTGGGTAGCATGTGTCCTTGCTTGAGCTCTGGGAATGAGTGAGTCTGAATGATGTGTGGTAAGGAACATCTTTTAGGGGCTCTATGAAGACCAATAGTCTTAAAACAGGAGGTGTCCATGTCAGTGATCCAGTTACTCCTCTCACCACAGGACTGACTCTGGTCTTCCACCAGCTCTGGGGACTGGGGCCTAGCCCTAACCCCTAGTCACTGCTTGGGCCCTCAAGTAAATGGTGGTTTGTGGACATCTGTGGTTTTGTGGTCAGCATGTGCTTGCAGACACACTGTGAGATTATTGTCTGAGGGTGTCAGTTCAGGAAGCTGGTCTCAAGTTTGGACCTTTCCTCCTTCGATTCATGGAGAGTGGGATTCCTCCAAGGAGCTAGTGTGCAGCAACCCTGATTAGACTTGTCTGAGAACATGGGGGTCCTGTGTCTGTGCCCTGCCCTGCTTGTGCTTCCATCAGTTTGTGTGACCCACCTCCCTTTCCTTTTTTTCCCCTGCCTAAAGAATGGAGAGCTGATTTATGGCTGTGCTGATGCCCGGAGCCCCGTGGCTGACTTGAAGGCGCTTGCACACCACCTGAAGCCCTTCTTCTTCCCTTCCAATGGCCTGGCCAGTGGGCCTCAGTGCACGAGGGCTGTGATCCGGGAGCTGGTGCATGTTATCACCAGGGTGCTGCTCAGCACCTCAGACAAAGGCCGAGCGGGTGCCTTGAGGCTTGGGCTCCAGGGCGCACGAGTCTGTGAAGCCAGCCCATTCAGCAGGAGCCTACATCACCAAGGTAGGGCCTGGTCTTCCATAATCAGGTTGTGGGGTCTACCCATGGGTATCCAGAGTGGAACCTGCAAAGTGACCTCTGTGTCCCTGCCTGTCTTCGTGGCACCTCTGGGGATGTGGTCTAGCTGCACAGAATGAGCCTTAGCTGACGCAGAGGGTCAAGACTTGTTTTTGCATCTGTAGGCGCTTTGTAAGCTGCTTGTCACTGGATCATATGGTTTCTAGCAATATATTGTGTGTCTCCTCAGTGACTCATGCTTTCAACTATACTTTGTTCCTCTTGACCGCCATCTTGACTTTGGATACAGATTCTCCTTAGTCTGCATGTAAGAAAACAGGAGTCCTTTGTAGCGGGGCTGAGTGCCATGGAATGAGGACAGAATGACAGGGCTTCTTGGTCAGTAGGAGGAAGGTGGGTCAACCCTGCCACTGTAATGTGTTGTGATGACTCACGAATCAGGGTCAGGTGTGACTCTCGGGGACTGCAGAGACCTTTAGTTTGATAGTGCCCCGTGTCCTTCAGAAACCCCACAGGCCTCACCTTCCTCGTTACTTCCCCATGCCAACTGCTTTTGAAAATATATATTTTTTAAACTATAAGTGAATTTTTGAGGGTTAGTTCTTGTTTTGAAAGCAGTTCCTTATTGTTTTAAAAATTTGGTTGAAATTAAACCCATAGTCTGAGGGGACACAGATGGGTGCTGGCACTTAGGTGATCTGGGGACTCAAGGAGGCTCTCTGACACCAGAGCTTCCCTCACAGACCTTCCTGACACTGATATGTGAATAGGCCTAAGTCATGGATGAGTAATATCTGAGACAGTATACTCATGTTTTCTTGTAACCTATGGTTTCTTAAATAGTGTAAGTCTATCAGCACATGTGGGTTTTCATCTTTTAGCTACTGTACATGTTCATGGCATGGCTATCCTGCTATCTTGACACAGGGCATCTGTTGTGTGGCTCAGAGTGTCTGCTGTAGTGCTTGAATATATATTGTGCCCTCCTGTTTTTGCCATTAGTTGATTCTGAGAGATGGTCAGGGATGTCAGGCCCCAATTGAGAAGGTGCTGTATACATTGTGAGTGCATGGGTGAAGGATGGAGCTTGGCTTCCTCACTGTCCCAGTGAGGACAGGACCTGGCCAATGGTCTTAACCACCATCTGTGGCTCTGTATGTTTAGCTTGTCCTGTGGAAGCCAGATCTTGCCCCTCTCTGTGTGTACTTAATGGTTTTTGACTCTGGAAACCCAGTTGGTCTTGAGGGTCTTGATGTTTGAATAATTTTTTGCAGTTCTTTAAGCTTAAATATAAAGTGACTTCTAAGGCATGCAATGGAGTTAAAGGATTTTCTGAGTTGGTGTTTGGATAGCATGGGGCCTAAGGGAGAGGCACTGTTTATACTTTGTTTTGTGTGTGTAGAGCCACTGGGTCCTTAGGGTGGTCTGAGGTCAGTCAGCCTTATACTTTTGTGAGGTGAGCAGATCTGCTACAGAGAGTGTTAGGCTGGAGCCTATAGGCCTTGTCTGTGCACTCAGAGTAGTGAGCTCTGTTGTCTGCGCCGGCCAGGGTCTCCCTCCACAGTCTTCAAGTGTTGATTATAAACCTGCTTTCGTTCTCCCCTGATGTTCTTGGTAGGAAAAAACACCCCAGAGCACTCGGGGTTACCGAAGGGCTGTCTTCTGTACAAAACCCTCCAGGTGCAGATGTTGGACCAGCTGGACATCGAAGGCCTCTACCCTCTGTACAACCGGGTTGAGCAATACCTGGAGGAGTTTCCTGAGGAGAGGTGAGGCTGGCACCAGAGGAAGCTGTGAAGCTAGGCTGGGGTCAAGGTTGCCTGAACTCCAGAACAAAACAAAGCTCCTAGAATGTGGCTATAGGAGGTGCCTACAACTAATTCTGCCCAGGAAGTCCCTTGCTTGGCTGTGCCAGGGTCTCTGAGATTCATGGTCACTAAGACCCTAGAAGTAAAGCCTCTATGCATGCGGCCATTCAGAAATCCTGTGTCAGGGCCTGCCCTGTAGAGGGCAGTGTTGTCCCACAGGCTGCTCCTGGAACACGGGCTTGGTAGCTCCTTAGCAGGCTCTGCCACGCCTAGGGCCTGGGACTGCACTGTGGGTCCCCATGTCCACACCTGCAGTGTCTCATGAGCAGGTTTCTTTTTGTACATCATTGGCTTTTGCTCAGAGTGTGGTGAACAGCTCAGGCTGAGCCTCGGCCTCCTAGAGCCTGGGTTTTGTGGAAGATCTTGGGTTGCAGAATCAGGCTTAATGAGAGAGAGCAGGAGATCTCCTAAGGTGCCTTTCAAAAATATGATTGTTGGGCTACACTGTGTGATACAGAACATATTAGTGTCTGAAAGTCCTTAGAGCTTTGCCACCCTGCTGATTTGGTCTTGGTGATTTTCCTTCAGGAAAACATTACAGATAGATGGGCCTTATGATGAAGTATTTTACCAGAAACTGCTTGATCTATCCACTGAGGATGATGGGACAGTGGCCTTTGCATTAACAAAGGTGAGTAGACCCATTGAGAAGCCCTATGCTTTCCTGAGAGTTTTCCTTCTCTCCCCTCCACAGCAGTGACAGCCCAGAACTTAAAGCAGAGAAGCTGCACTGTTAGATGGGCTGAGCAGGTGACCATAATGCAGGGTCTAAGTGGAATTTCTCTTGGCTGTAACAGGCCAGAGGCAGGCCCCAGGGCTTGGTGGCCCTGGGCCCCACCTTTTGGAACCTGTTGACTATCTTTCTTGGATGAAAGAATTCCATTGGCAACGTTAAAAAAGTGCTGGTGCCTAGGAGCTGGCTCTGAGATAGGCTACTGGTAGTCAGGTGTCAGATGTCCCCAGAGAAGTGAGGACCTATGCTCGCTGTGGAACTGTTCAAAGATGCTCACAGAGCGCTGTTGCTGAGCTCAGGGAAGAACTATTGCTCCCCTGTGTGGTCAGCAGGTGACCATATATACTAGGTTAGAGGTCAGACTTGCGGCTCCCCTGCATTTGTTGTATGGATAGACCAGGGAGCACTTCTGACCAACAGAACAGTTCCCACAGAGTCCACAGTGAGGACTATGTGTGCACAGCATTCTTTGAAAATGAGTTAGAGCACTGGTTCTTACGGTTTGGGAAGGGGAGATGCTTGTAGAAGTTCAGAGTCCCGTGGTAATGGCAAATCACAAACATGTATATGGATGTGGAGATCTAACAGGTCATGTCAAAGTCATGTTCATTTCCCATCATGATGCTACTGTGTAGTTTTGAGATGTTGCCGGTAACTAGGCCCAAAGCTGGAGCTTGTGCTCATATATTCTCTCTCTCTCTCTCTCTCTCTCTCTCTCTCTCTCTCTCTCTCTCTCTCCCCCCCCCCCTCCCTCTCTCTCTCTCTCTCTCCCTCCCTCTCCTCTCTATTCCTGGTTTTTCAAGACAGGGTTTCTCTGTGTAGCCCTGGCTGTCCTGAAACTCAACTATCTAGTCCAGGTTGGCCTCGAAATGACAGAGATCCGTCTGCCTCCTGAGTGCTGGGATTAAAGGTGTGGGCCACCACTGCCTGGCCATTATTTTCTCTTTTTAAAAGTCATGTTTTTTTTTTAATTTTTTTTATTATTTTTTTTTAAAGATTCATTTATTCATTTATTATATATAAGTACACTGTAGCTGTCTTTAGATACACCAGAAGAGGGCATCGGATCCCATTACAGATGGTTGTGAGCCACCATGTGGTTGCTGGGAATTGAACTCAGGACCTCTGGAAGAGCAGTCGGTGCTCTTAACCGCTGAGCCATCTCTCCAGCCCTAAAAGTCATGTTTTAAAAATGTATTTGGTGGTTGGTTATGTGCCTCAATGAGAGTGTGGAGGTCAGAGTGCTGTCTTTTTTCCTCTGGGTTCTGGGAATTGAACTCAGGTTGTCAGGTTTGGCAGCAAGTGCGTTTACCTCTGAGCCATCAACCAGCCCTCTTTTTCTGTTCTTGAGGCAGGGTCTTACTCTGTAGCCCAGGGTAGATCTCTTTGTCATCTCTTTGGACTGAGCCTCTTGAGTATACCACATTCCAACTGCTCCATTTCTCTTTTAGGATGGATATATATGTTCAGGTAGTTGGAACTGGAGACAGTGCTTAATAAAGCTGAAATTCAGGAGGAGTGAGCTGACAGTAACCAGTGCAAACGCTCATCTGCTCCCGTTTACTTAGATGGACCAGGTCCCCTTACAGATTCTGTCATCTTGGGACACCATGACCCTTCCAACCTCTAACTTTGTTGGGCAGTACCTGGAGGTTGAGTCAGTGGGCTTTCTAGAAAGGGCCAGAATTCAGTGTTTCAGGTTAGGTGGGCCTCTTATCTGCTGGCAGCCTTGGTAATTGTCTTAGGTAGGGTTTCAGAGCTGTGAAGAGAGACCACGACCAAGGCAACTCTTATAAAGGACAACGTTTAATTGGGGCTCCGAGGTTCAGTTCATTATCATTATGGTGGGACGCATGGTGCTGGAGGAGCTGAGAGTTCCAACTCTTGTTCCAAAGGCAGCTAAGAGAAGACTGGCTTCCATGCATCTAGGAAGAGGGTCTTAAAGCCCACCCCCACAGTGACACACTTCCTCCAGCAAGGCCACACCCACTCCAACAAGGCTACTCCTAATAGTGCTGTTCCTTGGGCCAAGCACATCCACACCACCACAGCATTGCTCTTGTAGTTCAGGAGTGTCCATCAATGGGACAGAGCAGAGAGGGATGTGTCAGCAAAGCTATCCTAGAAACAGGTTTGGGGAGGGACTGGAGTGACGGTCCCCATCAGTGTGCTCACCCGTGTGTCCCCTTACTTAGCATCTTCTTTGCTCCTTTGATTTGGAGTTATCTGTGTTTTTTCCACTGGTGGCATGTCCAATTCACCAATATGTTCAATTGAAAAGTTACACACTTGTTTGTGTCCCCAGCTGGCACACGATATGGGATACTTTAATTACCGTTGTTCCCCAGTATATGTGCACTTACTGTTTGATATTCTTAGGCTTGGGGGTAGCAGGCAGCATGTTAGTCAAGCACTCTACCATGTAGCTGTAGCTTAGTCTTCAAGCTCCCAGTTTTGAGTATTGTTTTTGACATGTTTGTCTAGATTTATTCATGTGTTAGACCATGATTATTGCCTGACTTTTTTGTCACTCAGATCTGCCCCCTTTGTCCTTTTCCTTAGCAACAATTTTATGCCATATCCTTTATTTAAAACCCCATCACTTCAAAACTTCTCAGACTCCTTAGCTGTCATTGTCTGTCCCTGGAGTCCCAAACCACTTTAGTCTTTCTATAGGTGCTGCCTATGACTGGTACAGTGTGGGAGCCTTTGTGTCAGCTTTCACTACCTCTTGTCTTGCAGCATTCTAAGTGGCCAGTGGAGCTGTCTCCTCTTTGCACTGTTAGAATTAGTGCTGTTATAAGGTTTTTTTTTTTTTTTTCCCCTTCGGAGCTGGGGACCGAACCCAGGGCCTTGCGCTTCAGGGCCTTGGCACTTGCTAGGCAAGCGCTCTACCACTGAGCTAAATACCCAACCCCTGTTATAAGGTTTTTTGTTGTTGATTTGTTTGCTTTTTGAGACAGACCAGTTTCAAGCTTGGATTCTTCCTGCTTCCATCTCCTGAGTAGCTAAGAGCATAGGTGTGCACCATAAACTTTGCCTCCTACTTAGTCTTTTTGGGGGTGTAGTGGGTGATTGGTATGAAGAGGAGGCTGAGCTGGCATTGTCATGTTATGTGTAAGGGAAGAGGTGTTAACATCAGAGTCAACAGGGGGTGGTCATTTTAGAGGACAGCCCTTAGAAGTCCCCCAACCACCTGCTGCCTCTTCACTGTGGCTTCCTTTGCTCCGGGGAGGTGGTTTAATTTGTTATTGTGAAAGGTGAGGGAAAGGGGAGGGAGTGAGCGTGGAGGCAGAGGTGTAGGGCTGTGCGGTGTGGCTGTATCCACAGGGGCTGGGCTCTCCAGGAGCAGTGCATCTCTATGTTATGCCTAGTTGTGCTCTCTGTGGTGCTCTCTATTTGCTGTAAAGAGTGGTTTCTTTGATGAGGGTAGGTAGCTACAATTACCAGTGTAAGAATAAGATTTAGAAAGTAGTAAGGAATTATGCCTGACTAGCAGAGGCAATTGTAGATTCTTCTCTACGTCTTGAGACCTCACTGTCCCTAGGACATTGGCAGCAGATCTTGAGAGCCAGACTATGACGCTGTCTCCTGTGAAATAGTCTCTCCTAGAGAGAGCCACATAAACAGTACTCAGTGCAACAGGGCAGTATCCACAGATTTGTGAAAGTGGAGGGGGGTTTTGCAGGGTCTCTTTGCCAGACAAGGAACTATAGGCAAGTTATGGCTGCTGGGAGAAGGAGAAATAGCCCCTTATTGGTTATCCAATGCAGAGTGGTGAGCTCTGAAATCACATAGTCACAAACAACTGGGCTTAGCAGGTGTGTGTGTATTTGTGCATATATCCTTATATACATACATACATACATACATACATACATACACACACACACACACACACACACACACACACACACATTTAATAATAATGTGATGGTTTGAATATGCTTGGCCCAGGGATTGGCACTATTAGGTGTGGCATTCTTTAAGTAGGTGTGGCCTTTGTGGGGGTGGGGAGAGAGTGTCATTGTGGGCCTGGGCTTTAAGACCCTGTCTTACCTTCCTGGAGGCCAGTTTTCTCCTAGGGGTTTTCAGAAGATGTAGAACTCTCAGCTCCTCCTGCACCATGCCTGCCTGGATGCTGCCATGTTCCCACCTTGATGATGACGGACTGAACTTCTGAGCCCCAGTTAAATGTTGTCTTTATAGGAGTTGCCTTGGTCACGGTGTTTGTTCACAGCAGTAAAATTCTAAGACAGTCAAAGAAAAAGAGGCTATCAGCATGAGTGTAGGTGGCTTGAGAGAGGTTTGAGGGAGGACAAGGAAGGGAAAATGATGTCATTCTATTTCAATTAAAACATTTTTTACAAAGTGAAGACAAAGACAAATGTTGGTGTTGCCATTGTTTTGCTCTCATCTCCTGAACACGAGCGCCTCCATGAGTGTGTAAATGAGTCGCTGAGTTTGTTTGGTAGGTTCCAGTGCTGTATGATCACAAAGAGTAGATGTTATTAGTATTTAAATATTTTCACTTTACTTTTCGAGCTTTTATCTCATTAGCTGTTTGGCTATGAAAACAGCACATACAGGAGAGTGTTCAGAAAAAGTGTATAGTCAATGAGCAGGAGCCAACCAGAGCCCTACTGGGACCGTTTCTCAGCTTCGACTAAGATCCAGTGTGCAGTCTCTGGAGTCTGGCTAAGCTACCTGTGTTCCTGAGGAACGTCTTTGGCCTTCACATATAGAATCATTCTGTGCACGCTCCCGTGTTCTGTAGCCTGTTCTTTAGAGGCGTCTGAGCTGTGCCTTTGCACTTGACTGTGAGCCTTGCTCGCCTGGCACCAGAAGTCAACACTTTCCAGGGGGCCTTTTGTCTTTGGATACTTCCCACCTTCACATTCCCTTTCCTGTCATAGTAGAACTGCTCTAGGTTCTTGTGCTTACTATTTGTACCATGTCTTTTTCACCACTTTATATTCTTTTGTCTTTGAATAGACATGGAATGGTTTATTTCATGAGTTTGTACACTGCGTGTGTGCGGGAGCCCTAAGAGGCCAGAGTGCGGCAGGCCGCTCGGGACTAGGTGACAGGTGGCTGTGAGCTGCCTGATGCGGGTGCGGAGAAGCAGACCTGGATCCTTTGCGAGAGCATCAAGTGTTCCTAACCATTGAGCAATCTTCTCAGGTCCTATAATTGTTTTAAAAACAGTCACTCAGGATGGTAGAGAGACAGATTAATAGATACTGGTAAGTCTAGGAGTTGGACAGATGGATTATTAATATAAAGGCCTTGTTTTCCCTTGGAGAAAACCTTAGGTTCTGTTCCCAGCATCTACGTCAGGATAGATACTCACTTCTAATTCCAGCTCCTGTGGACCCACTCCTCCTTTTGGCCTCTGAGAGCACTTGCACACATGTGCATACACTCACAGACAGACAGACAGACAGACAGACAGACACGCACACACACACAAACATAAAAGAAGAAACAAACCTATCCCGACACTATCTCTGTCACTTAGACTTAAAATTTGAGACAGTGCCTCATGTTTCCCAGGCTGGTCCTCTTGCCTCAGCCTCCCTTGTGCTGGGACTGCAGGGGGCCGCCACACCCCAAAGCATCTTTACTCATCCTTAGTGTAGGTCTGACTGGCAGTGATCTTAGCTTTGTTTAATGAAACGGTAACTATTTTTCTGGAGATACTTTGGGATCTGTAGGGCTTTGATGTCTTTAGTTTAGGGAAAGGGACTTTTCTTCTCCCCTTCCACTTCTTATTTGACCCGAGCCTCTGCCTTTGTCCAGTTCATAGCGTTGTGGGTAATTAGTGTTACATTTCTTAGAGATCAGAATGTGGGGGTCACTGTTGCAGTGGACGGGGGAGGATGCTTCACATCCCTGTCACTGCCTTCTAGCTTACTCAGGCTGGCTACTCAGCCTCGCTTCCCTTAAGGCTGTCCCCTCTATCTAGTGGCACTTCTCTTCAGTTAATCTGATGAATGCTTAATGTTGTCTTTGTTTTTCTAAAAATCTTAAATGGCTGATTTTTATGGCTTCCAGTTCTCAGAGGTTCTCTTTGTTCTGATTCCTTGAGTAGAGCAGTGTGTATGCTTGGTACCTCAGTAGCTGGAGTCCATGTGTGCATCCGTGTCAACTATTAGCTGTGGGGTTGTTTTTCAGCTTTAGCTCTTTTTACAAAAGTGTCTTTTAGACCATTTTCCATTTCTCAGCAGAAGTGAAGGGAACTAGAGGTTCTCACAGCCCTTCTGTGCTTTTTTTTTTGGTTGGCTTTTATTCATGTCATCTGTCTTATGCCTGCATATTTTTACTTGCATGTCAGAAATGGTATTTGTAAAATTATTTTAGAGATCATTTGCTGCCTAGAGAGTTTTAGGCTTGTCTTTGTCAGGAGGACTGGCAGGCTGGTGTCACTTTGGCCCACTTTGGTCCTTCTGAAGAAAAGCAGCAGTTATTGGCAGGGCCTCAGCTTAGGCTCAGGGTTAGAAGGTCCATGTGGTTCCTGCCCTGCCAGCACCGAAGGTTGACCTTTCTTTGGAAAACAGACCCAGATCCCTGTCTCTGTGTTATTAGCAATGCCTCCAATCACAAGTTTTTGACCATTTCGGTTTTCCAGTTGGCTGTTGCCACTGAACAGGCTCAGGAACTCACTGGAACACTGCTGAAGTGAAAACACGACTCCTTGCTTTGTGTCTAAGTTACCCTCCCCTCCCCAAGAGCAGAAAAAGGTTTGCCATTAGTTTGATTTGTAGCAATAATACCTTCTTATAGATAAGACATGCATTACATATGTAAATATTTTATATTTCTATGTTAGGGCTGGAGAGATGGCTCAGCATTTGAAGAGCACTGGCTGCTCTTCCAGAGGACCTTGATTCAATTCCTAGCAACCGCATGGTGGCCCACACCCATCTGTACCTTCACTTCCAGGGGATTTGATGCCCTCTACTGGCCTTCCTAGGAACTGCACAACATGCAGACAAAACACACATACACATAAAGGAATTTATATGTAGTCCAGTCTGGCCTCAGATTCATTGTTGCTGTAGAAGGTGATTTGAATTCCTGATTTTTCCAATGCCCCCTCCCAAGTGCTGGGATTATAGGTGTACCCCACCACACCTGCCCAGGACTGAGACATTCTCCATTTTGATAAGTTGGGTGTGTTTGTTTCTTACTTCTCTTGTCTTGGATTAGGACTGCGTTGCATAAATCCTTGGTAGGTACCTGTTTAGGTTTTAAAACTGTCTTTGTGTGGCTTCTTGTTGTACCTTGGTTAGACTGGCAGTGCTTTAAGGGCACTTTTTATTTGCCTCTTTTTTTTTTTTTTTTTTTTTTTTTTGACTTGGCTTCTGGGTATGTATCCTGAGATAACAAACTTCACTGCTAACTGGAGGGTATACAGATTGGGCCTGGCTGTCCCCTCATCCTGAGCTCTTTAGGCTCAGAGAAGCCAGCAGGCCTGGTGTGTGAGCTCCCACTCCTTCCTCCTCCTTGCCTGCAGGGAAATGAGGCCTGAGGTTTTCCTAGGCTTCACTTTTATGCGATCAGAGGAATGGTTCAAAGGGACAGAAGAGAATACTGTCTGCCATCAGATCAGATACTGAACCAGCGATGATGTATAAAGCATTTCCTTTTGTGTAACTAGTTAATTTCATAAACGTAGGAGCTGTCTAAAATCCTCACAAAGATGTATCTAGGTCCTAAGAACAAAAGGGATTAAAAAAAAAACAAACTTCCCCAAATTGTACTATAGAGGTGACATTGTGGCATATTTGGGCTCTTACTGTGTGCCTGTCATATCCATGTGTAGTGTGGTACGGGGGTTTCTGGCAGGCTGTGGGCAGGTTCTGATGCTTAGCACCTCTGTTTGAGTCCAGCCCTGCCACCACCTGGCAGTTCTGTCTTCAGTTTTCTTTGTATACACAGGGACCTTAGTGCCTGCAGAGTTCACACACACACACACACACACACACACACACACACACACACACACACACACTGTGATCACTATTCCCCCAAATAGCCTGCATGCATCTTTTAGAAGGTAGAGAGTCATAATTGCTGAATACAGTATAGTCAACATATTAAGAAGCCAAGCAACTGTCTGCTCCCCCATCCCCAAAGGCAGACTGTGGTTATCTTGTTGACAGCAAGTCACAAGTCTTTGGGATCCCGTTGGGGTCCACATGCTTGCGATGAGGTGGGCTGGCACGTGTGTTGTCACCGGGGATATTTTCCACCATAGGTCAGGCATTCGCCTAAGTTTCCCCTCAGGTTCTGCTGCAGGGCAGTTGCTCTATTGAGTGAGAGGCCGTGACTTGGAGCTGCCCTCTCTCCCCACAGGTGCAGCAGTACCGAGTAGCCATGACCGCCAAGGACTGTTCCATCATGATCGCACTTTCCCCTTGTCTACAGGGCGCCAGGTGAGGCTCCAGCACTTTCTTGGTGTGATGGTTTGTGGCACAGCCATGGCGAGTAAGCTCCCTTACCTACAAATTCTGCCCAGAGGGCTGCTCTCTCTTTGGTATACTTTCCACAGGGCTTGATTTTTTTTTTAAACTCTGGTTTTCTAGAAATCGGTTATTTAATTAAAGGCCATTTCTGGAAACAATAAACTTTTTCATTTTAAAATTATTATTATTATTATTGTATATATTAGTATTTCTACCAAATTGGGTTGTTTATTATTGTTTTATAAGAAAATACTCTAATAATTTAGAAACAGTGTGGATAATGTGGCAGAGTCTTTTCAGAAGCAGCGTGGGCTTCCTCCGGGTCACTGCACGGAGCCTTTTGTAGGTTGCATGATGTATTGACTTTCACCAAGTGCCACTGTCATTTTTAAATCTCCAAAACAGCACATCCGTCATTCTCTCCTCTTCTGAATAGCCGGCATGCTCGCCACATCCCCTCCCCTAGCTTTTAGTAATCCAGTTGGAGCTTGGCCGTCTTGTAGGTACTATCTGTCTTCAGCGTCGATATTCAAGGGTGCCAGACCCTCCACATCTGACCTGTGTTCCCTGGTCAGGGCGACCACCTATTTTTCTAATATTTTTGAGCTTTGCGGTTCTTAGTCAGGTTCTCTGGTTGATACAGCGCTTTCTGGCCCAGCATGCTAAGGAATATTTATAAGGCATGACTGGGGAAGGTAACTGACTGTTTAGTTGTAAACTCATGTTATCCTTCAAGAAAGACCCAGAGCTTAGCTGTGAGGTGCCCGTCAGTGGACGTAAGGTGCTGGGTTAGGTGAGAGCCACGCCCAAGGGTGCTATTTATTAATTACTGGCTACCCTGCCTGGTCAAGGATGCGGTTGGGAAAGGTAGTTTAACACACCATTTTTATTCATCAAGTGTTTCAAAGCTTATTTCATTTTAAAATGTGAAATGTTGAAAAGCTTTGCTATTTGGCGCTACACTTCTCAAACCTATTTTGTGGAAGCTCCGAATTTGAAGAGTGAGGACAGACTGGGAAATCCTGATTTGTTCTTTCTAAGGATTCTGAACAGGAAGAATGGGTCCTGTCCCGAGAGGCTGCATATGCTTGCTGAGGTCAGGTCTCAAGGCCAGAGAGTAGGGCCCAGTTACAGGAGGCTCAAAGTTGGTAGCCTAGATCTCCCTCGAAGCAAGAACAAAGGAGATAGGGGAAGGCAACAGGACCTTCCAGGGTGCCTCTACTGCTGTACGTCCTGCCTGTGTGAAAGGAGTTGCAGAGGGTAGGGTAGTTGGTGACTAGGAGAGAGGTTGTCCTCACTCTCAGTTTTTCCTTGGAGAATGCACACAGCCTTCTTTGAGGAAGGTGGCGCTGTGTTCACAGGAATTGTACCTAGCTAGGGAAGAAACACCTAAAAAAACAACAACAAAAAGCCAGAGGCAAAAATAGGCCTGGGTTCATCTTAAGATGCACAGTAAAGCCTAAGGCTACATTTTAATGTACAACCCACCAACCTCTGTGGTTGACGTTTGTGTCAATCATAGTTGAGACGTCTGTAAGTCATCCTTCCTGTTGCTGCTGCAGGCTTTTGAAGAGCCAGGGAAATTCTTATTTCTCCTTGTCCCTAAGCCTTGAAGGGACTATTGCAAACATGGGCATGGGCAGCTGAAACTGCCTAGCGCCTTGGAGAGCAGCTTAGCGCCACAGCCTTGGTCATCCCAGTACCAGTATCCAGGGCTACCACAGGGATATGTGTAGCCATAGTGGTAGGGATAACTGTGCCTTGGCTTTTGCTGAGTCCTAGCCGTACAGTCTGAAGGAGACGGGCTTTTGGTGTTAAGGGGTTGGTGTACACTGCTGTGCTTTTGGCTATCCTGGAGCTTGTGGTCACCTGTCAGACCCTGTGATTGAGTCCAATTCAACTTTTTCCCCTATAAACATGATTCTGGAGCAACATGTGAGAATACTTTCTTTAGTGTACTTTAGAACAGGCCCCTGTGTTTGTTCTTTCAACTCTCGACTTTCTGAGACCAGTGTTTTGTGTGTTCTGGTTTCTGAATGAAGTGAGCACAGAGGAACCATGACTCCCTGACAGTTCTCTTGGGCCAGCTGGGCAAATGCGGTGTACTAACTGTCTTCAGGACTCAGTTAGATACACTGCAGCCTCAGTATGTGGTTTGAAGTTATTCTGAAGAGGTTTTCAAGTAATTGTTCATTTTGTTTGAAGCACATGACTTTCGGGTGTTTATAACACCCACAAAAGCATTGAAGACATGACTTGAGAGTTAACACAAAGCCAGCTTGCTCTCTGATGGAAAAGCATGATGGGCTGAGCTGGTTCCCAGCCACAGTGGGAAAGCACAGAAAGAGTCTGTTCTCAACAGCCATCCATCCATCTGGCTGCCGCACAGCCTGATCTACTTTTTACTTTTTCTTAGGTTTTGTAATACTTGGCTGACGATAAAGTGACTTTTCCAGCATTTGCTAATACCACTGGAGCATGGGGACTATCACTCACGCACCCCACATAATGGCTTTTCCACCTTCTGTTCTTTTAACCCTCTTCCTAGACATAGTGTGCTACCCTGTGGCATAGTAGTCACTTACTTGTGCTTATATGTGAAGCTGGCACAGACAGTAGATGTACATAAACACAGAATGGGTGCACCAAGAGCCAAACTGTGAGGGCCTGAGTGTCTGTGTAATCTGAAATTGTTTTGTTACTTGCAGCTCTGACCAGAGGCCTGTTATCCCTTCGTCAAGATCCCGGCTGGCCTTCTCTGTGTCTGTACTGGACCTCGACCTCAAGCCCTATGAGAGCATTCCTCACCAGTATAAACTAGACAGCAAGATAGTCAGCTATTACTCAAAGACTGTGCATGCCAAAGATGACACTGTGAGGTCCACTCGGTTCAAGGAACATGAAGACTGCACATTAGTTCTCCATAAGGTCTAACTTCTCCCCTGGGATGTCTTTGAAACTTGAATGTGAAAGTTGAATGGCAGAGCTATTTTCGGTTGTGTTGGGTGACTTGGCTGTGAATGTTTTTGCTTTTAATCCCTGCTGAGGATAGACTGCCTCTCAGAGACAAGGAATTGAAGAGCCCTATAATCTTCTAGGACAAGGAATGTAGGACGTGAGTGCTGTGTCCCAGCAAGCCATCTGTTTTCTTAGAGTGGAAGTGTCCGTTAAGCCCAGGTAAACACCCTGGGAAGTTCTTCTAAACAGAGCTCACGTCCGGTTCTCTAATACAAAAAGCCTTATTATTAGGACCCAAGGTTTGGATCTCCTATCACCAGACCATTGACACAGAAAACTTGAACAGTTTGGATTTTCACAAAAACATGGATACTACTGGAACTTTCCCAGCTGTTAACTGGTCGCTTGTTCAATGCAAGTCACACATCAACACAGGCTTTGGCTGGTCCCCTGCTGCCGAGCGGTCAGGGGTTAGTTAGTGTGGACATTGGTTCTGAGGGATTTAGACTCAGGTCCCTGTGGAGGTACTGAAGCCCATAGCTTTGTATAGGGCAGCAGCAGGGAACAAACACAGGACTCAGGTCAGGATGGTCACCACTCGCATGAGCATCACTTTTTAAAATCCTTCTTTATGATTTTAACTCTAGGGGAAGCTGAGGCGTTTTTTTCCTACCTGAAATTGCTGCTGTAGAGGCTGGAGGCAGAGCCGTAATTCAGAGCTGCTGAGGTCTGCTGGGTGGGTGTTCCTATCAGCCCAGAGTTTTCCTGGCACTCTGGTGACTTGGGTTAGCTCTGAGGTATACTGCGTATTTGGGTCTAGGGCCTTACTGTTCTCATCAGGGCTAGATAGAAGGCTCCTGGCTGGCACTGAGCATTCTATTGGGGTCACCAGAAGTGTGCCTGGCTGCTATGAATCATTGGGAGGTTTGTCTTCATTTTTTTTTATCCTATGGTAGGCTGTACAGACTGATTATTTATATCATCCTTTTGAGAGACTAATGAAGGCTTATTGTAACATAGTAGTAAAACCATGGAACTGTATGAAAAATACTACATGAAAAATGAAGAAAATATTTTGCTGATTGTAAACTTTTGTGGGAAATTTTGTGATAATTTGAGAATTATACTTGTTTGAATCAAGCACCATCTATAGTTTGTAAAATTCTGTCCTAACATAATAGCTCTTGAGCACTCAGGTAAAGACACACTGTACACTGGGGTCAGTTCACTTCCTTTTGACTGGTGTATGCACACAACTATGTGTTTATATCCTTCACTTGACTCAAGTGCTTGAAGGTTATGTCTCTCTGTTGGGAGAGCAGCCTTTGGTTTTGTTTTGACTCAGGGTTGACTGAGGTGGACATGGACTAGGGGTATATTTATGTGTGTCTTTGGTTGTCTGACATCACAGTAATGATCTCAGGTATGGCTGGGAACAGATAGGTAGATGGAAACAGTGTCTCCTGGGGTAAAGAACATGGATGGAGCACCCCGTCAGCATGTGCAAGGCTCTCCTCCAACCATACTCCTGACTCTGCTTGGTTCAGGATGCCCACACCAACCCCCTCGTCTTGGCAGTAGCAGGTAACTGAGGCACTCACCAAATGATACAGCTCTGTGTCTGAGCTAAGAGCCACCCAGGCGAAGGCTCATGTGGTGCCGGGGACTGGGCGTAGGGCCTTGTCCATATTAGGCAACTGTTCTCTGTGATGGAGGTATAATCTAGCCTCTGTTTTCTGAGACGGTGGCTCACTATATAGCTGCTTTATATATGGCTGCTTTAAACTTGGGTTGCTCTTGTGTGCCAGAATTAGTTATGTACCACCCTTGGGCTGTGGGTGTGTGTGACTTCAAGTAAAGTCAACAATGCAGCCATTGCTGTCAACAGTGCTACTTCTGTAGGAGACCAAGAGGAGCATCAGGATTTTCTGGGACATTTCTGCTGGGCAGATCAGATGGCTGGCTTTGGGTTTTACTGTGTCCCATGCTATCTTGACGGCTTAACACAGCTCTTTCATACCCATTTGAGAACGGACAATCATTCTTGGAACATTTTCTCAATTCGACTTATCTGTACAAAGCATTATACATGTTGCTTTAAACGTATCTGAACAGCTTTATTTTTATGCCATGGGAGTTCATACGTAATATACCACTAATGCAACAAAGGCCTGTCATCTGAAGGATGTGGTTTCTAGCTGGAAAAGAGAAGTGTTCATGTTCAACATACTGCGAATCTCCTCATCCCAGCATCGCATCTTATTCCTGAGTTTGCCAGCGGGGAACTACTTGTCTGTATTGAACAATCTTATCAGGCTGTCTAGAGCAGCTTCAATACCAAGTACACCTAGCAGGCTTCGGAAACTGAGAGGAGCAGTTTCTATGACTCTGTTCTTGTCCATTTCTAGGGCTGTGAAGAAAACAAACCAGGCAAGAAACATCAGAATGTCTGAGACAGGCCTCCCCGCCACCCCCGCGCCCACAATAGCCACACAGTAGAAAGCACTAGAGAGACTGAAGACCAAGGGGCTCTGTTAACCTCTAACCTGAGGCAGAGAAAAATGCCTTCTTCCACACAACCTCCAGAGGCTCAAGAAAGTAGTTCCTTCTTGTGTGTTTGGGTGGTTGCTGATTAAAGTATATTTAATGACATTTTCAACTTTTGATTCTTCCCATGTAAACCCAGATAAGATACTCAGGTAGCTTTGTGGGGTACACTGAGACATCCTCTGGAAAGGGTATTCAGAGTCCTACCTTGCTCTGGGACTTTGGTGAGAAGATCCAGCTTTGGAAAAACCTTCCCTTCCTCATCTATTTGTATCCTCCAAACGATCACCAGTTCAAACCTGAAAAAGAGGTAATGTTTGGTTCTCCTGAAATTCAGAGATTAGTCACATGGTCTCTGCCGGCCAGGCTCACCTCCTAAATCCATTGCCCACAGAGGAGGAAGATGTGTGATGTGTTCCGTAGGACAGTTCGGTATTTGTACTCATACCTTGGACAACATCAGTGTGGTAAGTAATGGGACAGGCATACTTTAAGAGCAGCCATGTGTCATATGGGACAACAGGAGTGAAAATCTCAAGCCCTCAGGAACTGAGAAACACAGCCAGAACTCCTCCTCACTGGAGGACGAGGCATGAGAAGAAATGGACTCACCCACAGGACAAAGGTCAGCCCTAACAGTCTGTGTAAGGAAGACCTTGTTAGAAGGTATGTTAGGTGTAGTGAGGCTATTGAACCTGGGTCCTGACACACACACAGGAACACGCAAATATGAAGCTAGTCAGAAGATGAGCAGCAGAAGCCTGGCAGTGGCTGTGGGAGGTACTTACAAGGGTCTTAGGTGTAGGGGTGGATTTGTTTTGGTATTTTGGGCTCTCTGTGGACCTTTGACTTCCTACTGCTGTCTCTGTCTTACCAGCAGTCATACACCTTTGCCTTCTCTTCGCTACCCAACATCTCTGAGGAAGGAGCAAGAGGAAGTGCCCCTTGCTGACCTCAGGCCACATTTAGGTCCTCCAGCCATGTACACCGCCCTTCCTTCGAGGTTACACGCAGTCTACCTGCCCACTGGGTGGTCTCTCCTATGATGACACCCGTGTCTCCATTGGATACTCTTTAGTTCTCCTCGGGTACCTTCTTAGCCTCTGTTCTGGGCGTGTTAAGCTGCATAAACTCACCCTGGAAGTCTGGCATTGCGGATCTCCATGCAGTGGGAACAGGTGCCCTCTGAGAGGTACACACTATCTGGGTATCTCTCCTGTATGTGGAAACAGTTACAGTCAGATCCTGTGGAAGTAAGCGTCCTGAGAGCCAGGAGAAGCACTGCAGAGCCAAAATGAAAGCGTCGCCCATGTCCTCACAACTCACCCAGATAAGCGTCTGACCTCTGACACGGGCTAGGCCCTACTCAGGCAACCCAACCACAGAGGAGGTGCCAGGCTCCCACTGTGATAGGGCAAAGCATGTGGTCTGTTAAGAGTCAGCTTCATGGTGAGACCTGTCCTGGATGCAGTGTTGTCTATAGAGAACAGGCATGGTTTCCTCAGTATTACTGCACTGGACATGCCTCCATGGTTGTCCACAGCAGGATCTAGAAGGTTCTAGCATATCAGAACTGACATAGGTGTCTATATCACCATGACAAAAAAGTTTGTTTTCCAAGTATCTGATCAGAAGACAAATATTACTGATGACCACCTTTTGTCTGCAAAAAGACTATTTGTGTGCATATAGACAATTGGGTTAGAGACTAAACAGACTTGAGATTAACATCACAAGATTTTAAGGTCCCAAGGCCGATCTCTGAAAGGTCCTTCCGTGTATCCTTAGTGCCTGAAGAGATGCTTCCCAGGGGTGGTGGTACTTAAGCAAGGACTGAGGTGTGACTGCCCCGAGGTGGGGGTGGGGGTGGGGGTGGGGGTGGGGTAGAGCCTTCTGGGGCTGTAGAGACTGGCTAGATTAAAGTAGTCTGGGCCCATCAAATAAAGCTCCTTGGGGACAAACGTCCCCCAACCCTTCAGAGAACACTCCCCCTTAGCATGGGAAGCCAAGGCGGCCAGTGTCTGCATGCAGCCACCAACAAAGAACACATCAGGCTCCAGGGCTGGGCTGGGCTGGTGTACTTTACAGATAATTACTAATTTCAGCAAAGCAAGTTTTTAGAAGGAAAATGTATACCTAAGTGATTTCAGTGGAAAGTGCTGGTTAATGTTAAAACCTCAGGCTCTTCTAAATTAATAACAACTGTTGGAGGAACGTAAAGGAGTGCGTGTGAACGTGGCAGTTCAGCTTCCAGACTCTGCTTGGCGGCAGCAGATGGGGCTCAAGGGAGTGCTGGGGCTTGGGCTGGCTCCAAGGCGGGCCTGAGGCTTGGCCTCCAAGCAGGAGGGAACTGATTTCCACTGCCTGGGCTATACTATCAAATGAGCAAAAGGAAGGCTCAAATTAGATGCTTTCACTGAAAAGTATCCTTGGTTTTTAATAACAAAGACAGAAATGCTGACATTGGGCAGAGAGCAGGCACTCAAACCCATGCTTCTGTAAAGCTAAGCTAGGACTGCATGAGTTCTCCTGCATTGTAAGTTAAGGTTGCTGCATTCCCAGCTTCATCCTTTGCCTGGTCACCTCAACTCCACAACACTGGAGAATTAGGAAGGAATTAAAAGCTGACAGCCTGAGTGGACCCCCAAGAACAGCAACCTTATATTTATTAATACGCGTGCTATTCTTAATGACAAGGGCATAGAAGACTGAGGGGAAGACAGAAGAGTTCTGAAAAATAATCAGACTAAAATATGCACTGTTCTTGAAGCTAGAGACAGCTATCGCTATATTGGACTTCGTAAGGAAGGACTAAGCAGGCAGGAAGGAGTTAGTTATGGTCCCTGACTTAGAGTGTGTTCCATGAAAACCACTAAGACAACAAAAGGCTCATCAGAAACTATCCACCCGATATGGGAGCTTAGGTCACATTCTTCCATCAGTGAAGCCAAGGCCCAGAGAGGAGAAACAACCGGCCAGGCCCTGGAAAGACATCCTCGGACATGCTCTGTCTCATGCACAGGTGCGTTCTGCATGTCACCAGGGGCTCTGGTGTATAGAGGACAATAGAAGCCTGTATGTGCAGATGTCACCAGGGACGTTTGTTATGGAGGTGGCTGTTAGAGAGGCCTCATACATACTAACTAGCTGGCTCTTGTGCCTCCACTCTAGGGCCACTGAGGAATGCTGCAGCCATGTGTTTACTCAGCTGTGTGCCATATGGTAGAATTTGCATGAAGAAAAAAAAAAAAACAAAAACACCTAAGTGTTTATGATAGACAAATGGGTGTGTGCGCGCGCGCGTATGCTGCTCATTTAATGTCCAGCCCGGTTTACATTTGACACTCAGTATTATGGCATTGGCTAGTGGAGTACAGAGGGGCTATATTTTAATGGGCAGGCTGCCTTCTACTATGCTTCAGCCATAGTAGCTTAATACCACAACATCACCTCCCCTCCACCAAGTTCCCATAGTAGCCAATGAACAGGGGAATCCCATGGGGGCAGTCTGGATGTCCACAGACATTAGTTTATCTTGACTTCAAAAGATTATGCCTGAACAATTGAATGTTTTTTTTAAAATGTCATAATTCAAAGTGCAGAAGCACAGCATAATAAAATGACTAGAACATACAATTTTATATTTCCAAGGAGGTACAATTGTACCACTTTCTAATTCCCCAATGTTTTCATTACTCCGTAAAGAAACTCTCGGGGTTGGAGATTTAGCTCAGTGGTAGAGCGCTTGCCTAGCAAGTGCAAGGCCCTGGGTTCGATCCCCAGCTCCAAAAAAAAAAAAGAAAAGAAAAAAAAAAAAAAGAAACTCTCTGGCCTTTAAATGTCCCCAACACAGAACTGGCAACCATTAACATATTTTCTGTTACAGATTTCCTGTTAATGGAATTTTAGACAAATAGGATTCTGTAATGAACATGCTTTTATTTAGTATGTTTTCAAGGCCCATCCATATTATCTTATATGATCAGTTACTATTATATAGATCACAGTGTATCTGTTAACTAATGGATACATGGATTGTTTTTATCTTGTTTGTTTTTGTTTTCAAGACAGGTTTTGTGTAGCCCTGGTTGTCCTATGCTGGCCTTGAACTCAGAGAGCTGGGATTAAGGCTGTCTACCACCATGCCTGGCTCCACCATCATTTAGAGACAAGGTTTTACACTAGCTCTGTTTGGCCTGGAACTAAGCAGTTTGTAGAGCAAGATGGCCTTGAACTCAGAGACTGACCTGCCTCTGCACCACAGGGGCTGAAATTAAAGGAGTTTATTGTTAGTTCAAAGTGTGTGTACTCATATGTACATATGTGGGTACCTATGAAGGCAATGATGTTGGACCCCTGGAGCTGAAGTTACAGGTAGTGGTAAGCCACGTGATATGAGTGCTAGGAACCAAACTTGAGTCCTGTCTAAGAGCACAGAGCACTACACAGTGAGTAGTAACTGGGACTTGGTGATTCCCATTTAGTTAGCTAGCAGCAAGCTCCAGAGACCCTCTTACTTGTTCCTCAGTGCTGGGATTACAAGTATGCACTACCACATATGCACAGCTTTAAGATTTATAATGTATGTCTGTGTACCCATGTGTGCCTGATGACTGTAGGTCAGGAGAGGGCCCCAGACCCTGGAACTAGGGCTGCACATGCAGATGGTGGTTAGCTGCCATGTGCGAGCCATATGGTCAAAACTCTTCCTGACTTTTCAGGGACCAATGCCAGGACAACCGGGCATCTTCATATAAGGAACCCTGGGGCTATAGTAGCACATGCCTTTAATCCTGCACTAGGAAGGCAGAGCTCTGATTCTGGGCCAGCTTGGTCTACAGAGCAAGTTCCAGGACAGCCAGGGCTACACAGAGAAACCCTGTCTCATTCCTCCTCTCCCAAACGGAATCTCAGTCCTTGTCTCACACCACACATAAGGTTAAACTAACAGGTGGTCCAGAAGTATGACATAAAGAGTGAAACTCTGGGCCTAAAATGCCACAGTAGAAAACCTCTGCATCCTACATTAGTCAAAGATTTATCAGATACAAAGTGAAAAGCAGCGACTGTAGGAGAGGAATAAATCGTCTCTTTGGTAAACTGGTTTCTTCATCATTGAAAACTTTTTTTTTTTTCCCCCGGAGCTGGGGACCGAACCCAGGGCCTTGTGCTTCCTAGGCAAGCGCTCTACCACTGAGCTAAATCCCCAACCCCATCATTGAAAACTCTTAAAGGCCATTGTAAAGACGCTGGGAAGCCTTACACTGAGTGATGTAGAATATGTAAAGAACATGTATAGCTAACAGATCAACAGCTGATGAGTCGATGTACACCTATAAGCTCAGCCTTTCTATTCCATGGAGGCTGAGGCAGGCAGATTAAAGGTTCAGTGCCAGCCTGGAATGGCCCTGTCTCAAAACAAGACAATTCGCATTTAAATGACTAACAAAGGATAAAGACAAATAATATGTCAAGTAAAGGAACATCCCTAGCTAAAGTAGAAACTTGAGGGTTCTTTGGAAAGTCAGTTGGATGGTGTTTTGGTGGGGCAGACTCGTGAAGGAACGTTTCACTGAAGCAGACACACAGAGGATGCTTTGCTAAAGCAATAACGTGAAAGGACACGTGATGGAGGATTCTTCGCTAATGGCATCATGTACTGGTCCACCTTACATGATGTAGCTGAGCTGCATTTGTTGGGACTCCATAGACAGAAGTGCCCCAAAAAACCTTCTCGTGTGTGCTGCACTTCTTGGCACTTCTAAGGACTCAGGCTGATTGGATGCACGTGCTGAGGCAAAACCTGTGCCGAGGCAATGCACATGGAGGACACGTGATGTTTGGAGGGTATAAATAGGACTCCACAGAGTGATAGAGACAGGGCTTGGCTTGCTGGTGCAGTTAGCTGTGCAATGATTGTAGGTTTCCAGTCTTTATTGATCTCTGCTCCCCTGAGAGGAGCACAGCTGAGAACTTCTCCTGGTGTTCCTGTTGGTCCCTCCTGCTGACTGGAGCAGAGGCCGAGGCCTGGCTGTCTCTGCTAGGTCATGTCTCTGCTATTGCTATCCTGACTCTACTGAACTGGACTGCTGGTGCGTCTGTGAGGTGTTTGCAGTGGACCGAGCTGCTGCTGCCTGCTGGCCTGTGAACTGAACTGCTGATTTCTAGACAACACAGATGGGAACTGCTCCAGAGAACCTTTCTAAACAGGTCCACTTCCCCTGTATCCTTTCTTTTCCAGTACCTTTGGTGGGTGGTGGGCTACGAGGGAAGTTAAAACATTTAAGAACCATTATTAAAATAAGATTTGCAAGAATTACAGTTACAACTGGCCATTAAGCAAATGCAAAATCAAACCAAAGCCAAGATGATTGATAACGGACTGATACTCAGACCCCAGTGACTGCTGTGCCAGCACTGCCTCTGCCAGGGATAATGCGCCTTGGTCCCCAGCTCAGTTGTGTTAGCTGGGCAGTCACTTTTAAAACGTGAGCCTGCACTGTTGTTTACTTTGAAATAGTTTTGAATTGCCAGAAGCTAAATGTGGACATGGAGCTGCTGCCATTATACTCCTCACCCTGTACACACAGTGCCTTCCCTCACAAGAACACTTCTATATGAGCAAAACTGAACTGCCCAAGCCAGAATGTGTCCTCTTCCAATGACTCAGCTGCTCATACTGTCTCCCCTCCTTTGTCCCTTTAGACATTAATACAAGCCCTGTATCACATCTTGATGGATTAGGTGCAGGAATTGGCGCCTCCGGCTCATTCTGGTTCCAACACCACACCCACAGACGTCGGCAACCACTGTGAGCACTGACAGAAGAAGCTTTGTTTCTGATGTGCTCTCTGCATCGGGGGCTACCTCTCTACCTGTCCTCCTAACTGTAGTAGCATCAGTCCCTTGCTTTCTCTGTGACATGTAGCATGCTAGGGTCACTGTCTACCATGAATCTCATTGTCCCCACCTGTCACAACCTGCTCCTTAGTTCTTGCAGGTTTCTGTCAAGGTGGGGTGTGGGGAGGGAAACACAGGAGAGGGAGAAACGAGCTGAAAATTGTGGCTCATGTTGCACACCCTGGCCCTGTTGTGGAAAGAAACCATCTCCAAGGAGCCAATAGGATTGTAACCAAGGTAGAGTTTTTACAATATTGTTACTTAGTTTATACTCTGAGTGGAAAGAATAAGAGAAGGCACACAGGGACAGGCACCAACAGCCACCTCTCCACCTATCTGTGCACACAGATGCCACAAACAAACATGTGTTATCTTTGGTGCACACCTCAGGATAACTCTCCATGCTGATGACCATTTCCCACACACCACAGTGCTTCTGCTCTGAGGTCATAAAGGCTCTCCTGGAGAGGCAATTAAAGAGTTAAAAGTGTTAACTTTAACTAAAAAAAACTCTAAACACTAAAAGAGTGGACTCAGTGTAGCATCTATCTGCCAGGGGCTCATCTGACTCAGGCCTAAGGAAAGGTTGGCAGGTACCATGATCCTTTCAGTCAGTGAGACAAGTGAATCAGGCTCACACTCTCATGACTTTCAGTGAAGGGTTAGCCATTCTAGAGCAATTTGGAGAAGAAATCATATCATCACAATCTTCTGAACTGACAGAAACACCCCCTCCAGCATCAGAAGCCCATTTTGGAAAATTTCAGAGTAGCAGAACCACTAGAAGGAAAGCACAACATACCATCCAACTCAAACGCTGACCTCTGTGACCTCTGTCAGAATGGACAGCCAGTGACAGCCTGTAAGCCCTTTAACTATATAGAGAATGGAAGGATTGACTATCTGTGGACTTTTAAGTTACTGTCTCTCTGTTTTTTCAAGTAAACACTCCTTGAACAACACAAATAGAGCTGAATGTAGTAGCTGTGTTGCCAGGGCACATCCTGCAAACCATATTATACTGACTTTCCTGGACTTGGTCCCGTGACCTGAGACACAAAACACTGGCCTACCCATGAGGTCTGCTCTAAGTCTTCTGGGTTGTAAGAACAATGGGTACAGTTCTATACTGGCTCAGGAAATGCTAGCACCTCACTCATCTGACTCTTAACAGAGGTTCCACATCATCAGTAGAGGAAGTTAGGCGTTGAGAGAGAGAGAGAGAGAGAGAGAGAGAGAGAGAGAGAGAGAGAGAGAGAGAGAGAGCGCGAGAGAGCTGCTCAGGACTATTGCTGGAATCATCCCTACAAATAACTGGGATCAGCCAAGGGGGTCATGATAAATACTGCTTATCCAGAGGGAGCTCACGAACATATGCTAAACGTTGCTCAGAGAAGCAAACAGCTGGAACATTCACTGTTCTAAGCTCATGTGGGCCATGAACCCAGGGAAGCCGCAACGTCTGCAGTACCAATGGTCATGAGCAAAACCACAAAGCTCTAGAACAGCTCTGCTCAGCCTGGGTGTGATCTGTGGTCATCTAACCCTGCAGATGGCTCAGAACCTTACTGTGGATTGTTGCCAAATATTTTCCAAGTGCAGAGCCCAAAGGGTGGGCCCCACTCTTACTTTCCTGGTCTCCTCTCCTTTATGTATCTCCTGTATATATAGATTTCAGAAGAACTAAGGGCGGGGGGGCTTAAATTTGTAAGAGACCTACCATATTTGAATTATGTTGCAACAACATTTTTATTTATTTTATGTATATGAGTACACTGTCACTCTCTTCAGACTCACCAGAAGAGGGCATTTGATCGCATTACAGATGGCTGTGAGCCACCATGTAGTTGTCAGGAATTGAACTCAGGACCTTTTTGGAAGAGCAGTCGGTGCTCTTAACTGCTGGCCCAACTCTCCAGCCCAGAGGCAACAACATTTTTAAACTGAAGACTTAGGGACTTTTAGTAAGAAACAAGAAAGCCAGCATGGATAACCAGCTCATGTGACACTAAGGCAAAGGAATCAGAGTAAAGGCCAATCCTATGCAAACAGAAAGATTATAGACTGCAGGCCACATCCTATGCCCTCCTGGTTTTGTATGGCTTCTGGGCCAAGGACTTCTGAAAACAGTCAAAGTCCTTGAAGACATATGAAAATAACATGGAAGTCGGCCATGGGGGTACATAGTGACACCTCATTGGCACAGCTACACCCATTCACTGAGGTTCAGAGTCTGTTTTGGTGGTGGAGCCCAAAAGGTGGGTATCACACAGATCTTGTGGAAAAGCACTTCTAGTCTCTTTCCTTTGTAATTGCAAGACAAACCTCTGGTCCTATCTGGTAAGAGTATATCTCATGTTGTACGATTTCCTACGTGAAACCTATAAAACCAGAAAACTGCCTTTGTTCTAAAGAAAACTGAAGGGCCTCTCTCTCCATTTCAGCTCCTCTTTCCTAATGTAGTTCCTGTCAGGGCTCTGGAAGGAAGGCCTTCTCTCCCTTCAAGGCTACATCAAGCTATCTCTTTCAGTAATTGCTTTCCTACCCAAAGGACTGATTATGGATCCAAGTTGATCACAAAACTCTCCTTAACAAACTCATTCTGATGGGTAAGGTTTTTGTTTGCTTTTAGCTTCTTTTCTGAGCCTGCTGCTTTATTTAATTAATTTTTGAGACAGGGTTTTTCTGTGTAGCCCTGGTTGTTCTAGAACTTGCTCTGTAGACCAGGCTGGCCTCAAACTCACAGATCTGCTTGCCTCTGCTTCTAAGTGCTGGGATCAAAGGTGTGAGCCACCACTGTGCACTGGGTTAAGCTAAATCTTTTTACCGTCATTTGTAACACAATTCCCTGCTGTGCTTGTGATGGACTCTGATGTTGGAGGAGACCATGAGAAGCAAGAACATTTCTATTGGGAACTGTAATGGCCTTCATAAAGCTCTGCTCTATACTCTTCGTCTAGTGCCACCCACTGATATGTAATATTACTATGACACCAACCTTGCAGGCCTGGACTTAGGGCCTGCAGAGATAACTTCCTGTTAAGAGCACTTGCTGTACTTGTAAATGACCTGGATTTGGTTTCCAGCACCCACATGGTCATCCCAGTTCCAGAGAATCCAATGCCCTCTTCTGGCTTCTGGGGATACCAGGCACATGTGTGGTAGGGGCATAGACAGAGATAGATGTACACTGTGGTGGTTTGAATATGCTTGGTCCAGGGAGTGGCATGGGCTTGTTGGAGGAAGTGTGCCACTTTGGGGGTGGGCTTTGAGACCCTCCCCCAGCTGCCTAGAAGCCAGTCTTATTGTTGTTTTGCTTTTGGAACAAGAGGTAGAACTTTCTGCTCTTTCAATTCCATAGCTACCTGGGTGCTGCCATGTTTCTTGCCATAGTGATACTGGACTGAACCTCAGAACCTGTAAGCCAGCCACAATTAAATGTTGTCCTTTATAGGAACTGCCTTGGTCATGTCTCTTTACAGCAATGGAAACCCCCAACTAAGGCAGAAGTTGGTATCAGGAGTGAGGCATTGCTGTGATAGGCCTGAACATAGTTTTGTTCGGAGGAATGTGGATTGAGACTTTGGATTTGGAAAGCCAGTGGAATGCTTTAAGTGGGGCCATCCTAGTAGGAATGTGGAAGACATTGTGTGTAGAAGGTAATTTGAACGGTGGGGGGCCTGGCTCAAGAGCTTCAATATATGACTTAGAGACTGTTCTTGTGATATTTTGGTGATGAATGTGACTGCTTTTTGCCCTTGTCTGTAGAGTCTACCTGAGGCTAAGGTAAACAGATTTATATTAATTGCATTGACAAGGAAGTCTCAAAAAAAAAAAAAAAAAAGCCTAACAGAAACTTTGTTCTCTGGTTAAGTCTCATGAAGAGCATTTTGAACAAGCATAGCAAGCTTAGAAAGGAAAGATATAAAAATGTGTGGTTCAAGTAATAAAGGGGCACCAGGAAGGGAAATGGAGCCGAATCCTGTGTTCAAGGATTAAGGGAGTGGTGGCTTTGTGGCAAGATCCCACCCAGCTAAGATTATTGTTTATGTGTTTGTCATTGGACAAGAAAAAGCTAGTTATATCATAATAGGTGTTATTGTTACTTGGTTATTGTCTTCACTTGAACTTTTAACCTGGAACCAATCTAGAAATGAAAGATGCAGGCTTTTGTTCTGGAACTTGAGGCTTAGTGGCCATGAAAAGCTCAGGCAAGGTGGTGTGCATCTTTAATTTCAGAAGATAGAAGCAAGCAGATCTCTGGGCTCAAGGCCAGCCTGGTACAGAACACATTCTTAGTAGAGAAAAGCTTAAGTCCAAGTGTGGTGGACCACACCTTTAATCCTGGCACTTAGGAGCCAGGCATGCAGATCTCTGAGTTCGAGATCAATCAACAGAACAAGTTCCAGAACAGCCAAGCTTAGGCTGGGGGGTTGGAAAGCAGAAAGCTGGTGATAATGTAATAGAGCAAGGGGGCCGTCCAGCTCTAGCAAACAGCAGAACTTAACAGCTTCTGCCATGTGGCTCTGGCTTTAGAGTCCAGAACAGAAGGGATAACTGGGACAATGGATGCTGGTCAGCTGGAGCTAAGAGATTAGCAGCGATTAAGAAGAGACCAACATCACTGAGGTGAAGTCTTCTGTGAAGTGTTTTCTGAGAGCACAGAGAGGCTGTGTTCCAGAGATAGCCAAGGTTGCACCTCATTGCTGTGACTGGACTTGGTAATGTGTAAGAATCACCCAGGTTATACTGGTTTTGAAGGCATGAAGGGGTCACGAGGAGCAGCTGAGGCTGGGCACTGTGAGAGGCCAGAGAAGGCCATTGGTGAAGGTGCAGCCTCAGCTGTAGTTGATGGCCCAGGACTTAAGGGATCACACAAAGAAATTAAGGCTTGGCACCATGAAGGGAGCCTGTGAGAAGCTATTGGTGGAACCTAGTTGTAGAAAAAGACTCCACAGAATTGGAGATGCCAGTATCATGGGATGATCACTAAGAATAGCAGCAGCAGTGGTGTCAACCAGAATCTAGAGCGCTATAGAGCGCAGAGCTGGAGAAGTGACCCAAGCCCTTTTGAGAAGCCCAGGAGATCATGTGTAGATCCCAGACAGAGCCGTGGGATCTCTCCTGAGGAAAACTGCTAGCAGGGAGTGGAACCAACACAAGAGAAAGAACTGTGCTGGGGTTGGGGATTTAGCTCAGTGGTAGAGCGCTTGCCTAGCAAGCGCAAGGCCCTGGGTTCAGTCCCCAGCTCTGAAAAAAAGAAGAAGAAAAAAAAAAAAAGAATTGTGCTACAGTCAACAAAGCTGAAAGGAGTTGGACATCAGACATGAAGATTCAGAGTTTAAGGTTTGCCAAGCTGGTTTTTGGTCTAGTATTTCCTCACTATGATGTCTTAGAATGATAACTATAATCTCCTATAAAATCAAAATCAAAAAGCAGATCACATACCTCCAACATCACAGGCTGTATGTTAAGTGACTGGATGAGTATCAGAAGATACTTTGAGCTTTTAACATTGTTGAGACTGTTATAGACCATGGGACTTTTGAAGTTGGACTAAATGTATTTTGCCTTATGCTATGGCTAGGTATGGCCCTCACAGACTCATGTCTTTGAACAAGCATGTGGGGGCTAGGGAGTGGAATGTGGTGGTTTGAATATGCTTGGTACAGTGAGTGGCCCTATTAGGAAGTGGGGACTTGTTGGAGGAAGTGTGTCACTTTGAGGGTAGGCATTGGGGCCCTCCTTCTAGCTGCCTTGAAGCAAGTCTTCTGTTTGCTTTTGGAACAAGATGTTGAACTCTCAGCTCCTCTAGTTACATGTCCGCTTGGACACTGTCATGCTTCCTGCCATGATGATAATGGACTGATCCTCAGAACCTGTAAGCCAGCCCCAATTAAATGTCGTCCTTTATAGGAGTTGCCTTGGTCATGGTGCCTCTTCACAGCAATGGAGACCCTAATTAAGACACATGCAAACACTCATACATATAAACATAAACAAACAAACAAATAAATAAAGCCTCAGGGCTAGAGAGAAAGCTGGGTGGTTTAAAGCCTCAGGGCTGGAGAGCTTGGTGGTTTAAAGCTCTTGTTGCTCTTGCAGAGCGCACAGGTTTGATTTCCAGCATCTACATGGTGGCTCACGGTGATCTGTACCTATTGTTCTAGGGGATTCAACACCCTTTCTGACCTCTGCAGGCACCAGGCACATATACATAAATAGAGCCAAAATATTCTCCCACATAATAAAAATTAAAAAGAGCCTAGATCTAGTAAAGGTATTCTTTATCCTTTGCTTTTTATTAAAAAAAAACATTATCTATGCAGAGGAAAGTTATGAAAAAAGAAAGGCATTCTGGATTTAGAGACTAGAAACATCTTGTCTTTTTATGTCTTCCCCACAAAGGCAGACCATCGTGCTGAGAAGATGGGGGCAGGAAGACCATTTCTGCTTCTTACAGTGACTTTGAACTTCTACCTGTCCTGCTTCCATTTTTCATCTGACGGTGCTTTCCCTGGTGTCAAGGAGATGCCATCTCCCCTGCATCCTAGTCCCCGAGAGTCTACTGGTGCCTTCCCTTCTACTTGCCTCTGCCGTCAATAAATTTTGTATTACCTCGAGAGCTGATGATCGAGACAAAAGAAAACAGGCCTCCTGAGAGAAGGGTCAGATAGGAGGGCAGCTGTGATCATAGGACAGGTAACAGGTAGAAGGACTTTACCTTGTGTACAGCAGGTTGAGTGCTCCAAGAGCTTTTGTCTAAGATCATGGAACAGTTAGAAGGTGGAGACGTAAAATTATGCCTACTTTTAAACTAAGAAAGCCATGGCTCACATATATATGTGCTGATGTCTTAGTGCCCCAGAGCCAGGATGGAAACAGCAGTTTGAGGTGGGCTCTGATCCAGCTTAGTTGCCAAATTGAGTGCAGGAGACAAAATGGGAGACTGCCACAGAAGCTCCAGGGACCTCCTGAGTTCCTTCCAAGGCCTTTCGTTACTGTTTTCTTATATATTTCCCCAGAAGTTTTACATAACAGAAGGATTATGAAGACTGTGCATGGCTTATGTATAAAACCTTACTGCAGTATTTACATTAGTATAGATGACTGTTGTTAAAACCAGCGTCAACATCATAACAAGTCCTTACCATGTTCAGATCTCTTCGTTTTTACTACTAGGAGTCCATGAGGACATGTTTGAAACTTCTGAGAAAAGGGTCCAGTTTACTCTTGCATCTCTACTTTCCATTTCTCTACAAAACATCATTACCATTCATATTGCAATGAAATAACTCTTGAATTAGAGGAAATGATGAGGATGTAAAGAGAAAATCTTTGCCTGTTCTAAAATGGAGTTGTTTTCCTAAAGTACCACAAGTAAAATACTGAAAAAAATCTGGACAAATTAATTCAAAATGATGTAACAGAGTGTCTGGTGTGTGTGTGTGTGTGTGTGTGTGTGTGTGTGTGTGTGTGTGTGTGTGTGTGTGTGTGTGTGTGTGTGTCTGTGTCTACACTTTGGGAAACTATCAGACAACATATACTCAAGCTAACAGATATATACCCCATGATTCATTAATTCCAAACCAAAACTGTACCCGTCCTCACACACTCACAGCAATACTATTTATTACAGCTGAGACTGGGCAGGACCTAAGAACAGGGTGGTAGATCCTTTGTGAATTCCATACAGTGATACGACAAAAGATTTGTGGTCATACACACATCCCTCCCTCTGCCTGTTCTACCCATGCAGGTCTACATTAGGCTGGGCTCTCCAGCAACCAGCAGAGTGCTTGCCTAGTAACAAGGACTGGAAAGAGGAAAGGGTTTCTGGAGACTGTTCCGATTCCTGATTTGGGTGGTGGTTATACTACAAACTCCTTTTGTGAAAAACTATTAAACTGTGTATTTATGATGTATGTCCTTTTCTTTGTCTTATTTTACCAAAGGTAAAAAGACAAAAGACAGCATGTGTGACCTCATGAGGCATAAAATTTGATGAGAAAAGCAGACAATGAGCAAAGAAATCTCTTAAGCACAGGACTACTGAGGGTCTGGGACGCTGCTGCAGGAGCAGCCACCACGTCTCATCTGAGCTGTGGGTATCAGAGCTGGGCACGTTGGTCAGTAAGTTTTATAGCTTATATAAATTGTGCTCTGAATGACGTGTTCAGAGTCCTTTCCACTCTTTTGGGATTTAAATATATAAAAAGAAGTTACCTGAAAATATGGAGCCCACCTTTTGGCTCATTTACACATAACACAAGTGTTCCATATTTCTTTATCTTGAGTTATGGTCACATGCTGTGGTTCAACTGGCATTGCATTGCATTTTGACATAAATGGGGAAGGGCTACAGCTTAGATACCTTTGTCACATAAAGATTTTAGTTGTAAACATTTGTTTTAAATATTTTTTAGCTTCTATTTGTCTTTTAAAACCTTTCTCTATTATCAATTCAACATAGGTCAATTAAAAGGAAATAACATATTAAAAAATAATTCAGTTAGCATGTAGGGTTAAATAAACTTGCAGTAACAGTAATTTCCAGAGGTTGAAGCTGACCAGGGAACTGAAGGGACTGTGCAGCACTTAGCTGTGTTTGGAAACAGCCGCAGTATCTGAGGGCTGGGCGGGATAAGGGCCCTGGAGGCCTGGAGGCTTGCATAACAACCACTGTTTATGCAGCCCTGGCCAGCAGCAGAATGGAAACAGAGCGTGTGGGCCAAGACAGTCAAGCTGCTGGGATTTTTTCCCCTTAAAGACCGAATAACCAAAAGACAGATTTTAATTTTTTTAAATAAAGTTATACTTCAGTGGCAAATAAATTGGAAACCTATGTTTTAAAAATCAAGCACCTTTAACGCAATTCTTGATTACATATGTATACCAGGATAAGATTCCTTATTTACAAGTTCTGAAGACTAAGTAGATATATTTTACTGCTTTTTACCATACAGGAAAATACACAGAGAGGAGAAACTAAAGTTGGAGTCTGAAGACGAAAGAAAAAGTGTTTAGAACAAGCAGTTACAGTTATGTTAGCAGAGTCAGAACCTCTGGGAACCTCGGCAGATGACACCTTACTCAGCACCTCCTTAGAATGTCCAGTCACTACCCGAAGTTCTCCCAGGGGCATCTGCAAACGGACTTGGGTCTTTTGTGCCCTACAGGATGAGATAATGATGTTCTCATAGCGTGCATGGTAACAGATGGACATGAGAAATCACTTACCTAGTTACAGCTCATAGCAATGAAGGACTCAAGCACAGCAAGGCCTCCTGAGGCCTGCACGTTCTTAAAGTGTTGCTCACTTGTGGGGAATGTGAAGGTGGGGGAGGGGTGGTGATGGTGATACCGGTGGTTTGTGTTTGTCAGATAAATATACTATTTAAAACTTATTGGGGTTGGGGATTTAGCTCAGTGGTAGAGCGCTTGCCTAGCAAGCGCAAGGCCCTAGGTTCGGTCCCCAGCTCTGAAAAAAAGAAAAAGGAAAAAAAAAACTTATTAAGACCCCACAATTAAAAGCTAGTGTAGCCACCCAGACATGGTGGCACATGCCTGTAATTCTTCTTGGGAGGCTGAGTTAGGAGGACTGTTCTCCACGTTGAATTGCAGGACAGCTAGAGCTGTATAGTGAGACTCAGAAAGCTGCTACAGCTGAGGGGAGTTAGGGGGCAGATCAGGTTCTGCACTACTCCTTTGGGGACCCATCAAAGCAGGTCAGAATATAAAACATAGCATTGGAAAGATGTTCACATCTGTCTCCTAACTCCAGCAAGCTGCATCAAGAGCATGGGCTGCATCAAGAGCATGGGCTGCATCAAGAGCATGGGCTGCATCAAGAGCATGGGCTGCATCAAGAGCATGGGCAAGAAGACATGCAGGCAGGAGGGACCTCCATGACTTCCTCTGAAGTCAGTAGCTCTCTCTCCATTCAGTGTTCCTCAGCTGCTGCAAGTCTCAGATTTGATCCCAGGTCTCAGCAGGGTTTAACCTGTCGAATTTGGCAGTTTATGGTGATTTCAGGAGAGAAAGTGATCTGGGGGTGGCCTACTCTGCCATTTTCTGTGACACTGCAATAGTTTATAATGTTCATAAGCAATAAACATGAATTCGTCATGCAGCTCAGCAATTCCACCCCTAGGAACTTAACTATGAAAAAAAAAAACAAAGCATATCTGTATATAAGAATGTTCATGGTAGATTTATTCTTTTCAGGCAACTTAAAATAACCCAAGTTCACTAAACTGGTGAGTGCTTAGACAGGTAAAGCCAGAATTCTACTGGTCAATGAAAAGAAACCAAGTGCCCATACCCACTACGATATGGACAAACCCCAGACACAACTCCAAGTAAAAGAAGCTAGACGCAGAAATCAATGTTGTTGCTTCATGTACATCAGATGCCCAGCAAAGACTGCCCACAGCAGTAGAAAGACGTCAGAGGCTTCCTTTGGTGGTTGTTGTGATTAGGGTTTCCTCAAGTTTATCTTGCAGTTTTCTTATTTAACTATCCTTAAACTGTTGTGTGACTAATTTCTGTCTTAATTTTTAAAATTTGAATTACCTTTTAAAATACGCAGATATCAATGCTTCTCTAATTATGAAAAAACAAAATACCACTTTCCTAAAACTTTTCTGCTTATTATAATCACTTTGACAACTTTATTTGTAACTTTATCTAGATTCTCCATAATTTTCACTTAATAGAGGCTTATTTTTTCAAGTAACAAAAAATTCTTTCATGTGTTCCTTTCTAGTAGTGCCATTTTTTCCTATGAAACTTTTGTTGAATTTGTGAACTTCATGACTGCAACTGACTTATAGATGAAAAGGCTAAAGGAAATCAAGCCGAAGGGAGTTTAGTTGAATTGGTAAAGAGCATGAGTAGAGGCTGGAGAGGTGGCTGGCTCAACAGTGAAGGGCATAGTAGCCCGGGCCCACAAGCTTGTAGACCTGAGTGTGGCCCCCGTCTCCATATAACAAGCTGGATATGGTCTTTAGTGCCTGCCTGCAACTCCACTGCCATGTGAGGAAGACATGGAGCTCACTGGGGCTGCCTGGCTGACAGCAAAACCAAAAACCATGATCTCTAGACTTGGGAAAGATTTTATTTCAAAGGAATATGGCAAAAAGTGATAGAGGAGGGCTGCCTTCCTGGTCTCTGTATGTGCCTCCAGGCACAAATACACACATTTCCAGGGTCCTGTTCAGGCAAAATGGCCATCAACACAGATCATAAGCATCTGAATGGCACCTCATGAAGTAGGTGGGGCTGATACTGGTTGTGGTGGAGCAGGCATAGGCCCTGAGACAGTTTGAAGTAGAAGCAGCTACAGTGATGTGATCAGACCCTGATTCACATCTGACCCAGCATGAAACCATCACAGGGCTTATGAGGGGTCAAGATGACAAACTAAGAAGGCACCAGGTGCAAGACAGCTCTTGGTCACAGCCAAGTGCTCGGCCATGGCTAATGCTCCCCTCCTGGAGTAAGGAAGCTATTTTCAGCATGTAAACATTTAAAATTCACTTCTGTTCTGAATTATACACACCAAATGGCATACCACCATAAAAAGATGATGGCACAGTTCCTGCAGCTCATATGCTGGTGATTTCATAGTGAAAATATTGTTTGTTTCACTAAAGCCTGCTTGAAATTAGTCACTTTAAATGCAAACACAACTATTAACCAGTGCAGAGTAAATATGCTATAACTAATTAACTAGTGCAAACAGTAAATATGCTATAGCCAATGCTTTTAAACTACCCTCCAAAGAAAAAGCACCTCTATAATTTCAGAAAAAAAAAAAGACTGCCAAGAATAAAATCAAACTCTGCTCTTATAAGCTTGTATATAGCTGTACTGGTGCACACAAATTCAATTTCAGCCCTTGGGAAGGAGAGGCAGGCAGATGTCTGAGTTCCAGGGCAGCTACAGCTATACTGACGCCCTGGGTCAACAAAATAAAAAACAAAACACTTGCATATAATTAAAGAAAAATTCTCATGATATAGAGCTAAAAACTGTGTAAGGTTCTTGTAATCAGTTCCAGATACTGGTTGTGGTGGTTTGAATATGCTTAGCAACATGGAAAGTGGCACTATTAGGACGTGTTGCCTTGTTGGAGGAAGTGCACCACTGTGAGGATGGGCTTTGATGCTTGGCCCAGTGCAGAAGAGTCAGTTTCTGCTGCAAAAATTCTCATTCATTCTTCAGCTCCATGCCTGCCTGCATGCTGCCATGCTTCCTGGCTTGATGATGTGGACTGAACCTCTAAACCTGTAAGCCAGCCCCAATTAAATGTTTGCCTTGAGTACTACTCGGCTATTAAAAAAATGGCTTCATGAAATTCTTAGGCAAATGTCTGGAACTAGAAAATATCCTGAGTGAGGTAACCCAATCACAAAAGAACACACATGGTTTGCACTCACTGATAAGTGGATATTAGCCCAAAGCTCAGAATACCCAAGATACAATCCACAGACTACATGAAGTTCAAGAAGAAGGAAGACCAAAGTGTGGATGCTTCAGTCCTTCTTAGAAAGGGAACAAAATACTCAAGGGAGGAAACACAGAGACAAAGTTTGGAGCAGAGACTGACACATCCAGAGACTGACACACCTGGTGATCTAGTCCACATGCAGTCACCAAACCCAAACAGTATAGCCAATGCCAAGAAGTGCATGCTGACAGAAGCCTAATAGAGCTGTCTCCTGAGAGGCTCTGCCAGAGGTGGATGCTCGCAGCCAACCATTGGACTGAGAATAAAGTCTCCAATGGAGGAATTAGAGAAAGGAATGAAGGAGCTGAAGGGGTTTGCGACCCCATAAGAACAACAATATCAACCAACCAGAGCTCCCAGGGACTAAAACACCAACCAAAGAAAGTACACATGGACAGACCTATGGTTCCAGCTGCATATGTAGCAGAGGATGGCCTTGTTGGGCATCAGTAGGAGGAGAGGCCCTTGATCTTGTGAAGGCTTGATGCCCCAGGGGAATGCAAGGGAAGGGAGATGGGAGCGAGTGGGTGGGTTGGTAGGGGGAACACCCTCATGGAGGCAAGGGGTTGGGGAATGGTATGGAGGGGTTTCCAGAGGGGAAACAGAAAAAGGGGATAACATTTGAAATGTAAATAAGGAAAATATCCAATAAAAGAAAGTGTTTGCCTTTCTGAGAGTTGCCTTGGTCATTGTATCTTTTCACAGTAATAGAACCCTAACTAAGACACTGATGTAAATAAATGTACCAGGTAAAGAGAGAAAAATCAAGTCCTCACACTGACAGGTTAATAGGAATAAAGCTGGTTCTAGGTTAAACAGTGAAACACACCCCAACAGTATAAAGATGATCTCCTCAGGATGTTTACTCAAGAACGTTCTATTCAATAAGAACCTTTCCTTTCGTCATAAAGGCAACAGTTTACCTAGATAGTCTTTGCTGGATTTATAGTTAACTTCATAAAACCCCATATCACCACTGCTCAGCATTATCTACATGACCTGTACTTGAACTTGACTCCAAAGATCAGAGTGCACAGGACCAGGGATGGAGGCCTGGCCCAATCAGAGTCTTTTGGAGAAAGTATAAACTTTTCCTTGACCACCCATCTGGGACACTGGGTTGTGGATATACAGACTTGAAGATACAGATGGCTCCTCTGGGTCATGTGTCTGCCAACACAGCAAAAGCTGTTCTGCAAAAGACAGCATTTGTGAAAGAGAATGCAGCAATGTTACAAAGAGTGTAGGGATAAGACAACACTAGACCCTAGACAGAAAGTGGGATAGAGAATCTGCAGACAATGTCGACATGAAAGCTTCCCATTCCTGGTCCCAGACCGTCAGGAATTTCTGCAGTTCTCCAAGACCTATAAGAGAAGCACATTTCTTCAGTGTTCCTCTACTATGGCCTCTTATGTACTCCTTGGGCTTACTGGAATATAGTTTCTGCTATTTTTCAGCAAAGAGAATTGCAGCCAATTCTCTTAGCAACAATGGGTGTGGATGGGAAAGGAAGAGTTAAGCTTTCTACAAAGACTGTGGATGGACAATTAGTGTCCAAGTTACTTGTTTGACTGTGGCCAAGTTCTAGAGTTTCACAGTTGTGCTTTTGAGATGGGGGAGGGGGGTCTTACCCTGTAGCCATGCTGGGTCTCACCTACTTTCTACGCTTTGTTCCTAAGACCCTGACCTCTCTCACATCTTACTTTAATTATTCGAGCATTCTTCATAGTTGTCCAAAGTCTTTTTCCTTCCAGGAAATAATATGACATTTCTGTAATGTCTTTCACATGGAACTGGTTATGCAGTCCAAGGCATGTTCATATTCATGTGCATAAATTATGGGGAGGTTCTGCTATTACGTCTTCAAATACTCATTCTGCTTCCTTTTCTTTTCTCCTGTGATTTCTATGCTGCATGCTGGCCTGCTTTAGAGTATCCTACAAGACCCTTAATAATGGAAATCAGCATCTCTCCCTATCTCTAGGGTTAATTAAATTTTAAAAATGCTTTATTTTTCTAATTTATTTTCTCATTTGTGCCGAAGATCAGTCTGAATTGCAAACTTAATGTCTTCTCAGTTCTACTCAGAATTAGCGCCTTTCTTGGAACCTGGGCTGTCAATTTCTACTTTCCCCTATCTATTTATTGGGTTACTTAAAAATTATCATACAATGACTATACAGAATTTAAAGGATTTCATTATAACATTCCTCCCATGCATAAGTGCACAGGGATCATATTTATCTCTTTCATTTATTTTCTTACCCCTGCTTATCACTGCAGTTAGCTTTATTTGAAAAAATTATTTGTGGATAAATACATATATGCTGTGTATGGTATGTGTCCAGATGTGTGTACAGGTGAGCTTGCAGCTGTGTATGCTTGTGTGGGTCAGAGGTCAAGTCCAGAGGTCTCTTTCATTCCCTATCTTTGTCTTTTGAGACTAGGTTTTCACTGAACCCAGAACTCACTATTTCAGCTAGACTGGCTAGCCAACAAACTCTAGCAGTCCACCAGTCTCCTCCCATTCCTCAATGCTGGGGTTACAGGTGCACACTGCTCTTTTACACTGGAATTTGAACTTACATCCTCATTCTTGTGTAGTAAGCACAGCACCCACTGAACCATCTCCCTAGAGTCTGCAGTAACTTGTTAATGGCCCAGTCTTTAATTTACCTCTCACATGAAGAACAACAAGAAAAAGGAGCATATGAGTATGGCTTCAGCAGGAAAAGAAAGGGCGGGGCAATGTGCTGGAGAGTTTTAGGTTGACTTTCTTAATTTAGTGATTGAGGAGGAAGGCTCCAGCCCACTGTGGGTGACTCTTACATAAGAAAGCAAGCTGAGCCATCATGGGGGAGCAAGCTAGTTGAACAGCACTGCTTCACTGTCTGCATCAGCTCCTGCCTCCAGGTTCCTGCCCTGTTTGGGTTCCTGTCCTGACTTCCTTCGATAATCAACTACAGGGGAGAAGTGTAAGCTGAATACATCTTTCCTTCCCAACTTGCCTTTTGGTCATGGTGTTTCACTGCAGCAATAGAAACCCAAGGTAGATGATGGTTCCTGCCTCTGAACCGCTATGATCAGATAGCAGCCTCCTGAAATACACAGGAGAACACTGGTTTACCCCAGGGACACGCTACCGATATCAGAGATGGAGCTAGGTCCAGAGCTGGTTAGCAGCTACTGTGCTGAGAGCTGAAATTGACCAAATTAACCACAATTCACTACCCTAGCCTTCCTCCGGGACACTGCAAGCCCTTAGTAGTCCCCAAAATTCCACAACAGTTGCATCAGACAGATTCTGTCAGTCTAGCTGTTATCTAAGTGGGAAGACTGATTCCTGGTACTTCTTATTCTGTGGTTCTTCTAACATAATCTAGAAGGTAACAATTCCAGCCATTGCCTGGGTTACGTGTACTTAGTTTTCAGTACTTTATACACTACAACAAACATCTACATGAGAGGATGATGTATTTCTGTGCATAACTGTGAGGGTGGCTCTCTAGAAGCAGAATGGTTTAGCATTTAGTGGTCTGGTGGTGACCTAAATAAAGTCTATCATTTTACATTCCTGTCATCAATGCATGAAAGTGCTTAATTTGGAAAGTTTTAAAATCCTTTGTTCCCCTAATTCTTAATAAACTTTGCCTCTCAGCTTTATTATACACAGTAGTCTATGACTTCATTCAACTCTGTGGCTTTATTACTAGTTATCACATGATCTGCAGAGCTGACTGTGGTAGCCTGAGGTTGCCTCAGGAAATAAGTGTCTTACAATGCAGTTGGAGTATGCCCAAGAACTAAGCTTCACATTCCTGATTCCTCTTACTAATTTTATATACTCAACTCCTCAAGAAATCTTTCTTGGATAACAAAAAAGTTATTATTATTATTATTATTATTATTATTATTATTATTATTATTATTTTGGTGTTTTGAGACAGGGTCTCTCTATAGTCCTGGCTGTCCTAAAGCTTGCTCTATAGACCAGGCTGGCCTTGAACTCAAGAGATCCAGCTGCCTCTGTCTGTCTCCTGAGTGCAAGTGCACCACCACTGCCTGATTGCCACAAGTTTCTTAGTGGTGCTTTGCTTCTAGATTGGCTCCTTCCACTTGTCTTATAAAGCACAGCACAATCATGGTGGCCATTTACAAATGCAGACCCAGTTACCTTCTTCCCATGTAATGTTTTGGTACAGCACTTAAGTTTCAATGTTATCTCCAAAGCCTGTCATATATGATTCTGCTGTTTCCCTCTTGTATTTGAATCTCCATTCCCAAAATTGTTGTCATTGTTATATCATAACCGTCATCATCATCCACAACAACAGCAGGAGAATCAGGAGGAGGATGATGGTGAGGAGGAAGCAAAGGATATTCAGCAGTCAGACACAGCAGAGTAAGGACATTAAATAGTACAAGAATGGAATTTTTGAAGGAGAATATTCTGGATTGAATACTGCTCAACATTGTCACTTTCTGACAACTGCAGACACTGGTTGTGTTTTGTTTTGAGGTGCTAGGGACTGAAACAAGGTCACTGGGCATCCTAAGGATGAACTTCCTGTAGGGCTAAATCCTAACATAATCACACTGCTAGAGGTAGTCATTGCCCTAATACTTTACCAGACCATATTAACTAATCAACTGTCGTAGGAACTTTGCATTGTTCAGGTTTTGATGACAAAGCCCTAGCTCCACTTATTTGCTTTGAACAAGGTAGATGTTGCTCTGTGAGTAGTGATGCTAAAACACCACTTTGGCAGAGAAATGCAGGTATAGGAGAGCAAAGGATCGTAAAGTACTACAATTTTAATACTATCTCAGTACTGTTGTGAATAGTGTTTTAGTTATTTATATATTTCTCAGCAATACTAAATTTTATTTTGTGTGATTTGGGAAAACTTTTTGATTTTTGCATTCGTCTTCCACAATGTTCCCTGAGTTTTGGAAATTAAGTGATGTGTTGAAGGGTGCATAATTAAATAGTCCCTTATTCTCAGAACAGTGACTGCATTAACTGTTACCCACTACAAACAGAAGATTCTCTGACTAAAGCTTAAAGCAGCACCAATCTGTAGGTATAAACATTAATAATTAGAAGGTAGTCTGACACCATGACCATTAACAATAGTAGCTGGTTTCCTCTGATCTCTGCAGCCATGGGAGTTGGCCAAGTTTACAGTATCAGGTATGAACTCCTTCTAAGGAGTAGGCCTCAGATCTAATCATAAAGTGGTTGGTTACGCCTGTAATGGTCATGGCATTATTATACTAGAAGGCACATATTGCCTGGGGGTCACAGATGGATAAGACAAATGAATGCTTTTTCTCCTCCAGGTCTGCACAGCACTTTCTGGCACTGTGAAAAATAGTTTCAGGAAGGATGCTTCTAGTTCCTTGTCAGCTTGTTTTGGTCTTGCAATCAAAATGCCTTATGTCTTCAATAACAGGATCTTATCCTCTAGCTCTGGTGGCACTGGCCTCCATTGTCTTAAGGGCCTCTGGGCCCCGCCTGACCAGTACTGCATAAGAAGGTGTGCTGTACTGGCATAAGGAGCTTTATTTAATAAAACGCAGCTTCTAGAAGCCACATTACCCAGCCAAACAGAGTAGCTTAGCTTTATCCTTTTTAAGATCAGTATTCAGTGGCCAGGGATGTACTCTGGAGTAGACCACTTGCCTTGCAAGATGAAGGAGTTTGATCTCTAGTGCTAAAAAAAAAAAAAAAAAAAAAAAAAAAAAAAAAAAAAAAAAAAAAAAAATTCAGAGCTTAATTTGAGAAAAATAAAATCAACTGAAAACCTCCTAGAGTAAGAGGTAAGAGGATTAGTTTCTTGGTACTACTTTTGCTTACCATGCATAAGGCAATGGATGTGGCCACTAACACAAGGAGACAAGGGAAGTAGAAATAAGGGCTGGAGAGATGGCCTGGTTGATCCTCAGCCTCCACACTAGGTGCTTACAACTTCTTCTGACTTTAGTTCCAAGGATCTGATGCCTCAGCCTCTCTGCTGCACTCATGTGCACAAACCCTCATATGACAACACAGACACACAGATAGACAGACAGACACACACATACACAAAGATAAATCTTAAAAAAAACCTCTACATAGGTGGCAAAATGAAAACTAAAATTCACCACAAAATAAGATTACATGATAATAACTGCAGTTAACATTAATCTTTTCTTTTCCTGGACACAAACAGATTCTAAGGGAAATGAAGATGATGACATCACCCACCAGTAATGGGAAAAAGTGAAGCTGTGGACAAACACACTATATTTTGATTTATTAAACCTCAAGTGAATGTCTCTTTATCCTCCCCAAGAGTGATGGAGTTACATTAGTTGCCAAAGTCTTCTTTTTTCATTACATACCTTTGTAAATATTGTGGTCGCCCTGGTTTATAGCCATCTCCTTCAGACAGTGTATCAGTGGAAAAGAATCCCTATTCCCAACAATGCTCACACTACCATATGTGTAACTCTCTCACCAGGCCCTCACTAAGCTTGGGTTTCAGGGATTACAGGAGGGAAATTACAGGGAAAATAACAATTCTGAATGCTTCAAGCTGCCTGTTTTCCAAGGGAAACAGAAACACCACACCCTCTAAGTCCTGAGAGAAACAACCTAAGAAGTCTCTGATGGCCTTGCATTAAAGACCAGTCATTTGAGTGCCAGAAAGGACATGATGCTCATCTGGATTTAGTATATAGTTAGGCTTAGGTGGGACTCAGGACCTGACTGCAGTTACCTGTTGTCACATCTCTGTCCCGGCAGTGAGAAACCGACCTTTGCTAGCTAGCATTTAAGGAGTTCTGTGACATGATGATAGTGGCTGTCTGTCTGTTCTCATGCCTTCCGATGGCCGCTGAGGAAGGAAACCTTGGCAGGTGATGTGGCCTTGAATGTTGTAAGAAACATGAACCAGACTAGATCGGAGCTGTTGTCATTTTTCCATTTAACTACACTAGGTAGTTTAACCCCATTCCCTTTCCTCATTTTGCTTCTGTGACACCTTAGTTTTGTTCTATATAACAAGGTTTAGGATTTACTGAAGTCATGTGTTCACTGCTTAGGAAAAAGCAGGCTAGTGTTCAGGAGGTTCTCACGTATGTGGTCTCCTTCTGTTATGCTCTGGGTCTCCACCTGTCTGTCGTGTGCTGCGACAAGGATCAGCCAAGTACCCGGTTCTGCCAATGAACTTATTAAAAATGTCTATTCTCATGTACTTACCTATTTATTTGTTTTTGAGATTCAATCTCTTTGTAGCCTTGACTGTCCTCAGACTTACTACATAGACTAGTCTGGCTACAAACTCACAGAGATCTGCCTGCCTCTGCCTTCTGAGTGCTGTGATTAAAGGGTACGCCACTATGCCTGGCTGGGTTACTTTAAAAGTGGGACACATCTATGTTTCTAAGCTCTGGTAACAGTGAGTTTGAAGTTAGCCCGGCTACATAAGACCTTGTCTCAGAAAACCAAAATGAATGAGTAAATAAATGTATAAAATTTAAAATGCTACACAACATAAATTATATTTTTACTTTAAATGTACTCTTCTAGCAAGAGAGGGGTTGGGGATTTAGCTCAGTGGTAGAGTGCTTGCCTAGCAAGTGCAAGGCCCTGGGTTCAGTCCTCAGTTCCAGAAAAAAAAAAAAAAAGAAAAGAAAAGAAAAAAGAAAAGGGGCCTAATATGGTTAAAAAGGAAGAAAATTAGACTACAAGTAGCAAATGTACTTTTCTTCTGTTGTACGTGTGTGTGTGTGTGTGTGTGTGTGTGTGTGTGTGTGTGTGTGTGTGTGTGTGTGTGGTGGGGGGTGGTTCTAGGATCTGACTGATCTAGGCTGTCTCCGTAGGCCTCTCACAGGAATAGGGCTAAGAGTGGGTCTGAGGAGCACCAATACTCCGGGCACAGATGGTGGCAGCTATGAGTACCAGCTGTTTTCCCAGAGCATCTGTATTTGAACCTCAGCGCCCACTGGAAAGCTTACATCTCTAACTCCAGTTCCAGGGACTCTGACCTCCTCTTCTGGCCTCTGTGGCACTGCATAAACACATATGGTGCACATACACACATGCAGACAAAACACCCAGACACTTGAAATAAAAACTGAGTCATATGGTAGATTTAATTGTAGCATTTTTGCGCATTCTTCACAATGATTTCCGCAGTGGCTACACCACTCTGCAATTCCATCCATAGGGAATGAGGGCCTCTGACTCCAGAATTCCCTTCCAGCATTGGTTTTGGTGATTTTTGTCATTTTGGCTGAGATAAGATAAAACCCCAGGGTTGTTTTGATTCACACTTCTCTAATTCTAGAGAAAAGAAATATTTTCTGAGACATTTCTTAGCAATTTTTTCTTTCTCTTGAGAATATTCTGTTTAAGTCCCCTTTTAAAAAAATGAATGTTTTATGGGTTTTTTTACTCTAATTTTTGAGTTCTTTATGTATTATGGATAATAATCCTCTGTCAGATGGATTCTGACAAACCACTTGTTCAGCTGTTGGCCTTAATTCTTGGGCAAATGGAGTCCTATTTAGAAAGTCTTTTCTTATACCTGTATCATGTAGAGAACTTCTTGTTTCCCCCAGCAGATTCCGTGCTTCAAATTTCACATTTAGTTTTTTGAACTATTTGGAGTTAGTTAATGCTGCGACCCTTTCTCATGTTGTGATGACTCCAACCATAAAACTGTTTCCACTGCTACTTAATAACTGTAATTTTGCTGCTGTTATGAATTATAATGTAAATATCAGTGTTTTCCAGTGATCTTAGGTAACCCCTGTGAAAGGGTTGAGAACCACTATGATAGACACAGGTCAACTTCCGTTCTTCTGCATATGGACATTCAGTTATCCCAGCATCATTTGTTGAAGATGCTTTCTTTTTTCTACTATATGCTTTTGGCATCACTGTCAAATACCAAATGGCTGGAGTTATGCATCCTCATGTTGCAGTTCTTGGTTTGTTCCGCTGGCCTCCATATCTGTTTCTGTGCCAATCCCATACTGTCTTGTTACAATGGCTTTGCAATATTTGTTGGCATCTGGATTGCTAATCCTTTTAGCATTGTTCTTTTTGCTCATGATTGTCCTGCCTATCTGGATGGAGCCTTTTGTGAATCCATATAAATTTAGGATGCTTTTTCTGTTTTTGTGAAGCAGGTGGAGAATTTGATTGGTATTGCATTGACTTTGTAAATGGCTTTTAGTAAAATGGCCATTTTTATACTAATTCCACCAATCGATGAGCATGGGATGTCTTTACATTTTCTAGTATCATTCTTTACCTTTCTTTAAAGGTTTAACGTTTTCATTGTAAACATCCTTCACACCCTTAGTTAGGCTTATTCCTAGATAATTTTATTTTCTTTGAGGCTTTTGTGAATATCTCTTTGGTTGCCTGTTATTAGTGCATAGAAAAACTACTGATTGTGTAAGTTGATTCTATAGAGTGCCATATTGCTGAATTTATCATTTCTAAATGGATGAACCTAGAAAGGATCATATTGAGTGAGGTAACTCAGACCCAGAAAGACATATATTGTATGTTCTCTCTCATCTGATGTTTCTAACTCCCAGTCTTGAGATGACCTACGTGAATGTGAATAACTTCAGAAAGCAGGAAAACAAAATGGGATCATTTTGAGGAGAAACAATATAGAGAGGGAAGAAATAGCAAGGGACAAGTTATCTAAAGGGAGACATGGGAAACTGGGGGTTTATTAGTGAGGGAGGAGAGAAATAAATACAAAAAAAGGTAAAATAACATTAAGAATATGTGAAAAAGTCATAAGTAATAATATTATTAACTTCCAAAAATACATAGAAGTTGATACAAATATAAATTCTCTCAGTAAAAAAGTTCCCATTTGGGCTGACAATGTTGTTTGCAAGGGTAACAGATCATCTAACAAAAATCCCAACACAGGTATGCCCCTTTTTGAGTTGTTGGTCAGGGCCATCCAAGACTCCTAAAACATTATAGGCTATTGCTATTCATCGCCCCTCAGAGGTAGAAGGGAAGTCCCTATTGCTGAAGATATCATGCAGTTTGAACTCATAGCCTCTGAGCTAGAACTGGTCTAAAAGCCTTTTCCTTGGAGATTAAACTTTTTTTTTCCGGAGCTGGGGACCGAACCCAGGGCCTTGTGCTTACTAGGCAAGCGCTCTACCACTGAGCTAAATCCCCAGCCCCATGGAGATTAAACTTTTATGGCTGTAGAAGCTGTGCAAAACTTTCCAAAGAGGAAAGCAACCAGTACTTCTACCCAGCCATGACACCCATGAACCATAATCATGACTAGCAATGATAACCCTGGAAGTGCATGCAGTCATGACACACATATCTTAGTAGTAACCAACAGCTGTCTAATTGGACTTAAGTCATGCTCAACAGAGAGAAATCTACCTGATCCTGGAAATCTAGACAACTATCTTAGGACTAGTAAAGCTGTGAACATTGGAGGAGAATCTACAATTGACAACTTACATTCTAAATATCTGTCCTTATACTCACTCATAGATATGTGTTCTTTTCAACTCTGTAGAGGGGAGTTTCCTTCTCTCTGCAATAGATGGAGGCCATAATAGAAAACCACAACTGACCAAAATGCAGAGTTGTGGAGCACACTCCACACTGATGCGTCTACAGTACAGTTCCTACACCCAAGGCTCTGGGGTCTTGGTGGAAGAGGGGACAGGAAAACTGTAATATTCAAAGAACCAGGGAGTTCGCTGTCAGATTGTGTCTCTTAGAATGTCACCCCAATATCTCAGAAACACGTGCATAAGTAACTTTTATTTGCCGGATGTAACTGTTGTTTTGGAGGCTTACTTGAGCTTATCCTTTCTAGTTCTTTCTGAACTCTGGCTGGCTGGTTCAACTAAGCTGTTTTGGTTCAAAACTCCTCTCCAAGCTGACTGACTCAAACTCAATTCTCTCAGGTTCTCACTGAATTGCTGTGCTTGGTAAAAATGGCCTCTGAATTGCACTGACTGAACTGCATAGAACTGTACTGACCTGAACTTTTCTGAATCCACAGCATTGCCTGCACTCAGCTGAACTGCACTTACTAAACTGCCCTCCACTCCTAACTCACTTTGTGCTGTTCTAAAGTAGCCTCTCTCTTTCCTATTTGTTCTGAGAGTTGGCCTATACTTTCTCTGCTCATTTTGTCAAGTCTTTCTCTGTCTTTGTCTACCACTCAATTAGACATCACTTTCAAATATGGCTGCTTCCTTCTACAAACTAAGTTCTCCTTCACTGTTTGTGATGAAAGGTATGTACTAAAAGCATGTCTGTATTCTACCCAGGATTAAAGGTGTGTTATTCCAGTAAGATCACGAAGACAAAGAAGGTCTTTGGATGTGATCCCTTGCCAGAGCAGCCATGTTGCTAGATTAAAATTCCTTTACAAACATGTTTGACCAAATATAATCTGAACAATGATGACACTAATAAACATGCTAATATGGATGAGGGAAACCTCCAGAAAGCTGATGTGGCTTTCACAGTATACAAATAATTATAGACGACTAAGGAATGCTGAGAATCAGATAACATACACACACACAGACACACACACACACACACGATGCCAGGAATTTGAAGGGGCATGGAGCAGTTAGACAAAGGAAATGTTGTAATTAATTAGAAAGAAAGAAAAGAAGAGAGAGAGAAAAGTAGGAGGGAAGGAAGGAAGGGGGAAAGGAAGTAAGGAAGGAAGAAAGGACAATCAGAATGTGAAAGGAGTAGGGGAGGGAAAGGGAGGAGCCGAAAGGGAGAAAACTGCAGAGATGAAGAAATCAAATACATTCTAGAGCATACTGCCTTATTAACAAACAGTAGTATAAAATATTAAATTAGGAGTTAAAGGGATTGATGGAAAAGTTAGGTGATCAGAGTATGGTTATTATTTAAGGAGCTCTTTCCATTTTATTTGGTGTGTGTAAAACAAAAATAGCCTTATTTTTCTGAGTAGAAATATAAATATTCAGGAAGTATAAGAAGTGATTATAAATAAAATAACAATCTATAAAATCTCAATAAAACTTTGGTTAATTTTAGATATGTCAGCTTTCATATCTACTCACACATCTACGAAGCATTAATATTTGTAATTCTTTCCGTCACTCACTAATATGTCATGTTCACTCTCTCAGTTAATAAGGTTTCCTCTAGAAATACAACAACAACAGAAAATGCCACACAGACATACTCACAGGCCAATCTGATCACGACTTCCTCAGATAACTCTGGGCTTTGTCAAGTTGACTGCTGAATCTAACAAGCAGACCCCACTCTCTGTCAACTTGCACCTAAACACATCACCTTAATCCCTATCTTTTGTTTGTCATCAACAACTGATATTAATATTATAATATAAAATAATGTACAACTTGAAAAGTCTCACTCTTATGTTTAACTGTGGGTTTCTGGAAGAAAAAAACTTCTTTAATACAAAAGAGAAGAATTAGGGAATAAAAATAATCACACATAAGGAAAACCAAAGTCTATCAGTATATTTTAAATCCTGTAGTACTGTGTTAGCCATCTGGGAGTCACTCATCATGTTCTGGCCACAAAAGGTTTGGGTCTATCCACTCGCTTCTCTAGCTTTGCCATCCCACAGGACACATAGCTTATCTTGTAGGCCCAGACCAACTCCATTCCATACATGCTGCTGTCCTTGGTAGATCTCACAGTCCTGGCATCCAGAAAATTGGGGTCTTCACTGCAAAACTGAGACCGTGCCTTCACCATTGGCCTCTTTTGGTTTCCCTTTGGTGACTTGAGTGACCCTGCCATCCAGTGTCAAGCTTCAGCTTCTCTCCATGACCCTTTCATGCCAGAATTACTTTCAAAACCAGTATCAAGTGGGAGACCCTCAAATATTATTGGCAAATTCTGCTGCCAGGTTTGATGTACAGCCTTGGCTTCCCATTGGACCATGGCTTTTGTATTCTGACCGTAAGGAAATACTTTCCAGAAGCTTTCACCTCAGTGGTGTTTTCCTATTATAAACCATATAAGTTTCAGCCTCATCTAACCAGCAATCTGTTTCTTAGTAAAGCACAGAAGGCTTTACTTCAGGAGTATTCACTTCTTGGTAATCACAGTTAAATAGCAACTACAGCTCCTTGAACTATTTATCATATGAACATTCCTGCAAGATTTTTTTTCTTTCCTTTGAAACCTCACAATGAGTCCCCATTGTCAGCATTTCTCTCTGTATTATCTTTCAAACTCCCAAGAAACAGTTCATTAAGCTCTCAGCACTCAATAGCTTTTCTGGATTTCAGTTTCAAAATCTTTTCAATTTTCACCCTGCACCTCCTCTGATGCAGTCAACAAAGTTGAAAAGGGAGTTATAGATCTGAATACCGCTATGCTATCAGACATGGAGATGCAGAGTTTAGGGTTTATCCAGCTGGTTTCTCACTTTGGGGATTACAGTTAAGTGATTAGATGAATCTCAGAAGAGACCTTGAACTTTGAACTTTTAACACTGTTGAAACTGCTATAGACTATAGGAACTCTGGAAGTTGGACTACATGTATTTTGCATTATATTATGTTTAGGTGTGGTCCCCATTGATTCATATGTTTGAACAAGCCTATGGGAGCCAGGAAGTGAAGTGTGATGGTCTGTATATGCTCAACCCAGGGAGTGGCACTATTAGAAGGTGTGGCCCTGTTGGAATAGGTGTGTCATTTCGGGTGTGGGTAAGAGCTTCATCCTAGCTGCCTGGAAGACTGGCTTTGATTAGCAGCCTTCACAAATGAAGATGTAGACTCTCATCTCTGTCTGCACCATGCCTGCCTGGATGTTGCCATGCTCCCACCTTGATGATAATGGACTGAACCTCTGAACCTGTAAGCCAGCCCCAATTAAATGTTGTCCTTTATAAGACTTACCTTGGTCATGGTGTCTGCTTACAGCAGTAAAATCTAACTAAGACACCCTCCAAATAACATGGTCAGGCCTATCAAACCAGCACCCCACTTCTGGTACTAATTTCTGTTCTAGTTTGCTTTCTGTTGCTGTTATAAACATTAAGAGTAACTTAGGGAGTATGGTTTATTTCATTGAATGTTTCCAGGATACAATCTATCACTGAGGGAATCAGGACAAAAACTCAAGCATGAGCAGAGGTAGAAACCATATAGGAAAACTACTGACTTGCTTTGTTATACAGTCCAGGATGGCAGTGTCCACAGTGAGCTGGGCCCCCTCACAGTAGTCACTGTCACTACTCAGACAATTTCCCAAAGACATGCCCACAGACCAGTCTTACAAAAGCAATTCTTCAACTGATGTCCACCGTTTCCAGGTAACTCTAGTTTGTGTTGACAATAAACACCGAGCAGTCTAAGAGACTTCATTGGTAAGTAAAAGAAAGGTCTGAAGGCTCCCTCCTATCATGGGTGCTGGTCACTCTCTGCATAGTCTTCAGTGGCAAATAACTACTATACTCCTTCAGAGCACTATGATAGCCAAGTCTTAGGATATAATTATGCCCACAATAATAAGAGAGAAGGAAAAACTGTAGCAGTACCATTTTCCGTGTCCTAGTGTGGTTAAAATAGTTTCTGAAAAAGACCTCATCCATTTAACCATAAAACTTGCAAAGAAGTGACCTCAGAAATCTTACAACTGTCTCTTTTCCAACCATGTCAATCTTAGAATGATAGTTATTATTATTACTTTATTCCACTAAAGAGTTACTTTTGTGAAAGGAGTCAGAAACATGTCTCAATCATTAAGAACACTGGCTGTTCTTGCAGAGGACCAGGGTTCAGTTTCCTAGTCCTCTTGGAGTGGCTTGCAACTGTCCATAACTCCAGTTCCAGGGGATATGATGTCCTCTCTTCTGTGGGCACTGAGTGAACATGGTAGACAGACATACATGCAGGCAACACATACATACATACATACACACACACACACATACAATTTCTTTTTAAAAAATAAGTTTTTGCTTATTTATAGTGTGCTTTTATAGTTATTCTTTTCTCATCTGGTTATAAAAAAGTGCAAAACACTGTGAAAATGAATTATTTAGAAAAATTGTCTCTGTAATTTCATCACCCAGCGATAACTATTAATAGTTTTTGTTTATCCCTCTTAATCTACTCTTTGAAAAGATGCTGAATTACACACACACACACACACACACACACACACACACACACACACACATATCCCACAAAAGATAATGCATATATTGATATATTGTTTTGAATATTTCCCTTTTTCCTCTTGGTATATCTGAGACAACTTCACATGCCAATCTTAATGGGGTTACTTTAGTTTCCAAAGAGCTTTGCAGTTCATTGTTCTAAATATACAATTAGGTTACTTTTTATTCTAATGAAGTCCTTAGTTAAGAGTGCTTCAAAATACTACCCTGAAGGCTCATCTCTGCACAGAAAGATGTTCTTATAACGGATTTCTTGAGGTGACTCCTGGGTACACGGCCCTGTTCTTTATTGGCTAGTTGTCCTCAGTAGAACTGTCTCTGTTTGTCATACAGCATGCCACGAACACAGTTTCCCTCCAACACAACAGCATGCTCTAATCAGGCTGTGACTGATGACTGCTAAGTATGTGAGAATTATTTGGAATTATTTCTGAGAATAATAATGTTCATATTCCACCTCTATGTTGTCTCAGCATTTCACACTAGGGGTGATAGTACACATTTTAGTGAATACTTCTTGATCATTATTGATGTTGAAAAACTGCTTCCTGCCTTTCATCAATCACTAGTATTTTGTAGTCTCTGAACTTCTAATTTAATGCTTTTTGGGTTTTTTTTTTTTTTTTTGGTCCATTGGTCAGCTGAATTACTTTTTCTTTTCGTAATGAATTTTTGACTGAAAAAATAAATTTCCTTTCAAAAATATAAAGGCATTTATTCATAATTTTGTTTCTAGATTTGATATGCAGAGGCCAGTATCACTCACTATATAAGTCACTTATGATTTATCATTATCTGCGAGTATGTTAAGTGTTTTTCTTTATTATTTCTAAATGTCAAATTTATGTGTCTTGATAGCAGTTGGCTGTTATCTACTGTGCTGAATACTCACCTGGTTCTTCCACAGAGTTAACTTAAGCAGCCTGCAGTGTTGGGTCAGTTTCTAACTTGCTTATGGGGAGTTAAAAAAACAGGAGGCCAAAGCACAGACCTAATTTGCTAGAATAACTGGTAATGAGGAGGCTTGTTGCTCCCTTATAACTTAAGTGTGTACGCACACACACCCTAGGTGTAAAGGTGCACGCCTTTAATCCTAGGACTGGAGATGGAGGCAGGCAGATCCTTGTGAGTTCTATGCAGCCTGGTTTTGCATAATGAGTCCCAGGTCAGCCAGAGATATGGATATATGTATTTCATATGTGAAATCAATAATTGTTTTTGTAGACTGGGTCTTATGTAGCCTATGCTAGATCTAAGTCCATATGTAGCCCAGAATGATCTTAAAACTCCCAGTGTTCTACCTCCCAAGTGTTGTGATTTATAGGCGTGTACTGCCAACCAGTTACTGAAATTATATAATCTAATGGTATAAATATGTAACTAGCTTTTGTTTCTTTAATACAGACAAATTTAATCCAATTTAAACAGGATTGGAGACGCATACAGCCTTTAGTGATGAGAATACCACCCCTATAGTCCTGACAAATCTCTAGTGGTATGCTGGCTTGTTTGAACGTCAATAATCCTGCAATATTTTATGTAAATAAATAGCCTATGAAAGTCACAGGTTTTTTTCTTCCGCCTCTTCAGCCTGCAAAGGAAATGTCCCCCACCCCCACCCCGCCCAACTCCCGCTGATGTTTTCCACTTTTTCTGTGATTAAAAAAAATTTCCCTTGGTAACCATTTTCCCTGGTTACTTCTTTGGCTGATTTTCCACACAAAGAACTGAAAGGCGTTTATCCCAAGGGAATCAGTTCTTTTAGATTTTACTAAGAAGTCAGCTAACACTTTCAACATTCCCTTCTCTTCTTTGTTTTTAAAGAAAGTTCTGGTTTTGTTTCACTTTCAGCGGGAGACTTAAATGACACCAAGCAAAGCTACTTAGTTTAGATTTCCAGGTAAACATGTTTTAAATTTTAAGTTTCTACTGAAGTATGTGGCATGGCTTTAATATCTGAGTATTTTGTGTGCAAATATGTTTAATCTTTAAGAAAATTAACTCTGTACTAACAGACTGAAAAGTTAAAAGTATGCTTTATTTTGTGTAATTGTTTCTTTGCAGGATGATCATTTCCCAGTAGTTCAAATGTTAAGGAATTATGAACTATTGTCATATGTTTAGATAGAATTATGTGACGAGTAGAAGTATCAACTGACTAGAAACTTTAATGTTCTCAGTCCTTAAGTTCTAAAGGAAAATACGTGTTCAGTTAAAAGCATTTTCCATTTTAAGTCTGGTGGTAACATGAAAGATGATAACTTATGACTTTGAAGATATATTAAAAATTATGGATACCTCTAAAGTTTTCTTAAGACAAGTGATGAAAAATTTTAATGGAGAAAATAAGTTAATCAAAGTTTATAGAGGATATTCAATATCTGGACAAATATCAAAGATCAAAAAAACAAAAACATTACTTGATGAAAATGACATTGTGATTAGAGTATCTAGACATAATTATAAAGTTGCTTATTAAATATTAAACAAAATGCAAAATTCTATAAACCACTGAATATCAATCAGAATTGAGGGTCATTTCTTAAATTTTATTTAAACTAGATCCTGGTTTTGTTAAAATTAAGACATCTCTGCCAATTTACTTCTGTACAAATCTATTTAGATCTCTAAATTAGACAGAAATAGGTTCATTTGAATAGGGACACTTGGGCAAGCGGACGATTATAGGAGGCCCAGGGATGCCGCATTCACCTTCATGGGAGACCCCTGGAGATTATCTAGAGTTATGAGGTCCAGAATGAGAGCTTTCATGACCCTCAGCTACTACACACATAACTGTCACAACAAACAAACAAGTCAGTGTACATGTGTACATGATGCAGAACATCAGTGTTACATGTCCATCAGGGCCCTCTGTCCTACTTCACAAATCCCGTGTCACCTGCCCTTCAGCTTACATTTTCATGGCTGCCACTGCTCCTGCTCTTCTACATGACTTCATTATAAGAGGTGACTGACTTTAGGTGCCAATAGCCTTGCTCCTTTACATTCTGTAGACTAGTTCTTCTGAAACTAAAGCAGGGCATCAAATGTTTAAACATAACTTAATTTTAATGACCTACAGTAATGATTTTCAAATGACTGGAGTATTTATACAAATATCCTGAGCAAGTTTGATGGTGGACTTCACATAAAGACATCCCTGAGGCTGTTAGCTGCTGAGTTCAGATGGCTTGAGGACAAGTCCACTTGGGTGAAACCAGGTAAAGCCTGATTTTAGCAGATGAAGCTACAAAAAGAACTACTGAGATTCAAGAGGGGAAGCCAAATACACATTGTGCCTTCTTGTCTCTCAAGTTCCTAGAAAACAGAAGGTATGTTAGCAACACACACACACACACACACACACACACACACACACACACACACACACACACACCCTTCCCTACATATGGCTGTATAGCTGCACTGGGAAGGAAGAAGAGCTCTTGGTAAGGCAGAAATTAAATATGGAGGATGGGGTTGGAGATGAAGCTCAGGGTGGTATGGTGCTTGTCTAGCACCCCTAATGTCACAGGTTTCACTCCTAGTGTTGGGGGAGGAATGGAGAATGGTGGGATAAATCTTTGAATAAGCATGGAACAGAATTAACAGATAGGTCATCAGAGAAATAAGTTTTAGGGTTTAAAGAATTTCAAGAAGAAAAAAAATCAATAATTTATTACTAGCTCATAGCAAAGCTTATGAATGTTAAAGACATACTAAAAAATAGAACATTTCCACAGGAAGGCAGAATAAAAAGGCTTCCTACAAAGGGATGGGAATTGATTTCAAGTTGTCTTCTCCATACCACAGTAAGAATGGATCAAGTTGGGTGTGGTATCTCACACCTATAGTCCTAACACTTGGAGGCAATGACAGGAGGACACCGCAAGATCAAGGTTAGCCTAGTCTACATTGTTAGCTCTAGTCTAGTCATGGCTATATAGCAAGACCCTGTTTCAAAGCAAAAGCAAAAGGAAAACAAAGTGTGTAAGAGGAAAATAATCAGTTCTGCAAAGTATTCAGGGAAAATGATTTTGAAGCTTTAGTTCTAGTTTTAACCAAAAAGGATATTTTCAGACATTTAAGATTTACAAATTTTTACCACATCTAAGAGTAAGAAATATACATTTTTTGCAAAGAACAAACAGAATCTGAAGGGACTTCCTCTGGCAAGGAATACAGATCTACTCCTCCGCTGAGCACAAACAAGAAGATGAGAAAATCAGCAGAGCCAGTGTTTGGAATAAGACTGAAACCCAGACGGTCTCAGGTCTGAAATAGCTTTGCTTCTAGAAACATCTGTGGATTCCAGAAGAGGTTAACAGAGTTCTAAAATAGCTTCACAAGGCTCAGGAAAAACAGAAAACAAAGACGAGGGCCAAGCATTGGGGCAATGACATTGGTGCTTGTGACATTAGCAAAACTAGACCCATGGTGTGATAGTGGATACAGTGATGTCCAGCTTCAAATCACTTGATGTACTATCGACAGTGTCTATAACACTACACTCAAAGCATGAAAATCTTTAGACAGAAAATCATTCTAGGTTTAAACATTTGATGATATTTTCTATAATTTCTGGCATGAATTTAAAGGGCATCAGACAAAGGAAAAAAAAAAGAAAAAGAAAAAGAAAGAACACAGCTAAAATCCCAAAGAACAGATGACAGGTACACTCAGAAAACCTCATCTTCAGACAGACTTTAAAACAAATGATTAAATGTTCAAAGAGTAGAATATGAATAAGTTATAGAATTGAAAACAATAAAAATGATTTACTGAAGTACAAAAAAGAAACAAAGAGGCCAACAGATGAACTTAGAATCATGAGGATGAGTTATGTGGCAATAGAAAAACGAAAAAAAAAATACCATAAAGAGAAAGTGACATGAAAGACATAATGGATCTGTTATGGTACAAATGACTGTAGTTCTGAAAAGAGAAAAGGACTAAAGCATATGGGCGAACTGAGGACTTAAGAAAACAACAAAACAAAAAAGAAACGAACAAAAAAAACCCCACCCAAATTTGAACAGAAGAAAGGAAGAGAAAGGAAGGAAGGAAGGAAGGAAGGAAGGAAGGAAGGAAGGAAGGAAGGTAGGTTGGTTGACTGAGTCAGCCTGCAGCTGGTTGGTGCATGCCTTTAACTCCAGCACCGGGAAGAAGTAGATGGATCTCTGAGTTCCAAACCAGTCTGGCATACAGAGTGAGTTCCAGACAGCCAGGGCTACACAGAGAAAGCCTGTCTTGAGCTCCCCTCCCTTCCCCCTCAAATTCAGTATGTATTCAAAATATATCATGAATCCCAAATGTAATAGGAACAAGAGAACCACACCTTCTATGTGCAGGAGAACATCCAAAGACCAAGATGAACATCCAACGTGGCCAGAGAAAGAATGCTATTTTTAAAGTAGTTTGACTAAATCATGACTTCTCAATTGAACCAACAAAGGATTGCAGCATTCTCTTGTGATCCCTGCACTTGGGAAGTGTAGGCAAAAGGATGACAAAGTCAATGTTCTCTACGGTTATACAGTAAGTTTGAGGCCAGCCTGGGATACATGAAGCCCTGTTTCAAACAACGACGAGGACAAGAATATGAACACAACAGCAGCAATTGACAACAAAAGTCGAATCAATATAAACAAAAAGATAGGAATGAGATCTGTAAACGTTAGGCACTATTAACCTCAAACATGTACTACGCGGCAAACGTGTCCTTCCAGAACCTCACAGAATGAATTCCCTTAAGACACACTTTTAATGAGAAGGAAAATCTGAGTAAAAACCCAGAGATACAGGAAAGGATGAGAGCAAAGAGTTTAAGTGTTAGGGGTTCTCAGATGGGGAGCAGGTCATTTGGCAATGTCTGGAAGTGTTCTTGGTTGTTATAACTGGGGAAGGTCCTGGTGAAAGAGGCCAGAACTACTGTTAAATATCCTACAACACGGGCCAGATCCTTACAAAGGAGGATCTATCCCCAAATCTTGATAAGTGAAGAGGTTCAAAAAGTGTGGTCTCAAATGGTTTTTGATATAAAGCAATGATAACAATCTCGTGTTACATTTGTTTAGTGTGCTTGTACATGTGTGGAATGGTGTGCTTGTACATGTGTGGAATGGTGTGCTTGTACATGTGTGGAATGGTGTACTTGTACATATGTGGACTGGTGTGCTTGTGCATGTGTGGAATGGTGTACTTGTACATATGTGGAATGGTGTACTTGTGAAGGTCAGAGGACAATGTAGGGGGTCGATTCTTTCCTTCTATGTGGGAGTTCCTGGGATCAAATACTTGTCATGATTGATGGCAAATACCTTTATTCACTGGGATATACTGCCAGCCTGAAAAAGGACAATCTTTTCAAAACAGCCCATTGTTATACTATGTTTAACATATATGAAAAATTAAGGCATATGGTGAAAACTGCCTTTATGCCAGAATCAAAGCTATCCTGTCTCTCGAAGCAAAGTTATAACATAAAGTACAAATAGATTTCATGGTCCTATCAAATACAAAGATTGTCAGACTGCATTACAAATCAAAGCGCATAAAGAATACACGATGGGAAGGCTGAAAGCAAAAATGATACAACACTGCCAAGCACACATTACCAAAAGAAGGGAGCCTCACTAATATTAGACAAAGTAGATCTCACTAGAGCACTACTAGACATACAGAAAGTCTCTGTCAATGACAAAAGCACCAGGAAAGTATGACAATTCTGAAGTTGGATAGGCATATAACATAACTTTAAGGTTGATTAAAATAAGCCTGACCAAGCTAATTTATAAATGTCAACCAACAAAAAGACCAAAATGGAAAGTTAAAAAAATAGACACTCTACTAATGCTATTTGTAAAATTAAAAATAAAATTAAGATGTGTGACTAAGAATGTTTGAGTAGCCCAGGATGGGATATAAACCTGTAAACCCAGTACCTGGAATGAAGAGGCAGGAAGATGAAGAATTTAAGGAGAGCTTCAGCTGCACACAAAGGTGAAAGAACAGCCTAGACTGTAATGGAACCCGTTCAAAAAAAACTGAGAGAAAAATGTTACCGTATTGGATGGCAAGTTTGTTAAGTAACTATAGGATGAAAACAGGCTTGAATAGACTGGTTTTGAACACAATGACTGTGTATCCACGTGCTCAGAATTTCTTGCTAATTGGGATGAAACAGGTTGGAATATAATATATAGAGAGTTCCCATTTATGTTTAAATACACATCTAATGTATATACAATATATGACATTTAAATGTATATGTGAGCATATGTAGTTAGGAGTCATAAAGGATATAATACTAAATTTGGAGCTGGAAATTGCCCACACAACAAATTCTGTTTTCTGAACATAGCAGTACAGAACGTTGCTCAGCCCACCCATTCAAATGGTTTCGAGCATTACTCTGGGCCCATAAGAAGAAAGCTGAGAAACTGTGACATGACTATGGACCTCAAAGCCCCAAATAGTTATCCTTTGGTCCTTGAAACACGTATTTGTGTATGTTTGTAATAAATTGTAATTAGGACAGCTTGTCTTTTCAGCTGCATACACTTTTGTACCATTTTGGTTTTCAAAATCAGGTATCATTTTTACAAATGTAAATTTATCTTTTAAAGCACTGATTAAAATATGAATTGAAAAACTGTGGATATGTTTTTCATCTTTACTTTCTTATGGGCTCTCATGTGGACAAGGTTGGCCAAAGGAAGGACTTTGCAGCAGTGCTGCATGGACACAGGTGGTGAGGACAGAGGGCAGAGGGGCTCCCTGTTAGTGGAGATAGAGACATCAGAGGGTCAAAGAGAGCTGTACACAGTGAAGCAGGACTTGAACCATGTAGAATGCTAGGAAACAGCAGTGTCACCTGAGCACAACAGAAATGCTCTGGTGCATCCTTTTTTATCTTGGAGCCTGAGGCAGGAGGACTTCAAGTTTGAGGCCATATTGGTAACTTAATGGCATTATCTCGAAGTCAAGAAAAGGTGGAGTGTCAACTCAGGAACAGAGTGGTCATCTAGGACGTGAAGGATCTTGGGTTCAGTCCTCAGAAATGAGGAACGAAACATGAGAATGAAGGGAGGAAAATAAACACTTTGGAATGCATAAGCTACATACTTGATAAGGACAGTGACACCCACAGTACTGCTATACCTGCGAGGTATTCAAACAGGATAATGAACCTGGGTGATTCCTCTCTAAGTACTAGAACTGGAGACACATAAAACGAAAACAAAGCCTGGAGTTAGGAGAAAAACTTTAGGAAGGAGGTTATCATATTAAAACAACTAATTTCCCACTCTTCCTTTTGATAATGAACCACTGACTCCATTCAATTAATTGCAGCTTATAATAGCATCCGAGCATAATTATTAAACGCCAGATTAACTCCTCCTCCCGATCAGGGCTGTCAGCGTCAGCATCCCCAATATGCTCAGCTAACTCTTTGCTGTGGAAGACTGTATCCTGCAGGGTGATCAGTAGCACCCGCCTCTTTACGCTGGATTCTTATAAAGCCGCTCCCAACTATGATGGAAAATGTCTCCAGACATTGCTATCTGTCCCTTGAGGGACAAATCATTCCTAATTCAGAGGCACTGTTCTAAGCTTTGAATGGAAAACTTACGCTCTTGAGTACAAATTATTTTCCATTTTGCAGGTGTGATCTTGGTTTGTGGTACAAAGCCACAACAATACATAAAGAAGCTTGCTTCGTTCCAGTGAAACTATAAGATTTTACATATCATAAAACATTTTCTCATTTCATGATTTAATTTTAAAAATTACATTTACGTATTTATTGTGTGTGCATGTGAACATGTATGTACATAGATGACACAGAGCAGATGTAGAGGTAGAAGAACAACTTTGGGGAGTATTTTCTCTCCTACCATGTATGTTGCAAGGATGGAACTCAGATTCTAGGCTTTTGGCAAGCACCTTCACATGCTGAGCCATCTCACAAGCCTGTCTTTTGCCTTTTTGAAAAATAACTAGGGATTGAATCCAGGGTGTTGTGTGTGCTGTACAAAAATTCGGCCTAAGCTAGAATGTTATTTTGAGATGGAATCCTGTCACCCAGGATGACCTCTACTTTCAACCCCCTATACCTGCCTGGATTACAGGTATGTGCCACCATGCCTGTCAGCCAGCAAACACCTACCAAAGCAGCATGGTGGAATTAGAACTGGATTTGTGACACGTGTATGGGCATTAATGTGGGGATAACTGAGATTTTAACACCTTCTGTCATCTCATCCATGTAGAGGGTAAACATTTCCTTACAAAGGTCTCAGTCCATTTCTTTCAGCAGTACTTTAAGAGTTGATTTTTCAGAGTAGACAACCTGTCCACCTTCCATAAAACATTCACTAGTATTTCAGATTTTATCCTATTACAAAATGACACTGACGTAGCTTCTATTTTTGATATCATACAAAAATAATCCTCATTTTTATAGACTGATATTTTATCTTGAAACCTGAGTGATTTCTCTTGTTGGTTATAGGAACCTTTTAAAGAGTTAGGAGCTTTTTAGATTCCACAAGATTTTCTACATTTGTGAATAAAGCTATTTTACTTCTTTTTCTCTAAATAATTTTCCAACAAATACTGGTTTATAATTGCCAAGAACTGAAATTATAAATTTTAACTTTCATTGACAAAACATATTTAGATATGTCAGCATCTATGTCCTATTTCTAAATGAAATACATTTCTAGAGATTATAAAATGTTATTTATCTACAATCTGGATTTTTTGTTTTTTTCAATACAGAGCTTCCTTGTGTAGCCCTGGCTGCCCTCAGAGAACCTCCTGAGTGCTGGGATCAAAGGTGTGCGCCACCACTACCCAGCTGTATATTAACTGTTAATTACTTGTTAATACTCAAATTTTGGACTCAAACTTGGGCCTGCCACTTAGCCACAGTCTCAGTCCTTGGGTTGTACGCTTCTGAGACAGGGTCTCATGTGATATCCAGGCAGCCCCTGAACCTCAGCTCTCTAATGCTGAGGACATAGGTGTGCGCCATCACATCCAAAGAAAGAAGACGCTTTAAAACAATGGAAGACGACTTTAGGAGAACGGAGGAGAAGAAAATTAGATGATAAAGGATTGCAGAATATTGACAAGGTGGTTATATAAAAACTAAACAAAAGTATGACCTTCTCAGACACCTAGTGAAGTATCCACAGGTAAAATTTCATCATGCAGTAGATTTCAGCTAAACTCCTGCCAAGAAAGCGACTGTATAAGCAAGTAAGTAAGGGAAGGAGACAGCGTGGAACCATGAGGCCAGTTACTGCAGCAGGACAACAGTATGGTGGTTCATGGGATACTTTCTACTTTTGAATATGGTTGAAAATTTCTATAATGAAAGGACTTTTAAAAAGAAAGCATTTGAAATACCTGCCTAATTCCACAATCTGAAACTTGGTCTTACTTTGTCTAACATTCTTTTCTTTTCAACTTTACTGGAGTTTCCCTTAGATTTTAATAAAGTTTCAACTGTGGTGCTTGGAGATTTTAAACGATACAAGGAACTGCAGAGGTAAAAGCTCTTCTCACTTCTAAACTTTTTTTTTTTTCCCCGGAGCTGGGGACCGAACCCAGGGCCCCTGAGCTAAATCCCCAACCCCAACTTCTAAACTTTTTAATGGCAGTTGAGGCTTTATTGAAAGGTAGGTGACAGCTTCTAGGAGCCCCTGGGTGTCTTGTTTCCTGGTGTTGTGCCACTGCACTGGCTAGAAAAATCCACAGAGCACTGGGAGAAGTGGTGAGAGAGATGTCCTTGCTCTGGATCTTTATGAGAAAACAATATACTTCACTAAGATAATGTTTAGTGTAAGCTTCCCACGGATGGCAATTACTGTATGAGACAAGTACCCTCTTACTACGTGAATCAGTGAACTTTCATATGGAGTATCTATGGTTACTGTATCAGCCTATCTGTCGTCCTCAAGGCTGTTGCTAGATCAAAAGTGCCTAAAAACATATTTCTCAAATTCATTTTTCAGTTTCACTACACACAGAGAACTGAACTATTCTTGAAATTGCTCGTCCCAGTCCTGAAGGGATGGCTTGTTTGGAAAACTACTTGCCGTCTAAGTATGAGGACCTGAGTTAGAGTAAGGAACCCACATAAAACAAGACACACGACACAATGACATGTAATCCCAGAATTAGGAGTGGGGACCTAAGGCTCCTAGTACCCACTGGAGAGGCAGTCTGGCCTGGTCTGAGGTCAGTGAAAGCCCCTGTATCACAGGGAGTGAACAGCATTTCTGAGGATGACAATGAGGTGGTCCTCTGATGTCCATGTGCCTGTACCTCTCCCTTAAAAATAAAAATGTTCAGGGCTAGGGAAATGGCTCAGTGGGTAAAGAGCTTACTGCAAAACCATGAACATCTCACACCTGTAACTCTGGTGCTGGGTGGGGTTGAGGTAGAGACATGCAGGTCTCCAGATGCTGGCAAGCCGGAAGGGTCAACTGGTGAGCTCTGGGTTCAGACTGAGGAGGTCACCTGGAGTCTCCCTCTTCCTTCACATGCACAGGTGCTCAGGTGCACAGGTGCACAGGTGCACAAGCGAGTGTGCGGTCTCAGAGCTGCTTTATAAAGGATAGGCACGCAACGCTCCCCAGCAAAGAAAACTAGTGATGAGCGTGTCAGAAGAGGTGCGGATGATAACCACAGAGCACCCTAGCAGACAGAGGGGGTCCAGGGGGGGTCTGCTGCTGTTGGTATTGCCATTTCCTGTCATTTTCATTTTACTGGGACACAGTCACAGTCACCTAACATCTATGGCTAATTCCAGACTACAATAGCCGAACTGAATAGTTAAGATAGAGAATAATCCATAAAGGGTTAATATTTACTATTTGGCACTTTATAGAAAAACTTGGCTCAAGCCTGGTCCCGAGAGACAGATATTTCACACCATCACACTCTGCTCCTCAGAGACTCCTGTGGCACCCAGAGATAGTTATGTCAACTTTCAGAAGTAAGAACGGAGTTACTAACAACTTTAAATTTTGTCTCCTTTTAGAACTTTGTTGGTGAAAAAAAAAAAAATCGAACATGAAGCAAGCGGTTTGGTTCTGTCTCCTTCTGCTTATTCTGCTTACTGTCTTTCAAACCGACTGTGAACCAAGTCCCAGAAGGCAAAGGAGGAGGATGCACCAAAGACTCAGGAAAAGCTCTTCACTCTACCCCAGAGCCGACAGGTGGCTTGAAGTTCAGCAAACCACTGCTGCACCAGATGCTGGGCTACCCACTGCCCACTCTGATTACAGTGTGGAGGAAAACATACAGTCACTTCTAGGCAATCTTGGAGTAGAATCAAGTTACGGTGTGCTACCAGGTAAGACAACGTGTGAGGAGAAAATGTCTCCATGAGCTGAACTCTATATAGGAAAAACAGAATAAAATTTTGTGCTACCTTCTGATATATAAACACAAAATTTAAAATAACTGTAAAAATTATTCATGAAACATATTTATACAAATTGTTGGAAAAAGTCTTATTTCTCAGTCTGAAACAGAAATTATCAAGTGATCATATTCACAACACAAACTATATAGCCAATTAGTAAAATGCCTTTCCCTTATTAAGACATTATCTAGAGTGGAAGTCAATCAAATAATTTTGACTCAGGGTGATTTGTTTGTTTGTTTGCTTTTTGGTTTTTTTGAGACAGGGTTTCTCTGTATAGTTCTGGCTGTCCTAAACCTCCTTTGTAGACCAGGTTGCTTTCAAACTCAGAGATCCACCTGTCTCTTTCTCCCAAGTGCTGGGATTAGGGGCACCACCACACCTGGTTTCTATTTAAATATTTTCAAGATAAACTTTTGATAAGTAATAATGGAATGAAAGCCACTGAATTTATTTTATACAGAATACTGACTTTTTTCTTTTTTTAATTAATCATTTTATCCATTTACATTTGAATACTGACTTTTTAAAGGATGAAAAGACTAGAAATTCTGCCAAAGATCTCAAGGAATTATTTTTAAAACTAGTCTTTAATGATTACCGATTTTCTAAGTTTGGAAGAAAAAAGGTAAACATCTTATAGGTATGTTGCCATTAAACAAAACCTTGAAAGACAATTCATACCTCTTTATTCTTTCATGAAATTAACAAATAACAAAATTACATGTAAAAGGGGACTTAGGATATATTTGCTACAAATATAAATGGCAGGTCCATTAAGTGCTAAGTAAAGACACCATCTCAGCTAACTGAAAGCTACAGAAGGAAGTGGAAAGCCCCACACATGCATGCATGTGACTTCACAGACTTAACATTTTAGAATTTATTTACATTTTTATTATTTGTGAGTACAGGATATTTGCATGTGTGTGGGTGCCACATACCAAAGCACACATGTGAAGGTCAGACAATGCCCTAAGAAGTCAATTTTTCTCTTTCCACAGTAAGCACTTTTATCCACTGAGCCATCCCTTGTTGGCACAAACATCATTTTTTTTGTGAGACACTATTATTATTTTAAAAAATACTTAGGACTAGAGAGATGGCTCAGTGATTAAGAGCTCTGGACATTTTTATAGAAAAACCAGGTTCAGCCCCTAGCACCCATGAAGTAGTTAAGGACAATGTATAACCCTAGTTTCAAAGGATCTGGTGTCTTTTGACTTTTGGAGGTACTGTATACATGTGATGCACATATATACAAGCAGGCAAAACATGCACGCATATGAACATTCTTATATTGAGGAGTTTTATATTAACATTTTATACTGGGGTAGAGACAGGTAGGTCTCCAGATGCTGGCAAGCCAGAAGGGTCAACTGGTGAGCTCTGGGTTCAGACTGAGGAGGTCACCAGGAGTTGCCCTCTTGCCTTCACATGCACAGGTGCTCAAGCGAGTGTGCTGTCTCACACTGCTTTGATCCTAGCGTGTCAGAAAGACAAATTACCACATGTCCTCATAGTAGATCTGATTTAATTTTTTTTCCTGAGATGGGGATTTTCATGTTGCTCAGCTGGTCTTAAACTTCTAGATCCCATAGTCCTCCTGCCTCAGCCTTCTTAGTTGGGACTACAACAGGTACAACTCACTGACTTAAATTAACACAAAATATACCACCACCACCAAAACCTACAAGTTGGTATTATTAAGAGTACAGAAAATGCACTAGACATTTCCAAATGGTATAAAAACATTTTCCAATAGTACTCAAAGTACTTAAAAATAGTTAAGATTCTAATTTATTTTCTTCATATGTGGGTTTTTCTTTTTAATTTATTTATTTTTTATTGTGAAGGGTGTAGTTTTGAAACAGGGTTCCTCTGTGTAGCCTTAGCTGTCCTAGAACTAGCTCTGTAGACCAAGTTGGCCTTGGACTTAGAGATCCACCTGTCTCTGCCCTCCAAGTGCTGGGATTAAAGGAGCTCGCCACCACCTGCTCCTCTCACGTGCTTCTGACATGACAGCTAGCTGTACAGAGGCCAGGGGCCAACCTGCTCAAGTCATCTCTCCGTCCACTTCAGGTCCTGGGGATTGAAGTCAGGTGTCAGGGTCTGTCATGACTGGCGGTAGGGGCTGCAATCACCCAGGCATCTCAGCCCATGCTTTGTTTCTGTTGTATTTACACACATCACACATGCTTCACTGCTGTTAAAGCACAATCCAGTGTTTGGATCAGTGACAGAAACGACAGCCACAGGACCGTATCACAGCTAACACCAGAACTCACTCCCAGCTAGTTGTATTTGGCTTCCTCAGAGTGTGACCACACAATAAAGCAAATGTAAAAGGTTCATCATTTTGGTATGTGCATTTTATTTCAAAATGCAGTAACAACCGCACAGGGCTGTCTTGCAGAGTAGACTGCAGAAGCATGCTGTTTTATCTTTGACTGTGTGCCTATGCACAGGGTGAGCTGTGCACTCATCAGTGCGCTCGCCCTTCTGTTCTGGGACAGAGCTACACTGTTGCCTGTCCTGAATTTAGGTGTGGCCATACAACTTACTGTGCCAGGAGAATTAAACACACAAGAACTCAAGCATGATTTGTAACTTGTATTTTTCATTCCTGGGCAATATGAAAGTCTGCTAGAGGAAGCATGCTGTCTGTTGCAGAGTGACCATACCCAAGCTGAGCCCCAGCATGTCAAGATTGTATAACTTTAAGTAAATGAAAAATGGTTGTGTTTTCATGGTTGTTTTTCCTATGACAGAACTTAGTCTATCTTGACAGATAGAAGACACGAAATTCAAAGAAAACCCAGTTACTAGAAGATGTATGCAGAAGCAAAGAGGAAGAGCCAATTGTATTAGGCTTTGGACTATATTTTTACCCATTCAGGGATTCTGATAATCTTGCAGAGCATGGTGGTGTACTCCTTTAATCCTAGCACTCAGGAGGCAGGGGCAGAGGGGCAGAGGGGCAGATGGATTTCTTGTGAATTTGAGGCCAACCAGGCTACATTAACAGAAACCCTGTCACTCACAAACAAACAGTCACCTTTCTCTTTTAGGAAAGAAAGGACACTGCTCTGTAAAGGGCATGGTCATGTACAACAAAGCTGTCTGGTCTCCTGAGCCCTGCACCACCTGCCTCTGCTCAAATGGAAGAGTGCTTTGTGATGAAACTACGTGCCCCCCCAAGGCATGCCCCTATACCGTCAAACCGGAAGGAGAGTGCTGCCCCATCTGCTCTGACACTGGTACACAACATAAAGCAAAGTATCATGGATATTTAGTCTCTAACTTCTATTTATTTTTATTTTATCATTACATTAAGGCGTAACTTATTATAAATGTAGTCATCATGGTACTGAAAATGTAGCTCAGTGCTGAGAAACAGATATATTTAGGAAGACGTATTTGGGGTACAGGAATAGATGTGGCTCTATAGTTCTAGTTCTCAGACCAAGTCAGGTTGAACCTGATTCTATTTCATGTGTGAATCTTTTAAGACTTTAGAGACATAGTGGTAGAGTTACTACAGTAAAACCTGACTTATACAAGCATCATCCTAGTTAATCAAGCTTGTCAGGAATATGCTAATCACTATCATGAGAACAAAGGAGTGATTTATAACCAAAGCAAACAAAGCTTCAACCCTCCTGGGTCTTCTGTTCATCTCCCGCAGGAAGCACAGGAATCCGGTAGTGGTCTGAGGAGTCCCAACAGAGCGCAAAGTGTGGACTGGGGCTTGGTTTCCTTGAGTGGCATTTCTATATTGGAGATCACAGCATGGGTTTCACTGGATGCGTACTGATCTGTTCTCAAATGAGACTTGTTCCTGAACAAGGGTGTGTGCCTTCTGGAGGTTGGCTTAGGTCTCCTGGAAGAAAGTTTAGCTAGTGACTTATGAAAATAAGTATGTTAAATAACTTGACAGATACAGGTTGACAGGGACATTTTCTCTTGTCAATATCAAGCCATCTCCCCTTCCCCCATAGATGACCAAAGGACAGGTATCTACAAAAGACTCCTGCCAAGAGGAACTTCAGGAACTGTACTTTGCTTCATGCTAGTAGTTATTTCATGGCGGCACTGTAATCAATCTATCATCCATCCATCCATCCATCCATCCATCCATCCATCCATCCATCCATCTATCTATCTATCTACCTACCTATCTATCTACCTATCCAATGAATGAGAACACTGTCACTGTCTTCACACACACCAGAAGAGGGAATCAGATCTCATTACAGATGGTTGTGAGCCACCATGTGGTTGCTGGGAATTGAACTTAGGACCTCTGGAAGAGCAGTCAGTGCTCTTAACTGTTGGGCTATTTCTCCAGCCCCGTACTTTCTTTCGAGACAAATTCTCATGGTGTAGCTCAGGCTGGCCTGGAATGTGCTATGTAAGACCAGGCTAGCCTCAAATTCACAGAAATTTCACTGCCTCTGCTTCTGTCAAGGCAGAAGGGCTAGGATTAAAGACATGCACCACCAAGCCTGGCCTGAAGCATTATACTTTTAAAAAATGTTAGGTGTGCTTGTTGAAACTGACTTCTTAGAGTAACATACGAGGCTTATAGGCAAGATTCAGAAATTCTTAGACATTTTTTTCAAAGGACCTGAAGTCTTCTTGAAATGTAGTTATTTTAGAGAAATAAACTTGGACACAGAGAGGACTTACATGTTTAAATAGGATACCTTTAGCTTCCACTTATTATTTCCCCCCCTCTTCTTGTGCATGTTTTGCTATGGGTTGTAAAAAACAAATCTTCAGACTTTATAACACATATTGAATGATATCACAAGCAATTTTTTCAAATATATTTCTGTGTTTCTTTCAGGGCTAGTTTGTATAAGACTACCAATTAAAAGTAGAGAGATGATTAGCTCAATTTATAACTGATGGGAGAAAGCCTAAACACTGTGAACTCATTTTTCTTCAGAACTCTTCACTCACAGTGAAACTACACCCAGATTAGATCTTCTCTACTGTCTGTCAAAGATCTACAGAACTTATCTATTATAGTGATATACTATCTAATGACATCATAGCCTTACAAGAAAACTGCTTTTTATTTTGTATCATGTGGCAATATTATTCCCTCTTTAGCTTACCAATTAGTATATTTTCGTGAAAATAGTATTACATTATTTAGTACAAAAGCAGTACTAAGGTTCATAGACACCAAAATCACATGTCTATAGTAAATCCTACAAAAGAGATAGAAGTTTACAGTTAACTTCAAGAAAAACTTCAACTGCATTTCAGTTTACGTAGCAGTCAAGAACATAGAGGGAATAATATTTACTAACCTCATTTCCATTATGACTTTTTCCATTCACTAACATCAACTTGCATCCATTGCTTCATCCTTCTGTGACCAGTAGCCTCCTATTCTCTACTCAGTAGTGGAAACTACATAATAAAACTGAGTTTTCTGGTGATTCTTCAGAACAACAAGAATCCATTAACCAAGGAAGAAGGAAGGAAGAGGACAGTGAGGAGGAGACTGAGAGAGAAGGAGAGGAAGAGGAGGAAGAGGAGGAGGAGGAGGAGGAGGAGGAGGAAGAGGAGGAAGAAGATGGTGTAAGAGGAGATGTGTTCAGAATGTCTTCCCGGTTAATACCTGGAATCCCAAGAGGCAGGCCACGCCTGCCCAGAAGCTGTTCTCTGTCCTACAGGACTATCAGTTGCATTTATGGAGACTTCACTGAGATCCCACCCATAACAGCACCAGAAGTAACGACCCTGGAGCTGGTTGGTAAGAGATGACAACTTCCTCCATGCTCAGATACAAAGGGTGCATTTTACTGCCTATGAGTGCTGCTTTAACTTACTAGGTAATGACTTTATCATCTTCATACAGATCACCTGTGCAGCAGAGATGGGCATGCTGCAGACTGTAATCAAACGGTGATTTCCCAAGGAGGATTTAAAACAATCAGCTTTAATGGGGTAGACTTTGTGTAATAAAACTTATTTATAATGTATAGCTTTACATGTTTTTACAAATGTGAACACTACCACAGTTCAGATAAAAAATATTTCTATTACTTCTGCAAACTCCTTGTATCTCCATTTCCTTCAGTTGTTGTCCACCATGAAACTGACCTGTTTTCTGTGTTTATTGAGTTGGTCTCTGAACTTTACTAAATAGAACCACACAGTATTAGACTTCTAATGCTTTAAAAGTCCCCAGTTCATTCCTTTATTTCTTAGCAGTGCCTTATTGTATAAATCAGCCAGAGAATGATTTTTTTTCAGTATAAGGCAGTTTTGTTTCAGGCTAAACCACCCACATACAGATGTTTGTGGTGACTTATACCTTCATTTTTCACTACACCTAGACGCAGCACAATGGGCTGAGAGATACGGCGACTTATTTTTAAGAAACTACCCGGGGCTGGGGATTTAGCTCAGTGGTAGAGCGCTTACCTAGGAAGCGCAAGGCCCTGGGTTCGGTCCCCAGCTCCGAAAAAAAAGAACCAAAAAAAAAAAAAAAAAAAAAAAGAAACTACCCAACACTTTTTAAGTTGGCTGTCCCATTGTTACAAGAAGCTATTCTATAACCTCAGCAGAGTGTATCATCCATGTGCTGTCCAGACCCTTTGTCTATATGTCTATCACGCTACTGGGGAATGTTCTGAGTGGTGGAGTATTAAGATCTCATTTGTGTGAGTGCGTGGCTTATAGGGATACCATGGCAGAGGTGTCCTTAGGATGCAGAGGTAAGGAGATCTGGACGGATCCAAGATATATGTGCAGGAATGGAAGTTTGCAATGGGCTGCTGTCAGTGTCATGGTCTTCTTGACAATAGATTTTCATGTAAAGTCACTGAAGGAATCTGCATACCTGGCAAAGCCATCTCCCATCGGTCTATGTGGCAGGTACCCTCTGCCTTACTCAGAAACTCAATGAAAGACTGAAGTCACAGGAAGAATGAATAACCCATATAGGGTTATACAGTCATTGTTTGAAGCCATTGTTTTAAGGTATTTTTTTAAGTCATTATTGAAGATGTTTATAATCATTGATGACTGTACTTAGACAAATGTTAAGACACAAGTACATAAAATAGAAAGACATAGGATCCTTTTAGCTTGAAGACAGAAAGGTATACGATCAGATATGGTGGGTTTTATGAGCTAGGCTTTTCCTAAGTTTCTTACACAGAGAAGGAAACATGCTCATATACACTGAGGAATTTTCCTTGATTTCTTGGATATGTACAGCATTATGATTCTAAGACCAAGGAAAAACATGAAGCAAGCAGTCAGCTTCTGTGTAGACTCAGAGAAACACATCTTGGTTGTGAATGAACAATGCTACTATCTGTCCCTGCCCAACAGCCAACAGCCAGTGGTGGTGGCTTCTAGCTTTATGTGCAGCATGAGGACCTGACAAGACGGTTTTGACGGTCCCATTCCATGTTGTTGTTTTCCAAGTGTGCACTTGTTTATCTATTTCCTGTCCTTGTTCTGAATGCTGCTCTACTTTCCAATGCAAAGCTTCCTCTTAACATTCATATAGAGAGACATGCATGCACATAGGAATATATGTATATGTCTATATATGCACGTGTGTCTAATGAAACTGTTGTACACCCTAGGGAATTCAATCATCTCCATTCCAAATGAAGCATTTAATGGATTACCAAATTTGGAAAGACTTGATCTGAGCAGAAATAATATCACTTCTTCAGGCATAGGTCCAAAAGCATTCAAGGTACACACTTCTATTAGTAGTAACAATATGACTCCTACTGGCTGTGGTTGGAGGCGGGAAGGGAAAACTCAGCAGACAGGTTTTTATTAAGTTTTCTCTCTGATGTCCTTAAGTCACAGCTACTTCTCTCTTGGTCAGAGTCTGCTGTTTTACATATGTTAACCTTACGCGATGACTGGTGACAGTAAGATCAGACAGAATTAATGTTTTGAATTTAAGGAATAGTTTCTCTCTAGCAGGTGAAGTTCATTAAAGTCTAGTCTCTTAGCCTGTGAAGAATTGTCCAGTAAGTAATAAAGGAGAGTTTATCTAGAACCTCTATTAAAATGGTTAGGTCAATAAGGTGAAGCTTTCTTACTTTTGCACAGTGGACTGAATATGGTGGAGAATATTTTGGCAGGGAGAGTTTACAAAAAGCACGCACTCATATGAAAATTAGCATTAGATAGATGGAGTGGAGTGAAAGAGAAAGGACAGCAAATATTCAAAGGTAACCTTTGATGAAGAAAACAGATTTGACTGAGCAATTTCTTTTGCAAAAGGAGAAAATACTGAAAGCTCAAGGAATGTCAGGGAAAAAATAGAGAAGAAAAGTTGGTGTTCATAAATATGAACACATAGATTACATGTGTTAAAGTTTTAATTAAAGCACACTGTATGTCACTAGGTTAAATTTTCCCTGCTGAATAATATTCTGTGCCCTTGATCTGTCCTCGAAGGAAATAACTGGTCTCTTAGAGTCTTTCCTAGTTCTCTGAAGTCTAGACAGGCAGATGAGGGGATGCCCCAGTACCTGCTTCATATTCTCTATCCTTCTAATCAAACTAATAGTTTCATAGAGGGTCAATTCTAGGATACTAGGATTGAGTAAGAGACAAAATGTCATAGATTATCTGCTTCTTGGTTGGGGACTCTTTGTCCTGGTGAAACATAGACATGATCCCTGTAGATATCCATCATTCCCTGCCCGTTTGGTGGTGCAGGACAGGTCTGCAATGAGCATGCAATCTTAGATGTGGAGACATTCAACTGTTCAGAAGTCAACTGTTTGTTTGAGTGAGCACATACAATCACAGGGTTTCGAAACTTTCATTATATTTTTATTATTTAAAACAAATTTTAATTTTAAATATATTTTGATCATATTTCTCCCCCTCCAAGTCCTTTCCAGATCCTTTCTCCATCTCTATGCACCTAAATAGTACTATTTTATAATTTTCTACCATAAATATTAGTGTAAATAGGAAAATGAACTTTACAACTACCTTAAAATTACTTATTAGCATTCACAACAAATTCAAATTATTGCAGTTAATTCTGTTTTTGCTAAGGAGGTAAAATCTCAGGCCTTACAACATAAGACTGACTGTTATATGGGGAATATTGAAAAATAACTGTTACTGGAAATATGGTAACTTAGAGATTTGTCTTTTAAGCTTTTGAAGAAGTTAATGCATCTGAACATGGACGGAAATAATTTGGTACATATTCCTTCTGAATTACCATCTACACTAGAAGAACTTAAAATAAACGACAACAATCTCCAGGCTATCGATGAGAAGAGCTTATCAGGTATTTAAATGGTGTGTGGGGTGGGGTGGGGTGGTGCATTAGTGCCTGCTTTGGAAATCATAAGTGAAAGACGTCAGGTGTCTTCCTACATTATTTTCTTTGTTTGTCGTTTGTTTTTGTATTTTATTTTGTTTTTGAGATAAAGGTCTCTCATAGAATCTGGACGATTGGTGACTGGTCAATACAGTAAGTCTACAGGGTCTTTCTGTTTCTGCTTCCTAGAGCTGGGATTATAGGCACATCCTGTAACCGAATATTGGGGATTTGAACTCAGGTACTCATTGTTGAAACAGCAAGCACTTTAGCTACTGGGCCATTTCCCCAGTCCTACTTTAAAAAAAAAAATTCTTCTCTCATATAATACGTTCTGACCACAGTTTCTCCTCTCTCCTCTTCACCACTCCCCAGATCCACTCTGCCTCCTTTTCCCTTTAGAAAAGAACAGGCTTCCCAGGAATACCAACCAAACAGTATCTCAAGTTGCAATAAGACTAGGCATTTCCCCTCATATTAAGGCTGGATGAGGTACCAGGGTAGGAAGAAAAGGGTACCAAAAGCAAAAGAATCAGAGACAGCCTCCACCCCCACTGTTAGTCCCACAAGAAGGCCAAGCTACACAACCATAACATATACGCAGAGGACCTAGGTCACACCCATACAGGTTCCATGATTGTTGATTCGGTCTTGTTGGTTCTGACTCCTGCTTAGTTGATTCTGTGGGCTGTGTTCTTGTGGCGTCCTTGACCCCTCTGGCTCCTACAATCTTTCCTCTCTCTCTTCCATAGGACTCGCTGAGCTCCGCCTAATGTTTTGCTGTGGGTCTCTGCATCTGTTCCCCTCAGCTTCTCTGATGATAATTAGTCTAGGTTCTGGTCTACAGTATAGCAGAGTATCATTAGGTAGTACTTCATTGATGCTTTTTTCTCTTGGTGACCCAGACCAACATTTTTAAAATGATATGTTTTATAATCATTCTCTACTGTCCTATAGAAATTGGTTTATTGTATTGCTAATGTGTGAAATGTGTAAATAGAAAATTTCGGACTATTTCACCATTAAGTTAATAAGCTAACCTTAGTCACTTACCCAACAAATAATACATCTCAATACTATCGTCTTTTCAACGTTCTTTAAAACAACAAAAACAAACCCCACCTTAATCTTATGTAAAACTTTTTCTTATGAGCCAGGTGTTCATCACTCGCAGCAGTGACTCTCACACCCCTTTAATATCTGAAGTGTCGTGCTAACACTCCCTGAGCACCATGTGTTTAGGTGACTCCAGTGTCCTCATGCACTGCTACTTACTTTGCTATACACTGGAGCCTCAATCCAAGTGTGTGCACGTTCTGTATGAAGACAGAGTAAACTCGCACTGTATGTGAGGCAGAGGTGCTACTACACAGTGGGGCAAGGAACCTCACAGAAGCAGCCCTGGCAGCTCCATCTTGAGTGTGGTTTAAGTTGAAGTCCTGCTGATTCCATAACCCATGCACAGGAAATGAGGCTGTCACCACAGCTTGGCGTTCTGATGGACAATTTAGTAAGGTGTGCATACCTGCTGGAGTGGACTTTTGCTCTCTCTCCATGAGAGCAGCTGAAGTTGCTGAACCACAACTGCACAGAAGTATCATATTTCATGTTGTACAAATCCTAACTAAAACTTTAGATTGGCTTATGAATTCCTTTAAGATTGCTTGATCCTCTTTTTCATCTTCATAACTATCTAGCATTGCTCTTGAAGTATAGAAGAAGAGAGAGGATGGCTAGTCCACCCAGGACTACAAATAAACACTCTAGAAACACAAAGTATTTATGTGAGAGGGGCAAAGTGTGCTGTGTCTCACAAAAATGCTCTGCTTACTAGAGTTGAAACTAGTTCTTAGGCAATATTGAGAGAGTATATAAAGTAATAAACAACCCAAGTATTCCATTAGCTTCCAAAAAAACCTCATAAGAAAAACTCTTCCATTGATGAGAGAAGAGCAGCAACGATGAGAACTGCCAAATGTGAGAATTACATAGCTATGGAAATACTCAGTCTCCAGATGGATTTGAGTGTGCACATGAAAAACATTAATAAACACAGATTTTGATGGGCTTTGTCATATGGAAAGGACACTGGAAACTCTAATTTCTAACTGCTCTGTTAGACATAAAGGATCACAGAATTGAGAACAAGGATATAAATAGGCTGAGTTTACATTCCTAGTTCTGCTATTAAAGTGATAACTTACAAAACATAAATTACTCCTTTTTCTGTTCTTAGGCAGGGTCTTAGTCTATAGTTCAGGGTGGCCTTGAACTTAGAATCTTTCTACCCCAACTTTCCAGGCATGTTTTACTATATATACTTACTATCTGCAGTTTTTCTTATATATCCCCGGACAGCTTCTCAGAACACCTTGCCCCTCTCACATAAATACTTTGTGTTTCTAGAGTGTTGATTTGTAGTCCTGGCTGGACTAGCCATCTTCTCTCTTCGCTCTATGCACCAAGCACCAACCATATGCTGGTGGCCAGAAAAGAAAATCTCTTCTGCTATCTCAAATAAGAAATCTCTTGGTACTTACTGGCAGCTTAGATTTTTACTCCTGCTGTGTTAGCCCCTGGGGTGCTGGATATTCCTTGTCTGGGGAAGCTTCTGGGCTCCCATGCCTCTGGTGAGTTCTGTTGCTGTGGATGGCAGCTAGCAGGTAAGCTACTTTAGCCAGTGCTGCCACAAGTCTTTCTGTATACTGCCTCCAATAGCTACTGTTCTCTAGGCATCATTCCCTGTGGCTATTTACCAATGGTCTTTTAAATCACGGATACAGAGAAATGGAAAACTAGGAGAGAAAAGGCCTATGAAAGAGAAAGATAATTCTAGATGCTGTAGGGGCTGTAGGCAGGATGGGTTGGTAGTCAAGTGTTGTGGGAGGTGAGTGTATAGGGACACATATGACAAGTGAAGGAGACCATTTGAGACGTTGACTGTACTAACAGAAAGGGAGGCTCTACCACAAGACACAGAGGGGGCAGTGAGAGACCGCTGTGCTTTAGAGCATTCTTGTCATGGCTAACAACTAGAACAATCAAACCAAAGTCAGCGTGGCTGTTATATTCTACCAGGAAGCCTAATATGTCATCTTATCCACAGTGGATCATGATCTTACCCACAATAGGGACTTTTACCTCTATTGTCTGGTTATGAATCCTTTCAATAGTGACCTCAGATCTAATTTAACTGTATTGTTCTTTGCCCCACGTCTGACGTACAGAACAGAGAAAACAGAACCGAAACACAAAGCATTGTGAACTTGTTTTTCCAAGGTGTCATAATAAATTTTACTTGCATTCTCCACTTTTCAATGGAGAATTAAACTTCAAGATCTCAACATATATATATTTGAGAACTGCTGGATCCTCTGTACCTTTAATTTCAGAAATAATATAGAAAAAATATAATTATGGATCCCAGTTTCCTGGCTGTCTTCCCTACTTCCTATAACCCAATCCTTGATTGATCCTAAGTACCAGCATCAGAGTAATCTGTTCTCACGTGGCATTCGTCATAGCATCCTGAGAGTCAAACCTACATTCAGGACACATGGGCACCCTCTCTGAACAACAGTTTTATCCTGTTGCACATAGCACACCTCAGGGTGAGGTCTTCATCTCAGTGAGCTCAAATAGGTCTTGCATCTGCATGTGCTCACGGGGCTGTTTCAACCTGAAAATCCTCTTAACTCAATCTAAATCTTTGTATCCATAAGAGACTCTCACTTCCACCACACTCCAACTCACACTGCATTCTCTTAAAATCTTCAGTCATTTTCTCTCTACTCCTCACATGACTCTTGTTGCTGTTGCCCAGAAGAGGCCTGAGCTTCATATGGCATTTGTTGAAATCCTGACGACAGTGTTGAACAGAAAAACATCCACTACACGGGGAATGAACTTCTGACTCAGAGGCCCCGGGGTATATCACTGGTGAATGGTGTGTGCTTTATTTGACCTAGATGATACCACTCCCGAGGCCAGTAGAAACATTGTAGAAAAACACAAGACAGACAGACAGACAGACACAGACACTTGTTTGTATAAAGGCCTGGTAGCTCTCAGTCTGAATACACTGAAAAATTCCGATCATCTTTTTTAAATAGAACAAAAGAAAACAAAACAGCTTTTGTTTGGCCTTACTCTGTGCTGTAAGTGACTATTATGGGAATTCAGAGCTCTGATAGCATTTCCCCTTTTTCTTTTTGGTAGTGATGGTGGTGGTTCAAGACAGAGTCCCATTAGGTAGCTCAGGCTGTTCTGGAATTCATTAGGTAGACCAGGCTGGCCTTGAACTCATAGAGATCCACCTGCCTCTGCCTCCTGAGTGCTGGAATTAAAGTTATGTGCCACTATGCCCAACATTCGTCTATATTTCTAACTCCCTTGTTGAGAGATTGAGGGTTTTACCAGACTGTGCTCCTTTCTGTGTTACAGAGAAAGGGATCACGATCCCATTGCCTACTGCACTGCCAATTCATACCTATAGGTATTTACAAATGCATCCAGTGACTTTCATAACACTCTTACTCCTTGTCCAGTTGAATTCCAAATTCCTGCTTAACAAGTGTCTTGGTCATGGTTATCATTATTGAGATGAAACACCATGACAAAAGCAACACGGGAGGAAAGGTTTTATTTTGCTTAACTTCCACATCACTATTCATCATCAAAGAAGTTATAAGAGGAACTCAAGCAGGGCAGGAACATGGAGACAGGAGCTGATGCAGAGACCATGAATGGGTGCTGCTTACTGACTTGCTCAGTTTGCTTTCTTATAGAACCCAGGGCCACTATCCCAGGGATGGCACTGCACACAATGACTGGGCCCTCCCTTGTCAATCACTAATTATAAAATACCCTACAGGCTTGTGTTCAGCCTGCTCTTATGGAGGCATTATCTCAATTGAGGTTCCTTAACTCTCAGATGACTCCAGTTGTCTTAAATTGACATAGCCTCATAGGCAGCACAGTCTCTGGCAGTGATTCTTACTCTGTCCCCTTCTGTGCTTCCTTGTTTCTGCTCCTTACTCATATTTATGCCTTTCAATACCTAAATGAATTTCCCCAAACAAAAATTCTTGTCCTGTAGAGCTGTGTAGATGTCATGTATATAATACTCAGGAAAAGAATTTATGGGGGAAATAAAGATAAAGAAATTACAAATCTCCAAATTGAATTTTTTTTCAAATGGTTTCTTTCCTATTTTTACTGTTTCTTCTTTCTGCAGTGCCAGGGCTCTAACCTAGATCCTAGGCAAGTGCTCTGACACTGAACTGCACCATCAACCCAAACTGTGTGCTTTTAAAGTTATTCTAATATTTGGATTATTTTATTTTTCTAGACTTAAATCAACTTGTCGCTTTAGAATTGGAGGGAAACAATCTCAGTGAAATCAATGTCAACCCTCTAGCTTTCAAATCCTTGAAGAACTTATCATACCTACGTCTGGGAAAAAACAAATTCAGAATCATACCACAAGGTCTTCCAGCTTCTATTGAGGTACTGCCATCTCTCTTCTGTTTCGTGAGACAGGATCTCACTATATAGGTCAAGCCAGCCTTGAAATCATGATTCTCCTGCTTCAGCCTCCTGAGTGCTGGAACGGTGTGTGCCATTACACTGTTCTTCTAACATTTTAAATGCATTACATATTACAGAAATATACAAGATAAATATATCCTTTAAATGTTATTATGATTGGTGTGTGTGTGTGTGTGTGTGTGTGTGTGTGTGTGTGTGTGTGTGTGTGTGTGTAAGTCAGAGCACATTTGGAAGAATGGTGGAAAAGAATTTTTCCACCATGGACTCTTGGGCTCAAATTCAGCTCAATAGGCTTGTGTGGCAAGCATTTACTACTTACTAAGCTATCTTGCTGGCTCCAAAACAAATGTATATTAGAAAACCACTGTAACATATATTAAACTCAAAAAAGCTCTTGTCCTATATACAGAAGAACTGTCATCTAAGTAGTAGATTTCCCTGATAAAATGAAGAATGGCAATGATGACAGTTCTTGGTGGAGAAGAGACTAAATTATCCCAAACCAGAACAACCAAGTTTAATGTTTGTCCCTGTCCTAATTAGGGTTGACCAAAGCAACTTGGAGAGGAAAGGGTTTATTTTGCTTACACATCCACAGCACTGTTCATCACTGAAGGAAGTCAGGACAGGAACTCAAGCAGGGTAGGAATGGAGGGGTGGTGCTTACTGCCTTGCTCTCCTGGTTTGTGCAGTCTATTTTCTTATTGAACTCAGTGCCACCAGCCCAGGGATGGTACGACCCACAGTGGGCTGGGCCCTCCCCATCAATCAGTTAGGAAAATGTCCTACAGGCTGGTCTCCAGTCCAATCTTATGGAGGTATTTTCTTAATTGAGGTTCCCTCCTCTCAGAGGATTTTAGTTTGTGTCAAAATGACATCCAAAAAAAAAATCCTCAATCCACAAATTGAGTGAAACTACATTTTGACTTAATAGTAACAATATGGATGGACCTAAGAATTGCACCAATAAACTGTGGACTATGTCAGGAACTCAGGCTTAGAAATTTTCATCAGTTCTACCCCAAAGTGTGCTATACATAACTTCAGGCTCTAGACCTGGTTCTTGTTGCAAAGGTCTGGTGTCCCTAGTGGTTCTTAGGAATGCTCTCCTGTTCAGCTGGTCTTTTGCCAACAACTGTCAATTTCTTGAATTAGGAACATAAGGTCCAGAGAGTCTCTTGCAGGCCAAGCTGGAACTCAGGTTTCCTTATCTGAAGTTGTTTCTACCATATTCCATGTTGACCCAAGAAGCCAGTATACAGTTCCTCTAGTCCTACTGACCCAGAACAGAGGGATATTTATTAGGCTCACATGCTCTGGCTTCTTCCTATGGCTAGTAAAAGAGACATAGGCATGTAACTCTGGATTTACCAGTACTGGGCTTTATATCATTATCAGTTAGTTTTTGTTTTTAAAGAGAACCTTATTATCCTAGGCTGGGCTTGAACTCCTGATCCTCCTGCTTCTAACTCCCAAGTGTTGAGCTTTTAGGCATTTACCACCATGTCCTGCTTTATTTGTTACTGGGGACAAACACATAGCCACAAGCCCTCACCTAAGTAACGAAGACATAAGACTCCTGGACCTATCCTCGATTTTCTTAGTCTGATGCTTTATCTGCAAGGTCAGGCACCTAAAATAGTTTTTTAAAGATACAAAATTTTTGGCTTAATTGGTACCCATCTGACAACTTGAGTTTGATCCCTGAGATCCACATTGTGGAGACAACTGATACAAGTTGTCTTCTGATCTTCATATATGTGTCTATTCACATACACATATGCACACAAGATAAATACAGTAACATTTTAAATACTTTGATACATTCAACTGGCAAACACATGCATGTTCCACTTAGGTTCATGCCTGAACTTCCCAGCCTGGCTTCAGAGTCCTCAGCATATGGATGAGTATCTCAGAACCTACTTACATAGCCCTTCCTGGGATTACTTAGGTTGGAGTTTGTACTTGAAAAGGCTTATGATGTGATTCTGATGTACACTTGAGTTTGGAAATCTCTCACATAATTCATCCCTTAATTACACAGGACAATAAAAGCAAAACCCCGAAGGTTCCTTTATGCATTTTAAACAAATGCCAAAATTGAGTTGCAAAAAAAAAAAAAAACCCATGATATGAATAAAATTACATTTAATACATAAGCCAATCCTACATGTGCATTTTAACTATACAGAAATAAATATTTAGTGATTCAGAGACTTTAGTAAAAGTTTTCTCTAGGGGTTGGGGATTTAGCTCAGTGGTAGAGCGCTTGCCTAGGAAGCGCAAGGCCCTGGGTTCGGTCCCCAGCTCCGAAAAAAAAGAACCAAAAAAAAAAAAAAAGTTTTCTTTAATACCAGCATCTTGAAGGTGTCCAGCTACTAGAGACTTAAGTAGTTCTAGCAGGTTGTACTCTTATCCAAATTAATGTTCCTATGAACTCTACTGTTGTGAGTAAACATATTATAACTCAAGTATAAAAACATGAGCCTAAAATAATTATAAGTATTATGGGATGGTGAGAAGCAGCTCTAAAGCTAGTGCTCAGTCAGCCTGGCACTCATGCATCTGCCCTGGAACCTACAGTGCGTGTTACTCTTTCCTCAGACCTGAGCTTCTCACTGGTGAGTTGTGATTATTTCTACTTCCGATGTTCAGTGTTCTGTAGCTCAGGTGACATAATTAATGTAAGTTTTATAAGGCAGAAAACTTGTACAATTATGTTATGCTGTATCATCATATGTCACACATAGCTAAACGCTAAGTTTATTTGTTTGAAGAGAGAATACACTTGGTAAAACGCTCACCACACAGATGTAAAGATCCACATTTGATTTCCAGTACTCATAAAGGCCATGTGGTAGTGTGCACCTGTCTTCCCAGCACGAGACAGGGACACAGGGTAGGATGCAGGAACTCTGGAGCCCCCTATTTCAGCTAGTCTAACTGAATCAGTGATTCAAGACACCCTGTCTCAAGGCCTAAGGTGGAGAGTGACTGAGGAAGAGCTCTCATACCAACCTCTGTCTCTGTCCTCCACATGCTCCTACATGCATGTGCACGCACACACCCCACTCTCAAATATGCATAAATATACAAATTAACGTTATTTAACTCCATAATCATGATAGGTAGTACCTTTTATTTTGCTAGCTATAAAATTTGACAATTTAAAAGTATGAACTGATTTGAATAATAAGACTTTAAATAATGCTAATGAGAATAGTATATTTTAATTTTTTTTTTTTGGTTCTTTTTTTCGGAGCTGGGGACCGAACCCAGGGCCTTGCGCTTCCTAGGTAAGCGCTCTACCACTGAGCTAAATCCCCAGCCCCGTATATTTTAATTTTGTGAAATTAGATACCACTGAATACAAACAGAAGAAAAATATTTTCTCTTCTTTATAGGAGTTGTACCTAGAAAATAATCAAATTGAAGAAATAACTGAAATTTGTTTCAATCACACCAGAAAGATAACTATGATTGTACTACGTTATAATAAAATAGAAGAAAGTCGGATTGCTCCTTTAGCATGGATAAATCACGAGTAAGTATCTACCACAATTTAACATTCTAAGCATCCTTTCCCATGGAACTCTTATTCTTAGTTTCAACGTTTAGCTATCTCATTGAGCTTTCTAACCATTTATTACATAACTGGTATCATGACCACTACTCTCTGAGTGCTAAAGTAGCAAGAAATGAGGGCTGATTCCTGACAATCAAATGCCACCCTGCAGCGTCTGCCACAGGCTGCAGGTTGAGACGGCGTAATGTTTACATACAGAGAGGAGAAAGCAGGCGACTCCTTCTTCACCATTAGATGGAGATGCCAGGCTGCAGAGGCCAGGCCTGTCTTCCTAAACCACTTCTCAATCTTAAGAAGGCCTTGTTTGAGAACAGAAATACAAAATAGAATCCACCTTCCTAGACAGGAATCAACAGCATATCTGCAGTCTTTATTAAAGGCTGCATGTCTGTGGAAAAATATACTCCTGAATTGACCAGCTTGGGAAATGGGTTGTTCACAGAGATGAAAAGAGGTGTGGAATCAACTGGAGAATAATGAATTCTTTCATGAATAGAGGAATCTTTATTGGGTGAAAAGGGATGGGTAGAAGCCCTTGCAGACTCAAGGGAAGCTTCTAACAGAAAAGGATGGAGCTCATCACATTCCCGGGATTGCCTGGTGCATGAACCCTTTAATCCCTCCATTTTACCCTAATCCCTTCATCTCACCCCAAGTCTGTGATACGCTAGATCATAAATCTAATAAGGATGAAGAATGAAGGCAACCCCCACTCTCACCCCAAGTCTCATTCAACAACTTGAGCTTCGTTTCCCAATTTCCCGAAGGATCTGAGCTTTCCCACGCGGATTCTGATGCACACCCAGAGCTAACGAACAGTGTGAACGCTGGTGAGAGCACGAGCTTGAGAGCCAGACAGACTCAGGCTGGCACAGAACCTAGGTCTGTTCGGGGTCACTAGGATGGCCAGTCAGTCTCCTGAAGTTCCTTATCCGATTCACTTTTCCTTTGTTGCAGAAATCTTGAATCTATCGACCTGTCCTACAACAAGCTCTACCACGTCCCCTCCTATCTACCCAAATCTCTTTTGCACCTTGTCCTAATTGGGAACCAAATTGAACGGATCCCCGGCTATGTGTTTGGCCACATGAAACCAGGCCTGGAGTACTTGTACCTGTCATTTAACAGACTTTCTGATGATGGTGTGGACCTAGTCTCGTTCTATGGAGCATATCATTCTCTGAGAGAACTATTTCTGGATCACAATGACTTCAAATCCATACCCCCTGGAATACAAGGAATGAAAGCATTGCATTTTCTGAGGCTGAACAACAATAAGATACGGTAAATTTTAAAGTTTTCAAGTATCAATTTAAATTTCAATTGATAAATAAAGATGCAAAATATGAACCTTTTGATTTATTTTGAAGAGAAAAATGGTTATAAAGAGTAATTAGAACTAAGCAAAACTGACAATGTTAGTAATTGCTAAAGGGGAATAATAGATCCATAATGATTATGACTTCCACTTTTGTACTAATACTGTAAACTTCCACAGTAGTAAGTAGAACATGATTACATAATATGTAGAGTCTTGGAGACAGACTCATTTGAGGCTGCAAAGCAATAAATATGTCCCTATACTAAAATCCCCATGTGCATACAGAAAGTGCCCTGCAGAGTCAAAAGTTGCCTAAATAGAGTTTTATGAAGGCAAATTCTGAAGGAATCTATTGGCACTCAACTTCCTTCACATTTCTATATCTTTAATCATTACACCTGCCTAGGCACCGTGGGTGACTAGAAGATTAATCTGGAACAGTCTGGAATCAAGTATGGTGTTCATGCATTTAATTCAAGCTATTGAGAGGTGAAGGCAACAGGATGAGGAGTTAAAGGTCAGTCTTGACTGTACCTACTCAGTAAGGGAGGATCCTGTTTCAAATCACCTTTCGGAAGACCTCCCTCACTCTGCAGGCCGTGATGATGCTCCATTAGCGCACGCCTGCAGCCTCAGTTCTTACTCTTGCCTCTACCATCGTCTGCTGTTGCCCCATCCCACACCCTTTGAGACATGGCCTTACTTTGGAGCAGGCTGGCCTGGAACTCAGTTGAGTAGTGAATATAAACTCACGGTAACGCTTCACTAGATCCCTGACTACTGGAATTTACAAATGAGTCACAATGTCATGCCTACCTGCATTTTAAGAACCAAATCATTTTAAAAAACGTAGCTTCTAAATTCCAGACTTAGATACTTGGACTGCTTATAATCTACATGTCTATTGTTCTTTAGGAACATCCTTCCTGAACAAATCTGCAATGCTGAGGAAGATGAGGACTCAGCTCTTGAACACCTTCATCTTGAAAACAATTACATCACAACTAGAGCTATGTCGCCCTATGCGTTTTCATGCATAAGACTGTACTCAAGTGTTGTTCTTAAACCACAACGCATCAAGTAACTTCAAGTTTCTCTTTGCCATTTATAAATTTTACCCAAGCATAACAAGCATTACATCTCTTTTGTGTGTGTGTGTGTGTGTGTGTGTGTGTGTGTGTGTGTGTGTTTGTACACGAGTGCAATGTCCTCAGGAACTAGAAGAGGCTGTTGGACGCCCTGAAGCTGGAGTTCAGGTGGATCTGTGCTGTGAATTGAACTTGGGTACACTCTAAGAGCAGTACACGTTCTCGATGGATTGATCCATGCCTCAAGTCCCCAAAATACCATTCTCATGCTAATTTCGTGGTTTAGATCATTTTACAATGGTTAACTATGCATATTGGTAATGGTAAGGAAAGCTAGCAGAAGGGCATACAAAAATTCTACACTGTAAGCCTAGAATTAGTTCTTAAAATAAAAAAAAATTTTTCAAGATTGCTTTCATTTTTCAGCAAGATCAAAAGATTACAAAAAGTAAACTGGGCATGGTGGCACATGCCTTTGATCCCAACATTTGGGAAACAGAGACCAGAGGATCTCTCTGAGTTTGAGGCCAGCCTGGTTTATATAGTGAGTTTCAGGACAGCATGGACTATGTAAAGACCTTGTCATACAAAAAGACTACAAGAAGCAAATACTCTTCTAAATATACAAATTACTGTTAACTACAAGCTGATGTAAATGTAAATACAACTTATTCCTCCACTAGTTAGAGAGTTAGCAACCATCTCCTTTGCTAGATTTCTAAAATAAACTTTTTGTCAGTTTAATGAACAAAGTGGTATTCATTACACACTGACTTGTTGTAGTGATTTCTTTTATTAACGTAAAGCTGATCAATCTATCATGGTCAATCTCTCTGTATTGATACAAAATTTTATATGATACATACAGAACCTCTGTGCTTTTCTTTTATTTACTTAAGTTTATGTTCTGAAGAAATACTAGTGTCTCGACTTAAGCTCCAGCTTTGGTCTCTGCTTTAGTTTCTTTTCCTGTTACTGTGATAAAAATACCTCAATAAAAGCTAAATCAAAACATAATTCCACCTCTAAAACAAAAATAATAGGAAACAATAATAATTTGTTCCTAATATCTTTCAACATCAACGAACTCAATTCCCCAATAAAAAGATATAGAGTAACAGACTGGATATGTAAACAGGACCTAGCACTTTGGTGCATACAAGAAATGCACAAAGACAGACAGACACTTCCTCAGAGTAAAAGGCTAGGAAAAAAGTTTCCAAGCAAATGGTCCCCAGAAACAAGTTGGAGTAGCCATTCTGATATCAAATAAAATCGACTTTGAACCAAAGGTTATAAAAAAGATAAGGAAGGACACTTCCTACTCATCAAAGGAAAAATCCACCAAGATGAACCCCAGGGATGCAGGGATGGTTCAATATACGGAAATCAATCAATATAATCCACTATATAAACAAACTCAAAGAAAAAACTCACACAATCATCTCAGATGCTGAGAAAGCATTTGAGAAAATTCAACACCCCTTCATGTTAAAAGTCTTGGAAAGATCAGGAATTCAAGGTCCATACATAGTAAAAGCAATATACAGCAAACCAGTAGCTAACATCAAGCTATATGGAGAGAAACTTGAAGCAATCCCACTAAAATCAGGGACTAGACAAGGCTGCCCACTCTCTCCCTACTAATTCAATATAGTTCTTGAAGTATTAGCCAGAGCAATCAGACAACAAAAGGAGGTCAAAGGGATACAAATTGGAAGGGAAGAAATCAAAATATCACTATATGCAGATGATATGATTGTATACTTAAGTGACCCCAAAGTTCCACCAGAGAACTACTTAACCTGATTAACAACCTCAGCAAAGTGGATATAAAATGAACTCAAACAAATCAGTAGCCTTCCTCTACACAAAGGGTAAACAGGCAGAGGAAGAAACTAGGGAAAAGACACCCTTCACCACAGTCTCAAGTAACATAAAATACCTCAGCGTGACTCTAAACAAGCACATGAAAGGTCTGTATGACAAGAACTTCAAGTCTCTGAAGAAAGAAATTGAAGATGATCTCAGAAGTTGGAAAGACCTCCCATGCTCTTGGATTGTCAGGATAAATATAGTAAAAATGTCCATCTTGCCAAAAGCAATCTGCACATTCAACGCAATCCCCATGAAAATCCCAAGTCAATTCTTCACAGAGTTAGAAAGAGCAATTTGCAATTCATTTATAACAACAGCAACAGCAACAGCAACAGCAACAACAACAACAACAACAGCAACAACAGCAACAGCAACAACAACAGCAACAGCAACAACAACAGCAACAGCAACAGCAACAACAACAACAGCAACAGCAACAGCAACAGCAACAACAGCAGCAACAAACCAAACAAACAAAAAATAAACAAAACAGGATAGAGACAGCAAAAACTATCCTCAACAATAAAAGAACTTCTGGGGGAATCATCATCCCTAACCTCAAGCTGTATTACAGAGCAATCATGATAAAAACTGCATGATATTGGTACAGAGACAGGCATGTAAATCAATGGAATAGAATTGAAGACTCAGAAATGAACTCGTGGTCACTTGATCTTTGAAAAAGGAGCTAAAAGCATATAGTTCAACTGGTGGTCAGGATGTACAAGAATGCAAATCAATCCATTCCTATCATCTTGTATATAGTGGATCTTGGACCTCCATATAAAACCAAACACACTGAAACTAATAGAAGAGAAGTGGGCAAGAGCCTTTTGAACACATGGGCGCTGGGGAAAATTTCCTGAACAGAACACCAATGGCTTATGCTCTAAGATCAAGAATCGATAAGTGGGACCTCATAAAATTACAAAACTTCTGTAAGGCAAAGGACTCTGTCAATAGGAAAAAATGGCAACCAACAGATTGGGAAAAGATCTTTACCAATCCTACATCTGATAGAGGGGTAATATCCACTATATACAAAGAACTAAAAGTTAGACTCCAGAGAGCCAAATAACCCTATTAAAAAATGGGGTACAGAGTTAAACAAAGAATTTTCAGCTGAGGAATACTGAATGGCTGAGAAGTACCTAAAGAAATGTTCAACATTCTTAGTCATCAGGGAAATGCAAATCAAAACAACCACACCAGTCAGAGTGGCTAAGATCAAAAACTCAGGTGACAGCAGATGCTGGCCAGGATGAGGAGAAAGAGGAACATTCCTCCATTGTTTGGTGGGATTGAGAGTTTGTATAACCACTCTGGAAGTGAGTCTGGCGTTTCCTCAGAAAATTGGACATAGTACTGCCTAAGGATCCAGCTATACCACTCCTGGGCATATACCCAAAAGATGCTGCAACATACAACAAAGACACATGCTCCACTATGTTCATAGCAGCCTTATTTATAATAGCCAGAAGCTGGAAATAACCCAGATGTCCTTCAACAGAGCAATGGATACAGAAAATGTGGTATATCTACATAATGGAGTAACTACTCAGCTATTAAAAACAATGACTTCTGCTCATGGATTGGCAGGATTAATATAGTAAAAATGGCCATTTTACCAAAAGCGATCTACAGATTCAATGCAATCCCCATCAAAATTTCAATCCAATTCTTCAGAGAGTTAGACAGATCAATTTGGAAATTCATCTGGAATAACAAAAAACCCAGGATAGCTAAAACTATCTTCAACAATAAAAGGACTTCCGGGGGAATCACTAGCCCTGAATTCAAGCAGTATTGCAGAGCAATAGTGATAAAAAACTGTATGGTATTGGTACAGATACAGGCAGATAGACCAGTGGAGACTTGAAGACCCAGAAATGAACCCACACACCTACGGTCACTTGATTTTTGACAAAGGAGCCAAAATCATCCAGTGGAAAAAAGATAGCATTTTCAGCAAATGCTGGTTCAACTGGAGGTCAGCATGTAGAAGAATGCATATCGATCCATGCTTATCACCCTATACAAAGCTTAAGTTCAAGTGAATCAAGGACCTCCACATCAAACCAGATACACTCAAACTAATAGAAGAAAAAGTGGGGAAGAATCTTGAACACATGGGCGCTAGAGAAAATTTCCTGTATAAAACACCAATGGCTTATGCTCTAAGATTAAGAATCGACAAATGGGATCTCATAAAGCTACAAAGCTTCTGTAAGGCAAAGGACACTGTTGTTAGAACAAAACGGCAACCAACAGACTGGGAAAAGATCTTTATCAATCCTACAACAGATAGAGGCCTTATATCCAAAATATACAAAGAACTTACAAAGTTAGACTGCAGGGAGACCAATAACCTTATTAAAAAATGGAGTTCAGAACTAAATAAAGAATTCACAGCTGAGGAATATCGAATGGCTGAGAAGCACCTAAAGAAATGTTCAACATCTTTAGTCATAAGGGAAATGCAAATCAAAACAACCCTGAGATTCCACCTCACACCAGTCAGAATGGCTAAGATCAAAAACTCCAGCAACAGCAGATGCTGGCAAGGATGTGGAGAAAGAGAAACACTCCTCCACTGTTGGTGGGATTGCAGACTGGTACAACCATTCTGGAAATCAGTCTGGAGGATCCTCAGAAAATTGGACATTGCACTATCTGAGGACCCAGCTATACCTCTCTTGGGCATATACCCAAAAGATGCCCCAACATACAACAAAGACACATGTTCCATTATGTTCATTGCAGCCTTATTTATAATAGCCAGAAGCTGGAAAGATCCCAGATGCCCTTCAACAGAGGAATGGATACAGAAAATGTGGTACATCTACACAATGGAGTACTACTCAGCTATAAAAAACAATGACTTCATGAAATTCATAGGCAAATGGATGGAACTAGAAAATATCATCCTGAGTGAGGTAACCCAATCACAGAAAAACACACATGGTATGCACTCATTGATAAGTGGCTATTAGCCCAAATGCTCGAATCACCCTAGATGCACAGAACACATGAAACTCAAGAGGGATGACCAAAATGTGAATGCTTCATTCCTTTAAAAGGGGAACAAGAATACCCTTGGCAGGGAATAGAGAGGCAAAGATTAAAACAGAGACAGAAGGATCAGCCATTCAGAGCCTGCCCCACATGTGGCCTATACATATACAGCCACCAAACTAGATAAGATGGATGAAGCAAAGAAGTGCAGGCTGACAGGAGCCGGATGTAGATCTCTCCTGAGAGACACAGCCAGAATACAGCAAATACAGAGGCGAATGCCAGCAGCAAACCACTGAACTGAGAACGGGACCCCCGTTGAAGGAATCAGAGAAAGAACTGGAAGAGCTTGAAGGGGCTCGAGACCCCATATGTACAACAATGCCAAGCAACCAGAACTTTCAGGGACTAAGCCACTACCTAAAGACTATACATGGACTGACCCTGGACTCTGACCTCATAGGTAGCAATGAATATCCTAGTAAGAGCACCAGTGGAAGGGGAAGCCCTGGGTCCTGCTAAGACTGAACCCCCAGGGAATGGGATTGTTTCGGGGAGGGCGGTAATTGTGGGAGAATGGGGAGGGGAACACACATATAGAAGGGAAGGGGGAGGGGCTAGGGGGATGTTGGCTGGGAAACTGGGAAAGGGAATAACATTTGAAATTTAAATAAGAAATACCCAAGTTTATAAAGATGGAGAAAAATTAAAAAAGAAAAAAAGAAAAAAAAAACCCCAATGACTTCATGAAATTCTTAGACAAATGGATGGAACTTGAAAATATCATCCCGAGTGAGGTAACCCAGTCACAAAAGAACACACGTGGTATGCACTCACTGATAAGCGGATATTAGCCCAAAAGCTAGGAATGGTTAAGATACAATTCACAGACCACATGAAGCTCAAAAGAAGGAAGACCAAAGTGTGGATGCTTCAGACCTTCTTAGAAGGGGGAACAAAAATACTTCTTAGAAGGGGGAGGAAATATGGAGACAAGGTATGGAACCTGATATAGCAGTCTGCTGAGAGGCTCTGCCAGAGTCTTACAGATACAGAGGCTAATGCTTGCAGCCGACCATTGAACTGAGAACAGGGTCCCCAGTGGAGGAGTTATAGAGAGGACTGATGTAGCTGAAGGGGTTTGCAACACCATAAGAAGAACACAATTATCAACTAACCAGACTAACCAGAGCGCCATCCCAAGAGTACCCAGGAAAGGACCTATGGCTCCATCCACATATGTAGCAGAAGATGGGCCTTGTCGGGTATCAATGAGAGGAAAGGCCCTTGGCCCTGTCAAGGCTGGATGGGAATGTGAGAGCAGGGAGGTGGGAGGGAGTGGGTGGGTAGGTGAAGGGGCACCCTCATAAAAGCAGGGCTAGGGGGAGGATAGCAGGTTTCTGGAGGGGGAAACCAGGAAATGGGGTAACATTTAAAATGTAAATAAAAATGCAATTAAAAAAAAAGGCTAACTCAAGGAGGAAAGGGTTTATTTTGTTATAGAGTTTAGGGGTACAGTCCATCATGGGGCAGGGAAGTCAAGGGAGAAGGAGACTGAAACAGCTGGTCATATTGTATTTAAAATCAGGAACTAGAGGCGAGGATTGCTTGTGCTCAGGTCAAAGGGAACTCAGGCTCAGTGAGATGAGCCAATGGAATTATTATCGAATACAACAGTGACAGGCTATTAAACAATTCACTTCAAATTCACACATTTTATTTTCAAATGGCGTCTCACTTTGTAGTTCAGGCTGCCTTGGAACTCACTATGGTCCTTTCTGCTTCCCCAGTGTTAGGATCACAGGTATGCATCACTGTCAATCTTCCTGTGACCTACTTCAGTTGCATTATGGTGAGCAGTTGTCTCCTTTCTAGCAGGAGTGTAAGTAGAAAATCAAGGACCAGGAAGGAGCTGTCAATCAGTTAAAGAGGATGATGAGAAGAGCATACCAGTCTAGGCTTCCCCTGTCAGGGTCTGAGGGAGCTCAGGAATATGCAGCCATGGTCAGCAGCCTGCAGGGGAAGGATGGTGTATGCAGCAGCAGATACAGATGCACAGTGGCCTGCTCTGCACACTTCCCTAACTGTGCAAAGGTGCCGGATCTCTTATAAAGCTAAAAGTCAGAATGACAGGTGGAACTTTGCCCTGAATTCTGAAGACTCATTTCAACTTCTTTTATACTTTTGTGAACATTTCCAGCATGGAAACTGTTCAGTCTTGAAATTTCATCATGTTCAGAATGGGATGTTTTAATTTCATAGAAAGTGATAAATGTCCTTGCAGCAAACATTCCTCTTGATAAGAAACAGATGTTCAGTCTGGTCTCATAAATTTGCTGTACTTACTAGCACATATGTGCACTAAGAAGGTCTTAGAATAACCATGGTTGAGAAAACACTAATGTTGTATCTTGACTTTGCACATGTGTGTAAGGAATGCTATCTGTATTTTTAATTTTGAGATTTGGCTTATTGTACAGGACTACTTTAAAAACACTAAGATCCCATCTAGTGGAAAACATAGAGCCTGGTGTTTTAAAGAAACAAATATATCGGAAACCAGAGAAGGACCTAAAATATTATGTTTGACTAGATCAGTGGATCAGATCACACAAGGATCATGGGGGAATCTAGGTCACTGATAAGGAAGTGAGCAGGGGCCATCTGTGAGAGAATAGGCTGAACCTGGCTTGTAGTACAAGCAAGAGATGGGAGGAGTATAAAGTCAGGAAGTCACAGGGCGGGAGGATGAATGTACAGGTGAGGACACTTGCTTTCAGAGTCAGCGTCAGCGTACCCTCATCTCAAGGCACAGAAAAGAAGCCAAGTTCACCATCTGTCTCTATGACTTAAGTCTCTGTCTTTCCAAAGCTAGGGAGAATGGTACCTAAACCCCAACTCTTAGGGAAGCTCCCTCCAGTATTCAGGTCAGATATGGGTTTATTAATTATATCTAACTGACTACCTGGTATTTCTAATGAGGTGTGATGTTTTGTACATGGGGTGCTGCATGAGAGCTAGGTTGAGAGGTATATTTTGCTTTTCCAGAAGGACTATAAAATTCAGGAGAAAATAAAGAATTAAAAAAAAACAAACCCTAACCAAACAACAACAACAACAAAAACAAAAAGAATCTGAAGAAAAATTAAGCATTTACAAAAGAAATATAAGAAATTAAGTAGAAAAAATTTCACAGGGTCATAAAGTCAATCGGAAATAATTTTTCTCATTAATCTTTCCTAACTTGGATGTGTGCGAATGTGTGCATGTGTGCACATTTGTGCAGACATCAAAATCTTCCAGAAATGGAATTACAGGTTATTGTGATGTGGGTGCTGGGAACTTAACTTGTGTCCTCTGAACAGCATACAACTTAACTGCTGAGGTAGTTTTCCAGCCCAGATTGTATTCTCTAGACAATTAAATCATGTTTTGACAACTGGAAATACTTAGCATTCAATATGGTTGTTCTGCATCACGGGCCTTCCAAAGCCATCATTTAAACATACGATGAATTACTATGTTCCCAAGCTGACGATTTAATGAAATACTCAAATTCTGCAGTTTAAGGGAAACCTCAAAGGGTGGTATAAATAAAGCCCTATATGGTATCAGTTCTATCCTTTCTTCTTCTTTAGGGGAAGAATAAAATTTCCCTCAGAGAAAAATTTATAGACTGAGATGACTGAACTAATTCTTTGTTTATGGTTGTATATCAGTTCAGATCACTGATTGATTCTAAACATTTTAAAAAATACTAAAAGAACTCACTACAAGAAATGTCATCTCTAATCTAATACCAGACAATCATTAGATGCTCCTAAGGTATAGATCAGTGAAACATTGAGATTTATCTCCAGTACTTAAAAAACAAAAATGCGGTCTTAGTCCTCTTTCCCGTCTTGCAAGATGGCGGGTGAAAAGGCGGAGAAGCCTGATAAAAAGGATTAGAAACCTGCAGCCAAGAAGGCTGGTGGTGATGCTACTGCTCCCCGGGCCCGGCCCGCTGGTGCGGTCAAAAAGGGTAGTCCTAAGGCTAAAAAGCTGAGCAAGAGTAAGCCCCATTGCAGCCGGAACCTTGTCCTGGTGAGAGGAATCGGCAGGTACTCCCGATCTGCTATGTATTCCAGAAAGGCCTTGTACAAAAGGAACTACTCTGCTGCCAAGACAAAGGTTGAGAAGAAGAAGAAGAAGAAAGAAAAGGTCCTTGCTACCGTCACAAAAACAGTTGGTGGGGACAAGAACGGTGGCACCCGGGTGGTGAAGCTTCGAAAAATGCCTAGGTATTATCCTACTGAAGACGTGCCTCGGAAGCTGCTGAGCCACGGCAAGAAGCCCTTCAGCCAGCACGTGAGGAGGCTGCGCTCCAGCATCACTCCCGGGACTGTCCTGATCATCCTCACTGGGCGCCACAGGGACAAGAGAGTGGTTTTCCTCAAGCAGCTGGGCAGTGGCTTGCTACCCGTGACTGAACCTCTTGCCCTCAACAGCGTTCCTCTGCACAGAACACACCAGAAGTCTGTCATCGCCACCTCTACAAAAGTTGATATCAGCAAGGTTAAAATTCCCAAACACCTGACTGATGCTTACTTCAAGAAGAAGCCACTTCGCAAGCCCAGGCATCAGGAGGGTGAGATCTTCGACACAGAGAAGGAGAAATACGAAATTACAGAGCAGCGAAAGGCTGATCAGAAAGCTGTGGACTCGCAGATTTTGCCAAAGATCAAAGCTGTCCCCCAGCTCCAGGGCTACCTGCGGTCTCAGTTCTCCCTGACGAACAGCATGTTCCCTCACAAACTGGTGTTCTAATTGTTAACAACCTAATTAAACTGCTTCATAAGGTTAAAAAAAAAAACAAACAAAAATGTACATGGTAACTTGGAACTGAAATCAGCACTAGACAGATCTGGCCTAAAACTTAGATCTGTCTTCCACTGTCCTTATCACAAAACTGGGGAAACAACTCTGTCTTACAGTGCATGGACAATTAAATGATGTGATGTCAAAAGGCAGTGCTGAACCTAGGGCAGGCTGTCAGAGTGCGTCAAAGTCTTCATCAGAGACTTCAGCACACAGGGACGCAGGCATTAAATGAACTGCTTTGGTTGCCGGCCTTTGTACGGGGGATAGTAATTAGCAGTGGGGAAAAGTGCAGGCCAGGGCACTAGGGCGGTACTCAGCACAGTGTGTTTACTGGGCTAGAGAGTAAATTCTCTCATATACATAGATAAGGAAGATCATATATCATATCTCTCATATCATATACAAGGCTTGTACAGGGAGTCTAGCCTGCCAGCAGCTCAGCAAACACGGCTCTCGAGAAGCAGGTGGAGAATCAACAACAAAGCTCAAGCCACCTTTTCTCGGGGCCATGGCATGTACGCGTTCATTACTAAGAACAGTGAACAGCTCTGAACTGTACTCCAGACTAAAAGAGCACATTAAATGTAAATGTTGAAATTCACAGTCTAAAGTACATCCTAGATTTGAAATAGACAGACAGACAGACAGACAGACAGACAGACAGACAGAGGGCTCTGAGGTTAAGACCATTTGTTGCTCTTGCAAAGGATTCTGGCTTAGTTCCCAGCACCCACATGGTGGCTTATAACCATCTGTAACTCTAGTTCTAGGAAACACAACACTTCTGATCTCTGCATGCTGTGCACTTATACACATACATGCAGGCAAAACACTCGTGCACATAAAAAAAAATCTAAAGTTTTCTTGAAAACAAGCAAGCAAACAAGCAAACAGACAAAGGCTGGAGAAATGCCTCCCTCGGTGGTTCAAAGCACTTGCTACTTTGCCAGAGGACTCACGTTCAGTTCCCAGCATACTCGATGGGAACTTTGCAAAATACTGTAACTCCACCTCCAAAGAATCTGATACCCTCTGCTGGCTGCCTCAGGCACACACGTAGCCTAAAGACAGATATACAATAAATAAACAAACAAGTAAATACTTCCTCAAAAAAAAAAAAACAACCACAAAAATTCACCAGGTTTGGGGTGGTGACATATGCCAGTGATCACTGTCCTCAGAAGAGTAAGGTGTGGCAGTTATTCAAGTTGTAGGCCAGTCTGGGCTACACACAGAGTAAATTATGCATTAGTCTGGGCTATGAGCAAACAAACAAAATTGATGATAAGAAAGAAAATTAAATTTGACCTGTACGCATGAGTCACTTTGGATTCTTTTTTTTTTAAGATTTTATTTATTTTATGCATATGAGTACACTGTGGCTGTCTTCAGACACACCAGAAGAGGGCATTGGATCCCATTACAGATGGTTGTGAGCCATGTGGTTGCTGGGAATTGAACTCAGGACCTCTGGAAGAGCAGCCAATGCTCTTAACCACTGAGCCATCTCTCCAGCTCGTCACTTTGGATTCTTATAATATCCAAAAACAAAAAGCAAAACCAAACCAAAACCCTGTATATTACTCATAACAGCCAACCAAAGTAGAAATAGTATTTGATCATTAATCCTGCATAGTAGATAGACTCCTCCCTTAGAAATAATATCTGTATCCCTACTACTCTGCATAGAGAGCTCAGACCTTTCTAGCAGCCAGCAAAGTTGAGGCATAACATTCCACGGCAAGTTTGTCCTTTCTCATTTCATCTATGGACCTATGACTATTAGAACCAACAGAACCTAACCCAACTGAACCAGACAGGGACGAATATGATCAAGATCAAGTGTTTGAAAATTTCAAAGACCTAATAAAAATTTCACAAATACAATACTGAAAGTTAATATTTATCTCCTGTACTCTAAAACATTTTCATATAAAACAGTCTATTACATATTATAGTTTGTGGAATGAATGTTTGAGTCTATGTGTAGAGTCCTTGGCAGATTACTCACATGCTCTTGCTTACTGAAGAACTTCTGAAACTGAGATCCCTGCTGGAATTCTGGCTATCATGTGCTGTCATTTGTAAAGGAACAAATGTTTTAACTTGGTAAGTATATCTTCATGATTACAAAGACTAAAAAATAATATGACTATACTTATTCTCAAGTTTTGCTTCCTTTTAGACATATAAATGAATAGAGTATAAACTTACATACTAGGTTATTTTTTCCTTTGCATAAAATGTGAAGAATGTGAACCCTACACCAGGGAAAGCAGAACTGTCTTAAAAATAACATGTGATTATACTAAATGAGTATTAGTTTGGAAGAGAGAAGGAATACATCATGTTATTAAAATGTTCTGATTTGTTTCTAAGTAACAATCTCTGTGGTCAAATAAACTTACATCAAGTCATCAGTGGATCTAAGCAAGTCTCTCTGGAAGCTGGAATCAGCTGGAGGTTCACGGTTTTGTATAAACTGGAACTAACATTCAGAAGTACGGAGTCTGCATGTGAGCTGTGGGAGCCTAACCCAACTAGCATCCTAGCCCCCAGAGAGCAAGTGCACTCTAACTGGAGTCTGTTACAGCGTCCTGTAGGGACCACAACAAAAGCACCTCTGCACAGTACGCAGTTATGTGCGCTCCACTTCCACACACCAAACAGTACTTGGCAAATTCATTTGATGATCTCTGCTTCCATTCCTGTGATCATCCATCCACCCATCCATCCATCCATCCCACTCACCCACCGCACTCACCCACCCCACTCACCCACCCATTGTGTCTAAATCTCTATCTATTCATCATCTAGTACTCATGGATGAAACTGAGTCTTTTGAATATATTCTAACATTCATCTCCAATACTTCAGTATGAATCACGTAAGATTTCCCAACAACTGGTTCAATTTTTATTTTTACATAATTAATTCCAAAAAGTAATTGAACATTGATTCAATATTATCAAGCATATTCAATATTCAAATTGCAGTTGTCCCATTGGGTCCTACATTGCAGTATATGAGGTTCAGGACCTACATGTAGCTCATGGGCCTTTTACTAAGGCATGGTATTCCTTCCCGTGGGAAATGGCATTTGGAAACACAGACCTGGAAGCTTACTGCTCTCTCTTGAGCTTATTGCTCTCAGGTCCTGTCAAAGAAATGTGCTAGGAGATTTATGTAGCAAAAACACATTTGTAGACTGCAGCATTTTCTTTTTTGTTGTTGTTGTTGTGATAAAACACCATGAACCAGGCAACTTAAAGAAGGAAGATTTACTTTGGCTTCTGGTTCCAGAGGAATAGAAGTCCACCCTGGCTGGGAGTCCAGGCAGCAGCCCGGGAAGGAAGTGGAAATGGAAATGGAGAAGATGCGAGAGATCACACTCAACTACAAGCATGAATCGGAGAGCAAACATGACATGGGATGAAGCTTTAAACACTCAAAGCCTGCCCCAAGAGGTCTATTTCCTCCAGCAAGGCTCTGCCTACCAAGAGAACCACAACCTCTCCAAAAAGTGCCAAGTGAATCATATTTTTAATATCAGAGCCTAAAGGAAATACTTCTCATTCAAATCAGCAGAGACATTTAATAGTATTTCACATCCATACACTGTATTAAGCTGAATTGTACTGTATAAACTTTTTATTATTCATTAATTCAGGGGCTGGAGAGATGGCTCAGTGGTTAAGAGCCCCCGACTGCTCTTCCAGAGGTCATGAGTTCAATTCCCAGCAACCACATGGTGGCTCACAACCATCTGTAAAGAGATCCGATGCCCTCTTCTGGTGTGTCTGAAGACAGCTACAGTGTACTTACATATTCATTAATTCAGCTAGACTCATGTTAAATGACAAATGACAGCAATAATTCTTTCATAACTTGCAACCTCAGGCAAGGGAACAAGAGTGAGCTGAGCTCTGCCCCATCAGTTGTCACTGCACTGAACTCATGAAAGGTCAGGGCAGCAGAGGAGGGAGGAGCTACCTGCTATAAATGTCAGCAAATTCTGACAATCAGGACTTCAGGTTGGTTTTTCAAGATATGCTAAAAATTTGGACTTAGCTGAAGGATTTCATTTGCTCTAAATCTAGCTGCAGACAATGCTGCTTCTAGTTCATGTTCTATAGTTACAAATTCCTGATCAATGTGCTTAGTCCCCCATAAGAAACATAAATATGTAAACAACACATACAATCTGAACCTTCACAAAAGGTTCTGTAGGTATCCACTAAATGCCAAACCATAGGCTATCATCCAAACAAGGTATATAAGCCCAGTCTATAATTTGGACACTTTAGAGGTTGAGAAAGGAGAACCACAGGTTCTAGGCCAATCTGAACTACTTAGAGAGATCCTGTCTCAGGGGAACCAAAAAATACCTGTGGTATACATACATGTATGTATTCTGTGATTTAGTGCTCTTGGACGTTCTTTTTGGTTTTTCCAGACAGGGTTTCTCTATGTAGCTCTAGCTGTCCTCTAACTCAGAGATCCACTTGCCTCTGCCTCCTGAGTGCTAGGATTAGATACCTGTGCCATTATGCCCAGTATCTTGGACATTATTAAGATCTAGGGTTTGCATCCTAGCAGCCTTCACCAAACTGGGAGGTCCCTGAACCTGTCATCTCACCTCATCTTCATCCATGGTACTACAGCCTTTCCTGATTCACTAAGAAAGTGAGAGCGTGCTAGACAACAAAACACAAAGCGCTGTGTGTTGGCAACTGTTGCCCACGATGTGCCTAAGATGCCACAGTTCTTATAGTACTTACCTTACCAGTCAGTTTCTCAGGCCTGCCCTTAACTTAATTTGTATTATAGACTTTGATCTTTGCTGTCCATGTCTACATCATGGGCATCATCTTAGAAAGAAATCATATGTGAGCACAGTATTAATAATCTATTTTTATTTTCATAGTATATAGGGCAAAATAAAAAATAAATTTGCATTTTTATATCTTTAGAGCAGTCACAATTTCTGTTAACAAAATAAAAAGAGTATTACTTTTAAGTTTAGTAATTTATCTAATTTGTAACATAATATAACCACATTTTTATATTTTTAGAGCAGTCACAATTTCTGTTAACAAAATAAAAAGAGTATTACTTTTAAGTTTAGTAATTTATCTAATTTGTAACATAATATAACCACAACTTCTAAAGATGCTAACTAGTTCTTCAAAACACAACAGAAATGTGGGGAAAAAGAAACGAAATTGTAGAAAAACAGAAGAATTAGGTTCTCCATAGTCCTAAGGGTCAAATTCAAAGGTGATTTTTCTCTCAATGCAGGAGGAAATACACAGCTTTCTGTGATGACTTGGGGAAGGGGAGCTCCTCAGTTCCACCTTGTTGTACCTTGGGAAAGTTAAGATAGAGTAATTCCCACCTAATCAAAATGTACACATATAATTCTCAAATAATAAAATTTAAAAATATTCATAACAATCCTTCAAAAGGTAATTAATTCTGTTGAACATGTTGATAATGGGTGGCACATTCCTACAATGTTTACAATAGTGAGATGATCTATTGCTAACCACAATGACACAGGTGACTTTCAAAATTAGAACACTGAATGAAAAAAGACAGACACGTGAAGAATGTAGACACAGGTGATTTCAAAACCATATTGTTGGGGAAAAAAGACAGACACGTGAAGAATGTGTTATGTGACGGCATATGAACGAAGTTCAAAAATAAGTTATGATGCTGAAATTATCTTTGTAGGGGAAGAGGAAAGGGGATTCAGATTTCTTGATCAAGAGTTAGGATTCATTGAGCTGTACCATTATGGTCTTTTAATATGTTTTAATAAAATATTAAAATACAAAACAAGTCATTGTGTAGGACAAACAATTTCACTTATGATCTTCCTTTTCATGTCTACACACTGACAGAATTCAGGCAGAGGCCGGCTGCTCTGGGCACAAGGATTAATAAAGTACAGTTCATACTTTCATCCTGTTGCCAACCCATCAAGTTAACAGATACATTTACAACTAAAATACAAGTGAGTAACAGACTGTGAGCATCTACTCCAAATAAGATGGCTGCAGCACACTTGAGATGCAAACAGTGGGGTATCTAGGCGTGCTGAGCTGCCTGTGACGTCAGACTTGAGGGTAAAAGATGAATCTTTTACATGAGGGAGGAGAGGATGAACCCCCAATTAAGCTTCCTGACACATGTGAGACACAAATTTTCTATGGTTGTAAGTGGCTTGATTCTGTGCCATTTCTCTGAAGAGTAGGAACAGCAGATGATATACTTTAACAGAACAAATTGGATTTTTGCTAGGGGCTGTTCACAAATCTGCACAAATCATCAGGTGACTTACCAGGCCCGCCTGTAGCAACTGAGCATTTCCCCTTAGGGTCAATAAAAACGTTTTCTGAAAGGATTGTGTGCTTCAAGGATTTGAGGCTGGCTAATCTCTTGGGAGTGGAAATGGGGGGGAATTATTTTCTTCTCAGAGAATGGCATCTCTTGAACGCCAGTGAGAACACCACTCAGACTCTTGCAAAGGCAAGGTGTAGGAGTCACCTGACCCTGCCCAGCTATCTATACCACAACAGACGCAGGCCCAGGCTTGCAGTTCCCAAAGATGCCAATCGCAGGGTTAAAAGCTTACAAGAAAGTCTTGAGACATCTGCTTAACATAATAGTTTCAGTCATTATGAGAAAACAAAGTCATGGCTATTTAGGTACATGTAGACTTTGGGTAAACACTTACATAATATGGGTGTTCTTTACTAAGATTGATAAATGTTTTATTAGCCTATAAACAGTGGTTTTTGAAACTAATTTATAGGTATTCATTCATGTTAGGATTTCATAAAGTATTCTCAAATCACGTATTTCTACAGTGACTACAGTTTCAATGGCTAGTTGCCATGAATTATTAAACTCTGTTTTTTTAAACTTCCAAATCTTCCAGTAGACGTCTAGAGTTAGCTAGAAGTTTTGGCTACGATACAAACAGTGATGGAAAACATATGAGCAGTAACAAGTTTTAATCTCGCTCTTCAGTACTAACATGGACTAATCTGTGGAAGCAGTTTATTCCAGTATCACCCAGGCGCAGCCACACAGAGCCTGGTAGGAGGGCTGGATTTTTGCTCTTTTTTTTTTCCCCCTTTTCTTTAAATGTAACACTTCTTTATCTTTTCTCAAGAGTCTTGAGGATACTTACATTGCAGTTAAGTAGCACAGGGTGGATAAATTCTACTTTGAAGAAAACCTCTCTTCTGACAAGGTATGTTTTCATATCTGTATTACATGTACCAGTATACAATTATTTTATTGTTAATACTAAGAAAGCACTAATACTATTAATAAGCATTTGTGAATTATATGGTAAAATTTAAACATAAGTATGTAGTTCCTTAGAATAAGCAGTATAAAAAAGAACCTGTGAATTTTGTAGCTAAAATTACTTTAGTTTTATGTCTTGTAATAAATTATTTTAACAATTATGTATTTTTAAAAACAAAGTAAAAAACTTTCACTAATGCTTTATCATGTTAACATAACTTATTTTAAAAAAGTAGATATACAACTTATATAATCTTTTAGGAAAACAATATTACTTTAATAATGTTAATGAAGTTTGAACATGTTAGATATTTTAAATGAAAGTTTCTAACTATGTAAATCTATGATGCTGTTTCTTTAAATGGGTAAATTATTCAAATGTTATTTTTTTTATATCGTTGAAAACCTTTATTTTTTCTTGATAAATGTCTTATTGTACAATGAAATAGTACTGGGCAATTATAACAGAAATCAACATAATCTCAAGAAAGAATACCCATCAGCAATAGTTTAACCAGGTTTATATTCCATATGAAAAGTGAGAAACTCCTTTTCATAAACCTCATACTTAGGCAAGCACAAAGATTTCCTTGTCCTTTCACAATGTACACTTTTTATTATAGCTTAGATTTTTAAAATTAAAGAATGCTTTCACTACTCTCCTCCTAATAATCTAAATAGAATGCAGTATTCTTTCAGGCTAATGTGTTCAGAGGAGTGGCAGCCATGAAAACAGTGGCCACATGTTGTAAGGACTGAGTCACAGAGTCACAGAGAACCTGAGGGGTTTCCGTGTATCTTATCAACTGCTCTAAAAGTAGCGTGTTTTATTATTTTATTTTTCTTGTAATCTAACCAAGAATCATTGTGTGGGGGGTGGGGGGGGAGGAAGGAGAGGAAGGAGAGGAGAAGAACGAGGGAGCAGATGAGCACAAGCCCCAGCTCATGTGGACGAACCCCAGCTGCTGTTTCTCGTTTGGTTTTGGCAGGAAGCACTGCGGTGCAGTAGTGGAAAGAATGGAAGCGATGCGCTCTTCTGTTACAACTACCACTACACTGAAGATGAGTGTCCTCAGACCTGACCCAAGGCTTGACACAAAGCAGACTCACTTTACACCAACTGCAGGAAATCTCAGAAAAGTGGAGAGGCAGGAAGGGTTTGTTTTTAAAACGGTAGTTAGGTTGTTGAATATAGCTGATAAAGAGAAAAACTGATACCTAAAGAAAGAAAAACAGCCATGTCCTTAATTAGAATGTGCATTTCCAAGTTAAAATTAATTAAAAGTGTTGTTTTAAAAAGTATTGTGTCTATGAACAAATAGTGGGGTGACTAAGTTTCCCAATGCATGCTTGGACATTTACATTATGGAGGACAAGGCTGTGCCTTGATCACACCTGCATGTAGTCTATATTCTCTCTGTAAGAGACATGGGACATACTATGCCACATTTATATCTGGAGCTTGTAACATATCTATGAACTGAAATAGTCAAGTTGTCAAGTGGACCTTTAAACACGGGATTTAAAATTACAGTGACTTATTTACCTAATAAGGTTCTGAAAGAAAACAGCATCTCACTTAGACAAGAGTTCCATTTCATGGTTGCAGACAGTTAAGTGGTAAAAAGGAAGCCTCTGTACTTCTCTGCTACATTTCTAGTATTATTATGAAGTCCGAGGGGCTGTTCACACCTCACCTAAGACTTTTCCAGGGGAAAGCTGCTTCACTGTTGAGAGGTGACCTTGTGAAAGGAAAATCTACTCAGAACATGGTTGGAAGCTTTAGCAGAGAGGAGAGAGGAAGTTGCCTCAGCTCTGCTGCCTCCAGGGAGTTCTGGAAGCCCAAAGCCTAAACTTCCTCCTCTACAGAGTTCCTGGGAATGACGTTTAGAGCTGTCTCTCAGTTCTAAATGGTTCTGATTTATTAGTAACAGTAGGAACACTGGGCTAGCGTTCCCAAGAGTATTCTTATTAAGACTACAACTCAAGACACAAACTCAAAACTTTTCCATGAGTACAAACACTGGCAAAATAGGTCTAAATCAGGAAAATATTGAGAATGAGATATAAATATTTTTTAAAGTTTTAAAAAATAGCCCAATCTGAATGCTGCCAAAACCAATAAGCTTGACTTTGAACTGTTTTTAAAAGCTTAAAACAACCACTTTAAATAAGAAATAATACTGTTTTGCATATTTTGTACAGTGCTCCCTTTTATGCACTGCAAATAACAGCTGTAGAGCTTGACCAACAGAGGTTTAGAATCTTCTCACATACTTCTCAAATCTATAGCAGGGACCTAGCAACATCAAAGGATGATCCCTCGGTATACCAAGACTAGCTCTGTTTTCTTTACAAGCAACAGAGAACACAGAAAGATAAATATTTTTTAAAATGGTGAAACAGAGGCTAGAGCTCGCATAGAGAACTATTAAGAGGCATCTCTATTTTCAATATAAGGACTTTCACTAGGAAAGCCATAGGTGGCCGAAGATATAAAGATGGTGTGCTCTCTAGAGTACGTTCATTGGCATTATTGACATAGCATGGTCCAGACTGCTTCGGAACCTCCACTAAGAGGTAGCGTCACTGAGATAATGGGCTGTGAATATACAGAACTGTACCCCTCACCAGAAAAACGTTAAACTGCTGTTTAGGAGCTGGTTGCCACAACTCATCACCAAGGCTCTTTCCTTTACTGTGACAGCTAATGCTGAACTAGCAGGCAGGAGTCTCGGTTCATACATCCATCCACTACAGTTCTGAATAAGGTAAAGGAGCAGTCATGAAATACCATTGTAAGAAAGCAGTCAGAAAGGGAGGGACTGTGGCTGATGCTTAGTGAACCTGAGGTAGACTGTGGAAGAGAGGCAAGCCCATCATTGTTCTACTTCCTGTTTCTCTGTGCTGCCTGCTTCTTACTCTCTTACCTCCAAATAAGACTTCTCCTCCCCATCCTGTTCCTCAGCTTGAACCCCCATTCAGCCTGGGGGAATTACTCTTGAGCTTGCTCAGGCAAGTGGGTTAAAGGAACCTCTCTGTCACCAGCATGGGGAACACACACAAACGAGTCCAGCCCTCAACTCTGTTGCCAGGCCACATGGAAAATCAAGATGTGTTCTTGGCATTCGCTCTGGAACTCTAACATATTTCTCTTGTTATATATACTTCAAAATTTTCCACAGTTTTCTTAGTTCTATATTTCAATTACCTTGGTGTTAAAACAGTTTTTGTTCTTATGCTAGAAGCAAAAACCCATGCAATTCAGTTTTTACCTTAAAAAAGACCTAAACAAAACTATCAGCCAACTTAATAACCCCCAATTTTCATTTCTTATAATCTAGGAAATGGGGCTAAGACCTTAAAACATTGCCTAACATTGTGGTGTGTGCCTTTAATCCTAACACTTGGGAGGCAGAGGCAGGTGAACTGAGAGTTTGAAGCAAGCCTGGTCTACATAAGTGAGTCCAGGACATCCAGGGCTCTGTTAAACAGAGAATCTTTGGGATTCAGGGGCACAGGACGAACAGACATGGTGGAGGTGGGGTGGGCTTACACCTGGCCAACAACAACATAATACAACACCACCCAAACAACAACCCACTGACTGGATGGAGTGACGTACATCTTTAATCCTAGCATCTAGGAGGCAGAGGCAGAACTATCTCTGAGTTCAAAGTCACCTTGGTCTATATAGCAAATTCCAGGGCAGCCAGGACTATATAATACTCAAAAAACAACAGACATAAAGAACTCCACCAAGGGCTGGAAAAATGGCTCAGCAGTTAAGAGCACTGACTGCTCTTCCAGAGGTCCTGAGTTCAAATCCCAGCAACCACATGGTGGCTCACAACCATCTGTAATGAGATCTGATGCCCTCTTCTGGTGTGTCTGAAGACAGCGACAGTGTACTCATATACAATAAATAAATAAATATTAAAAAAAAAGAACTCCACCAAAACAAACAAACACAACCACACAAACAAAACAAAACAAGCCTCCAACAACAAAACAAAAGAAATGCTCACTGAATAACTAACTCAGGCAACTTCAAACTAGGCTCAGCCAAAGGCAGGCAGGACTTCAAATGGGACTAAGTGTAAGCTTCCAGCTGAAAGACAGAGCTGCAGTGTAGGGTGCAGAAGAGAGACTCAAGGAGCTGCGATGAGCGTCTGCTGGCAAAAGGCTTGCTTAGTACTCATGAAGACCAGGGTTCATCTCCCGCACAGCACAGAGGTTCATCTTAGCACTTGGGAGGTGGGGACAGGCACACTAGCTCTTCAAGGTCATCCTCAGTTACATAGAGAATCCAAGGTCATTCTGAGGGTATATGAGACCATGTCTCAAAACAAACAAACAAACAAACAAACAAACAAACAAACAAACAAGCTGAAAAAGTGAGAATCAGTGACAACTTAAGAGTCAGCTAAGGACCTAAAGCTGAATTTCTAGAGAAAACATTTTGAAGACTAAGGCTAAGTTGATATTAACAGTAAGTAAGTAATAAACCAGGAAAACAAAAAGGTGTGAGGTAAAAAGATCAGTTGTGGTGACTCTTAGCTGTAAACACAGAATTCTAGTTTCAGAGGCAGGAGGAATGTCCATGAATTCAAGAATAGCCTGGTCTATATTTCAAGTTTTAGGCCAGTCAAAGCTACTCAGTGAAACCACGTCTCAGAAATCCAAACCAAATACCATAGTAGGTGCCAGGTAGGGAAGTAGATGAGAAGCAGGGGTAAGAACAAAATGACTCTGAAAACGACAGTCACTACAACCCTATGTAACGGCTTCTAGGTATCCAAGAAGGGAGATCCCACAGTAGCAAACAGGCTGACAGTTACAGAAACAGGTGACCTTGTCCAATAGACGCCACTGGGCCCTTATTACCAGCACAATGCCCCCACAGTGGATTCCATAAATCTTGTCAGTCAGTCACTTTGCATACTTATGCATGTGTGCATGCAGGTCTTCATGCCTGAACAACGAAGACTTTCCTGACTACATCATCAGCCCAGCTGTATTCCTGGTCTTTAAATTCAGGAAAAGACAAACCCATGTAGATGTTAAAGTTAACTTCTGGGTTCTGGGACCCAGTAAACAGTTGACTCAAGGAACAGGTATTCTGGAACTGGGCCAGACATGACTAACTAGAATTCTCTTACTGAGTCATGACTGACACACAATGTAGACCCAGCAGACTGTAAAATGACTGAAGCTCAGAGACTTTCTGTAAAGCCCTCTAATCTTGGCAGTGTGCATATATATATATATGTATATATATATATATATATATATATATATAAATGTTGAGGCTTGGTTTTACTAATGGACATCACTGACATATATCTATTTTTGATGACTTTACTATATTTTTGAAAATGTCTAAGAATGTATATATTTCATAGGTTGATGTCTATGATCTCAATATTTGAAACTGAGGCAGGAAGATCAACCGACAAGAAGCATGAGGCTAACCTGGGCTTTCAGGGAGACCCTGTTTCAAACCATAAAATAACAATAAGAATAACTCCCAAATGATGATATGTAAATATATCTGTGGGAATATCAGACATCAGATGGTGAACTCATGCTCTGAAGGTTCTCCTTGATACATTCCAGTTTGTATAAGCTTTAACACACACACACACACACACACACACACACACACACACACACACACACACAGACACACACAGACACACACACTCTCTCTCTCACACACACACACACACACACACACACACACACACACACCCCACTAAAAACAACATAGCATCTACCAGAGACAACTATTCAACCACATGAAACTCAGGAAATAATGAACAACAAAAAATAGTGTGGCCACAGATGGTCAAGATGAGGTATTAGATAACAGATCAGATTAGAAAGAAAAGATCCCAATGACAGTGTGGAAAAAGTTATCAACAACGAGAAAGAGGTTGACCAGGATAACAAAGAACTCAGTTAAGGAAAATGTCCACATGTCTAAGGGTCACTGAGGATATTCTTGGGTAGTGACAGAGATATTAGCAGTGGAAGGTATTAAAACAGTGTTAGTTATAACAATTTTAAATTTTATTTTCTAATTATAAAAGAAATATTTATTGCTAATAAAATTAAATAAAAACAGAATACAAAACTCATCAAGACTGGGGATATACAGTGGGTAAAGTACACGCTTACCGAGTCCTAAGTCTGATCCCTAGCACCACATAAACCAGGTATCCTGAATCCTAAACCCGGGAGGTGCAAGCAGAACCAGGCACTCAGGATCATCCTTGGCTATGTAGGGAGATCCAGGACAGCTTGGAACATGTGAAACTGTATCTTAAAAAATTACTTAATTCATAGTTCTACCACTGTAGTTTATAATTGGTCAGATTTATCTGTATGAGCTATTTTTTAGGCTAAGTATAGATTATAAAATATTTGCTTCTTTATTTCACAGAAAATAATCTATATTTTAAAGTGTCTTTGAAAACATTTTGTTGCTTAAAATATATTTCACTCGACAAACTTAATTTTTTGTTACACATTTTAGAATTATTTCTTGAGATGCGGCTATTCTAAAAATTCACAATAAAAATAAAAAAGGGATCTTATTCAGAGAGTCTCTTCTCAAAACTAAGTACTTCATTTTAACTTCCTTCGCTGAAATTTATCTTAAGGTATCATGAGGCCAAGGCTGCACTTCCCAGTAAAAGTCTGTTCCAATCTGTCAAGTGTTGCTATTATGAACATGTACCATGATGTGCAGACCCAGACCCATTTAAATTAATAGAATTATTGAAGCTCCCTCCCAAAGTATATGCTAAACTGCTTTCTAAAACGTTTTATGTATTTAATCTTACACTGCATAGCAATGGGTAAGAATGTCATTTTGTCGTAATTTTTCCAACATTAGAAATGTATATAACAAAGGTTGTATCTCTTGAAACTCTAATTTAATACTCAATGTCTACTGAATGCCAGGTTGGACTTGTACACGGGACAGCATGAAGGAGTACATGATGCTACTGCTTTTGGCTGTGTGCTCTGCCAAGCCTTTCTTTAGCCCTTCACACACAGCACTGAAGACTATGATGTTGAAGGATATGGAAGACACAGATGATGAGGACAACGATGATGATGATGATAATTCTCTCTTTCCAACCAAAGAGCCAGTGAACCCCTTTTTTCCTTTCGATTTGTTTCCGACATGCCCATTTGGGTGCCAATGTTACTCTCGAGTCGTCCACTGTTCTGATCTAGGTAAGGACAGGAGTCACCTTTGTTTTGAAGAATACTACTATTCTAAAGGGCATAGAAATGAAGTGAGCTTTCAAAACTCTCTTCAGGCACTGTAAAATGGTTTATTTACACTCGTAGGTGGAAGGTGAATGTGACAGAACAGGCTTTTAGCTCACACTACTTAGGAAGCCAAGGCAGAGGACTAAGTCATAGGATGACTTAGGCAAAACCACGTAAAGCCCACGCAAAGCATAAGGAGAATGACGTGGTGACAGATTGCTGCTCACTGCCCTGGTTTTGATTCTAGAACTGCAAAATGGGCAGAGAAATGTTTAGGTGTAGACTACAGCAGACCTATACTTATTTAAAATTCAGAATAAAAAGGGAAAAAGTCCTTACATAGTCTTTCTCTTCTCAAATCTAAGCGTTAAAATTTTAATTTCCTTTACCACAATTCAACTCAAAATGTCAAAAGGTTGATCCTGCACTTGGTGGTAAAATTCTACCGTAACAAAATACAGTTCCTCTCCAGAGCAATGATACAGAGTCATGTAGACTTCCTGAAATCTTTAGACATTTTAAATGCGATGTTCTATTTGTTATGAATAGTTTGGGTTTAGAACTTCCTAGAAAAGAAGTGGTTGAACTAAAGTCTATTTAAAATTTATCATTCTTGCTGAGTAACTTCATTCTGTTGTTTTTTTTGCTGCAACAAAATAACTTATGGAAGGAGCCATTAATTTTGGGTGGCAGTTCATTGCTGCTCACGTATTGGCAACTAAGAGGGGAAAGGCAAGACAGAGGAAACAGGGAGAAAGGTGTGGGGGAGCAAGGAATAAGCAAGGAGGAAGCAAAGTAAGGAGACAGACAGAATGAATGTCAGTATTAGCTATCTTTCTGCCTGTTTTTCTCTTCAATTTCATCACCAGTCCTGGGAGGGAGGGTGTCACCCACATTCAGGCTGGGTCTTCAACTTTGGTTAATTCTATCTAAAATTTCCCTTAGATTTACTCAGAGGTATACTTCATAATCTAGTCATGTTAACAATCAAGACTAGTTAGTTTCAAGTCAGATACTCTTATCAATTTGACACCAAAAGAGAACAAGGAGGAGATCATGGGAAGTCAAGTTTGAAGGGAGGAAATAGCAGAGGGAAACTAGGTAATTGTACTAAAATCCTCAAAAATGTAAAAGAACCATGCACCTTTACTTTATTCTGAGATAACAAAGGCAGCTGTTGCCACTGCAAAGAAGAATGGAGACTAAAGGCACAAGGGTAGAAAAGTGATGTGAATTAAATCACTCTGCTCTTGAGTTAACATTGCAGGTGAGGAATGAAATATCTCACATCTGCATACTACTCAAGATATGTGAAGGATCTATAAATAAGATTGACAGCCAGTTAGAGGAATTGACTATTTACAGTAACAGAGTAGCAAGATTTTGTGAGTAGACATGAAAATAATCTAGCACATCTATTTTTCTAATCATAACTTCCTACTCTTTAGTCTATTTATTCATTCATTTATTTAATAGATAGGGTCCCACCAGGTAGGCCAGGCTGGCCAACAACTCAGAGATCTGCCTACCTCAGCCTCTGGAGTGCTAGGATTAAAGGTGCATACAAACCCAACCAATTTCCTTTTGGTTCAACCCCTCCCACCCCCTGAAAAAAATGGTCAAGACCCTTATGGTCCAGTTTCTTGCTAACCAGCAAATCTGCAAAAAGCTATTATTTTCAGCCCAAAAAGCATTGTATAAGCTATTGCTTGTAATCTCTACACAAAGCCAGACATAACCTACCATCATTTATTTCACTTTGGAGCCAGCCAAGTTCAAGACAGATAGATACCTTGTAAAAATAAAAAAAAAATTACTTAAAAAGATCTTGAGACTTTTCAAAAGAAAATGTCTTTTTTTTACAACTGCTAAGTCTGACGCTACCTATCACCGTGAATTTTAAAAGTGTACATCTCTACAAGATTACTAATCTCATTTTTAGCATAAACATCTAGCATCTTTAACATGTTTGTTTGTTTCTTAGGTTTGACATCAGTTCCAAGCAACATTCCATTTGATACTCGAATGGTTGACCTTCAAAATAATAAAATTAAGGAAATTAAAGAAAATGATTTTAAAGGACTCACTTCACTTTATGTAAGAATATATGCTCGTATGTTCAAATATTTACTTGAAAATCTGTATCACTGCTGAAGCGATTTCTTACATTGCATCAGTGTAAAGCATCTTACTTTTCTATGGGTATCCTACTGCAAAATTCTTATATTCAGCCAAGTAAACACTATGTGTTAAATTAATTTAATGTTTATAGAATAATAGCCAGATTAAAGGTTACTGGGATCAAAGTTTAAATGAGTTCATAATCAGATGATTATGCCCACTAACTGCTAAAATGAGTAAGAAAAGAATTATTGTGAGCACTTGGTGGCCTTTGATCTCAGCATTTAGGAGGCCGCAAAAGCTGGATCTCAGGCCTGTCAGAGCTACACAATAAAATCCTGTTTCCAAACAAACAAAAATAATTGTCTACACCAATAATCAACAAGGTATGTAAGAAATCGTTACCTGAAGCAACAGTTCTCTAAAGCGCAGAATATATTTAGGTGACTAATATATTCACGTAAGTCATCTTTCCCTGATCTTTGTAAAAGGAAAAGAATTTCCCCTTCCTATGTCAATAAACATAATTGATATTTTAACTTCCTAACATCGCCTAGGATTTTGAGCCTCATGAGTCTATTGACTTTCTGACTTAATCTGAAATTCAGTTCGGATGAAGAGTCTAATTTTTCCCTGACACGGCTGTGGAGGCGTCACTGCTCCTGTCAGCACTGCCCTTGTCTTGCTGAGCTGAGGCAAGGGTAAGCCAGAGGAACAGCTCTGGCTCTACACTGTGTGGTATGGTGGCCAGAACAACCTTTTCCAGGCCATTTCCCTATCCTTCTAGGCTGTGCTGGAGAAAAATCAACATGCTACCTGCTATCCTTAGGGAAAGTAAAATTCTAAGAGGAGAAGAGAACTCATAACCATACAAGGTCTTGCATATAGACCTATTTATATAAAACAGGAGCCAAGTATAGATTCGGTATCTGGGAGACCTGAGGCCACTTTGCTCCCTGTCATCCAGGTCAAAGACATATCTACTCATCATGTTAGAGGAACACAAAGGGATGCCTGGCAAGGTGCTGTACCCAGAGCCTACAGATTAGGTTAATCTCTCAAAGAGCTTGTGTTTAAGTGCTGTACTGCTTGGTAGTTGGCCTCTGACTGCTCTTTGCCTTTAATTTAAGAAGAAAGTGTAGAATCACCAAGTAAAATGTAGTTTCCGTATATGGAACATAGATAGAGAACAGATTAAGATAGTCAACAATAACACAATGGACTCTACCACAGAGCCACCTAGCCTATCCCACCAACATGGTATTACAGAAACACGGAGAAAAGGGAGGTCATTATTCTACCATCGGATATCTGAAAAGACATTCATATATACTTACGTAATTTAAAAAGAGAACGTGGAAATACAAATGAATGTTTCTACTACCTTTGAAACTACATTAAGCAATCACAGGAACAACTGTTATTTGGTACCCAAACTATAAAAGTTTCAAATCAGTATAGCATTAATTTATTATATTTTAGGAGTAGTTCAGGAAGTCAGTCAACATGTACTCTTGTTTTTCATTGGGAAATGAAGTACTAAAAGATGCTGAGAAATTCTTATGCTTCTGTAACATTTTAAAAGTCAATTTTATATACTGCATTGTGTTAAGGATAAATTTCTGGTGTTGAGTGAACCTGGGCACAGCTCTTGGCACTATCGACTATATAACATCGGAGGAAGTGGCCTCACCTTCTTTTGCAGTAAGAAGTGTTTAATAATGGCACGGATTTTGTAGAATGGGTTATAAGATTAAATGAGTGAATACACGTAATTTGCTATTTAAAGACAGGGATTTCGTCAACTCTTGATCAGTATCACTGCCAGGCTAGTGTGAGCAGACAGCAACTGTGTTAAGGTAAACCATTTTCCTTTGTAGTTTTTACAAGACAGGTCTCACTATGTTACCTCAAATTAGCCTCAAATTCCTGGGCTTAAGTGACTATCCTTTCTAGCTGTTCCAAGTAGGTGTAACGGGAAGATTGTGCCATGGCCACAGGCTAAAGCACTTTCACAAGCAGGTGCTTTATTGTTGAGGTAGTGGTATACCACAGAAATGCTTGATTTTAATATTATCTTATATTACCTGTCTTAAAAGAGAATCAAAATGTTTTGGGAATCTCTGTTCTGTTCATGCTGCGTCCTTGGTGCTGGGACTCTCATATGAAGGACAATACACAGAGTGACTGGGCTCCCTAAACACCCTCAGGCCTCCCTACTCACTTCTCTCTGTTCTGTCACAGTGACTGGCCACTACATTTTCTTCTACACTGTTAGTTGGTCATGACTCTGGGCCACAGGGCAGCCAGTACCTGTGTACAAGCCAACACTGAGAGTAGCTGACCTGGGGCTGCTCTGCCATCATGCCAGGCATTATGTCATCCGGCATGTGACAGAGCTGAACAAGAGCTGGAGAGAAACTCTTACCCTAGTTCTATTACTCATCACTCCTTTCATGTAATTTCAAAAATCCAACAACTACATTTCTGAACCAGAAATTCCAACAACTGCATGTCTGAGCCAGAAAAACAAACAAGATTTGAGTTTCCCCTCTTCTCCTAGGATTAATCTTTCTTAGATGAAAACTTTCACAGTCATGGTTTGTCAGGAAGGAAGGTGATTAAAGAGAGAAACAAAATCCAGAGAGTAAAATGAGTGGACATCCTCTTGAAGGAATTTGTATGCAGAGTGTTTGCTAAGGAGAAACAACAGAGCGATCTCAGCAAGACCCATTGAGTGTAACTAGAAACAAAAGGAAGAACAGTGTAGATAAAACTTACAAAAGCTCCTCTTCCTCTCACCCTCTCTCTTACACACTCTCTCTCTTACTCCCCTCTTTTTTTTTGGTTCTTCTTTTTTTCGGAGCTGGGGACCGAACCCAGGGCCTTGCGCTTCCTAGGCAAGCGCTCTACCACTGAGCTAAATCCCCAGCCCCTCTTACTCCCCTCTTAGCCCCTCTTGCTCTTTGTTCTTCTCTGTTCTTGCCTCCTTCCCCCTCTCACCACGTGCCCACGGCCAGCCGCCTTTCCGCTCTTCTACTCTTCTCTAATTAAATCTCTCCATGTTGGAAAAAAAAAAAAAAACTTACAAAAGAACAAATCTCAAGCTGCTACTTGACAGAACCAGATTATTAGAGGAACAAAAATGTTCTGAAGATGCTAGGTGCCTGCCACCACCCTTAGGAAACAGAAAATCCTTTCTGCTCAATATAGCAGAGGGATAAAACAGAAGTAAATTGTTTTGCAATATCAATGGTTACTGTGAATGTATAAAGGTTAAAAAGGTAAGGCTGTATCTAACTAGTACCAACCACTAAAATATTGTACTGTTCTAACTCAATAACAACTATTTTTAAAGCTGTATTTTGAAATTATATTTGATATTGTTAGCTAGCTAATATACAAATAGTAGAAATTATATCAACTTCCATGACTAATTCTTATAAAATACCAGTAATCAATCCATTCCCTTAAACCAGTGGTTCTCAACCTTCTTAGTGCTGTGACTTTTTAATACAATTCCTCCTGTTCTGGTATCCAGCAACATAATTTTGCTACTGTCATGAATCATAATGTAATAATCTGTGTTTTTTGATGGTCTTAAGCAACCCATGTGGAGGGGGTTATGACCCAGGTTGAGAGCCTCTGCCTTAATGTGTATCTTTTTATGCTTTACCTAGGCTCTGATTCTGAACAACAACAAGCTAACAAAGATTCACCCAAAAACCTTTCTAACCACAAAGAAGTTGCGAAGGCTATATTTATCCCACAATCAACTAAGTGAAATTCCACTTAACCTTCCCAGATCATTAGCAGAACTCAGAATTCATGATAATAAAGTTAAGAAAATACAAAAGGACACATTCAAGGGAATGAACGCTTTACATGTTTTGGGTAAGTTTTCCCAATGAATGGGATATCTTGAAACTGTAATTAATGGCCAAATTTAGGTTATTAATGTTCTAGGTAATTTAAAAAATATTATTTGAACCTATTAATCTACTAATAAACAAATTAAAGTTTGGAAAATTATAGAATATAAAAGTTTCCTGATGTTCTCTCTTTTTCAACGATCTCCCGACATACTTTGCCCTATTTTTAGGAACTGAACCCTAATTAATAAAACTTATGCTGTTAAATTTAAAGCTTATATTTTAATGTATTGTATAAACCACTCAAACACGATATACACAATTATTTTACAATTTGGAATACAAACCTAATTTTGGCTGTTTTAAAATTAGTATGAAAAACATTTTATTGTACAATTTGAATCTCACTTTTTTTTGAAAGATAATTTTGTAATTATATTTATGTACAGAAAACTTAGTGTGCATTTAACTCAGTTTTAGTGGCGAGTTCTTTAGCCTTTACTTTTTCCAGCTTCGCAATGTGAGCCACAGACTTAAGAGCCAGGACGTTGTCTCCCCCGTGGTGGTGGATCTCGTCATATCTGTCATTATAATTGGTCCTAATAGCTTCCACCAGCTTAGCCAGAGCTCCCTTGTCTTCCGAGTTAACCTGTGTGAAGGCAACAGTGGTGCACGTCTTCCTGTGGACCAGGCGCCCCAGCTTGGCCTTTCCCTTGATGATGCAGTAGGGCACCCCCATCTTTCAACACAGGGCAGGCAGGAAAACCACCAGCTCAATGGGGTCTACATCATGGGCAACCACCACCAGCTGAGCCTTCTTGTTCTCCATCAAGGTGGTGACTGTATTGACCCCTGCTCAGAGGACAGGTGGTCTCTCAGTTGGGACGTCCCCTTTGCCAGCAGCTTTCTTCTCAGCACCAGCCAGCAGCCTTTGCTGCTTCTCCTGCTTTGTCTCTGGCCTGTACTTGTGGGCAAGCTTAAGCAGCTGAGTCGCTGTTTGCCTGTCCAGGGCCTGGGTGAACTGGTTGATGGCAGGAGATACTTTGAACTGCTTATAGAGGATGGCTCTTTCCCGCTGCAGCCTGATGTAGCGGGGCCATTTGACGAAGTGTGTGAGATCTCTTTTGGGCTGGATGTCCTGCCCAGTGTCGAAGTTCTTAGGCCTTTTCTCAAAGGATTGACCACCTTTTTGGCCTCTTGTTTCTTGACAACAGCGGGGGCTGGCGCCACCTTCTCCCCCTTGGCCTTCTTTCCTTTGGGCATCTTGCTCGACTGGAGGAGAGTGAATCTCACTATTTTATTTGTGATGTCTGTCATATAACTCTGCCATCTCCCTACAACAGTCATTCAAATACCTAAGCGCAGTTTATGTGCATATACTCACTTAACTCAACCAAGTGCCTGGCACTTATGAAACAACTTTTTACTGATATTTCTTCTAAGTTAGATTTGTATTAATTGACATATATTTTAAAAATTAAGAGGTAGGGCTAAGGAGTCAGTAAATTGTACAAATATAAGAACCTGAGATGTCCAGAATCCATATTAAAATGTTGGGCATGGTAGTGTAAACTTATAATCCTAGCATTGGAGAAGCAGAGATGGGCAGCCACCTATGGTTCAGTGGCCAGCTATCCCAACCTTCTTAGCAAAAACAAACAAACAAAAAAAAAACCCCACCAAAAACCAAAAAACCCTATCTCAACAAACAAACCAATCTAAGGTAGTTATGTGTAATTACTAAATGTCAACTTGAAACACCATGAAAAACACTGGATAGTATCTAAGGAATGACATCCAAGAGTAACCTCTGGCCTCCATGAATGTGTGCACATGCACACAAACTGTTTAAGAGGTAACAAAGCGAAAACCACAAATACCCTGAATTAGGTAAAAAGTGTTTTTTCCCTGCTGCATTATTACCATAAATGGAACAAACCATCATGCCTATGGTACACTGGAAAGTAATGCTATCAATTTAGTGGTTCAAAAGGAAGAAACAAAACTAAAAACTTGATACATACTCCAGTTTACAAAATTCAAAGCAGTGCTTTTGTGAGGTAGCCAGAAAGAAGAGTGCACACAAGTAGGTCTGCTGAGAGGAAGTGAGTATGAATAATGAAGAGCGTACATCTCCAATATTCTTCAGATGTGTCCTTCTGTGTGGTGACTCTCCATGATAACTGATTTTCCCTAAATCCTGTCATTTCTTCCACAGAAATGAGTGCAAACCCTCTTGATAACAATGGGATAGAACCAGGGGCATTTGAAGGGGTGACAGTCTTCCATATCAGGATTGCTGAAGCAAAACTAACCTCCATCCCGAAAGGTTTGTATTTATTTTACTCAAAGTAGGATGTTTAAAAAAACACCATTTTCCCTGTCTTGAAAAACAAACAAAAGCACAATCTGTCAATAAGTAAACATTGTATTGTTATGTATTATGACATTAACTTTTAATATTTGAAATGTTATAGTATACACTGTCAGAACTATGCTACAATCAGAAGTTCCAGTGCCAGTGTATCTGACCAGTATGAAAGTTAGTACTTTTCCATATACAAACAGAGAGGCATGCATAATGATTTTTTTGACATTAAAACAATCTTTTTTTCTCAGTAAGAATAAACACTAAAAAGCAACAAGCTTTTTATTTTCCTTCTTTTCCTCTGACATTTATTCTTTTTTCTTTATTCTATAAACCTCTATAGAGGAGGAGAAGTCTTAAAGAGCAGAGCAGGTTGAATGGGGCGAGACCTTTATCATTAGCTGTGCTGCTACAGTTAAGGGGGACAGAGACTATTAGGCCAGATGGGGGCAGCACTGGCTTTGGCAAGAAAACTATGTCACAAAAGGACTCTGAGACATCTTCCCAAGAATGTGGTGAAGATTAATGTGCTAATATAGTGAAAGGCTTGAAGACAGTGTGTGGTACATGGTACGTATCAACAACCTTAGTAAAAGGAGCCCTGACCCTTCAGTCCTAATTCACAGGACTCCAAGGAAAAATGTTCCTTTACTGTGCAGGATATCTTACTTCTGAACTTGCTACCCAATGTTTTCTGTGTTGATGACTATCTGAATCAGACACAGCCCACATCAATAACATTTTTCAATTTCAATATCTACCAGTAAAAATAGCAACTTGTCCCTTTCTACTACTCTGATCCAAAATGAACAAAACAAAGAGTATAAGACAGTGAATACAATATTTTAAATACAAATGAATTTATGTGGGGCTAGAGAGATGGCTCAGCAATGGCTGCTCTTTCAGAGGACCCAGGTTTAATTCCTAGTTGTCCACAGGCTGCTAACAACCCCATTCTGGCTTCCCCAGATATCAGGCTTGTACATGGTGGATAGAAATACTTGCAGGCAAAACCTATAGATATAAAATTAAATTTAAAAATTAAATTATCTCTTCATTTTTTGAAAAATATATAAAATAAAAGTGGGAAGATAATTTTCACCACAGGAAAGAACTAGTTTAATTCATAAAAATACATATAAATGTATATATATATGTATTAATCACCTTTAGAGTTGAAGTGGTTGTTTAACAACTAGAAACCCAAATTTTGTAATTTTTACAGCAGTGACACCCAAAACCAAATTCTACCCAGTAGGTCAAACGTACACAGTTCCTTGCATGTACGCTGGTATAGAGCACAGAGAAGTCAGAGCAAGGAAGGAGTGAAGGTGAGGAGTGGGCAGAGGAGGGTTTAATGAGTAGGAAGAAGCAGCCTAGTCTGTCAGGATGGGTGATATCAGTATGTGTGACCATTCTTCCTGTCCTAAATATAATCAAATTACAATTTCCCTTAGAAATCAAAGCATATTTTAGTGTAATTTTCAGGATTCTTTCAGAGCTTAAGAAATTATGTCTTTACAAAGAAACCAGAACCAAACGTTTCAACCTCCTATTCTGTCACTAGCCCTCTGACATTCAAAAACTCTTTAAAAAGTTATTCACTAAGATGTGATAGTCTGCATGCCAAAATTCTATTAGTAATATAACTTACAGCAGGGTGAAATGTTGGACATCCCAGGAGGTCTGACCAGGAAGAAAGTGGAAAGTGTCTTCTTCCCTGTGTGTGGGAAATAGTTCCATGAGGGTGGGGAGCGGTCTGTGTGGGACTAGATGTTCCTTTCCAAAAGCGCGTTACTATTGGTTAGCACCACACGGGCTTTTGCTAGATTCCCATGTCTGCAGACACCACCGCTCATGCCCATATTAGAGGCTACGGCCCATTCTGCTCTCCGGTCACTCCCCCTCCTCATGCCCTAAGGACAATGACTCCTTAGGTTCATTAAGCTCCCCACTGAGTTTGCTCTTCTCCAACTTCCTACAGTCCACCCCAGAATAGGCGGACACAGGACACTATCTAGTAATTCCATGTAATGAACTGTCTGTCCCAAGAGAATATTAAGTCTTTAGTGACAGACCCTTTGTTTTAAAATGAAAATATCATATAGTCATTGTAGAAATAGAATTAAACTCAAACAGAATTCAAGAAATTAGAATCCTGGTAATTTAGAAAAATCATTTTCCTGCTCCCACGTTTGTTTACTTTTAAATTCAAATTAAATCTAGGTATCAAAATTAATTTAGCCATAAAGTCTACGGATAACAATGTATTTCAATTTCATTCGACTGTTTCTACCATTAATGTGGCAAGGAAATGTTTCAGCAAAAGTTGAGAACAGGAAGCTTTTCCAGCAGGATAACTAGAATCTCAGGTTGACAAATAATACGCTAAAAATGGCGACCACAGTGAGGTCTGCTTGAGTGCCCTGGTCAGGTTCTTTCATGCCAGCTACAAAGGCTGAGGGTGAGGATCTGGTTACAGTGTGAAAAGAACAACAAAGGTTTCTGGGTTGCCCGTCATGTGCCAGGGCACAGCTGAATTTCTCATATGAAGTAACTCTTACCGACTGAAACAGCTAGTGCTGCAGTGGGCCAGGCGTCTGGAAAGGGTAGCATTTAGCATACTGATATTGTTAAGAAACACGTGGTTTAACACCTAACCCTGGGCATCATAGGAATCTGCCTCAAAGAATCAAGCTTGTCTGCTGCTGTTTCTATAAAAATAATGTTACGAAGTAAATAATCACAGAAAATTACAGAGGAAATTCCAGCTAGTAAATTCATGAAGAAAGAAAATACAATCGAGTTACCAAAGCCTTGCAAGAACAACAGTACACATATACTGCTAGCTATTCTGGAAACTAAGGTAGGTGTCTGGCTTGCAACCAGGATCTGTAGCCATATCGGGGATCCTAGATGGACACCATCTCAGCTACATTTCCAACTCTTAGTAAGGAACACATCAAGACAACAAATCAAACATGCCAAGTGAAAGATGACCCACCCACCTGGATCTGAAGGTCAAGTCACAGAAATAGGAAGGCAGGGTCCTGATAAACAGTGTCACAATGAGGAAGCGCCAGCAGAGTCCAACAGATGCACAGCTCATCCAGTCACTCACTCAAAAAAAAAAATCAATAGAAAGGGAAGGACATGTAAGGAGTATGTTATTCAAAGCTTTGGTGTGTGTTTGTGTGTGTATGTGTGTAGAATTGTATATTGTTTTTTTGAATTTTTTTCTTTATGTGCATTTAGAATTTTACCAGTACCCATGTCTGTGAGGTGTCAGAATGTCTGGATCTGGAGTCGCAGACAACTGTGAGCTGCCATGTGGGTGTTGGGGATTCAACCTGGGTCCTCTGGAAGAGCAGTCGTGCTCTTAACAACTAAGTCATCTCTCCAGTTTTTTGAACTTTTGTTGGTTTGTTTGAGACAGGGATTCTCTGTGTAGCCCTTGCTGCCCTCAGAGAACTAGTGCCTCTGCCTCCTGAGTGCTGGGATCAAAGGTGTGCGCCACCACTACCCAGCTGTATATTAACTGTTAATTACTTGTTAATACTCAAATTTTGGACTCAAACTTGGGCCTGCCACTTAGCCACAGTCTCAGTCCTTGGGTTGTACGCTTCTGAGACAGGGTCTCATGTGATATCCAGGCAGTCCCTGAATTTGCTCTCTAATGCTGAGGACATAGGTGTGCGCCATCACATCCAAAGAAAGAAGACGCTTTAAAACAATGGAAGACGACTTTAGGAGAACGGAGGAGAAGAAAATTAGATGATAAAGGATTGCAGAATATTGACAAGGTGGTTATATAAAAACTAAACAAAAATATGACCTTCTCAGACACCTAGTGAAGTATCCACAGATAAAATTTCATCATGCAGTAGATTTCAGCTAAACTCCTGCCAAGAAAGCGACTGTATAAGCAAGTAAGTAAGGGAAGGAGACAGCGTGGAACCATGAGGCCAGTTACTGCAGCAGGACAACAGTATGGTGGTTCATGGGATACTTTCTACTTTTGAATATGGTTGAAAATTTCTATAATGAAAGGACTTTTAAAAAGAAAGCATTTGAAATACCTGCCTAATTCCACAATCTGGGAAAAAGTCACCGAAGCCTGGTTTTGCTTTGTCTAACGTACTTTTCTTTTTAGGACTACCACCAACTTTACTGGAGCTTCATTTAGATTTTAATAAAATTTCAACTGTGGAGCTTGAAGATTTTAAACGATACAAGGAACTGCAGAGGTAAAAGTTCTCAGTCTTCACAGAAGCATGGTGACATTAGTAAGAGACGGTACAGGGATCTACTTAAGAGAGTGTAAAGGACCACTGTTAGCACTGTCTATGCTAATAGGTTCACATCCTACATAGGGTTGTGGGGTTTCAACAAACTTATCAAATCTAACCATAATATATTCTCTATCCTCTCTATAGGCTGGGTCTTGGAAACAACAAAATCACAGATATTGAAAATGGAACTTTTGCTAATATACCACGTGTGAGAGAGATCCACTTGGAACACAATAAACTAAAAAAAATCCCTTCAGGATTACAGGAGTTGAAATACCTCCAGGTAAAACATTCTACTGGTGTTTGGTAGATATGGGCACTTTAGTGTGTAAAGAACATACTAGTGTATCTCAAGCAATGATGCAGCAAGCCACAACAGAATTTTAAACATAATGTCTCCGGTGTACGGGTAGGGGAGCACAAGGAGAACACTTTCTACAAAGATACCCCTCATGGAGAGTAAGACCCTCTCCATCCACACTGAAACTGCTGAGGTCACTGTGACAAGTTGCTCATTAAGCAAACCTCAAGTTGCTGAAGTTTCTCACGCAGGACTAGCCAGTACACTAAACAGAATCATGTGTCTTTTGTTCTAGAAACATTCAAGGCAAAGCAAGAGGGTTAGGATCCAGGTGCTAGGGGAGAATTGGGTACACAGTTTTAAATTCACACCAGAGAATGAAATTAACTGAAAAGTCACTATTCGGAGGATGTCTTAGTTTTAATTGCTGGAATAAGACCATGAATAAGGTAACTTATAAAAGACAGAGTTAATTGGGCTTATGGAAGCCACAGGTTAGGCCCATAATGGCAATGATGACAGGGTGAAACCCATGGCAACAGGTAGCTGGAGCAGCAGCTCAGAGGCTCATATTCTGACCCACAAGGAAGGGGCAGAGTACACGGGGAATGGTGGGCATCTTTTGAAATCTCAAAGCCCTCACCCAGAAACATATCCCCATGCAACACAAGTTCATATCTGCTAATTTTCCCTAAAAAGCTGCACCAGTGGGAACCAACTATTCAAACATACGAGCCTATGGGGGCCATGCTCACACTACTACAGAGCATAAGACGTTCCTATAAAGCTACTGATGTAGTTCAGTGGTATGGTGCTTACACAGAATGTGTGAAGCAATAGGCTCAATGCTCAGTACCCTCATACTGAAAGAAGCTCACGTTTTGCCATTTCTTGCTGGTGGAAGTCACCAAAAATGAAGATGGCATTTTGCACATAATTCTATAACTTTTAGTTTCCCTAGTTTCCCATCTATGGCTCTCAGATGAAAAACCCCTATTTTACTTCAATCCAGTTTTGCCATCACCTTTCCTTATTGTGCAAAGCCTTTCCTCTCAAGTAGCAAAGCAAAAGTAACTAAGTATGAGGACTATTTGTATTATATTTTTTTCTTTGTTGTTTTTTGAGATAGGATCTCATTTCCTAGTTCAGATTGGTCTCAAAACCACTAGGCAGTACATACATTTTAAAATCTCATAATCCTTCTGTCTCATTCAATCTCTTGAATGCCAAGATTAAAGGTGTATATCACCCTGCTCAGATTTTTTTCCTATCTTTAAGTTTTATTTACTGCACTCTGTACACTCAAGCTGCTTAAAAAAAAAAAAGTACTGTGGGTAGGTGTGGATCTTGGGCTTTGACATTTCTGAAACCATGAACACAGCCCAGTTTTCTCCCTCAAGCCATGCCCTACCCTCATCTCAATTTCCACATCTACAACTCTGCACTAAAACCTAGCATTTCATAATAGACAACATTCTAATACAGAAAAGGACACAAATCCCAAGTTAGTAATAAATATTTGCAAAGTAAGCAAATCCAGGCCTACCTTGGTTGTACTCTTATTGAATTTAATGTTCTAATACCTTGCTATGATAGTGAGCAGTGGGAGAGATATAGAAAAAGCATATAAACTATCTTTCACAATATCCTAAGACTAATATAGAAAAGAATGAAGGAACAGTTCAAGACCAAACGCAAATATTTTAGCCAACACATGTCTATATTATTCAGTAACAGGCTCAGATAAATCTTGGTACATGGAAGCAGGTTACATAGGTAAGAGGGATAAATAGCTTTGCCAGCAAAAAGCATATGAATATGGCATAGTAGTGTTTACATGTGTAAGGTGAGGGAAATAGAAGAGAAAAGCAAAGTAGCTAAGATGACCAGGCTGTATTCTGGATAAGAACACAGTTCTATGTGACAGAGTTCTCCCCAAACACTTTGCATAACACCCAAAATTGACTTGGTACAAGCATTTAACATGTATGAATGAATATGTTTAACTTATGGTAAAATACTCTCATATCGATATAAAAGAAACAGATGAACCTAAAGGCCTGTGGTGGCACAGGCCTTTGATCCCAGCACTCAGGAGGCAGAGCCAGGCTGATCTCTGAGTTTGAGGGCAGCCTGGTCTACAGATCGAGTTCCAGGACAGCCAGAAATCCTGTCTCAGCCTCTCCCAAACAAACAAGTAAACAAATGAGAAAACAAATGCTGAGTATATCCAAGAATTGTGGTTTATATCTGCAATCCTAGGTACTAGTCAGGAGGCTGAAGCCAGAAGATCAAAAGTTTAAGGCTGGTTTTATAATGTAGCAAGATTTTGTCTCAATTAAAAATAATAAGGATCAGAAGTATAGCTCAGTGGGAGACTATTTCTTTATCATGTATGAGGCCCATGTTCAAGATTAAAGAACCCCAACTATTAATAAAATCCATATTTCTTTTTATATTTATTGGACATTTAATTTTAATTTTTATTTTTATTTACCCACAACAGATAATCTTCCTTCATAATAATTCAATTACAAAAGTGGGAGTGAATGACTTCTGTCCAACAGTGCCAAAGATGAAGAAATCTTTGTACAGTGCAATAAGTTTATTCAACAACCCAATGAAGTACTGGGAGATACAACCTGCAACGTTTCGCTGCGTTGTTGGCAGAATGAGTGTTCAGCTTGGGAATGTTGGAAAATAATTAATGACACCTATTCAATATAAAACTCAAAAGTGTGTACATTTGGAATACTTGAACTGTTCTAATAATGGTAATATTATACACATAAGCAAAATTCTATTCCATATGGTCAATGACAAAAAGTTTCAACAGAATTTTGCCTAATTATTGATACTCAGAATAAACGTCCATTGCAGTATCCCTTTGCAAATGAATAATTCTGTGTAAATCTTTTGCTTGAACATCTTTTTCAGCAATGAAAAATGATATTCAGTATTTAACCCTTCATTATCAAGTCGGTTAAACAGAAGTGTACTGTAAACAGAATGCTTGACTTAATAGCATTTCTGTCACATCTTTGCTGTTAGAAAAACAAAACTGGCAAGAACAGCATTAATGAAGAGCACATAGATTTTTAGTATCTCTTTAATAACTAGGATAGTACTGTAATGTTTCCAATAATGTTGGAATATATATAGTTTGACAGAATCATATTAAAATTCTCAACTCATAATAAAGCTTCAAGTATTCACTATCAATAGATAATATTCATCAGAGTTGGTTTTGGAGTTATTAACACACAATTTTCTTTTCCAAATTATTATCTGGTTATAAAATTGTAAAAATATGATTGCTTATATAAAGTCTATAATGTGCATTTTATGATCAGTTATATAAGCTTTGAAGAACACAGTAACTGTTAGGTTACACTGTCATTATTTCAGGAAAGCCCTTTGGAAGAGTATGGACATCAATAAATTTTATATCAACTTATCTCTTCAAATATGCACATTAGGTAATCCCTGGAAACAAAGCTAAGGGGACAAAACCAAAAACTGAACAAAACTTAGGAATACTTTCATGTTTTTTTAATTAATATTCATTATGAATTAAGTAAAAAATGAAATAAGGAAAATATTAAATACTGGTTTAAAATAAAAATATGTGTGCTCTGGTTTAATTTGTCTCCCCCAATCAGGAACATACTCTTTTTTTTCTTTAGAAAATGTTTTAGTTAGGGTTTTACTGCTGTGAAGAGACACCAGACCATGGCAACTCTTATAAAGGAAAAAACTGGAGCTGGCTCACAGTTGAGAGGTTTAGTCTGTCATCATCATGCAGGAAGCATGGCAGCATCCAGGCAGGCATGGTGTTGGAAGGAGCGGAGAGTTCTATAACTTGATCGCCAGGCAGCAAAAGGGGACTGCATCACTGGACTTAGAATTAGTTTGAGCAGATGGATGAAGGAAAGAAGTGCAGGCAGACAGGAACCAGATGTAGATCTGTCCTGAGAGACACAGCCAGAATACAGCAAATTCATAGGCAAATGCCAGCAGCAAACCACTAATCTGAGAACAGGACCCCCGTTGAAGGAATCAGAGAAAGAACTGGAAGAGCTTGAAGGGGCTCGAGACCCCATATGAACAACAATGCCAAGCAACCAGAGCTTCCAGGGACTAAGCCACTACCTAAAGACTATACATGGACTGATCCTGGACTCTGACCTCATAGGTAGCAATGAATATCCTAGTAAGATCATCACTGTAAGGGGAAGCCCTGGGTCCTGCTAAGACTGAACTAGATTGTTGGGGGGAGGGCGGCAATGGGGGGAGGATGGGAGGGGAACACCCATAAAGAAGGGGAGGAGGAGGGATTAGGGGGATGTTGGCCCATAAACCGGGAAAGAGAATAACACTCGAAATGTAAATAAGAAATACTCAAGTTAAAAAAATAAAATAAAAAAAAACCAATCACTTATCACATTGGTCAGAGAAATATTCTGAAATTAAAAAAAAAAAAAAAGAATTAGTTTGAGCATAGGAGACCTCAAAGCCAGCCCCATAACGACACACTTCCTCCATCAAGGCCACACCTACTCCAACAACGTCATACCTCCTAAGAGTGCTACTTCCTGTGGGCCAAGCATTCAAACACCTGGGACTACGGCAGGGGGGTGGTGGTAGGAGCAGATGGAGAGCATTCCTATTCCAACAGCACAGGACATTAACTTATTTTAATATGTTATGTGTATTTAAGCACCACTTGCACGCCTGATAAGACAAAGGCACTGAAGTCCTTAAGAATTAGTGTTCTGGATGGTTAAGAACTACCATGTGGGTGCTGAGAACCAAACTTGGGTCCTCTGAAGAGCCGCCAGTGCTCCTTACCACTGAACCATCTTTCCAGCTCCTTATATTTATTTTAAACTACCTCAAAATGTAGAGTTCAATTTTTTTGGAGGAAGAAAAACAATATTACAGATATGTAATAAAAAGGGGTGGAAGTTGAATACCAAGGTGCATGGGTAAATAACATCAAGGCAGGTTACTCAACGTCAGCACCATTGGTATTTTGGACCCTCATTCTGGGGCAGTTGGGGGTGGCTATGTATACTGCAGAATGCTCCAGCTCTCTTGTCTCTACTCTATCCACTGTGACAGCCGACAACCTCTCCAGGTACTGGTTGGTCAGTGTCACTGTGAGAGCTGCGAACGACAACAGAATCTCAGCCGGCTGGGAGCAGCTCTCCATGGAAATGTACTGACAACTAGGATGACTGAGCTGCTGCTTTGTGTAACTAGAGAAGAGCACAGTGAGATCCAAATATCAAAGGCTTATCACTAGAATAAAACAGGACGATAGAATTTTGAGTAGAATATTCAGTCTCATTTATAGTCTGGAGCAGGTCATCCCCTTCTGCTTCTTCAGCTGCACACAATACAGAAGTGACTGCAGACACCAATGAAGTTGCTGTGATTACTAAACAAAAGTGTACGGGAAATGATTTTTTCTTTTTTAAAAGATTTATTTTATGTACATGAGTACGCTGTCACTGTTTTCACACACACCGGAAGAGGGCATTGGATCCCATTACACATGGTTGCTGGGAATTGAACTCGGAACCTCTGGAAGAGCAGCCAGTGCTCCAAACCGCTGAGCCATCTCTTCAGCCCCTGTGAAATGCTTTGCAAACCATAGATGTTCATAAGACATGGACATCTATTATTGAACTGAGGGTCAATGAGAAAACTAAAAATGACGAGAGAAACTAAGAAGTCCTTAAAAATAAAATATTATAAGGGCAATTATCCTAAAGTTAAAGGTTTAATGACTTTATTTTTATTTAACTTGTGTGTGAAGGTACCTGTGGAGTGAAGAGAGTATGTTAGATTCCCCCTGAAACTAAAGTTATAGGCAGTTGTTATCTGCTCAAAATGGGTGCTAAAAACTGAATTTCAGTCCTCGGAAATGAAGAAGAGCCCCCAGCATTCTTAACCACTGAACTATGTTTGAACCCCTTCCAAAATTAAAACATTTTAATGTTCCAGCTATTTTGATGAAACATTTTCTATACTATAAGCAATAATATGTAGCACTAAAAAGAACATATATAAAAGTCAAATATTTTACAATATAGGAAAAATGTAGGTCTCCAAGTTAGTAATTAAACTATGGCTAACACCAAGATCAGAGTCACATCAACAGGGAAGTCTATACTGAAAGTTGTGGAGGTTAAGGAACTAGGAATGCTTTTCTAAAGAGAAAGACAGAAGAAAAAAGGTAATAGTGGAAATGATTCCTGAATCCTCACAATTAACTTGGTGCAGTTCATGTTTTTGTTTCCTGCTTTACAACTGTTAGTAATTTTGGCTAAGTTCATGAAAAAAATATTAATAAAGTCCTAAGCTGCCAGAACTGCACTAAGGTTTTCTGCCATAAACACATTTTAATGGTAAATAGGAAATGTTGCCCACCTGAGATCCACCAAAGACTGAAACACGTGAGTTACTTCACAAGGCTAATGAGGGTGAAGGGGCAGTGACCCAGGCCACTTTGTGCCTGCACAGGCAGGCATAGCCCCGAAATAAAAATGTTCAGTTTGAATGCAGGGAAGTTGTTCCCTTGGCCTTTTTCCTGAGGATTTATAACAGAAGCAAAGTAAATGAAACAATATAACTTCCATGCACTTATCATAGTTCTAATAATTCATAACTAATAATTTTTACACTCTAATTCTTATTATATTACTAAACTTGAGAGCATATTTATGTGCAGTATAATCCAATCACTTAAAATACATAATTCAATGGCCTTCACAATATTTAGAGTTCTGAAACTACCACTACGAATCAATGGTGGAACATTCTTATTCCCAACACAAACCATGTACCTACTTAAATATTCCTTGCCTTATTCGCTGGCCAATCTACTTTTCTCTGTATATAGCCTTGGTCTGGACATTAAATATGAGCAGAGTAATATGGTGGCTGCTTCTTCCACTTAACAGGTTTTTGAGGTTTATCCACCAGTAGTACATTGTTTCTGTTGTCAAGTAATATTTAATTGAAAATATATACAATATTTACAGATTCACTGGTTGCTGGGCAATTATGCCATTTCTAGTTTTTGACTATTATAAAAAATGCTGTTATGAAAACTTGTATACAAATTTCGAAGTGGGGTCCTTGTAGACATAATGTTGTTCTGCACTATGTAAAATTATCCTTGTATTATTCAAATTCTGATTTTTCTGTCCTCTTGTCTGGTTGCAATCTAGACATGGCATTGTACTGTGTATTCTATTTATCTCCTGCCCGAATGCTGTGTAAACATTGCTCCATTTATTCTCTGTCAATAAAAGATGGCCGGCCAATGGCTGACCAAGAGAGAGTGTATTAGCTGTGGGGAGGGGATCCAGGTGCTACCATGGGAACACTCAGAATAACACTAAAATGCTAGTATCTCAGGGATTTTGGCTGAGAAAAAGCCAAATTAGCTTAAAGGAATAGAATATTATTAAAAACTGCTCAGGTACTGTGCCATGGAGCTATTAACTAAATCTTAGAGTCTTTGTCCTACTTATTTGGGAGTTAGTTGGAATAGAGAAAAGATTATCACTTTTTTTTTTTTTTTGATTCTTTTTTTCGGAGCTGGGGACCGAACCCAGGGCCTCGCGCTTCCTAGGTAAGCGCTCTACCACTGAGCTAAATCCCCAGCCCCGATTATCACTTTTAAAATTAAAATAATAGATAGATGTTTTCATGTATCCAGGAACATTTAGCACAGTGTCCCTTTGAGGAGATGCCGAACTGTTTTCCAGGTGGAGGTGTGCCACAATGTTCCCACACTGCTTACATACCGAGTTGCATTACAGTGTACTTACTGTGTGAGGTAAAGTTTCAAAGTCAACCCTGAGTTTGTACAGAAGCAGCACCAGGGTAGCATGAGATGGATCCATAGCACTACATACAGCAGTTCATTATTTACTCACTGCTCTGTAGGGTACACCTAGGACTTTGCATATCTTAGGTAAGTTCCCCACAACTGATATACACAGACCCATTTCTGTTTCGGTGGTTTGTTTTGAGCAGCATTTCACTAAGTTGCTCAGGGCTGGCCTTGAACTCTATTTGCAGATAAGCTTGGCTTTGAATTTAGTTTATAATAATGTAATTATCCAATTCAGATGTATGTTCTCCTTTGTGTTAAAATTTTATCTGTGAAGAAATGCTAACAAGGGCTGGAGAGGTGGCTCACAACCATCTGTAATGAGATCCGATGCCCTCTTCTGGTGTGTCTGAAGACAGCTACAGTGTTTAAAAAATCTTAAAAAGCAATGCTAACAAGAGTAGCACATAAGAAGTAGATGGATAGCACACATGCGTCCTGCTCAGAGGTCCTTCTGTGTGGGTGTTCCAACCAGCTGGGGGGATTGTGCTTTCAGCACATTTGTTATTTTGCTTTTTTGGTTTTTTTTCCAACATCCCCCTAACCCCTCCCCCTTCCCTTCTCTATGGGTATTCCCCTCCCATCCTCCCCCCATTACCACCCTCCCCCAAACAATCACGTTCACTGGGGGGGGGGGGGTCAGTCTTGTCAGGACCAAGGGCTTCCCCTTCCACTGGTGTTCTTAGTCAGCACATTTGTTAACAGGTCAAAATGCAGATCTTTGTGAAGACCCTGACTGGCAAGACCATCACCCTGGAGGTGGAGCCCAGTGACACCATCGAGAACGTGAAGGCCAAGATCCAGGATAGGGTAGGTAGGGAAAATGGGGGAGTTGTTTGGCCGTAAGAAGGCCACACCAACAATTGTTGTAGTCTCTGATGCCTGTGTCCTGACTGGATCCGGCTGAAAGTCCCTATGATCAAGAGTTCAAGCAGGTCAATTCAGCATGTCTGATGATGGATCTCACCAAAGCTATACATTCTGTAATATACAAATCTCAAAACAAAATTTAAGTATCGTCAAGATATCTCTTTTGTTTGATTCTCTGGAATCTAGTCTTCAGGAGGTCTCCCTTCGTCATATCTGATCCATATAGCTCTGGAAGGTGTATACACACTAATCGCCTTTTCTAAAAATGTAAAGACAAAAACTTTCTTCCAAAATAGCATGTCCTTGAGCCAGAAACCAGAAAAACCTTTAGCTTGACCTCTCTCCCAGAGGAATAATATAACGACAAACAGAATTCAAAATATAATTCAAAATCACACCCATTTTGAAAATTAAAACAATCCAAAACAAATGAACTAAAATACTGTATGAACCTATTCTTAGGCTTTTCCTATTCTGTCATGTCAGGAAACTAACTCAAAATTCCAGTGGAGCCCATGAACAAAGAATCAGAGTTTCCTGTAGACTTTAATATACCATCTATCTGTTATGCTCTCTATCTGGAGCCACAGACTTCTACTTATTAACATCTTTTCACAGCATGCCAATTATCACTGCTCTCTACTCGGAGTCTGTGACTAATTTTCCCTATCCTAGTTCTGAACTGGGGAGAAATCCCCTATGTGATTCAGACAAAATCTGTATATAAATCTATATGAAAAGCAAATAATCCCAATTTTATAAATTCACAGTTCAATCAATATCTGTGCCAAGAAGAAGGCAGCTTCCATTTTCAGAGCAGCCATCTTGTCTCTTTTCACAGCAGGGGACGTCAGAGCCCTCTTTCTTTGTTCTAAGGCTCCTACCTTGAGTCAACATGTGACTCAACTCTACCCTGCTATCCAGTCTCTAAATTTCAAACTAGATTTAGAACTAAAGGCTAAGAATCTTACATTTCTAGTGGATTCTTGCCTGCCAGGTTGGACGTCATCTGTTGTGTGAAATAATACTAATGCCACCACATTACCATGGGCAGGGCTGTGTTCTCATCTCATCAGGCTCTCTGATTCAGGGCTCCAAAATCTCTCCACTGGATTCCCTAAGTTCCCATGCCAGGTCGCTGCCACACCAGCCCCACGCATTCAAATTCACATAGCTGGGGTGTACTTCTTGCAAGCCCATGAAAAGGTAATAATTTATAATATAGTTCAAAGGTAGAGCAAAATTTAAAAAATTAAGTAAAAAAATATGAGCTGGTTTATTTATTTTTATCTTCGCAAATTTCCAGCTGGGCCACTTGGGAGATATAGGCAAGAAGATAAGGAGTTAAAAATCATTCTTGGCTACATAGAGATTTTGAGGCCAGTCTGGGCTGACAAAACACTCCATACTTTTTTCCTTTAAGGTATTGTATTGTTTAGGTTTGTGAAGAAAGGATTGCTGACAGGGCCAAACTCAAAGGTCATGTAAGACTTTGGGCCCATATATGGCTTATCAACTATTTTAACAATCTTGTCTTTTTTACTGCTTAGAAAAGGAATTAGTATTTCTATGAAGACAAGCTTTATAGCAGTTTCAATTTTGTAAGTTGTAAGTTATGCTGAAATTCATGAACATCAGCCAGCAAGAAATATAAACCAATCCTTCAGGGTCCCTTTATTTTTTCTGTCACTCTACGCTGCCCCCATTAAATATAGTATAGCTTAACAAATTTTTACAACTAAAAGCATCGTATAATTGATATGTAGATTTATTGAATTTTTATGTAAACATATTCACATTTAATACCACAAACATTGGATCCCATACTCTAATCCATGCAATAGACACTGTAGTCTAGACCCTGTGTTTCTGCTCACCTTCTATCTAAATTTCTGACTCACAAACAAGGCAAGATATCATTGAATTTCTTGTATTGGAATCTTAAATAATCAAAATTTAAAAGTTGTATCCTTATCAGACCATACAATTAAGCTTGTTGTCTGGGCTATTTTATCTACCAAGAGAACAGCTTCCCATGTTCTGTTGCAAGTAGGTTCCCTAGTACCCATCCTATTACTGATACACTTTGCTAGACACTTAAAATACTGATACCAAAGCAAAATGTACTAATTCTTTAATTTACTTGGAGGAAAGGTGGTATTTCCATCTTCTGTAGGAGGTCAAAGACAACTACGTATAGTCATTCTAATTGCCAGTCAAAATTCTAGGATGCAATGGAAAGAGACTAATGAGGGCCCGAGAAGCTTTACATAGTTGGTGACCTCTAGGGAAGAGTCAGTTTGAAGGACATGCTTATCAGTGTGTTACCTACACTGCAGTAGATGGCTCACACCCAAAGCATGTGGACAGCACAATTTGGAGTGGGTAGGTTATTAGAGAAGAGAGAGGAGTTGGGGGGGGGGAGGGGATACAAAGTTGTCAAGAGGGGTGTAAAGTGGATGTGGGGGTGTTAAGGTAAAAGGTTGGTAGTGAATGATTCAATATATTGTATGAAACTCTCAAAGAACAAGAACAAAAAGTAGTTTTATATAAATTAATAAGGGAAAAAAGTTTGGAGAAGAAAATGTGTGAATGTGAGACCAGTCAAGGCCCTCCTGAGAATAAGTGGATATAGTAACAAACACTGCAAACCAGAAGATCTTCGGAGTTAGTATGCAAAGGATTTCCCTACATGTACATTCTGGGAGTGATGGAAGGACAACACTTAGGTGAGAGGTTGTTGGGTTTTCCTAACAAATGAAGTACTTGTTTCAAGGTCTGAGATTCATGTTCAGGGAATTTGTCTTCCCAGGTTTAGGGTGCAGTGATCTTAGACCCAAGAATTGTAACAAGAGGCACTACTAACTCTAAAGGAGCTAGACTGTTTGCTTCAGAAGGCTCTAATTTGGAGAATTATAAGTTTCTGCCTTATGTAAGAGAGTATGAGGCTGGGATGGGGGAACTGTTTACAGAAAAAGTAAATGTTGAAGGAAAAGAAAGCTTACAAAAGAGTTAGTTTCTCAGAGCCAGTCAGGGTGAATACAGAGTGCGTGGTAAGCCATGTTTGCCCAGGCAAATGTACTTAAGTGTGTGGGTTAGTACTACAGCTATCCAACTGGGCCCATCTGAAAGAGCTCAGTTATTAAACAGTGTGTTTTCCCTACAAGCATGGTTCCAAGTTAGCGAAGGATGTGTAGTCCCAGGAAGTAGGGAAATTGTGGCCGGAGAACTGCTTGCACTATAGGGTTTGAAGCTAGTCTAGACAACATGGCGAGATTTTTGTTTTTAAACCAAACACAATAAATCGTATGTTTGCACTTCCAGCACTGGAAGGTGGTTCCTTCCCAGTCCACGTCTACCAGGATGCTGGTCCTGCTATGCCTCCATCTTACGGCTCTATTTGGTGAACGGACACCACGACCCAGGCGATTCTTACGACGGCAAACATTTCATGGGGCTGGCTTATGATTTCAGAGGTTCAGACCATTATCATCAATGGTGGACGAGGAGCGTTGTGCAGGCAGACATGGTACTAGGAAAGGAGCCAAGCGTTTTCATCTTCATCTGAAAGCAGCCAGGCTGCCTTGGTCTGAACAGTCAGACTGTGTTTCTACACTGGGCAGAGCTTGAATACTAGGAGACCTCAGAGCTCACCCCCACAGTGACACACTCCTCCAACAAGGGCACAATTCCTAACAGTTAAGAGTGCCACTCCCTATGGGCCAAGTATTCATACATGAATCTATGGGAGCCATACCTACTCAAATCACCACCCTCTAAGGACACCACCTGTGTCCTTGATCTGTATGCTTAATTGGTGCCATGCTATCCCTCCCTTCTGACACTGACGTGGCTTGCTCCCATACGATATTTATTCAGATCTAAATATCTGTCATCTAAAACAGTATTACATCCTTGTTTGTTTGTTTAAGGCAGTTTTAGATTCATTGCAAAACTGAGATGATGAAGGTACAGATCTTCCCAGATCCTCCTCTTTGCAAAGACGTTATTTATCTTTCTGGTGCTTCTCAGTGTCCCAGGTCTATCTTCTACTTTCCCTGTCCCAGTTCTTCTAGATCAGTAATTTCCCCTATGAACAGCCCTGGTTCCTTTTCACTTAGAATGGTGTTTAAACCCAAGATCCGGTTGCCAGCTCATTGCTACAAGGGTATATTTAATTACATGTCTTGGCAGCTTCAAAGCAAGGCTCTATACACGTGTATTCTAACCTATGTACACACGTCTATAAAAACCCACCGTGTACAGTCATTTGTATGTGCATTCACCTCGGCGTGAGTTCTTACTGTTGTGTCACACTCTAATCCATCGACCACTCGTACTGGTTTCCCTTACTTACCTTTAACAACCCACTTCATCAGCACAGCTCCCACCACCCACCATAGGGAACTTCATGCTCCAACCCAGCTCACAGACAGCAGGAGCAGAGCTGCCTGTCTGCACTTCTTTACCTCACTTATCTTTATCTTACCTTGATTTCTTCTGTGCTATACTCCGTGCTCTGTACTCTGACCACTCAATAAAGTTTTATTTTCTACTTATCTCCTCTATGACAAAAAGATTCTCACTGCTGAGTCTTCAATTTTAAACTATTTTACACAAAGTAGGTACTTAATTTTTTAAAAGAGCTAAACAATGAACAAATAAATGAGAAAATTTGCCTATTAGATTAATTAGACTGAACCAGGAGGGCTTTCCCTAGCCAGCACTAGTGTGTTGTCCAGCTTTGAGATGCTGTGTCTGTGTCAATAAAATCATAAATCTACCATATAATTTAGATTTTTACAAAACCAATTCATTTGATTTCTCTCCTCATCTGGTATAATAAAGTCACCTAAGAAATCAGTGATCAGAAACTTGCACCTATCTAACCATCCTTCATTTTCAGTCACTGCCAACTGAAATGTCACATACATGCTAACCTAGTTTTAATCTTGTAGAAACACTCTTGTTGTGGGAACAGGGGTTCCTTGTGTAGGCCTGGGTGTCCTGTGGACCAGCTGTCTTGCAACTCGGAGATCCGCCTGCTGCTGTGCATCACACTTCCGGCTCCCAGACTTTAATGTACTCTGCTATCTAGTGACTAAATTTCCACCTAATCCAGCAACAAGAACAACATAATCACTGTTTTAAGACCATAACATACAGTTAATAAAGAATTACATTGAAAAATTAAGTGGTTGATTTTAAATTAATCTTTTAAAAGAACTACTAAGGGGACTAAAATGATGCTTGAGAAAAAAATACAAATTTGTTCTTCTCCTGAGTGTGAAAGCCTGAGGTTTAAGAACAAAGACAGTAATAGGAAACATATGGAAAAGATCGGTAACTAAATGGAATCTTGGCCCAAGTATGGTCTGCCACATTTCACATACCAATGTCTCAAGTAATAGACTAGATGTTTACAATATTGCCAAAGTATCGTTGAAATACTGTATACTTTTCTCAAATCTGAAACATAAAAATAAATTCTGTGAGTTACTTATAAAGTCTAATAGAAAACACTGTTTTAAAGAACCAAAAATGAACTTCTCAAGCTTGAAAGAATGTTCTTCCAAAAAACTCAACAGCGGCTGCCAAGAGACACAGCTAACTCTGTTTAACTATGAAAACATTAGCACAAAAATTTAGCCTTGCAGTAAGCAGGCTTGCTAGCTGCAACTCTTAAGGAGGGCTCACTTAGCAAATGGAGAAAGTTTCTAAATGCACACAGTAAAAGGCAGAAGTTGCTGGGCAGCGGAGGCTTTTATTTGCTTAAAGAGAAAATGCACTATAAAGTTATTTTTTGTACTGAGGGGAAAGGCAAGGCATTAGCATCAACGGCTGAGGGAATTCATTTATCTTTGAAAAGTTATGAGTAGCCTATATAAGTGGGAAAGCTGTGCCTTTAATCTGTGAAACCAATGTACTCTACTGTATTTTCAAAGTAAACTAGAAGTGAAATGCTGTCTGTTTCTGTTTCTGATTCTTAGCTTCAAAACGGGAAGCACTGATGTGAATACAAGCCTCTGTCAACCCAGAGACCGGATACAATTTTGAATTCCACCTTAAATTGCTGAGACACTGGGCTCCAGGTCACAGTGGACTTTAATCTGAAGAATTCTTTGGCATAAAAACGAAAATAAAAACAGTAATCAGTACATGTTGTTTCATTTAGGCTTGTTTGCCTTTCATATTAGGGAAAATTCTTGCCACACCTCAAACCAAAATTAAGGAGAAAAGAAAGAAGTAAGCCACATAAATCTGACCAAGAACACAAACATCTTGCTTTGAATCCACAAAATTCTGTATAATGAAAAGAAGTACAAAATTTTAATTCAACCCAAGTGTTTTCCAAGCAGATTGTATTTACTTAAATTGCTACAGTAATTCAAAGGACAGCCCTGTCTGGACACAGAGTTACTGTGGATTTTTAAGAAACTCCGTTAAAGAATTTAGGCATTTCTGATTCAGTTAAAGGATTGCCAATTCATCAATCCCTGAAACCAAAGCAATCTCAACAGGTATGATGATAAAGTCATTCTCAACTCTTAAAGAATGTATTCTTACTGTTACAAAAGTGTATTGGGTTTGCTAAATATTAAATTAGACTGTGCTTATCATAAAAGTGCAATCTGGGAAGCAAAATATGGCTAAAATTACATAAATTTTTGATTAGGCAAAATTTTCAAGCAAAAAGATCAGTAAGGTGAGTTTAACTTTTTGATTTAAAATGACTCAACAAACAGTATTTGTTTATATTCTTTTTTAAAAATAAAATTGGACAAAGGGATAGATTCTTGGGTTAAAGGAATCAATCTCTCTTTAGTTTCTTGGGTGTGCTTTTCTGCTCTTAATTTTTAAACGACAAACAATCTGCTAATGCTTTGTTGAAAAATTTCCTACTGGGAAAATTACCGATTTACAATGTCTGCTTTCATTTCTATCATTCCAAAATATGAACATTTTATCTGGTTATTAAAGAATTCTTAAGTTTAAGTTAATTAAGATTTAAATGTATTGGTTCTGTATGTATGTATGTATGTATTATTATTATTATTTTAACTGAGATACTTTTTGAATAGCAGAAGATTAAATTCAAAGTTGTTTTAGACAAAAATTTACACATGTACAAATGATTTTTATATTCTGGCTTCTATAGCATACCAGTAAAACAATTACATCTTTAAAATAGTGAAATGTTATGATGCTTTTACTTTAAGATGCTTTACTGCAGAACTAAGTAAATTATAACACATTTTTATTAATTTGGGTTAGGACCTACATTCATTTTTTAAATGAATGTTTTTCTTTAAGTGTGAGAAATGTTATGATAATGATATTCTCATTGTGTTATATGCAAAATTCATATTAATGGATAATTTCTTAAATTTTACATTATTGCTTTGCTTTAATTTTTCTCCATCTCTTATTTTTATAATAGACAACGTAATATAAGTGAGAAATATCACATATTGTTATAGAGAAATAAGTACAAAAGAGAATACCCAGTTCTGTAACTTTTAATCATCTAAAGAAACCAGCATGGTGAAATGCTTAGAGTCACCAACATTAACAGAGAAAGGCATTGCTAACAAGATACAACCTGTGACTTCTTAAGTCACTCATTCCACAGACTTTTGACTACTTAGAACAAGCACACTGCACTGAGACTCTGTTAAAAATTAGAGATTGGGAAATGGGATGACTGACAGTGAGTTACTCTTAGGTTTTTTAAGTTCTATTACAAGGAACAGGACAGACATTGTAGACTATGGAAACAAAGTAAGCAAATACGCTCAGCAATGACTAAGAAGAGACTCACTGTATAAGATGAAGTCAAATCACTAAAGGGAGAGCAGGTGTCACAGGGGAGGAGAGGAAGAAGTAAATGAAAGGACTTCAGAGGAAAGGTTGCTCTCCAGGGCAATCTTCCTGAAGTGCTTGCAAAGACCAGTTTCTGATCCTAAGATGAGCTAGCAGGAAGTATCAAGATTCCTTTTCTTCCAACACCTCAAACCCCTGAGCAACAGATTCTAATTCTAAATCCTACGGTTGCTGCTGGTGACTGCTAATGGTCCTAACACACGGACAGCAGTAAGACACCGTGCATGGATGCTCATGAGCAAGTGTGACAGAACTTCTGAGTCCTCTGTGGCCTGGCTTGGGGCCACAAACCAGCTCTGCTTCTTGGTTCTCAGTGCACATTTTGAGAAAGCAGCCTCTTAGAATCTAACTCTAGTGGCTGTATTGGAACTGATACAAAGTAGCAAAATGATTTTAAAAATTACTTATAGCAAGTATAATAAAATCCTTAAAAAATTTCAATTAAAATGTCACCAACAAGAGAATAAAATGTGTAAGATTTCCCAAACCCATTTCTCCTAAAGTGCCAAAGTCTGGTTCAAATGATACTTATCCCAGGAGGATCAAGACCTGGCCCTGCAGTACTAATCATCCCCATTTAGTTATGGTTCATTTTGCAGTGTTGGGTCTCTTCTTCTAAACTGTTTGCTCTTCACAGAGAAGGGACCCTGTTTTCATTTTCTCTTTATTTCTGTGTTCCCTAACAACTTAGCATGTCGTCTCACAGATAAAAATAATTTTAGAAGATGTAACAACCTTAAATAATCCAATTAAACTACTACTATTTATAAAGTGCTGTACTAATAAGCATACAAATACGGTAGGCATCTGGTTGAGTAACGACAGCAAGAAAATGATTACCCCAAAGCAGACTCTACTAAGAACACTGCAGGATAAAGATCACAGCACAAATATCCTACTTTATTAAATTAGGACTTCATTAGCAGAGTGCAAATTCCTTAGGAATTTAGACGACTAGGTTCTGTCCTGTTGAACAGTTGTTATTTCTAGGAACTTCATACTTCTTACTTTTATGCTGTTGTTTATCTCTTTACTTGGAAATAGACTTCATCACCTCATTCATATAGAATTCTAAAAGTTCTTCAAAGCACAGTGCCTATGCTATGTCCTTCTTGGATTATACAGTAAAGAACAATTGATGCAATTATTTAGATCTGCTAGACTTAAAAAAAAAATCACATAGCCAGGCAGTGGTGGCACACACCTTTAATCCCAACACTACAGAGGCAGAGACAGGTAAATATCTGAGTTTGAGGCCAGCCTGGTCTACAGAGTGAGTTCCAGGACAGCCAGGGCTACACAGAGAAACCTTGTCTTCAAAAACAACAACAAAACCCCACCAGCACTAGCACCAGCACCACAACATCACTCATTACTAAAGAGATCAAAGCACTTCAATTTAGTTCTTTCCTATAGATAAGAGTAAATACAATATACTAGTACAAATAATTATTTAATATTCTTTTAAAAGCAAGGTATTCATCCAAAAAGAATGACGGGAAATGATGTTTTACAGCCTTGAGAAAAGAGACAAAAACCCAGTAGTCTTGGCAGAGGGAAAGGGGGTGGACCAAGGAGGTGCAGCCATGCCAGACTTAAGGTCACAGCCAAGAACTGAGAGTCAGCCTGTCAGCCTGCTTTGGTTTTCCTTCTTCATATTTAGCTATGTGAGTCAGAACGAGGGTAGGGAGGAAAGAGTCATTTGCCAGATGTAAAGAACTCAGAAAACTCAGGGAATGTGCAAAGGAGAAATGAGAACAATCAACTGTAGCATCTCAGGCAAAGGGAACTTATGACTGTCGGGAAGGATGGATGGAGGCAATGAAAACCCAGTAGCATTAACATGACAGACTCCTCTGAAACTCGGGGATACTTGTAGTTAGAGATACTACTGAAGATAGTATGGTCAGAGTATGGGTTGTTCAAAATCCAGAATATGACCTCTGGGAATTAGCTGGCCCAGAACATGAGTGCATAGGAAGAACTGAGACAAAACATGGGAGAAAAAAGAACAAATGAGGAGTTTTGTCAGAGAAATGATTAACTATTTTCTGTCAGTTATACCAATGGTAAAAAACAAGAGTAGCATTCTAGAAGAATAAAATGTAAATTATTTCCTTAACACACAGTAATGTTAGGACATTTGTTCATTCTCTCATAAAACCCCTGATGAGAAAAGTATAGAAAAAAATGTCTTTAAAAAGTTTCCTAAATAATGCTCATTTCAACTGGACAGCAGCTTTGAATTGGCTAAGGACGTTTACATGCCATCCTAACCGAGAAGGCTGAGGTGGTAAGGACGGCCTGAACGTTAGAAGGTGGAGACCATCCTGGTAGTGCAGGGAGACCAAAACCCCATCACCAACACCAAAAGCAAAGTGAGAGTTTAAACAAAATACTAAGACACAAGATAAGCATGTAAGATAAAGAAGGCAAGATTTGGAGCTGGGGAGGGAGCCCTGACAACAAAATCCTTACTTACCTTGCAAGCAAGAGCTGGTTCCATGTTAAAAAATAAAACAAAACCAGGTGTGGAGATCACACTTGCAATTAGTACCTGGGAGGCAGAGACGGGCAGTCCTTGTGGGTCGCTGGCTAGCTGGCCAGCATACAGTGAGAGACTCTTGTCTAAAACAATTGAAAGGTAGATGTGCCTGATGAATGATGCCTGAGGTTGTCTTCTAGGTTTCACAGGTACATGTGCATGCACACACAGGAAGCAAGGCATAACTTAACTATAACTTCTTATTATTAACAAATGTCACACTGTCCTTTTGAGGAGGCATCTTGCTGTATGTAGTACTACTGGCCTCCAACTCTGAAGCTCAAATGACCTGACCCTAAGCAAGTGGGACTATAGGCATGTGCATGTGGTTAGGAATTGCAATTCTTATCTTCTTAATAAAGCAAGAGGCAGAACTGTTAAATGGAAGGGATGAAATTTAAGCCTTCAAAATCCTTGTTTACAACATACTCCACCCTTCTTCAGGTTTCAGCAGAAATAACTGTTAATTATCTATAAAGCCTTCCTTCCCCTTACAGTCCTACTCAATACAATACCCTTCAGCTACACTGCACTGTATGTCTCTCATCCTCCTTTAGATTTCAAGCACCTAGGAGACAAGGATAGTGGCATTTTAATATCTATAATCCAAACCTTCAGTCAAAAATATTACTCAAAGTCAGGCATGGTAATGCTCTTGAGTTTAAGGCCAACCTCACTCCTCAGCCAACCTGGGAACTACAAGTGTGGAAGACAGAGTGGAAGGAAGTAAAGAAGAGGGATGGAAGGGAGGCAGGAAAGCAGGAAGGGAGGAAGGGAGGAAGGGAGAAGGGGGGGAAAGGAGAGAGGGAGAGAGAGAGAGAGAGAGAGAGAGAGAGCGAGCGCAGGTGGCGAGTGAGAGAGTGCAGAAAACAGTAAACAGAGGGAGTCAGGGAGAGAATATGAAAATATTAATCTAAGTGAAATTGAAACTTTGCCGAATATAAATATTTTTAAGAAGAAAATTTGAAAATGTACATAGGCTTAGAAAACAGGAGGAAAAAAATGACAGGGTTTTCTAAATAAGTTACCACATAATAAAGAACACTCTTTTAATGAACAAGGATAGAATTTCAGTAACAGAAGTATTAGGGAATGAGATTTTGGTTTAATAAATGTTTAATAGGCAAAATTCTTTAAGTGTTCACATAGGTAGCACACACCACTAATCAAGAAAAGGCTGGCAAGAATGCCCAGCACTTACAGTGGAGAAAATACTAGAGTGGCAGGGTGATGTCAGTAGAAACATCAGCATGTCTAGAAAACACAGCCACTGCAATTCTTTTTTATCTTTAAATTTTTTTTTTTTACAGTCCAGTCGTTATCCCCCTCCTATTCTGCCCCCCAACAGTTCCAGAAGATAATGGCTATACGTATAGCACTGTGCTTCATATATCTAATCTTAGCACTTGGGAGGCAGAGGCAGAAATTCCTGTAATTTAAGAACAGGTTGGTTTTCACAGTTAAGTTCTAGCCTGTAAGAGATACAAAGGGAATGTGGTCTATAAAAAATGAAAGTAAACAAGTAAAAGATAGTGACTACTTAGTAAAAAGTTCAGAACTGCACACTTCTGACTTCTGTTTAATGCAACATATTATTCTAAATTTCACAGGTACTTAAATATGAAATTGTCATTAGAGCTGTGCCTGTGCTTCCCAAATATTCTGCTATACATAGGCATCAACCTAATGTCAACTTATATGAGAATTTTTCTGGGTATTAATCGCTTTTCTCTTTGTAATAGGAGAAGAAATGGGCTTTTTAAGTCCAATATATGTCCTCTTCTTCTGTTTTGGAGTTAGAGTATACGGCCAATATGAAGCTTACCAGTGGGATGAAGATTATGAGCAAGAGCCAAGTGAGGATTATGAGCCAGAATTCCAGTTTCACCAAAATATCGAATATGGAGCTCCCTTTTATCAGAATATTTTAGGTTGTGCTAAGGAATGCTTCTGTCCAACTAACTTTCCAACATCAATGTACTGTGACAACCGCAAACTCAAGACTATCCCAGATATTCCAATGCACATTCAGCAACTCAACCTTCAGTTCAATGATATTGAGGCTGTGACTGCAGATTCATTCATCAATGCAACTCATCTTAAAGAAATTAACCTTAGCCACAACAAAATTAAATCTCAAAAGATTGATTATGGTGTGTTTGCTAAACTTTCAAATCTACAGCAACTTCATCTAGATCACAATAACTTAGAAGAATTTCCATTTCCTCTTCCTAAATCTCTGGAAAGACTCCTTCTTGGTTATAATGAAATCTCTACACTTCCAACACATGCCATGGATGGGCTGGTAAATGTCACTATGCTTGACCTCTGCTATAACCATCTCTCTGACTCCACGTTAAAAGGAAAGATTCTTTCCAAACTGGAAAAGCTCATGCAGCTTAACCTGTGCAATAACAGGTTAGAGTCAATGCCCCCTGGGTTGCCGTCATCACTTATGTATCTATCTTTAGAAAATAATTCAATTTCATCTATACCAGAGGATTACTTTCAGAAACTTCCAAAACTTCATGCTCTAAGAATATCACACAACAAACTTGAAGACATTCCATATGACATCTTTAATCTTTCCAATCTTATAGAACTCAATGTTGGACATAACAAACTGAAGCAAGCATTCTACATTCCAAGGAATTTGGAACATCTATACCTACAAAATAATGAAATACAAAGTATGCAAAATTTAAAAAAAAACAAACAAGAGTGGTATTTTGACCTTTTTTTTTTTTGGTGTGTGTGTGTGGGGGGGGTGTGTGTATGTTGAGCAAAGGTTTCTCTATGTAACCCAGGCTGCCCTGGAACTTGCCATGTAGATCAGGCTTATCCTCAAACTAATAGATGTACCCATCTGCCTCTGCCGCCCTAATGCTGAGATTAAAGGCACATGCACCAACACAGCAGATGAGAGGATGGTATTCTGACTCTTTATAAAGAATGAATTCTTAATAATCCATGCTTTACATAGTGATGAAAAGGGTTTCTCTGAGGATGGCTAAGGCAATGGCAGATGGTGGACTGGGAAATGGGAATGCCATTAATTTTTACCATCTTTTCTATTCAACTTTACCACCTTGACTATTATTAGCAAGCAGTACTAGAGAGCATCTGAAGATATATGACCCTGGGTAGTAGCAATGTATTTTTCCCCCTTTTCTTCTTCTTCTTTTTTTTTTTTTAAATTAAGATTGCTTCTACTAGGAAGCACTTATACAATCAGTAAAGCCAATGTGTTCATACTTATTTTGGTGATATGATATGTAAGTTTCACTTCATTTTAATTAATATAAAAATTAAACATAACCAAAAGTAATGAAATCTAACTCCATTTATATACTATAATAAAATTATATCTCATTTCATAATGTTGGAATTATGACTACCATATGCAGAATAAACTTTTGACTTGTATTTTTCAGGCATCAATGTGACAATGATGTGTCCTTCTCTTGATCCATTACACCATCACCATTTAACATACCTTCGTGTGGACCAAAATAAGCTGAAGGAACCAATAAGTTCATATATCTTCTTCTGCTTCCCTCGGATACACAGTATTTATTATGGTGAGCAGAGGAGCACTAATGGTGAAACAATACAACTGAAGACCCAAGTTTTCAGGCGCTATCAAGATGAGGAAGAGGAAGAGGAAGAGGAAGACGACAGTCAGGACCACACTCTTGAGGGTCAAGAAGAAACAGAAGAGCACTTTAATTCTCATTACTATGAAATGCAAGCATGGCAAAATACTATATAGGTACATATTTATGACTCCATAAAGCCTTACTAATTACAAATGTAAGCGTATACCTGCTCATAATAATATATCTAGAAGTATGTGCTAGTATAAAGACCCGAATTGCATTTGAGATGTTAGTGAGAATGGTTTTACTTCATAGGCGTAGTGCTTACTAGAAACGATGCAAACCTTAAGAAATATAAAGTAGAATGGCAAGTGGGAATAAACAAACTAAGCTCAAATGGCTTTGTATATTCTTTAAACTTAGAAATATTATCATACAAAAACGTGCAAGGCAAACAAGATGGTTAAGCAAATAAAGCATTTACTACCAAGCCTGACCTCTGAGAATAGAGAGACCCAACTCCTGTAGGTTGTGGAGTTTTCGTCTGGCCACATGTGTGCTGCCATGTGTGTTCCTGATAATGACGATGATAAATTAAATAAAATCCTCTGATTAGGCCACTTCCAATGAGGGACTTTTTCCTAGGGATGATCAGGTAAGTTACACTGGCTGTGAAGACAACAGCTGTCCTCTCCACCTGAAGAGGACATGGAAAAATGGAGGAATGCTAACTGAGCAGTAGTCTTTCACTCAAGAAAGATCATTTAATGGCTTTCACACTTGTATTTTTCTCTCTCCCGCCTCTCTGCCCGCCCCCTTTCTTCTTCTTCTCCTTCTTCTCCTTCTTCTCCTTCTTCTCCTTCTTCTCCTTCTTCTCCTTCTTCTCCTTCTTCTCCTTCTTCTCCTTCTTCTCCTTCTTCTCCTTCTTCTCCTTCTTCTCCTTCTTCTCCTTCTTCTCCTTCTTCTCCTTCTTCTTCTTCTTCTTCTTCTTCTTCTTCTTCTTCTTCTTCTTCTCTTCCTCCTCCTCCTCTTCCTCTTCCTCCTCTTCCTCCTCCTCCTCCTCTCCTTCTTTCCTTTCCTTTCCTCTTCTTTTCTTCTTTTGAGACAGGGTCTCTCTGTGTAGCTTTACTAATGACCACAGGTAAAAAGACTGAGCTGTAGCCTCCTCCCATCTGTATCACTTATGTTCTTCAGTTCATTTTAAAAGTATTTTAAGTAAGCTTTAAGGTGAATATTCAAACTGTTGTGTGAATTCTTTTACTTATGCTTCACAGGACTCGTGATTAAAAAAAGGAACAAATGTAAATCTGTGTATGCCAGTACAAGGAATCCAAAAACACACAGTAAAGTTTCAGACAAGGTACAATTAGCAGATGCACACACTGTAATTTGGAACCTTTGTTCATACTTCTGAGTGTTGAGAGGCCTCTACTGGTTTTCCTGCTTGAGCAGGTTGTTAGCGTCACCAAAAGAACTCCTCCCCTGCCCACACGTGCACAGCTGACAACGCACAATGAACACAAACAGCACTCCATCCCTCATTTAAACATTTCACAGCAGGTTAGTTAGTGAGTGTATCCCTGTGGTACAAGCCGTAAGATCCCGTTGATTCTTCTAAAATACTTCAAAATGGAATTATAAATGCAATTATTCATTAAGAATAAAAATGTGATACTGTGAGTGTTAAAAAATAAGCAAGATCAGACTATTTTTCTAACTTCTATCATTTTAAAATTTAAAAAGAGCCATTAAAGAAATGTAAACCAAAATTACAATGATGGCAACCAAGAAACCAGCAAATAACAAATACTGGTGAGAAAACAAAGATTGGTCCCTCACACAGTGGACAGAAAATGACACAGCAATTTGGAAAGCGCCAGCTGGGTATGAATCAGCACATCTGCTTCCAGGTGCACGCCCATGGACTTAAGACAGGTTCACTCCAAAGTCTGCCAAGAGCATCCATGGCAGCATTCCTCAAAAGAGGACATCAATAGCTGGGTGCATTGGCACAAAACTGTGTCACCCCAGTGTTTGGGAGTGGAGGGCAGATGTGGGAGATTTAGAAGTTCAAAGAGATTCTCCCATATACAGCAAGTTTGAGACTCCCAAGGGCTGGACCCTGTCTCAAAAAAGAACTGATAACAGGGTTTTCTTTACAAGTTTTCTAAAATTATTATGATGGTTATTATAAAAAACATGAATATATTAAAATGACTGAATTTGTACACTTTAAAAAGATGAATTTCGGGGCTGGGGATTTGGCTCAGTGGTAGAGCGCTTACCTAGGAAGCGCAAGGCCCTGGGTTCGGTCCCCAGCTCCAAAAAAAAAAAAAAAGAACCAAAAAAAAAAAAAAACCAAAAAAAAAAACCACACAACTTACCCTAACACAAGAAATAAACAAAATGCTGAAGAGGCAGGAACAATAAACCAGGTAACCATGGATACCATAACTAATTTCTGGCCTGGGCTTGGTGAAGCAGCTACTTCAGGAAGAAGTGGTATTGAGATATGGCAGAAACTGACTGGCCAAAGTAGATTATAGATTCATGTAAACGAGTAGTAGTTTAATTAAACCCTTATACTAAAAAGTGAAAATTCTCAATTTTGAAGTCTAAAAATTGTTAAATTCCTTCTAAATTACAAAATACACTTTTAATTTTAAAAAATAATCCTTAACAAAAACCCAAAGTATACATCTGGCAACTGAAAAAAAAGAAAAAAATTGGTATTAGACACGTGGGTATGAAACCTTACATTTTTACTTGTAAGACAGGTAACTGAATGATTGATTATTCAGCCACTCTAAACCTCTAAACCTTACCTGGCCTCATTCTGAAGGAAGACAATTGTGTAAGGCTGCTGGAAGGCTCTAGAGGCACAGGGACTGCAGGCATTCAGTTAGTAACCTCCTCAGCATGCCAAAAGGTGGGTACTACATACTGCAGGGCTAGCAGTGGGTTTCTCGAACCAGTGGCCACAGAGAATGGAGCCAGCATCTGAGACCCTTCCATCACTGTTCTCAAGTAAAAGGTTAGTATTAGACATAAGACACTAAGGGTTTCATTAAGGTTCTTAAGTCCAATATTCTGTGACAAACCAAAGCAATTTCATTATTAGACAGTTCAGCACACTTCCAGATGGCTCACCAGGGTGAGTCAGCAGGCTTCCTTCCATTCCCCTCACAAGGCTTCTCCTCTGCCCTACAAGGCAAGCATGCATCTCCCACCTAGTATGAAGACCAGATTTAACTTGCTCAGGTTCCTCCCTCCAAGGACACTCAAGTAAACTGTGTCACTAAGTCCCTCCTGCTGAAAACCAAGACAATGTAGGTCTACAAATATTTATCACTGACACAGTGAATTCAAACAAATCCAAGGATCTCTCAGTAAACACAAAGAAAAAAAAATATATATCTTAAAAGGCTAAACTGCTTATAAGGACTAAGAAAACATGTATATCACAACAAAATTCCAAGATTAGTCAACAAAAATAAACACATTTAGCTTCTAGAAAAGAAACAAAAATAAAAGATTCTTCAGAAATATGCTCAAATGCTATTGTTTGAAAATGTATTGTTTGAAGCACAGATTTTTAACTTATTCCTCAACTGAATGACTACTAAGCTAAAATGCAGATGCATGTGTATCATATGACACATAGAACCAGCTCCAGGAGGGAAGAAAGCAGAAAAGGAAGAAAGAAAACAAAAAATCCTCATCTCTTCTATAGACTTTTTGTCTTATAAAGAATTCCTACGTCCCCAAGGATGGCTGGAACTAAAATCCTGGTTTCCTGATTCGAAACACATGTTTTTCCTTCTAAACCGTGGAAATAAAGTAAAAGAACAGCTGGAAACAAGATTAGACCTTAACAGCTCAAAGTCCCAAGTCTCCTGCGTGGTGCTCCAATAGCCTACAAGAATCTTAGTTAAACTAACTGTATTTGGTATAACTAAGCACTGTTAGAAGTAGCATGGCATCACACACACACACACACACACACACACACACACACACACACAATCTTCCATCACTGTAAGTATTCAGACTATGAATACATTAGACACTAAAAGAAAAAATCATAGATAAAATATTTTTTTAAAAAGCATGAACTCGTCCTCCCATGGCACTGTGACCTGATTCCCCCTTCCTTGCTGGGTAAAGTACTTACAGTCTCATCTGCTTCATATGAACAAGAGATCTATGTTCACGCAAACACAGGATTTAAGACAGCAAGCCTGCTAGCAGGTCTTAGAATGTTGGATTTAAAAAGTCTTAAGTATCTAGTAACTCCATAATTCTCACAGGCAGTTTTAAAATATAATTTATTTTTATTTATATTTGTGAGTAAACATCCAAGTGCCTGCAAGATAGTGCCTGAGGTAGTCAGAAGAGGAAACTGAAACTCTGGAGTTGGGAGTTACAGGTGGGTGTTGGGTCCTTTGGAAGAGCAGTAAGTACTTTTACCTGCTACGCCATCTGACAGCTATAGTGCATAGCTAGGTGGTAGGTACCTTCTAGGTTTTCCTTGCTTTAGACTTTTGTTTTTTAATTCATTTTTCTAAGTTTCTTTAGAACTTTAAATAGTTTTAAAACATTTATTAATTAATGTATATGAATATATGAATATGGCACTGGATCCCATTACAGACGGTTGTGAGCTACCCTATGGTTGCTGCTGAGGCAGCTCTCCAGCCTTTATTTTGTAATTCTGGAGACAGGCTCTCATGTATCTTGGGTAGCCTGGAATTAAACAAACAAAATGACAACAACAAACCTGCCTGGCCCTGAGGCCCGAATGCTGGGATTTAAGAGGCTCTACCATGACTGACATTCAGCAGTGTCAGAAGACTTATTTGGTTTTTCAGCTGGGGGCTACTTCTACTTGCATCTAATGAGTAGGGAGACAAGGTACTTACAAACACACTCAGTGCACATACAATAAATAGTCCACAACAAAGAACTATCAGGTCCAAACAAAGTGTCAACAATATACAGGCCAAAGAACTCTACAGTAATTAGAATATAGTTCAATAGATATAGAAACTGAGCCTCCTTGGAACTGGAGAGATGGGTCGGTGGTTAAAAGCACTTGTTACTCTTCCAGAAGACCCATGTTCAATTCCCAATACCACATGGAGGCTCAGACTTTAACTCCAGTTCCAAGGGATCTGACCCTCTCTTCTGAACTCTTTGGTATCAAGCCTATAGGTGGTATACAGATACACGTGCAGGCAAAATATCCATAGCATAAACTTGAGGGGGTTGGGCAGGAAGGGAGTGGCTACTGAGGTAATCAAAGCTTAGACCTCAGAGAAGTATTCTGACTCTTAAACCACAGTTTCCTATGAAGTCAGATGACGATATTGAAGATGGAGAAAATAGCAACCCACTGAGTAGTTATGGTTTGTCTTAGTTAGGGTATCCATTGCTATGAAGAGACACCATGACCAACACAACTCTTTTTTTTTTTTTTTTTTTGGTTCTTTTTTTTCGGAGCTGGGGACCGAACCCAGGGCCTTGTGCTTCCTAGGCAAGCGCTCTACCACTGAGCTAAATCCCCAGCCCCGACCAACACAACTCTTATAAAGGACATTTAACTGGGGCTGGCTTACAGCTTCAGAGGTTCAGTCCATTATCATCACAGAGGGAAGCATGACAGTGTCCAGGTGGGCATGACACTGGAGGAGCTGAGAATTCTACATATTGTTCTGAAGGCAAAAATTACCCTATAGTAATATACTTCTCCCAACAAGGCCAAACCTACTCCAACAAGGTCACATCTCCTAATAGTGCCACTCCCTGGGCCAAGCATATTTAAGTCACCACATGGTTTCTGTTAGTATATTTTCTGTTTGTCTGTCTCTGTCTGTCTCTCCCCATCTCTCTCTCTCCGTCTCTCTTCCTGCTCCCTTCTCTCTTTCCAGAAACCTCTTGGTTCTTCAACTCAATTTCTTTTTTTCTTTCTTTCTCTCTCTCTCTCTCTCTCTCTCTCTCTCTCTCTCTCTCTCTCTCTCTCTCTCTCTCTCTCTCTCTCTCTCTCTCTCTTTTGAGGTAAGGTTTTGTCTGGCCTAGGATTCACTTTGTAGATCAAGCTGGCTCAAAGAGATCTGCCCGTGTTAATCTCCTGCATTCTGGGATTAATGGCAAGCCTGGCATCTGTTCTGAAGAGCAAGAGTCTGGCTAGCTTAGAACTCACTAAGTAGTGAGTAACCCTTCTGTGTCCATCTCACAAGCGCTAAGGTTACATAACGGTGCCACCAAACCCGTCTTATACATGGATGTCAATGGGACTCAGGGCTTCCTGAATACTAGGCAAACACTCTATGAACTGAGCCACACGCTAGCCTGGAAATTCAATTCTACTCAGCAGATTTCTAGTTGCCTACGGCTGAGAGACAACTAGGAGGAAGACAACAGACTCATAAGGCACCCTTGAAAAAATTAAGCCCCTCTAAGGCATCAAGGGTATTGCAGCAAGGTCACCTAAACAAATGTCATAGAGGAAATTCTTACAGGATAGAACGTCTGCTCTAAAGCATGCAGCAGCTTTCACATTTCTTAAAGCTAAGAAATTTTCTACCAGAATGTAACATTTCTTTCTGAAATGAAAACAACCTCGACTTTAAACAATTCTATAGGGAACTGTGTATAGGGATTTGGCTTTCCCTAAAGAGTGGTTGAACTTGGCATTATCTTCCCAGAAGTGATTATGGTATCTTTGTTCTGCCTTTGTTTTTGGATGAGATTGATCATACACAATAATTTTAGGGGTAGATGAACCAGGTCAGAAAGGACTTAAAAGACTTAGGATGGGGGTTTAGGCTATGCAGAATTAGGGAGCTGAAGAGTCAGTTCAGCCACAGCATACTCTATAGTCTCCGTTCCAGCATCTCTATGCCTGGTTTTTATTTGCAACTCTGTCCTAGGTCAGCCACAGCCATTGGTTGAACTTTCTTTAGTGACTTCTTATTCTTTCCAGAGAATTGAACACAGTTCCTCTGCAAGAATAAATGCTCTACACTGCTGAGCTCTCTCGCCAGCCTCCATGCTCTATTTTAAATATTTATCCACATTTTGCTTGAGGAAAAAGAATTGTGACTACTGAAAGTGCCAAAGAATAATAAAAAATAAAAGTAATTTTTGGGGTGTGTGTGGGGGTTGGGGAGAACACAAAGGCTTGCTGTGGAATGCAGGCTAGCCCCGAGCCCTGCATGCTCGGTCTCACTCTCAGGTATTAAGATTAGAAGTGTCTGAGTCTTTAGAGACGCTTACATGGCGTCTATGCTTCCACTTCAGTTTTGTTTTTGCTTGTTTGCTTGTTTTTTGTTTTTTGTTTTTTTTTTAAGACAGTCTCATTATGTAGCCCTGGATGACCTGGAATTCACGGTGTAGGCTGAACCAGCAGAGATCCACCTGTCTATGCCTCCTAGGTGCTGGGATTAAAGGATTAAAGGTGTTCACCACTACACCCTCTCCCTACTTGAGTTTTCTAAGAGTAAATATAAAATTTCATTCAGTAAAAATTTTTGCTATTACAAAATTATGGAATCAAACTATTTTCACACTCTTATGAACTAAAATAAAGGGTTTTAAAACCAAAGGACAGCCAGGAGGTGGTGGCACACACCTTTAATCTAGCACTCAGGAGGCAGAGGCAGGTAGATCTGAGTCCAAGGCCAGCCTCTTCTTAAAGTGAATTCCAAGACAGCCAAGGCTATATAGAGAAACCTTATCTTGAATGCTCCCCAACCCCCAGAAAACAACACCCACCACCCTAAAGGACAAATCTATAAAATAATCTGTTTTAAAACTTACTTTATATATAAATTTTTAATGTATTAATTATAGTATGGGGACAAAATTCTTAGTTCTCATTAAATTAAGAACAAAGACTATGCTCAGTTTGGTGTTCTATTTCATTCAAAAGTAAATGTCTTCTATACCAGAAAGGCACAAAAATAAAGGCCAGATTTTAAAAAGATTTATAAACTAGCATTCACTAAAAGATTCGTGCACAGGGTAACAGGGCAGACGGCAGCATGCTGTAGCTGCCCTGGTGCTGCAACTTCAAGTGTCTTCAGTACATTCTCCCATGTAACACCCTGCAGTTCACCCCGAGAAGGAATGTTGGCCAGGACTTCCACCACATGGAATCTGCTGTTGAATTCCACATGGGAGTTAAGCTGCTGGGCCCTGAAACTTTATTCAGCAGTTTGAAGCAATTCCACAGCTTTGCTCATTCACTCTCCCACTTGGGACTAATGCACAGGAAAACTCAGGGACTTCAACCAGATACTACGGTAGGCTTGTTTTCACATGTTAATTTAAATACTGTATGCTAAAGTATGATTCTAAAAATATTAATAAATGTAAAGTCATCTGAAGTATAAGTTTCATTTTCCTTTGAGAATTACTTTCTAACAACACTTTCATACATCATATTATAACTTTAAGACAGATATAGATTAGAACTGGAAGCAGAAACAGTTAAAATCCCATTTTATTTTGAAATCTCAACCACTGGATTTTTGACAAACTGGCATCTATAAACGCAGCACCAGCACCTCTAAGTGAGTCTGTTTGTAGTTTTTAAAAAGTCTGAAATGTATACTCAGCAGCTGAAATTCACTGGTGTGCCTCAAAGAATCTTTCCAGTACATTCTCCAAAGTTCCTCGCTTAAAGTTTTATTAAATTACCCCAGTCTGAAGTGGTATTGGTGAAGTTGTTATATTTTAAGCTTAAAAAGGCAACATCATTAACTACAACTAGTGACAATCTGTTATTTATAAAACTAGATAAATTAAATGTTTTTTCCTATATTCTATACCACTTAAAAGTGTTAATGTCTACTTTTGAAGACGTTAAACCTAAGGTTTTAAGTTTTAAACCTTTTCTCAGAACTGCTTTTTTTTTTTACATCAATATGAATCAAGAGTTCCTTTAAAGCAGCAATGCTGAAATATGATATTTTTAACTCACATGACACAGGCTCATGGATCTTTGTGTTAACCATTTATACTGCAGGTGCCCTGGGAAGATTTTGACTGCACACAATACCTCTACTCAAGACTTTGGGCATTTAATAAACTTGCCAGCAGTTTTAAAATTGTTGATGGGTAAGAAATAAAACTACTTTCTGAATTTTTCAGAATCTTCACTGGCACATAAAACATTGTCTCTAATTAAGGACCACTGAGGGTTAAATACTTGTTCTCTAGCCCCTACTGCATCCACCCTGCCAAAATATCCTCCAAGCTTTTAAATACTGCTTCCATGGCCTACATTCTTTCTTCCAGGGAAAAAAGAGGTTTGTTCCACAGTCATCAGGTCAGTAATTTCCTAACTTCTAGTCACCTTGTGTTTGCTGCAATGAAGACTGTGCATCCTACGCTTCTCCTGCTATTGTTCGTGCCTCTGACACAGCAAACACCACAAACTCAGCTGGACTCACACGTTAACTCTAAGTATGGAACAGACAATTCTGAAGAAACCAAATTTATCCAGGATTATGAAGATAAATACCTGGATGGGAAAAATATTAAGGTATTTTATTTCTACTCTAAATTTACATTCTAAAATGACACCCATTTAAATGCATGCTTTTCCCCTTACTTCAATATTTGATAAGTTCAGAAGGAGAGGCACTTTAAAAGTTAAAGTAATTATATTTTTCAAGTGTGTATGATTACTGAATTAATAATTAGTAACTATGATAAACAAAAGTATCTAGAGAGAATCTAATGTAAGAGACAGACATTAAGGTAATCTCTGATAGTTAAAATTTATATTAAATAATGCTACATGATGTCCTATAGTTGCAAGTTATACTGCCTTAAAACTAAATTTAAAAAAGATGTATTGTCAACTTATGTTTATAGAATTCAGAAAAATACAGTTCTAGGAAAGGAATGTAAGAATACTTACTGACTATGCATGCCAATCACATAGAGTACCAACAGTTAAAAAACTCCTTACTACAAGGATTTATTTTTAATCATATCTTGACTCTACCAATTTGTACCAAGGATCTTGAATAACATGTCACTGAGTTATGGCTTTAATACACCTCATCACTCACATTTAACCTTCACAGCAAAGCTCTGTGTGTGTGTGTGTGTGTGTGTGTGTGTGTGTGTGTGTGTGTTTCTGGTCATACAGAACTGAACACTGGTTAGACAAGAATGTTAACAGAGCATAAACCTATGTGCTGCCCACTGTGTGTTGTGCACATACATACTGGAAAATTAGAGTCAGATACATGGTAATATTCACTACTTTAAAAGTTCTTTTTTAACTACAAATCAGATGGTGAAGATTTTCAAATTAACCAGTCCAAATTTTTATCCCCTCTTAACTCACAATGAGCCAATGTTAACGCTACAGTTCCTTTTTTCCAAGGGAATGAGTTAAGACACAGTTAAGACAAAATGGACAGATATCTCCAGCAACAGCTTCAAGTTAAAAAACAAAACAATGAAACAAACAGGCGCATCACCTATTATCTAACTAGAATGCTCTGAGTCTGTCAACCAAATCCAAGGGATACTTTCAAAATTCCTTGACTCTTAAAGCTTTCTGGTTAACTACACGGAGCTGTAAGCAGTTTTTCGTCCATATCAATGTGTGGACCCGTACTTGTGTGGAGAACTCAGTGGGAAGAGTTATATGTTTATACACAGAAATGGGGGCAAACACAAGGTCGAGTGCCCTGAGATAACGTGGAGCCATAATAGAAAAAAAAAAAAAAGCAGAGTGAGTAGGTCCTCATGTAATAAATTACAGTCTACTAGCAGAAAACACGTGGTCTGACAGGAGGACAGAGGGCAAGTGATAATTCCGATTCCATGGTGCTAAGAGCCTACACCACTGGCCTGGTCCGGTGAAGAGGCTAGAATCCAAGGGCTCCTCCATCCTAAGCTCACGGCAGGAAAGCGTCCAGGCCATGAAAGAAACTGTGCTGTGGCTCCGAAGGGTGGAAAGTGAAAGAAGGAAAGTAACTTACGTGAAAGAGCACACAGACTGGTTCACGGTGGAAGACTCACTCCCATTCAGAGAAGGGTCACGGGAATCACTCCCATTCAGAGAAGACTCACTCCCATTCAGAGATGGGTCACGGGAATAATACCAAGTGCTGAGTTCAGCTAACCACAACAGAAAAATGTAAAAGGTGATTCTTTTACTAAGGAATGCATATTCTTTTTTTTTTCTTTTCTTTTTTTCGGAGCTGGGGACCGAACCCAGGGCCTTACTGAGCTAAATCCCCAACCCCAGGAATGCATATTCTACCTAGAGTATTTACAGTGTGGTTGAATGAATAAAGAAATGGCACTGTGTATAGAATCTTAACAGAGTGCTAAGATACTGCACTGCTGAGTAGAACTGCAAGATAAAGTCTCTTCCACCATAGACCCCCTAAGCCTACATGGTGGAGAGAACTGACTTTCACAAGTTGTCCTTTTCCAACATGTGTGTCACATACAAACTTACATATATCCATACATACAAACAAAATGCATATACATAAGACAAAATCTTAACTAAATACCTTTAACTGTGACTAAGAAAAGTGCTTATGATCCCTCTGGTTGTCAGTCAGACTTGTGATAACAAACTTCTACCTTTACAATAGGAAAAAGAAACTATGATAATTCCTGATGAGAAAAGTCTTCAGTTACAAAAAGATGAAGTCATACCATCAGTGCCCACCAAGAAAGAAAATGATGGTAAGTATGAACAATCCAGCATCTAGTAATTGTGAAAAGTATCATTTTAGAATACTTACAAGAAATTTCGTTCTTTGTAGTAATCAAAATTTGCTTCAAGACAGTCAATTATAGACTGAAATTTCATCTCCAATGGTAAAGTCTGTAGACGTATGGGATGTGCTCATCACTAACACTGCACACTGTGAGGGAAAACTGTGGACCAGAATGTTCAAGAACATCTAACACTTTTTCTAAACCTAACCTTTAGAAAACCTGTGTTTCTGTCCACATAAAATCAATTCAAAAGTCAGGCCAATAATCCTACAGCTTTACCAATCCCAGCACTTGGGAGGCAAAGGCAGACAGATCTCAAAGAGTTCTAAGTCAGTCTTAGACAAAGCCAAGTCTCAGGCTAGCAAAGCATACATAACAAGACCTTGCCTTAAAAACAAACAAATTAAGAAATACCTAAAGATTATTCTTCAAATACAATCAATAGCCTTGGGGTGAGGTAAATATAATACAATTAATTACTATCTTTATGAAACTCACAGAATCTGGGATGTACTGACAGTGTTTGCATGAGGCTTTAAATTCAATGACTAGTAGTTTACAAAAGCAGCAAACAAAAAAGAAAAGCAAAAAAAGAGAAAAAACCTCTACACGACTAACTGCAAAGTCTGCTTCCATGAAATCCATAGGGAAATCTTGGTAAAATAACAAAGCACAAGCTATCCTTGATAGTTCCTTGTTTGATTTCACTTGTTATGTTACAAAATCTGGTCTCACACAAGAGCATGAGAATACTGACCCATTCCTATCCTGCTACAATAACATTAAAATTAACCAAAACCAGAAAATACATCCTAAAACAGACTTGAATAATAAGAAAAGCATCCTTTTCTTAGATAGGATGATTCAATACCATAAAGATATTATTCTCTAAATTCAGAAAGTATAGACAATCCCACTACAATTGCCAAGTTTTGATAATGCTTGGAAAGTTGGTTCTAAAATACACAGATACACATACAGAAAAGTATAAAAATCCATGTGGAAACACTGAACAAGTGCCAATAGAACATACCATGTTTAACAAGCTGGGAATAATGCACAAATACCACTGACACAGATTAAGAAGATCAGACACGTACAGAAACAGAAAGACATTGAATATATAATGAAAGCATGGAAAAGTACTCAAGCACTCAATCACCAAGGGAGACATATTTTAAATAGCTAAGTCTAGGAGAGCTACATAGATATTTGGAGAGAGATAAATTAGATTCATATTTCATTAAACAAAAGAAAAATAAACTTAAGAAAGATTACGGAGCTGCATGTGTGAGATATTACCTTGAAAGCATAAGTAGACAGTCTGGTAGTGGGGTGACTTGAAATCCAGATGTTTTAATAAAAATATTTTTAAAGTTACTCTATAAAATTATAAAAAAGCACTTTTGCATAAAGCAAAAGGCAACCAAAATGGGGAGAATATTTGTAATATATTATAAAGATGTACTATCTCTAATTTATAAAGAACTCATAAATCGAAGAAAAGAAACTGAACAAAACCACATTTGAGATCCAGTAACATGGCAAAGGGCCAGGTTCTGACTATCTGAGATGAATCCCCAGGTTCTACATGTTGGACAGAATTAACTTGCAACTTGTACTCCAAGTTCCACACATGTGACATAGCAAGCACAAATGTTCATGCACACGTACACAAAACAAATACACAAAGATATTTTTAATTAAAAATTAAGAATACACTTGGAAAATGGTCAAAAGTGATAAAGACCATTAAAAATGATTTTAGGGGCTGGGGATTTAGCTCAGTGGTAGAGCGCTTACCTAGGAAGCACAAGGCCCTGGGTTCGGTCCCCAGCTCCAAAAAAAAAGAACCAAAAAAAAAAAAAAAGATTTTAAAGTGACACTAAATATATGAAAAGATGTTCAATCTCAATTTTCATTAAAAAAACAAAAGAGAAAAATTACATTGACATTTCACCAGTACTTAATCTGATTGATAAAAATGAAGACAATGGCTGGAAAGATGACTCAGAAGTTAGGAGTACTGACTGCTTTTCCAGGGGACTGGGGTTTAATTCCCAGCACCCTTATGGCAGCCCAGAGCTGTCTGTAACTCCTGTTTCAGGGGATCTGACACACTACACAGGCATACATGCAGTCAAAACACCAATGTACATTTAAAACAGAGAGTATGCCAAAATATTCCATAGTCAAAGTTGTATAGTAACAAATATTCTATTTTTTGGTTTGTTTGTTTTGATGATGGCGGGGTTCAGGATAGGGTTTCTCTGTGTAGTCCTGGCTGTCATGGAACTCATTCTACAGACAAGGTTAGCCTCAAACTTAGCCATCTGCCTGATTCTGCCACCCAAATGCTGAGATTAAAGGCATGTACTACCATGCCCAGCTAGTAACAAATATATTGTAAGCAGAAATATAATTAGTACAACACTTCTAGACAGGTATTTGGCAGCATTTAACAAAATCAAAATAGATGCACTTTTTTATTGGATTTTTTTATTTACATTTCAAATGTTATCTCCTTTCCCAGTTTTCCATAAACCTCCTATCCCATCCCCCGCTTCCCCTTCTTCAGGAGGGTGTTCCACCAGTCATCTACCCTTTTCTGCCTCCCTACCCAGACATTCCCTTACACTGGGGGTGGGGAGGGTGTCTAGCCTTGGCAGGACCAAGGGCTTCTCCTCCCATTGGTGCCCAGCAAGGTCATCCTCTGCTACTTATGCAGCTGAAGTCATAGCTCTGGTTGGTTGGTATTATTGTTCTTATGTGGTTGCTAGCCCCTTTGGCTCCTTTAATCCTTTCTCTTAACTCTTCCAATGGGGAACCCGTTCTCAGTTCAATGGTTGGCTTCAAGTATCTGCCTCTGTATTTGTCAGGCTCTAGCAGAGCCTCTCAGGAGACAGCTATATCGGGCTCCTGTCAGCATGCACTTCTTGGCATCAGCAATATTGTCTGGGTTTGGTGGCTCTATGGATATGGGCTAGATTCCCAGGTGGGACAGTTTCTGGATGGCCTTTCCTTCAGTCTCTGCTCCAAACTTTGTCTCTGTATTTCGTCCTATGAATACTTTTGTTCTCCCTTCTAAGAAGGACTGAAGCATCCATACTTTCGTCATCCTTCTTTTTGAACTTCATGTGGTCTGTGGATTGTATCTTGGGTAATCCGAGCTTTTGGGCTAATATCCACTTATCAGTGAGTGCATACCATGTGTGTGTGTGGTTTTTTTTTTGTTTGTTTTGTTTTTTTGTGATTGGGTTACCTCACCTTACTCAGGATGATATTTTCTAGTTCAATCCATTTGCTTATGAATTTCATGAAGTCCTTGTTTTTGATAGCTGAGTAGTACTCCATTGTGTAGATGCACCACATTTTTTGTATCCATTCCTCTGTTGAGGGACATCTGGATTCTTTCCAGGTTCTGGCTATCATAAATAAGGCTGCTATGAGCATAGTGGAGCACGTGTCCTTGTTATAGGGATGCACTTGTTTTCTTGGCAGTGCTTATAATCCAAATGGAGGCCAATTGTCTGCTAGAAGAACTACTACTGAGCTGTACCCTTACCCTCAAACTTACTTTTGACAGAGTCACCACATTTTATTATTTTACCCTGAAATTTATCCAAAATCAAAAAGTAAAGTCACCCACTAGCCCAAACACTGGGCAAACAGCTACAGCAAGACAGAGACAAGACCAGGGGATGTAGCTTAGTTGGTAAAGTGCTTGCTTAGCATGCAGGAAACCTTGGGGTTAATGCCCCGTCCCTGCAACACTGTTAATAGTACATATTTGCAATCTCAGAACATGAGAGATGGAAGCAAGATGATCAGAAATCCAAGTTCATTCTCATTCATACAGCATTTTAACAGACTCTGTTATCTAAAACAACAACAAGAAAAACAAAACAACAAAAGCCAAGCACCAAACCACAAACCACAAACAACAAACAACAACAACACAAAGCAAAATAAAAGGACAAATCAAAGAGTGAGGGTGACCAGTGTGGACACAGAGTGATTGCCAACATACAAGTAAGTGTGTAAGAGAAGTAAACCATAACAGCGGGTCTCTCGCATGCTGCCCACCACAGAGATTACATGGAGTAAGAGCTGATGTGTGAAAAGAAATGCAGAAGAGGTGTACTCTAAAAACTGACAGGGGCTGAGGAGTTGGCTAAGTGGTAGAATACTTGCCTAGCATCTGTAGGACTCTGGGTTAAATCTGGAGATTTAAAAAACAAAAAACATAAACCACACAGGCCAGTTATACCAAAGAGACAAGTGAGAGAAGGAAGGGAAGACTGAGAGGCTGAAGATCTGTGGTGAGTTTGCAGTCTTTGTGTAGGCTTCATTTTTTTTTTTTTTTAGAACAATGCTGTTTCATATAAGCAAATGTCTTACAGTTATACTGTTGTGAACAGACACCATGACCAAGGCAACTCTTAAAAAGAGAACATTTAATTAGGGCTGGCTTACAGGTTCAGAGGTTCAGTCCATCATCATCAAGGTGGGGGCGTGGCAGCATCCAGGTAGGCCTGGTGCAGGAGGAGCTGAGAGTTCTACATTTTTATCTGAAAGCTGCTAGTGGAAGACTGACTTCCAGGGAGCTAGGGTGAGGGTCTTATAGCCCAAGCCCACAGTGACACACCTACCCCAACAAGGCCACACCTCCTAATATGGCCACTCCCTGGACCAAGCACATACAAACCATCACAGCAAACAAACACATATTTAAAGTCAGTAAAGACAAATTTATATAAAAAATAGAAATATAAATATTAAAACAGGGAGTAGGGAGGCCTGGCAGTGGGGGTGATGGGGATATCCTTTTGGGGATTGGGGAAGGGGAAAGAGATGAGGAACTGTGGGAGGGAGGACTGGGAGGGGGATAACAACTGGAGTGTAAAAAAATTTAGAATTAACATAACATAGTGATGGAGGAAAAAAAGAATCCAACCAAATCTTAAACACAGTATTTGACTCTATATTTTGAAGCTAAAGCAAAACAAATCAGAAGCAGCCACGTATTATTTTTTAGACAACAACTGGGCTAGTGAGACACAGCAGAGGGCACCTGTATCAAGCCTGATATCCTCACTGTGGTTCCGAGACCCCACAGGTGGAAGAAGATAGCCCACCCAAGTCACCATCCGACTCCCATTCTGTGTCCATGTGTGCGTGCAAACACAGCACACACAAAATGCTTTATAACTACTGTAAAAGAGACAGGCTACATTGTCCTTATACTATATAGTAGACGATTTTTAAAATAATATAAACACCATAAACTACTTATACATACTATACATTCTAGGCCATATAGTGTGTGTGTGTGTGTGTGTGTGTGTGTGTGTCTGAGTGTGCACAAATGGGTGTGGATGTTAAGTCTATTGCAGTGCTCCCAGGGGCATGAAGAAAAAATAAGACTAAATTAAATATAAGAGATGCTGTAGATGCAAGATGACAAAGCTGCTGGTAGAATAACAGAATGTTCTTCTACAGAAATTAAAATAAGTCACACTCCAAAGCAAAGTCAAAATACAGTATGTATGCTAGTAACTCAATCGCTTATTATCATTACCAAATAGTATGCTATAGTTTTGCTCTACTTTTAGAAACTGGCAATGCAACAAGTCTGCATGCCTAGCATCAACACACATACAAGACAAGAATATATGTACACACACAAACACACATGAGCAATGCATTGCATGGGACTTTCTGACAACCATAATGTCACTTGGATAATACAAAATTTTCAGTTACATTAAATCTGAAACTATTGTCACACATTAAACTTGTCATTAGCCAAAATAGCATTACATGCCCATGAATATACTAAATTCTCGTTGGTAGGTTTATTTTCATAGTGCTGTGGGATAATTTTTTTTTTTCACGAGCTCACTGGTGATCTCTCCCTTTTTTTTTTCACATTTTTTTTTATTAACTTGAGTATTTCTTATATACATTTCGAGTGTTATTCCCTTTCCCGGTTTCCGGGCAAACATCCCCCTCCCCCCTCCCCTTCCCTATGGGTGTTCCCCTCCCAACCCTCCCCCCATTGCCGCCCTCCCCCCAACAGTCTCGTTCACTGGGGGCTCAGTCTTAGCAGGACCCAGGGCTTCCCCTTCCACTGGTGCTCTTACTAGGATATTCATTGCTATCTATGAGGTCAGAGTCCAGGGTCAGTCCATGTATAGTCTTTAGGTAGTGGCTTAGTCCCTGGAAGCTCTGGTTGCTTGGCATTGTTGTACATATGGGGTCTCGAGCCCCTTCAAGCTCTTCTAGTTCTTTCTCTGATTCCTTCAACGCTGTGGGATAATATTAAAAGTGCTTAGTTTGTATTCTAGACTGAGTAAGCATTAGTTAACAAGAGTCATGTTTTCAATGTTACAGAAGATCATTATAAACAGAGAAAGGCAGAAAGCTAAAAAGAACACCTTGGAGCTAGATTAGAGCAGAGATATCAATACACACACACACACACACACACACACACACACACACACACACACACACACACGGAGAGAGACAGACAGACAGATGAAAATCTACTATGAGTTTTCACCTCTGGTGTCTATGCTAATATGCTATGCATTTACACATACATGAATATATACATGCACACATTTACACATATATGAGTTTATATGTGTTTTGTGTGTTGTATGAATACATGTACAGTATTTTCATATGGAAAATGCATACACTTCTATTTCTTTGCCTTATCTGCTGAAAAGAGTCTGCAGCAAAGAGACTCCAAGAACACTGAGCATTCTCTGTACTTAGTCCTTAGTTTCTAACACCATTCTCCACTGAGACACAGTGAAAAGATTGCAAATTTCAGGACTCGGGTAGGGAAATGCAAGATGGATTTAGGACATCATGAGATGTTGCCCATGAGTTTGATCATAAATAATAATGGACATAATTTAAAAGTATTCAACAAAACGTGTGTGTGTGTGTGTGTGTGTGTGTGTGTGTGTGTGTGTGTGTGTAAAACTATCAAAAGGATAAAAAAGTAGTCAAAAAAGAGTTGAAGAAAGCTGGATAGTTTTACACATGATAAAAGCATTGGGCTCATGGTATTGGCATACACTTTTCTTTAAGAGATCAATGGAGGGCCAGTGCTCTGGCCTGCCTCAGCACTTGCCAATGGCCTATGTTCAATCCCTGGAACTCAACAGTAGAAGGAAAGAACGGACTCCTAAGTAGCTCTCTGACTCCACAAGCATGAACGTTAGAGTCCAGAAATACTCTTCTATTACATGTGCTTGCTGACAAAGTGTTGGCAATTCAATGAAGAAAAGATAAATTTTTCCAAAAGCACCAACAGAATAAAAGATTCTTGAGTACTCCTGATATCTACGAGAAAATAGGTAATAAGTAAAGTGATGATACTGGAGCATAGACTAAGTAAAATATAGACTAAGTAAAATTTTGATGAATTATCCAGCACAATACAGGTTATTGGTTACCATAATCATCTTTCCTGACATCACCAATGATTCTGTAACCTTTCTTTTCAAATCACAGTATTCATTATAATAATAATTTTACTATCAGATGACAAATATTTTCAAATTAGTTTACGCTTTCAATTTTGTCTCCTAATTTAGAAATGCCCACATGCCTGTTGTGTGTCTGTTTAAGTGGCTCTGTCTACTGTGAAGAAGTTGACATTGATGCTGTACCACCACTGCCAAAAGAATCAGCTTATCTTTATGCACGATTCAACAAAATTAAAAAGCTGACTGCCAAGGATTTTGCAGACATGCGTAAGTTTTAAATATCAAAGCCCAAGTTTCGATGTATTTTTCACTTGCTACATGTAAGGGCAGCACTATTGGACCACTCAAGTACACAACATACACTATAAAAATCACTTTTTTCTTACACGAATCTCCTTTCCACAGACTTCTGTGGCCATTCTTTCCTGGTGACTTTGCTACTCCGTCCTACACAGGTATTGTCTCGACACACACTGCTCAGGTGGGAGGCAGTGTCAGTGCAACCTGGATGCTTCTAAATGTTCTATTTTACTATAACCATAAATACGCAAACTTTTTGTTTTCCTTAATGTTTATTACTTTTTCATTCTTTGTTTTGTTTTCTTTTGTCCGTGAACTCAGTATACAGTAGCGGATGATGATCTTGAACTCTTCCCCTCTTGCCTTCAATTCCCATGTGTTAGGATTACAACCTCCTGGCTCCTTTAACTAAACCTGGGTACATTCAAAATATCTGGAGAGAGAGCAGGAGAGAAGAGTGTCCGCTGCTCTTCCAGGACCTTGTCTGCACTCCTTAGTCACCTGCACTCACATGTGCACCTCCCGACACACAGATAAACACATGCACACATAAAAAATAGCTGAAGAACAACTTTTATTATTATTTTATTTTTCTTGGATATTTTATGTGTTTACATTTCAAATGTTATCCCCTCTCCCCTTCCTCCCACACCCCCTCTTCTCTTCCCTTCCCTCTGCTTCTATGAGGATTCTTCCATTCACACCCACCCACTCCAACCTCAATGCTCTGGCATTACCCTACATTGGGGGAAACGAAACTTCACAGGACCAAGGGCTTATTCTCCCATTGGTGCTGGGCAATGCCATCCTCTGCCACTATGTGGCTGGAGTCATGGGTTCCTCTATGTGTACTCTTTGGTTGGTGGTTTAGTCTCTGGAAGCTCTGGCGGGGCTTGGTTGGTTGATATTGTTGTTCTTCCTATGGTGAGAACAACTTTAAACTACCAAGCTGTACTCATTACCATGAAATGGAACCAACCCTTAGATGATTCGATGGAGACAGTTCTGAAACAACTGCAGTTAATTCAGTTATTTCTTTGCCAGAGCATTAGCAGCCATTTGGTGTCCTAACAAACTTTAACTGAACTAAGGTGTTGTGGTCAGCATACTACTATTGTCTCTCTCTGCAGTACCAAGTGCCAGTCCTGGATTACTCATCCCTTGCCAGCTTTCCAGATTCCTAAGTCAAGTGTTTCTAAAGAAAATCACAACCAAGTAACATGCTGGCTTTACTACCTTTTACTTATTTTCTGGCAGTGCAGCAGTTGAGTCCACGACTGGCCCTACACTAAGCAAGTGCTCTCTGCCACTGTGCCACTGTGCCACATGCATTGGCTTCTTTAACTTTACATTTATGGGATGAAGCCTAACAACGACGAAACCGAGGTACTCAAAATACATATTTCCAACTAAGATAGAACAAGGCAATGCTTTACTTTCAAGTGTCATAAAACGTAGCTGCCTCTCATTCAGCCCATCTAGCATCATGCTTTTTCACAGCTTTCTGCTTTATGTTGGCAATGTTAGTTGCACTGGCAACAAGTATAGTGCTGAAGTGCCATCTAGATTTCAAAATGCAGGGCAGCAGCGATGAGCCTACGCAGAAAATACAAGTGTCAGAGAACACTTGTACACTCGAGCATGAGTTATATCAGCGCTCATGAACCCACAGGGTATATTTAAACTCTTTAAACAAAAATATACATAAAGCAAGGTAGGTTCATACTAATTGGTTGGCAAAAACAAGTGAGCAGAAGCTCGTGAGCACCTGCCTCTGGGACTCTCCTAGAAGCAACTTCTGTATTCACTAACTCAGTGTTAAACAACATTTTAGAAAACAGCTACAGTGAATGAAAAGAAAGTATATCCAAACCATCCCAGCCTGAGCTGCCCCCAACAAAGAAGGACACACACACAACGAGTGAGTGAGCGAGCGACTATTTCTCATTCTCAGTCTGCACCATGTGGTCTTTGTTTTTAACTAAGAAGGCACAGACAAATGAACACAATGTACCCACAATTATAATGCAACATGCATTGTACCCACAATTATAATGCAAAATTAAAATAATAGTTACATGCTTAAATCCAATTAACCAAAATTACTCTCTATAATGTGCAATAAGAATTTCTTTTGATATGTTTGGATAGAAAGACTATTAACTGTAAGATTCCTTCTGAATCATACATTCTAAGACCACAGTAAAAAAAGGTATCATTGTTTTGTACAGAAAGACTCAATATTCAACAAAGCGTTACTTATGGGGTTGTGACTGTAGCTCAGTGGTCCAGTGCTTGCCGACCAAGCATGACGCCTCCGGCTCAGCCTCCAGCACCTGAGAGCACAGCTGCACAGGGCTGTAGGTCAGACGGTCAACACTGCTAGACAAACTTGACTGAGTTACTAACTACAAATCCTATTCTGGGCCCTGAACAGAGAGTTAGGGCCTTGAGCGGTCTGTTAAATGCTTTTCTTCAGTCTATACAATGAGATCCTAGCACATTGTTATGTTTATTTCCCTCAAGCTAACTTAAGAAGACTTGATTTTACGGGAAATTTGATAGAAGACATAGAAGATGGTACTTTTTCAAAACTTTCTCTGTTAGAAGAACTTACACTTGCTGAAAACCAACTACTAAGACTTCCAGTTCTTCCTCCAAAGCTTACTTTACTCAATGCCAAATACAACAAAATCAAGAGTAAAGGAATTAAAGCAAACACATTCAAAGTAAGTATTCCACAGTATGACTAAACGCAGTATCTGCGATTATATTTTAAGTCTTTATTACATTTACTTATTGTGTGTATTTATTTTGTATGTTGGCTCATGTCAGGTATACACATAGAGGGCCAAGGATAACGTGTGGAAGTTGCTCTGTCTTCCACCATATGGGGCTGGGGCTGGGAGTCCAGTCTTCAAGCTTGGCAGCGACAAGTTAATAGCTGCAGGCGGCACCTCACTGACCCAGTGAGAATGTCTTTACACAGGAGTTTGGTTTCCCTCCGATCTGCCCTGTACTACCACTGAGGCATATCTGTGTGCAGCAAGATAAGAAGTAGAGACGACTGGAGCTGGCGTGTATCCAGAACGATATTTTCAGAACTTAACAAAATGACATACATTCTACAAGGGAACATTGGGTCACTACATATGTATGTATGGCTGGCAATATACCTTGGTGGTAGAAAGTATGCTTAGCATGCTTGAAGCCCTGAGGTCAACCCCCAGCATGAAACAAAATCAAACACGCAAAGTATGTATACCATAACAAATATTATATAAAGACAGAGAAATGGGTGTTTTCTATTAATAGTAAAGAAACATTTTTATATTTGAAAGTAAACATTACTAGCTCAGTGTTTTAAAAGATTTGTATTGTTCTTATTGACCAGGAATAGCCAATATCTTTTATATTTAACTCTAGTGGATAACATAGCAGTGTTCCTCAAAGAATAAATCAAGTAATTCCAAAAGAATAGAAATGTTTTATGAAATTAAAAATTAATCACATCAGTCCAGAACTTTCATAGTTATGATATAACCAACCACTCTCTGTCCTAGAAGGTTGCCTCAGGCAAAAGCATGAGATGCTCAAGCTACTGCTGGAAGAAGAAACCTTATTCAAAAGGCAAGATGCCGGGCATGGTGGACATGACAGAGGAATGAGGATCTCTGTACCTTTGAGGCTTGTGTGGTTTACATAGCAAGTTCCAGTCAGCTGGGGCTATACAGTGGGACACTATTTCAAAAATAAAGACAATAATAACAATAACAAGGACAAGATCTTACACACCTGCAATTCCAGTTATCCATGAGCCTCAAGGCAGGAGGACCTGAAGTTTAAGACTAGTTCAGGCAATGTCATAAGATTAGAAGAACCAAAACTTACCAAATTCTAATTTATCCTAGTTTATATATCATAAAAATATTTCATCCATCCATTAACTGCCTGTTCAGAAAATATTTCCAAGACAGGCAGTGGTAGTGTATGCCTTTGGGAGGCAGAGGCAGGTGGATCTCTGATTTTGAGGTCAGTCTCCAGGACAGCCAGATAGAGAAATCTTGTCTCAAAACACATGGACATGTGTGCATGCACACACACTTTTTTTTTCTTTTTTTCAGAGCTGGGGACCGAACCCAGGGCCTTGCGCTTACTAGGCAAGCGCTCTACCACTGAGCTAAATCCCCAACCGCACACACACTTTTTTAAATTTAATTTTGTAATCTAAAGAAATGAATTTAAGTAGGTGAGTCTCTGAATAACTAGCAGTCACAGAATGTTTAGAGCAGGACGCGGTGCAATTCCTTGTAGTGCAAGCTACTTGGAAAGGTGAAGCAAGAGGCTGCTTAAGACCCACAAGTGAAGGCAAGCCTGGGAAAGTTAGGATGACCGTACTCATCCTGGAAGGAAGGAAGGAAGGAAGGAAGGAAGGAAGGAAGGAAGGAAGGAAGGAAGGAAGGAAGGAAGGAAGGAAGAAGGTAGGCTGGTTAGTTTAAATATTTTGGATTATACAAAAGAGATATTGGGCAAGTTGGTGTGAAAATGATAAAAATGTCTACTTTACTGAATGCCATAGGGTCGCAATAACTATTAGTAAAGTCAGGTTACTACAATTCCATAAAAGCAGTCCTGGAAAGATAGTTGGTGTCATATGGTAGAAAGTAGAATGTTTAAGAAAGGATAAAGGGTATGGAGATCGCTCAGCAGGAAAGGGCGTTTCCTGTCAAGTTTGATCCCCAGGTCAAATATGGAAACAGAGAACCAACTGCTGTGGGGCTGTCCTCACTTACAACATCGCACTGTGTCTTATACATGTGAACAATATACACAATCTCTTAAAAATTGAAAAAAGGAAGTTTGAAATAATAGCAAAGAATTAGCAAGTGGGGAGTAGTAGAACATGCCTGTAATCCTGATAGCTGGGAAGCTGAAGGACGACCATGAGTTTTAAGGTAGTTTAAGATACATGGGGGACACCCTCACACACACCAATAATAAAATCTGCATGGCAGCACAAAATGCATATAAAATTAAGAGTAATGCCAAAAGACATTCTGAAATAACAGCCTACAATCATATACAGTAGTAACTTATTGATTATAAAAAATAATTCCAACAGAGCTCCCTCATGGGAAAACACGTCATGTAAATCGCATGTTTGACGAATTGCTTGAGGAAAGCAACATCTTGCTAAGCACAATCTCTTAGGAATAGCTATTTTTTATAGAAATATAGGTAGAACCGCAAAGGAAAGCCTCAAAACACTTGAAGAATTCAGCCAATCTTACACACAGATGCTCCCTAGACAAACCTCAAAGACTGAGTGTTCAGGGATGAGATGAATGGGATGAATGGTCAGAGAAGCGTGAAGCATGCAGTAGAACTCTGCTAGACATCATGTCTTAAAAACCAAAACACGCTACTTAGTAAGGCTGAAAACAATAACAAACTATTACTCCAATACTGATACTACTGAAGTGTGCACATGTCAGTACTGTTTTTAAAGTACACATTATTTGAGTAATGTGAAAGAATGCACAATCCTAAGTAACATTCAAATTTTTCTTTATAGAAACTGAATAAACTCTCTTTTCTCTATTTGGACCATAATGATCTGGAATCTGTGCCTCCTAATTTACCAGAAAGTCTACGTGTAATTCACCTTCAGGTACAACTGTTTTTTGCACAATAACTAGCTTTAATTAACTACTTTTTTTTTAACTATTAACCAAGAAATTCACTCATTCCTATGTCATATGGTTACATCACTAAAGCACTCAGTGCCTATATAAGAACTGTAAGTCCAGTCTGGAGTATGCTAAGTAGACCAGTCTGGGAAGTATAAAGTCTGTTCTTTTTTCAATGATTTACTTATTTCATGTGCACTGGTGCTTTGCCTGTATATATGTCTAGGTGAGGATATCGGAGTGCCTGGAACTGGAGTTATAGACAGCTATGAGCTGCCATGTGGGTACTTGGAATTGAACCCTGGTCCTGTGGAAGAGCAGTTAGTGCTTTTAGCTGCTGAATTATCTCTCCAGCCTGCAAAGTCTGTTCTTAAGCAGAATCCATCTTTAGGCACCTCCAAGTTGGTCTGCTGTGGCTTTAAGTAGTGCTGGGGACTGAGTACAGGGCCTCACACACAGCAGGCAGGTATTCTAACACTGAGCATTTGATTTGTAAAGTTTTTCTTTATGGCATTCTTTAGCTCCTTATTTCTCAAACTGAAAGTGACTGAGGTGAAGAAGGGATGGGCATCAGGCAGTCACTATTACCAGATACATAATTGGAACCCTTAGATCTTAGGTAGATGTTAATAATTATAGAACATAATCACAAGGCCATATGGTCACCCTAAATTCAAGAGAGGTCAGTGTTTTTTTTTTTTTTTTTTTTTTCTGACACTACCTGTGACATACAACTTGTGCTGTTTTCTAAATATGAACCAATTCTCTTAAACCAGTTGGGTATTCTAAAATTCAGTTCTGATAACACTGAGTCTAGGGAGACTCTAAGATCACAATTCGGTCTGACCACACTGTTTCTACTGCAGGTACAGTCCAGAGCATGCATCTGTTTGTCTCTCCCCTGTATTGTGGTTTTCTAGAATGGTACTAAGAGTTACCTTATTATCATCATTCAAAATTATGAAAGAGGGAAATAAAAACAACTAAAGATACTTAACATCTGAGAATTTTCTAGGAGTTCATATCTCTATGTCCAAATCTGTGCTGGCTTCCAGGACCCAGGATCCCTCTCCAGCCTGGGGAAGGGGAAAAGGCCCAGATTAATGGAGGCTAAACCACCTGGGCAATCTGCCTGCACCCGACACGAGGTGCTGTGTATCTCCAGTTACCTTGAGCACAGATTTGAAGACCACTGATTTATGTTTTCTTCCCCAAAGAGTAGTGAATCCAAAGTTTTGATTTGTGCTACTTTCTCCAATTAGAGGTAAACATATGTTTTTGGAGATCTTTTAGCTCGTTTTATAGGAGCATGAAGAGGGAAAAAGTGAGGAAAAAGTGAAAATGAGAAAAAGTTGATTCTCAGCAACACACGAATTTCAACTTATTCTTTTCCATGTCTTTAACGAGTATTTAAGCACAGAGTACCATTATGAGTTAACACTTTAGAATAGGATCCTCTCTCTAAGCTTGCATGTTTCTATCTATATTCCAAGTGAACAATACTATGCTCTTACAAACATGTTCAGGTTGCAAAAGAGGGTGTCATCACCATGAACTAATACTTTTTAGAAATATTTTTTAAAAGATTACATTATTGGCAAAATATCTTTATGTGACCCTAATGTATAATGTACAAAAAGTTGGTTTCAGACTTCTGAATATTTTTGCTTTTGTTTTTCAGTTTAACAGCATATCTTCAATTACCGATGATACATTCTGCAAGGCTAATGACACTCGGTACATTCGGGAGCGCATGGAAGAGATCCGCCTGGAGGGCAATCCGATTGCTCTGGGAAAGCATCCAAACAGCTTTATCTGCTTAAAAAGATTACCCACAGGGTCATACTTTTAACCTTCATCAGTGCATTTATAATCTGAGGTACATGCGCCTGATGTCTAAAGGAACATACACATTAGTTTAACATTATCGTTTTATCTCTATGATGGAATCTTATGTTTTAACAAAGATGTCCAAATTTCTGAAATGTAATTATAAAAATAATCCAGCCTGAATCTCCTAGTTCAAAACAAAGTAACGTGAACATAAACAGCATTAGAAACCTCCGTGGTTGTAGCAGACCGCCATCTAAACAGTGCGCTTTTACACAAACACTCGCTCACACACACCATTGCCATGACTAATGAAGTCAGAGAATTCCAAAAAAACTCTCAACTTTGTCTTCCTTAACATTTACTGTGTCTCAAAGGCATTTAAGACAGATGCTCCAGAACCTGTGCACAGCCAAGTGCTCCCAGTGACCTTCCCCTGACTCTATGACTCACCGGTGTTCTCTGTAAAGCAGAAACTTACTTTCTGTCCAGGCAGCTACTTCACTGTATTTCTCACTTAGCCTAAGGAAAGGGGAGCCACATGTAGGCAATCATTTCCAGAGGAAGTAAAATTTTGCTCTTTGGTACAGAGCCAACTTAGCAAAGTTCAATCTCCTGCTTTGTGGTCACGTGCATAGTCTTTAGTCAATTACTTAAAAAAAACTTTGTCAGAAAAAAAGTAAAATTCCTACCCATTTCTCAAAGAATAAGGTTCCTTCGCTTTAAAGATTCTTAAATATGAAATTAGCTATACACTTTCTCACAGTATATTTATTCAAATATAAGAAATGAAAACAAAATACCCCATTATGCTGTGTGCAGTTTCACCTGTACATACATGTTCACCTGAACAAACTGAATATTCCCATTCTAGCCCAAGAGTACCATTTCTCACTGGCCAAGATCTCTACATATATGTAATAGTGAAAACCCAGTCTCCAGTCTGATAGTGAGAGCAATGCACACTAAGGTTCCAAACGGAACTGCAGAGGAAGGGCATAGCCCACTCACAAATATTACTTTATTACTTTGGTGATGAATACAAAATGATCAGTGTCTTAGAAATTATTCATCTTTTATATATAAAAGTACCAATATCATTTCCACTATAAGCTATACATCAGACTCTACATGTTCATCCTAGAACATCCATTTTAAGCATTTGGTTGTTTTGTTTCAACCCAGACTGACCATTCTCTCATCTGTTAGGGTTAACCCCAGATGAAACTTTTCATCATTAAAGCATCTGTGATCTATAAGGCCACAACTATTGCTCTAATAATGTCTACTAGTTTATTTGTTTTTATAAGTTAATTATAGTAACTTTATCTCACTGTATCATTTTGTTCGCAGGCCTCATTTTCTCTGACTGAATGCTCACCAAGAGCACTGAACACAGTTCTACTTTTATGATACTTAATAGCATATTTCAGCTAAATATACAATAAACACTGTAAAATCTATCCAAATAGAAGGGTTCTGTTTATATGGAAAAAACAAATTAGTATAGTCTTGAATAAATCAACAGAAATAAAGTGACAAGTTTAAGAACGGTCAATGTTCTGGTATGCCTATTAATTTTCTTGCTTTCACAAGAAAAATGTACTCATCTACAAATGCACACAAGTACACATGGTTTGGTATTTTTGAGGTGTATGTTTTTCTGGGGATACAGACACGGCGTCTTGTGCATTCTCTACTAGCCTATATCCCCAGCCTTTTATATTCTTTGTTTAATAAAACTTAATGAGACCATAAGATAATTATAAGGTAAATTTTCAAGGTTAAAACCAATGGTTTAAGTAAAACAATAATTGGGAGAAAGAACACTGGCAAAAAATGTAAATTATAGAACTTACTTAAATAACTTGAGATTCCCAGATAAGATAATTTGAGTTTAGGTAGTTTATATCGTATATTGAAAAATAAGATCCAGAATGAAGCAAAGGAAAACAAAGTAAAATTATTCTTACATTCCATTCTATTATATAGGTGTTTCATTCTTGACAATTTTAACTCAAGAAAGTAAATAAAAAAATATTCATACCAGGATGGGAGGAGATATGGTTCAGAAATTAAGAGAACCTACTGCTCTTGCAAAGGACCCCAATTTGGTTTCAATACAAACAACTCCAGAAGAGAGGAAATCCGATACTCTCTCCTCCACTGGCAGTGCACACACGTGGTGTACTTACAAATTGCAGTAAAACACTTATACACATAAGATGAAAATGAGACTTTTTGAAATTATTTATACCTTATGAATACTGCAAAAAAATACTCCCCCACCTCCTGCAGAGACACCTGTGGTGTTATAAATAAGAACAGGCCCCATTGGCTCACATATTTGAATGCTTAGGCATCAGGAAGTGAACGGTTCTAAGGATTAGAAGGTTGGAGGAGGTGTGTCACTGGGGGTGGTGACCTTTGAGGTTTCAAAAGCCCATGCCAGGCCCAACATACCTCTCAAAGATTGTAACAGATGTAAGCTTACAACTACTTCTCCAGCACCAAGCCTGCCTGTTGCCATGCTCCGTGCATGATAATTATGGGCTAACCCTCTGAAATATAAGCAAACCTCCAAATGAATGCTTTCTTCTTTAAGTTGGTCATGATATTTTCACAGCAAGAGAACACTAAGACAATATACATAAAAGAATGGACACCTGTATTCATGGCCTGGAAATTTTACATTGTTAAGACAACCTTCAGTGAAGTCCCCAAGAAAGTATCAATGATGCTTTTGTAGTAGCATTAAAAAAAGAATCTACGGGGTTGGGGATTTAGCTCAGTGGTAGAGCGCTTGCCTAGGAAGCGCAAGGCCCTGGGTTCGGGTCCCCAGCTCCAAAAAAAAAAAAAAAAAAAAAAAGAAACACGCAGGGCTGGGGATTTAGCTCAGTGGTAGAGCGCTTACCTAGGAAGCGCAAGGCCCTGGGTTCGGTCCCCAGCTCCGAAAAAAAAGAACCAAAAAAAAAAAAAAAAAAAAAGAATCTACTCTAAAATTTATATAGACTATCCAAAGAGCCCAAATAAACAAACAAAAAGACTGGAAAAAGGACCAAGACGTATGACTCATACCTATTAACTTCAAGGCTTTTTATAAAAATACAATAAGAGAAACAATATTACTGCCATATTTACATACTTATAAGTGATATAAAAATTAAAGTGCCCAGAAATAAATATATACAAGAAAATAGAACAAAATCATAAGAATTACTTAAGGGACTGCAGTATGGAAACTGACCATATTTCATTCTGAAGAAAGCCTTATGCCTGACAGATGTTATTAACTCGAACAAGCAGAATGAATTTTTAATAATAATAATAATAATAATAATAATAATGATAATAATAGAATTGAACCCAAATACAGGAGACTCAGCACCAGTCTTGACAATAATAGCTGTATGTTACTGAAGGACTAGAACCTTGAAATGTGATTTATGCTGATTCACTCAGAACAGGATTTTGTGTGGGTTTATAGCTGTTAATAATGCCATGGATATAAGTAAGACGCGAGGGATTAGAACATAGTCAACCAGCTTTTTAAACATTTTTTAGCAGTCTTTAAATTATTTCCATTAGACTTAAAACCATTACTTCATAAAAATCAGGCTTCAATATTTATACGAGCGATGTACAAAATCCATCAGTTCAAAATAGTCCAGCATAGAAATTATAAGCAACCCCAAAAATTCTACCAGAGAACTTCTACAGCAGATAAACAACTTCAACAAGGTGGGTGGATATAAAATTAAATCAAGCAAATCAGTAACCTTCCTTTATACGAATGATAAATGGGCTGAGAAAGAAAATAGGGAAAAAACTCCCTTCACAATAGTGGCAAATAATATAAAATACCTTGGTGCAACTCTAACCAAACAAGTGAGTATGACAAGAACCTCTGTCTCTCAAGAAAGAAATCAAAGAAGACCTCAGACAACATTGTTTTGTAATAATATATAATAGGATTTTTGAGACACAGTCTACATTCTACATAGCCTTGGCTATCCTGGAACTCAATGGAGACCAAATTGGTCTTAAACTCATGCAGATCTGCCCATTTCTGCCTTAGGAATGTGGGGTTCAAAGGCATGCACTACCACACCTGGCACTATATACTCTTTATACACATTTTTTTCTTCTAATTTATACATTCCTGAAAGGCGGAATTTTCAAAGATAGAATTTACAAATAAATGAGAAGAAATTTAAGTGTGTTAGAGTATAATGAAATAAAATCCTATATCAATTATTGACTTATATGGAAGCTTTTCATCCATTTATTACACATGACTTAATTTGTGAAACCAGTGGCAATCATCTCTATTCTTTGAAATTTCAAGCAAGAATTTGGTGCACAGCTTTAATTTCAGCATTCAGGAGGCAGAGTCGGGTGGAGCTCTATGAGTTTGAAGCCAGCTTGTCTACATAGTTCCAGAAAAGACAGAGCTACATAGAGAGACACTGTCCAGAAAAAGAAAAAAAAAATAAAGCTATGACTCACCACAATCAATACCAGCTCATTTCTTGTTTATATTTATATTCACAGACTTCAGACTTTACCTTGAAATGTTTAAATGTGTTCTCACGATATTCATACCACTCCACAAAAAAATGCAGACTTCGGAAAAACATGAGCAAATCTCTTTTTTCTTCTGCTCTGTTAAGAGTAATATGCTATGATTAATAAAGACATGAAGTGACAGACTTACTTTACACTTATTTCTTATTTTCTTTCTATTCAATGTGTCTCACTAACACTAAAAATGCCCTTGATACCCTTCTACATGTTGAACCCTGCACTTGAGTGTTTTTCTGTGACAGCTAAAGCTAATAATTGCCAGAGCTATCTTAGCCTACAAGGCCCTTGTTAGGAATTTGAACCAATTCAACTTCCAACCACTCAACTGCCACATCCTCCAGGAAATTCTATTTGATGAATGCTAGTACGTGAAGTTTTCTATCTTATACAACTTCTTGAGAGAGAACCTTAGGTACCAGCAAGCTGGGGCTAGGTACCAGAAAGGCCAATCACATCAAGTAGGGCTAGCAAGACTATATATACACATAATGAGTGTGTATGTGTGTTACAATGTATGTATTCATGTTTCCAAAGCTCTTGGTGATATTTCCATTATCAATTAGCATATGTTTATGATTTCACTCCCTCACTTGTTTATAAGCTTTATTCATGATCCCTGAAAACATCCCTGAAAACAGTGGCTCATGAGCATCAACTATACTGTCCCTGAAAGACACTTCTCGGCTAAGGTGGAGACCCAGTGGCCAGAATTAAAGTTAGCCTCTCCAAAGCACACTGGCAAGTATGCTCTATCTATAAAGCTGGCAGTATCTATAAAGAAATATCTTGAGGAAATTTTAGCATTGAGGAGTATTTAGCATTAGAATATAAGTAGCTAGCTCCCTGCTCCCAAACCCCGTGGGAGAGAGAGCTCAAGGTGGGCACTCTTCAGACTGCAGAGCAGGAGAGACCACCAATACTGCCCACCCTTGCCCACATCCCTGGCCCAAGAGGAAACTGCATAGGGCCTCTGGGAAAAGGAAGATAGGGGACTCAAGTTGCAGGTCCCCTGCGGTCCAGACCTGGATCTCAAGGGACCCGGTCAAACAGCTCCCTGCACCCAAATCCAGTGGGAAGGAGAGCTAAACCTTCAGAGGAGCAGACATGCCTGGGAAGCCAGAAGAGACTACACTCTGTCCACATTTCTGACTCTAGAGGAAACTGCCTAGCGCCATCTGGGACCCCTGTGCACAGGAACCCGAGAAAAGGCGGGGCAGGTCCTTCTGGTTGCTGCCGTCACAGAGAGCTGAAACCCAGCTTCCGAGGAGCAACTTCAGGCCCCGGGACCATAGGTAAGACCAACTTTTCTGCTCCAAGTGGCCTGCCTAGTGGACTCAGGACACAAGCCCACAGAACAGCTGAGGACCAGTAGACAGGAAAGACTACACACCTGAAAGCAGAACACTCTCTTCCCATAACTGACTGAAAGAAAACAGGAAAACAGGTCTACAGTACTCCTGACACACAGGCCTATAGGACGGTCTAGCCACTGTCAGAAATAACAGAACAAGGTAACACTAGAGACAATGTGATGGTGAGAGGCAAGCGCAGGAACCCAAGCAAGAGAAACCAAGACTAAATGGCATCATCAGAGCCCAATTCTCCCACCAAAGCAAACACTGGATATCCAAACACACCAGAAAAGCAAGATCTAGATTTTAAATCACATTTGATCATGATGATGGAGGACTTCAAGAAAGACATAAAGAACTCCCTTAGAGAAACGCAGGAAAACATAAATAAACAAGTAGAAGCCTATAGAGAGGAATCACAAAAATCCCTGAAAGAATTCCAGGAAAACACAATCAAACAGGTGAAGGAATTAAAAATGGAAATAGAAGCAATAAAGAAAGCACAAAGGGAGACAACCCTGGATATAGAAAACCAAAGGAAGAGACAAGGAGCTGTAGATACAAGCATCACCAACAGAATACAAGAGATAGAAGAGAGAATCTCAGGAGCAGAAGAATCCATAGAAATCATCGACACAACTGTCAAAGATAATGTAAAACGGAAAAAGGTACTGGCCCAAAACATACAGGAAATCCAGGACACAATGAGAGATCAAACCTAAGGATAATAGGTATAGAAGAGAGTGAAGACTCCCAGCTCAAAGGACCAGTAAATATCTTCAACAAAATCATAGAAAAAAACTTCCCTAACCTAAAGAAAGAGATGCCCATAAACATACAAGAAGCCTACAGAACTCCAAATAGATTGGACCAGAAAAGAAACTACTCCCGTCACATAATAGTCAAAACACCAAATGCACAAAATAAAGAAAGAATATTAAAAGCAGTAAGGGAAAAAGGTCAAGTAACATATAAAGGCAGACCTATCAGAATCACACCAGACTTCTCACCAGAGACTATGAAAGCCAGAAGATCCTGGACAGATGTCATACAGACCCTAAGAGAACACAAATGCCAGCCCAGGTTACTGTATCCAGCAAAACTCTCAATTAACATAGATGGAGAAACCAAAATATTCCATGACAAAACCAAATTTACACAATATCTTTCTACAAATCGAGCCCTACAAAGGATAAAAAACGGTAAAGCCCAACATAAGGAGGCAAGCTACACCCTAGAAAAGGCAAGAAACTAATCATCTCGCAACAAAACAAAGAGAAGACAAGCACACAAACATAATCTCACATTCAAACACAAATATAACAGGGAGCAACAATCACTATTCTTTAATATCTCTCAACATCAATGGACTCAATTCCCCAATAAAAAAAACACAGATTAACAAACTGGATATGCAGAATGCCAGCATTCTGCTGCCTACAGGAAACACACCTCAGAGACAAAGACAGACACTACATCAGAGTAAAAGTCTGCAAAACAACTTTCTAAGCAAATGGTCTGAAGAAGCAAGCTGGAGTAGCCATTCTAATATCGAATAAAATCAATTTTCAACCAAAAGTCACCAAAAAAGATAAGGAAGGACACCTCATATTCATCAAAGGAAAAGTCCACCAAGATGAACTTTCAATCCTAAATATCTATGCTCCAAATACAAGGACTCCTACATACATAAAAGAATCCTTACTAAAGCTCAAAACACACATTGCACCTCACACAATAATAGTAGATTTCAACATCCCACTCTCATCAATGGACAGATCATGGAAACAGAAATTAAACAGAGACATAGACAGACTAAGAGAAGTCATGAACCAAATGGACTTAACATATTTATAGAACATTCTATCCTAAAACAAAAGGATATACCTTCTTCTCACCACCTCATGGTACTTTCTCCAAAATTGACCATATAATCAGTCATAAAACAGACCTGAACAGATACAGAAAGATAGAAATAATCCCATGTGTCCTATCAGACCACCACGGGCTAAAGCTGGTCTTCAATAACAATAAGGAAAGAAAGCCCACATATATATGGAAGTTGGACAATGCTCTACTCAATGATAACCTGGTCAAGGAAGAAATAAAGAAAGAAATTAAAGACTTTTTAGAATTTAATGAAAATGAAGGTACAACATACTCAAACTTATGGGACACAATGAAAGCTGTGCTAAGAGGAAAACTCATAGCTCTGAGTGCCTGCAAAAAAGAAAAAAAAGAACAAAAAAAACAAAAAAAAAAACAAGGAGAGAGCATATATCAGCAGCTTGACAGCACACCTAAAAGCTCTAGAACAAAAAGAAGCAAATACACCCAGGAGGAGTCGAAGGCAGGAAATAATCAAACTCAGAGCTAAAATTAACCAAGTAGAAACAAAAAGGACTATACAAAGAATCAACAGAACCAAAAGCTGGTTCTTTGAGAAAATCAACAAGATAGATAAACCCTTAGCCAGACTAACCAGAGGACACAGAGAGTGTGTTCAAATTAACAAAATCAGAAATGAAAAGGGAGATATAACAACAGAGCCAGAGGAAATTCAAAAAATTATCAGACCCTACTACAAAAGCCTATATTCCACAAAACTTGAAAATCTGCAGGAAATGGACAATTTCCTAGACAGATACCAGCTACCAAAGTTAAATCAGGAATAGATAAACCAGTTAAACAACCCCATAACTCCTAAAGAAATAGAACATTAAAAGTCTCCCAACCAAAAAGAGCCCAGGTCCAGACGGGTTCAGTGCAGAATTCTATCAAACCTTCATAGAAGACCTCGTACCAATATTATCCAAACTATTCCACAAAATTGAAACAGATGGAGCCCTACCGAATTCCTTCTATGAAGCCACAATTACTCTTATACCTAAACCACACAAAGACCCAACAAAGAAAGAGAACTTCAGACCAATTTCCCTTATGAATATCGATGCAAAAATACTCAATCTGCAATGCACATAAAAATAAATAAATTATTTTTAAAAATTTGTAAAACAGCTCACCTAGATGCAAATTCACTTAGTTCTGAATATTCTGTGGGCTCCATTATTATGCTGAGGTCAGTTATAATAGAAGATTTTTTCTCTTTAGTCTAAAATAAAGATAAAAAATTTGTGTACAAGAGCAGATTATCTTTAAGACAAGAATATTTTAAAATATGCAAATAGAAAATCAACAATAAATTATAAGATACTGGCTATTTGTCAAGTAAATTAAATGATACATTTAGTACTTACTAAAACCTAAAATGATTTCCAAATTTGTTTCTTAAATTGAATATTGACACAATAAATATTAGGAGAAATTAAATTTTAAAAACTCCAACCAATCAGTAGCGAAATAACTAGCAAACATAACTACATAAAAATTCAAATTATCTGGGCAAAGAGCATAAGATCATCATGTAGAGCCTGTTGGCTCCCCATCTGCTTGGACCAAGGATGTGCCTAGAGAATAAGCAAACTGCAACAAAAGCTGTCTGTCTTTGTCCACTTACCCTCTAAGGTCTAGAAGCCACCAGACACACAGCTTAGCACTTTCCTCCTAGCTGGAGGAGTTCTCTAACTTTTCTATAATGTCTTATTTTTCCTTAACAAATCTGTTTTGACTCTGCTTATTCCTCCTTTGTCTGCAACTTTATCTAACATTGACATGAGCCTTAAGAACTTAAGACGCCGTCTCAGGTTGACTTTTGATCACTGTTTTGGTTACCTTAGTCAAGCCTTCTGGGCTGCTTTCCAAAGTCTGCACTAACATGAGACAATATATTAAGATTGTTTGGGTTCAAATATTCATATAAACAGGTTACTTTTAAAGCCTGTTATGATGAAATTATATTCTTTTCATTTAAGTGCCCACTTTTTATTTAGTATTTTTGTTTCTTGGATAGAAGTTATATAAATACCCTTCAGGACCCTACAAACTCCTACCCATATGACTTATACTGCAAGGACTGTGGAAGGCTGATACTGTATGCACAATTGTTCTGATGGTCTTTAAACACTTCACGAACACTTCAGTGCTGACGACACCAGGCAGTCAACTGGAAGAAATTAAATCTATGTTCCACACACCTTTGACGAGAACTGCATCAACAGAAGCAATGACTCATACTCTCCACCTAAATTTTCCCATCTTTGTTTCGAACATTTTACTAATAGAGCCTAAGGCACTGTGCCAGTTAGTGTTATGTCAACCTAACAGAAGCCAAAGTCATCCAAGAGGAGGAAACCTTAATTAAGAGAATGTCTCCATATGATCCAGCTGTAGGCAACTTTCTTAATTAGTGATTTGTCGGGGAGGGCCGAGACTACTGAGGGCTGTGCCATCCCTGGGGTGGCTGTCTTGCCTTGTATAAAAAAGCAGGAGCAAGCTATGCCCAAGTCAGTAATCAGTATCGTCCATGGCCTCTCAACCAGCTCCTACCTCCAGGACCCTGCCCTGTGTGAGTTCCTGCCCTGACTTCCTTTGATGATGCTGTAGAAGTGTAAGGTGAATAAACCCTTTCCTCCCCCAACTCGCTTTGGTCATGGTGTTTTATCACAGCAATAGTAACACTAACTAATACATGCAATTTGGTTCAAAAATTGTATTAATGTTTATTATATAAAAATAAGTATTTATAAGACTAAAGCATATTATTTAAACCTTTTATTTTCTGACAGCTAAATGTCTCCCTCTAGTGGAATGTTTGATTTCAGGGCAAGGGAAAAAAAAAAACCCAAAAACAAAAAACAAACCCAACACATTGCTCTGTCTTTATTTTTTTTTTTTTCTCCTAGCAATCTTAAAAGTAAAAACATATTCAATAAGCAGGGTAAGGGCAGCACACATTTTGAGTCCCAGCTCTCGGGAGGCAGAGGTACAGATCTCTGAGTTTGAGGCCAGCCTGGTCTACAGAGCTAGTTCCAGGACAGCCAGAGCTACACAGAGAAACACTGTTTCAAACAAACAAAAACAAAATGTTTGTTTTAGGTTACTTTTCTGTTGCTGTGATAAAGACCATTTTCAAAAGCAACCTGTAGGAGGGAAAAAATTTTTACAATTTCAGGTCACAGTTCATCATGCAGTGATGTTAGGGCAGAAACTTAAAGCAGAAACCCTGGAGGAATGCTGCTCACTGGCTTATGCTCACCTATATTTCTCATACCCTTCAGGACCGTCTGCCTAGGTACCACCCAGTGACATCACACCAATTAAAACAATCCCCCTAGATATGCTCCCAGGCCAATTTGATCTCAAAATTCTCTCTTCCTTCCCAGATGATTCTAGGTTGTGTTAAATAGACACTAAAAACTAACCAGTACTATGGTAAAACCATTCTAGAAGATATCTAAATTTACCAATCAATCAATCTAACCTTGTATGTATAATCCCATTGATCTAGCAATTCTAATTTTTTAAAGATTTTAAGTGTATGAGTGGTTTTCCCGCATGGATAGCATGTGCACTCCTGTGCCCTCGGATGACAGAAGAAGGCATTATTTCTTTGTAACTGTAGTTTCAGATAGTTGTCAGCCATTATGTGGTGTTAGAAACTGAACCCAGGTCCTCTTCAAGAGCAACAAGCGCTCTTAACTGCTGAGCCATCTCTTCAGTTCCTCACCTAGTCGTTGTGTAAGACTTCCAGTGCATACCCAGTAAGCATGCAGCACTTGACTGACACCCAAATACTCAAGAGGCTGAAGCAGACATGTGCTCAAGATCAAGCTGAAGAAGGTTCCTACCAAGATCTTACCCCCACCCCCCCTACACACACACACACACACACACACACACACACACACACACACACACCACTAAAGTAAGAAATTTTTTTAAATTTCGTTTTATCAGAATTCTAAGTAACAAAGAAAAATTTAAAAAGGCCTTTGTCTCCCTTCTTCCCACCCAATAAACTACTGACAAGTGACAAGGCCTATATAATTGATCCCTCAGGTCCTGTTAATTCCACAGCTATCTGCAGTTCTTTCCAACATCCGATTTTTAAGAGTCATAACATTTAAAAGGCTCAGAGAGACAATGAGTGTTCTCAGCAGAGCCAAGAAAAGCAGACTTTTCTGCAGCACATTATTAGCAAACCAAGTTGTCATCAAATGCCAGCATAATTTAAAAGTGAACAACACAGTCCCTGTGGAGCTTCATTTGCAACATTCCGTCTTCCAGAGAGTGTCAACAATTCTCATATTTTTCTGTATCCCTAAAGTACATAGGGCAGAAAACCTGTTAGTTGTGCCTAACACTTTCTTGCTCTGAATTTCAGTGGCTTATGATCACAAAAGTATGTTACTTAACATGAAGTTAAAATATTGTATTTGAATGGTAGGCCAGTCCCGCTAATGAGGGCACAACCCAGCCTGAAAAGCACAGGTCCACTGAGCTCCTTGCTCAAATCAGACTCAGAGCATTCTGTGTTCTGTGGACAAGCCTTCCTAGTACAGTACTTCTTCTGAGATAAACCATAAAACAACTACGAAAGACACAATCACCTATAGAGGCCCTAAGGCCAGCAGCATACCACAGTCAGTTCCCAGACTACTCCGATTGTAGACTATAGAAGTTCTAAGAAGCTGGACCTGTCTTCCAAGTTGTCAGGGGTTATAGTCTGTGCCCCAAAATAGATACCATCATGCAGGAAAACAGATAGTATAACACCATTTTGAGGTGAGGATCATACTGGCCAAAACAGAGAAAATTCAATTGGTCATCTATATACTTACAATGGGAAAAACCTAAGAGGTCCTAGGACAAAAACATGGGGGCCTTAAAACAGGCTGTCCAACCTGAATGACACTATCATTTGGGGCTCATGTTCCAGTCCAGTCTTTAACAGAGATCTCCATGGTCATTTGTATTGTCTCAGTGACCGTGTATAACCCTAAGAGTTGGTGGCCATATGGGAACACAATAACTTACATAAGATCACTCACCAATTTTGCCTTGATACATGAAAATGTTAACTGTTGTGTGAGTCAAAGTTCCATGGAAGAAGCCACACCTTCAAGATGAAACCTTTTGCAAGACTGATTAACTGATTAAAGCTTCAATGATTATAGAGTCTGGAATGTTTCAAGTCCAGGCCAAATTACCATTTGTATTGGGCTACCTTTAGTTTCCCAAATCACCATTCCTTGCCCTCCCACCTCTATATTGAACCCAACATTCTGTGGTTAAAACCTTTTAGAATCTATCAACTTTTTCTTTTTTAATGGATGAATGCATGTACGCCTGCATGGCAAGAGAGGGCATTAGATTACTTTATAAATAGTCCTGAGCTGACATGTGGTTGCTGTGACTTGAACTCAGGACCTCTGGAAGAGGTGCCAATGTTCTTAATTGCTGGCTGAACCATCTCTCCAGCCCTAGAACCTATTAAGTTTAAACAGACCACTAGCTTCCACCAACCAAACAGCTAAGAACATCATTAGATAGCATGTGAGGCCTGTAACTGAGATCTCCCCACTTTACTGTATCTCTTTTGACATGAGAAATGTATTTTTGAATCAACAAATATATTTTGTTCAACTCTGAAATGCCGCACTGTGGTTTCTGGGTCATACTGGTAATACTGAAGGTGATAACGAAATGAATGAATGTCGGGAGCTCTGTCGTCAGATAAAAAGTAGACATTCCATAGCCCATCCTTAGCCCGCCCCAGGACAGTGATAGCAAATGGCACTGGCAGCAAAGAGCAGTGAAAGCTCAATGCCTAGAAGATACCTGACCTCATCCTTGGACAGCTTTCATTAAATGGCTCTCTGACATGTAATGACACAGGGTACTGACTCAGTCACTGACTTCTGTCCCATACAAGGAGACTCGATTTGGAGCTTGTTTCCTGGCTGAGGACACTGACTAGGATAAAGAATCCTGGAACTTGAGGCTAACTGCTTAAGTGCAGCTTATCTACAGAACTTGAGGTGACAAATGCCTTTCCCCACTTCATTCACCTGATTACCGAAGACAAAGACAGTCTTTCTATCCTTCCTGGCTCTGTTCTTCCTACAAATGTTTTATAAACCTAAATGGCAAAACCAACCAGTTAAAACTTCTTCTATCAAAGAATTTGTCCAGTGAGGTTGGTTCTCATAAATTATGACTAGATTTGAATCTTCTCAGAGGAAGCCTCTGGTTTTTGAGCCTATTCTATTCCAGCCAATAGGGTTTTATGTGATCATTCTGTCTGCTTCATTACCTTAAATAAAGTCTAGGACAAAGGCATATCCTCTTTATGTTGTTTAGTTGTCCAGAACAACCTTCAGGATCATCCTACTTTAAGAGTTTTTCAACATGGGTGTAGTCCCAAAATGACTGCTACCCGAGAGACCGTACACAAGGATACCCAACTGACACACAGAAAAGTTATATTTGTTACACAGCAATAAATAATTAAAAGATATTCACTTGCCCAGCAGCTAACTGCTGGTGGTATACAGCACTGCTTCCACAACCTCAGAGACTTCCATTGGGAGCCTAAAACCATCTCCGACCTGGCCTTAAATGACGTACATATGGGCTCAGCTCCAATTCCATCATACTCAGGTGAGAATAGTCTTAAAATTTTTTATATGATACAAATGTGCTATAAAGGAACCCTGGCTTATGCATTCTTCCTTGTCTCAATCACTGTGATGGCTAAGAATGAGAACTGTTTCTCATAGGAAAAAAAAAATCCCTTATCAAAACAAGCTCCAGTTACCTCAATTTCCAGAACCTCAAATTCCAGTTGAAATGTAACCATATTGCAATTTCCTGATAATCGATGTCTCTGTAGAACTTTCTTTGTATCTGTTAATTAGAAAATAAAATACTTCATTTAAAAGAATACTTTAAGTGAATATCTACTTATGTGTACATGTATGAATGTAAACATTAGAAATCATTTAAAGGGCTGGGGATTTAGCTCAGTGGTAGAGCGCTTGCCTAGCAAGCGCAAGGCCCTGGGTTCAGTCCCCAACTCCGAAAAAAAGAAAAAAGAAAAAAGAAAAAAAAAAAGAAATCATTTAAAAAAATCTGGGTCATGTCAAAGTAACTGACCTTATAAAATGGGATTGCTAAAAATTTATACTTTCAAGATAGTTAAGCTAAGAAAAATATACACATACAAAAAAATACATACTTGTATTTATACATTTGTGTATATATACTAATATAACCCTAAATAAGTTTAAATCATGTTAACTGCTATATGCTTTGTTTTCATTATTTACTTACTTACTTTTGATTGCAGGTCTCTCTATACAGTCTCTGCTCTTCTGGAACTCACTATGTATACCAGGTTGGCCTCTAACTCAGAGATTTGCCTACCTCTGCCTCCAGAATACTGGTATTAGAGGTGTGCACTATCATACCCAGCCTTTATTTTAATTTTTTTCATATTTATTTGTACATGCGTGTGTGTGTGTGTGTGTGTGTGTGTGTGAGAGAGAGAGAGAGAGAGAGAGAGAGAGAAAGACACAGACAGACAGACAGACAGACAGACAGAGACAGAGGTGGCAGTTAGAGGACACCTTGAGGGATCAGTTTATGGGTTCCAGGAAATGAACTCTGGTCATTATTAGGCTGAGTCTTAGTGCCTTTATTTGCTGAGCCATCCATCTTGCCTATCTTTTTGAAAAATTTTAAATATCTCATTGTCTGAATGAACCAGTCTGGTAAGATGGCTTAGTGGGGTTAAAATACTTGGCACCAACCTTAACAACCCAACTTTGATATCTGGAACCCACACATTGGAAGGAAAGAACCAACTCCTTCAATTTGCCCTGACTTCGACACAAGTACTCTAGCACATGTGTGTCTACATACACAGACCAAACATACGAACATAATTTTAAGAAGTAATAAAAGGGCCAAAACTTCAAGATGACTCAGATAGAGCCCTAGAAATAATATAGGCCCTGTATTTTGTAGACAAGCAGCTCAGGCTCACACACAGACTGTATTTGAATCTAAGCTTGATTTTTTCATTATCAAAGTACACAATAAATATATAGATTGTGTATAAGTATATAATAAACTCTAACTTACATACTTTTTAAATTTGAGCAGACTAATTTTTTCATTTCAGTCATAAAGTTTACTTTTCCAGAAAATCAGGAATACACGGGAGCAGCAAGGAAAAGCAAAGCCACCATCCAAAGACATTTGTTTTACTAAAAAAACAAACCTTAACATTCTCTTCTAGCCTCTTTTCTTTCAAGTCTCTAGAGTGCATTCATACCACATCTCATTTTTTTTTTCAAGACAAGAGTTCTCTGTATAGGCCTGGCTGTCCTGAACTTGCTTTGTAGACCAGGCTGATCTCCAACTAACAGAGATCCGTCTGCCTCTGCCTCCCTAGCATTGGGGTTAAAGACATATGTCACCATGTCTGGCTACCACATCTCATTTAAATCCATGTGTGCTATGCCACTGTGTAAAATAAAAAACAGAAAGTGAAAGTCAATAATTATCATTCATGTTTAGAATTAATAAATGAGATAGAAGGTACTGCAGAATAAAAGCTTTCTTCCAGTAATAATCACCTCCGTAAGTAATTCGCTTCAGATGGATCCATTTGCTAAATGGGATGAATTCACAGCAAATTCACACTCAATAAAAGTACTTTAATTTTAGTACTTTTAAAAAATTTGAACAGATTCTTTTTTTTTTAAGTAAAGGATAAGAAGGGTTGAGTTAAGTTGGTTGAGTTTTTGGCTTGTATTTTTTTTTTTCTTTTTTTCGGAGCTGGGAACCGAACCCAGGGCCTTGCGCACTGAGCTAAATCCCCAACCCTTGGCTTGTATTAATACCTACATTAGATCCTTGGAATATACATAAAAAAAAAAAAAAAGGAGGGAAAGATTTGCAAGGAGTCGGAAGGGAAGAAGCTAGAGCTGAAGGGTTAGTCAGCTAGTCTGCAGGATGTAATGCAGAAACTAGAAAAACTTTGCCTCAACAAGGTGGAGAGAAAACAGACCCCTGAAAGTTGCCCTCTGATCAACATAGCATAGTATTGTGCACCCCACTCCAACACATACCTAATAAAATTTAAAAAACCACACTCAAGTTAAAAAATGATGCATACCGTTTTCTGTCTGTTCGGTGTTTCCAATGTCCTCCATCTTGGAATAGTTTCTTATATTGAAGCCAGTAAGTTTACTTAGAAATGAGAGCTCAGATTTTAAATGTCCAAGCTGACTTCTCAAATCTTTCAAGGATTCCCATTCCTCAGAATCTGACTGGGAAAATTTTTTAAATGATTTCCTGAAAAGCAAATATTATAGTCACTCAACAACTAGTAAATGTTTTACTTACTATATAAATTTTCCTCTAGATTCCACCCCTACTACCAAAGGTGGGGCTTGGACAGAAAGCTCAGCAGCTAAGAACACTGGCTGTTCTTTCAGAAGACACCATTTTTACTTACAGCACTCACACGGTGGTTTACAACATTCTTAAACTCCAGGTCTAGGGGAACCAGGCCCTGTTCTGGCCTCCAGTGGGCACCAGACACCAGTAGTACAAAGACACATACAGTCAGAAGAGGACATCCCAAGACTTGTTGAACTTAGGGACTGCAAAGGAAAATGGTAGACTACAGGCTGCCTTTGGATGAGCTGAAGGGGAAGTGTCCTGGTAAGAAAAAAAAATAGATTCTACTCCAAGAAAGAAAGAAAGAAAGACCGACCGACCGAAATTCAGGAAAATGGATGCAACAGGAAATCACATTAAATAAACCAGAAAGACAAATACTAGTTTTTTCTCATCTGTGAAACCCATATTTAAAGTTCTCTCCTCTTCACTCCCCGCCTCATGTGGTGTGTGTGTGTGTGTATGTGTGTGTGTGTGTGTGTGTGTGTTAGAGAGAGAGAGAGAGAGAGAGAGAGAGAGAGAGAGAGAGAGGAGATTGCCAAATCAAGATCATTCAGTCAATAGCAAAGTCAAGTTCTGAAGGCACTCAATTTTGACATCAGAGAGTCACATGGATATAACTAAACAACTTGTTCCAATTTACTGGCTGCCAATCCAACCAATTATCAAGGTCATTTTAAAAGTATCTTGGAGGATGGACAGGATAGCTCTGCAGGTAAAAGTACTTGCTGCACAAGCCTGACATGAACTGTCACTTGGACATGTCCCTTCTGTACTCTGACCTCCATATAGATGTTACAGCATACACATGCAAAAGTCATAATAATAATAAAATCAAGCAGCTCAGGAAACAGAACTCAATCTTCCTTCAAAATGAGAAAAAAAACTATATTAAATCTACACATTTGGGATTGACATTTAATGTCTTCCCTAATCTGGACTCTCCAGCCTTTTCAATTCCATTACTGAAGAGTCCCAGATTACATAACCAATGTACTACATCATACTGGGCTTATATTGACACCTTGTGGTGAGTAAAGAAACTATTTTCCCCCATGGTCTGACAAAGAGCTTCTTAAACCTTTTAGTGTATATACAAAAGGTATAGGGGCAGGCTGTGTTGATAAAATACAAATTCTAATTCAATAAGTGGGGATGGAGTCAGCCTGGCAGTCTCACCAACTCCCAGGTAATCCTAATGCTTCCAATAAGTGGCTCACACCTAAATTAATAATGTCTCCCATTCTCACAGTGGAAGCGCAGGCATAGGCCAGACACACATACACTTTCCCCTCTTTCATCAGTTAACAATCTCTCTCTCATTCACCACTCCCACACACACTTCTCCAAGTTTTCCAATTAAGGTTATTTGTAGCACAGAAAAATCTCATTCTCTGCACCTGTACCAAAGTGTACCTAATAAACGTAGTTTGTTTTCTCGTTTAAGATACTAAGTTACTGCTAGTTCCAACCTCCGTTCTCTCTTTGAATAGACAATGCCTGGCTTTGGATTTCTCTAGGACCTTACCCAAGCTATTTAACTTCTCTGGCACTCAGATCAATTACCTTTAAATAAGGCTGAACAACAGCACCTAATCCAGAGGACTATCACACTTTCCTATAGACGGCATTAGCCATATACCAATTTATCGTTGTCCATGCTAGGCGGCCCTGCCACAGGTTATATACCCTCACTCTTATGTTGTTAACATAATGCAAAAAAAAAAAAAAGTTAGGATCACTTAACTATGGTTAGGTGATTCACAAAAACAAATCGATGAGTTAGGGAATTCCAACTAGACAGAGCACACATGGTGGCTCAGGTAATAACCCCACTACTGGGTGTAGGAGTTGGGGGTTGAGGAAGAAGGATCTTGAATTTGAAATCAAATTAAGCCAATTAGTTGGGGGTTGAGGAAGAAGGATCTTGAATTTGAAATCAAATTAAGCCAATTCCTGACCTACAGAGTAACAATGTCTCCAAACCCAGAAGAAAAAAAAAACAGCTATTTAGATACTGTTTCCCAAAGGCAAGATTGTTTAAAGAAACCAAGACTTTCCCTTTGATTCTCATCAACCGGGCGAAAACAACCCTTAAGAAAACTATTTTCTGCTGATTAGAATCAAGCCATAAGCCCCATACGCAGCGTTCACACTCTGAGGTCATCGTCACAGAATACTGATTCAAGTTCACATTTCAGGATGTCTCCCACTACATTTTTCAGCACAGGGCTTGAGGGGGAGTCGGAGCCCTGAACTGTCAGAAGGTCGATAGACCCGCCGGGTGCAAAGATGCATGGGCCGGAGGGATGAACCCGAGCCACGTACCAGGCTCCGGAGGTCTTCTCCTCGAGGTTTTGCAGCATTCTGCATTCTCGCTGCAGCGCTGCGACCTCCTCCTCCAAGGCGCGCAGTTCGCGGGTCTCCGGATCCATGGCTACCAGCAAGGAGCCCCGAGGGTGAAGCCAAGACTCAGCAGTCTGGGAACCTCTAGAGCTGGACGCTTCAAGCGGCGCGCGCGCTCCGGGCGCGGACCATTCGAGAACTCGCCGGGGAGAGGCTGCTGGGAGACGCGCGTCCACCCCTACTGCCTCAAACAACGTTCCAGAGCCTTACGTCCCTCAGAAAGTGTCTAGACGCTCCCGACGCTTCTGAGAGTTGGTTCGTTCCAAGCTCCAACGACCGCCCACTCCCTCTAACTGCCACTGGGCTAGCCGAACCCTAGCGTCACTGAAGAGGTGGTGCTGGGAAGCACGAGGAAAAGAGTCTCTTTATTTTGGTTCCGGGTCTTCACTTCCGCCAACTTGTCCCGGAAATCAGGAATCATGCGGCGGAGAGTCTTTTCTGTAGGAAGTTTTCTGTAGGAATTATGGATTTTTTTAACCCCTCTGGAAACTTTACAACGTGGAGGAGAACAAACAGAACGTTCGTGAAAAAGAAGGCAGACGAAATAAGGAGCCCTCTGGAACTGCGTGATAACGGAACCTTAGGAGATGGGGTTAGAAACCCTGTAGGAAGGAAAAGAAAATGCACCCGCCCGCACGTGTTATTAGACGTTAGGGGCTACTCTGCGCTTGAGCTGAGGAGCAAGCGTCTTGAGGAGAGTGTTTGCGCGTGAGAAGTGCTGGACTGTTGCTCCTAGCCTCTCCTCTCCTTCCTTGGGGTTTCTCGGAGGGAGAAGGCGGGGTTGGAAGGATGGGGCGGCGGCTACCAAGAAGTGGTACACTGTAGGTCTTTCCCAGACTGCAGGTCTTTGCTTTGGGCTCCTGCCGCCGCCGTCTTGTGATCTCGCTTGGAAGGAGTCAGCCAGCTTTTGAGGAAGGTTTGAATGAGAGCTGAGCACCTGCCGAGGGCTTAACGAGATGGAGAGACCCCTCGAAAACTTTTCCAGCAACCTTGGTAGGACATTGTTAACAGTTCCGGGGTCTGAAATTAGACCTCATTATGATCCTTGGTTCACCACTGCGGTTTTCTAAATGGCACTGGGACCTCCTACTCCTCTGACCGATGAGATCCACTCAAACTGAACAATACAGGCACACAGTGGGGAAATATATTTTAGGTATAACATAAGTTGCCCTCTTTGTGACTGAACAGCGCTTTGGGAACACTTATATTTTGCCATAGTATTGTAATTGCAGACTTTGTTATGACTATGGAACTCCAGGATGGAGACATTTTTATCCTCTAGCATACTATTTTTTGCCAATATCTGTTAAGGTAAAAATAAATGTAGAAATGAATGGGGGGGGCACCAGTACTGTGAATAAGAGCTGTGGTTGTTTTTAGAGAAAACATCTGGGTGCGGATATGTGGGTGTGCTGCGCTTAGGTCCAGTTGCAGTGGTTCATTGAAAATGTGGACGTAGGGCCTTTAAATCTTCCAGTGATAAAATCTGAAAGCAATACAAATGAAGAGACATAGCTTCATAAGATGAACTTGGCACAGACGTTCCAAGGGAAAGAGGTGTGCTTATATTTCTGAAAAACTGTTAAAGTGTTTTTCTGAACAAAATTACTTTTCCAGATAGATGCCCAACATTCCCGAAAGCCAACAGAGAAATGAAGCGCCTCTTTGTGGGTGGACTTGGGCAGGGCATTTCTGAGACAGACCTACAAAGTCAGTTGAGCAGATTTGGAGAAGTTTCTGACGTGGAGATCATCACTCGGAGAGATGACCAAGGTAGGTCTATAGCCCTGAGTAGTTAAAGACAGACAACTCAGATATGAAAGAGGAAAGCAACTCCAGAGTTCAATATTAGTACAAAACATTATATATGGTGTCCTGGAATTATTGCATGTGAAAATTAATTTTGAAACCAGGAAAGTTATAAAACCTTTGAATTTCTAAAACATCTGTAATTTAAATTTTAGGAGTCAGCATTCTAACATTATCTTTTAAGTAGAATGTCACTAGCATACAATTACAAAGTCTGAACATACTATCATGAGGTCTCTTAACTGATTACTTCATGTTTTTTTTCTTACTCATTTTATTTTGAAATACTTTGATCATGTTTATAAAAATGCAGACTTTACTCAGGTGAGGCAAAAAGCATTTTTTTTTTCAAAAAATAAATATCTATGAATCCACTTTTGGAATTTGAAAAGCTTTTTAAGGCTAGGTATGGTGGCACACATTTTTTGATCTAGAACTCAAGGCTGAGGAAGGTGTTTATTCAAGACCAGCCTGGTCTACATAGTGAGTTATAGGATAGCCAGTCCTAAATTATAGAGAGACCCTGTCTCAGAAAAAAAAAATCGAAGAGAAAGCTATTAAGATTTACATTGTTCTCTGGATAAGAATTTAAAGCAGCTTAATTTTCTTTTTGTAGGAAATTCCCAGAAAGTCTTTGCATATGTTAACATCCAAATAACAGAATCGGACCTGAAAAAATGTAAGATCATCATTGTATTTTTTTATTCTAATTGTGTCGTTGTATAACTTGAAATGACTTTAGTTCCGTATCTAAGCCTCGCTAGTCACTTAGAAGTTTCGTGGATGGACAACCATGATCAAGAGGGCTCTGGAGCCCTATATCTCAGGTTTCAGATCATTCTGTTTGTGTCAGAAGGCATGGTATCACATGCTGGTAGGTTTGCTCGGAAACTGGCCTTTTCAAATAATTTGAACAAAGGACCAAACTTTGACAGAAATTGCCTATTTCACACTTTCTCAGACTCTTTGTTTTTTGGGCAGCCACTAGTTTGTCATTAAGATCTGTTATGAAAGGACATTAGAATATGACCTTGTCAGACTATATCTTCAAAACGCTGATATTCATAATATAAGATTAGTAAAGATAAGGATAAATACTAGCTTTCGGTGATTAAAAAGAGGAGATGATTGAAGGGTCTGTTGAAGCAGTTGATGTACTGCAGTGTCTTGGAAGTCAAAAATGAAAAAGGTACCAAAAAGTAAGAGAGAGGAATGTGAGGCTGGGAGAGGATAGTCAGCCTTTTATCATTTCATTTGTGAAAAGATTATCCTTGCTAAGAATATATCGAGATAGTTTATGTAAACTTTTAAGTCCAGTAAATGAAAAGGTACAGTGCCTTAGCTAATAATGTTATTATAAGGAGTAAATTAAGTAATACATTTGTGCATAGTAAATCGACTGCTGGGAAAATTCTGTTAGTGCTTACATTAAGGAAGCTGACAGTAGCTATTAGAAAATCAGCTTCTAGGGAACAGCAGTGGAAGCAGAGCACAATCACTAGCTAATGTGTACCTGCCTGCATTGCAGTGAGACTTGGATTGAGGTGAACAATTAAAATGCTACAAGATCTCAAAATGTGCTCTAGTTCACCCTGAAAAGATTTAATTATTTGTCATGTGGAAAATAGTCGTGAATAATTATGTACCAGAAGTTCCTAAAATGAGTATAAACAAGTCCACATAAGTTTTGCCTTATAGTTTATGCATTATTTTCTGTTAGTCTTCAAGTAACTGAGAAATAGGATCATAAGAAACCTATAAGCTGGGCCTGAAGGGATGGCTCAGTACTTTAGAATGCTTGCTACTCTTGCAAGGACCCCAGTTCAGTCCCTAGCATATAGGTGGGTGGATCACAATCATAGATTCCAGGGGAGGATCTGATGCCCTCTTTGGCCTCCAGGGTACCCACACACAAAGGAGCATACTAACATCCACATATGCATGAAATTCACTCATGCATGAAATAATTAGGAAAAAAACTTGCTGAAATACAGTTCTGTACTGCAATGAACTTTGACAATTCTTTACCTTATAGGTATGTCTATCTTAAACAAAACAAAATGGAAAGGTGGAACACTACAAATTCAGCTAGCAAAAGAAAGCTTTTTACACAGGTAGGATTTGCCTCACGTATATTTAAACCATTTCTTTATAGTGTAATTGTTTTTATAAGTTTACCTAACTAATTTGAAGTGATTGAGTAATATATACTAGTTGTCGTGATTAGCTTCTCAACTTGATGATCCTAGAGTAATCCCGGAAGAGAATTTTAATGTAGTGTTACTATCTGTGTCTAGTTGGCTTGTGGTTCTTTGTGGCAGGTTGTTTAGATTCTTTCATTGATGTGGGAAGTCTGGGCCTGAAATGGATGGCGCCCTTTTCTAGTTTGGAGCCTTAGACTGTATAAGAGTAGAGAGGTAGTTAAAGACTATGAATGCATTCATTCCTTCTGTCTCTACTCTTTACTGTGGATGTGAGTATTTTACATTTTTGTGAATAAAATGGGAGCTGATGTAGAAAAGTGTTAATAAAATGTGGGATTAAAGAAATACTTGGGGGTTGGGGATTTAGCTCAGTGGTAGAGCGCTTGCCTAGGAAGCGCAAGGCCCTGGGTTCGGTCCCCAGCTCCGAAAAAAAGAACCAAAAAAAAAAAAAAAAAAAAAAAAAGAAATACTTGGTTTGCTTCACTTTTCAGTATTTTCTAGTTACTCTACGATGTTTTGTGTGTTTAGAAAATAGTATAAATAATTATTCTTTTAAAGAAGTATTTTAGCTGGGCAGTGGTAGCATACATGCCTTTAATCCTAGCACTCAGGAGGTAGAGGCAGGTGGGTCTTTGAGAGTTTGAGACCAGTGTGGTCTACAGAGAAAGTTCCAGAGCATCCAGGGCCACACAGTGAAACCTGGCTTGGAAAAACAAATATGCAAACAAAAGAGTTATTTTATTGTGTTCTTTGACTACTGTAAAGCTGTTTGGGGCTCACGGGGTTACTGAGTGCCACCCCAGACCGTTTCACAGCTGATTTGGTTTTACTTCCACTTCACTGCAGATTGGCCCAAGAAAGAGAAGAAGCAAAAGCAAAGAAAGAAAAGTCAACCACAGGCAATACCTCCTTATTGGAAAAGATGGGAGGAATGGATTTCCATATGAAGGCTGTGCCTGGAACAGCGGTACCAGGACATAAAGTGAGTCTCCTTCCGTAGACTGTGTCAGTTGTGTCTCCTGAGACCCCAGATTTGTAGTTGTGACAGCCACAGCAGATCTTTTTTCCAATTTGGAGCAGTTGACCTATAGGTTGGGGGTTTTGCCTGTTTGTTTTTCATTTTCTTTCTTTTTTTTTTTTTTTTAAGATTTATTTATTTATTTATATGAGTACACTGTAGCTGTCTTCAGACACACCAGAAGAGGGCATCAGATCTCATGTGGTTGCTGGGAATTGAACTCAGGACCTCTGGAAGAGCAGTCAGTGCTCTTGACCGCTGAGCTATCTCTCCAGCCCCGGTTTTCATTTTCAACATGTGTTTATAAGTCTACAGTAAGCACAACTTCCTCACCATTTTAAATAGAAATCCAAATCAGTTCAAGACTCTTCCTAAGGACAGGTGATAAGATGGGCAGACAGGTCCCAGGTTTGCTATTTATTTTCTCACTTGCTTCAGCTCTGTTTGTGGGTTTGGTTACTTTTAGGATTTCATACTTCCCCTCTAATTTCTCTGTATCCCCGCCACTACATTTCCTCCCAACTTAATGCGTGCTCGTGTGCATGCTTGCGTGCTCGCGTGCTCGCGTGCTCGTTCACGCTCTCCCTCCCCACTATCCATGATTAGTAGTAATGTGTATGCACACAGGTTCAGGGTTGTCTGCTAGAGCTGTTCAGTTGTCATATCCAGAAGGAAACTGAACTCTCCTCTCCCAGGAGCTATCAGCTTCTTGGCAGGGATGAGACTTCTAGAGCTCTTATCCCATCCATGCTGGGCTTTGGCTGGCTTGATGACGTACATATCAACTGAGGATGACCTTGAGCTTCTGATCCTTCTAACTGTCCCTTAGGTACTGGGGTTACAGGTGTGTCCCAACCATATTCCAGTTCATAAGGTGCCGGGGATAGAACTCAGGACTTTGGGCATGCTAGCCAAACGCCCTGTCAACTGGGTATATATGTGGCTATGGCTGGCTTTTTAATAGCTGTATGTGTCTGTGTGTGTGTGTGAAGTACTATCCACAACATAGTTGGAAGTTTCTTTTTTCTTTTTGTTTCCTCGTATTTTTCTTCTTTAATACCTTTTATTATCAAAAAACTAAGCTTCACTATAGTAGTAGCCCCTTGTGAGTTCAACATTTAAAAGTAACATTCATGTATTATTATTTTGCTTACATTGAGACAATTATAAGTCCTCTCTCTTTTTATTTTATTATTTTATTTTTTGTCTTTTAGAATTGGGTTGTGAGTAAATTTGGAAGAGTCTTACCTGTTCTTCACCTTAAGAATGAACATAAACAGAAAATATCCTTTGGTTGGCATTTCACAGTAACTTATTTCCCAGAGTGATGGCAGACTAGCTTTGGGATTTCACTGCCCCTATCAATAAGTTTGAATTGTTTCAGCATATTGTTACCTTTCTCTGCAAGGTTAGCTCTAAGTCATCTACATGTAGAAAGCACTTGGAGAATGAAGGGTGACATGAAGTTTTATGTAGGGAGGTGATATGAATTATGATTGCCAAGGAAACATTGTTATTTGTTAATGTAAAAATCTTATTATAAGCTGGGCATTGTGTTTTGTACCTTTAATCCCAGTACTTGGGAAACTGAGGCAGACAGATCTCTGTGAGTTCATGTCTACTCTGGTCTACATGACAAATTCCAAGCCAACTGGGACTGTGTACTAAGATCCTGTCTCAAAAAACAAAATCTTACTATATAGGGATTCACAAGGCATTGCTCATGGGGTAGTGCAAGAATAAAAACTGAAATCATTGTTAAAGAAAACTTAGGAGGAATTGATAGAAAACTGATAGTATAAATTAGTTCTAAAAAGAAGATACTAGATACAGATAGGCTGGTTGATCAGCAAGAAATAGCATATGGAGAAAGAATATGGAATCCAAAGTGAGCAAATTATGACTTTTGCTCCATAAGGTCAGTTATCTGAGACTTTGAAAACCTGACACTTTGGCCATCTGTACAGGTGTGCATATGTATCAGAGAGTTTGCTGTAATGTGTATCATCCAAGTAATTTCTCTGATTTGATAGTAATGGTGCTTGATTTTAGCTTTGGATATGTTATAGTTCACTTTCATAGAGCCTAGAAGCTTACCGTGTGGAGTCCTCATTTAGTTTGATGGGAAATTGAAGGGAGGAGATAGCATAAAGGACTACTCAAGGTTAAACTGTTTTCCTGTTTCATAAGATTGGGAGGTTTACCTAACACCTGATGCTTTTGCTTTTTCTTTGACTGAGTAACATTATGAAATATGATCCATCAAAATACTGCCACAATATAAAAAAGATACCAGAGAATTTGACAGAAACCATTCCCATAACTGACCTCACTTGGGAATTGGAAGGAGGCAATGACCCTATGAGCAAGAAACGTCGAGGAGAGTTTTCTGACTTTCTTCCTCAAAAGGTCAAGAAAGTGCAGAAGAGCATTGATCCCATGGAGTGCAAGGTTTCTGATACTGGTCTAAGGACTAATCAGGTATTGGAGAGGAACAAATCAGCACAGCCTATGACTATACACGGCACAGCTCCAAGTACTGTTACTCCTTCCAAACCACTCCTTGTATCCAGTTCTGGTACTCAGAGACCTAAACATGTAGTTTTTCATACTTCTGACTTTGAAATTATCTTGAATAAAAGTAGCATGTCTGATGATGACATTGACTCAGAAGATGAATTGAAAATGATGATTGCTGAAGAGGAAAACAGAGAGAAACCTGGGCATCCCTCAGTCAGTGAGTCTGAACATGACACTTTTGAAGTTGTTAGGGATAATTTCAAATCACACGTTCATAAACTTCCTTCTTCAGCTAGTTTAGGAAATAACCATGACTATGACTCAAGTGACACAGATGAAATTATTGCAATGAAAAGCATTGGTAAGGTCAAAAACAGTACAGAATTTTCACAACCAGAAAGGGCTATAAGCCAGAGAAGTTCTTTTCAAAAGATAGAACCTTCTAATGACTGTGTAAAAGTACAAGGAACTAAAAGCAACAAAGAATCAGCCCCGTGTCATGGAATAAAGTTTGTAAATCCCAAATTTCCACCTGACTCGAATAGCAGTGACAGTGAAGAGTCCGAGGAAGATGAAGAATATAAAATCTTGATGAAAAACTGTCCCCGTGTGAGTCTCACTCTGGCTGACTTGGAGCAGATGGCTGGCAGTCATCAGAAGTTTTCAGGAAAAGATACAGAGACTAATGGTCCACAAAATGTCAGTCACTGCAAATTTGACACAACCTCCAAGAGTTCCAAGACTTCTGGTGACTTGTACAATGGCCGACAGTGCATTCTTCCTGAGGAGATTGTGGCCTCCCTTTTAGAGGAAGAGAACAGTTACAGCAAACAAAAATCAGAGGAAAATATCTTAAAGCCAAAATTCCAGGCCTTCAAGGGAATAGGCTGTCTCTATGCAAAGGAGTCAGTGGACAAAACTTTGAAAGAGAATACTGCCTTTAGTACTGTCAGTGAGCATCACAGTTCCTTGAAACAGGAAGATCACAGTAGAAGTTTTATGGAAAATGGATTCAAGTGTGTTAATGGCTCATCAAGCAAACTGACTTCATGCCAACCTTCAAAGAAGGTGAACGACCCAAACCACATTCAGCCTCCAAAAAAACAGAACCAGAACTCTACGAGTTTTGACAAGGGAAGTATAAATCCTCTGCCATGTTCATTGCCGTTAAAAGCTAAAACATCCCTAAATCTTAGCACAGAGAGTCACAAGATAGACTCTGATGGAGACACTTGCCACTGGCCTGAAAATAGAAAAGCTTTAGAGAAAGAGAGGACTAATTTAAGCAACTTCACATCTCTTGAGAAACCACCAAAGGTATCTCCCAGGAAAGACCCTCAGAAAAGCACAGCTAGTTTCTCACTTTCTGTTAGTAATGCATCTTGTATAACTGCTAAGGATAAACATGCTGAAGATAACCAGAAGCGATTGGCAGCCTTGGCAGCATGGCAGAACGCCAGAGAAGTGCAGAAGAAACTGGTGCACAGTGCATTGGCAAATTTGGTGAGTGCATTTTCATTCTATGGATCTAACAAGAATGTTGTCAAGATCCAGGCTTTCCTTCTCGTGTAGGTGGATGTGTCCTCATAGAGCTCATTGTCCTTTTCACATTCACTACTTTTCACCAGTGCTATTGAGTCTATACTAAAACATTGCAAAATTAAATTGAAAACATTTTAAAGTTATCTGTAATTGATCACTTCATTAAGAAATTACCTTGTATAATGATTACACAAGAGTAGTATACGGCTTGATTGCATTTACTGTAGTGAGTCTTTGTTCCTTCCTGCAACAGCACTGAATAATGGTTAAAGGCTGAGACCTGGGCAGCTCTTGGTGCATCATATGGCAAGCAGGCAGTCGCAGTCCCTTAGAACACCAAAGAAGCTAGGTTTCCTCAACCTATAAGGAGTAATGTGAAAGGATTACTAGGAATTGGACTGATGTGGGAAGGCAGCAAGAGAAAGGAAAGGAAAGGTCTTACTGCAAAAGTAAGCCATTTGTCTAAAAGTAAATTTTTTCAGTGACATTAGTGTTTATAGACAGTGTCAACGAAAAAAAAAAAAACTGAAGCAACAGTGATTAGGAAGGATGGGTTATACAGATACTGCAGGGTGTGGGACTTTATTCCTAAACCTGTGAAAAACTGAAGAACTTTAATCATGGCATTGCAGATTAGATGTGTACATTTTGTAATGGGAATTAACATATTATAATACACGGATCATCCAGACCTCATAGTTTTTAATATACAACAAACCCTGTCTGTGGCCTACAATGTCTAAAATGTTTACTCTGAACCTTTACAGATAAGTTTGTCAGCCTTTTGTATTAAGATCCTTGCATAAGAAATAAATATAATGGAGTTCAATCTGGAAGCAAGAAGAGCCTTCCTTTCAGAGGTCAGGGTCCACAGGTCCACAACCACAGCAGTGGTGGTTCTTTAATACCGAGATTAAGTCAATAGAATTTTCTTGTTACTGAATTCAGAGAGAAAGGAAACCTGAGGTTGTTTTGGGAAAATAGCAGATGATACTATTATTCTGTGAAGAGAGAAAAGAAGGGTAAGAGAGGGAGAAGATGATGGTGGATGTGAATGTCGATATGCAGTTGGCTGTCCTGGAGTGTAATGCTGCTGTGTTTCACTAGGATGGTCGTCCAGAGAACAGAAAAACACATATTGTCTTTGCTTCTGATAATGAAAGTGAAACGGAAGAGACGTCCACTCATGAGCAAAGCTGTCCAGAAAAGGAGCTGGTGAAAGTAAGGCCTTCTAAACATTAATCTGCTTTGTAGATTGCCCTGCTTTTCTTTTCTTTTCTTTTCTTTTTTTTTTTTTTTTTTTTTGGTTCTTTTTTTTCGGAGCTGGGGACCGAACCCAGGGCCTTGCACTTCCTAGGTAAGCGCTCTACCACTGAGCTAAATCCCCAGCCCGCTTTTCTTTTTGTGGTGAGGATGCTGTGTAGCCCAGGGTGCCTTTAGACTTTGAAAACTTCTGTGTCCATCTGGTACTACAGTGTTTCCCTAACCCAGCTGTAAAGTCTGTAGCATAACAAGAGCTCCACACAACTACCACTTTGTGTAAAATCCTAGGGTAGGAACCAGAGTTGCCCAAGCCACGACACCCTGAGATGTCAGGGGTCTTGGAGACTTTCCTCACCCATGAAACTGTTACCTCATATGCTAGACTGTAAGAAGTGTCCTTGCATAGAATAATTACTCCTTTAATCAAAGTGGCAATAGGGAGTGTGTGGACTATTGATCCAGGAGTCCAGTTAACTACCCCTGAGTCAAGAGTTTTTGTCTGGCCCACCACACATTTGTTCCTCTGGATGCATTTGGATTGTTGGTTTTTAAATGTGGGTTAAGTACTTTATGAAGAAAATGGTGATTGTCTGCCTTGGCTAATATCCATCCCTGTTTCTATCTACATAGCAGGAGTCTGTGAGGAAAGCATCTGGGAAGCTGTTTGACAGCAGTGATGATGAAGAATCAGATTCCAAGGAGGACAGCACCAGGTTCAGCATTAAACCTCAGTTTGAGGGAAGAGCTGGCCAGAAGGTTAGTGAAGACTGAAAATAGCAGTTGCAGCATGTCTTAAGTTTGGAAGGTCGTCCTAAAATCTAGCTGAGGACAGGGTAGTTCTAGGGTGGGGTATTTACTGTAGGAGTAAATTCTCTCTCACCCCTTACTGGTTCATAGGTAATGCAGTTATGCAGATGATAATATGAATTTCAGGGTTTGAGGAGGTATACTTAGAGACTTTTTAAAAATGTGCTTATGACAGTGATTTTTTTTTCTGTGTAGCTTATGGATCTGCAGTCTCATTTTGGAAGTGATGAGAGATTCCGCATGGACTCTAGATTTTTAGAGAGTGACAGTGAAGATGAACAGAAAGGTAACTATTTCATTGCTCAAACAGTGTTAAAACTAGTGATGTAAGAAGTTTCCTGGTGGGGTTGGGGATTTAGCTCAGTGGTAGAGCGCTTGCCTAGCAAGTGCAAGGCCCTGAGTTCAGCCCTGAGTTCAGTCCCCAGCTCCGAAAAAAAGAAAAAAGAAGAAAGAAAAAAAAAAAGAAAAGAAATACTCAAGTTAATAAAGATGGAAATGGGGCTGGGGATTTAGCTCAGTGGTAGAGCGCTTACCTAGGAAGCGCAAGGCCCTGGGTTCGGTCCCCAGCTCCGAAAAAAAGAACCAAAAAAAAAAAAAATAATAAAATAAAGATGGAAAAAAACTTTAAAAAAAAAAGTTACCTGGTATTTCTTCTTCACATAAGATACTGTACTCTAAAACAAATTGAATTGAGTTTGTAGTCAGATGTGTATTAATGATTCTTAACTATACATACATATATATATATTATATTAGTTTAAATTAGAAACCACATGATTAATTACATTTAGTGGGAAGGGCCTTGGGCTTCCTTTGGTGTATGCACTGGGTGCTTGTTTTGGGATGGGTTTGTTTGTTTTAGGATGCTGGTTCATTTGTTGTTCCCACTGTGCATAGGGTTCCTACTATGCAATGGTCAGGCTGGTATCAAACTAGTGATCCTGCTGCCTCAGACTCCTGCTTAGATTACAACGTGCACCACAACTCCAGATAGATGCTTATATTTTCTCACTTCTCACATATATTATTTCTTTATTGTGAAAGAGTGTGTGTGTATGATCACTTTTGTGCCACACCATACATGTGGAATTCAGAGGGACAACTTATTGTATTGGTGTTGGTTCTCTTGTTCTACCAGGTATATTCTGGGCCCCAGATCAAGTTACTAGGCTTGGAGGAAAGCACCTCCATTCTCTGAGCCATCTTGCCAGCCCAGTTTTTTGTTTTGTTTTTTTAAATCCATTCACTTGCATTCATTCTTATTTGGGTGTCGTAAGAATAATGATGTCATCCTAATTCTACTTCCTGTGAGATTTTTCACAGTAGTGAGTCCAAATTTATCCACAGGATGTCCCCTCACTTGTCCACCTTGAATAAGTCTCCCTCTCCCATGTACTTCCTGTTTCCTTTGCAGTCGCAGAACTTGAGTCCTTGAAAGCTTTCTGTTTCTCTGCTTCTTGAGTAAGCTGATGTGCACCTCTTTTGTATTTTGTTTTAAAATATTTCTTTGTCTAGCTGAATAGTCACGTTTTGAACTTTAGAAAACTTGCAGACTTATTTGTAGAGAACATAAATCAGATTAATTGCAGATTTTGTTTTAGGTAATTTCCTGCATTAATCTGAATGCCATGACCGTCTGACTTTCTTACGCTGCTTCTAACTAAAGTAGCTATTGAACTTTGGTTCTCCATCTAGTATTTGTCTGTGTCAGTTATGGGTAGCAACTTATGGCGTTGATGTGTGTAAACTACAGGGTCGTCTTTCTTCAGTATTCCCTACTGTATTAAAGACCGAAGCAAATGTCACATTAGTAGTCATTAAAGTGGACTCACTGCTTGTCAGTTTTAAACTTTGCATGTAATCTAGATAATACTTTTACAGTATTTTAAGAAATATCAGAGTCTGTAATCACTTTGGGTCTATATTTTTTGTCATATACCTGTGTGTTATATTTTTTAGTCCTTATAAATTTTTAGATTTGCCACCAAAGACATTATTAAATCTAGATTTTATTTTCTCAGTTGCAGTTAGAAGTTGGCTATTTCATTTGCTAGTCATTTGATTTCTAAGTGTTTGTGGCAAGAAGTCTCGGAGAAAGGGATACTAACAAATACAAGGCTAAACTTGTCGTTCGCTGTACTTTGGATATGTTTGGTTGCATCCTTGATGATTGAGATTTCTCTAGCAATGCTTGTCAAGAGATCACTGGTTATTCTTTTTTCTCAGAGTTAAATGAAAATACAGTGGACGAAGACGAGCTTGCTGCAGAAAAAAAGAAAACCCTGAGTGTTGTGCAAAGTGTTCTGAACATCAGTGTAAACAACCCTACCAGCAAAGGATCAGTGGCTGCTAAGAAATTTAAGTATGGCTTACGGCATGTCACATTCATGATGTTTTCGCTTGCCAGAAATGCCTAGTGAACTTAATTTAAAATTAATTTTTTCTGTTGTTTTGTTCTTGAGATGCTAGTGGTCTAACCTAGCACCTTGCATATGCCCAGTCAGTTGCTTTTCCCCTGAGCAGATGAATGAGTCCTTTATAAACTACTGGAGAGAGCAGTTGTCAACATATATGAGACTTTCAAAAAAGTTCTCTTCTTTAACCAGTTATTCCCTTTAAGAAACTAATTTTAAGTCCAGGTGTGATAGTTACCAGCTTTAGTCCCAGCATTTGGGAGGCTGAGGCAGATTGATCTCTTCAGTTCAAGGCCAGCTTGTTCTACAGAGCAAGTTCCAGGACAACCAAGGCTACACAGAGAAACCTTGTCTCACAAAACAAACAAATTTTAAAAAAAGAAGAAAGAAAAAAAAGGAAAAAAACTACTTTAAAATAGTTTCTATATAGCATTCATGATGTTATAGCATCACTGCTTTACTGGTTAACCAATTGGAAGTGACTTAAATTATGAAATTATTAAGCTGTATAAATATAACTATTATAAACATTTTCAAATGTGTGCTTTAAAGAGATTTAGTTGTACTACTTCTCCCTGCGGGGGATGGGTGGTCACATATCAGATAGCCTACATACCAGATATTTATATTATGATTCATAACAGTAGCAAAATTAGCTATGAAGTAGTAACAAAATAATTACCACAACATGAGGAACTTTTTAAAGGGTCACAGCATTATGAAGGTTGGACCACTGAATTAGTGTGACTTCAGGATACCATGGATCCAGCTTCTAATTGGTTGTCAGCATGTGATTAGTTTTCTCTTCTGTACCTCATTTAAGCTTGTCTGTCTTTTGAGATTTATTTTGTGCAAACTGTGGAAGTATAGGTACTTTGTATATGCCTCCATATGTTCAAAACATTTTTTTCCTTAAGTATGGTTATTGAAATAAGATTTCACTGTGCCACCCAGACTGTTGCCAAATATGTGACAGTAGTCTTGCCATCACTGCATGAGTTCCAAGATTACAAGTGTGTACCTATGACATCCAGCTTTAAGATGATTTGTGTGTGTGTGTGTGTGTGTGTGTGTGTGTGTGTGTGTGTGTGTGTGTGTATGTATCAGAGGGTAGCTTTGGAGTCCCTCTTCCCTTTCACTATGTGGGTCCTGAGGCTCAAACTCAGGTCATCATAGTAGCAGGTACCTTGTGGGACAAAATACTGATATTAATTTTTGTTCTTTGTAGGCTAGGGTCTCTATGTAGTCCTGGTTGGCTTAGAATTTACTGAAGTGTGCCTGCCTCTGCCTCCTGAGTGCTGCTGAGATTAAAGATGTGTACCACCACTCCTGGTTGTAATTTTTAAGGTTAAAAGGGATCCAGGAAAACTCAAATAGATTGTTTTAAATGTTTATAACAAGATGATAATTCCTTTTGATGAACATCATTTAGCCTTATTTTTTGCCCTTGTCTTAGTTTACTTGCAAATTGCTGGCAAAAAAAGAATCCTGATAACAGTTACGTAAAGGAAAAGGTGATTCTTTCAGTTCAATCTGAGATTTCGATCCATCATGGTAGAAATCGAGAGGCAGAGGTGTTGACGGAATGGGCTGACTCACAACCATAGTCAGAAACAGAGCAATGAGTGCGTGCTTACTTTAGTCAGCTAACTGTCTCTCCTCTGTGGGTCAGTGTCTCTTGCCTAGAGAGTGGTGATGTCCACATGAGTCTTCTCACCCAATTGATGTAATCAAAATAATTGTCCACCAGCATGCCCACAGCTCAGTGTAGTTTATAGACATTCCTTCACTGAGACTCTCTCAAGGTGATTCTGCATTGTGTCAAGCTAACAATTAAAATTAATCCTCACAGCCCCTAAATTAGAGTCTTTGTAGTGACAATTTATGAATTGCTATTAATGTTTCAATTCATGTCTTCCAACCTTTATTCATTTTACACAGGGACATCGTACATTATGACCCAACAAAGCATGACCATGCCATTTACGAAAGAAAACAAGAAGATAAAGAAAAAGAAAGGTAAATTGGGGTCTGTTTTCCATTCAAATTCTACTGAAGCCGCAGGGTTAGTGACCTTAATGAGCTATATAAAACTCGTCTTTTTGAATAAGTGAAGTTCCTTAGCTATGTGCAGGGCTTTATCAAAGAATTTTGTTTTATTCTTAAACTGAAGTCTGTAGATTTTCTGTAAAGGGAGTAATTGTTAATGAAATGAGGCTTTGCAGGTCAGAAAGTTCTGTTATAAAGATTTCTCTTTACTTTGATTGTAGAAAAGCATGTAGACATTGAAATTTGTGTCCTGTGTAACTTTTATGTGTATGGCTGCCCTGCCTGCATGTACATCCATGCATCGTATGCACACCTGGTGCCTGTGAAGCCAGAAGAGAGAGAGTGTTGGGTCCTGGGAACTGAAGTTACAGACAAACTGAAGTTATAGACAGTGGTGAGCTGTCATGTGGGTGCTGGGAATTGAGCCCAAGTCCTCTGGAAGAATAGTCAATGTCCTTAACTGCTGAGCCTGCTCCCATGTATAATTTTTGTATAATGTGAAATATTTCTCAACTGTTCCAACCTATCCAAGTCATTCTTGGGAACTGGAGAGATGGCTCAGTGTTTTAGGGCACTTGTTATGCTTGCCCATGCACCATGTTTGATTCCCACAGGGCAGCTCATTGCTGTCTGTAACTCTGGTTCCAGGGGACACTATGCTGTCTTTTGACCTGTATGAGCACCAGGCACACATATGGTACACGTAGCCTACATTGCAGGTAACACATTCATATATGTAAAAATAAACCTTTGAAAAAGGAACCGCATTCTCACCATGCAGTTAAGTGATAAATAAGCAGTGGCCTGGATTTGACTGAAGTTGACTACTGAAGTTTCCAACTCATGCTTTAGATGTCTTCACAGATCTGATGTTTGCTTAAGAAGGAAAAGGAAAAATCTCTCTTATTTTTACTCTTCTCTCTTAACATTTTCTGTAACAAGGAGGAAAAAAAAAACCGGAAAAATATCTTCAGTGATTTCCTGGATGTCACTTCAGCTAGATTTCTATGCCATTTAGGTACATGCTCTGTTTTCTATATTACCACAGGTATCAGTGTTTCTAGAATTTTCCTCTTCTAATTCCCAATACAGTTACCCTCACTTTACCAGCCTTTACTTATAACCTTCTTAAAAGCCATGTGGTTTCAACTAACTGCTTCAAGACCTTTCAGGCTTTTGCCATGACCCTAATCTCAGAAATTACAAGCTAGAAATAGCTAAGTTGAGTCTGCTCCAGGAATGGAAAATTTACTTCCAACACTTAAAAATATGAAGGACCAATGTAAAATTTACCGTATGGTAGTATAGCTACAGTGGGCAGAAGTGATGGTCACTCCAAAGTAACGGTATCTTCTAGACATGATTGGGCTGATACACATGAACTCAAGGAGTGTGGCAATACTTACAAGGCCTGCACCAGTTCAAGTCAGATGCTGTCCCGGCCCTAAGAGGGAGATGTGGTCATGAAGAACTGCCACCCCTAACCACGGAACTATCTGCAGTTGATACTTCCTAACCAAAGAAAAACCCATTTTCTTCTATGTAATCTCACTGGGTATATTAACCATACTTCAAGGCAGGCCCCATATCCAAGAGTAGTTGGCCAGTACAACACAAACGCAATAATATATTTTGTAGATTTTGTTTTTTGTGTGTGTTTGTTTGTTTTGTAGGTTTTTTTTTTATGTTTTTGTTTGTTGAAAGAGAAAAGTCTGGGTGGGGAGAAATTAGAAGAATTGGGGAAAGGGAAAACATGATCAGAATATATTTATGAAAATTTTTTGGCTAGGCATGCCTTTAATCTCAGCCCTTAGAAGTCAGAGGTGGTTGGATCTATGAGAGTTCCAAAGCCAGCCTAGTCTACAGAGTAAGTTCCAGGGCAGCTAGAACTAAACAGAGAAACCCTGTCTTGAAAAACAAAACCAAACAAAGACCCAAAAACAACAACAACAACATCAAAAAAGATAGTTTTTTTTTAAATATTTTATTTATTTTATGTATATGACGAGTACACTGTAGCTGTCTTCAGACACACCAGAAGAGGGCATTGGATCCCATTACAGATGGTTGTGAGCCACCATGTGGTTGCTGGGAATTGAACTCAGGACCTCTGGAAGAACAGCCATTGCTCTTAACCACTGAGCCATCTCTCCAGCCCCAACAAAAAAGATAGTTAAATAGAGCAATCGCATTCATTTTTCATTTTAAATAGTACGGGAAGTTTTGCTTTTTCTTATATGTACTATATGGAATAGATTCTTACTTGGTAAACATTTTACACTACTATCTAAAAACAAATATTGTAATCATGCTATGTGTCTAAGAACAAACAAAATATATTCATTTCTAAATATAGGAAAGATAACAATCTAAAAAATATTTGCAAAAGATAGTAGACTTATCAAACTTACAGTTCACCTTTAAAAGATTTTTAATTGATTTCTTCTCCATTGCTTTAATAAAAATTGCAGAAGTCTAAAACATAAAATGATCTTAGAAGCCATCTGGTTTAAAACATTCGTTTTGCAGAAGAGAATACACTCATGAAAGCTGAATGAATGATGGTTTAGTCCCTGTGGTATAGTTTACAGAGTGAAAGCACTCATGTGTACGTAGTGTTTGCATCTGTCAGAGGTAAAGTGTGTAAAAGAAAATTCTTTCCATTCAAAATTGAAAGACAAAGTTAGAAGTATCTAAGTAGTTTACCCTTCCTGATGTTGAGAATTTTCAGAGCTTGTCTTTGTTATGTGCATGTTCTGTATGTCATTTCAGTAAGGCAAAACGGAAGAAGAAAAAGGAAGAAGCTGAAAAGCTGCCTGAGGTATCCCAAGACATGTATTATAACATTGCTACAGATTTGAAAGAAATATTCCAAAGTATGAAAAACACAGATGAAAAGGAAGAAGACACGTCCAGGAATGAGGCTTATGCTAGAGAGGGAGCTGGGGAAATCAGGAACGCTGAGACACTGACATGTGGGTCCGAGCAGACCGCTGGCTTTACATTCTCTTTTTTTGATTCTGCCACCAAAGATGTAAAGGATGGTATGTTTTTTGTTTTGTTTTGTTTTTCTACTTTTTTATTTCAGGCAAATTGAATTTGATTGAACTTAGAGTAAATTAATGAACTTTGTGTTGCCTCAGTGAAGGATCCTTCTTTCAGTCTGCATAAACAGTATGAGATGTAGTGTGTCCTGATTATAAACATGACATTCCTGCATGTATGAGAAGCTGTTTTGCATTAGAGGGAGTAGACTGCTCAAGCTAGCTGCTGTATGAGTGGAGGCAGCCATTAATGCCCTGTGTTCCTTGTTTACATAGAAACAGTCTGGAACAAGTAAACCACATCTTTAAATCGTCCTTTATCTTATTTCAGCTGAGATGTTGGGGCCTACAAAAAGGGAGAAAAAGATGGCCTTTTTGGTTTTATACAAATACACCATGTCATCAATATGCCATTTATTTCAAAGCTTATTGTTTTAGACTTGACAGAATGTAGAGGAAAGTGTAAAAGCAAGTCCTAAATTTTATATCCTATTTCAGGAGATCTACCCCTAAAGACCAAAAAGTTCATAGATTTAAAAATAAGCAAGAAAATGGAAAACCCATGTGGTTGCTGGGAATTGAACTCAGGACCTCTAGAAGAGCAGTTGGAGCTTTTAACTGCTGAGCCATCTCTCCAGCCCCGCAATCTATTTTTTAAAGAAGTTGGAAACTTGTGAGTGATCAGGCTGGTCTCACAGCAGTTCTAGAAAGCAGCTTTGAGAGTTGAAAATGAGAACATGAGCATGAGTTCCTTTTCTTGTGTGTGAATAAGCAGGAAGAGACTGGTTTCAGTGCATCTTAAGTTGCAGGCCTCTTTCTTTTTTCTTAATGTTTTTTTGAGATAGGGTCTTTACATAGTCCTGGTTGTTCTGGAACTCATTGTGTAAACCAGTATGGCCTCAAACTCACAGAGATTCACCTGCCTGTGCCTACCAAGTGCTAAGACTAAAGGTGTGTGTCTCCATGCCTGGCCCTGTAGGCTTCTTTAACAGCACTTAGGCAGTGGGTACTTGTTCTTTGAAAATTATATTGTTCATCTATAAATCTTTAGCTTTTGCCTTTTTTATAATGTTATATGCTTATCTGATGGCTCTAAACAGTGGCTTTTAGTATTTTAAAATTGAAAAAATGTTATTAATTTTAGGAAGTACATTCATGGGTCATTGGTAGCATATTTGCATCTCAGTAATAAGGCATTTGGATTTTAGCTCCAAAATTAGAGGGGAAAAAATGATGGTACTGGTTTTAACATATTAGAAATGTAGTCACATTTGCATAGCACAGGTAGTCATTTTACTGTATAGAAATGCATGGTTGCTCATAACTGCATAGACTTTTATTGTCATAACTATAACATAGACACCTATAGAGTTGAACCAGTGAGACGTGGGAAGACAGTCTGTCAGAACGATCCCCGGTTCCAAGACAGTAGTTCAGAAGAAGAGGACGTTACTGAAGAAGCAGACCACAGAAAGACCAGCCTTGGGTAAGCAGTTTATGTGTCGGCATGTGTCATGGTTTACAAAGTCAGTATCAGACATGCTTCAGAAGCATGATACACGCATCTAGAACAAATTTTATCAGGTTCTGTTCAGGATCCTTTTTTTTTTTTAAGATTTATGTATATGAGTACACTGTAGCTGTCCTCAGACACACCAGAAGAGGGCATCGGATCTCTTTACAGATGGTTGTGAACCATCATGTGGTTGCTGGGAATTGAACTCAGGACCTCTGGAAGAGCTGTCCGTGCTCTTTACTGCTAAGCCATCTCTGCAGCCCCCTGTTCAGAATTCTTTCAACATTTTTTTTTTTAACAGTGATTTTTAGATGGCAACTGGTGGTAGATAAAGTGTGCAAGGCAGTAAGGCAGAGCAACATTCCTGGTGTGGAAATCAGATGCCTTCAGCTTAAGTAGCAGCTAGGGAACGCTGGCAAACAGAGTAACAGAGCAATTGAGTATTGACATCCAGAGTTTGTACTTAATTCCTCAGTATCAAAACTTTAGATAGGAGATGGGGTGGAGATGGGGCAGAGTCATCTTATAACATGAGCAAAGTGCAGAGCAATTTTTTATAATTTCACTGTATTATTTCTTCTGTTGTTATTTTGCTTGTTCCATGGGTTTCGTGTTTTTGTTTTAGACCAGGGTTAGATTGTCTAAACTGCTCTTAAACTCATTATATAGCCAACGAGGCCTGGAATTCCTCATCCTCCTGCCTCTACTTTCCAAATTATAAGCACAGACTGTCACCCCAGCTGTAATAATTTCTTCTTATATATCGAACATAATTTCTGCCTTTTCTTCCTCTTGTTTTCAGAGAAGCGGTTCCTGAGAAAGAGACCATTAGGTTTTTCTTTTTCTCTGAGAATGATGACAGACTTCGTGGTAGGTCCATTCTTCCATTCAGTGATGTGGGATGTAGCGCAACTCCTACTCACTGTATACTGCACACAGTTGTAGCTACATCTGGAAATGTTGGCCATTTCTGTAGTGTGATTTATTCCCATCGTTGTAAAGCTCATTATGAGGGCCAAGGGGGCCTCTGCGGCCGTGTTCCTTGCTTGTTCCTTGTTGTCAACCACATCTTACTTGGTATAAGGACTTGTTTGTACACGAGTTTTCACTGCTTTAGAAGTTACACGGAATCTCTGAGGCTGGTGATGAACTAGTTGGGTTGTCCATTTGACAGGAAGTAGTTGATTGCCTCATGCTTCTGTTCCCCTAGGTTCTGACTTATTCTGGAGTGGTGCGGGAGGTGGTATTAGCAGAAGTTCGTGGGAAGCCCGAACAAGTAGTCTCCTTTTGGTGAGTAATGATTTCTTCCAAATCAAGATACGGCATTAGTGTTACTCTTCCCTAGTATAAGAACAATCGGAATAAGATAAGAGAATTATAAAGTAATAGCAGCTGAGAACATGACTTAACTCTTAGAATTATACTACTAAAAAGAACTTAGAGGTGGTTTAATTCAACTATGACATGTTCTGTCTGAAAAATAAGATGCCATGGGCAGATTTTTTTTTTTTTTGAATGATTGAGCTTATTAGGTATATAGAAAGCCAAAATAAAAGAACAAATGACAAGATAGACAGATTGACTGACTGAGTGACTTAATTCATCAAATCATGTACTCAAAACTTTCCAGCAGAAACAGTAGAAAAGCCCTTTAAGGTAATCAGCCTTTAAGTTTTCTGTACATACCTGAGCCTCCCATGGCTAAGCCTCTAGCTTCTCTTCCCCACTACAGACATTTTTCCCTAGAATAAACATAGTAACGTCTTCTGGAAATGGCTCACCTTTTTTTTTTTTTTTTTTTTTTTTTAAGATTTATTTATTTTATATGAGTACACTGTCACTGTCTTCAGACACACCAGAAGAGGGTGTCAGACCCTATTACAGATGGTTGTGAGCCACCATGTGGTTGCTGGGAATTGAACTCAGGACCCCTGGAAGAACAGCCAGTGCTCTTAACCCCTGAGCCATCTCCCCAGCCCGGCTCACTTTCTAGCTGTTCTCTAGAGCACAGTTTTACTCTTGAGGTGTCTTGATGTTCTTTCCTTCCTGCCACACAGTTGATGGGTCAGTCCATCCCAAACAAGCGATCTTAGAGGACACTTGATAAACACATACTTAGGTGTGCAGTGAAGGCAGTAGGGGAATCCCTGCTTGCAGAGCCAGTTTCTCAGTGAACTCAAATAGCTCAGTATACCAATATAGCATACATTACACAAGTACATGTCAAGACACCAAAGACTAGCTCATTTGAGTGACTGGTCTGTGTCTGGCCAATCTACTAAGGAACAGGTAATCAGATTTTTCAAAGCCTAAACACATAAAACCAAAAAATGGCTAGACTCTGTGTAGTGAGAATTTTGGCTTCTTTGAAAACGATAGAAATATTATGAGAATCTGTTTTAATTTTAATCCCAACTGTGGGATATAGGACTGCTTCAGGCTTTCCAGAGTAGCTATGATTTGCCTAGTGCTCTAGCAGTGCAGTGTGGTTTTGCCAGTGGTGGATGGTTTCTGTGTTTGTATAACAATTAGAATTGTGGGGACTCTTCAGAGGGTATATATACTACGGCCCCAAGAGACTGGGTAAGGTAGTGGTTTGTTAAGTAGTCAGTACACAGTGAAGAAAGGTGCCCCAGGGAACTTGACTGCCCAATCAGCAGGAAATAGTCTAGCAGTAACATCGACCTTCTCCCGGTATATCCTTCTCCTGTCCTGGGTTAGGGATTGGAAGGGTGGGTGGAAAGGGAGAAGGGTGGCAAGGGAAGAAAAACTGCAGGGTAGCCAAGGTCCAACTACAGGTCAGTGCATCCAGCAAGTGTTTGTAGAATGGGTTTCTATGACTTCAAGTATACTTTGAAGACCTTGAGAAATTTGTGTTTATTGTTGATAAAAGCTGCTTACTTTATGGTTTTCTAGGATTGTCGGAAGAAACATAAAGAAGCCAAGAGGAAGGTGAAAACAAAGTAACCATTGTCAGCTTTGATGGGCACTGAACGTGCAGACCACAGACAGTAACCCAGGAAGGACTGAACGTGCAGACCACCAGACAGTAACCCAGGAAGGCGTTCACTGACAAAGAAGCAGTTTCATAGTAGAAACGTATTCAAAGCCTGGATAATGTATCATTCTGATGACTATTTCTGTGGATATCTGTATTCCCTCCTTGGTGACTGTCCCAAAATTAACTGAGCCATTTAGCCTCAGCACTTTAGAAGGGGAAGTGCGTGGATCATTTGAGCCTGGAGTTTTATATCACACTCAGCAACACAGCAATACCCACTTCAGAACAACAGCCACTCTTGTTCTCCACTCTGAAGCACTAGAGGTTATCTCTTGACAGGAGGCTACACAAAGCCCTGTTTAATAAATGGTTTGATGTACTTGCTTAAATATTTCTGACTATACTATTTATCTTTTTAAACTCGACTACAAATTAACTTTGAGTTCTGTACTTACAGATGTAAGTTTCTGATGTAATTTCTAAAGACAAAATAGAACTTTTTAAAAAATGGTTCAGAATATTTGTGTGTATTTCTGATTAAATACTCTTCATTTAGTCTTTTATTTAAAAAAGATAAGTTTCAAGTTAATTTTGAACTCTGTACTTATATTTTGAAGACAAATTGCCCAAAATGTGGGATATTCAAACCAACACCTAAGATTTCTGGGGTACCAGAGAAGACAGTACAGTGTCTTCTTGACCTTAGCCTCATCTAATATGGAGATGGACCTGTCCCAAAAGTCCAATTAGACTGAGTTTATGAAAACTCTAATTATCTAAAAGACCACTTATACTCAATAGTCAGGAGTCAGATCCTAAGTCCAGCTAGGAGTGCAGGTTTGAAATTTCACTAAATCTAGCCAATATGCAACACAGACAGGCCTCCTATTAAAATGGGCAGTACAAAATGTGTTAGTCTTAAGAGTCTTATTGAACTGTTATGTGCATCTTAGTCATTGTAGTATTTATTGATGCACATTTTCCTTGAGTACAAACATCTATTGTGCCCTGTTCTTGGGTTGTTAACCATTATGCCTGTACTTCTTGTGTCTGTCACACAGATGCTTGATTCCTGTGGGGTTTTGTTGTTACTGTATTTAGTAAGATAGTACAGAGGAACTGAAGAGATGAAATCATTTGAATAATTAAAATAGACTGCAAAGAACTAAGCAATTGGAAGACCTGTTTCAGATTTCTGTTTCGAACATTTCAGACTTAGAGATTTAAAGCTCCGTGGAAAGATACTTGCGGTGTTACATCTTCTGATGTAAACCATACCTCATCATTTCATAGCAAATGATCCTAGTAAAAGTCACTGTTTTGCTCATGTATACTTCATCTGGTTAAGATTCTCCGCCCCCAATATAGTAATTGGGGTGTGTTAGCTGGGGACAGAGTTTCTGCTTAGAAGCCTGGCCCACTCAATGTGTAGACAAGGGCTTCTTTAAAGTGTGGCAGAAGTCAAGGGCAACAGTTCCCAGAGGCAGGGAGCAAGCTGCCAGTCTCTCAAGGTCGGGGCCAAAAATAAACTCAGCCACTGCTTACATTTTCTACAGGTTAAGACAGTGGGAAGAACCAAAGAGCTTGTGCCCATGCTTAAGTCTTCCAAAGACTCCATTTCAGAACATTAATATTGATGCCTTCCCCATTCGCTTTTCCTGTTGTGAGCTGTAACGGGGCGGCTTCTTCCAGTAGTCCTCTCCACAGTGCCAATCTTACACTCTGCCTACTTGTATTTGCTGTCTTGTTTGGGGTTTCTGCAGACTTGGCAAGAACTCTATCACTGAACTATATTCCCAGCCAGCTCTACCTGACTTGCTTCTTGAAAAAAAAATTACTCTTGAACCCAAGTAGTAGTATTTTGGCCACAGCCAACATCTTCCAGGACTGATTGATTGATTGATTTTATTTTATTTTATTTTATTTTATTTTGAGATAGGGTTTCTCTGTGTAGCCCTTGGCTTTCCTGGAACTGGCTCTGTAGACTATGCTGGCCTCAAACTCAGAGGTCAGCCTACCTCTGCCTTCCAAGCGTTGGAATTAAAGGCGTGCACCGCCGCCACCCAACAATAAGATTTTAATTACTCATTTTCTAGACAAACTTCCTTTACTTCCCGGCAGTAGTTTATGGTGTTTTTCAATCCAATTTTTAACAGTCTGTTTCGGTCTTCACTACCCACAGCTTTCTCTTCCTTTGTGCAAGAGACCTTTGTTCTGTTTCTGCATACTGGATAGAAGACAGACATGAGGTTAACCAATTGGCAATTTAAAGAATACAAAACTTAAAACTGCAGATATTTTTGGTTAATAAAGATAAGAAAGCAAAGAGCCCAGGCAAACACCACATCAAATTTTTGACACAACAGGGCCTGGAACTGTTGAGTAAATGTTCAGCAGTTATCAGAATGGTCTAAAACTTGCTGAGCTAACTACTTAGGCCAAATCCACGTTTTGTTTGGTTTGTTTTTCTATCACTAATGAATAAAATAGGCACTTATTTACCTAATTAACCCTATTAACTTATCAAGGCCAAAACGTACTTTCATGATTGCTCAACATTCTTATTTGTTCTAGACCAGATCTGAAGGGTACTAAGTAGATATCTAATAATAAGCAAAATTTTTAAATGAAAAGAGCCATTCTAAATGATGTCCCACAAAGGGTTCAGATTGTTGTCAGACCCTCTTCCTTTCTCTTGCCATTTACCATATGGTAAGCAGTCTCCAGGTTAATTTGTACTATTCCCCAAAATAACTGTGGGAGTCACTTGTCATTAGTTTCATTTGTAACAAATTTTAGATGTCATCGCAGCTCTCAATCTAATCTAACTCGGTTGGCAGTGTGTGGTGATGGTGCACAAATGCCCGGTTCATCCACAGCACCATATAAAATCAGGCGTGACAGGACATTTCTGTAACTCCACCACCTTGAGGTGGAGGCAGGAAGATCTGAAGTTCAAGGTCTTTCCTTGGTTGCTTAGGAGTTCTGGAACCAGCAGGAGATACAAGATACCCTAAGTCTTAAGTAATTCTATATAGTGTCATGTCCAGATCTTAAATATACTCACGTATGTTTAAGAATACTCACATATATTGACATATATTTAAGAATACTGGGGCTGGGCTGGGGATTTAGCTCAGTGGTAGAGCGCTTACCTAGGAAGCGCAAGGCCCTGGGTTCGGTCCCCAGCTCCAAAAAAAAAAAAAAGAACCAAAAAAAGAAAGAAAGAAAGAAAGAAAGAATACTGGGGCTGGAGAGATGGCTCAGTGGTTAGGAGCACTGGCTGCCCTTCCAGAGGTCCTGAGTTCAATCCCTAGCTTTCACATGGTGGCTCATGACCATCTATAATGAGATGTAGCTCCTTCTGGCCTACATGGCATGCATGCAGGCAAGAGACTGTGTACATAATAAATAAGCCTTTATAAAAGAGAGAGAATACTGACATAAGGACCCAAGACGAATGGGTGTCTCTCGTTCATAGGACCAAGATTTGGGAACGGAGCTACCTGGGGGAGGCAAGAAAATCTTGCCACAAGTGAGCAGCCACTGCCCTGCCACTGCCCTGCCCTGTCAGGGCTTTTGAGTGCCTTCTTCCTTTGCAGTGACGCTCCCGTCCTGCTCTGCAGTTATGTACGGACCAATCGCCGCACGTGTTGTTTGTGGGTGTTGGACATTGTACGCTGATTGGACGGCGCGGAGGGGTTGAGCCTGGCACTGTCAGTATTGCATCACCTCCAGACGCGGAACGTGGTCGCAGTCTGCAACCTGAGCTTGCTCACCTCAGGGTTCCCAGGTGAGCCGCACCCTCCGCCCTTCCGGGCCTCAGAGCGAGGCCTGCCGGTGTAACTATCTGTGGATAGCACCAGGCGGTGAAAAAGGAGCACGCTGATTCCTTCCGTGAGTGAGCTGCGGGCACAGAGCTATTTCCACAGAGCCTTCGTGGAGGGAGAGTAAGTAACATTGCAGAACTCAGAGCTGCGCAGAGACTCCGGCCTGACTCATTGGGTGGAGGACTGTGATCCTTAGAAGTATCCCACTTAGTACCTTGGTGGCTTATGAGCAGGGAGGTGTGAGAATGCAGAGTGATATAGTATCCGGGAGAAGATCGGAAGGTGGTTGAGGTATCTGCCAAGTTAGGTGTTTAAAAGAACTAACCTAGGAGCCTTTCTGGATTCCGGGTTTCTCCCAACTGTACCGGGATTCGCACGCACTTATCCTTGGGTACCAACCGGTAATGCAGTTTAAGCTCACGGTTGGCGGCCCTACAGAACAAACTATTGGGGTTTGGAAGTGTGAAGAGATGACATATCAGGGTCTCCCATAGGCTTGGTCTGAAGGTGAGCAGAGACCATACTCAAAGGTTTGTATGAACCCATCCTGTCCGCACAGAAGATGAGGGGGTCGTTGTCCTTTTGGCTTAGGATATGTGTGTGATGAGTTTGTGAGTATAACTTGGTTTCCAACCTAGTGAATTTGTTTTCTCATTTTTAGTGTGTTAGGAAATAAGAAAAAAAAAAAACCATTGAAAAACTCACATAATACCAGTTGGCGTGTCTGAGACTTGCTCTTTTGTTTCTCAATGTATAGGTAGAAAGCATAAAGTTGGTCTTCTCTAACTACTAGTTCTGCACCTGGGGTTTTGACCAACCAGTGGTCATGCTATGTGGTTAGGACTGTGGTGGTGACATGTACCGTACATCTACAAACTATTTTGGTTTTGGGTCATTATTTCCTAAGCAATATAGAATAGCTATTGTGTATCTAGGATTTAAATGTAGTAGGTGTGGTAAGTAATCTAAGGATTAGTTAAAATACACAGGCAGACGCGTGTAAATTATATCCTAATACTATATTGTAAGAGACTTGAGCATGCTTATATTGGGTATTCCAATAGATCCTGAATCCAACACCCTGTGGATGTGGAGGGATGGTTCTGTTGGACTGGTGTGTGGTTTTTGATGATGTCTTAGGCACTTGTTCCTGTGAAGAGACACCCTGAGTGACAATGAAATGTCATGTGGTGGAATACAGAACACGCATGGTGCATAAAACATAGATGCAGATAATACCTATGTACACTGGAAAGAGTGAGATGGGTAGTGGAACCCTTTAGCAGAGTTAAAAGAGAAGTCAGGTATAAAAGTAAGATGGAGATGTATGGCTCTCCCATGGAGCCTGGCCTGGCTTCAAATTGTCATCTTGCTTCAGCCTCCCCAGGGATGGTATGGTAGGTTTGTGCCAACATAAGCAGCAGTTTCCATGGCGTTGTGGGATAGATGCTTTCTCAAGATAAGTTGAGATCATCCTAAGTGAAGGTTCGTGGAAATAGTGCGGAAGTAGCTAAGTGGACAGGTAAGGATGTTCAGTAGATGGAGGGTCTGCCTTGCGTGCAGGAAGTTCTGGGTTCAAAAGCACACTTGTGAGCTGGAAAGTTTGATCCCAAGACTTAGGAAGCAGAGGCAGGCTGAACTCTCACCAAAACAAATAACAAGCAAGCAAACCCAAAAACCCAAAGCACTTGTAATCCCAACATTGGGGGAAGGAGGCCAGCAGATCAGAAGGTCAGAGTTATCCTTAGCTACCCAAAGAGTTCAAAACCACCCTGAACTGTGTGGGACTGCCTCAAAAAGGAAACGAAATCTCAGAGGAGGAAGCTGTAACTCCAAAGGCCTGGATTGTGTGTGGAAGAAGATGGGTGGCCTCTCTGTGCATAACCTGGCAGTCTTACTGGGCCTTCTCCACCATGTCTGCCCCCCACCGCCCTGTGGTTGCTGGAGGCTGTTGTGCCAGTACAGTTCTCCAGTGGATACAATGGGCTAGAAAAACCCTTTGATTTATGCATGGGAGCTGCTTCTTCTCAGCAGCTGCCATAGCCCGGTCATTGGTACATTGTTCTTCCTTAAACAGTCTGTGCTGTTGTACCCCGCCTATTGTTGCTACAACAATACCGTGGTTCTCAATCTTTGGAGAACAGCAGAAGCAACATAGCAAGTCCAATAAAAGCTCTCCTCAGGCCCTGGGTTCGGTCCCCAGCTCCGAAAAAAAGAACCAAAAAAAAAAAAAAAAAAGCTCTCCTCTCACCTCCCAGAAAGTTTAGATCTCGCATCATTGGTCGTCAGGACACTGAAAGACACTATTCCAAGTGTGTTCTGCGGGAGCCTCTGGTAGGGTTCTAATTAAAGTGCGCATTCTGACCCCTGATGAGTCTGCATTTCTGATGGCGCCCAGAGCCAAGAGCAGTCACAGCAGAAGATTAGAGGTGGCAAAGTGAATGCGCAGAGACCTAACGATCTCTTACCAACCTCTTACTCACAGAACCAAAGGACCCTTGGTAAATCAATAAATGCAGAAACCTCTTTCTATCTGTGAAAGGCTGAATGCTGAAGTAACGGCTGGTCCAAAACACCATGTACTTCTCAGTAGTGTTCAATTCTGTGCTCTGGTTGAAAGGGCTATTTTAGATAAATGTCCCACCTGTTCTGTTCTGTTCTCTCTCTCTCTCTCCCTCTCTTTCTCTGTCTCTCAAAAACTCAAGAGGTACTTGAATATGAAAAATTAATGAACATTTAAGAAACATGTCTTTTTTATTATTTTGGTCACAAACATGTCTTGGAAGCCTCAGGCATAAATTCTGCTGCTTTCAAGTCTGGTTGAGGCGTTTGGGCCTTCTCGCCTAGATCAGTCACGCTCGGCTGCTGGGATTCCTGAAGACATGGGTTTCTGTCTCCTCTATTCTTTCATCAGTAGCAATCCTGTCCCCTTCTAATTAGATTTTGTCTTGAAAGTCTGATCACCGGCTCGTTTAGAATTTAAATGAGAATTCGCACACGCATCATACATATTAATAAATAGAGCAGGGTTTTTGTTTTGAGACAGGATCTCAGTGTATAGTTCTGGCTGGCTTGGAACTCAGTATATAGACCAGGCTTGGCCTTGGACTGCCTGCCTCTGCCTTCCAAGCCCTTGAGTAAAGGCATGAACCGCTATGCCTGGCCTAAGGTTTTAAAACTACAAAAGAAGAATAATAATGATGTGTCTTAGTTTGGGTTTCTATTGACAAAACACCATGACCCCCCCCCTAAAAAAAAGTTTATTTGACTATATTTCCATGCCTTTTCATCACTGAAGGAAGTTGAGATAGAAACTCAAACAGAGCGAGGTCCTGAAGGGAGGCAGGAGCTGATGCAGAGGCCATGGAGGGGTGCTGCTTACTGGCTTGCTCAGCCTGCTTTCTTATAGAACTTAGGACCACCACCCTAGGGAATGGCACCACCCACAGTGGGCTGCGTCCTCTCCCATCAGTCACTGATTAAGGAAATGCCCTACAGACCTGCCTACACCCGATCTTATAGAAGCATTTTCTTAACTGAGGTTCCTTTCTCTCAGATAACTTTAGCTTGTGTCAAGTTGACGGAAAGCCATCCAGCACAAGAAGTGATTGAGGTGAGACATCCCTCTGGACCCTTACAAGCACCAGGACTTAAATGCAAAACACCCAGGCAACTCCCCAGAGAAGGGCTGTATCCAGAATTTAGAATTTGTGAAATTCAGCCGCGAAAAGTTAGTCCAAGTCAAAGAGGGCAAGAGGCGAATAAACATTAATCTTCAGACGATATACATGGACAAGCATGCGAAAAAGATTGCTTGCTACTTTGTGCCCTGTGAGGTGGCTCTGATCTGTAGTGTGGAGTGGTGAGGAGGGAATAGAGAAGTGGTCACCCCATTTGTTGCTGATGGGAGGTGAATGGTGCAGTACCTGTGGAAAACATTTTGTGGTTCGTCAGAAATTTAGAAACTGGGTCGTATGACCCACGGATTCTCCTCATAGCTAGCCATATGTACAAGAAGAAAGAAAACATGTCCGTGTAGAAGTTAGAACTTAATGTTCATAACAACCTTAGGAACTAGCCAAGAAGGCAAATCAATTCACATGTGAAAACTGACAGATTGATAAATTGTGGCAGAGCTGTATGGAGTAGGAATGTGTCTTACAGCCTGACTGACGTAGGTAATGCATGTGAAAATTTTCAGGGTTTGGTGGTGGTGGTGGTGGATTTTTTTAGTTTGTTTGTTTTTGAAGACAGGGTTTCTCTGGGTAGCCCTGGCTGTCCTGGAACTCACTTCGTAGAGCAGGCTGGCCCAGAGATCCGCCTGCATCCGCCCTCCAGGTGCTAGGACTAAAGGCATGAGCCACCACTGCCCAGCCTGAACGTAGTGTCCTATATGAATATAAATAGACAAATAGTTGCAGAGGTGACAAGAGTCCTCACCGGGGATAAACTAGAGAGCGTGATTGCTAATGATTGTGGGGACAATTGAAAATATCCTGAAACAGATAATGGCGGTGGTTATATGTCTTTAAATATCCTAAAAACCAGCTGGCTTGAATCCTTTAAAAGAGCGCACCGTGTATCATACACATCCACACCGAGTGAAGCTTTGCTTTAACACACCGTGCTTATGTACACTTTAATAACCCCTTAGCCTGCTAGTCCTAAACTAGGAATTGCCACGGCTGTAGCAAATTTGATTTCTCTTGCAGCAACAGAATGGTTCAACAAGTTCCGGAAAACATCAGCTTTCCTGCTGAAGAAGAAAAAATCTTACAGTTCTGGTCCAAATACAACTGTTTCCAGGAATGCCTAAAGCAGTCAAAGCTCAGGCCAAAGTACGTGAGTTTCCGCAGTGAAGACAGAGTCCCTGGGCACTATAGCCATTTCTCCTACCGAGCTCCCTTAATGCACACCCTTCCTTCCCCTGTGTGTTCTCACCGTCCATGCCTTCCCATCAGCCCCAGTGGGCGGGTGGGTGGGCCCTACACCATTTCCTGCCTCAGTCTCTATTCATGGGAAAGGCGACCAATGATAAATCACTGATTTCATTACGGACCTTCCCCGTTTGAGCATTTTATGATGGGCGTCCACTGCCCTGCTTTGTTGATGAGGGGCCTCCAGGACCACTCACAATCCCGATAATAAAGAAGAGCGGGTGACTGGACAGCAGCTCTCCCAGCTCTGTCCGAGTGGCCTTTCTGAAGGCTAGACCTCCGGTAAATTTCTAATCAATTATGTCCTTTTTCCAGTCCTATTGATCTCAGTTCCCTCCCACCCCAGAACATTTTAATAGGATAGCTACTTGACACAGAAATGTCCTGAATTTTTGCTGCTTTTAAATGACTTACTCTATTTTGTATTATCTGTTAGGTTTACCTTCTATGATGGGCCTCCCTTCGCTACTGGACTGCCTCACTACGGACACATACTTGCGGGGACAATTAAAGATATAGTTACAAGATACGCTCACCAGAGCGGGTTTCACGTCGACAGAAGATTCGGGTGGGATTGTCATGGCTTACCTGTGGTACGTCTGAGTCTCCAGTCTGGTGATGTTCTCATTGTCTGTGAGTCTGTCCCATGTCCCCTTTGATTCCTTTTCCATGTCACCGTGTATCCTGTGGTCTCGAGGTAGAGTTTCCTTCTGTGCTTACTTATTTTAGCTACTTGGGTTTCCGTTGCGGCTTACATGTATTTGTTTCACAAGGCGAGGCCGCTGACATGACTGTCTCGTTCAATATTTTCAGGAGTACGAGATTGACAAGACCCTGGGGATCAAAGGGCCAGAGGACGTGGCCAAGATGGGGATCGCAGAGTACAACAAGCAGTGCCGAGCTATTGTGATGAGGTACTCCGCCGAGTGGAAGGTGAGCCGCACGCTTCAGAAGGACAATGCAAGGCTGGGCTTTGAGGTGGGACTAGACAGAAATGGCTAATCCTCCTTTGCGCTCTTTATGAAATATTCCCCCAAAATACGGCTGCCCGTGTGAGCTTGTGTCACAAGAAGGCCTGGATCCCCCTACCCTTTTAACGTTAATCCCCATGATGTAGAATTACATCCTGGTGTTGCTTTTGGTGTCTGGTTCTTTTTCTTTTATTTCCCCTCTATCCCCTCTCCATAGTCTCGTGGATGGAGGAATGGCTCAACGGTTAAGAGAATGGGCTGCTTATTAGGAGATCCAGGGTTCCATTCCCAGCAATCACACAGTGGCTCACAACCACCTGCAGTGGGATCCGATGCCCTCTTCTGGCATGTCTGAAGACAGCGATAGTGTACTCACTTATTAAATAAATGAGCCTTTTTTTAAAGGTCTTTGTACTTAGCTCCTGGTGTTCTTGGTGGCCTGACACTCAAGTCCTTCGGACTCGGTAGCCTGCATGCTGGAGTTACAGGCACACAGCACTAGCCTGGTTCTCTTCCTGGTCCTTCCTGGCTGCTGTGTTCCCCCTCTCACAGGGTTCCCCTTAGTGCTCTTCTGTTATGACCCCAAGTGACTTCAGCCTATGAGCCTATAGAGTCCAGTTTCATTAGCACAAAAGCTGGAGCTCAAGTTTCTCCCAACTTCACTTTCATGACTAATCCAGCAGGGGTGGGATGGAGGTTGGGGGGGGGGGGGATCCTGCTGGGATGAATGTCGCCTTAATATAGATCTGCTTTTAAAAATTTTTTTCTTCCCCTGATTCTACTCCCCCACCCAGCCCTGCCCCCTTAGGGCAAGGTCTCATTGTGTAGTCCTGGCTGGCCTGAAACTTAATATGCAGACCAGAGAGATCTGCCTGCCTCTGTCTCGGAGTGCTGGGATTAAAGGTGTGAGCCATGAACAGCACTGTCTGTCTGGTACAAAGCAGTCCCCTATGCCCTGCATCTACCCTTCTCCAACTGCTGACATCCTCAGTAACCCAAAAGCAGTGAGTTAACGTGAACAAGACACCATCCACTTGTACCACTCACTGATCCTTCTGACCCTGATGTCCATCCGGGATCAGCCGTTGCCTTTAGTGGCCAAGCCCTTGGTTTCCTTGGATGTACAACGTTCATTTGTTCATTTAGTCTTTCTTTGTCTTTTAGATCGTGTCACCTTGGGGAGCAGGGAGAGAGGGTTGCTAGGGATTGAAGCTATGGCACTGTGCACGCGTGACCAATTAATCGTTGGCTTCATCAAGGCGTTGCCTGGCTGTCTAGTCTTCCCTTGGCGAAGTGTGGGTTTTGCTTTGCGGTTGATAAATATCCTATGGGAATACTATTCCTGTTATGCTTTTTCTTAGGATACTTCTAGTCATTAATTTTAGCAACTATTAGTAAATTCTTCTAGCTAGAGCTATTTCTCTGATGTTTGCCAAGTAATAGTTGCAAAAGACCCTGACCAGTTAATATTGCCGGGCATGGTGGAACGCACTCAATCTCAATACTGGGAAGACAGAAGGAGGATTATTCTAAGTTCAAGGCTAGCCTGGTTTATATAACAACTTTCGAACTAGAAATACATTGTGAGCCCCACCCACCCCCAACCATAATGGCTTAAGTAAATATTTAATAGTTAGAATTAGCAATACCTATGTATAAGAAAAGAAAACTTGTTAACCTTAGTTGTCGTTTGAAATAATGTTTACTTGGACCTTAGATTGATTGTTTTGTATTTTTAAGTCTACTGTTACCAGGCTTGGCCGATGGATCGACTTTGACAATGACTACAAAACCCTGTACCCACAATTCATGGAATCAGTCTGGTAGGTTCATTTTAACCTGTAGGAATGATAAACATTCTCTTTCTTTGGTCAGAGGAGTGGTGTGTGTCTGGTGAAGTTTGTTTACAAGTTCATCATTTGGTTTTTAGAGCAAATGTGATATCTTCTTGTTTTTGCTAATGCTATGAAAATGATTTACACCCCCTTCCCATTTGTTCCGTGAAAATGACATTTTGGCAAGTAGGAGACCCTACTCAAAGCCCTTAGACATTGGGCAAATACTCTACCATTGAGCCCTGTGGGAGAGCATTTAATCCACTTATTCCTGTAGTTGAGGGTCGGAGCCCATACATACAATCCAAGCAGCAGTAATGGAGGAAGATTATGAGTTCAAGGCCTGCCTGGGCTACTTAGTAAGAAAGAGACTCTTGTCTCACAGAACAGAAAACATCTTAGGGGTATTATAACTCCTGTGAAGGTTTTAACGAGAAAAGGCAGATGTGAGTAAGGCACCTTTGCCATGCACTGCTCATTTGGGAGACGTGAGTAGTCGACACTGGAATTTGGGGTAACTGATCTCTGGTGTCCTGGTATTTAACATCTTCATTAAAACATTTTAGTAAGTTGGTGTTGTACTTTTTAATTTGCTTCTATAAAAGCTGCCTGTGGCATAGTTTAAATAATGTGCCAGAAACCCAAAGAAAATCCAAAAATCCAAGTAGTGATGGTAAAAAGTTGTTTTATCAGGGGCTGGAGAGATGGCTCAGAGGTTAAGAGCACTGACTGCTCTTCCAGAGGTCCTGAGTTCAATTCCCAGCAACCACATGGTGGCTCACAACCATCTGTAATGAGATCTGATGCCCTCTTCTGGTGTGTCAGCGACAGTGTGTTCATATACATAAAATAAATAATCTTTAAAAAAAAAGTTGTATTATCAAAGCTCTAAGAATTTCAGTGTAAAATCTGTATGTCCATAGTTACAGATTTATTCATTGATAATGTGCTGTGTGTGCAGTGTGCACGAGCGTTTGCCTTTCTTTCTTTTTTTTTTTTTCTTTTTTTTTTTGGTTCTTTTTTTCGGAGCTGGGGACCGAACCCAGGGCCTTGCGCTTCCTAGGTAAGCGCTCTACCACTGAGCTAAATCCCCAGCCCCGCGTTTGCCTTTCTTAATTGTAAATATCTTTCCATGTCAGCAGATGGTGGCCACACCCCAAGCCCCTGCACTGGTGGTTGAGCTCCAGCCTTACCCATGCTAGGACAGGCTAAGCCGCACCCCAGCCTCAGTAATTACAATGGTAGTTACATTCGGCCGTTAAGTGTTTCTGACCAGCAAGCTCCTAACTGATGCATTTCCCCCCTCTTCTTTACTGGAAGAAAACCTTTGACTTGGCATGGAGGTTGGCGTCTGAATGGCAGACTTGGGTTCCGTAGTTGAATAGCCCTATCTCTTACCTTGCCAGGTGGGTCTTCAAGCAGCTGTATGACAAAGGCCTCGTGTACAGAGGCGTGAAAGTCATGCCCTTCTCCACCGCGTGTGGAACTCCACTCTCCAACTTCGAGTCGAACCAGAATTACAAGGTGCGTGACGTGCCGAGCCCTGGCGTAGTCCGTGTCGATTGTTGACCGATTACAATTAAGGTGACTGCTCCCCGTTGTTGCCATCATGGCTGGTGGTGCCGGTGCCTGTCCCGAAGGAGTGCTGACGGTACAGCCACTCGCCGCGTGGAGGCTGTGCTAGGTTAGAATGGGGATATTTTCTCTCCACCGGGTTTATCATGGGCTCGGTGTGATGGATTCTTCCTGTTTTGGCCATACCCGGTGCCTGCTCTCGTCTGTCTCTGACAGCCTTTCCCAGCTACTGTTCTTCAGGGATCCCACCCTCAGTGATTTTATATCTTCTTTGTCACCTGTAGACGCCTTTGTTCAAGGTATTGGAAGGAAATGTAGTTGAGATGCCAAGCTGTGTTGTGGTCTTTTTCCTGCTGCACAGGATTGTGTCATTGGTACAGCCGCTCTTTGTCCTCTAGAGGGTGAGGTAGAGAATCTCAAGACGTGAACTGTCTCACGTCTTACGTGTCTGCTCATCCTTCACTCTGGCTAGTTCACGGGACCCTCATTGTTAAAGGGATGCCAACTGTGGAAGCCTTGTTCGTGCCCAGGTTTGGAAATTGCTACACTTGAGAAGCGTTTTCATCCTCATGGTAGCGAATGTGTTTCCTGTTCTTCCATTTGATCTTTCAAGTCCCTGTTAGATGGCTGGGATGACCCCTTTTTTGTCTCCCGATTGCCTTTGTTATTGGCTCATGCATATTTAATAAAATATTTAAGCGCATAGAAATAGACACTACAAGATACAGAAATTATTTTTTCCAAAGCTGTTATTTAATTCACCATATACTTAGCGTAGATTAGATTGCTATAATAGTGTAACTTACGTTCTTATTAGTTATGAGCGGACTTAGCATTCGTGCCCCCCAGCTCTTCTGTTCATTATTCCTCTTTCTTGTTGTTAGGTTTTTTTGGGGGGTTTTGTTTTTTTGTTTTGTTTTTCAAGACAGGGTTTCTCTGTATTTCCGGTTCTGTGGAACTCTCTCTGTAGACCAGGCTGGCCTCAAACTCAGAGATCCATCTACCCCTGCTGGGATCAAAGGTGTGCACCACCACTGCCTGGCGTTTGAGCTCATTTTTATCCTAGAATTTATTTCACTCCCCTTTCAGATCAGTCTCTTATTATCCTGACCCTTACGGGTTTGTGAAACACTGCTTTCCCTCAATGTCTTACAGGACGTTCAGGACCCTTCAGTATTTGTAACGTTCCCTTTGGAGGAAGATGAAAACACATCCTTAGTTGCTTGGACAACCACTCCGTGGACCCTACCCAGTAACCTTGCGCTATGTGTCAATCCAGAAATACAGTATGTGAAGATCAAAGGTAACTACTGGGCTAACAGTGACTTGTGATTAATGCCGATGGAGTGATTTTGTATAGACATAAAAACTTTTGATTATATGAAGATACAAAACGATTTTGTACAAAAAGTTTTACTAAGGACAAGCTATAAAGACAGGTATGGTGACTCATACCTGTAAGTCTCAGAACACAATAAACTGGCAGGAACATTGTGAATTTTTGGCTACACTGAACAACATGGCAAGATTCTATCCCGAAAGTAGGCAGAGTGGGGAAGGAAACAGGAGAGGGCAGAACAGAATGGCAGCCTGAGAAGCTGTTGCATTTCTGTGTGGACGTGACACAAATTTTTGTAATTTTCAGTTTCAATGCAATTTTTGTACCTCATTGACCTATTCCACAACAGAGAATTCTTATACTCTCAGTTAGGTCCTCCCTTAGAGATTTATATGAAATATGACGGTTGTTACTTTTTGAGCACATACACTTTTGGATTTGGAGAGATTGTAGGGAGAAAAAGAAAGAAAAACACATCAGGCAGGCAGGGCAGGGCCGCGTCTGGGAACAGCTGCTCTGGGAGCAGGCATGGCTGGCTCACAAGAGAACAGGAAGAGGAGCTGAGCAGTGAAAACGGGCTCGTTCAGATGGTGTTAGGCCTGTGTTTGTGTGGACCCTGTTCACAGTAGCCCAGGCACAGAAGCTGCCATGTAGATGCACGGGGAACATCATCCATCCAGCCTTAAACTATGTGTGGGCGGCTTCCTTCAGTTTCTTCCTGAACCGTGGAGAAGAGCTGTGTCCGTGTAGGTGCCTGGCTCAGTGACTGTAGCTGCTTCCCTCAGGGAGGTACTGTGGTGCCCTTAGGACTTTTCCTAGGTAACCCACGAGTCAATGGCACTGTAGGAGGTTTCAGACAGATGTTGCAAGTGTAACTCTTCATACACACACAGACAGACAGACAGACAGACAGACCGACACACACACACGCACACACATGCTCACACACACGCACACGCTCACACACACGCTCACAGACACATGCATACACACAGACACGCTCACACACACATGCTCACACACACATGCTCACACACACATGCTCACACACACATGCTCACACACACGCTCACACACACTCACATAGGCTCACACACACACAGGCTCGCAAACATACACACGTCACTGTGCACTGAGAGTCATCTGGATTACAACACAACAGTGGATTTAGCCTCTGAAGTGACGAGAGCACATGGAGCTGTGACCTCGAGAGCCCCCTGCGTTGTTAATGCTAAGATTTGGGTGGAAGGTGCTTGTTAAGTTTTGAGACACAGTCTCACTGCTTGTTAGCCTGGAACTCACTATGTAGACCAGGCTGGCCTGGAACTCAGAGAGCCACTTCCAGATGCTGGGATTAAAGGCATGTGACTTGGGGTTGGGGATTTAGCTCACTGGTAGAGCGCTTGCCTAGGAAGCGCAAGGCCCTGGGTTCGGTCCCCAGCTCCGAAAAAAAGAACCAAAAAAAAAAAAAAAAAAAGGCATGTGACTTAATTTTAGTATTCTTAAAAAAAAAAAAACATTCACATACAGTTTTTAGAACGAGAAAGTACAGATTAATTTTTCCTAAATGGACTTGGATGCGGTCAATAATGGCCACCTACCTTGCTGCCTCTGATGTCTCTGCACGTCTGGGTGGTTCTGCAGTGTCCTCTCTGCATCCAGGGCACACAGTAGATACAGGGGACACAAGCTTCCTGGCACAAGAAATATGCCTGGTGTATGTCTTCACAGTCAACCAGTCTGAATGCCACCAATGCCCTCTTTTTCTTCCTGCTCACAGACGTTTCCAGGGGGAAGTTGTTCATTTTGATGGAAGCCAGATTGTCGGCCCTCTATAAACAAGAGAGCGACTATGAGATCCTTGAAAGGTGAGTGCATGGATTATTGATATGGTGTTCACATAGCGTATGTGTCTTCAGCTCTGGAACACACAAGCCTGCTTCGAGTTTTAGGTACCAAACATGTTTGAGTCTCACCTTTCTGCTTTTCTGACAATGGCTGTGAGCCTCAGAGGACGCTGATTTATTCTGACCACAGTTTCATTACTTTGATTTTTTTTTTTTAATATTGTATGTACACTGTGGGTGGGTGTGCACTGTATGCCATGGGTAAACATCACGTGTGTCGTCTTCCGTGTCCATCCGTGTCTGTCTCCCTGTCCCTTCCCGTGCTGCACCCCCCCCCCAGACCCCCTGCAGTCACTCTCCTTGTTCGTCCAGAGATAGCTTTCTCGTGGAACTTGGGCTCACCAGTTTAAGTTCAAACCTGCAAGCCCCGTGGATCGGATCCCTGTGCTTCCTCCCCAGCTCTGGGCTTCCAGGCGCACATCACCATTCCCAGCTTTCTGCACGTGTCTCCGGGATCCAGACTCAAGTGGTCATGCCTGAGCAGGAAGCATTCTCCCTATTAAAGCGTCTCCCTGGCTTTATTGCTTTGATTTACGGATCTATCTTCCTTTTCAAGGTTTCCTGGTGCCTCTCTCAAAGGCAAGAAATACAAGCCGTTGTTTGACTACTTTATTAAGGTAAGTTTGGGGCCATGTCACTGTGGCTCTCTCCCTTCGTTTCTCTGATAATCCGGAGCGAGGTGATGAGTGGGACTCGTGTGGCCTCCTTACGAGCATTGTTCCTGGGAGTGTGTCTGAAACCAAAACTCCGCTTTAGTCTTAGAAGGTTGAATGAATTAGAATTCTATCACCGACCAGTTCGCTGACTACATCTCCAACCTGGCCTTTCCCTCCCTGCTCTACCTTTGCAGTAAGCTCGTCTCCTGTTGTAAATGCTCTTGGCCCTTTTGTCATTGTATACTGAGTTCAGTTCACTTTCAGGTCTCCGTGTGTGTGTGTGTGTGTGTGTGTGTGTGTGTGTGTGTGTGTGTGTGTGTGTGTGTGTTCACGTTCATATACATGTGGGTATGAGTGTGCACAGGTATGTGGAGGCCAGAGGTTGATGTCAGGTCTTTGACTGCTCTCCACTTTTATTACTGAGGCAGTGTCCGTTGCTGAACCTGCAGCTTGCCTGTTGAGCTTGTCTGTCTAGCCAAGCTTGTGCCTGGGACTCCTGTCCCTACTTCTCTGCATCTGTCTTCCGAATTGGAATTATTTTGTCATTTCTATTTACATGTTCAACAGTTAATTTCAGGCCTTCCTCCCTGTGTTTCATCTAACGCTTTGCAACCTCTGTCTTCCAGTGTAAGGAGAACGGTGCCTTCACCGTGCTTGTTGACCACTATGTGAAGGATGAAGAAGGCACAGGTGTCGTTCACCAGGCTCCTTACTTTGGCGCTGTGAGTAGCATAATCTTGCAGACGTATCTAGTCATGGGTTTTATTAAGCCTCTCTGCCTTGCTGTCTTAGTCGGGGTTTCTATTCCTGCACAAAACATTATGACCAAGAAACAAATTGTGGAGGAGAGGGTTTATTCAGCTTACACTTCCACATTGCTGTTCATCACCAAAGGAAGTCAGGACAGGAACTCATACAGGGCAGGAACCTGGAGGCAGGAGCTGATGTAGAGGCCATGGAGGGGTACTGCTTACTGGCTTGCTTCCCCTGGCTTGCTCAGCTTGTTTTCTTATAGAACCCAGTACCACCAGCCCAGGGATGGCACCTCCCACAATGGGCTGGGCCCTCCCCCCTTGATCACTAATTGAGAAAATGCCTTACAGCTGGGTCTCATGGAGGCATTTCCTCAAGGGAGGCTCCTTTTTCTGTGCTAACTCCAGCTTGTGCCAAGTTGACACACAAATGCAGCCTGTACACTTGCCAAGACCAATGGAGTCAGGCTTTTTTCTGGCCCATTGGCCCCCAAAGATGACCTGTGCCCGCAGTCCACATTCATCTTGCTGATTCCTGGAAGCAGGTCAAACCTGAGCCGTTGTCCACTCTAATACAGTTGTCTGCCTTTCTGGCAGCTTTCCTGCAAGGGCAGATGAGCAAATGCGGTAAAGTTCTCAGCGTCCCTCACATGCAGCATTCATCAGGGACACTTGGTCCACCTCGCAAGCCTCGAGGTGTAACCAAGAAAGCTGTGACACCCGAAGCCTGTTTCCTCAGTATCAGGGAGCGCTTAATGTGCGATCAGTACCATCGTCCGTGCCACTCTCGATAGGGTGCAGCACTGTCTGTCCACCAAGCATTGCGCCCGCCGCCCGCATAGACTCTCATCATTCAGATATGCGTGGTTATCCTTGCGAATACAATTTTGTTGTTGTTTTGTTTGGTGTTTGCTCTGTTTAGTTTTGGGTTTGTGAGACATGTCTCACTACAGTCTTTACTCTTGACTGGCCTGGAGCTCACTGTGTAGACCAGGCTACCCTTGAACTAAGATGCACACCACTGCGCCGGGTCATGGCGTAGTTATGTGTGGTGTCTCTAATGGTTGGGGTGACTGGGCCAGGTAATGTTAGTGCTGTCCAGCTGTGAGGCCTGGATTCTATAGGTGGTCCTTAAGTCACCGCAATTAGAAGTAGACGGTTACTTGGATGTCTACAGGGCAGCATTGAAAAATTATCTTACAACCCAATATAAACCCAAGCTCTCCTTTTCCCTCACACACACACTTAGACACTCTTATCCCCCAGCGCGTGTTCTTGTCTGTCTCAGGACGATCATCGAGTCTGTATGGACTTCAACATCATTCAGAAAGACTCAGCCCCTGTTTGTCCTGTGGATGCTTCAGGCTGCTTCACAGAGGAAGTGACACATTTTGTCGGGCAGTATGTGAAGGTCTGTGCACGGAAGAGTGTGGTCTGTACCATAAAACTACCAAAGACGTTTTAAAATGTAAGCACTAAAAACAAGCAAAGACAGCTGTTAGCTCCATCCCGAGAGTCTGGCGGACGGGGGAGCAAGCTATAGTGTCATTGCTAAGAGTTTCGAGCGGTGCACTGTAGTCTGTCCTGGCGCAGCCTTCTGATGCTCAGGTAATCATTTGTGTTTGAAAACTTCAATGCCTGAAAAGTTACAGATGTATGTTCAAAGTACCTAAGTAGGTAAGACAACAGTGTAGTTTTCTGGGTTTTGTGTTGAGGATGAAGCCATTTTGCATTTGGGCAAGCTTCCTTCCTTCTAGCTGTACCTCCGGCCCCAGAACAGATATTTTCAAAAGACTCCAAGTACTTGTTCCTTTTATCCATTACAGAATATCAGATTTTAGTAACATTTATGTAGTTATGCAGTATGCCGGGTGTTTTAGTGACTGACTGACTGACGTTTTAATTTTTTAACAGGATGCTGACAAAAATATCATCAGGATGTTGAAGGAGCAGGGCCGACTGCTCGTGGCAAGCACCTTCACTCACAGCTACCCTTTCTGCTGGAGGTGAGGACGCTGAGTGCAGTGGTGGGGCTTCTCCGCCGCGCTGTGCGATAACTGAGTCCTAACGTAAGAGCATCCTGTAACTATTCAAATGAAAAGATGTACTGTTTGGTGTCCTAAAATTTTCTCCCTGTGTCCCTGTTCTATCATCAGAACCATTTTCTTCTCTTTTTTCTCTTTGTTGTTGTTGTTCTCTCTTCTCTTTGTTGTTGCTTGTTTGGTTGGTTGATTGGTTTGTTTTGGGTTTTGGTTTTGTCTGTTTGTTTTTGGAGACGGGGTTTCCTGTGTGGCCCTGGCTGGCCTGAACTCTTCTGTAGACCAGGCTAGCCTTAAACTCAGTGATCTACCTGAGTACTGGGATTAAAGACATGAGTCATGACCACTCAGCCTCAGAAGGACCATTAAAGAAAAGTCGTGTGTGCGTGCGTGCTTGTGTGTGTGCATGTGTGTGTGTGTGTGTACGCGTGTGCACGCGTGTGTGTCCATGTGTGCGCACACGCAATGAGGTGTCAATTTTGGGTTCTCTGTAAGAGCAGCCAAGTCGCTTCTCCAGGCCCTGGTTTTGTTCATCTTCTTTACTTTATCTTCCTTGGTTTCCTTGGAAAGGAGACAGGAGACTCAGCCATCATTGTCAGATTTTCACTGATGGCTTTGTGTGTGAGCATGCCTGTGGGTGTGTGTGTGTGTGTGTGTGTGTGTGTGTGTGTGTGTGTGTGTGAGCATGCCTGTGTGTGTGTGTGCGTGAGCATGCCCGTGTGTGTGTGTGTGTGTGTGTGTGTGTGTGTGTGTGTGTGAGCATGCCTGTGGGTGTGTGTGAGCATGCCTGTGGGTGTGTGTGTGTGTGTGTGTGTGAGCATGCCTGTGGGTGTGTGTGTGTGTGTGTGTGTGAGCATGCCTGTGGGTGTGTGTGAGCATGCCTCTGTGTGTGTGTGTGTGTGTGTGTGTGTGTGAGAGAGAGAGCATGCCTGTGTGTGTGTGTGTGAGCATGCCTGTGTGTGTGTGTGAGCATGCCTGTGTGTGTGTGTGTGTGTGTGTGTGTGAGTGAGAATGCCTGTGTGTGTGTGTGCCTGTGTGTGTGTGTGTGTGTGTGTGTGTGTGAGCATGCCTGTGTGTGTGTGTGTGCCTGTGTGTGTGTGTGTGTGTGTGTGTGTGTGTGTGAGCATGCCTGTGGGTGTGCTTGCATCCCTTAGGGGTCAGAACAAAGCGCGAAGGTCACTTCTCTCCTACCGCCATGTTGGTTCCCCGGATGAACCCTAACAGCAAGTGCTGTTACCTTCTGAGGCATCTCTTCTGATCTGGACATTGTAATCTAAAATAAAAGTTACCGTCAGCGGAAGGCTGGGTCGGCGAAGTGATGCTGACGAGACATTAAAAGCAGTCTTGCCCTTGGTGCCCATACAGCTCTGTCTGACTAGTGGAATCTGTTCCGGTCCCAGGTCGGACACTCCCCTCATTTACAAGTCCGTGCCCAGCTGGTTCGTGCGGGTGGAGCACATGGTGGACCAGCTACTGAAGAACAATGATCTGTGTTACTGGTGAGCATGCCCTTCCCGCTGTCCTTCCCATGCACTAAGTATAGTTCAAGTACTAACCATCTCCAGTAGTTTATCATAATCTGTAATTCTGTAATCGTCTTTTTTTTTTTTTTTCTTTTCTTTCTTTCGGAGTTGGGGACCGAACCCAGGGCCTTGGGCTTGCTAGGCAAGCGCTCTACCACTGAGCTAAATCCCCAACCCCCTGTAATCGTCTTTATGTGTATAGCAAACACAGTCATAAACAGCTAAAGTAGTACCTGCTTATGATAGAAGATGCAAGAACTCACTTTTCTTTGTAAAACCCACTAGAGAAAAGCTGGTGCTTGTATATGACTTACAGGATGAATTGACTTTGGGGAGAATGTTGTAGCCAGACACGGTATGTACGCTTTTAATCTGGGCAGTCAGGAAGCGGAGGCAGGCAGACCTCTGAGTTCAAGGCCAGCCTGCACTACTACGTAGTGAGTTCTGGGACACCCAGGACCACAAGAGTGAGACCCTGTTTCCAAAATGGATGAACAAACCAGCAGTCTTGCTGTGCTCAGACTGTCAAGCTTCACTGTGATGAAGACTACTCCTCGTCAGCCAAAGCAGTTTATTTATGACCAGTGTGGGTATTTGAGTCCCTGGTGTGTGGACTTCTTTTGCCCCTGGCTTTACTGAAAAATCCAAGCACAGAAACCTTTGTCCTCCAGAGCTGTTCTTCTCTGCAAATGCCAACCTACCTCATGAATAATCAAATGGGCAAAAAAGAAACTCCCCGAATGTGTCCTGCCCTCTTTCGATGTGCTAAATGTAAGCTTAGCGGAGCCTCCTCAGAGTGTCATGCACACAAAGGCTCGTGTCAGCCTGGCTTATCATTTTCACGTAGTCTCGTGTTCCTGCATGACCATCGGTGTCATCTCTCTGTGACAGGGTCCCAGAGTTTGTACGAGAAAAACGGTTTGGAAATTGGCTGAAGGAGGCACGTGACTGGGCAATTTCCCGAAACAGATACTGGGGCACCCCCATCCCACTGTGGGTCAGTGAAGACTTTGAGGAGGTGAGGCTGGGCCCTGGGTTGACTGTCACTGAAGTCCTTTGTCATGTTTTGTGAGTATGGTGTTAAAAAGTGTGAACTTGGGGTTGGGGATTAGCTCAGTAGTAGAGCGATTGCCCTGGGTACAGTCCTCAGCTCCGGAAAAAAAAAGAGAGAGAGAGAGACAAAATAACAAAAAGTATGGACTCTTACTGTCTTAATTCTTTTCTAGAATGGTCACGTCAGATAGTGTGCTTAGGAGTTTACTTTTTATTTAAGTGCAGATTTAAATCTTTATTCTGTAAAATGGAAGAAAATAGTAATTTTTTTACTGAGCTCCACAGAAAGTTCCAGGCCAGCCAGAGGGATATACTGGGACTCTCTAAAGAGAAAAAGGATAAGAAATTAAACCGACCTTAGGAGTGCTCGAGCAGAAACTGGAGAGGGAAAGGCATCCCAAGCATTGCCTATACTAACTGCCGAAGTCATGTTTGATTTATGTGAGACTAGACGCATCTGCTTGGGTAGGCAGACACAGTTCCACGGCAGGGCCTCTGTCCTGTGTGGAGAGCAACATTACACCCCAGGGATTCCACACCCCAGGGATTCCACACCCCAGGGATTCCATACCCCAGGGATTCCATACCCCAGGGATTCCATACCCCAGGGATTCCACACCCCAGGGATTCCACACCCCAGGGATTCCATACCCCAGGGATTCCATACCCCAGGGATTCCATACCCCAGGGATTCCACACCCCAGGGATTCCACACCCCAGGGATTCCATACCCCAGGGATTCCACACCCCAGGGATTCCACACCCCAGGGATTCCATACCCCAGGGATTCCACACCCCAGGGATTCCACACCCCAGGGATTCCACACCCCAGGGATTCCACACCCCAGGGATTCCATACCCCAGGGATTCCACACCCCAGGGATTCCACACCCCAGGGATTCCACACCCCAGGGATTCCACACCCCAGGGATTCCACACCCCAGGGATTCCACACCCCAGGGATTCCACACCCCAGGGATTCCACACCCCAGGGATTCCACACCCCAGGGATTCCACACCCCAGGGATTCCACACCCCAGGGATTCCACACCCCAGGGATTCCATACCCCAGGGATTCCATACAGGGACCTGAGAGGCAGCGGTGAAGTTACTGAGTCAGAACGTTATCCTGACTGAAGGGAAGGAACAGAGAAAGGCCCTGGGTGCCCAAGAAGCAGAGACCTTTTCCTATGTGGAAGCACAAAGCCTCTCCTGCCGCTCTGACCCCTCCGTCAGGTGGTCCTCATTCCCTGGTCCACCCATCTCCACCACAGCTCCTTACCTGAGCATAAGTCCTGACTCCTTGTGAATTAGGCTCCTTTATTTTTATTATACCCCCAGCACAGTAATTTAGTTCTAGCCTTAGTGCAAGATCCAAGCACAAGGAAGAAAGTAAGGTGTCATTGGCTGGGCTGAGATGGCTCAGTGGCTGCCCTTCCAGAGGTCCTGAGTTCAAATCCTAGCAATCAAATGGTTGGCTCACAACCATCTGCAATGGGATCTGATGCCCTCTTCTGGTGTGTCTGAAGAGAGCAACTGTGTACTCACATACATAAAATAAATATTAGCCATTGGCTAATAGTCTAAGGTATTTTATTTATTCTAGGCAGAGATTGGTTATGATAAATCCCCAGGAATGTCTGTCCAGGAGGTGGCTGTGGGTTTAGGGACCCCTACTACAGACCTGCAGAAGAGGAGTCTGGGGAACAAAGTCGGCACTGGCTTCTTTGGAGTAGAAGGTCTTGTCTGAGAGATGAGCCCTGTGGGGGGGTCACTGTCCTGTAGCTTAGAGCTCTCCATTAACCGCCTGTAAAGAGAGTCAGGTTTCTACAGCCGCCCAGCAGGCTGCCACTGCACGGCGGCCTGGGCTCTGAGGAGTTCCTGTTGTCTTCGGTTTTTGACAGGTAGTGTGCATCGGGTCAGTGGCAGAACTTGAAGAATTGTCAGGAACAAAAATCTCAGATCTCCACAGAGAGAGGTGAGTTCCCAAACACCTGACTCACTGCCATGCTGTCCTCCTGGTAAGGCCATCTCCCGGGAGTCGCAGATCTACACCCACAAAGCACCGGTCTGCTATAGGTTAATGAGCCATGTTGTTTTGTGATGTGCACCCTCCCTCCTTGATTGAAATGTCACATAACTTTCTTTGGTACATGACCTTTCGGATTGAGGGCCCCTGGTGGTCTCTGCCTTTGGGGACAACTGTCGACTTTTGAGACAAAGTATCACAGTATAGTACCCTTTGCTGTCATAGAAGTCATTTCGTGGGCCATGCTGAACTTGATCTCACAGAGATCGATCTGCTTCTGCCTCCTACCGGAGGGCCAGGATGAAAGCTATCCGCCACCCCTCCAGGCCACAGTTTATTTTCTCTTATTTTTTGCACATGTACTTTTCCACTAGCGTGTGTTCAGAGAAGTGCGCGTCGTTAGACAAATCCATTCGTTGTACCAATACTCTGGCGTGAGTTTGCACAAACCTAGATGGTACAGATCGGTTCCTCACTCTGGCCTGTTAATACAGTCAGGATTCTTAGATGTCAATGTAAAGAGGTAGCATAGCTTGGCAAACAGCCTTACAGTAGGACTGAGCATGCACCCTGGTACTTAAAAGTAAAAACCAGGCATGGCTGCCGAAATCAACACTCAGGAGGCAGAGGCAGGAGGAAAGAGTTCAGAGCCATTCACAGCTACATAGCAAGTTCGAGGCCAGCGTGGACTATAATGGTAAATACATAAACTGGTTGCATAGCTGTTTATAGGTCACCATTAACCCACGTGCGTCATGCGTACTGTCTCGTGCTGTGCCTTTATTCTTGCTGTACAGGTCCGTTTGCATCTCATCATCACAAACATATAAATAAATAAAGCATCCTGTCACATTACCTCCATGCCTTGTCACTAGTCAAAAGGAAAGCTTCATCTCCCTTATAGCCTTACAGGACCACCACTGTACGTGTAGTCTCTCATTCACCACAGTACGGTAGCATGACACAGAAACGTGGCCTTGTCATTTAAACTGTTCAGTTCTTCATGAATAGAGGTGACAACTTCTCTGTTTGTCAGCATCGACCACCTGACCATACCATCCCGCTGCGGGAAAGGACCGTTGCGGCGTGTCTCTGAGGTGTTTGACTGTTGGTTCGAGAGTGGAAGTATGCCTTACGCCCAGGTTCATTACCCCTTTGAGAGCAAGCGAGAGTTCGAGGATGCCTTTCCCGCAGACTTCATTGCTGAAGGCATCGATCAAACCAGAGGATGGTATGTTACCCGCGTATGTGTGCCCCGTCTTTCTTTGGATGTTTCCCTTGGTTTTGCTTGTTTCCTTAAATGCCCACATGCCTCCACCTACTGCTGGTACAGAGAGGAGACACTGTTCTGCCCTCCGCCCTTCTTATCCAGTGTGGACACCACCATGTCTTTCCAGTGGGAATCTTTGCTACCACAGAGTTATAGCGTTACAGTCTGTGTTAATTCACACGGTGAACTATATCTCTATGCTAAACCAAAACAAAACTCTTCATATGTATTCTTGGCCTGTTTATTTTAAAATCTTTTACTCAGAGAGTTAAATGATCTTTATGGTGACAGGAAGTTGGGTGCTGGAAATTGGAAGGTAACAGGGAATGTGCTCAAAATTTAAGTCTAGCCTTTATGTGTTCACATTCTGGGAAAAAAAAAAAAAAACTAGGTATGTGGAGAGGTTTTGGTGTTAGTTCCCTGTGGCCAGTGCCCTGCGTGAAGCGGTCCTGTCATGCTCACTAGGAAAAGGTCACTCACCTTCTTCTCACACACACAGGCTTCGTGGCCTGACGCTCACTCTGTGAACTCCTGCTGCCGTGGTCCTCTGCTCCTCCCATTTGAATCTATTAGAGGGTCCTCTGGGGACAAAGTTCTCAGGATTTTGCTGTCGTTCAGTGTTTTTCAAATGCGTGTATGTGTGTGTACATGTAAGTGCATGTTTGTGCATGTGAGGCCAGAAGAGTGTCTGATTTTCTGGAATTAGAATCACAGGCTGCTATGACCCATGTGATGTGGGTGCCGGGAGTTGAACTCTGGCCTCCCAAGAGCAGGGTGTGTTAACTACTCATCTTACCTCTCCAGCCCCACAGACTCCTGTGTTCTAAGGAGGGCCAGTTTACTCACTAATAAGTAAGCATGTTTCTCCAGGGGAAGTGAAGTCTGGCCATTGGTAAACTCACCCTGTGTTCGCTTGTCCTCACTGTCTGCTTCCTGTTCCCTCCATTGCCTGAGCTGCCTCCGGGGCACCAGGCGGCCTTGGGTGGAACGGAAAGGGATGTTTGGGCGGATATTTGTGTGAGGACGTTTGGTCTGGGCTCTGTTCTTCTTCAGTACAAGAGCAGATGGCAATGACACAAGAGCATCACCTCTGCTAGAGGAATCCAGTCCATGGAGCGAGGGTGTCCCCTTCACAGTGACAGGCTTCTGACCCCGCCGAACAGAAGCGGTTCCTGATGCTGCAGTCTGAGTGCTTTTCGTCTTTTGTTATCCCAAGTCCTGTCCCACAGGATCTCACAGGAAACATGGCACCTCTCACCCAGCATCTCTGCTGGTCCCGGGCGTGCCTTACGTGTTGGCTATGGCTCCTCACTGTTTTAAGAAAATTTTGTTTTGCCAATCCGCCTCTTAACTTTGAGTGACCTGTTATGGGCACGATACAGCTGCATCTATCACTTTATACGGTTATCAAGTCGTGTAATACGGGGTTGGCCAGGTAGCCCAGTGAGTACCACCAAGTCAGACAGCCTGAGTTGGAACTTCGGGACCCACATGTTGGAAGGAGAGACACAGCTCTCACACGGTGTCCTCTGACCTCCACAAAAGCCAGGAGAAAAAAATATTAAAGCGTTATAATGAACCGAAGCTAAAAGTTCAGTCTGGTGGTTAAATACACATTTTCCTATGCTTAGATTCCATCTCTACTTGTAATGAATTATCCCGGCTTTTTTTTTCCCTTTCCCCCCAGGTTTTACACCCTGCTAGTGCTAGCCACAGCCCTCTTTGGACAACCACCTTTCAAGAACGTGATTGTGAACGGCCTCATCTTGGCAAGGCAGGTACACCCACCCCTCCCTGTAGTGATGAATTTACCTCCTGCACTCTTTATCCTGCCCTTGAAACTTGTCTTCAAAGCAACCACGTTCTGACCAGCGCTCACCACATTTCTCTGTGAAGAGAGGAACTTAGCACCCCCAACCTTGCTCTCCACCGCCCTTTCCTTCTAATCTCAAACTCATTTTTGCCTTTGAGACGGTCTTACCGTGCAGCCCTGGATGCCTTAGGACTTAATCTTGTAGACTAAGCTAGTCACGAATGCAGAGAAAACCACCGGTTTTCCAGCTCTGCATACCTGTCTCCAGCTTCTTACACTCCCTTTAGCTTAGTTTAGTTGTGTTTTACTTTCCTGAGGCCGAGCTGCCTCGCCTGGTTTACCTTCCTCCTGTCCTGGCCTCTCAGGCACTGAGGTCACAGGTGTGCGCTGTGGTTTCATGCTCTGCCTGTGCCCCTGTGTGCAGTCCTTTGTCAGTGCAGAGGGACAGCCCACGTGGGACAAGAAGGAAACCAGGCTCAACACTGCTTAGCTGGTGTTAGTGCAGACGTCTAGAGTCTGACACCAGGCAGTTTGGAAGCAAGTTTCTTGGTAGCAGCTACCTCTAAAGCTTAGAGCATGGCTGCCTGGAAACCGATTTGCAAAGTACTAGTGACCTCTGCCATGAGGAGTGGTTCTGTAGCTTAAGGGCCTAGGATCTGGTATTGCCTGGGTCATACAGACAGCCTAGAGGTCAGCAGGCTATAAAGGACATGTGACGTCTCCCCTAAGGGTAGGATCTCTTCATTCAGAAATAGATAAGATAAAGGTCTAGGAGGAAGAGTCTGGATAAACATAATGGTCTGGGGAATTCAGGTGTGGTCTGGCTCTACACACACACACACACACACACACACACACACACACACACACACACAATGCTGATCACTAGGCTATTACCCATCTGTTCCCAGCCTGGGCGGGAACATTCCCTTGCGTGCACATTCTTCCCTTGCAGATGTGAGTCACAATGTGTGCTTAACATTTTAACATTCCTGGTGTCCCTAGCGCTTATCTGTCTGCTGAGACCTTGTGCCCTCTACCCTCCTGTCCTTCGTTGTGTGGCTCTGTGTGTCTTAAGGAGGAAGACTCCATTGTGGGCCAGGCCTCCTGGAGACAGAGCTGGTCGCACCCCAGACAGTGTTAGTAATAGTGTGGTGCTTCTAGTGAGGCCACTAGCAACAGTTAAGTTGATTTAGCTGAGCGCTTTGTAAGGTACGTTGGTGGTCACATCTCATTGTGTTTCACTCCTGGCATGGATTTTTTTTTTTAACATCTTCTTTGTAATGTCTGAGGAAACTCTGAATTTCAGAGATCCCATGACTTCCAGGAGCAGAGACCCAGGACCACACCAGACTCCTCCCAGTGGCTTTGTTTCCTTTGGAGAATTGTTTCTTAGTTGTATTAGCTTCTTAGAATTCAGTCAGTAAAAATAAACAGTAATTCTCCGCGTGTTCCTGGGACCTGTCTTCCCTTCCTGCCCAGCCACAGAAGAGCATGGTCCTGTTTTTGACAAAGCCTCACTGTTTGGTTGGTACCAGCCTCTGTTTTCACAAGTAACAGTTTTTACTGTTAGGCGCTGAGAGGTCAAGCTACTGGGCATGCGTCTTAAGGTTTCTCTTGCTGTGATAAAACGCCACGACCAAAAACAGCTTGAGGGGAGGATTCATTTCATCTTACAAGTCTCAGGACATACTCCATGGTCACGGTCTGTCACTGAAGGGAGTCACAGCAGAAACTGCTCCAGCCTACCTTGGAACTCCTCCCCTAAAGACACAGCCATACCAGTGTGTCAAAAGACTTTAGTGGGTGTCAGCACTTTCTTTGTGAGCCTGACAACTTGACTGACTTGGATCCCTGGAACCCACATAAAGATGGTAGGAGAGAGCTGACCCCACAAAACTGTCTGATCTCTGCTTGAGTGCCATGTCCCTCCCATCACACACATGCACGCGCGTGCGCACACACACACACACACACACACACACACACACACACACACACACCCCAAACACATGTACATACACGGTCACACAAATAATTTGAATATACAAGACCTAACAAGTAGAAATAAACCTCCCTGCCATTGTGACTTCACCAGCATACGCCTGACCACTTAATTTTCGTTTGCATGTCTGTTTGGAGTCCACATCCATCTCTAAGATCAACTGTATTTGCTCACCTAATTAATATCTACTTTTTGTTTTACAAGTGATGGCCAAAAAATGAGCAAACGGAAAAAGAACTACCCAGATCCGGTTTCCATCATCAATAAGTACGGTGCCGACGCCCTCAGGTACGAAGCAGCCCTTTGCTCGTGTGTATCTCATGGAATCATCCTCAGAGTGCTGTGTAATGACGCTTTAACTTTTGGATGTCCGTGTGGGTAGTTAGGCTTTTATAGTTGACGATTTTCAAATCTAGAAGTCTTCGAGGACTAGAAACTGTCCCGGATGTCAGGAGTCATCCATGACCTCCCTGGTGGGTGCAGATTGTCTCTACCTCAGCTCCTTTCTAGGTTCCCCATCTTATTGGTATTAAGAGTTCTCTCTCTCTCGGGGGTTGGGGATTTAGCTCAGTGGTAGAATGCTTAGGCGCAAGGCCCTGGGTTCGGTTCCCAGCTCTGAAAAAAAGAAGAAAAAAAAAAGAGTTCTCCCCCCCCCCCCCCTAACACCAGAACAAGTTCATTATTAATACATGAGGTTTTAGAGAACTTTTCACTACTGCTCGAAGCAGCACCATGCTTAGGTTGCAAAGGCCTGGAGAGCTTGTCCAGTGTCTCCACATCATGGTGAAGCCCACACCGAGGCCATGCCGCACACCTTCACACACTTCCTGTGACTCTCCACTCATTCATCTGCCTCTTTGGGCTGGGCCGTTCTCCACAGTGTAGCATTTCTCCTCATGAACCTTTGCGCACCTGTGGCAGGGGTGCCAGTGTTTAAGCACTGTTCCTCTGCAGGGGAGAGCAGAGTTTGACCTGGCCTTCTTCATCTTTAGTAAAAGGAGAAAGACTTAGGTGATCCCAAGAGGAACTGGTATGTTTGCCTTCTCAAAGTAGTAATATTTGGTTTACTGTCTGTGTAACTTTTCTGTGTAAATTTTCTGCTTTTACCAGGTTATATCTGATCAATTCCCCTGTGGTGAGAGCAGAAAACCTGCGCTTCAAGGAGGAAGGCGTACGGGATGTCCTCAAAGACGTGCTGCTCCCATGGTACAACGCATACCGCTTCTTCATCCAGAACGTCTTTAGGCTGCACAAGGTACGGACAGCATTGGCCTTTGAACGCTGAGCTACGAGGTGGGCCTGTGCGGGGACCTAGAGGCTGCTTTCTTGTGCTGTCTGCTGCTGTTTGGATAGCCCAGAGCCATGAGGAAGCTTTACATGATGGTGCAAGAGGTGCCTGGTTCTCTATAGGACGTGACTTCCTCTGTGTAGAGAGGTGTGTTATAGCCTGGTCAGACAGTTCTTTGTCTCAGAGATTTCACGTTGAGTGTAATTCTTCTCTACTCAAGGACCTGGTGGGGTGTAAAATTGCAGAGAGTCAGCTATAGACAGAGTTTTTACCTGATGAAAGGTGGGGGCTGAGCCTGGGGTTGTGCTGTTGGTTCGAGTGTGGTCCGGGAAGACTTGCATGAGGAAGCATAGAGAGGAATAGATAGCAGCTCTGACTGAGTTGCTAGGATTAGGAATAGGAGTTGGGATGTCTGTGAGCCTGAGCCTCAGATTGGATCTTCCCATCGTCTCCTGAGAAGCCCTTGGTCTGCAGCCACCTCGTCCGACCCCAGACCAACATCTTCAGTGCCCAGCATCTTTATCACGAGCACCAGTTCCGGCATTGCGTGCGTGTTTATGGTGGAGCCCAGGCGTGCTCACCTTCCTATCCCAGCACCTACCAATAGAAGGAACTACTGAAGACTTACTGCTTAGTGACCCTGGAGCAGCCCAGAAGCTGAGACAGTGGTCCATTCACTTGTTCCTACTGCTTCCGGGTTCAGCTTAGCTCTTCCTTCTGCTGAGAACAAGACAGAAGTGTAGTGTTCACATAGGACTGCCAGGTACACGGTTCCCTGGAAATTGAGAAGGCAGGCACCTTTGTCTGGATTTCAGCATTCCTGTCTTTGTAATTATGCCAGCCTTCCTGTACGTGGTGCCAAGTGGGGATAGCATTCTGGAAGCTCGCATGCCCAGCAGACCTCTATTGGTGTGGCACTCACACCTGACCACAGAGAAAGAGGCTCATCTGTACAGAGCAGGGCTGCCCCACCGTGAGGGGCTCAAATCCAGGCGAATAGTCCTCACCATGGCTGCCGCCTGAGAAGCACAACTGGCAGGAGGTTCAGCTTGCAGAGCAGGAGCAGGCCAGATGCCTCCGGATCATGCAGGGCTCGTGGAAAGCAAAGGGAGATAAGAAGGGTTCCAGGTCAAATCATACAGGTCAGCGTGGGAGCTGTTTCCTGGTGCTTGTTTCAGTTTTCGAAGGATTATCTGGTTCTAGAAGGTTTTACTGCCTCCTTCCGTGGGTTTACAGTAATCCCTATTAAAAAAAAAGAGAAATCCTAATTTCATTGAGGATTTGATGTTGCTCATCCTGAATGTTGCTGGCTTGCTATCGGCATCTGGGATCATTTTGTATTTCATCATTTCATTCCATTTTACTGATGTAGAACATTTGGTGGGCCTGGAGAGGTGACTTAGCAGGCAGGAGTACTTACTGTCTGTCCAGAGGACCCGGATTTGGTTCCCAGCACCCATATCACGTGACTCACATCTACCCATAACTCCAGCTTCAAGGGTCCAGTGCACACGAACCTCTCACTGAGCGTCTGTCTGTAGGAAGAAGAAGTAGAGTTTCTGTACAACGAGCACACGGTCCGAGAAAGCCCCAACATCACCGACCGGTGGATTCTGTCCTTCATGCAGTCGCTCATTGCGTTCTTTGAGACGGAAATGGCAGGTGAGCCTTCCTTTGCTGTCTTCCCAGGCGTGAGGACTGGTTATTCTCTTTGTAATTGTTCTTTTGGTGTTTTAAATGTTCTCCCCTTATTAACATAGAGGAAGTTTTGAGAGATAACCCAGAAGTACAGTATGGTGGCCTTATTAGTTGTAGGAAGGAGTTTGTTTGTTTCAGGGCACTGGGTAATTTTGTCCTGGGAATGCAGACCCATTCTTGTGCAGAGGGCAATCTGAGAACCCTACCATCTTTCAGCCCCGGCTGTCATGACTTCCCATGAAGCTGAATCTAGATATCATGTACCTAAGACAGAACCCAGTCTGCCTAGGAACTAGATAGATTAGTGTCTGTGTGAGGGTCATGCATGGGAGACCAATCACACAGACAGGATAACTCCTGGCCCAGGTAAGTCCCAGCTTTGTTCACCCGCATACCCACAGAGCTGCCATCAGCAAGATGGTGAGAAAATGTGTCTATAGAGTGGCGTGGGGGCCAGCAGTTCCTATAGCTCTCTCAGGAAGAGCTGCTGCCCCAAAGTTTTGTCTTCTCTTTTTATGTGTGGGTCACTTACTCTGTAGGAGGTGAACACCGAATCTCAGGCTTCCCTGAAAGTAAAGTGCGGGAGCTCTAGACATAGAATGGGCTGGCTTTTCCTCTCCAGCAGAAGAAGCCCCGTTGTTGAAAACACCTGTGTGGAAGTGTTTGGCCAGCCAGTGACTGTGGGCCTGAGTTGTTTTCTGTGGACCACAGTAAGAGCAGCCCTGCCCTCTGGATCTCTCCCAGTGCAACAGTGGGGCTGCCAGCCGTCTGGGTGGATCCTTTTCATTGGGGCTGCGCTGTGCGTCTGTGCTGCGCTGTGCATCGGAAGATGCTGTGCTGTGACCCGTGTCACCCAGTAGAAAGAGTGGTGTTGCCACTCCATGTGTATAGCACAAGAGTATCTCCTCAGGCATTGCCACATACCTTCTTCCTGGCAAAATGGCGCTGTACCTCTTAGCATCTAAGGCACGCTTTCTGCCATTCTAGTTGAGGCAGGAGGCAGCACAGTGGTGTGGGGCTGGGTTCTATCCCGTGTTTCCATGTAATGTGGTGACATTGAATAGGAGTTCAGTGTTTCTCATGTATGTGGGTTTGCTTGTAGCCCATTGTCATTTCTGGGTGCCCCTAAACACCCTGGTTGTCATGTCGTGTATTTGTGATACATGAGCCATCTGATTGGTTGATTCTGATTCTCATTGTTCCCTTGAATGAAGCGCTGGCCTGGGCTGCCCGACTAATATCTTACTTTTAGCTTACAGGCTGTACACTGTGGTGCCTCGCCTGGTCAAGTTCGTAGATATTCTGACCAACTGGTACGTCCGAATGAACAGGAGAAGATTAAAGGTAAGAACCGGTAGGAGGTATGAAAAGTCTGACGTTCAGGTCAAAGGTTAGGGGAAAATGTCAACTGTGATGGTGTTCGACTTTAAACCCAGTACTCAGAGGCAGAGGCAGGTGGATTTCTTGAGTTTGGGACATCATGGTCTACAGAATGAGTTCCAGGTTCTAGGAATGCCAGGCCTGCACAGAGAAACCATGTCTGCAGAAATAATGAGGGGGGGGGGGGGACGCTGTTTGAAAATGTCTTCTGTTTACAGTACATTAGCTGTAGCGATTGAATGTGGCAGAATAGAATGTGGCATATTTTCATGGTTCACTGTGGACAAATTACCAGGGGTGGTGTCCAAGCCTGTGCATTACTAAACTAAGCAGATATCATAGAATTCCATAAATACCATGAAGTACGTCTATATTCCTTTAAAGAAACTATTGTATGTGACTTAGAGACCTGAACAAACATCTCCTCACCCTAAATAGTATAACAGTGACAGCCAAAGAATTGCCCTGTCAAGTCCAGCTGTGTGAACCAGTGAGTTTATTGGGGTTCCTGACAGGAGACTGGGTGAGGGGTGATAGGACCATAGACAACTAAACCACGTTGTATCATCAAAAAAAAGCCCACTCCAGAATCCTAACAACTCAGGAAGCAGCTTTCCTAAGCTTCTCCACACTCGGAGGCCGCTTGGCTGGGCCGAATGACCCCACAGCCATTGACCAGCTTGTAGAGCCTCGGGAAGGGGCTTCTTAAGAGTTAGGGGGGGGTTGGGGATTTAGCTCAGTGGTAGAGCGCTTGCCTAGGAAGCGCAAGGCCCTGGGTTCGGTCCCCAGCTCCGAAAAAAAAGAACCAAAAAAAAAAAAAAAAGAGTTAGGGGTTTGCTTTACTTCCGTACTTTTCAGCCTTGCTCCTGGTGAGGTTGTCTCAGGTTGGGGGAAGGAGCCACACAGCAGCACACCTCTGTGTTTCTGTCTCCACCCAATAGTGCTCGGGTGTTTGCTGTGGGCAGAGCTCTTCCTAGCTGTTGGGGTTTTAGCGTGAGCTTGGCGTGGTCTCCAGACGCACTGGTGTGTGCAGCACGTACAGTGAGATAAGACAGAGACAAATTCCTCGCTGCAGAAAGTTTTTCCCTACCTCGAATCAGTGAAGTTGTTATAAAAGCACACAGTATACACCCTTTTATTTTTTATTTTTAAAGCAAACCCTTACCTAACTCTTCTTGTTATATTGGAATCCATCCCCCCAACTCCTTCTCCTCCAAGCCTGGCCAGTCCTTGGCTCCCACTTGCCTGACCTCCGGCAGAAATGGTCAGGGGTACAGCACACTGCTGTCTCATGCTGGCCTTCCCCCAGGGCTGATGGTTGTGGCCATTCCTCCTCCCTCCGCCCCTTTACATCCCTGTAGTACATGGTCCTGGTACGACGCCCCTTTTAATAGACGAATGTTTTGATGACTCGCTTACTACCAGCAGCTTGATATTTATCTGTCTTCTGTCCTCCAGGGGGAGAATGGCATGGAAGACTGTGTTATGGCTCTGGAGACTCTGTTCAGTGTCCTGCTTTCTCTGTGCAGACTGATGGTGAGATGCTCAACCCCTTCCAAACCCGAGCTGCCCCGGGCTACCCCTCCCTTCCACCCTGTGCCGCAGCCCCTTCACTGAGGCGTAATAGCTTATGTGCCCATCCCAAGTACTAACTGAGGTGTACGGGGTGCTCCTTCCTTTGCTGTCCACCATTTAGACACGGATCTACTCTCAGGGAGATAAGAGTATAAATCTTGATAATGCGAAGAACTCAGTAACTGTGAGTAACGCAGAGATTCCTAAACTCATACCTAAATGGGTGAGCATATACTAACTAAGCACTGATAATTAAACCGTTAATTAGATAGCACTGAGAGTTAAACTGTTAGTTAATGGCACACGAGTGGGAAATCTGCTGCTTTTCTGTATCCTATTCTGCTGCCCCTGAATAGTGTTCTGTGAGCCTGTAACATTCAGGAGATTTTGCCCTGATACAAGATCTTGGTGGCGTCTGCCTCTAACATCCTGCACCTGCGTCCCGCGATACAAGTGGGGTTTGTCTGCTTTGCAGATATGATTTCTAGACTTTGAGGTATTTAATCTCTCTGCATATCGACTTAACTGGTGCTTGTGATTTAACTGGTACTTGTTCTGGAGACCCTGGTTTGGTTTGGTTTTGGATAGCGAGATATCCAGAGATATTTTGAGTCCCGCGATGCAGCCCCACTACTGTACCTCATTCATAGGAAGTCATTTTTCTTTGGAAGGGGGTGTCTAAGTAGCAGCCTACCCCTGTGTATTGCTCTATTGTTCTTTAAAGTGACTAGTTTTCATTTCTCAGTCTAAGTGAGATCAACTGATGATGGATCTATCTGAATGATACTCTCTCCTCCATTCTGCTACAGGCCCCTTACACACCCTTTCTTACTGAACTGATGTACCAGAACCTGAAGCTGCTGATTGACCCTGCATCTATCCGGGACAAGGACACCCTCAGCATCCACTACCTCATGCTGCCTCATGTTCGGTAGGAATCAAATACAGAAGTGTCAGCCAGGCCACGGGAAGGGAAGTACATGCAGGGTCCCAAGCCCTGCAGGAAGAGATGGGGCGAGGACTCACTCCCCTGCTCTGCCTCCTGAACCCCTCCTTCCACCTCGGCTCACGCAGCTACCCCTTGGGCTGCAGGAGCCTACAGTGCCAGGAGGGATGTAGCATCCTCCTTAAGAACTGTGGTTGGGGGGCTGGAGAGATGGCTCAGTGGTTAAGAGCACTGACTGCTCTTCCAGAGATCCTGAGTTCAAATCCCAGCAACCACATGGTGGCTCACAACCTCTGTAATGTGATCCGATGCCCTCTTCTGGTGTGTCTGAAGACAGCAACAGTGTACTTTTTTTTTTTCTTTTTGTTTTTCGGAGCTGGGGACCGAACCCAGGGCCTTGCACTTGCTAGGCAAGCACTCTACCACTGAGCTAAATCCCCAACCCCAACAGTGTACTTATATATAATAAATAAATCTTTAAAAAAAAATTGTGGTTGGGTGAGGTGTGAATGCAACCTTTGGGTAACCCCGGAACACAGTGTGTGCCCCTGAGGGTGCCGTCCTCTCTCAGTTATCACTGGAGACCTAGCCTGACCCTCTTCCTCACACCACATACATGTAACCACGTCAGGTTTTCACCTTTTAAAAGCAATGACCTTCCGTACTCCTGTGTTTATCAATCAGAGAGGAGCTGATTGACAAGAAAACTGAGAACGCCGTGTCTAGAATGCAGTCCGTGATTGAGCTTGGGAGAGTGATTCGAGACCGGAAAACTATTCCAATAAAGGTGCGTGCAGAATTGTATGCAGACATCGGTTTGACACAGACTTTCAGGCAGTGGCATAAATCTTTACCCTTTCCTGCAGTAGGATATGAGTGACTTGGCCCCCGTTTAGCTAAATATTCAAGACTTTAGCCAGACAGATGAGCATTCAACATTTTGCTGACTGGAAGAATTAACCGTTAGTTCATGTCCCCTCCCTTCCCTCTAGTATCCCTTGAAGGAAATTGTCGTCATCCACCAAGACCCAGAAGCTCTTGAGGATATCAAGTCCTTGGAGAAGTATATCATTGAGGTAAGTCAGTGCCCAGTCCAGTCAGAAGGTTTTTTTTTCCTAGAAGGTTTTTTGGGTTTTTTTTTTTGGTTTTTGTTTTCGTTTTTGTTTGTTTGTTTGTTTGTTTGTTTTTGTAAATTGCTATGTGCATAACCATCCAAGAAAGTGTGTGCAGTCTGTGGGTCTCTTTACTCTCATCTACTTCTCTTCCTCAGAGTAAATGTTTGTGATTAACAGAAAAGCTTTGCCTCTTCAAATGATGAACTATAGCCATTTGCCGTTTGTGAATGTGCTAGGCGTTGTGTGTGTCTGACACAAGGTGGGCCAATGATCACCCTCCCTTGCTCCGGGCTTTCATTTGCCTTCTGAGGATGGCTCCTGGACTTTACACATTTATGCACCTATATAGCTCTGTATGTAGCCTTTGAGGGTGTTGAGAGCAGGGCCTTCCTTTGCAGCTTAGGCTAGTTTTAGACTCAGTTCTCCTGTCTTGGCCTTCAGTGTGCTGGGATCAGAGCAAACGTCACTACCCCCAGTGCTATAATATAGTATTATGCACATCAGTTTACGGATGTTGAGTGCCTGAGTACGGATGTGTGTGCATTCGTGCATGTGCGTCTTGGATGTATTTCAGAAGTAGAATTTGGTTTCAGAAGGATAGTGCACACTGTTGGTAGCTGGGTAATGGATTAAATTCACAGGATGCTTATTTTCCTGTGTTTTAAAAGATTAGGGGCCCGAAACTGATAAAGGAGTTGGGGTCACTTACAATTTGTCCAAACCAGGAAGGGGACGACTCCTGGTTCCTTCCCTTTTCTGTAGCCAAGCTACAGTTTTAGAGTAAGAATAACACAGAGTCATTGGGACCTGTTTGTTGTCCATTTAAGCTGTCGGAACTCTGAGTGTCTCCTGTCTGTTAAGTTCCCAGTGGGGTTCTCTTCCCACAGCAAGGGATTATGGGGGAAAGCACTTTTTTGCAGTACATTGTCTCAGTAGTCCAGTGGGGGCAGGTGGTGTCTGGTGGGGACAGGAGTCTCTAATGACCCCTTACAGTGCCACTGATCCTCTCAAGGCTTCATTCTGTGGTATTTTTAAAACAAACATGTTTCTAATTTTAAAATTCATTACTGTTTCAAAACAGATAATACTTTAAGTATATCATTTCAGTAAATATTAATTTCTGTATGTTTTATTTCTTTCTTTCTTTGTTTTTGAGACAGAGTTTCTGTTTGTGTAGCCCTGGCTGTCCTGGAACTTACTCTGTAGACCAGGCTTGCCTTGAACTCAGAGAGATCCACCTGCCTCTGCCTCCCTAACCCTGAGTGCTGGGATTAAAGGTGAGAGCCACCACTGTCTGGCCTGTATTTGATTTTTAATTACCTGGGAATTTCAGACAAACATTAGAAGCCACAAAGTGAGATTTTATCTTTTAATTTAATACCTTGTAGACTCACACACATTATCATCTGTTCACTGTATAGCACAGGCTTGCTTTGTAGCCTTTAGCCCAGGCATGAGCAGTCCCCCTGCCTCAGGCTCCCACACGCTGACATTTTGTAGATAGAATAGCAGACCTCTGTATTGCGGTCATTTTCCTTACTTGGTCCTCTCTGTTTCTGTGTCTCACACTGTGCCATCGCTGGCCCAGGTTATGGGAATTTGACACTAGCATAGTGGCATGAAGCACTGTCGTCCCACACCTGGTTAAATGCTAATGATCATGCTCAGGATTGCTTGTGCGAGTTTACCCCTGAGAGATGGGGTTTATATTTCAGCCTCCCCCTCCCCCTCTTTATTTTTGGTTTTTGAAACAGGGTCTCCATGTAGACCAGGTTGTCTTTGAACTCACAGAGATCCTCCTGCCTCTGTGCTGTGAATGCTGAGATTAAAGACATGCACCAGTACCAACCTTGGCGTCTTCTTTAATTCACTTGATTGGTCTCCATAGGAACATTGTATTTGTGCCCAGTGTCAGAATCGTGGACCCTTTCCCCCTTCCTATAAGGAAAGGCTAATCTCTCTCATCGTTCACTTCTGTTCCCCTTACAGTCTGATTCTTTACTGGCAATCACAAATATATTTTCTGCCTGTGGGTTTGCCTTCTTTAGACATTTCCTGTAAGAACAGTTTGTCGTCTACTGTGTTGGTCTTGTGTTGCTTATCATGGCGTTTGTAGAGTTCATTCACATTGTAGCAAAGGGTAGTACTTAGTTCCCTTATGTTGCTAGATGCTCCAGCATGAATTTAAACCATGCTCTATTTACCTAGTCACACCTACCTCTGTTCACTGTGTGGTGCTGGGGATCCAAACCAGGGCCTCGAGCCTGCACATCACCGATGTGCACACCTCAGCCCCACCCATTCCGCGGCTGACTGGCATTCGGGTTCTGTCTGCCTTTTGCCCCTTATGAGCCCTGGTACTGGCGCTCGTCTCCATGTCTCACGTGACGCAGATTTCTGTGCCTCACACTCTCGATTTTCCTTTCGCACTCACTGTAGGAACTAAATGTTCGAAAAGTTACACTGTCTACTGATAAAAACAAGTATGGCATTCGACTGAGGGCTGAGCCAGATCACATGGTCCTTGGGAAACGTCTGAAGGGAGCCTTTAAAGCAGTGATGGTGGCCGTAAAGCAGCTGAGCAATGAGGAGCTGGAGCAGTTTCAGAAGAGTGGTGGGTATCTGCCCCCTGTCCAAGGACCGCTCCCTCTTTAGACGATGCTTCCCTCTTTCTTAAAACCTTCATCCTGTTCGTAAGAGCACAACTGTCAATTCCGGTAACTTTCCCGGACAGGTGCCTGGCATCCCAACGTGCTATCGTAGCTTCTGGGTGCTGGTATCCTGTTATAATCCGCCTCCTTTCTCTCCAGTTACATACACTCAGCCTCAATGCAGTAGCTTTCCTGAAGGTGGTAGGTACATCAGCCATCAGTGCTCTCCACACCTCCTCCTGCTTGTCCCAGCACTTCACATTGCCCCTCATTTCACTTGCACCAACCCTTGCTAGCCAGCAGAATGCCAGGGTCATCCCGGGAGGAAACACGGCATGCTAATAGTCTGCCTTTCCCACAGGGAGCATCGTCGTGGAAGGCCATGAATTACACGAAGAAGATATTCGTCTCATGTACACCTTTGACCAGGCCACAGGAGGCACTGCACAGTTTGAAGCACACTCTGATGCTCAGGTATTTTTGTGATCCCTCAAAGATTGTTTGGTATTGATTGATTGGCTGATTGTTTGGTTGTCTGATTGGTGTTTTTGAGACAAGGTCATGTAGCTCTCTCTGGCCTTGGACTCATTCTGTAAGAGTGTCCTGGAACTTCTTCCTCTAACTCTGGGGAGTATAGGGACTACAGTCTTGAGACATCGTCTCCAGCCTCCTAGAATATTCTTCACCAACAGACGAGACCATGGGCGAGTAGTTTACCATGCCTGGCATCAGTCAGTTCCCTCCTGAGCTGCTCTGCATGGATCCTCACCCTTTGCACTTGTTTATCAGATGCTTAAGTGAGCATTGTGATCTGTTCTTGTGGATTATTGTCCTAGTTATTGGGTTGCACAAAAATGAGCAAAATTACAAAACACACGGAAGGTTGGGAGCCTCCGTGTAGGTCCCGCAACGTCACCAGGGTGTGTGTGGAGGTCAGAGGACAAAGAGCGGGGATCAGTTTTCCCACCCCACCATGTCAGTTCCAGGGATAATCTCTAGGCCCACCTGCCAGCCCTAGCTGTAGTTCCCTGAGTTAGACGGACTTGATTTTATTCCACTGCCACTCGCTCTGTTCTTTCTATAGGCTTTAGTTCTCTTAGATGTCACACCTGACCAGTCAATGGTGGACGAAGGCATGGCTCGGGAAGTCATCAATCGCATCCAGAAGCTTCGCAAGAAGGTCAGTTTGTTCCTTCAGGGCTACACTGTAGATTCAGGCTTGTATTAGATTTATTTAGAGTGTTGGGGAAGACAGACAAGGCAGGCGGTATAAACCATAGCTATCAGTTGGTGATGATGATTCATTAATCTCCTCTGATTGTGCTCTGCAGGGAATGCAGGCCCCTCCCTCCTTCTCTACCCACTCCCCGGCTGACCAAGGCCTTTTAGCTTGTCCATCCTTCTTCCATTCCCTCAGGCTTCCACAAGGCTTGTACAAAATTATCTTCAGAAAGATCTCTGAAGCTGCTGCAGAGGGTAACCAGAGATGATAGAGGGTGTACAAGACAGACAAAAGGCCCCTAGCTGAGGAGAGGGATTGCGGGGTCTGTGCAGTCTGTGGTGGTTTTCCTTGTTAAGACAGGTGCAAAAGGTGCACTGGGCCTTGGCCTGAAGGAAAGGCATCACCGAGCCTCTTAGGTCTGAGAGTCAGAAAGCTTACTCCTAGGGACAGGGCTGATTAGGAGAGCTGCCATGGGTGCTCCTCCCTAACCAGGCTTCAGGGCGCACGGTTCACGTCCGAGGCCGGCACTGCAGCAGGGCAGCTGCCTTGGAGCTTTTCGATTAACTTTGCTAATCTATTTCGTCACTCATGAGGGGCCGACTACACCAGGGAAGGGCACTCGGCCTGTTGGCCCATAGAGAAAAGTGGGTAAAAGAACATAGAACAGCAGATGCCCGTCTCTCACATGACCTGAGTAGAGTGAACCTGAGATCAGCACACACTTGCTCTCCTTCAACAGTACCTTTAGTCTGGGAGAACAAGATGTACTTCTCTTCTACGTCTTTCTGTATGCTATTTCAGTGCAACCTGGTTCCGACGGATGAAATAACAGTTTACTATAATGCCAAATCTGAAGGAAGATACTTGAGTAATGTCATCGAAAGCCACACTGACTTCATATATGCCACTATCAAAGCTCCCTTGAAGCCCTATCCAGTTCCTACATCAGATAATATCCTTATTCAAGAGCAAACACAGGTGAGTGGTGTGGAAATACTGGTGATCCTTACTGGATTTTGCTTTACATTTATATAGTTAAATCTTGGTGAATTCCAGCCACTGTCTCACTTTTTCTCTTGCCATGGTATTTAATACTCTTGACACAAATAACTTCCAGTTCAAACAGCAGCCCACTGTGGTGGGGAAGGGAAGGGCTGGTGACAGGAGCATGGGGCAGCCGGTTGCTTTATGTCCACAGTGAGGACACTGGGAGAGCAAACGCTGGCCGGGCGGATTGGACTCAGTCGCTTTCCACTTCTGTGTAGCACAGAACCAAGGGAGGATGGTGCTGCTGCCTCTAGGGTGAGGCGTCCCACAATGAACCCCTCAAGATAGTCTCTCGGTGTGCCCAGAGGGCAACCCCAGAGCCTGTCAGCAGCAGACAGATGAGTGTGGACCGAGATGCTGTTTCGCATGCTCGGTGGTTCGGTGGCTCCGAGAGGAAGGCCAGGAGAGGAGGGCAAGGAAGGCAGCAGAAGCTTCTTCAGGGTAGTTTTGTCACAGAAGGCAGCCAAGGTGGGGAAAGGTCTATGCTGACCTATTTTGTCTAAACCGGAAGAGAGGATGCTGTGGATCCAGATAATTTTCATGAAAACATAAACGACAGTTGACCTAATTATTCAGCTCGTTGCTAGTGTGTGGTGTGTGCTTGGCGGAACTTCCTGCTATGGGCAGTATTTTTAGAAAAAAAAATTTTTTTATCTTTTTGAGATTAATACAATGACTCCATTTCTCCCTCCTTTTCCTCCTTCCAAACCCTCCTATATACCCATCCCTGCTCTCCTTCAAATTCATGGCCTCTTTAAACAGTACTTTTTGATGTACTATGAAAATGTGTCACCAAGACATAAAAAAATACTGGCCCTTAATTCAAATATATCCTTTATTCTCCCATTTTCCTCCTTATTCCTAATAGTAGGACAGATGAGGAAGGGTGGAAGGTGTCAATTGTCTTCTCAAGTGACAGTCACATTATTGTCTCATTCTCTGTCTTACGTATTGCTTACTTTCTGGACTTACTGAAAACGAGCGTGTACCATGTAGTTAGAGAGCAGTGTCTTTGAGAGCAGGCGAGGAGACCGAGTTTGTAGCTGCAGCGCCAGCTCTAAGGAGATCACGATCCTCCCGAGCAGGGGTTGTGTGTGCCTTGCCGTGGGGCCCCGCATGACCGTGCTGATCACACTCTCTCCGCTCAGTTAAAGGGGTACGAGCTGGAAATCACGATCACCAGAGGATCCTGTGTGCCTGGGCCCGCTTGTGCTTATGTGAACCTTAACATTTGTGCAAATGGCACTGAGCAAGGTAAGTGCAGGAACCGCGCTGTGCGTGCCTTCCTTTATTTACCCATGTGCTCCCGACGCTCGGTCTCCGACCCACCATCCACTCCCCTCCGCCTGAGAGTTGGGATTACAAGTGTCTTCCACTATTTTAGTTAATTCCTTAACGATCTTTAAAGCAGTCATAAGAGAATCGGTAAAATTCGATAACTTTCATCTCGTCACCAAGTCAGTCCTTTTAACATAATGTATGATGGGCCCATGTTTGTCCTGCTGAGTCCACCTAGCACCCCAAGTGGTCTGCAAAAGCGAGCATCTTATCGGTAGAGAGAAGGGTAGTCCGTGAGGAGTCGTGAGACTAAATGACAGCAGTGGGCGGTTCCTCTGATCTGCGTCTACCTCACTTAACCAGTGGAGAAATGCCCCAGTGAAGTCCTGCTTCCTCTGGAGAATAGATCAGGACGGGGCAACTCAGCAAGGTGGAGTTACTAGACAGTAATTGTTCTCTTCCACCCAAACCCAGCGGGAAAGAAAACCCGGCAACTACACTCCACAGATACCCACACCAAGGCCAAGACAGCAAAGCTAGGCTCAGTCGCCACAGTTGTCATAGAGGAGAACAGACCTTGCTTCATTATGACCTTGTAGTTCAAGCCCTTCTGCAGGGTAATGTCGAGGAGAGTGTAACTAAGCAGGTGTACTCAAGACTACATGGCAGTAATGAGGTCAGACACCACACAAGCGTCAACCTGGAGCCCATTTTGAGCAATAAAATGGCATTGTGTTTCTGATCAGAGAGGTGGGAGCTCCTTCAGTTCTTGCCCTACCTTCTGCATCGGAGTCCCCGCACTCAGTCTGATGTTGGCTTCTTGCTTCCTCATCTGTGTTGGTCAGGCTCTGACCGAGCCTCTCAGGGGACAGCTGTATGAGGCTCCTGTCAGCATGCACCTCTTGGCATCAGCAGTATTGTCTGGGTTTGGTGTCTGCGGATGGGATGGATGCCCAAGTGCGGCAGTCTCTGGATGGCCTTTTCTTCAGTCTTGGCTCCACTCCTTGTCCCTGCATTTCCTTTAGACAGGAGCAATTCTGGGTTAATATTTTTTTTTTTTTTTTTGGTTCTTTTTTTCGGAGCTGGGGACCGAACCCAGGGCCTTGCACTTCCTGGGTAAGCGCTCTACCACTGAGCTAAATCCCCAGCCCCACTGGGTTAATATTTTTTGAGATGGGTGGGTGACCCCATCCCTCACCTGGGGGCTGTGCCTATCCACTGGATATGGTCCCTGCAGGTTCTGTCTCTCCTCTGTTGGCTTTATAGTCTTTCATGACAGCATTCATCTGTTCACGAAGTTTCCAACCTCATGTCCTGATGTCTCAGAAACTCCACTTCCTAATAGTGTTTTTGTCCACTAGAATTTCTACATAGTCATTGGGAAAAGGTAGGGGTGATACACTAATATTCAGATCACAGCACTTAGCTTCCTGAATCTGTACATGTGTGTGTTTGGGCAACTGTATGTCTTCTCCTGGGGAGATGAGAAGAAACATCTATTTACCCCATAGAGTAACCGTGACAGAGCAAAGAAATTCATCCATGCAAGTCTGCCTAAGCCCACACACGAAGGCCAGGCCTGGCAGCATGCACCTGTAATCCTAGTGCCGGGAAGGCTAGTATTTGGCCAGCCTGATCTACAGTGTGATCTCCTGGCCAATGAGAGACCCTGGTTTGTTTGCTTTCTTAGTGGACTTTGTCTAAGGAACAACACATGGGGTTGTCAAAACTTCTGCCCTCCACATAAATGTAAACACACACACACACACACACACACACACACACACACACACACACACACACCACATTTGCAGCATAGAGAACAAATCAAGTTCCTCTCCTCCTCTCCTCAGGCGGCCAGAGTTCTCTACTACATCTGTGTTGATAGCAAAGACTCAAGACCTTTTATTTCGGAAAAACATGTTAGTTCTTGACACTAAAAAATCACTGTATAAAAGAGAAAATTGACCCATTGAACTTTGCCAGAATGAAAGGCTCTGCACAGTTTTTGAAAAAATTTATTAAATTTACTCCAAGAAGGCTGAAAACAAGATACAGAATGAGAAGTCTTTAACACCAGAGCAGGAAAAGACGTGATATTTAAATAGTAATGAAGCAGTCTGATAGGAACTCATGGTAAGCCTAACTGAACACACAGTCCAATTAGAAAAAGGGTAATTTATTCAGGAGGCTATACAAATTATAGTAGCATACATGGAACAATTTGATATCTTTAGCCACTAGGGAATTGAACGTTTTAAAAAAAAATCTAGTGACATGGTATTTTTACTTATGAGATAATTATAAAAGTTTGAGTCTTGAAAAGGATGAGTCAAAATGACAGAAGGCTTGGTAGTTTTATTCCTTGGCCCACTGAGGTTTGCCCAGCCCCCAGTAAGCGGGAATGTGGCATTTGCTTGTGTGAGGGTTGGACACCCCTTTGCATCACCTAACTTCCAAATTTAACTTTTTCTTTAAGTCTTAGTTCACTAAGTGAGATCTTATTTTTGTGGCTTTCCAGGTGGAGTGTTACTCCTGGAGAATCCGAAGGGTGATAATCAGTTGAACCTTGAGAAGCTGAAGAGCGTCATTACCAGCATATTCGGTGTTAAAAGCACAGGGCTGTCAGTCTTCAACGGTGGAACAGGTATGTGGAGAGCCAGAGGACAGCTTATCATTTGGTGTCTGCCGTGCAGCAGATTCCTGTCTCTGGACAACTGGCTCTTTAGCAGTGTCTACCTGCCGTGTCTCTCCTGTGGCATGGCAGACACCTGGGTCATACAGGAAGCCCTCACCCTCCCTGTCCCTGTTAGCCATGGGACAGATCAGGACTCAGCCCTCCTGCTGAGCTGTGAGTTTATCCCAGTTCCTGAGCCTTACAGAATCCACACCTACCAAGCAGAAGGCCATGGGTTCGGTCCCCAGCATCTATCTCACCCCACCCCCCAACACACACACACACACACACACACACACACACACACACACACACACACACACACACACACAAATGCTAAATGAAGAATATTTTTGCATCACTCGGATTATCTGTCTACATTTTCCCCCCAAGACAGGTTGCCCCCCCTCCGTTCCACCCCCTCAACCAGGCTGACCTGGAACTCACAGAGAGCCACCTGTCTCTGCTTTTAATTAATTTAATCTGCTGGGATTAAAGGCATATGCCACCACTGCTTGTCCCAGCCCACCTATTCGTAAGGCTGTCTCTGCAGAGCTGAAGGTAGAGAGTGCCCTTAGCATGCAAAAGCCCTGGGTTCAAGCTCATCTGCCAAAAAAAAAAAAAAAAAAACAGTTGCCTACTCTTGGGTCTCATTAAAGCCTGGCTTTGCAGAGGAAGCAGCATTCTTCAGAAAATTAATGAAAGCGCCACTGAGGGTGGATAATAGTGATGTTGGAAGTGAATGCCGGTAAAATAGAAGAAAGCAGCTGACTTCAGAATTGCTTCTTCTAGAATTACAGAACCAGACTGACTTGCTGAGCCTCAGTGGAAGGACGCTGTGTGTGACTGCAGGAGCATCCCTGGCTCCAGCCAGCAGCCCCAGCACCCTTCTCTGTCAGTACATCAACCTGCAGCTCGTGAACGCAGAGCCACAAGGTATGTGCATCCTCTGTGCTCAACTCATGAAGCATGGGCATCAGGGCTCCCTCCCAGGCTCAACTCCCTGACCCAGCCTTCAGGTCTTCAGATCAGCGTCAATGGACGCCAGCCAGGCATGGTGGTGCACGCTCACCTGCAATCCCAGCACTCAGGGACGAGGCTGGAAGGTCACAAGTTTGAGGCCACCGTGGGCTGCGCGGTGAGACCTCACCTCTCCATGTTAATGATCAAACTGTTGACTCCCATGCTGCTTCAGGGCACGCAGTTTTGTTGTTGTTTTGGTTTCTTGGTACCTTTCTGTAGAAAGACTACCATCCTTTTGACAGTCGGAAAACAAAAATACCCTCAAAGGTGAAAATTACCTCTACGTGCCTGAACTATTGATTTGGCAATGGGAGCTTGATAGTTTCTTGAAATCTGCCCTGAAACGGTGGACACCATTGTTCACGGTTCTGCTGGAATCCTTGTCTCTTTACTGCACTGAAGTTAGGTTTCCCTGCAGCTGACTGTCGTGTGTCAGTTTCTCTCATTCCCCCTCTTCTCACCTCTGTGAACGTCTGCACATCCTGTGCCTCCAGCTTGTCCACAGTTGTCAGACCCTGCACCCACTTCATAGCCTTCCGACTTTCGGGTTGGCACTGTCCGCCATTGCAGCTGGCGGTGGAACATGAGCTCTTGGGAATAACCCAGTTCCTTCTTCCCTCCCTAGAGTGTTTAACAGGAACTGTGGGCACCCTCCTGCTTGAAAACCCACTTGGACAGAACGGGCTCACCCACCAAGGGCTTGTGTACGAAGCAGCCAAGGTGTTTGGACTGCGCAGCCGGAGGCTAAAGCTGTTCCTGAATGAGACTCAGACACAAGGTGAGGTGGCCGCGACCTCCGGAAGGCGTCTGGTACTGGCAACTGTGTTTGATCTGCGAAAAAGAAGTTTTGAGTGTTTGTCTCGTTCTGTTTGTTTTTGCAGTTTCCTTAGAAATTAACCACAATATAGTTAAAAATAACAGTAACCTAACAGAGAGGCGTAGCTGAGGGCAAGACGCCTAGCCTGGGCAAGATGGGAGTACTCCTGGTCACACGTCGTTAAATTAAAGTGGGGATAAGAGTTCATTTCTTTAGAATTAACCTGAACATTCATACTTCTAGGTAAAGCATTATTATTTACTGACTTTAAGTTTAAAACCAGCCTCTTCAGGAATCAACTCTGATTGGAAACTTTTAGCCGATAGTCCAGCTGACCCCTTCCCTTTTCAGTCATGCATCTCCCACAGATCAAGAACAAGTATTGACGTGTTTCTCAAGGTTTCTCACGTATGCCTCTCTACGGCCCACTTCCATTGCCCTGGTCTAAATTTTCCTCTGTCCTGCTGCATTCTGGATTTTTCGGGCTTGATTGATATCTCTCTCTCTCTCTCTCTCTCTCTCTCTCTCTCTCTCTCTCTCATCAGATGTCTCTAGATTTAGCTTCTTTCAGGATTTCCCTTGTCTTTGGTGTCCTGCAGTCTGACTGTAAGAGGCTTAAGTTCATCATATGATGTGAGCTGGTCGTCTGTGTGCTGCCACCACCACTTCTGATACCAACACGGCCTCAGGCATTTCATAAAACCACCTTCAGATCCTGTAATTTGCCAGAAGGATTCCATACTCACAAATTGATTATTATATCAGAGAAAGAGATGGGACGGGCAGAATGGAAGATCCCTAAATAGGGATTCAAGTCATCCTTTCCTCATGGAGGAATGGCCAGTGTTACCTCCTCGGATCCCCAGTAGTGACCACATGGTTTCACCACCCAGGGAAGCTTGGTACAACTTTGTATCCAGAGCTTTGTTGAGGATTAATGTATAGGCTCGATTAATTCAGTGCCTGCATGGTTGTCTTTTGTCTCACAAGTTACCAAGCAGTCCACACACTTCACAGCTCCCTGCCCTGAGTCACCTCACTAACACACGCTAACATATAATCAAAGCCCTACTGTCAGCAACAAGGACACGCCAGGAGTTTAAAGATTCCCCCTAGGAGCTAGGACTAAAGTCAGAGTGATCTTAGGCTGGGGCTCAAGATAAGCAGTTAACATTTTTTTAAAAAATATGTTTAGTCGTAATATATAGAATATTGACTTTTTGACCAATTTTCTGTCTTCTAGAAATTACAGAAGATATCCCAATGAAGACTTTGAATATGAAGACTGTATATGTTTCTGTCTTGCCAACGACTGCAGATGGCTAACAGTTAGTTATCAGTATGCCCTCAGTCAGCCTGCCTTCCTGAATCTGCCCATCTCCTTACACACACACACACACACACACACACACACACACACACACACACACACACAGAGGCTCAGTGACGGTGTCTCCCTGGGACTCGTGTCTAATATGCTGCTTTGAACCTTCAATTCAAATGGGGATTGACTGACTTGAGACCTCACATAATGTTCACATTTAACCTTAAACACCTATGCAGTCCTGTGGGGGAGGGTCCTAACGTTACCTCAGCACCACAAAGCTTATTTCTATACTCGAGTTCTTCAGTACAGAAAGCGGAAGTGGTTTAAATGGCATAGTACATATACATACATATATATATAGCCTTGTAAAACTGATTTGTGACCTTGTGAAGAAATGGATATGTTATATATTTCTGCTACCTGGATTTTCCTGGGTAATTTGATGAAATATTTTAAGTTTGATTAAATCAAAGTAAACACTCTCTCAGATACTGTATTGGAAGTAATTATTCTCTCATAGTTTAATGAAACTTGAAATTTGTAATCTTTGAAAGGCTAAACCACATCTCCATATTAAGACAGTGAATGGAACATCGAATATTACCTCTTTCCAAGATTCTGGGTCCTCAAAGGAGCAGCCGCCAAGACAAAATGAGATGGTTGTACACACCCTTACTGGAGGAGACGTACGTGAAGGGTAATGTGTGCCACTAGGAGCAGGTGTTAGAGAGACTTCACACTCACATGGTCTGACAGGAGAAAAGGAAGGAGAGTGATCGGGGGAAGCCTGGAGAGCTGTGCGGCGACGCTGGGGTGCAGAGGAGTGTGGACCACAGCAGAATCAAGGACCATCGCTAGAAAAAGATGCACTGCCAAGGGAGGAAGCGGGAACAGAGGGCGGCCAGAGCTCAAAGGTTCCACTGTGCAGAGCTGGGTCTTCACGTCAGCTCGCCTAGCCTCACTCAGGGCTCATTTATAGCATGGGCTTTTTTGTTTTTGAGTCGTGTTTTTTTTGTTTTTTTTTTTTTTTGGTTCTTTTTTTCGGAGCTGGGGACCGAACCCAGGGCCTTGCGCTTCCTAGGTAAGCGCTCTACCACTGAGCTAAATCCCCAGCCCCTTGAGTCGTGTTTTAAGGATACTCTGTTACTTATAGTTCATTTAAGTGTATGCAGTGTGTGTCTAAGGAGCATCTCAAGCCTCTGCCCAGGGGTGTTAGTATCATAACGAGCCTCCGGACACCTTAGGACACTGGCGGGATTTAGTTGGCCTCTTGGGGTTTCCAGCCATCTTCTTTGGCAATGAGTTTCTCCTCTTTTTGTAACACTTGTGGGAGGCTTTCTTCCTCCGCTCTCCACTCTGCTCTCCTGACTCACAGCTCTAAAAACAGTCACTGCAAGCACAGTTATCAGGCAAAGATTTGTTGTTTGTTTTTTATAGCAGAACTCAGTTTGAAGGAGACCTGGTTTAGTGTCCCTGCCTTTAACAGTCAGTGTCCAGGAACAGCTTGAGGTTCATGGCCTTGGCACAAATGCCTCAGTTCATGGTACCACCATCTTCAGCCACACTCATCAGATTCTTCATCATGGACCCTTTGGAAATACCTTCTGAATACTGTACACACAAAGGCATGAAAACACTCAATGGAAACCCACAAGCTAGAGAAAATGGGAAACAGCAGTTAAAACATGGGAGAACTGGGCTGGGGATTTAGCTCAGTGGTAGAGCACTTACCTGGGAAGCGCAAGGCCCTGGGTTCGGTCCCCAGCTCCGAAAAAAAAAAGAACCAAAAAAAAAAAAAAAAAAAAAACATGGGAGAACTGGAAAACAGATGGCTGGGCGACTAAAGTGGTCAGCCCAGGAAAGCTCAATTATACAAGCAAAGAAAAGCTTAATTTAACAGCTCAGAATCCTCAGCACCTGCTGAGAGACTCTGGGAGAGACTGGTGAGTGGAGAAAGCTGGAAGGCTTTGCTTTCATGGTTGGTTGGTTTGTTTGTTTTTAAGTATTTATTTATTATATATTAAGTACACTATAAATACACTGTAGCTGTCTTCAGACACACCGGAAGAGGGCGTCAGATCCCATTACAGATGGTTGTGAGCCACCATGTAGTTGCTGGAAATTGATCTCAAGACCTCCAGAAGAGCAATTAGTGCTCTTAACCACTGAGCCATCTCTCCAGCCCTACTTTCATGTTTTTAAACATGGTCTCCCTCTATGGCTGTAGCTGGTCTGGAACTCTAGAGACACAGAAGAGTTTGTGCCCCGTTGCCTGCCTTGCAGCTCTCTGTGTCACCAGTTGGTTTTTGGAGGTTTCTCCTCTAGTGAAGGCAACACTGGATGGTGGACATCTGGGTGACTTGAACAGGGTGTTTGCAAGTTTCGGTGTTCTTTACTAACCACTTGTGTTGTCTGGAGCTAGGATACATTTCTGGCACTGCAATGTGACAGTATATAGAGCCACCATCTAAGCAACAAGCACAACAACTGACTGCTGGCATGGTTAATCCCAGTCTAGGTCACCTGGTACTGCATGACCCCCACAACTCCACATTAAAGTCTTTCTGATGTGGTTCCCCACCTACCACAGTTAAGAATACACATTGGGTCAAGGCCAGCCATAAATCACATTGAGATTATGTAGCATGGCCAAGTCAGCAAACATTCCTAACTAGTATAAGGCATCAAAGGCAAGGACACATTTCCCCTTTAAACTGGAAAGAGAGTAGCTTTATACCATCTCCTACCCCACAGAACAAAATCATTGACACCAGAGGTTACCTTTAAAAGTGCCTCACTCTAGGCCAGCAAGGTATGACTGATAAGTTTGATCCCTGGGACCAACATGGTGGGAGAGAAGTTGCCTGTGACTATCACATGCACGTCGCCACACACCCCCAAAAGAGGTTTATGTGTTTAAGGCCTGCTCTGAGAATCCTACAGTTTAGGGTCAAAAATTCCAAATGCCATTGGCACCGAACAGAAAGTGCCAGTAGAGAGAAGCAGCCGAGGACATCGTGTGAGAGTGCAGAGGCAGATTCCTTTAATGCCTGCAACTCAGAGACAGACAAGTCTATAAACTCGAGGCCATTAAGAGGTTGTACTATCCCTGGTGAACACAAGACAATCTGGACTCTCTGCCTTAGCTCCTCCCTACACCAAGTAGAACATAGACCGAAGATCACAGAAAGCATGGTCTGTGGTGCCAAAAGCTGTTGGACCAAGAAACAGTACCTCAGAAAGCCTTGGCACAGGCACCGCTGAACCAAACCTCTCCTAAACCCAAGGCCTAATGCTGTCTTGAGGTAAGATCTCAACAGAAGAATCCCAAGGGATGGGACACAAACTTAGTCCATATCATCACAAACTAGCTTTATGGTCTCCCAGAGAAGTGATTTTAAAAAGAAAAATTACTAAAGTTGGGCCCAGAGAGATCATTCACTGCACTTTCAGAGGACCAGAATTGGGTTCCAAGCATTCTCATTGGTTACCTCCAGGACGATCTTAACACTTACTGGCCTCCTCTGGTACCCACAGAATACGTGCAAAAACACACGTAACCCTTAGGAAGTTTATCAATTCTGGGTGCCAACGTTTAAAAGGTTTTATATGCACTAAATTGTGTTTGTATATTACTAAGTGTTCAAAATTAAGTAAATTTTTGTATGTGTAGAGATTGTTCAATCCTAATTATTTGGTGTCTCCATTTATCTAATATTGCTTCTCTTGATACTAGATAACATATCAGTCAGATTTTCAATTTTTTAAAAGGTTAATAGACTTTTCATGCGTATGGGTTCTTTGTATGCCTGTCTGTGCACCACATGTGTGTCTGGTGCCCACCGATGCCAGAAGAGAGCACTGGATCCCCTAGAATTGGAGTTAGAGACAGCTAGGAGCCACCATGTGGGTGCTGGGAACCAAACTCGGGTTCAGGTCCTCTGGAAGAGCAACAAGTATTCTTAACCACTGAACAATATCTCTTCAACCCTCAATTTATTTTTGATTGCTAACTAGGTCAATTTGATATATTCTAGGCTGTCGGTATTCAGGTGAGAATTCATACCACTTGATACAATTTCATTAATAAACATGTTTAGGGCATTATAAGTAGATTTAATTCAATTCCTAAATGTCATGGTTATATTCTCTCACTGCCACATGTATGTTTACCCACTTGTCTTAAGCTTGTCCTGTGTAAATGGACCACTGGTTCTGTTGTTGCTAAATTGTAAACAGAGTAAGCGCTCCCATGTGTGGGATTTCCACATTCCCTCATAGTGCCACATACCTTTAATCCCAGCATTTGGGAGGCAGAGGCAGGTGAATTCTCCTGTGAGTTTGAGGCCAGCCTTCTTAGTGAGTTCCAGGACAGCCAGAACTACAAACTGAGACCTGTCTTGTGGGAGGGAGGAGGAAGAAAATGCCAGTTTTTTTCCAGGCATCTGAAGATTATAACCTAGCAATTTAGATATTCTGACATTCTATAAGGGAGTTACTAGACATACCTATTAACATCAACAGACTGGAGTTGGTTTTCCCCATGAGTGAAAAGAAATTCCACAACCCAGACACTTAGCTCCTTGGAAGTTCTCTAACCAGACAGTAATGGGAGCAAGCCCAGAAGGGCCCTTATAAGGGGCCTTACTTCTAACATTGCCAGGCACCTGCTCTGCCCAGCCCTGAATCAATGCCTTTCAACTCACTAGGTACTCCTCAGTCCACCTCAACGGGGTGCCTGAAACTCACTCTTTCAAGAGACACAGAAGACAGCTTTCTGGACAACTTCAGACACAGCAGATGGTGGCATGAGATAGTCAGCTTCCAATAATGATGCTGCAACCACTTCTCATTCTCACCCCTTGGCCGTGTGTGTGTGTGTGTGTGTGTGTGTGTCTGTCTGTCTGTCTGTCTGTCTGTCTGTCTGTCTGTGCGTGTGCCCGGGTATCTGCACAAACGTGATATCAAACCCAAGATCGACTGCATACAAAACAGACACTCCAAGCTGGCCACGTGATGCATATCTTTAATCCCAGCATCCAAAAATCACAAGCAGGCAGATCTCTGAGTTCAGTGTCAGTCTACTCTACATAGCAAGCTCCAGGTTAACCAGGGTTACACAGTGAGACTCATCTCAAAGACAAATCTTATAAAAAATGAATAAGGAAAAACTTGCTGATCTGCATCCCTACTCATAACTCCCCACGTGGCAACCACGACCTTTCACAGCAAGCCTCACTCTGCATTTATCTTTTATCTTGGTGACTAGGTGTGGTGTGAACTGCTCTGGTACCTAGTGTGCAAATGCTAAATGGGGATTCAGCTGGACCAGTCCTGATCTCAGCTGCAGCCTCTGCTAGGACAGCATCCTCCATCTGGACCTTACTCTGGCTCTCATCAGGCATCTTACTTTCTGTCCAGGACTTTTTCTCCCTGCACTTGAACCTCCTTAAATCCTCTTGGTGTCTTCTCTCTCCAGGCCTTGCCCTGTTACTGAAGTGACATTAAACATTCCAGGTGCCGGAGTCATGGTTTAGGCCTGAGCTATTATCTCCTGCATGAGCCCTAAGGGCGCTCTCTTTGTTTTTGACACTCGCTCTAATTGGGTGCACAGCCTGGCTCTGACCTTCAGTTCATCTTTATCAGAACTACAGATCCAAAGGAAACCACTGGGAACTATGGGTAGAGATAGTATAGGGAGTCACTAATAGTGTCTCTGGCATCAAAAAAGATCCAAGGCTTGAATTACCTGGGAAAGAGGAAGACAAAGTGTAGATCCGGGGTTGGAGTGTTAAGTCTGAAATTGCTGCACAGAGACCACCACTCACATACACAATAGGCAAGAGTGTTTTTATTTCAAGAAAGCAAGAAGTCTGTATGCAGGGTCTCAGCCACTTAAGAAATGTCAACCCCAGACAAAGGGCCCGAATTTTTTTTTTAATAGGAAACTAGGGGAATTATAGCAAATGTAAAAACTTTATTGGTGGGTGCTGGGGAAACTGCGTAGGTTGGTTTCTGACTAGCTGCTGTTTTAGTTTCACTATACTCGGTGGGGCCTTGTGTAAACTCCAGGGACCAATACAGCTCTGAGCTTAAACTCCCTTTGTCAGAGCCATCAGTGATTGACAGTCCATTCTCAGCAGCTCCTTCTGAAGAGCCCAGTCTGCTTCCCTGGGAAACCAAACTTTTACATTCTCAAGGTTTTTATATCTTTAACAGGACCTCTCAGAAATAGGTGAAATCAAAGGGCCTCATGGTTAGGGTCAGTGGTTAGTGAACATATGAACTTGGCCTCCAGAGATTTAAAAAAAATGAAATTTCCCCAATAATGAATTATTTAATAAATAATGAATATTTCAGATGATAAAAACAAGTTGCCTGGGGGTGCTGTGCCAGAAACATGCACAAATTGGTGCTTTTGCACAATGTGAGAAGTTACTGAATAAGGCAATCATATGTATAGTTAACTTTGTGTCAAGTTACACCAATTCCACTTGATAGCAGATAGCAGTCGGCATTTCTCTAGGCTCTGTGCAGCAGTTACCTGGCAATAGCGGGGACGGGGGCGGGGGAGGGGGTGCTGGCTGGCTTGCTATAACAGGCTGTTTGGCCACTCCTCACACTCTCTGCCCCTTCTCTCTCTTTCTCTCTCTTCCTCTCTGACCCCTTTCTCCACATGATCCTGGCTGGCCTCCTCCGCTCCCCTCTCCTCTCTTCTCTTCACGCCTGCTTCCCTCCCTCCCCAGCCCCTGCCTCTACTCCCTTCTCAATCCCCTTTCCCATGACCTAAATAAACTAGGGACGCCTCAGCATGGGTCCTCCTAGGCATCCTTCCCACCTCACTGTACCGTACTGTACTCTACGAAACATACCCTGGTCTTCTTAAAAACACAACGGTTGTCAAACACAAGTTGTTTTATTCTGACTTTGATTATTAATGTGATCGCATGTTACACATCACATACTAATCATACGCACATGCACACATGCACACACGCACACACACACACACGCGCGCGCGCGCGCACACACACACACACACACACTCATTAAGAAATAACTCCAAATGGGGGTTGGGGATTTAGCTCAGTGGTAGAGCGCTTGCCTAGGAAGCGCAAGGCCCAGGGTTTGGTCCCCAGCTCCGAAAAAAAAGAACCAAAAAAAAAAAAAAAAAAAAAAAAAAGAAAGAACTCCAAAAGGTTAAAGAAGCCCAGAGTTCAAGCAGCTCCAAGAAACCTCACTGGAGGCAGAGGTAGAGACAAGAAACAGACACAGGGAGCTGTTGCGGGTCGGACATTAGTGAGCCCAGGAGAACTACTAGAGGCTGCAGAGCTACTTTGGCGCCCTCAACATTTTTAAAATTTTTATTTATTATTACACTCCGGATTTTATTCCCCTTCCTGGTCCACTCCAACGGTTCCACATCCCATACCTCCTCCCCTCCCTGCCCCCTGTCTCCACGAGGATGTCCCACTCCCTACCTACCCCACTGAACCTCTAAATTTCCGGGGTCCTCCGGCCTCTCGAGGGTTAGGTGCATCTTCTCTGACTGAGCCCAGACCCGAGAGTCCTCTGCTATATGTGTGTTGGGGGCCTCATCTCAGCTGGTGTTTGCTGCCTGGTTGGTGAGCCTGTGTCTGAGAGATCTCAGGGGTCCAGATTAATTGACACTGCTGATTCTCCTACAGGGTTGCCCTCCTCCTCTACTTCCTCCGGCTTTTCTCTAATTCAACAGAGGGGTCAGCAGCTTCTGTTCATTGGTTGGGTGCACATATCTGCATCTTACTCTTTCAGCTGCTTGTTGGGCCTTTTGGAGGACAGTCATGATAGGTCCCTTTTTGTGAGCACCCCATGGCTTCAGTAATGGTGTCAGGTCTTGGGAGCTTCACTTGAGCTGGATCCCACTCTGGGCCTGTTGCTGGACCTTCTTTTCCTCAGGTTCTTCTCCATTTCCATCCCTGCATTTCTTCCAGACAAGAAGAATTATGGGTCAGAGTTTTGACTGTGGGATAGCAACCCCATCCCTCACTTGATGCCCTGTCTTTCTACTGGACAAGTTCCCTCTCCTCAGTGTAGGGCATTTCACCTCAGATGCCCTCCTTTGAGTTCTGAGAGTCTCTCACTTCCCAGGTCTCTGGGATATTCTGGAGGGTCCTCCCAACCTCCTCTCTCCAAAGGCCACCAGTTCCCATTCTTTTTCCTGGCCCTCAGCGCTTCAGTTCTTTTCCCCCACCCAATACCATATCATGCCCTCTCCCCTCACCCCATCCCCTTTTCCTCCTCTATCCCTCCCTCCTGCTTCAATTTTTCTTTAAGATTTATTCTTTCACCTGTTTGATTATGTTTTCCTGTAGTTCTTTCAGGGATTTTTGTGTTTCCTCTCTAAGGGCTTCTACTTATTTACTTGTGTTTTCCTGCATTTCTCTAAGGGAGTTCTTTATGTCTTTCTTAAAGTCCTCCATCATCATGATCAAATGTGATTTTAAATCTAGATCTTACTTTTCTGGTGTGTTTGGATATTCAGTGTTTGCTTTGGTGGGAGAATTGGGCTCTGATGATGCCATGTAGTCTTAGTTTCTGTTTTGAAATGTAAATAATAAATACCCAATTTAATAAAGATGGGGAAAAAAGATTTATTTATGTGTTATGTATACAGCATTCTGCCTGCATATGTGTCTGCAGGCCAGAAGAGGACACTAGATCTCATTATAGTGCAAGGGTCTGAAATTTGCTGAAGAAGACCCCAGACTCAGATATTATAATTCAAAAACAGAACGCTTATTTTGCAGAAACAACTAGCATGCTAGGGCCACCATCATTTCAGAATGGTGACCAGACAAAGACATTTGAGGCCCTTTTATAACAGAACTGCTTGATTGCTGAGATAGTATCAGACTTCTAAAATCTAGGGCACATTCCAAGGGATTACAGAAACCATTAACTGAAGGTCATAAAGAAAATACACACCACAGGACCACAGGTATAAAAACAGGAGATAAGAAACTGACTGGGTTTATCTATACAAAACTTCAAGGACAGCTTAGATACAGTCTTTAACTTCCCATGAATCTGTAAGCTAGCAACAAATGATGAATGTTTAACCAGATAATTGCTCCTAGTGGATATGCATGTAGACATTGTCCATTATAAACCTCTTATTCAGTTTATGAACTGAATTTCTTTGCAAACTCGTAGTGATCATTTTACCTCTGAGCACACACTCTGAAAGTTGTACAAGTGCTGAGAACAAAGTGCAGAGACAGGCCTCCCTCCCTTCTTCTTCCTGAGACTCCTAGAAGAGCAATTCCTTACTGAGAGATAGAACAAAGGCTACTTCACCTAGCCTCCCGCTGTTTTATTATGAGGTGCTAAACCAGAGATAGGAGCTTCTCACCTCAGAGCAACCCAGACAGAAGCAAAGTACCTTACACTTAGGATGGATAGCCTATAGCCTAGTTTCTGAGTGGAGACAAATTGGAATAAAAAGGACTTTTCAACAGATGGTTATGAGTTGCCTGGTGGTCACTGAGAACTGAACACAGGACCTCCAGAAGAGCAGACAGTGTTCTTAACCTCTAAGCCATCTCTCCAGCCCTCCAAATTTGTTCTTACCTTCTGCTGGAAAGCATTTCCCACCAGTTGGTCTTCGGTATTGATCTTCAGATATTGTCCATTTTCTTTTAAATTGGCACCTGTAAGTCAAGCAACTCTTTGACATTCAACAAAGAATTCATAAAGCAATGCCCTTGTGGCCATGGACCTAACAGATCCAAGCTGCTTGAGGGGAAAATGTAACCTGCTTATTGCAATATGACTCATTTTGTGGGCCTGGACTTCTAAAGAATCCCCAGTTGCTAGTCAACTGGTCCTCTAAGAATTCTTAGCTGTTCGAACTGCTTGACCCTATGGCCTTCAATATTGCTTGCCTCTTGGATTTCTGGGAACAGGAGAGGATATTAAAAACAACGCCTGCTGAGGCTGAGAGAGGGGGAGGCCGAGACAGGGTGGCTGGCAGAGTGAGAGGAGAATATGGTGGAGAAAGGTTAGAAGAAACGGTTGAAGAGACTGGGCTGGAAACCAGGAAGGGGGCTGGAAGGGAGTCAAGAACACTGGTTATTGTTGTAAAACAGTATCCATTTTATTAATGGGCCTAACTTGGCAAGGTAGAATAGGGAGGTTTAATTTCAAATACCCTAGAGCAAAAGGTAGGAAAAGGAGCAATGGATACTTTGTTTCAAAAACCCCATGTGGTGTTTGCTGAGGCTGTGGTGTGTTTTCAGCAGGTTTTTCTTTTTCTTGCTTTTCCTCATTTTAGGTTATTTTGTTTAAGAAAAGATTGAAATATTAGCTGAGCATCTGGGAAAAATACATGTGGAAATGGAAACGTGGAATAATAATAATAATAATAATAATAATAATAATAATAATAATAATAATAGAGGACATGGAAAAACAAGAGGGTTCCTTCCTCCTTCTTTCTGAAAAAGTAACAGAGTTGGCTGTGCAGCTAGAGAAATTGAGAGTAGAGGCAGACAAATTTTTGAAAAAATTGTCAAACACAGAAAAGGGAGAATAAATAGTTTAATTCCCAGAGACTTAACCAGAGTGAGAATTTCCCCCAGGTAGAAAGAGGGCAAGGAACTGTGTCAAAGGGCAGTCAAGTAGAAGAAATGGAAAAGCAGGAGAGTTAGACAAGACAGCTCCTTTGAGGAGACAGGATGCTAATTGAGACCTTGACATTTGAAAACGCAAATAGAGAATGCTGGAAGATTGTTTGGCCATTAAATGGCAAGGGTAGCACCTGTGGAACAGTAGGTTCGGGAGAGGATGGATACAGGTTCTAGTGTGTATAATGCCACACTAATTGGGCATAGTGCTTTAACTGGCATCCAAACATGTGCACAGGCAAACACCCCACAGATGTGCATACATGCATAACTATACACATAACGTTAAAAAATTTTAAATGTGTTATTTTTTAATTTGGGTTTATTTATTTTTATTTGCGTGTGTGTGTGTGTGTGTGTGTGTGTGTGTGTGTGTGTGTGTGTGTATGTCTTGTATGCTTCATATGTGCCCATAGGAGCCAGAAATGGCCATTAGATTGTCTGAAACTAGAGTTACAGGCAATTGTGAGCTACCTGGTGTGAGTGCTGGGAATTGAACTTGGGTCTTCTGCCAGAGCAAGTACTCTTGATTCAAGAAGCCAGCTCTCTACCTGTAATGTAGTAATTAATGTAGTAATGAATTACTACATTAATTCACTGTGGGGGGGGCATGGGTGCATGCAGGCCAGGTACATGTGTGCAGGTACAAGGACAGCTTACAGGAGTTGGTTTTTCCTTCCGCCACATGGGTCCCTGGGTTCAGATTAACATCATTAGGCTTCATGCAATCACTTTCACCCTCGAAGCCAGCATCATTGCAGGAAGCTGCATCACGTTTCTATTGCATTAGGCTGCTGAGCCATCAGTGCACACTTCTCCAGGAAACAAAAATTCAGAAGAAACAAAAAACCAGAAAAGCAAAATCAAGAGAGTTTGCACGTGGGACACCCAAACCTTTCTAACCAGGAGAGAAGTGATTGTCAGAAGCTTGGGTGTCCAAAAGAACCATATAGCGCACAAATAAAAGGGCCTGTGTCATTAAGACCTTTAGTAGTCTCTGCCCCAATCTCTGCCCAGGTTTACCAGTATAGAGAGACAACACACTAGTACTCCTCCCTGTCCACAGAAAAGCAGCAGCCTCATTACCCAAATCAGCCCAAACTTATGGAAGGTCCTGGAAAACTACTTTCTTATTCAGACATATGCTGCAATCAGTTCTGAGGAAGAGCAGAGCTGTCAAAAGGACCAGAACACTTCTGATTATCTGAAAATTATTCCCTAAGGCCAACATAAGAACCCCCTAAGCACCCAGTTGAAACCACTAAAACTGTGGCAGTTGATATCCCATCACTGAGTGGCAGAGCTCACACTTTCTGGCACCTGGGCCAGAAGGAAGGTTACCTGCTCCTCACAGGGTTAATGGAGGCAGTGAGAGGGAGCAAAAGCTCATGGAGTTCTGGGTCAGATGGCTTGAGATTCTTTTGCAGGGAGGAGTGTCTGGGAAGGAAAGGTTATTGGCTGAGCCTCCAGACCTTTAGGTACCTCATTATAATGAAGATATGTCTTGAGGGCGTTTGTTGCCTTGAGTGACTGATGGTCACAAATCTATAGAAGACTGTGGCTGCCTTTCATGGTCCCACAGTGCGTTATAGCCAAGGATACTAAGACTGCTCAGGCTCCATTTGCCCCCAGAACGCTGGGAGCCTCCGTTGTCTCCCGAGGAATCCAGATGTGCAAATGTGGTATCCAGTACTTAGCTGAGAACTTGACAAAGTGACAGGGGGTGGAAAGGAAAGTTAGTAGACAGGCAAAGAGTAGGCAGGCAGGGGGCTGGAGAGATGGCTCAGCAGTTAAGAGCATTGACTGCTCTTCCAGAGGTCCTGAGTTCAAATCCCAGCAACCACATGGTGGCTCACAGCCACCTATAATGGGATCTGATGTCCTCTTCTGGTGTGTCTGAAGACAGTTACAGTGTACTTATATACTTATATAAATAAATAAATCTCTTTAAAAAAAAGAGTAGGCAGGCAAAGACAGAGAGCAAAGAGCATTCAGCGATGGATGGGATTCATTTCTCTCCTCATTCAAGGAAACTAGTTCTGAAAAGAAAAGAGAAAATTGCCTTCAAGGAAACTGGAATGCTGACAAACATGGGGGTGGGGTGGGGAATTTTGTATCAAAAATTTCATGGGCTAATGGTATCACAGAGTGTCAGAGCAATTGCAAAGAGACATTTAGTGTGTCATTCACTAAGAAACAGTCCAAGGAAATTAAGGAGGCTTCTTTTCAGCACTTGAGAAATGTGAGTGCCTAAGAACTCCCTGAGATAAAAACCCAGTCAAGGGTCTAAAACCAACTCACACACTAAAGAGACACTCCAGGGATATCACAGTAGTTACTGTTCTCTCACTGGGGTAAAACGCCATGACCAAAAACCACTTATGAAAAAGGAAATTAACAGTGCCAAGAGAATTGTAGCAGGGAGCTATTGCAAGACCTGGATCTTGGCATGGAGATCTTGAGGCCAAGAGGCTTTGATTTCCAAGAGCCTAAGGCAAGGAGAGTTCAAGGTCATTTGGGACAAAACAAGCCCCAGATTCAGGCATGGTGGTACACACCTTTAATCTGGGCCACACCTTCTGCTGGAGACATACATAAAGGACATTGGAAGAAGGGTAACTCTCCTTTCCTCTCCTGCCTGCCTTGTGGGACTGAGCCACTGCTAGATCTTTGGACTTCCATTCACAGCTGCTTTTGGTCATTGTTGGAGAGTTGGACTACAGACTGTAAGTCATCAACCAATTCCCTTATTATATAGAGACTACCCATAAGTCCTGTGACTCTAGAGACCCTGACTAATACAAGGACTGTAGACTAATGACAGATGTGTCCCCCTTTCCTTGCACAAAGGGACACAGTTCTGCTGCCAACCCTTCCCTTGCTGTGTCTTAGATGCCAAATGAGTCTACTGGACCTCTGAAAACCCAGTTCACAACTGAGGAGTGGGACAGTCTTGGATGACATAAGCAGAAAGAAACGCAGGTTTCTTGGTGTACTTCTGAGTCCTGATCTGCACTAGCAGCTCCCGACACAGGGGAACTCTTTGTAACTAAAGTGAGGGGACTCTGAAGCATTCTCTAAAGAGAGACAAAAGGACCAACTGGTGTCCCTACAGGGTCACACATCTCCTCAGCATGCAACAATGAGGTCACAAAAACTGTTCTGAAGAATTAAATGATGGCACAGGGGTTAAGAGCACTGACTGCTCTTCCAGAGGTCCTGAGTTCAATTCCCAGCAACGGCATGGTGGCTCACAACCATCTTTAATGAGATCTGATGCCCTCTTCTGGTGTGTCTGAAGATAGTGACAGTGTACTCAAATACACAAAATAGATAAATAAATCTTTAAAAAAAGAAAGAAAGTTAAATGCAGGCACTCAAAAATAACATTTTAAAATGTATTTCCTAAAATCCTTTGTGGGAGAGGCACTTTTTTTTTATTGTAAAAGAAATGTTATTACAAGCAAACTTAAATTATATATTTTTTAGTATTTACTCATTTTTATTTCATGTGTGTATATGATTTTCTTTTTTTTTTCATCTTTATTAACTTGGGTATTATTTACATTTCGATTGTTATTCCCCTTCCCGGTTTCCGGGCCAACATCCCCCTAACCCCTCCCCCTCCTCTTCTCTATGGGTGTTCCCCTTCCCACCCTCCCCCCCAGCAATCATGTTCACTGGGGGTTCAGTCTTGGCAGGACCAAGGGCTTCCCCTTCCACTGGTGCTCTTACTAGGCTATTCATTGCTATGTATGCAGTTGGAGCCCAGGGTCAGTCCATGTATAGTCTTTGGGTAGTAGCTTAGTCCCTGGAAGCTCTGGTTGGTTGGCACTGTTGTTCATATGGGGTCTCAAGCCCCTTCAAGCTCTTTCAGTCCTTTTAAGATTCCGTTCTCAGTTCGGTAGTTTAATAATGACATTCGCCTATGTATTTGCTGTATTCTGGCTATGTCTCTCAGGAGAGATCTACATCTGGTTCCTGTCAGCCTGCACTTCTTTGCTTCATCCATTTTGTCTAGTTTGGTGGCTGTATATGTATGGGCCACATGTGGGGCAGGCTCTGAATGGGTGTTCCTTCTGCCTCTGTTCTACACTTTGCCTCCCTATTCCCTCCCAAGGGTATTCTTGTTCCCCTTTTAAAGAAGGAGTGAAGCATTTGCATTTTCGTCATCCTTGAGTTTCATGTGTTCTGTGCATCTAGGGTAATTCAAGCATTTGGGCTAATAACCACTTATCAATGAGTGCATACCATGTGTGTTTTTCTGTGATTGTGTTACCTCACTCAGGATGATATTTTCCAGTTCCATCCATTTGAGAAGGCACATTTTAATTAGAAAAACACCCCCCCTCCACCACCTGTCCCCCAATGATCCTTGTTTTTATATATACAGTCAAACTAAATACCAGGTGGCAATCTGATTAAGATAGTAGGAGGTACATATATGCTGAGTTTTGTCCCTTCCTTTCCTGAACAACTGTTAGAATAGCTTGGGGGAAAAAAATCCATTGTGGCAGTTAAGGATAAAAAGAAACACAACTGGGAGGAAACGAAGTTACGCAACAAAAAAGACAATGCTAAAATCTCTTATCAAGGCCATCACTGGAAAAGTATGCGTGTAAGCCTGGTACTGTGGAGGGAGAGGTTGACCCAGGAGAATTGTCATAATCCAAGATTATGTGACCTTGTGTCACCACAAAACAAAGCTGAAACTACCTATATCCTGGGAGAGGTGAGAGACATTTCTGTGTCTAGGAAGGAAGTGTAGCTAGACACTGTGTGTCTAATCGATATTCTATTGCTATCAAGAGACACCGCGACCACCAAGAGAACGTTTAATTGTGGCTGGCTTACAAAGGTTTAGTCTATTATCATAGCAGGAAGCTTGGCAGCACGTAGGCATGGGGCCTGAGAGGTGTGTGAGAATTCTACATCTGGAGCCATGGGCAGCAGGCAGAGAGACACTAGGGCCTGGCTTCAGCATTTGAAACCCCAAGTGACACACTTCCTCCAACAAGGCCACAACTACCCCAATAAGGATTTACCTCTTAATAGTGCCAATGACCAAGCATTCATAAATATGAATGTGGGGCGGGGGCGGGGGGAGGGGTTCCTGTGAAATAACATTTAGACAAAACTAATTAAAAAAACAAAAGAATAAAACCAAAATCGAAGGTGTGGCCTTGTTGGAGGAAGCGTGTCAACTAGGGGTGGACTTTGGGGTTTCGAATGCTCAGGCAGGCCTGCTGTCTCTCTTCCTGCTGCCTGTGGATCCAGATGTAGAACTCTCAGCTACCTCTCAGGCCCCATTAAGGGCTGGAAGTACTGTTGAGGAAATCTAGGACACGCAACAGATAATTTTGGGACTTGTTCAATTAACAGTATTTTCAAAATGAACACGAGATACCCGGAAAGGAATAATTTTGAGAAACAGAAATTTCAAAATAAAAGTAACTAATCATATACTCCATGACTTTCATCTTTTAGGATATTGTATGCCAAAATAAAGTAATGTACGCTAAAACTTTGTTATGCAAATTTGGAATTAAGAATTTTTTTTAATATAGATTAGGCATAGGCATTAAGGAAGAGAAAAGGGCTCTTGGGTAAAGGACAGTGCACACTCCGGCTCCTTAAGGGGAAAACACTTTTCCTTGTGTGCCAATTCCTCGATGACAGGGGTTTTTGATCCCCGGATCCGGCAGCTAACAAGTCAAAAGTTGACCCAGCAAATCTACACTTTGACATTCACATCCCCCAAGGGAGGGAGCTAGGGGTTGTTGGAGGCAAACCCAAACTCCGAAGACCTTCAGAAAATCATGCTGTTTCATATACGTGAAATGGTGTTGGGAGGGGAAGAAGTGTTGCCATGAGCTCTCCTGTGGCCAGAAAGCAGTAGGCTGAAGGAGGCGGCATGAGTAGACACAACCCCCAAAGCATCCTACGGAATATGCGAAGGGTCCTCTCCACACCAGCATCCATATACTTTCGAGCCTGGATTGAGAGCAAATACTCTCTCAGCACCTACTAGGCACAGGTCACATGACTTCAACCTGACCAATGAGGAGAGCCCACTCGACCTGGCTTGTCTGATTGGCTAAACTCTAGGCATGTGACCAATTGGACTTCTCAGGCGGCACAGTTGGAAGTGGGCGAGGGTTACTGAGGCAGTTGGTGTCTGATTTGTTATGTCGAAGGCGGAACTTTCTTTACAGAGACGCTAGCGGCAGAGGTGGCACCGAGGTGCATGTGCACTGAGCACGAAGTCAGGAGAGTCGCTCCCCGGTTTACTCATCCAGCACCTAGGTATTGTGTTGTCTGCTGCTGCCTGCCATTAGACTGCTTGTTCTCAGGGATCCCCTCACCCTGTCTTGTTTGCTGTGTACACCACATTGAGTTAGGTGTTACGACACCGACCCTTGTTCTTTCTGCATTCTGAGCCACCCAAGCCCAGGTGCAGCATACTGTTGATTGTCCTCAGTTGCTCAGGGACCCCAAATCCCCCTGCACAGCACTTTGTGGGCCATCGCAGGGAACCAGAGCACTGTCCTCTTCCACATCCCCAGGGTTCCTCTTTTATGTTCAGACTCCTCCAAATCCCCAGATGGCTGCACATGAGGGAAACACCGGTTGGTATTTTGTCTTTGTGAGACTGGAATGTCACATGTAACACAGTCATCTACAGTCCCATCTATTTTCCTGAGAATGACACTTGTTCTTATGACTGAATATGTGGCTTTTAACCCGGGTTCTTATGCATGCCGTATTCTTTATCAGTTTGCATACGTGGAACCATCCTTAAATTCTTGGGTGAACCCACTTCATGGATTGTTGTATTTGGTGTGAATATTAAGTGTTGTCATTAAGGATTTTCACATATATGTTTAAGGGAATTGACTTGTAATTTATTTTTCTGTTTATTGTGTCTTCGTCTACTTTTGGCAAAAGGGTAATATTGGTTTTGTGGACTATGTTGGGAAGTGTCCCTTTCTATTTTATGGAATAGCTTGAGGAACAAAGGATCATCTTGAAAGATCTAACAGAATCCATCCACGACTATATCTGGTCCCTTTTTTTAAATTTCTTTATTAATATTTCAGCCACATTGCTTGTCATTTATCTGTTTAGTTATTTGGTATGCCTTTGTTCATTTTTGGCAGGCCGTATGTGTTCCAGTTTTACAACTTAACGGAGTACAGGTTTACAAATTGTTTCCCAATGATTCTTTAGGTTTTAGTCTTACGTGCTGCCATCTTGCCTTCTTTAGTGTCTACTTTTATTAATGTGTGCCTTCCCCTCTTAGTTTGGGCAATGGTTTTTATCAGTTTTGATCATCATTTCAAATAACTGTCTCTGCTTCTTCGTCTCCTCCCGTAACTCTTTTGGTTTGCAGATCTTCGATGCCAGCTCTGATCTTTATCATATCTTGTCACCTACTGTTTTGGGTTCCGTGACCTTGGAGTAGATCACGGGGTTGGTTGTTTGATATGTCTCTGATTTTGTGATATAGGACTTTGTAGCTGTACACTTTCCTCCTAGACCCGTTTTTTTAATTTTAAATAATCTGCTTTTGTCAGTGTTGTCAGTGAAGTCCTCAAGCTCCTTGAAGGCAAGGGGAGGGAGGAGGTGACAATGCAGCTGGAGCTGGAGGCCAGCCCCTCTGAAGAGGTGACACTCACCGATCATTACATGATCCTCAGGACACTGGGCAAAGGCAGCTTTGCTGAGGTGAAGCTGGCCTGCCACCTCCACACAGGGGTTTGGGTTGCTGTCAAGGTCCTGGAAAGGGGCGAGAAGAACGACTCCGTTATCATGACTGAAATCGACATCATTAAGTCGCTGGACCACCCCAATATTATCAAGCTGTTCCATGTCATCGAAAGCCGAGAGCGCACCTACATGGTGATGGAACATGCTGCCGGGGGAGACCTGGTGAGCCACATCGAGAAGGTGGGCTGTCTGCAGGAGGAAGAGACCCACCGCATCTTCACACAGATGGTGCGTGCGGTCAGCTACTGCCACGAGAACAGCATCGCACACAGGGACATCAAACCAGACAACATCCTGCTGGACGGCAACGGGAGTGTCAAGCTGTGTGACTTTGGCCTGGCCATCAAAGTCACATCCGGGCAGAGGTTCAAGGGATTCTGTGGCACCCTTGAGTACTGTGCCCCGGAGATTTTCACTGATGTGGAGTACGACGCTCAGGCAAATGACATCTGGAGCATGGGAGTGGTTCTGTACACCATGGTGACAGGGCGCTTCCCGTTTGAGGCCAAGACCTATTCCCAGATGAAGGAGAAGATGCTGCACCCCAAGTACTCCATCCCTCCCATGCTCTCGCCGAACATTGCAAGCCTCATTGTGCAGCTGTTCACTGTGGACCCAGACCAGAGGCCCAAGATCTGTGACGTTATGCAGCACCAGTGGCTCAGGGGCGGTGAAGACCTTTCCAAACTGGCATCTTCCTCAGAGGCGTGCCCCAGCAAACCAGCTCCCAGCATTGTGGTGGCTATGTGGGCCATGGGTTACAATGCCAAGGACATTAGGGACTCTTTACGTGAAAAAAAATTCAACAACATCATGGCAACTTACCTAATTTTAAAACATCAGTCACCCTGGGGGGACGGCGGTAAGCATCAGATGAAGCCTGTGCAGCACGTTGCCATGACACCCGTGGGAGGTCCGCCCGCCTCCCATCTCCTCCTAAAGAGGGCAGGGAGCGAGTCTGCTCTTAACATCTTCACCCTGACAGCCAGATGCCATGTGTCTGACAATGCCAAGCTTTCAAGGAGGAAGGACTGCAAAAGTCCCAGCATGCCCGACATCCTGTGCTGCCAGCACATGAAAAATCTTCCTAACGCCAATCCCCGGCATGCTCCTGTGGCTGCCCGGCTCATGAATAGCAGCTTTTGGGAGACCAGCATGACCTCCAAGGGTGTGTCCTTAGGTAACACATCCTCAGAGGATATTTTTTCTGAGAAACGTTTGTCCTGCAGAGCACCCCAGAATGTGGTCACCGCTGTGGACAGCCCATGCACCCACACTATGCCATCTGAAAAGAACTCCGGGGAGGCGCCCTTGAGTGTGACCACCAGTGATGTGCATGAGACTGAGAGGCACGGGTCCCACTGGGAAACATCTTCTGGAGAGAAATGCTCAGGTGCCCAAGGACAGAGGGCAAAGGCAGCCTCTTCCCACAGTCTGCACCAAGGGTGGAAGAGGGTTAAAAGAAGGATGGGCAATTGCATGCGGAGACTGTGCTGTTGCCTGCCAGCCCAACAGACAAGCCAGGTTTTCCAGAAGAAAGTGACTCCAGTGGAGGGGAAGGCAACGGAGTCACACAAAGTGAGGTATGCGGGTGGCAAAGGTGGGACTAGGAGTTTCATTCATTATCTATGTATTTTTAATGTCATTTACAACTTGGCACATGATAACTGCTCCATTTATGGGGCATTCAAATTAACACCTCCATGAGTTCAGAAGGAACAACCCCGAAGCATCGCCCACCTGTGTAGGCTCAAAGTGTCAAGCAGCCAGCAGAGGATGAGGGTGAGAGGCAGCAGAGGCAGCAGGAAGGGGTTGGCTAAAGAGGTCACATGCTCAGTGGGGAGGACTCATGGCACGGGAGAGCTGTGGTACAGCATTGTGAGCAACGGTCAAGCCCTGTCACTTCGAAAGTCATTAAGAGAGTCTTCTTTATGTGTCTGCTTTTAAGCTTTGAGCCTCTGTGTACGTTGACACACGGGATTGGGGTCAGCCTGATAGAGACTGAGACAGCTTCACCAGGAGCCATATAGGAAGTTCTGGTGGCCAGAGGCCTCAGCCCTGCAGTGGAGCAGGTAAGCACACAGCTGTAGGTTTCTCTACAGGAAATAGGGCCTGGGGCTAAACTTCCACAGCATCCTGTTCTAAGCTAGAGTGAGTCAAAAGGATGGTCAAAGCTGCCTAGAGGCAAGAAGCTGGCTCCCTCTTCTCCCTTGGCGGAAAGGGGGGTTGGTAAGAAGAAGACTTTTGCTGAGACACTGGTCTTCCTGCTCTGCAGTTCTGTCGTTCCTTTTCAGGTTTCTGGCCCTGAGAGATGGTTTTTCACATGGGAGAGGAGGAACCTGTGATCCTAGGTTGATGGATGGACCTGTTGGGGTGAGTGGGGAGACAGGATGGTGTGTTGTTTTAGCCACATGGGGTTCCTGTACCCCAGCAGGGCTAAGCTTGGGAACCCTGATCTGTGCAGTGTCCCCAGGGACAGCTGCACCTCCTCACCTGGACTTCCTGTGGCTGCCGTTGCTTTTGGTACATGCCTCGTGTCCCTGATTTCCTCCCAGGCCAGCAGACCCAGCCAGCCCTGCTGCATGCTGGTCCAACGAATCAGGAAAGAAAGGGACGTTTGGTCTGAGGACTTTTAATTTATCACAGCCAAGCCTGTCTTTTGCCTAACAGGCAGTGTGCCAGCAAGCTGAAGAGAAAAAAATGTGTGTCCGTTTGGCTGGACCGCTGGGTTGGCGCTCCACTTCAGAATGGTGAGTAGGCCTCGCCGCCCCTGAGGCACAGAGGTCTCATGTGGCATTGTTGGTAGCTACTGAACCAAGCTGTATCCAGTGCTCACCTTTGGGGCTAGGCCTAGATAGATGGCAGGCAACCTTGACCACCACTGGTTTCAGCCAGCCATGTCAGCTGTGCGTCCTTTAGTGCAAACTGCCTGTAGTGTTGTAGGCACCTTCCTAGTGGAGCTCTTCTCCCTGTAATGGACAACTGCTGCCCACAGAAGCAAATGTGTGGACCATTCAGTGTCGTTAAGCCCACTAAGAACCGGCCTCTGGAAGAAGACAGGTTTCAGGGGTCTGGTCTAACCTTTTCACTGGCCTCAGTGCAAAGCAGGGAAGCATAAGGCAACTGAGGCCAGGCTCCTCCATCCCAGGCACAGCTGTCACCACCCCTGCCTTACAGAGAGGAGCAAATGTTACTGAGAGAAGGCAGTGGTGTAGCTTTGGAGGGACCCTGGGGCCATGCGGGCAGGTGGCAGGTAGCATATCTCCTCCCTGATCCTGACCATTGTGGAGGAGCAACTTGTGTTGACAAGAGTAAACAACTTCCCCCATGCACCTACATGACATGAGAGCCATTCTGCACCGTAAGGGTCTGCAAATCACTGAGGGAAGACCACAGACGCAGACAGTATGCGAAGACAAAGAACATTTAGTCTGCAGAAACAGGCATTCTTCAAAATGGCAACCCCAGACAAAGGCATGCAGGCCTTCTTACAGGGAACCAGGGGAACTCTCCAGCAGATTGGGTAGTCTCTAATATGATTGGTAGGGGCCAAACAGTGACATTAGTATAACTTTGATTGGCTACTACTATGTTAGTTCTTCTATATTTAGAGAGCAGGTTAAGTAATCAAAATTTCATTTCTGATTGGCTTGTGCCAGGTGGTCTGTATTCCTATGTCATGAACATCTAACCACAGGCTGAGTTAGGGCCGCCCAGCAGAGCAGGTCCATCTGGAGATAAGGTATTTCCCCATTCTTGTGGTTATCCCCAGGCTGTTCTTTGGGTAGGGGGTTCATTACCTTTTTCCCTGGGATTTATATGGTCAGTTCCTGGAGCTGGTGGCTTATAGCCTAGTTCCTGAGACTGGTGGCTTTCTTTGTGAAATCAGGCCTGGTCCTGAAATGGAGACAGATGGGGTTTCTGTTGTCCTTTTACCAGTGGCCACAAGCTCCGTCTTCTTTGGATTCCAGAGCCATGAACACAGGTGAGCCTCACAGCCTAGCGCAGGAAACAGAGATTCTGAACAGCTTGCTCATGGGGCCAGAGCAGGGTTAGGTCCGCAGGTACTCAGTCAGGCCTTTGGGCCACCAGAACAGTGGCGGTTCCAGGCAGGCCGAGTTCATGCCTCGAGACAGAGGGCTCTGAGCTGGCCTTGCTGGTGTATTAAAAAAAAAAGCAGAGAAGAAACCTATACCACCATTGTAGTCCCCTTTAACTCCAGTGCCATGTGTAACAAACTTGCTATTCTCTGCAGAGGCCATAGACTGAGAACGTGGAGAATGTGGGCCTTTCTGCCCTCTAATCCATTTGTATTGATTTCCCTTCCTTTTGTAAGTTCTTGGTCACTTCTTATAATGTAACATGTAGCCAAGCGTTTCTCGCCCTGAGGCTCTGTGCTCCCCACTCTTACCAGTGATAGTGGACAGCACCTCCCATCTTCCCTCTTACTGGGGAGACCAGCAAGTCATTTCCTGAGGCTCTGAGCAGCTCAGAGGGTTGTGGGTGATGACGTAGTCTCTCTTCCAGCATCCAACTAAAGACCAGAGCCTCCTCTCATTCACCACAAAATCTGGGGTCGGTGGCTAGGCCCCCTTGGGTGGGCTTCCCAGTGCCCCTGATTTGACCCTGTGTATATTTCCCAGTGCAGGTCACCCATGCCTGTCCGACCTCAAAGATGCTCCAGAAAACCTGCCTGAGCAGAATTAGAAAGTGAGCACACGTCTGTGCCTGGCCCCTGGACTGGGTCTCCTGAGGACAGTGACCATGGACCCACTGAGTTCTAGGTGCGAAAGCTAATGTGAAGAGGGAAACTTGGGGCCTGCAGGTACTCTCACCAGTGCCACATAGATGCAGTTTGCAATCACATGCTGTAGTCCTGAAGTAGAAACCCAACATAATTTGCATAAATTTGCATTAATACCACTGCAATGCAAGCCTGAGAGAAATCTAAAGGGCTCTAGACTCTTCGATGCCCTTCTTCTTTGGCAGCACAGTTGTTCAGGTGACAGATCTTTTGGATTTCTGTAGACTTAGCAGAATGACAGTCTGATGCCCAGTGTATCACATGGAGCAAGCAGCTAGGCTTAGACCAAGGAGAGATGGCAGGGGACAGAAGTGATCCCTCCAGATTGTGCACTTGTGTTTCCAGCACTTACCAAGAGCCTCAGTGATATTATGGAAAGTGCTAAGGGGAAGGGACAGAACACACCCGGCCATTGCCCTGTGAACACTGCTAGGCACCGGGTCTTGCAGGACACCCCACATAGCCCCAGCACCCACTGCTGGATGTCAGGCCCTGTGGGACTCCTCCACTTTTACCTTAACTGTTTGATGTCAGGGCATCAAAGACATACCTCCCTTTGCCAACTGCAGAACTTGGGAGAGTGTTCCCCAATCCCCGACCCCACCTTGCCCAAGAAGAGCAGCAGAGCTGGCTCTGCTTGCTGGAGTTGTGGGTGAGCTGGTCAGAGGGTATGAGTGTGGGAAAGCTGACCCAGCCTCTTGTCTGCCAGGTGGTGATGTGAGTGAGGGAGGGATGCCCTCCCCTACTCCTCACCTCTCCTCACCTATAGCAAGCAGGAGAGCTGGGCCAGCTTCTAGTCTGCTGCAGCACTTGGGAGAGTGGGACCTGTACCTCGCCTGGATATGACAAAAGAGCTGGCTCTGTTGGCATGGGGCACTGGTGAGGGTGAGCAGGGGAAATGTGGCTAGTACTAGAGGGTTGCCAGGAGAGCCCTCTGCTGTTAGGAGGACTAATGGGGTCTTCCAGAATAGCTGGGGTGCTGGGGGCATGTGGGGGAACAGGAAGGGTTGTAAGTGTAGGCATGGAACCACCAGGCTTGACAGACGTGCTTCATCCCAGAGAGGATGTTGGAGAAAGAAAAGATTGTGGATGGACAATGGTAGCTCCCTGGTCCCAGTCAGCCAGTGGGAGTCAGGGATAGAATCTCAACAAGAGAGGGTCAAGGGGAAGAGGAGATTGCACGATTCGCAGAGGTCCCCAATAGATCCCCTGCTGGAGTCATCTGCCTGAGCATTGTCTCAGCAGGGACCTTCCTCCACAGTCACTAAGATTCCCGGATCACTGAGCTGTCTGTGGAGAGGAGCCCCGCTTTCCCCACCTCTGAGAGTCTCTTTCAGAAATCCCTGGCAGAAAGCTCAACGGTGTTCTAGTTCTCTTATATTTTTGGTTGTGAGCCCAGCCTTTAACGGCTGAGCCATCTCTCCAGCCCGGTGTTCTAGTTCTCTACCCAGAAATGGATCAGTTTGTGTCTCCCTCCCCACTGTCCCAGTGCTGATGCTCACGGGAGGCAAGGCACCATCAAGGAGGGCCAGTTTCTGGAAGGGTCTCTGCGAAGGCAGCAGGTTTCAAATATTTTGACCTCGGCTCCTTCTGAGTGTCCCTTTCACACCCTCAAAGCTCCCTCCCTTTCTAGTCCAACACTGAGTGATCCTCCAAGCCTGGGCCCCAGAATCCTGGAGGGGGCCCCATGGCACACCCTACCCATGCTGCTGCTCCAGCTCCTCCCACAGGAAACAGCAAAGGGATAGGTTCAACAGCCCCACACTGCCTGACCCCACCATGGTCCCCACCATGGATGGGAGCTGTTCCCACAGCACCAGTGGGTAAGCCATCTCTCCAAAGCCTGTGCTTGCCATCCCTGCAGTGGCTGTGGGAGGTCGTAATGGAGTGGTGAATGAGAGGCATCAGGAGGTTCCTGGGGATTATCACAGCTGCTAGCCACCAGAATTAATCTGTGCGTCTTTTCTTTTAAGCTCCCAGTAATATAAAGGAATGACTCCCCAGGCAAGCCAAGTGCCAAGTGATACATAATTTTCTGGAGCTCACTGCTGTCTAAGCAGGATCACAAGGACCCCATTAAAGACAGCCAGGTCCAAAAGGCCAGAGACACCCATTCTGTCTCTGCTTAACTGTAAGAGCCAACGTGTTCCAAGCCAAATGCTTCTCTTTGAAGCCCCTGGAAATGAAAACCAGCTATGTCGGAACCTGCTAAAACCAATAACACTCCACACCCCTTCTCTGTTGTCAAAGTAGCATCAGGGAAGAGAGGCTTCCTGTCAAAGCCAAACGGAAGGCCAAGGGAACAGCCCAGAGTCCCAGGACTCCACCTTGAGAGTGATGTTTTCCCAATAGGTCTACTAATTCAAAACACTCTCCATTGTTTGGTTAGTTGATGTATCCTGCTGCTCTGTCCCTGGAGAATCAGATTCTCTTCAGCTAACTTATAAAGGAGGCACCTCCCTTCTGTGGGAAGGAGTGAGGGACTCTGGGCTACAGTTGATGTAACAACCCCCATCCTCACAGAGAGGACCCCACCCAGATGTTTTCTGCCTTTGCCAGTTGTCTACACTGTCCTCCCAGATCCGGAATGGTTCATTCAAATCCCCGAGACCCATAAACTTACAGAGCAAGTTCTAGGAACCTGAAGAAAAGACTCAGGGATCAACTGTTTCCCAGAACCATCTCTGAACCACCACAATGAGCTATCCCACCACACCCATGAACTGTGTTCACGGGACCTGCCTCCCATACAGGAAGAACCAGTCTAGGTCTTCTCATCTTTCTCCCAACTCTATGTCCATTAGCATCTTGAACTTCCCTATGCACTCAACTCATCTTGTCATAGGTTTTGTCATCCTCCTTGGTGACATGTCCCCAGGGCAGCCCAGAGCTGCTGCCTTCTCCCTCCACCCAGTCTTTTTCACTATCAAATTTGATTCCTAATAATTTAAAGGTGGCAAGGATTCAGGTCTCCTATGCTGATAGTCCAGGCTTACATTCTGAAGCTGTCCCTGCAGATCAGGACAGTAACCATGCTTCTTTACTAAGGTCCATGAAGAGAAAAGGAAAGGACAGAGAGAGTCACCAGAAATCCAGCCACAGCTTGGTGGAATTGGAAAGTAAACAGCTCCAGAATGAGGCAAACCATATTCTGCTGTGGGGGAGAGGTGGAAAGCTGAGAGAGGCACTCCATAAGGGGTTGTGGCAGATTCGTAAGAGCCTTGGGGGTAGCTCCAGTGATGCAATCATGGTATTAGCGATTGTGGTTCGTGTTGTAAAATTCTTCCTTGTATATGCAGCCTGCTGGCTTCACTGATGCTGTTCTCCATTAGACCTCGTTCTTCTCCACTAGACCTTGTTCTCCCTTCGACCTCAAGCTCTGCACCCTTCCAGTAGAGGTATGCTCTTTGAACATTTTCACAACGTCTATTCATCCTCAACAAAACTCAACCTATATTTAGGGGAACATATGATTCTAAGAGACGGAAGAGGGAGGATAGGGTGTTTGAAAAGTAGGGTCTTTCCAGAAGATCCATGCATCCTCTTGCCATGCGAATCCCATTCTTTTTTTTTTTTTTTTAATTAACTTGAGTATTTCTTATATACATTTCGAGTGTTATTCCCTTTCCCGGTATCCGGGCAAACATCCCCCTCCCCCCTCCCCTTCCTTATGGGTGTTCCCCTCCCGACCCTCCCCCCATTGCCGCCCTCCCCCCACCAGTCTAGTTCACTGGGGGATCAGTCTTAGCAGGACCCAGGGCTTTCCCTTCCACTGGTGCTCTTACTAGGATATTCATTGCTACCTATGAGGTCAGAGTCCAGGGTCAGTCCATGTATAGTCTTTAGGTAGTGGCTTAGTCCCTGGAAGCTCTGGTTGCTTGACATTGTTGTACATATGGGGTCTCGAGCCCCTTCAAGCTCTTCCAGTTCTTTCTCTGATTCCTTCAACGGGGGACCTATTCTCAGTTCAGTGGTTTGCTGCTGGCATTCGCCTCTGTATTTGCTGTATTCTGGCTGTGTCTCTCAGGAGCGATCTACATCCGGCTCCTGTCGGTCTGCACTTCTTTGCTTCATCCATCTTGTCTAATTGGGTGGCTGTATATGTATGGGCCACATGTGGGGCAGGCTCTGAATGGGTGTTCCTTCAGTCTCTGTTTTAATCTTTGCCTCTCTCTTCCCTGCCAAGGGTATTCTTGTTCCCCTTTTAAAGAAGGAGTGAAGCATTCACATTTTGATCATCCGTCTTGAGTTTCGTTTGTTCTAGGGATCTAGGGTAATTCAAGCATTTGGGCTAATAGCCACTTATCAATGAGTGCATACCATGTATGTCTTTCTGTGATTGGGTTAGCTCACTCAGGATGATGTTTTCCAGTTCCAACCATTTGCCTACGAATTTCATAAAGTCGTTGTTTTTGATAGCTGAGTAATATTCCATTGTGTAGATGTACCACATTTTCTGTATCCATTCCTCTGTTGAAGGGCATCTGGGTTCTTTCCAGCTTCTGGCTATTATAAATAAGGCTGCAATGAACATAGTGGAGCACGTGTCTTTTTTATATGTTAGGGCATCTTTTGGGTATATGCCCAAGAGAGGTATAGCTGGATCCTCAGGCAGTTCAATGTCCAATTTTCTGAGGATCCTCCAGACTGATTTCCAGAATGGTTGTACCAGTCTGCAACCCCACCAACAATGGAGGAGTGTTACTCTTTCTCCGCATCCTCGCCAGCATTTGCTGTCACCTGAGTTTTTGATCTTAGCCATTCTCACTGGTGTGAGGTGAAATCTCAGGGTTGTTTTGATTTGCATTTCCCTTATGACTAAAGATGTTGAACATTACTTTAGGTGTTTCTGAGCCATTCGGCATTCCTCAGCTGTGAATTGTTTGTTTAGCTCTGAACCCCATTTTTTAATAGGGTTATTTGTCTCCCTGTAGTCTAACTTCTTGAGTTCTTTGTATATTTTGGATATAAGGCCTCTATCTGTTGTAGGATTGGTAAAGATATTTTCCCAATCTGTTGGTTACCATTTTGTCCTAACCACAGTGTACTTTGCCTTACAGAAGCTTTGCAGTTTTATGAGATCCCATTTGTCGATTCTTGATCTTAGAGAATAAGCCATTGGTGTTTTGTTCAGGAAATTTTCCAGTGCCCATGTGTTCTAGATGCTGCCCTAGTTTTTCTTCTATTAGTTTGAGTGTATTTGGTTTGATGTGGAGGTCCTTGATCCACTTGGACTTAAGCTTTGTACAGGGTGATAAGCATGGATCGATCTGCATTCTTCTACATGTTGACCTCCAGTTGAACCAGCACCATTTGCTGAAAATGCTATCTTTTTTCCATTTGATGGTTTTGGCTCCTTTGTCAAAAATCAAGTGACCATAGGTGTGTGGGTTCATTTCTGGGTCTTCAATTCTATTCCATTGGTCTATCTGTCTGTCTCTGTACCAATACCATGCAGTTTTTATCACAATTGCTCTGTAATACTGCTTGAGTTCAGGGATAGTGATTCCCCCTGAAGTCCTTTTATTGTTGAGGATAGCTTTAGCTATCCTGGGTTTTTTGTTATTCCAGATGAATTTGCAAATTGTTCTGTCTAACTCTTTGAAGAATTGGATTGGTATTTTGATGGGGATTGCATTGAATCTGTAGATTGCTTTTGGTAAAATGGCCATTTTTACTATATTAATCCTGCCAATCCATGAGCATGGGAGATCTTTCCATCTTCTGAGGTCTTCTTCAGTGTCTTGAAGTTCTTATTGTACAGATCTTTTACTTGCTTTGTTAAAGTCACACCAAGGTACTTTATATTATTTGGGTCTATTATGAAGGGTGTCGTTTCCCTAATTTCTTTCTCGGCTTGTTTCTCTTTTGTATAGAGGAAGGCAACTGATTTATTTGAGTTAATTTTATACCCAGCCACTTTGCTGAAGTTGTCTATCAGCTTTAGTAGTTCTCTGGTGGAACTTTTGGGATCACTTAAATATACTATCATATCATCTGCAAATAGTGATATTTTGACTTCTTCTTTTCTGATCTGTATCCCCTTGACCTCCTTTTGTTGTCTGATTGCTCTGGCTAGAACTTCAAGAACTATATTGAGTAAGTAGGGAGAGAGTGGGCAGCCTTGTCTAGTCCCTGATTTTAGTGGGATTGCTTCAAGTTTCTCTCCATTTAGTTTAATGTTAGCAACTGGTTTGCTGTATATGGCTTTTACTATGTTCAGGTATGGGCCTTGAATTCCTATTCTTTCCAGGACTTTTATCATGAAGGGGTGTTGAATTTTGTCAAATGCTTTCTCAGTGTCTAATGAAATGATCATGTGGTTTTGTTCTTTCAGTTTGTTTATATAATGGATCACGTTGATGCTTTTCCGTATATTAAACCATCCCTGCATGCCTGGGATGAAGCCTACTTGGTCATGGTGGATGATTGTTTTGATGTGCTCTTGGATTCGGTTTGCCAGAATTTTATTGAGTATTTTTGCGTCGATATTTATAAGGGAAATTGGTCTGAAGTTCTCTTTCTTTGTTGGGTCTTTGTGTGTTGAAAATTGATTTTATTTGATATTAGAATGGCTACTCCAGCTTGCTTCTTCTGGCCATTTGCTTGGAAAATTGTTTTCCAGCCTTTCACTCTGAGGTAATATCTGTCTTTGTCTCTGAGGTGTGTTTCCTGTAGGCAGCAGAATGCAGGGTCCTCGTTGCGTATCCAGTTTGTTAATCTATGTCTTTTTTATTGGGGAGTTGAGGCCATTGATGTTGAGAGATATTAAGGAATAGTGATTATTGCTTCCCGTTATATTCATATTTGGATGTGAGGTTATGTTTATGTGCTTTCATTCTCTTTGTTTTGTTGCCAAGACGATTAGTTTCTTGCTTCTTCTAGGGTATAGCTTGCCTCCTTATGTTGGGCTTTACCATTTATTATCCTTTGTAGTGCTGGATTTGTAGAAAGATATTGTGTAAATTTGGTTTTGTCATGGAGTATCTTGGTTTCTCCATCTATGTTAATTGAGAGTTTTGCAGGATACAGTAACCTGGGCTGGCATTTGTGTTCTCTTAGGGTCTGTATGACATCAGTCCAGGATCTTCTGGCCTTCATAGTTTCTGGCGAGAAGTCTGGTGTGATTCTGATAGGTCTGCCTTTATATGTTACTTGACCTTTTTCCCTTACTGCTTTTAATATTCTTTCTTTATTTTGTGCGTTTGGTGTTTTGACTATTATGTGACGGGAGGTGTTTCTTTTCTGGTCCAATCTATTTGGAGTTCTGTAGGCTTCTTGTATGCCTATGGGTATCTCTTTTTTTAGGTTAGGGAAGTTTTCTTCTATGATTTTGTTGAAGATATTTACTGGTCCTTTGAGCTGGGAGTCTTCACTCTCTTCTATACCTATTATCCTTAGGTTTGATCTTCTCATTGAGTCCTGGATTTCCTGTATGTTTTGGACCAGTAGCTTTTTCCGCTTTACATTATCTTTGACAGTTGAGTCAATGGAATCTTCTGCTCCTGAGATTCTCTCTTCCATCTCTTCTATTCTGTTGGTGAAGCTTGTATCTACAGCTCCTTGTCTCTTCTTTTGGTTTTCTATATCCAGGGTTGTTTCCATGTGTTCTTTCTTGATTGCTTCTATTTCCATTTTTAATTCCTTCAACTGTTTGATTGTGTTTTCCTGGAATTCTTTCAGGGATTTTTGCGATTCCTTTCTGTAGGCTTCTACTTGTTCTCTAAGGGAGTTCTTCACGTCTTTCTTGAAGTTCTCCAGCATCATGATCAAATATGATTTTGAAACTAGATCTTGCTTTTCTGGTGTGTTTGGATATTCCATGTTTGTTTTGGTGGGAGAATTGGGCTCTGATGATGCCATGTAGTCTTGGTTTCTGTTGCTTGGGTTCCTGCGCTTGCCTCTCGCCATCAGCTTATCTCTAGTGTTACTTTGTTCTGCTATTTCTGACAGTGGCTAGACTGTCCTATAAACCTGTGTGTCAGGAGTGCTGTAGACCTGTTTTCCTCTCTTTCAGTCAGTTATGGGGACAGAGTGTTCTGCTTTCGGGCGTGTAGGTTTTCCTCTCTACAGGTCTTCAGCTGTTCCTGTGGGCCTGTGTCTTGAGTTCACCAGGCAGCTCTCTTGCAGCAGACAAGTTGGTCTTACCTGTGGTCCCGAGGCCCAAGTTTGCTCGCGGGGTGCTGCCCACGGGCTCTCTGCGGTGGCAGCAACCAGGAAGACCTGTGCCGCCCCTTCCGGGAGCTTCAGTGCACCTGGGTTCCGGATGGCCTTTGGTGTTTTCCTCTGGAGTCCGAGATGTATGTACAGAGAGCAGTCTCTTCTGGTTTCCCAGGCTTGTCTGCCTCTCTGAAGGTTCAGCTCTCCCTCCCACGGGATTTGGGTGCAGAGAACTGTTTATCCGGTCTGTTTCCCTCAGGTTCCGGCGGTGTCTCAGGCAGGGGTCCTGCCATTCCTGGGCCCTCCCCCACGGGAGCCCAGAGGCCTTATACAGTTTCCTCTTGGGCCAGGGATGTGGGCAGGGGTGGGCAGTGTTGGTGGTCTCTTCCGCTCTGCAGCCTCAGGAGTGCCCACCTGACCAGGCGGTGAGGCCTCTTTCCCAAGGGGTCTGGGAGCAGAGAGCTGCTGCGGGCCGGGATCCGCGGGCGTGGGACCTCCGGCAAACACAGGATGTGCCCGGTCCTAGATGAACTCTGCCTCTGTGTGTTCCGATCTCACCAGGCAGCTCTCTTGCAGCAGACAAGTTGGTCTTACCTGTGGTCCCGAGGCCCAAGTTTGCTCGCGGGGTGCTGCCCACGGGCTCTCTGCTGCGGCAGCTGCGAATCCCATTCTTTAGGAAGCAATCCTGTGTGTCCCACCACTGCAGTGTCGGATATCTGCGTGATAACCTCATTTCCAGTTACCTGTCCTGGAAGCTCCAGTTCATCAAGGAACCCACATAAATTTAGCCCACAGGATCCAAATCAGAAGTCACTTTTCTTTGGATTAGATAGTGTCCAGTTCTTTCACTGTAAGTAAATACTTGACAGACATATATTGTCTTCTCACCTTAAGATTTGAATCTGAAGTAGATCCTCCTACTTCAAATTAAGCAGAAATCCCCCATAGGGGTGCCTTCTCTTTGGAGGTTTTAGTCAATTCCAGATGTCACCTGAGAAGAATAATCATCGTAAGCCCAGCCCTTGTCAACCTGACACAGGATCAAATCTCTATGTCATGAAGAATTTCCAAGTGAAAAAACAGCCAGATCATATTGAACCAGCTCATAACTGTACCTAACAGGATATAATTATCCATCATATAACCACAAACACAGTATAAATTTAGGATAGGTGGCAATGTCCCTGGAGGGACATTCTCTTAGTATCTCACATTTAAATATGATAACCATTGATAGTCTTTTTTTTTTCTTTCTTTTTTTCAGAGCTGGGGACCGAACCCAGGGCCTTGTGCTTGCTAGGCAAGCGCTCTACCACTGAGCTAAATCCCCAACCCCTGATAATCTCTTAATTGATGTTATATCACATGATAAAGACATTGAAGAAAGAAAACACAAATATCTGTACAAACACACCCATAACAACATAGAACAGAAACTCTCATGTCAATTTTAATTCTCTTTTCTGCAACTGGTCACGTGGCCTTAGGTGATGATATTTATAGGTATCTTCCTCCATCTACTCCTCATTCTGTATTCCTCCACCCTTGGCAAGCATCGCAGCAGGCCTTGGCTCTTTTCCTGGAAGAGTGACCATACCCATTCTTGTCTGGCCTTTGCCTTTTGCCATCTTGTCTCCATTAGGCTGTTGTAGTCAAGCAAACTCTGGATACCTTTTTAAACTGTACAAAGTTGCATATTAAACCTAGAATCTTTTTTTTTTTCTTTTCTTTTTTTCGGAGCTGGGGACCGAACCCAGGGCGTTGCGCTTGCTAGGAAGCGCTCTACCACTGAGCTAAATCCCCAGCCCCTAAACCTAGAATCTTAACTCAGAGGGCCCACACCTGGCTTATTTTCCTTCCACCATCATCCCACACCCTTAAATCCTTTCCGACACTTATTGCCCAGCCTTCTGCATGAATGAATTAACAAACTTAGGCTCCTTTGTAGTGTAGTGTAGTGCACATCCTCATGACCTACACTTCCTACCTTTCTAGGAGCTGGCTTTATGTTAAATATGGTTAGAAGTCCAGAGGCAGAGGTTAGAAGTTGGGCCTGGGGGGACATCAGTACTGTCATACCTGACATTTCCTTAAGAGAAGTCACTGCTGGTTTAGAAGACAATGAAGGATTAATTTCTTCAGGTGAAGACTGCATTATTTTAAGGGATGGGGCTGTGGGTAAAGAGCCTGTTTCCTCAGATCAGGTACACCCCTGAGAATCTGAGGGGTCAAACGTCTCATCTTCACTAGGATCTTCCTATACACCCACATTCCAAGCTTTGGATATCATTGTTCACTGGTCAATGCCCTTACCTTAATTCTGAAAACTTCCAAAGTTGGGACTTGAATTCTTGCTGTAATTCAGCCAACTTTTTAACGAGTGCTTGGGTTTGATTTTCTGCAGCTTGAGCTCTGTGACTGTTGGGGAGAAGATGCTCTTCCAAGGTACACGTGGAATCCTTGAGACTGTTATGTGTATCTGGAGCTGGTCAGTCTTATCACTGAGTTCACTTGGATCATCATGGGGCTTATCCCTGTCATTTGTCAGTTTATCCAGAGATGCTAAGAGCAACCAACCATCTCCACTGTTGTCCTTACTTTCCACAAACTGTCAGAAGTCTTATCCCCACAGTCACTGTGGCCACCTTCAACTGGTGAATCAGGATAATCAGACGCATTTATCTCCTTACGTTTGTAGTATAGTTCACACCACAGGCTTTTGGTATTCTCGGAGATCCTGGGAGAGGCTTCAGTAACTCTATGTATTGGCAAATTGGAAAGTCTGTTCCAGGTACTTAAAGGATTTGCTCATATGCTTTTGTTCTAGAACCACACTTCTGGCACCAAAATGAATATATCTATCTCTCTTTAACTGTCTATGTATCCATGTATCTGTCTGTCTTGTCTGTCTGTCTGTCTATCTATCTATCTATCTATCTATCTATCTATCTATCTATCTATCTATGTATCTAGGACTTATTTGACTGACATGGTCTGTGGTCCAGTTAATCCAACATTGGCTGGCTATGAATGGAATGTCCTAGGGTCCATCAGTTACTCAGTCCATAAGACTGTATGTTTCAGCTGGTCCTCAGTGTGTGCTGGAATCCAGAGGTAGGCTGTAATGCCAGTGAAAGTTTGTACTTACTAGCAAGGGAAGAGCAACCAAGTGAAGGTCAAAAGCTTCCTTCGTCCATGTTTTTATATTGGTTTCTAGCAGAGGACATGACCCAAATAGATCTGGATTAAAGATATGTATCAAAGGTGTATCTTCCTGCCTAAAAGATCTGGATTAGAAGTAGATCTTCTTCAGTGCCTAGCCCAGTCACCATCAGAAAGGCTTCCTCAGGCAGCTGATGGGAGCAGATGCAGAGACACACAGCAAATGTGAAGGAGAGTAAATTGGAGATCTCCATTGGGGCAATACATTGAGCTCCACAGAGACAGCACCAGGGCAAGGAGAGCCATATGGGCACTGGGTGACTCTGTAACTCGCAGAGGGAAATCAACTAAACACAGGCAAAGGAGATAAGTGGAGAGGCAAAATGTCCTCATATACATTCTTTGTGCAAACCTGCAGGGAGGAGAACAAGAGGAAATACCTGGATACTTCTGTCAACTCCTCAGAGTTCTCCAAGAAGTGCTCAGAGAGGTGGAAGACCATGCGTGCCAAAGAAAAGGGAAAATTTGAAGATATGGCAAAGGCTGACAAGGCTCATTATGTAAGAGAAATGAAAACCTACATCCCCTTTAAAAGGGAGACCAAAAGAAGTTCAAGGACCCCGGGTCTCTTTTGGCCTTCTTGTTCTGTTCTGAGGACTGCCCACAAGTGAAAGGCGAGCATCCCGGCTTATCCATCGATGTGGAACAGCACTGCCGCGGATGACGAGCAACTCCATGAGAAGAAGGCCGCCAAGCTGAGAGGAGAAGTGTGAGAAGAGCATTGCTGCTTATACAGCTGGAGGAAAACCTGATTCAGCGGGAAAGGGCGTGGCCAAGGCGGAAAAGAGCAAGAGAAAGAAGGAACAGGAATCCGATGAGAATGCAGAGGATGAGGAAGAGGAACGAGTTGGTTCTTGAGCATCTTTTCTTGTCTGTAAAGCATTTAACTGCCCTGTAAACAACTCACTCCTTTTAACGAAAAAAATTGAAATGTAAGGCTGTGTGAGATTTGTTTTTAAATGGGACGGTGTCTCTTTATGTATAATTAACACACTACGAAATGTGTCTTTACATAGCTCTATCTTGGAAGTATTTTCAGTAGCCATTAACTTTGCCTGGTATAGTCTGGGGGTTGTAAAATGACATGGGAATTTAAAGTAGGTTATTTTTTGTCTTTGTTTTTTTCTTTTGTTTTCCTTTTTTCTTTTTCATCTTCAGTTGGATAAAGATGGAGACCGGAGGAATAGCCAGGTAATTCCTACCCCAGCTTTAATGATCGACACCATTAATGACTGTCTGCTATGCTTGCAGACAGAAACCCAACAACTCTCCTGAGACGTTTTATCCAGCACTGGGCTGAGGATGCACAGAGACCCACAACCTGACATTACGTGGGGCCTGGAGAGTCTCGTGGAAGAGTCAGGGATAGGAGGGGCCAAGGACACCACAAGGAGGCTCTACAGCGTCAACTAACCTGGGAACATGGGGGTTCATAGAGGCTGGGCTGCCAACCAGGAAGCATGCAGGAGCTGGACCTTGACATGTGCAGTTTGGTCTTCATGTGAATCCCCTCACAAGTGGAGGAGGGCCTGCCTTGGTCTCTGCCATTGGATCCCCTGTCCTGTGCTTGGACTGCCGGGTTGAGGCTTGGTGGAAGGGGATGTACCTAGTTCTGCTGGGTCTGGATATCGAGGGGGCTCCCCTTCTCTGAGTAGGGGGAAGGATGTGTGACGATGGAACGAAGAGGAGAGGAGGGAGGGGGGCTGTGACTGGGATGTAAAGTGAATGGAAAAGGCAATAAATTATTGGAAAAAAAAGAGGAAAGAGCCCAAGTAATTAAGTTACTTTTCTTAATCCCCTGTTGCTATCAGCAGGAGTCAATTGTCAGAAGCCATCAGCTTTTGGCTTCAAGACAGCAACAGATAATTGATTGCTAGAAGCCATCAAGTTCCTAGGCACCAGAACAGCAAGAGAAAGTTAGTGGCCAGAGGTCATCAGCCTCTTATCTCTGCCTTACCTCAGTACCTAAATTTGAGGGTATGATCCTGACACTCCCCCTCCTCTGTAGAAGAGCCTTAACATTTGATGACACACCTGTGTACACACACACACACACACACACACACACACACACACACACACACACACACACACACAGAGGTACAATATGTTTTTGTGGAGAACATGTAGGCCTCAATGGGTTTACATGTGTAAGAGGTTTGCATGAAATCTGAATGGGCCCTCAAGACGTTGACCCTGGTGGTTCTGGGCACTGATCTGTATTGGCTAAATAATTAATTATTCATGACCAAAGAGTTCTTATGAATTTTGACTTTGGGTTCTTTTTTTTAAAAGATAGATTTATTTATATATTATTTATTTATATATTATTTATTTATATATTTATTTATTATTATAAGAGACATACCAGAAGAGGTCATCAGATCTCATTACAAATGGTTGTGAGCCACCATGTGGTTGCTGGGATTTGAACTCAGGACCTCTGGAAGAGCAGTCAGTGCTCTTAACCACTGAGCCATCTCTTTAGCCTATGGGCTCTTTATGTTCGGATACAGAGATGTCTGTATCTTAGGCGTGTACATGACCTTTCTACCTTGTATGGTCATGACATATAGGTGTCAAGTGCTCATGTGGTGGGTGGATGTCTGAGGAGAACATAACCTTCATGGTGTGTCATCTGTATGGACAGTAGTTATAGAATTATGCTAGGTCTTTGACAGGAAGTTAGGTGAGCTAAATCTTCCCTGTCAATTACCCGAGACTCATCTGGGCAATCCTGCATCCTGTGTGGAACACCTTTGCAGACAGGGACTTCCATCTCCTCCGCCCCAGACTGTAGAAGTTGGCAGAACCTGCATGCCCACTGCCATCTTCCCTCTTTATGTTGGGTGGGGACTGTTGGGTATCCACAGATCATCTGTGACGTTGGTTGTGAACCAGCATGTCTCCATGGAACCTGAGACCCCAGGAACTAGACAGGACCTCCAAAGGACCATGATACTATCAAAGGTTTTACACTCTGTTTGATGAGCAGCATTTTCATGGGGTGAGGGAGTCCTGTGTAGAGAAAAGGTCCCCCCCCCCCTCCGGAGCTGGGGACCGAACCCAGGGACTTGCGCTTCCTAGGCAAGCACTCTACCACTGAGCCAAATCCCCAACCCCAGGTTTGTTTTGTTTTTTTTATCTCTGTTGACTCAGGATACCGCCAGCTTTGTGTAGCTCAGATCATTTTTGTGTCACCTAGGTCTCACCTGTTTCTGTATTCCAAAGCAATGTTGACCTGTGAGGAGTGTTGCTTCTCAATGTGGCCACAGTTGACCTCATATCCCACGTTGTTCTGAGTCTAGCTCCTGGATACTGAGCCTCCTAATGATGACTGCATTTTGGGCTAGTAACGAGGGGCAGAGACTGAAGCAGGTTTAACCCACGCAGGTAGTTCTGACTCCCATAGTAAATGTCTGTCAAATCACCACACAAGAGTTTCTGTTTTAAAATAGTTTTATTTTTAAGATTATGGTGTAATGACACAGTATTCTCCCTTCATATCTATCCTACTTACTGCCTTACTCTTTCAAATTCATCTCCTTTGGTTGCATGCACCCTGTGTGTGTGTGTGTGTGTGTGTGTGTGTGTGTGTGTACTTGCATGTATATCTGTATATTACCTGTATATAAACCATGTGGTTTCTAACTTTTAGTTTATTTGTGCGGTGGATTTTTTTAAATTTTTTTTGTGTGTCATTTATTTATTTATATGTTCTTTAATTGTTTTATTTATCCAGAGGATTTTTTTTTCAGAGCTGAGGATCGAACCCAGGGCCTCGCTCTACCACTGAGCTAAATCCCCAACCCCTGTTTTATTTATTTTCACTTAAAATGTTGCTGCCCTTCCCAGTACCCCCCACCTCCATGAGTTCTTCATACCAGTTTCTTCTCATTCTCCCACCCCCACCCCACGTAGGTGGATTTCAGTTATTGATTGATGTTGAACCATCCCTGTATCTCTAAGATAAAGCTAGCTTCATCATGAGGACCTTTTTGATGAGTTCTTGAATTCTACCTGTATTTTTGCAGAAGTTTTGTGTTGCTGTACGTTGGCCTATAATTTTCACTTTTTTCTTGTTCTTTGTCTGGCTTTCATTCAATTCTAGGAATTTAAAACAAATTTCCTGATTTGTCCTTTACACAATTTCTGTAGTATGTTGTTTGACATTCATGACTTTGTATACTTTTATTTTCTTTTAATGCATGGGTGCTGAGGTCCAGCCTCGACACAGGATCAGAGTTCTCAACTGGAAGCAGGGATATCTGGAAGGCCCATAATAAATATACACAAACTACTCTTTGGGTACAAACTGGCAGGCAATTTCAAGGCTTAAAGTTACTCCTCCCGCCCCCCCCCCCCCGTGCTTTCTCACTCACTCACTCGCAGCTTGAGGCTGCACGCACTCTGCATTCTCTTGTGCACTCTGCTTTTCTCCTTTTTTTGAACTCCTACACTCATGCGCACCTCTGTTCCCCTTTCACTTCATACACACCTCACACACACTACATGCACTCTCCTTTCACTCACACACACTTCTTCACACACACCTCACATTCTCTCTTCACTCACTCTTCACATGCTCTTTGGTCTCTAGCCTTTCTCTTGCCCCAGTCTTTTATTGATAATCCAAAGCAGGTATTAAAAAGACATTGTATAATCATTGCCAAATTCAAAAGAATAACCACATCCCACAAAGAATTAAGAATTGCAGTTGTTTCCCAAAGTTTCAAGCTCCCCGCCCCAGACCTGTGGCCACAATAATAATAATTGCAAACTTATTATTTAAATTTTAACTTTTAACTTATTACACTTCAGAGCTCAAAGCTCCGAGGTCAGCTACTTGCATTTCCCTTAACTCAGTAGTTTCGCTAGCACACAATGACTCTTGTAAGAGTCCCAGTATTTTGACTTTACTAATCTATCATTTTATGCATTCTATTCTGGAACTACCATTGTGCAGTTATCACATTGTTTCCAAGACAAGAACACACAGCATGCACCTGGGCCACTAGGGCTGTGCTGTGCTGTGTCCCTATGCCTCAATTTCCAATTGTTTAAGAATCATAACGTCAAGGAACATCTAGTTTCACCAAATTCAACAGCAGAAGGAGAAAGAAGGAAAGTCAGATATAATAGAATAATTGTGCACACCACGGCCAACTGAGAGGCAGTCACACGTAAATGAAATCTATGCAGCCGTTGTCCAGGGCTAAGGGTAGGAGAAATGGGAACAACCAGTTTTTACAGAGAGCTGCTGTGGGCTGCTGAGCTGTCTCCATCCCGGCCTACTGCAGGCAGCCTCTTATTTCAGATGGTGGGTCCCTGGAGGGATGAATCTCCAGGTTCTCAGGGCCCCAGACACTTCTCTTTTGCAAGGAACTGCTGCGGGTTTCTGAGATGTCTCCAACCTGGCCTACTGCTGGCAGTCCCTGTCATTGTATGCTGTCCCTAGCACATGGGGGTCAGATGGAATGCAGGATATGCTTTTTTCTACAGTTGTTGAGACTTGCTTTGTGTGTTAATATGTGGTCTATTGTGGACAAAGTCCCATGTCTCTGACAGCATGTATTGTTTGGTGAAGTGTTTGGTGGGATCATGAAAGCTGAGGGTCTCAAGGTTCTGGGCCTGGCTCAGGTGATGGCCTGGGCGGGATGGATCCAGGTGTCCAGGGAGAGCACTCAGTGGATTCAATGTCTGGCTTCTCTGCAGGCGCTTCTTGTTACTGGGCAGGCCTGTGCGACATGGCCCTCGGTAACCACCCATGGTCACACATTGCAAGTTCTATTCTGGACCCTGCTCTAGTCAGAGAGGAAGGCAGACTGAGCAGTCTGCCCTATTACCTAGGCTGACGTAAGTGGTGAAAGAGGTCAGCCTGCATCAAGGTGAGTAGGGGCTCCTGAAATAGTTCTCTATGTCTATCCTGAAAATGCAGGTAGAGATCCTCTCTCACCTCTGAACTGGGACTGAAAGTTTGTGATGAGTGAAGGTTCTGGGCTTTCTGGTGTCTCTGTGCACCAATCTGCACAGGGATAGGACAGAAGAGGGAAGACATTGGGCCACAGACCTGGCTCATCCTGGAAAAAGTGTAACCTTTTGTTGTCTCTGTAATGACAGAAAGATTATTACTAACTGCACAGCAAAGGGAGTGTGTGAGGGTGACACCTGAAAGTGACCGTGCCTTCCCACCTGCCCTGTCTCTCCATAAACTGCACTGGGGCAGGAGCAATGCTGACCTTCTCCTGCTCTATCGCTGTGAGACAGGAACCACCGTCCTGAAAGACAGGAGTGTTTCAGCTCCTATCTGGGAAGAGGCACGAGCATCGGAGGAGGAGCTCCAGTAGGAAAAAAAGAGTTTCTTTGCAGGGACAAAAAACAATGTTTATTACCAGGAATTATGGGGCAAGCAATGGCTGGGCAGGTGGGACATCTTCTGAAAGACTTACTGGGGGACAAAGGCTGCCTTTGACCTATTTTGGCAAGTCTTTCTGTCAGAGGCTCCCTGGGCATCATTGCCGGACTGCTTCTGGTCTCTACTTTCCCTATACTTGATTGGACTGTTCTCTTTGGGACCCGTAAGGTAACCACACCTCATTCCTTCCTTTGTTCTCTGCCTTGGGTTGAAGGCTTTATGGTCAACAACTGGTTGCTGTTTTTCTTCATTTTCTCTGCATTTAATGGAATGATTGTACCCCTTGGGGCTGCTGTATAGACAGGGCTCCTTACCAGTTTGTGCTCTAATTTGATCTTGGTCACAGGCAGTCTGGGCCGCAAGACTTGTCTGCTGCTTGTCTCCAATTTCTCTGTACCTGAATAACTGGTTCTTCTCTGTAAGGGTGGAATGTTGGTCAAAGCCCATTCCTCTATTCTGATATTGATCATGGGCTCTCTGAGCATTAACACTCAACTCTTGCTTGCCTCCAGTTCCCCTGTACATGATTGGATGGCTGTGCCCTATGGGATTGGTGTAGTCACAGCTCATTCTCTTTGGTTGGCTAGTCTTTGGGTCACAGGCCCTCTGAGAAGAGTGGGACGAGGCCTCCAGCTGGGATAACAGTTGTTCCACTTCACACCACTCTATCTTGGACGGGTCCTTTATTTTAAGGCCCAGCGTGTCCACTAGGATCTGGACCACAGCATTCAAGAGAGATTGTGTCTCCATACTAGAGATGAACTTCTCTTTTGCCTGATTCGGTAGAGTAGATGGTGGGGGGCTTTCATTCTTCACAGAATCTCCCTGCCCTTTGTCTTCTGTGTCAGGGTTAACGTACTGTAAATTGTTTTTTATTTTTGTCAGAAAGCTTTTTATATTATCCTGTTCATTTTCTGGCATATTAGAGTGACATTCAGGAATGACTATAACCTTGGGCTGGGTGGAGGTATCAGAGCCTTGAGAGGACTGCACTCCCCTAGGTCTTTCTTTCTGGCCTTTGCTTCTGGATGTCACAAAGTCCCCCTTTTCTTCATTGGGAAGAACCATTTTGTGATTGCTTCCTAGAATCTTATCCTTGGAAATCCTAAGATGCTGAGTCTCCTGGGCGTGAGTTTTCCTCATGAACACATCACGTAGGCCCTCCAAAGTCTTGGGATCTTTGGATCTATTCTGGTAGCTGGGTAGTGAAGGGTAGATGACCATGTCAGTGTGCACATGGAGCCTAGCGGTGGGTGACAGTGGCTGCTTGTCTGACGTGGAGTCAACCTCACTAATCACCTGTGGTTTTAGAGGTGGGCCTCTTGGGTGAGGTGGACAAGTTTGGAAATATTGGCCTGGGTTTATATTGGCCCTTGTAGATTCAAAGGCTCTGAAATTGATTTTGTTTTGGCCACTGGGAATCTTGTTGGGCCCTAGGGTTTCTTTCCATGGATTGGGTGTCTCTCTTCTTGCATCAACTATTCTGTTGGTCTGTTTGGCCACTGAAGATGGAGCTTTTACTTCAGGATCAACCATTGTGCCTCTCGAGAAGGGGTGCCCTGAGGCTACATTCTCAGATCTCTTGCATGGTACTTGCCTGACAATTCTGAAGCTGGTTCTTGGTTGCAGGCTGCCTCTTCCAGTCCCCCAAATAGTCCTCCTGTCCTGTGTTCTTGCCAGGAGGCAATAAGTATTGGCCCAGGTATTTGTGGTGCTCTGCAATGCAGCTCTCTCGGGCTCAGAGTGCCCATAGCTGGCACCAGGTGAAGAAGCTCTTTGGTTCTCCTGAACCTCTGAAGATGAGTGGACCAATGGAGTATTCTGCAGCCTCCTGGAAACTGATACTCTTTTCAACCTTGTCCCTCCTGGATCTTGGTGCTGCAATTTTTCTAGGACCACAGCAGCTTTGGGGAAGCGTTCAGCCTTAGAAACACAGGAGGCTGATGAAGGATACCCAGGCTGGGGAAGGTGTGAGGGTGGAACCCCAGACTGGAGATCTCTTGAATGCAGATCTGATCTTTTTCTGTGTTCTAGGATGTTGGATTCTAGCTCCATTTGAGTCTTTGAGTCAAGGAACGAAAGGGCCTGGGCGGTGTTCACATAGGACAGCTGGTCCGTCCTCAGTGCAGGTTTCTCCGTTTCTAGCTTATTCCCAGGGCTGCTGCTTGGAGTGCAAGGCAGAAGACCCTCCTGGATGGAGTCCTGCCTGTTAACTGGCCTCTTCTTTAAGGGCAACCTAGAGGGCACTGACTCCATCATGTGGCTCGACTTGTAGGTCCCGGAGTCTGGGGTGGATGGTGGGGCAGGTTGGGAAGGTTCGAGCTCATTCTTAGACTGCTGAGGACTATTTGCTGAGAAATGTCCTTCAGGGCTCTTCAGTTCCTCGAAGCCGGGACCTTGATGGTCTCCTACCTTACTCACCTGGTGTTTCTTCTGCTTCTCATGATCCTGGACCATCCAGTAGTGCTCAGGAACGAGGGAAGCTGACCTGATTACTTCAGTGAGCACGGTCCCCCAAGGAAAGCTACCAGTGGACTGTCTAATAGCGTCTTGGCTTGAGGCATTAGAGCCTGTCGTGTGCTTCCACTTCAGATCCTTTTGCTGGCCCTGGTTTTCAGTCTGGAGGGATGTCAGTGCCTTCATCCCAGGCTGTGAACATGTTGGTTCATAGGCCCTACTTTTGGATGATGAAGGTGGGTTTTTTGTTGTAGAGCTTGGGTATCTGTTCACTACCCGGGTCTCTGCCACACATAACAATCTTGATGTCGCCCATTGATGGGTCAATGGCTGGTCCTGGGAAAGCTGTGGAGGACCGGGAGCCAGAGGAAGAGCCGGGTAAGGGCTATATGAATTACGGAAGGGTGAAGTTTTGGTTTCTACAGAGGGAGGTTTCCTGGAGACCCAGGCAGTGGTCACCACTGACTGAGGGAGCACAGAGGATATGCCGCAGAAAATCTGGCAAAATTTCTGCTGTATAAGTTCCTCTAAGACCTTGAGGTAAGACAACAGCTGAGAGATGGAAAGCTGATCCAGTTTCCTAGTGGAGTTCCACGTTGGTTTTGCTGTGGAATCCCGAAGAGGAAGCTTGGTGAGGCTGCAGAAAACGGGGCAAAAGCATCAGCCCCACTCAGAGGTTCCAGAGGCCCATCAGTCTGTGTAAATATGGCACCTGTATCCCACAGCCCTTCCACTGACTCCCTATCCCATATCCCTTAGTGTCTACCAGGGCTGTATTTCAATCCCACCATACATAGTATGTTCACATCCTGAGTTGTGGTTTGAATAATTGCACAAATGGTTGATTTCTTACCTTTCCATGGATGATGATGCATTCTGGGTATCTTGTGCATTCTTTTTGCAATCTCTATAGTCTGAAAATAATGCCCATGTTATTGAAAATACACACATACACATACAAAAACCTATACATCACATAGGAATGTGACAGACACCTCTCATAAACACCATTCAAGCTAGGACTCGAATGCCAAACCACCAGAGTCTAGGGATATAGGACACTGAAAGAGAGCAAGGGCAATGGAGGGCCCTCATGTCTCCATTCACACTTTTCTTGCTCCTCCCTCAACCCCTCTCATTCTCCACATCTGTGAGGATCAGGTATCTAAAAGAGAAACCCAGCTTGAGAATCGAGGCTACCTGCTGTTAGGGAGTTATGGGACTCTCCCATACATGGGCACCGCATCGCTCCACTGCCTTGAACAACACATGTGTAGCTCCCAGCCCAGGCCAGCTAGAGCTTCATTGTATCACAAAAGCTAATGATTCCCTGACTCTGATTTCCTTGCCAGCAGCCCCTTCTTCCTTTCTGCATCTCCTATCCTCAGATGCATGGCTCCCATCATGATGCTGGTCCCTGAGGGGCAGGCAGGTGCAACTCCTCACCCCAGCAGAGCCGACGCCTACCCGTTATAGCAGCAGTCTTCTTCCTGGTGTTGCTCTGCCTCCTCTTCACATCCTGCCAGTTGGAAACAACACAAATGAGCTGGGGTCTGTTCTTGGCTCTCTGTGCTCAGGGACCACATGAAATCTGCATTTCTCAGGGAGCTCGCTCTCATCTATCCTTGTGTCAGTCACACTGTGTGTACACACATTTCCTTTTGACCTTGTTGGGAAAAGCAGAAGTGCTGTCTATGCCACAGTTATCATAGATGACCTCAGTCAGCGTTCCTCAGACAGGATCCTACCCAAGGCTGAGCTCTGCAGATGCCTCTAGGGTCTAAGGTGATATCTGCTTCCTCAGACCAGAGGAGCCAAAAGCCCTGATCTGTTGCCCTTGGTCTCATCACCTGCTTCACATCAGCTCAACACAAACAAAAGCAAGTGCCTGAGCAGAGGACAGATGGCCTTTCTCAGTGTTTGTCCTGTAGGTCCACCAGTTCAGAAATGCAGTGTCCATGAAGCCTCAGTAGTCCTTAGTGGCCTCTCTGCCATCCTGTACCGATGGTCAGAGATTCAGGCAGACTCCTCATGGCCATCCTCACCTCTCCCCGGCTGAGGTGCTGCTGCTCTTTCTGGAGATATCTGCTCACCTGTCTGTAGCTAGGCATTAGCTATTTTGTAGTTTCTTCTTTCTTCCACCTTTCTCCACCCCTTTTCTTTCACCCATTCTTTCCTCAACACTACATAGGAGAGGAAAAAAAAAGGATAGAGGGAAAGGGGCCAAAGTTATCTTTTCCTATTTGCTGCTGATTGGGGGGTTGAGTTTCTCGGGGGCAGATTCAATCTTCACCGTCAGGATATCCAATTTCTTCTTCTTTGGACTCAACTAACAAAGCACAAACAACAGCAACCAACCAAGAACCCATGACCCCCCCATGCCTCTCAAGGCACTAGTATTTATACACCCTCTGAAAAGTAACCAGAACTCCAAATGTCACACCAACGCAGAAACTATCTGCTGCTGCCAAAATCACACCCATGCTAGAGCATGAAGCAAATCATAGTCAGCTGCTGTGCACAGTTTGAATAAGTCCCATATATCACACCTGAGATTAGTAAAAAACCATAATACTATGTTTTGTTTTTTTTTCCTTTTTTTTCGGAGCTGGGGACCGAACCCAGGGCCTTGCGCTTCCTAGGCAAGCGCTCTACCACTGAGCTAAATCCCCAACCCCAATATTATGTTTATGATTAAAAATTGTCAAAATTTGTCACTACACCTGTATTTCTATGAAACGTGAGAGTAACCGTCATGAACAGCAGACGGCCCCTCCGTTGTGTGTGAACCAAGCTCTCCTTACCTGTGGGATGTCCCTTTGGCTCTCAGGTGGTGGTGACAGTGGGTACTTCTTCAGGAATGGGAGTAGTATGAAAAAGAGCCCCATTCCACACACAATGCCAAAGCTCATGTCCATCGCTATGTCCATGGTGCTGGGGCTCATCCAGGAGTCCATAACACTATTCATCAGAAGGAGAAAACCCTCCATCTTCTGAATGGCAGTGCATCTCTCAGGCCACTGAGCCCAGGGCTGCAGTGTGAGATGTGTCAGGAGGGCTCAGGCCATATCACACAGCTGTGGCCTCCTCATCACAAAGGGCTCCTGGCAGGAGAGAGGGTGCCACAGCCCCTCCCCAGCCTTCAGCGCAGTAGCCCCACCCACCTCCTGGCTTTCCTTATTCTCTCTTTCCACTGCTGAAGGAGTCAAAGTAGATCTCTGTCGATGTTCTGTTTCTCCTCCCTGAGCTCCAGAATTCCTCTGCTTTCTAGAAGATGTCTACTTGAGTCCCTCAGGTTCTTACTTTTTGACAATGCTGTCTTCTCTGTGGAACTTGAATTGTTTCTTGGGGATTGTTGCTCTTAGGATGTCTTTCTGCACATCCACGTCTCTTCATTATGAGATCGTAGTTTAGTTTAAGTGAGACATGAAACTTCCATTTGTCTTTTACAAATTCATTTATCTTTGTCAATTTACATAAAATATAATTTTAGTTCATTTCTTCAGCAATAGAATGGTTAGAAAAAGTGGAGTTCAATGTTCATCATAAGAATGTGTATTGATAATTATTATAGAACCTTCAATGCTAATTCGAATGTTTACCTTCTGGCTGTCACAAATAAGGCCTCTATGAACACAGTGGAGCCTGTGCTCTGGTGGCATGGTGGACCATCTTTTGGGTATATGCCCAAAAATGGTATGGCTGGGTCTTCAGGTATATCTATTTCCAATTTCTGAGGAACCTCCAGAAAGATTTTCAGAGTGGTTTTACCAGCTTGCAATCCCTCCAGCAATGGAGGAGTGTTCCCCTTTCTCAGATTCTCACCAACAAGTGCTATCACCTGTACTTCTTTCCTCTATAGGTTAATTTTTCTTTTAGCAAATTTTATTAGAATTCAGTAGGGCATTTTTTTTTTATATCTAATCGTCTCACTACTGTAAGCAGTGCCACAATCAGCATGTATGGTAGTTCTGTTTTTTTAGGAACCTGTACTGATTTCTTCCCTAAGGCTCCAGTTTACATACCCAATAGTTGTTGCTAAGGGTCCTTTCCCTATGACAGAGTTTCTTGTTTTCATTTGTTGTCTTGACCCCAGCCTTTGTGGTGTAGGTGAGATGGAATCGTCAAGTGGTCTCAAGTTGAATTTCTCTGAAGGACAAAGATGTTGAACACTTTGTAAAATATTGACCTCTGTGTATTTACATTTGAACACTGTGTGGTTCGTTAGTCTGTTCATTGATCGGATGGTTTGGGGTGTGTAACATTTACAGTTCTTTGTACATTTTAGATTAAATGTGCATCCCCTTCCTCAACTGTGACTGGCAACAGTCACCCATGTTTCTGGCTGTTTCCTTTAATAATAGCATCTGTTTTGCTTTGCTTTTTCAATTTTCTTTTGTTTTGTTTTTTGAGGTGTGGTTCTCTGTGTATTTCTGGATGACCTGGAACTCCCTCTAGACTAGACTGGCCTCAAACTCAGAGATCCTCCTATCTCTGCCTCCTGAGTGCTGGGGATTAAAAGTATATGCCATCACTTCCCAGCATGATGGTCGTGGGTCTCTCAGGGCCTGTTTTATTTTTGTGTATGTGGTTACCACCACCACATGTTATCCGGGAGATACTGAAAGGTGTCAGGGCTCTGCAGGACAATCTCTGCCTCCTGGCATGCACAGTGAGGTGTTAAACCCTGCTGGACACTGCTTCCCTGTGCCACGATATAAAGAGCTAGATGTTATGCCCTTTTGAACCCCAGTTCGTGAGCCACATACCTTGATAGCTATCAGTAGTAGGGTACTCCTGCCACCCCACACCTCTACCAGAGCCCGCTAGACACGCAGGATAACCCATGGTCCAAGACCGGGAGGTCACAGGGCTGAGATCGCTTCCTCGAACCATGTCCTAGTATCACATTCTTACTTTGGGCACTCAGACTGTGCTTCCCCACCCCTGAGCCATGTCCTGAGGCACAGCTTGACACATGCTCGGCGTGGCATAGGCACAGTCAAACTTCCTGTGTCCAGCCTCCCTTAGCAAGCCAAGCCCTGTGGCGGAGCCGATGAGGAACCCCTTTAATCCTACATATGGGTTCCTTTCAGTCTTCTTGTATCTGGTGAGGTTTGGTTTGTGGCCAATTATGTGGTCAGTTTTCAAGAAGTTTCTGTGAGGTGCTGACAAGGTACATCCTTTTGTGGTTGGGTAGAAGGTTATATAGATATCCATTAGGTCATAACCTCTGATAGTTTCACTATTTTTCTGCTTATTTTCTGTCTCAATGGCCTATCTACTAGTGAGAGTTGGTCATTGAAGTCTCTATTAATATGTGGAATTTAATGTGATTTAAGCTGTAGTAATCTTCCTTTTCATGAATGTGGGTAACCTTCCTTGCACCCACATTTGGGGCACAGATGTTCAGAACTGAGGTGTCTACTTGGTGGATTTTTCATTTTTTTAATTGGATATTTTCTTTATTTACATTTTAAACATTATTCCACTTCCTTGTTTCCCTTTGAGAAACCCTTTATCCCATCCCCCCCAACCATGAGGGTACTTCTCCACCTATCCTCCACCTCCCCACCCTGACATTCCCCTACACTGGGGCATCTAGCCTTTACAGGACCAAGGTCCTCTCCTCCCAATGATGCCCAACAAGACCATCCTCTGCTACATATGCGGCTGGAGCCATGGGTCACTCCATGACTACTATTTTGTGTGTGTGTGTGTGTGTGTGTGTGTGTGTGTGTGTGTGTGTTTTAGTCCCTGGGAGCTCTGGGGGGGTCTGGTTGGTTGATATTGTTGTTCTTCCTATGGGGTTGCAAACTCCCTCAGCTACCTCAGTCCTTTCTCTACCTTCTCCAGTGGGGACCCCATTCTCAGTCCCATGGTGCGTTGTGAGCACATGCGTCTGTATTTGTCAGGCTCTGGCAGAGCCTCTCAGGAGACAGCTGTATCAGGCTCCTGTCAGCATGCACATCTTGGCATCCCCAGTAGTGACTGTGTTTGGTGACTGACTGTATGTGGGATGGATCCCAAGGTGTGGCTGTCTCTGAATGGCCTTTCCTTCAGTCTCTGCTCCACACTTGGTCTCTGTATTTCCTCTGGGGAGTATTTGGTTCCCCGTTCTAAGAAGGACTGAAGTATCCACATGTTGATCTTCTTTCTTCTTGAGTTTCATGTGGTCTGTAAATTATATCTTGTGTATTCTGAGCTTTTGGGCTAATATCCACTTATCAGTGACTGCATATCACGTGTGTTCTTTTGTGATTGGATTACCTCACTCAGGATATTTTTTAGTTCTATCCATTTGCCTAAGAATTTCATTAAGTCATTTGTTTTTTCATATTCCAGGAAATTTTTATTAAAATGTTTACCAATTGTCTTACATTAATGCTGTTGTCTGACCAACTCCATTTTATATCTTTCCTTTTCTCTATAGAAAAGTTCAAGTTCCCCATTTTATTTTATTTATTTATTTGTTAAATTAAGTTGCCAACTTTTTAAAAAATATTTTTCTTTTTTTAATTGGATATTTTTTATTTACATTTCAAATGTTATTCCATTTCCTGGTTTCCCATTCACAAGTCCCCTATCCCACCCCCTCCCTCTTCTTCTAAAAGGGTGTTTTTCTTTCCTAGTAACCCACACTTCCCACCTCCCCGCCCTGACAATCCCTTATACTGGGGGTCCATCCTTGGTAGGATCAAGGGCTTCTCCTCCCATTGGTGCCCAGCAAGGCCATCCTCTGCTACATATGCAACTGGAGCCAAGGGTCTGTCCATGTGTAGTCTTTGGATAGTAGTTTAGTCCCTGGGAGCTCTGGTTAGTTGGTATTGTTATTATGGGGTTGCAAGCCCCTTCAGCTTCTTCAATCTTTTCTCTAACTCCTCCAATGGAGACCCCATTCTCAGATCAATGGTTGGCTGCTAGCATTAGCCTCTGTCTTTGTCGTGCTCTGGCTGAGCCTCGCAGGAAACTGCTTTATCAGGCTCCTGTCAGAATGCACTTCTTGACTGCATCAATATTGTCTAGTTTTGGTGGCTGTATAGATATATGGGCTGAATCACCAGGTGCGGCAGGCTCTGATAGCGAGAGGCAAGCGCAGGAACTTAAGCAACGGAAACAAAGATCACTTGGCATCATCAGAGCCCAGTTCTCTCACCAAAACAAATACTGGCTATCCAAACACATCAGAAAAGCAAGATTTGTATATAAAATCACATCTCATGATGATGATAGAGGACTTTAAGAAGGACACAAATAACTCCCTTAAAGAAATACAGGACAACACAGGTAAAACAGTAGAAGCCCTTAAAGAGGAAAAACAAAAATCCCTTAAAGAATTAAATGAAAACACAACCAAACAGGTGAAGGAATTGAAAAAACCATCCAGGATTTAAAAATGGAAATAGAAACAATAAAGAAATCACAAAGGGAGGTAACCCAATCACAGAAAAACACACATGGTATGCACTCATTGATAAGTGGCTATTAGCCCAAATGCTTGAATTACCCTAGATGCCTAGAACACATGAAACTCAAGACGGATGATCAAAATGTGAATGCTTCACTCCTTCTTTAAAAGGGGAACAAGAATACCCTTGGCAGGGAATAGAGAGGCAAAGATTAAAACAGACACAGAAGGAACACCCATTCAGAGCCTGCCCCACATGTGGCCCATACATATACAGCCACCCAATTAGACAAGATGGATGAAGCAAAGAAGTGCAGGCCGACAGGAACCTGATGTAGATCTCTCCTGAGAGACACAGCCAGAATACAGCAAATACAGAGGCGAATGCCAGCAGCAAACCACTGAACTGAGAACGGGACCCCCGTTGAAGAAATCAGAGAAAGAACTGGAAAGCTTGAAGGGGCTCGAGACCCCATATGAACAACAATGCCAAGCAACCAGAGCTTCCAGGGACTAAGCCACTACCTAAAGACTATACATGAGGGGTTGGGAATTTAGTTCAGCGGTAGAGCGCTTGCCTAGCAAGTGCAAGGCCCTGGGTTCTGTCCCCAGCTCCGAAAAAAAGAAAAAAGAAAAAAAAAAGACTATACATGGACTGACCCTGGACTCTGACCTCATAGGTAGCAATGAATATCCTAGTAAGATCACCAGTGTAAGGGGAAGCCCTGGGTCCTGCTAAGACTGAACCCCCAGTGAACGTGATTGTTGGGGGGAAGGGTGGCAATGGGGGGAGAATGGGGAGGGGAACACCCATAAAGAATGGGAGAGGGAGGGGTTAGGGGGATGTTGGCCCATAAACCGGGAAAGGGAATAACACTCGAAATATAAATAAGAAATACTCAAGTTAATAAAAAAAGAAAAAGAAAAAAAAAAAAAGAAATCACAAAGGGAGACAACCCTGAAAACAGAAACCCTAGGAAAGAGATCAAGAGTCACAGATGCAAGCATCAGCAACAAAATACAAGAGATAGAAGAGAGAATCTCAGGGGCAGAAGACACTATAGAAAACATTGACACAACTGTGAAAGAAAATGCAAAATGCAAAAAGCTCCTAACCCAAACCATCCAGGACACAATGAGAGATCAAACCTAAGGATAATAGGTTTAGAAGAGAGCAAAGAATCTCAACTTAAATGGCAGTAAATATATTCAACAAAAGAATAGAAGAAAACTTCCCTAACCTAAAGAAAGAGATGCCCATAAACTATAAGAAGCCTACAGAACTCTAATTCCTCCTGTCACATAATAATCAAACACCAAGTGCACAAAACAAAGAATGGTAAAAAGCAATTAGGGGAAAAGGTCAAGAAACAGATAAAGGCGGACCTATTAGAATTACACCAGAATTCTCACCAGAGACCATGAAAGCTAGAAGATCCTGAGCAGATCTACAGATCCTAACAGAACACAAATGCCAGCCCAGGCTAATATATGCAACCAAACTTTCAACATAGACTAAGAAACCAAGATATTCCATGACAAAACCAAGTTTACACAATATCTTTCCACAAATCCAGCCCTGAAAAGATAATAGATGGAAAACTCCAACACAATGAGGGAGACTATACCCTAGAAAAAGCAAGAAAAAAATCTCCCATTTTACTTTTTTAATTTTTTAAACATTTTACTTTTCTTGGATATGTTATGTATTTCCATTTCAAAAGTTATCCCTTTCCCCCTTCTCCCATACCCCCTTCTACTCTCCCTGCTCCTATGAGAATGCTACCTCTCCTACGCACTCCAACTTCAACAGCACCGTGGCATTACCCTACATTGGGGAAATGAGCCTTCACAGGATCAAGGGCTTTTTTTCCGATTGATGCTGGACAATGCCATCCTCTGCTACATATGTGGCTAGAGTCATGGGTCCCTCTATGTGTACTCAGTGGTTGGTGGGTTAGTCCCTGGGGACTCTGGTGGGGTCTGGTTAGTTGATATTGTTTTTTCTATGGTGTTGCAAACCCCTTCAGCTCCTTCAGTCTTTAACTCCTCCATTGGGGTCCCCTTGTTTAGTCCAGTGGTTGGCTGCAACCATCCTCATCTGTATCGTTAGGGCTCTGGCAGACCCTCTCAGGAGACACCCCTATCTGGCTCCTGTCAGCATGCACTTCGTGGCATCAGCAATAGTGACTGGGTTTGGAGGCAGCAAATGGGAGGGATCCCCAGGTGGGGCAGTCTTTGGATGGCCTTTTCCTCAGTCCCTGCTCCACTCTTTGTTCCTGTATTTCCTCTTGTATCTTGTTCTCCCTTCTAAGAAGGAATCCACATTTTGTTCTTTCTTCTCCTTGGTCTTCATATGATCTGTAAATTTTTTCTTAGTTATTACAGGCTTTTGGGCTAATATCCACTTATCAGTGAGTGCATACCATGTATGTTTTTTTGTGGCTGGGTTACCTCACTCAGGATGATATTTTCTAGTTCCATTCATTTACCTAAGAATCTCATGTAGTCCTTGTTTTTAATAGCTGAATAGTACTCCATTGTGTAGATGTACCACATTATCTGTATCCTTTCCTCAGTTGAAGGACATCTGGGTTCTTTCCAGCTTCTGGCTATTATAAATAAGGCTGCTATGAACATAGTGGAGCATGTGTCCTTGTTGTATGTTGCAGCATCTTTTGGGTGTATGCTCAGGAGTGATGTAGCTGGGTCCTCAGGTAGTACTATGTCCAGAGGAACCACCAAAGTGGTTGTACCAGTTTGCAATCCCACCAACAATGGAGGAGTGTTCCTCTTTCTCCACATCCTCACCAGTATCTGCTTTCACCTGAGTTTTTTATCTTAGCCATTCTTACTGGTATGTGGTGGAATCTCAGGGTTGTTTTGATTTATTTTCCCTGATTATTAAGATGTTGAACATTTCTTTAGGTATTTTGGGGCCATTCGATATTCCTCAGTTGAGTATTCTTTGTTTAACTCTGTACCCCATTTTAATAGGGTTATTTGATTCTCTGGAGTCTAACTTCTTGAGTGCTTTGTATATAATGGATACTAGCCCTCTGTTGGATGTAGGATTAGTAAAAATCTTTTCCTAATCTGTTGCTTGCTGTATTGTCTTATTGACAGTGTCCTTACCCTTACAGAAGCTTTATAATTTTATGCAGTCGCACTTGTTGATTTCTTGATGTTAGAGCATAAGCCATTGGTGTTCTGTTAAGGAAAATTTCCCCAGTGCCCATGTGTTCAAGACTCTTCCACAATTTCTCTTCTATTAGTTTCAGTGTATCTGGTTTTATGTGGAGGTCCTTGATCCACTTGGACTTTAGCTTGTACAAGCCATAAGAATGGTTTGATCTTCATTCCGTCCTTACCACTGTCCTTTGATTGCTCTCAGTTGAAAGTTTATGAGGAATTAGAATAGCTACTCCAGTTTATTTCTTGGGTCTGTTTGCTTGGAACACCCTTTTTCCAACTATTTATATTGAGGTCATGCCTATCTTTGTTGCTAAGATGTGTTTTTTGTATGCAACAGAATGATGGATTCTGTTTATGCATTCATCCTGTTAGCCTTTTTCTTTTTACTGGGAGAATTGGTTCCATTAATGTGGAGATATATTAATGACCAATGACTCCTACTTCCTGTTATTTTGATGTTGGTGGTTGTTGTGTATATTTCTTTTCTATTGGTTTTACTCCTGTGAAATTATCAATTTCTTGTGTTTTCTTGGGTATAGTTAGCCTTCTTTTGTTGGCGATTTCCTTCTACTTTCCGTTGTAGGGCTATATTATTGGAAAGATACTGATTAAATTTGGTTTTATAGTGGAATATATTGGTTTCTCCATCTCTGCTTATTGAAAATTTTGCTGGGTATAGTGTTCTGGGATGACATCTGTGCTCTCTTAGGTTCTTCTTTTAGTGTCCCACATTTCCTGGATGTTTTGTATCATACATTTTTAAAATTTTGCATTTTATTTTTTTATTTATTTCTGCTATTGTATCTCCTATACTTGAGATTTTTCTCTTGTATCTCCTGTTGGTGATTCTTACATTTTAAATTTCTATTGATTTTCCTGGGTTTTCCTTCTCCAGGATTGCCTTAGTTTGTATTTTCTTTAATGCTTCTATTTTCCTTTTCAGGTCTTGGACAGTTATATTCATATCCTTCACCTGTTTGATTTTATTTTTCTGTATTTCTTTATATTTATTTGCTTCCTCTTTTAATGCCTCTACCTCTTTGAATGTATTTTCCTATATTTCCATAAGGGATTCATTCATGTCCTCTTTAAAGGTTTCTATCATTTTTATTTAATGCTTTCAATACTTATTTTTAATGACAGTTCTTAAATGCTTTAGCTTTTCATGTGGCCCACCACCGACCAGGGGTAGTGGAAAAGAGAAGATATCGAGGAAGTGGAGGTGTTTAGAAAGGTTCTTTAGAGCAACTGTCTATATTGTCTGGAAATTGGCATTATAGTTCATAGGTTAGCAGGCAGAGACAGCTTGATCCACTTTCAAACAACTCACTGATACACTGGCAGTCCAGTTTGGTAGAGTCCTATTAGCAACGGTGATGACAGGACCTAGCAGAGACAGCCAGGCTTCAGCCTTGTCTTAAGTTAGCAAGAAGGACCAACAGGAACACCAGGAAATGTTTGAGGCTGTGCTTCTCTCACAGAATCGAAGATCAGCAAAGACTAGAGATCCACAAGAGTTGCACAGCTACCTGTACCAGCAAGCCAAGCTCTGCCTCTGTCACTCTGTGGAGTTCTTTTTATATCCTCCAAACACCACATACCTTCCATGTCCCTTGTTTCAACAGAAGTCTTACCTCAGCTTTGCATCCAATTAGGCCAAGTCCTTGGAAGCCACAAGAAGCTGCAGCACAGCACCAGAAGTGTTTTGGTGTGTTTCTTTCTATGGAGTCCCAACAAATGCAGCTCAATTATGCAACGTAAGGCAGACCAGTACATGCATGTCATTAGCAAAGAATCCTTCACATACGTCCTATCACGTGCTCGCTTTAGTCCTCTCTCCTGTGTCTGCTTCAGTGAAACATTCCCTTGTGAGTCTTCCTTAGCCTTTCACACCTGTGTCCACTCTAATGAAATGTTCCTTCCCAAGTTTGCTCCAGTTAAACGCCATCCAACTGTCTTTCCAAAGAATCCTCAAGTTTCCACTTCCTATAAGATTATTCTTGTGCTTCAGCGTCATTAGGAAATCCAGGGTTTGTTGTAGCAGGATTGGTGCTACATTGCCCAGGTTCTTGTTGATTGAGTTCTCATGCTGTCCTTTAGGCACGTGATTTTCCCTGGTGTTGGCTGGATGATCCTTCTTTCTGCAAGACTTCTGGAAAGGTGAGGTAAGCGTGGGCCAACAGTGGAGGTTAGGGTTCCTGCCTTTGCTAGCTCTGACTCAAGCAGACTCCACTGGAAGGGAATTGGTGGGGCATCCAGAATGTTACAAGATGGTAGGTTTTGGTGTCTCTGCAGGCCGCCACAGGGTAGTAGGAGGCTCTTGGGGTCCTACAAGGGTCCTTGAGACCAAAGATTGACAGCGATAGACAGTGGAGCTCAGGGGAACCACTCCAAACTCATCTCTGCATTCTTTTTCCCTGCATATCTATTGGGATGGCAGGCTGATCCAACTGGGATGGGACTGGAGGGGCAGGGTTCTAAGCTGGTGAGTTTTGGGGCCCCTGACAGTTTTCATCCGACAGCAGGACACTCTTGGGATCCTGCAAGGCTATTTTGGACTGTGGAATGATCCCAGAGCCACACAATGAGGCTCCAGTGACCATATGCTCACTGGACCAACTGGAAAGAGGGCCATATCACCTTTAAGGGAAGTACATTACACTGTTTTCTTGGAAGTTACATGTTTAAATAATTGGGTTCTTCAAAGGGATCTATATGACATTATGTTTTCATAATTAAATTAGCAAAATCAATTTTCTCTCAATCAGAATGTATCACACTTGCCCTGGAGGGATGGCTCATTGGTTAAGAGTACTGGCTCCTCTTCCAGAGGACCTAGATTTGGAACACCAGCATGGTGGCCTGCAATAGAAGGTAACTCTGTTTCCTGAAGATCTGACAACCTCTTACTACCTCTGAGGGCACCAGGCACACAGGTGAAACACAGACATATATATGCAAGCCAAACACACACACTAAGAATCTATTTTTTCTTGTCTGTCTGTCTGTCTGTCTGTCTATCTCATAGTATGGTGTTTTGAATGAGTATGCTCCATAGCCCAGGCACTGAATACTTGATTCCCATTTGGTGGTGTTCTTTGGGTAAGATTAGAACTTGCGGCTTTGCTGGAGGAAAGTATTTCACAGGGACAGGCTCTAATAGTTTAAATACTTTCATTATTTCTAGTTTTATCTCTTTTTGACCATTGTGGTTCTCAATGTGAGCCTGAAGATTTTGTCCTAGCCACTGCTTCCTGCCATGCTTCACCATCACTACCGACTCATTCTTCTGGAACCATTAGCCAGACAAACCCTTCCTCCTATATGTTGCCTTGGTCATGGTGTTTTATTAGGACAATAGAGAAAGTAAGACAGAAGTTGGTACTAGAGAGTAGACTTCTGCTGTGACAGACCTGTTCACAACGTCCCCCCAGCCCTAGAAATGTGGAAATCTTTTAGGATCTGGATTAGAAAAGTGGTTGAAACATGGTAAGCAGTGCTTAATGTTCTGTCCTGGTAGGATATTGGAAGACAGCCGAGATATTGGCGGCAAAGCTCAAGGGGCTTTCATAATTGGTTCTAACCAACAGGGTATAGAGGGTAAGGAATAGCATTGACAGTAACCTGTATTGTTTGGGTATGGTGGTGGTTATGGGATCCCATTGGCTAATCACTCAGAAAGATGTAACCCATTCCAGGCATTGGGAGTTTTTCTTGGGAGCATATGGTATATAGTTGAAGCATTCTTTCTCCCGTTATATAATGACACAACACATACTTGTATGTATGTGTGTGTGTGTCTGTATGTATCTATATATGTATGTATATATACATAAATACATACATATACACATTCATACACACACACACATACACTCATACACACATACACATATAATTTAGGAAGCTACCACACTAGTAGTTTTGTATATGGCTTTTCAAAGTCCTTTAGTGTTAGTTTTCCCTCTCCATATTCCCTGCTTTATCCTGCCCTACCATCTCTCTCTTCATTTAATCATTTTATTCTACTTTCTCATTCATCCCTTATAATGGTCCACTTATAATACTCTATTTTCCCTTCCTTGGAAGATCTGTTCTTCCCACCACACACCCACCAGTCTCATAGTAGCTCCCCAACCTCTGCATATTATAAATGGAACAGGCAATGCAAAGATGTATACATAGGAGAAAACATTCAATGTTTGTCTTTCTGGGTCTGGGTTAACTCACTTAGGATTGTTTCTAGTTCCAGCCATTTATCTTACAATTTCAATTTTCCATTTTTTCTAACACATAATATTCCATTGTGTAAATACACATTTTCATTATCCATTTAATGATTGATCATCATCTAGGCTGGTTCCAACCTTGGTTATTACGAATAGAGCAATGGTGAAAATGGATATGCAAGTGTCTATGTAGTCATTAGTAGATTTGTAGTGTTCAGTATAGTGAAGGCTTTATAGTAAAGCCTCTGGCTTTAAGTGAAATGTTTCAGCAAAGCCTTTTCTGTATGGGTCAATTAGTAGAAGCTAAGGCATTGTTTTGAGACTGTTTGAATCTTGCAGAAGTGTTGTGTCTCCAGAGAATCTGCACTTGGTGCCACGTGAGAGCGTGTAGCTGCACTAAGCTTGGTCCTAAGACACTCCTGGCAAACCCGGAATTCTGACTTTGATATTGGCTAGCCCTGGTCAGAAGGGACTGAGATTCGTGTGGGTTATCTGCTCTCACAGACAGCAAGGATAAGATAACTTTGGTGGCTGGAACCTTTCCCAGTCCTAGTTAACCTTGTATAATGTTTGAATAAAGAAACTGGAATGAGCTAGCTGGGTGTCAGTCTTCCAAGAAGGCTGAACCCCTCTGCTCCTTTGGAAAACAAAGGCTTAGCATCTCGGTGAGCTTCTCTCTACTGCTGCACCTATGACTGACATCGATGAATATAAGTTCCTCTGGATAAATGCCCAAGAATGGTATAACTGGATTGTGTGATATAGCACTATTTTTACCTTTCTTAGGATCTCCACATTGATTTCTGTAGTGACTATACCAGTTTACGCTCCCACCAGCAATGAATTGGATAAATGTTTCCCCTTTTCTGTATTCTCTCCAGCATCTGCTGACATTTTTTTTATTGATCTTGTTTTTATGAGGGCAAGATGAAATATCAGAGTAGTTTTAATTTGCATTTTTCTAACATCTTTGAGTGCTGTTGTAGTTACTGTTTTATTGCCATAAAGAGACACCATGATCAAGGAAACTCATAAAAGAAAGTGTTTCACTGCCGACTTGCTTACAGTTCAGAGGATTAGTTCAGTATTATTATGGCAGGAACCATGGCCCTGGACAGGCAGATATGGTGCTGAGAGTTTATATCCTTACCCACAGGAAGGCAGGCAGGCAGGCAGGCAGGCAGGCAGGCAGGCAGGCAGGCAGGCAGGCAGGCAGAGTGAGAAAGGGGGACTGGCGTCTGGTGTGGCTTTTGAAACCTCAAAGCCACCTTTGAGACATCTCAAAGGATGCTACTCAGGGACACACCTCCTAAGAAGGCTACACCTCCTCCAAGAAGGTAATACTTCCTTATCCTTCTCAAACAGTTCCATTAACTGGGGGCTGAGCATGCAAATATACGAGCCTATGAGGGCCACTGTCATTCAAACCAGCACATTCCCCTCCCTGGCACCTGTAGACCTGTAGACGTAGCATAATGCATTTAGTCCTGCTTCAAAAGTCACTCCCCAGGCCTTTCACAAACTCAACACTGCTTAAAGGTCTTCATATCTTCCACTTCCTCCAGCTTGCTTGACCATTATTTATTTTTTCTCTGTTGGCCTTGTCCCATTTGCTGTTAGTAGCTCCCTTGTCCCCAAGTAACCCATATTTTGGGATTTCCAATCCAATCCAGGTTTCACCTTCCACACTTCACACAATGGCTTCTTCAGGCCTCCACGCAGGGGCTCTTCTGCCACATGCCTGGCTTCAGAGGCTTTCTTTAACCATGGAGGAAGATTACATTTCCCCGATGGCTCAGGATGTTGAATATGTCTTTAAGTGTTTCTCAGCCATTTTAGATTCGTCAGTTGCAATTTGTACCCCAATTTTAAATAGGATCGTATGGTTTGTTGATATCTAGTTTGTTTGTTTATGAATATATATTATATATTTAGTATCGTATATGTATATATGGTATTACCTCTCTTTTGGTGTGGAGTTTGTGGAAATCTTTGTCCATTCTGTAGGCAGCCATTTTGTCCTACTGATGATGTTCTTTGTCTTACAGAAGCTTTTCAGTTTCATCAGATCCCATTAATTAATTGTTGATCATAATGCCTGCATTACTGGTGTTTTGTTTAGGAAGTTGTCTACTGTGCCAATTCATTCAAGGGTATTCCTCATTTTCTCTTCTGTTGGGTACAGTAATGTGTGCGGTTTTACGTTGAGGTCCTTGATCCACTTTGACTTGAGTTTTGTGCAGAATGATAGATATAGATCTATTTGCATTCATGTATATGCAGACATCCAGTTAGACCAGTGCCATTTGTTGAAGATGCTGTCTTTTTTTTCCAATGTGTATTTCTGTTTTTTTTTTTTGGAGCTGGGGACCGAACCCAGGGCCTTGTGCTTGCTAGGCAAGCGCTCTACCACTGAGCTCAGTCCCCAACCCCTCTGTTTTTTTTTAAAATCAAATTTTAGGTGTGTTTAGGTGTGTAGACTTCTGTCTGGGTCTTTGATTCAGTTCCATCTGTCAACTGTCTTTTTATTCTGGTCCCAATTGATTTCTATTACTGTTGCTCTACAATACACCTCGAAATCAGGGATGGTGACACCTCCAGAAGTTCTTTTATTGTACAGGATTATCTTAGCTATCCTGTGGGTTTTTTTTTTATATGAAGTTGAATATTGTCCTTTTAAGGTTAGTAAAGAATCCTGTTGGAATTCCGATGGGGATTGTATTTTTCTGTACATTGTTTTTGATAGGATGCAGATATGATTACTATGTTAATCCTACTAATCCATGGGCATGGGATATATTTCCATCTTCTTATATCTTCTTTAATTTCTTTTTTCAAACCCTTGAAGTTTTTATAATACAGGTCTTTCATTTGATGCAATCAGGACTAATTACTACCCAGTTTAACGGTTTTAATAAAGAGTGGTAATCACATGCTCCACATTGCCACTCCTACCAACCTTCCCACATACTTTCCTGTTGATGGTTTAGATTAGTGTTGAGGAAGGACACGCATGAGTAAACTGTCCCTAAGCGACAGACATCTGGAGTCTTGGCCAGTGAATTCCACAAAAGGACACCATCAAAGTCTGTGTCATGTTCTTCAAACTCTGTGGATATCATAGCCCCCGAGTGTCTCACACTGGAGTTCCTTTCACAGGCAGGGCCCTTGAAGAATTTGGTCAAAACCAGGTCATGAGGGGAAAGCCATAATCCAGGGTGATCAGTGTTCTTAAAGGGAATGAGGAAGTGGACACACGCAGAGGGATGATGGTATAAAAAAGTGGAGAAGCTTCTGAGACTGAGGCAGGGGAGTTCAAAGTTTAACATCAACCCAGTTCACTTAGACCAGTGTTTCTCAACTTGTAAGTCATGACCTCTTTGGGAGTAGCATATCAAATACTTTCATATCAGATATTTACATTACGATTCCTAACCATAGAAAAATTACAGTTCTGAAGTAGCAACCAAACAGTTCTCTGATTGGAGGTCACCACGACATGAGGTACTAAAGGGTGAGAGCATTGGGAAGGTTGACCCTGTCTCAAGACAGACGGTAGGAAAACGATGAGAAATATACCTGAGTGGTAGATATTGCTCAGAATACTCAAGGTCTTGAGATCAAGCTCTGGTACTACACACTTGTGACCATACTCTCACAAATTAAAAAAATGCATTCAAATTTTTAAAAAGAATAAAGATTTTAAAAAGATTGTCAGTTGTGGTGGCACATGCCAGTAGATAAAAGCTAAAGAGGATGAAACAGGAGGATTGCAAATTCAAGACCAATATGAACTACAGCTTTAAAAAAGGATAAGTGTTTGTGGTGGCTCAGTGGATAAAAGTGCTGGCTGCCAAACCTGATGACCGGAGTTTTATTCTGGGGAGAGAAATGATGGCAAGAAAGAATGACTTCCGAAAGGCCTCTGGCCTCTGCATGCACAATGTAATACCTGTGCAACACATGATAAATAACTATGAAAACATTGTAAAAGGATGAAACTGGAGCTGGCATCAGCATGCCCAGCAGAGAATGACACAAGGATTTTGAACTGTGAGGCCGGAGGAAAGGGAGAGAACCAATATCTGTAGTTTCGGCTGAAGTCTGGGGTGTTAAGAACACTCTAGAACACTACCCAGGTTACGCCAGGGGTTTCTTAGGCTATAGTATCCTGTGGAGATAGGCTGATTTTGGGGTCACCTCTTTCCTTGAGCAGAAACAGCCAGGCTGGAAAGAGTGTCCATCCACACTGCCATGTCTGTCAATGAGGTCTCTGATGTTTAAGGCTTAAAGCCAGTGTTCAGGGCCCTCTCCATTCCTATAGCCTGAAAGAAGGCAAGGGTCTAGAGGACACAGAGAGGTGCTTTTGGAAGGCTCTGGAAACCGGGACATAGAGTCTCCAGCTTGGCAAGGAGAGATGCAAACATATGGGACTTGCCATGAGTTGAGTCTTCATACTTCAGCTTCTGCATCTAGAGCCACACTAGCCAGAGTTAGCCAGGGTTAGACCAGCCATGTTCACACACTCCTACCACCCAATTCCCACCCATCCTAACACAGATCATATGTTGAATACACTCCTTTTATGTTCAGGAAGGGTCATCATGGTGGACTTGATCCACTTTCCCACAAAATTAGGCAGGTGGAATATGTTTCTCATCATTATCAATGTTGGAAACTTCTACATTGAACCTTTGTTCTACTTTCTAGGATATATATTTTTAATTCAGTTTCATAAAACATGCATATTTATCACATATTGTTGCATATAAATTTTCTGCATTTCATAGCAATTAGGGAAAAAACCCTGTTGTGATGGGCCATAGAAGTGGGTGATCAATAAAATGGTTGCCCCTCAGGCATAATGGCCTGAGTTCAGTCCACAGAAGCTGTGTCAAAAGCTACATGTATGACGGTTGGGGTTTCTATCCTGATACTGGGGAGGTGAAGAAAGATGGATCCCTGAGGCTCACTGGGCAGTCTGGCCTACCTGATGAGCTCCAGATACTGGAGAGAAGCCTTGTCTCAAAAACAATATGGCATCTGAGGAATGACACTCAAGATTGATCTCTGGCCTCACTTGTGTGTAAACACAAGCATACATGTGCATCCCACCTACCCATGTACACTCTCCCCCACACATAACCACTTGCACATGCACACACATGACTCTTTTGCCACTTTGTTCTAGTACAAACATTTTTCTTATGTAGTCAAGTTTATCTGTTCTGGCTTTCAGTTTTTGGCCTACACAGAATGACATTCTTCAAACTTATGTTTGAAGATTCAGTTTTTTTTCTTTAAATGTTTTTATAATTTTTTGTTTTTAGTTACATGCCTGAATACCTAACAAGCCAGTCACCTGTCACCAGAATCAAACACCTGTTGCTGAACCACAGCACAGTTCACCCCATCCCACAGTGCGCTCGTCTTACTCAGTAGCTCCAACACTTGACGGTGTCCACCTCTGACTGAACCTTTACCTCTTCTGAATATTGGTTTTTCCTCAGACACATATTTACTTAAAGTATGAACTGAGGCCCGTAAATGATACCCGTGACCTCATTTCCTGAAGGTTACCTCCTGATTCTTTCGAGAGTCAGAGAAAAAGGCGAGGATCAGGGCAGATAGTATAGTCCTTTCATCCAGGAGTTGATGTTGGAAGGCTTGGCCCTTTCTCACCCTGCATCAGTGTTCTGTAGGGGATCCAAGGGATGGATGCCTTCTGTTCATTACATAGGCTTCCATCCACCAGGATTCTCCCAATCATAAATAGGAGGATGTCCTATTACTCAAAAACACTTGCACCTACTTTGAGACTTGTGAAAGTTATTGACTCTCTGGTGTCTGCATACCATGTGCAGCAACACAAAGGTCGAAGTATTAGAAAGCAGAGGTTGGCAGAGTCAGGCCATAGAGTGGGATCTTTGTAGGGCTGACTCATCCTAAAACAATCTAATGGCTTCGGTTGCTTCTCTCTGTAATGACAGAATGGTAAGCACTGAGTGCACAATGATAGAAGTGGATTAGGATGACACTTCAAAGTGACCATGCCTTCCCCATGTGCCCATCCCCTATAGACACGGCACTGAGACAGACACAATGCTGTCCTTTCCCCTCCCCATCACTGTAAGACAGAAACCACTGCATTGAAAGACAAGAGCATGATCAATATATGACTCATGACTCTCTGCTATCCTCATAGGTCAGGGCCGAATCCACTCATCATCAGAGAAGCTTCCTCCTGCAGCAGACTCAGATGTAGAGACCCACAGCCAGACATTACACAGAGAAAGAGAGTCCCTGGAAAACACAGCTCTAAATGGGCTGTCTCCATCACATCTCTCCCCTCAGAGTTCAGGGGGAGGATGTGGAAAGATGGTGAGAGCCAGAGGGATGGAGAAAACCAGGAAAACAAGGCCACTGAATCAACTGAAGCTCATATGAACTCAGAGACAAAAGCCATAAGAACACTGTGCCAGATTCTGGTTTTCTATATATTATAACTTTTAGCTTTGTATTTTTATGGGACTTCTCTCCTCCTCCTCCTCCTCTTCCTCCTCCTCCTCCTCCTCCTCCTCCTCTTCCTCCTCCTCCTCCTCTTCCTCCTCCTCCTTCTCTCTCTCTCTCTCTCTCTCTCTCTCTCTCTCTCTCTCTCGTGAGTGTGTGTGTGTGTGTGTGTGTGTGTGTGTGTGTGTGTGTGTGTAAACAAGTGGGACTCTGATTCTTGTGCCTGCTCTTAAGGCTCTTTTCCTTTTGGGGGGCTTGCCTTATCCAACTTACATGTGATGGTTTTTGTTTTATTTTGTCATGTTTTGGTTGTTATCTCTCAGAATAGAATTTCTAAAGAGAGACAGAAAGGGAGTGGATCTGGGTGGGAGGGGGTCAGGGAGGAATTGGGAGGAGTAGAGTGAGGGGAAACTGTAATCAGATGATGGTTTGTATATACTTGACCCAGGGGGTGGCACTATTAGGAGGTATGGCCTTGTTGGAATTGGTGTGGCCTTGTTGGAGGAAGTGTGTCATTGTGGGTGTGGTCTTTGAGACCCTCATTCTAGCTCCTTGGAAGCCATTCTTCTACAGGCCTTCAAATGAAGATGTAAAACTCTCAGTTCCTCCTGCACCAAGCCATGCCTGTCTAATGCTGTCATGTTCCTTGATGGTACTGGTCTGTATTTCTGAACCTGTAAGGCCGCAATTAAATGTTATCCTTATGAGAGTTGCCTTGGTCATGGTGTCTGTTCATAGCAGTAAAACCCTAACTAAGACATGTATGATAAAAGAATCTATTGTCAAATTGTCAATAAAAGAAAAAAAAAGATAGGACCATGAATTAGGAAAGGGCTCTAATCTTGGAAGGAGCCATTAGCAACAGAGGAGGAGCTCCAATAGGAAAGTTTCATTGCAGGAAAAAAAGCCAACATTTATTACCAGGAAAGCATAAGGGAAAACGGTATCTGACATCTTCTGGAAGACTTTCCGGTTCAGGAAGGCAAAGATGGTAGCCTCTGCTGGTGAGGCCTACCTGGGGTCAGAGGCTCCCTGGGCAGCAAAATCTGACTGCTCCTTGCCTCTAGTTCCTTTGTTCTTGATTGGATGATTCTCTTTGAGACTCATAAGGTGACCACAGCCCGTTCCTTCCTTTGTACTTTGATGTGGGTCACAGGCTGTCCAGACAATTCCTGGGTGCTGTTTGCCTCCACTTTCTTTGTATCTGAGTGAATGGTGGTACTCCTCAGGGCTTCTGTGTGGATAGCAGTCCATTCTACTACTCCTAATTTGACCTGGGTCACAGGTTCTCTGGTCAGCAAGACCTGACTGCTGCTTGTCTCCAGTTCCCCTGGACCTGTGTGGATGGTCATTTCCCTGGGGAGTGGGGAGTTGGTCAAAGACCATTCTCTTCACACTGTAGGGATGGTGGTCACAGGCTCTCTGGGCATTAAGGCATGGCTGCAGTTTGTCTCCAGTTTCTCTGTATCTGAGTGAATGGCTGTGCATCTCAGGGCTTCTATGTGGACAGAACTCCTTTCCACTCTTTGTTCTAATTTCATCTGAGTCAGAGTCTCCCTGGGCAGCAGCAGCTGACTGCTCCTGGCCTCCAGTTCTGCACTTGACTGGATGGTTCTCATTGGGATCATAAGACAGCCACATTCCACTCCTTTCTTTATGCTTTGATGTGGGTCAAAGGCTTTATGGTCAACACTTGGCTGCTCTTTGTCTCCAATTGCCCTGTGTGTGAATGGCTGGTTGTGCTCCTCAGGGCTGGCGTGGCCACTGCTCATTCTGCTTGCTGCTCTAATATGGTTTGGGTCATACAGACCCTCAGAAGAAGAGCCATCCAGCTGGAATGTCCGTGATTCCGCTTTACACTCTGGTGCATCTGATGCATCTACATTACTGACCAGGTTCTGGACCAGAACATTTGTGAGTGGTTGTGATTCAACCGCTGTACTGTAAATGAAGTTTTCTCTTTCTGTTACCTCCTGTGTCTGCTCAGTGGATGGCGTGGAGCTTTTATTCTTCAAAGAATCCCCTTGCCCCTTGAATTTTGTGCTGAGGTTTCCATATCGTGCAGCATTCCTTTTGATGTTTTTCAAGGAGCTTTTTGGAAGAGTCTCTCTTTTTCCTTGTTTATATAGGGAGGATTGACTCTCAGTGTTGGCTATATCCTTGAGCTGGGTGGAGCTCAGAGTAGAAGGCCTTACTGTCCCAAGCCTTTCTACTTGACTTATGCCTCCATATTTCAACGTACTCGTCCTGCCTTTACAGGGATGAAATGTGTTGTCATTCTTTGCTGCGAACTTATCCATACGGACTCTGAACTGCTGATTCTCCGCACTCTCACCACTCCTCATGCAGACATCACCTAAGCCCTGGGGAGTCTTGGGCTTTTGGCATGTAGTCTGGAAGCTGGACACTGAGTGCTGCGAGGGCAAGCTGACTGTGGCAGGGTGTACTGTACTGGGGCCATCTGGATGATGGTTCTCAGGCTTGCTTGTTCTCAAGTTGACCTTACTATATACTTTTGGTTTTAGAGCCAAGTCCCCTGAGTGTTGTGGGGTAGGTATTTGAAGATGGCCTGGGCTTCTGTTGGCCTCTACAGACTCAAAGTCTGTTTTGATGGCTTGGCCATTGTGTGTCTCTTCTTTTACCTTCAGTGTGTTGGTTTGTTTGGCCACCAAAGATGGGACACTTTCTTCAGGGCTAACTCTTGTGGCTTTACAGTGGGGATGTCCTGAGGCCACATCCTCAGAACCCTTCCATGGTGGATGTCTGGCTGATCCTCGGCTGGTATTTGGTAGCAGGCAGCTTCTCGAACTTCCCTGGAGCCTCCTGCTCTGCTGGGGTTTTGCCAGAAAGCAGAAAGTATGGGGTTGAACACTTAGGTATCTCTGGTGTGGATCATGGATGGAGGCAGTTGGAGGGGCTCTTTGGGTCCCCTGAACCTCTGAAGGTGAGTGTTCAAACAGAGGGTTTTGCAGCCTGGCAGTTGATATAGTTTCCACCCTTGTCCCTCCTGGATCTTGGTGATGCAATCTTTCCAAGATCATGGCAGCCTTGGCATAGTATTCTGCCTTGGAAATACAGGGTAGTTTCCTTCTGCGTTTCACAGGAAGCTGCATGATTTTTGGCTCCAGCTTCATTTGAGACTTTGGATCAAGGAAGGAAAGGTCTTCAGTGGTATTCATAGAGGACAGCTTATCTGTCCTTACTTCAGTGTTCCTGGGCTTCAGCTCCTTCCCAGGGGTGCTGCTTGAAGTGCAAGGCACATCTCTGTCCTCAGCACTATGGCCCTTATTGATGGTGTTATGTATATCACACTTTGCTATGACCTTCCTTAAGGGTATCTCCATGGGCACAGTCCCCATCATTTTGCTCAGCGTGTAGCTTTTGGGGTTGAAGATGGAGGGCTGGGCAGGCTGGGAGCACTGAGGCCTGCTTTTGCAATAGTGATCACTGTTATCTTCTTGAAACTGTTCTTGAAGCTGGGTTAGTTCTAAGGACGGGAGGAACCTGACATGGGTACTTTGTTTTTTCCCCACATTCGTCGTCTTGCCTCCCTTCTGTGGCTCCTCATGATCCTGGGGCATCTGGCAATGCTCAGGAAGGATGGAGGCTGACCCGATAGCCTTAGTGGGCGGGGTGCCCCTGGGCAAGTTGTCAGTTTGCTGCCTATTGGCTGCTTGATGATTTTGGACCTTACAGCCTGTAATGTCTTTCCAACTTAATCTTTCTTTCCACGGCTCATTTTCAGTTGGTAGGAGCACCTGCATTCCCATTTTAGGGGTAGGACCTGCCATTCCACAGATCCTGCTCTGGAATGAAGAAGGTGTTTGTTTTGGCATAGAACTTGGAAGGTTTTCTAGTTCCTTGACCCCTGTAACACCTCCCAAGTTTGGTGTCACAAGTTTGTGGGGCAATGGCAGGTCTTGGAAAGGCTGTGGAGGTCCTTGAGACATGGGTAGAGCTTGGACAGGGTCACATGTATCACTAAATCTTACGGATTTACATCCTCCTGAGGAGGATTCCCTGGAGACCCAGGCAGTAGCCACAACTGAGTCAGAAAGCACAGACGATATGCCCCATACAATTCGGATAAATTTATGTTGTAGAAGATCCTCTAAGCCTCTGAGGTGAGAAAACAGCCGAGAGAGCGTAAGCTGATGCAGTATCTCTTTACAGTTCCAAAAGGGTTGTGAAGAGGAGTCCATTAAATGATGCCTGGTGGGACTGCAAAAGACAGGAGGCAAAAGCATCAGCCCCAAGCAGAGGATCAAGAGGCCCATTAGTTTGTGTAAATATGGCACCTGTGTCCCTCAGACCCTCCACTACCTCTATAGCCCATATCTCTTTCTGTCACCTCTAATGGGACTGTATCCTCATCCCACCATATTAATACATTCATTATGAATAGTCCCAGTGTCTGAGTTCACATCCTAAGTTGTGGTTTGAATAATTGCACAAATGGTTGATTTCTTACCTTTCCATAGGTGGTGATGCATTCTGGGTATCATGTGCATTCTTTCTGCTGTTTCTATAATCTGAAAATAAAGCCCATGTTATGGAAAATACACAGATACACACACGAAACCCCATATATTCCATGAAAATGTGAGAGGCACCTCTCAAACACCATTCAAGCTAGGTCTCTAATGCCCCACCACCAGAGTCTAGGGACACAGGACACTGAAAGTGAGCAAGGGGAGGGACCCCATCTCTCCATTTACACTGTCCTTGCTCCTCTGTCAACCCATGTAATTCCACCTACATCACTATAATGGCCACAGGAGCAGTATCTGAAATAGAAACGCCACTGGGAGAATTGAAGTTACTTGCTGTCTGTAGGACCTGGGAGTCCCCATACGGGGGCACAGCATCACTCCAGTGCCTCAAGCTACATTCCCATGTGTAGCATCCATGCCAGGCCAACCACAGCATCATTCTGTCCCAGAACCTGGAGATTCCCTGATTCTGATTTCCTTCCCAACAATCCCTTCTTCCTTTCTACACCTCCTGTCCTCAGATGCAAGGCTCTCATCATTTCACTAAAGGGCCGGCCAGACGAAATAACTCACCCCAGGAAAGCAGAAGCCTACCTTTTACAGTAGAAATTTTCTTCCTGGTCTTTCTCTGCCTCCTCTTCACACCCTGCCAGTTTGAAACAACACAAATTAGCTGGGGTCCCTTCTTCCCCTCTGTGGTAGGCAAGCTGTCTGCTCTCTGTGCTCAGGGACCACATGAAATCTGCATTTCTCTCTCTCATCCATCCTTGTGTCAGTCACACTGTGTGTACACACATTTCCTTTTGACCTTGTTGGGAAAAAGCAGAAGGTGCTGTCTATGCCACAGTTATCATAGGTGACCTCAGTCAGCGTTCCTCAGACAGGATCCTACCCAAGGCTGAGCTCTGCAGATGCCTCTGGGCTCTAAGGTGATATCTGCTTCCTCAGACCAGAGGAGCCAAAAGCCCTGATCTGTTGCCCTTGGTCTCATCACCTGCTTCACATCAGCTCAACCCAAACAAAAGCAAGTGCCTGAGCAGAGGACAGATGGCCTTTCTTAGGAGTTTGTCTGTGTATCTACCATTTCTGAAATGCAGTCTGTCCATGGAGCCACAGTCATGCTTAGTGACCTCTCTACCTCCTTGTGCAAATGGCCCAAGAGCTTCAGTAGACTCCTCAGGGTATCTCTCACCTCTGCCCTGCCTGCCTGAGGTACTGGTGCTTTTTCTGGAGACTATGGCTCACCTGTCTGTAGGTATACATTAGCTACTTTGTAGGTTCTTCTTTCTCATACTCTACTCCACCCCTGTTTCCTCCACCCTTTTAATCCCCTAATACTAGATAGGAGAGAAGAAAGGATAGAGGAGAAAGGGGGAGATGCTATTAGGCTGGTTGAGTTCCTTCGATCTTCACCATTAAGATATCCAATTTCTCCTTTCTTCTTTGTACATGACCACTTAACAAACCACAGGCACCAGCAACTGATAGCAACCAACCAGCAACCAATAATGCATCAGGCCTCTCGAGGCGCCGGCGTTTATACACCCTCTGGAAAGTCTCCAGAACTCCAAATGCCGCACCAGCGCAGAAACTCTGCTGCTGGCAAAATCACACCCATGCTTGAGCATGAGGCAAATTTATAGCTGCTGTGGGCAATCTGAAACAACCCCCATCTCCCACACCTGACACCAAAACAAAACATATTCTTATATATATATTTTTAAAACTTCCAAAATTTGTCACTACACCTGTATTTCTATGAAATGTGAGAGTAACCGTCATGAACAGCAGACGGCCCCTCCATTGTGTGTGAACCAAGCTCTCCTTACCTGTGGGATGTCCCTTTGGCTCTCAGGTGGTGGTGACAGTGGGTACTTCTTCAGGAATGGAGTTAGAAGGAAAAAGAGCCCCACTCCGCACACAATGCCAAAGCTCATGTCCATCGCTATGTCCATGGTGCTGGTGTTCATCCATGACTCAATAGCGCTATTCATCAGAAGGAGAAAACCCTCCATCTTCTGAATGAATGGCAGTGCATCTCTCAGGCCACTGAGCCCAGGGCTGCAGTGTGAGATGTGTCAGGAGGGCTCAGGCCATATCACACAGCTGTGGCCTCCTCATCACAAAGGGCTCCTGGCAGGAGAGGGGATGCCACAGCCCCTTCCTAACCTCCAGCGCAGCAGCCCCACCCACCTCCTGGCTTTCCTTGCTCTTTCCAAATCATTGTGCTGAAGCGGTCAAAGTAGATCTCTGTCGATGTTCTGTTTCTCCTCCCTGAGCCCCAGAATTCCTCTGCTTCCTAGAAGATGTCTACCTGAGTCCCTCAGGTCTTAGTTTTTTTTGACAATGCTGTCTTCTCTGTGGAACTTGAATTGTTTCTTGGGGATTGTTTCTCTTAGGATGTCTTCTTTCTGCACATCCACGTCTCTCCATTATGAGATCGTAGCTGATCTAAATTGAGACAAGAAAGTTCTATTTGTCTCATACTCATTTATTCATTGTCAATTTTATTCATTCACTGTCAATTTGCAATAAAATCTAAAAGAATATAATTAAGTAACTTCAGTTAGGTTATGGAAACATGAAATTCCATACTTTATCATAAGAATGCATGTGCGTAATTATCATTAAAAATTTGATATTTTTAGTGTTTCATATTTGTTTATGTTCTTAATTTTAATTAGCATAAAATGATGTGAATCATTAAGGTATTTTTAATACCTAGTTGTCTTGCCATTGTGTGCAGTGCCATGGTCAGTTTGGACATACAGGTATCCCTTGGCAAAATGTAGACAGTGTCCTTTGAGTCCACTGTGATGATTGGTAGAGCTGGGCCTATGGTAGTTCTGTTTTTAGCAACCTCTATCCTGATTTCCACCCTGCAGCTCCAGTTTACACACTCCAATAGCAGTTGCCGACAGGTCCTTTCTCAATAGCCTTGCCAGGGATTCTCATTTGCTGTCTGATCTCAGCCTCTGAGGTTCAGGTGAGAGGGAACTTTAAAGTGGCCTTAGCTTGAATTTCCCAAAGGTTAAGGGTGTTGAAGACTTTGTAAAACATTTGTTGGCCTCTGTGTGTTTCCTTTTGAAAACGACTTGGTTCATTAACCAACTTATTGCCCTTTTTTTTTTTCTTTTTTCTTTTTTTTTGGAGCTGGGGACCGAACCCAGGGCCTTGCGCTTGCTAGGCAAGCGCTCTACCACTGAGCTAAATCCCCAACCCCTCCTTTTTTGTTTTTAATAGTCACTTTTTTTGGTACATTGCAGATGTTAACAGCCCACAGGAATGTGACTTAACGATCTTATCCTATGTTCTACGTTGGCTGTTCCCTTGAATGCTACCATCTTTTGCTACGTAAAGCTTTTTAATTTCATGTACTCTCATTTGTCTACCCGTGGGTCCTTCCCTGTGCTCTTGGTGGACTGTTCTGCCTATGCCTGTGTAGGAAGTGTTTTCCTTCTTCCCCTTCAGCAGCCTTAGCATTCAGGGTTTAAGTTTAGGTATGTTGCCTGTTCTGCACTGATTTTTTACAGGGTGAGAGAGACAGCTCTCTCTCTAAACTCTTCTTCCAGTGGATGTCCTGGTTTGCCAGTGTTATTTACTGCATTTATTTCAAGGCCCCTTTCCCAGTGTGTATCTATACTCTGCTGTGTACATGTAGTACAGTAAGTGTTTCTTTAAGATCTTCTCAGACAGTATAGGTTCCCTTGTTGAGAATTCTCTGGCTCTGTGCCCATTTCTAATGGTTTGTTTGGTCCGTTGGTGTCTAATTTCTTGAGTTTTTAACTATATTTTTGGATATTAGCTCTCTGTTGGTGAAGTTATTTTCCCGTTGTGTAGGCTGCCATTTTGTCTTATTGCTGGTGTCCTTTGCCTTACAGAAGCTTGAAAGTTTCCTGAGGTCCCATTTGTTAATTGTTGATCTTAGTGCCTGAGCCATTTGTGTTATGTTCAGGAAGTTGTCTCCCGTGCCAGTGCATTCAAGGCTGTTTCCCACTTCCTCTTCTAATAGATTTAGTATATCTGGTTTTGTTTTGAGATCTTGGATCCACTTGGACTTGGTGAGTAAGATGATAAATTTGGACCTATTTGTATTCTTCATGTAGGCATCCTGTTAGAACACCGACATTTGTTGAATATGCTGTCTTTTATACCCCTGTATGGTTTTGACTTCCTCATCAAAATATATGTCCATAGGTGTGTGGGTTTGTTTCTGGTTCTTTGATTCAATTCCATTCATCAACCTGTCTGTTTTTATGCCAGTACTCTGGTGACTTATTACTATTGTTCTGTATTACAGCTTGAACTTGGGGATGGTGGTGTCTCTAGAAGTCCTTTTGTTACACAGGATTGTTTTAGCTATCCTAGATTTTTTGAGAATTGTTCTTTCAAGGTCCCTGCCAACTCTGCACCAAACTTTAATACCTGGGTGTCAAGGCTGGCCCGTGACACCTATTGTTCTTGAATTTGGTGTTTGCATAGTACCCCAGGTCTATTGGATGTCTTTTGTTAGTAACTTTTTAGATTTAACATTTCCTTGACCAATTTCTTCTACCGTATCTTCTATACTTGAGAACCTCTAACATCTCCTGTTGATGCTGTGTCTGTAGTTCTTGTTCTCTTCCCTAGGTTTCTACCCACTCGATTTCCTCAGTTTGTGTTTTCTTTATTGTTTCTATTTCTGTTTTCAGATCTTGGACAGTTGTTTTCATTTCCTTCACTTGTTTGATTGTATGTTTGATTGTATTTCCCAGTGTTTCTTGAAGGGATTTGATTCATTTCCTCTCTAAAGGCCTCTGTCTTCCTTGTAAGATTGGAATTAAGGCCATCTTCCTGTCCTTTGGTTGTGTCAGGATATCCAGGGCTTGTTGTAGTAGGGTAGCTGGGCCCCGTGGTGCTATGTTGCCCTGGTTCTTGTCCATTGCTCTCCTATACTGGCCTTTAGCCATCAGATTGTTCTTGGTGCTGGCTGACCACGAAGGATGCAGCAAGAGTTGTGGGCTGGAAAATGGAGCTCAGGGGAGCAGATGAGGTTTACTGGTGCTGGGGATGCCCCACTGGGACATGTCATGCAGGGATTTATGGTAAGTCTAACATGGGTGTTCCTGGGGGGTGGGAAGGGCCTTCTCAGGAAGACAGACAACAGATATAGGCCTGAATCTTCACACTATTGTGATGTAAGTGTTTATTCATTTTTTATAAGACATTAAACCTGGTCTCGGATGGTTAATGGTAGAGCCTCTTTAATGTTTTCCAGAGTCAGTTCATATTTCGATTTCATAATTTCCAATGCTGAGAATAATTTTCACCTTAACCTGTAGCCCAGAGGCTCTCAACCCATGACTTGTGACCACCACAGAGGTCGCATATTGATATCCTACATATCAAATATTTACACTATGATTCATAACATTACAACGTTTCAGTTATTAAGTAGATAACAAAATAACTTTATGGTTGGGGGTCTCTACAACATGAGGAACTGTATTAAAAGGTCACAGCATCAGGAAGGTTGAGAAGCACTGTTTTAGTCAAATTTCATTCAACATTAAAAAAAAATGAAACTCAAGGTTTAAACTCTGTCTTTTGAAAAGTCCACAAGTTCTTGAACTGACTAAAGCAGTTGATTGTTGTGTCTTTTCTTCAGTGTAACACGGTTTACAAATAGCATAGTGCTTCAGATACAAATGTAAAGACACATTCCTGGAACTGCATCCAGTCCCCCAGGGGAGGCTTTTGTTTTATCATAAAATCATCTGCACCTAGAAACACTCCTAAGACGAGGAGCCCTGTGCTTATACTAACTTCTGGAAAACTTTGAAGGTATTGGTACTGTCCAGTTTTGCTTCAACTTGATACAAGCTAGAGTCAAGAGTCATCAGAGAGGAAGGAGCTGAGCTTAGTTGTGGAAATTGTCCATGAGATTAAGCTGTAAAGCATTTTCTCAATTAGTGGTCAGTGGGCGATGGCTCGGTCCATTGTGGGTGGTGCCATCCCTGAGCACTTGCAGAGCACCTGTATTTCATTGCCATCATTTTCATGGCAGATCGCAACTGTTCATAGCTCCAGATGAGGGGACCTGGTAACCTCTCCTGACCTCCAACAGATGTGCGTGCAAAAAAGCCTCATACACATAAAATAAAATGAATCTAAGGTATTTTATATCAGTGAATTTTTTCATTCATTTATTCATTATTTCATATAATACATCCAAACTACAGTTTCCCCTAGTATCTAACACCACAGTTTTTTTTTTTTTGTTTTTATGCAGTCTGCAAATGATAAACTCTTTAACTAAAAAGGGGTTCTGGGCAATGAATCCATCTATCTATCTCTATCTATCTATCTATCTATCTATCTATCTATCTATCTATCTATATCTATATCTATATATATCTGTGAGTGCCTACAAATATATACACATACATCATATATATGCACACATAATACACATACACATATATTCATATATATAATTAAAATTTTTTTTTCTTTTTTCTTTTTTTTTGGAGCTGGGGACCGAACCCAGGGCCTTGCGCTTGCTAGGCAAGCGCTCTACCACTGAGCTAAATCCCCAACCCTAATTTTTTAAATTTTTATTTAAAATTTTACAGTCCAGATTTTATCTCTGCCCCAGTCCACCCTCTGACTGTTCCACATCCCTTAGCTTCTACCCCCATCTGCAGGAGGATGTCTCAACTCTCCCAACCTACCTCACCAGACCTCCCTGGGGCCTCCAGTCTCTTTAGGGTTAGGTGCGTCTCTCTGACTGAGACTGGATCTGGCAGTCCTCTGCTCTGTGTGTTGGAGGTGTCACATCAGCTGGGCATGCTGCCTGCTTGGTGGCCCAGTGTCTGAGCAATCTTGGGAGTCCAGGTTAATTGAGACTGCTGGTCCCCTACAGGGTCACCCTCCTCCTCAGCTTCCTCCAGCTTTTCCCTAATTCAACCACAGGGGTCAGCAGCTTCCGTCCATTGGTTGGGTGTACACATCTGCATCTGACTCTTTCAGCTGCTCCAACAACCCAGTTTTAAGAACTGTGGGTCAGTATCAAAAAATCAGATTTCTGTTCAGCCAAAAATATAACAAGTTCACTTTTCAGTTAGCCTCAGCCGTGCACGTAGTAATTAATGAACGTCAGACATCTGTGCTCGCTGGTGCTAACACACGAGTGCTTACCACACGGCTTCACAGTTATTTTGATAGTGTCCTGCTACACAACCTCTCTAAAGTCTTCAGAGCGATGAGAGAAAATGATGCACCCATTAAGCAAGAACTGGATACTTTGAAATGAATATTTAAGCAAGAATATTTAACAAGAAAAGGTAAAGGAATAAAATGGCTGGAAATCTGGAAGCAATACTGAGGAAATCTGTAAAGTTTAACAAGAAATTGAAGACTGATTCAAAAAGTGGATGAAAGTATTTTCAAGTAGAACAAAGGAGAAATAATATATGGGATGTCTGGGGGAAAGTTTCCAGGTCTAAAACAGAAAACTGTCTGTTTTAGAGTGACCCTGTCCGTCACATGCTTAGTGTGGAGAATGGAGTACGACTCATAATGAGGAAAATTCTCAAAATTTTAGGATGTTGAACTCCATAAGGAGATGCTGTAAGCCGTGACTTTTTGTGATGTTAATTTAGAATTCACTAAGAAAAGGTTTGTATATAGATTGGGCACAGGCATTAGGGACACAAATGGAGCGTGGGTAAAGGACAGTGCACAGTGCAGCTCCATAAGGGGAGAAAACTTTCCCTTGTAGGCCAATAACTCCTTGAAGACAGCTACATCTTCAGTCCTGCTGATCCCTGGAGCCAGCACCTAACAAGGGCTCACCTAGCAAGTGAACAGTAGTTATCTTGACTGTCGTGTTCAAGAAGAGAACGTGTAGTGCAGGAAGAGAGCTAGGAGCTGGAAGCAAATCCTAACTCTGACCTTTAGAAACAGAGGCCAGGATTTTTACAAGTGGAATGGGGAATGGGGATGGACGAAGTGCTGTTTTGAGTTCTTTAGACAGAAGCGATTGGGATAAGGGAGGGAGACATGAACAGGCACATCCCTGGAAACAATCCACAGCAAAGGCAAAAGTTCTGCCATTTACCCTGCCCTGCCTTCACTGACAGGATACTTCTTCCTGCATCCCTTGTCTAAGTCACATGACTTCAGCCTGGCCAATCAGGAGAGCGCATGCTGTTTGGCTAATCTGATTGGCCAGGTTCTGGTCATGTGACCAGTTAGGTCATGAATCAGGACTCACAGTTGGAAGTTCCAGGTGGGTGGCGAAATCAGTTGGTGCCCATCTTGTTATATTGAAGACCGGTCTTTCGGTAGGAAGACACTAGAAGCAGTGTGCAAAACCACAAATCTGGAATTGGTGCTCCCTTATCTCCTCGTCTAACACCAGGTACAGTCTTGTCTGTTGCCATTTGCCTTACAGTGTTGTGAATTCTCCTCTCTGGTGGTTTGTCCAAGCCCCTTTAGATTGGGTTTTATGTTCTTGGCCTCTGCTCCTGCTGGCAAGTTAGTAGAGATCGTAAGGGCTGTTACAGCCAGGTTTAAATTGGCACTCTGTGAAGGTTCAGGCACCTGGGTCTCTCTCTCTCTCTCTCTCTCTCTCTCTCTCTCTCTCTCTCTCTCTCTCTCTCTCTCCTCCCTCCCTCCCTCCCTCCCTCCCTCCCTCCCTCCCTCCCTCCCTCCCTCCTGGTCTCCCCTTCTCCCCCTCTCTATCTCCCTGTCTGTCTCTGTGTTTTCCTCTACTCCTCCTCTCTTCCTCTCTCCCACTCCTCCTCTCTTCCTCTCCACCCCTCTCTCTTCCCCTGTCTCCCTTCTCCCCCTCTATCTCCCTGTCTCTCTATGTCTCTGTTTCTTTCTCCCTCCATTCCTCCCCCTTCCCCCATTCCTGCCTCACTCTCAGCACTGTAAGACTCTACATCGGATAGAAAACAAGATGTAACTGTGACACTGGCTAGTCATAGGTAACACAATCATCTCCAGATCCTGAGAATGTCAACACTTCTACTTTATAGCCGAGCACACATGATTTTTACACTGGATTCTGTTTACATGCTGTATTATTTATCAGCCTGAGACACTGAACCATCCCTAAATGGATGAGTCAAGGATGAGGTCATTTCATCATGAAGTATCGCCTTTCTCATGTTGCAGAACTCAGAGCGAAATACCAAGTATTCTCATTTAAGATTTTCACACCTGTGTTCATCAAGGAATTTGTCTCAATTTTTTTTTCTGTTTGTGACATCTTTATTTGGTTTTGGTGCCAGTGTAATCTGGCTTTGTAGAATTAGTTTGGAAGTGTTCTTTTCCTTTCTAAGGACGAGTATGAGCATCCCCATTTCTTCAGTGGGCTGATAGGGTTTCTTCACATTTCCTAGTGGCCCTGAACTTTCTTCTGTTTAGGGATTTTTAAAAATTATCATTTTATATTTTTATTTATCTACTAATATGTTTTCAAAGTTATTATCTTGATTTTGATAGGTCATGTGGGTCTGGACATATTCCCATTTCTTCAATATTTTTCAGTTTACTAAAGTTTTCAAAATAGTTCCTGACAGTCCATGGATTTTGATGGTACCTGATAGTACCATCTTCTTTCTTGTTTCTAATTACGTTTATTTGTGTTTCTTTCTTGGTTAATTTGTCTTAAGGTTTGCCATTTTTGTATATCTTTTCAAATAGCTTAGTTATTTTTTCTTCTTGTTTTTTTTTTCTGATGAGATTTTGTTCATTTCAACTTTGATCTTTCTTTGTGCATTGCTGCCCACTGCTTGCGAACTGGTTTGTTCCGTTTCGTATGACCCGAACCGTTAGGTTGTTTGGTACGTTAGGTCTGTTTGTTGTTTGATATCCAGAGCCATGTACTTTAGTCTCATGCTTGTCTCTCTACTGCTTGACCTCTTCTCAACTAGGCCCCCTTCTACTTACCTGCTTTCTTTTTATGTGCAGCCCCAAGTTTCATGAGAATGCATTGCTCTAGTGCAGGTGAGAGGTTATTTACTAGAGCAGGGCTATCTTAGTTTTCCTGTTTGTTTATTTTTCATCCAATACATCATGACCACAGCCAACCCTCCTCTACCTCTCCTCTCCCCCAGATCAGTGGATCTGATCCCTGTTTCCCTTCAGAGAGAACAGGCCTCCCAGGGATAGCAAATGAATACAGGATAACTGGATACAATAAGACTAGGCACAGACACTCATATCAAGTCTGGATGAGGCAACCCAGTAGGAAGAAAACAGTCCTAAGAGAAGAAAAATAGTCAGAGACACCCCTACTCCAACTGATAGGAGTCCCACAACACCCCCAAGCTAATCAAACATAACATGTATGCAGAAGACCCATACCCATGCCAGCTCCATGGCTATTGTTTCAGTCTCTGTGATCCCCTATGAGCCCTGCTTAGTTGATTCTGTAGGTCATGTTTTCCTGGTATACTGAAACCCTTTGGCTTCTGTAATCCTCCCTCCCTCTCTTCCTTGGGGTTCCCTTAACTCCATCTACTGTTTGGCTATGTATCTTAGGGTTTTACTGCTGTGAACAAACACTCTGACCAAATTAACCCTGAAAAAGAACATTTAATTGGGCTTGACTCACGGGTTCATTGGTTCAGTTCATCATCACCATGGTGGGAACATCCATCCAGGCAGGCATGGTGTAGGTGAAGCTGAGAGTTCTACATTTTTATCTGGAGACTGCTAGCAGAATACTGACTTCAGGCAGCTAGGATGAGGGTCTCGTAGCCCATACCCACAGTGACACACCTATTCCAACAGGACCACACCTTCTATCTAATACTGTCGCTCCCTGGGCCAGCTATACAAACCATCACACTGCACATATCTGGGTCTCCTCCCATCAGCTGCTGGAGGCAGCTAGGATGAGGGTCTCGTAGCCCATACCCACAGTGACACACCTATTCCAACAGGACCACACCTTCTATCTAATACTGTCGCTCCCTGGGCCAGCTATACAAACCATCACACTGCACATATCTGGGTCTCCTCCCATCAGCTGCTGGAGGTAGCCTGTCTGATGATGATTGGCCTAGCAGTGGTTCTACCGTAAGTCTCTTGGGGCTGTCCAGCTTTGTGTTCTCAAGTTAGACAAGTCATTGATTGGCGGCTCCCACAAGCTCCGAGCCACCATTGTGGCTTGTTTGGTGTCTCAGTCCCATCCCTGGAAGCCTGGTTATAGTAGATGGACAGTTTATGCGTCACATCCTCCATCACTAGGAGTCTTCACTAGGGTCACCCTCATAGGTTCCAGTACGTTTTCACTGCACTAGGTTTCCATATTGCCCCCAAGTGCCCTTAATTGCCGTTGTCCGTCCCTCACCTGATCACTCCTGTTCCCACTCCCATTTACCCTTAGTCCACTTGAAAAGTTTATTCCTTTTCCCCTTCACAGAGAGATCCATGTGTCCACCCTAGAGCCTTCCTTGTTACTTAGCCTCTCTGGGTCTGTTGACTGTAGCATGGTTATCTTTTACTTTATGCTAATATTCACTTACATATCATGTTTGTCTATTTGGGTCTGGGTTACCTCACTAATCATGATTTCTTTTCTAGTTTTATCCACTTGACTGTAAATTTCATTGTTATTTTTAATAGCTGAGTAACACTCCATTGTGTAGATGTACTACATTTTCTTTGTCCACTCTTCTGTTGAGGGACGTCTAGGTTGTTTCCAGCTGCTGGCTCTTATGAAGAAATTGCTATAAACATTCTTGAGTGAGTTCCTTGTGGTAGGACAGTGTGTCTTTTGGATATAGTTGGGCCTATTCCCAACTTTCTGAGAAATTGACATACTGATTTCCATAGCGGCTGTATAAGTTTGCAATCCCACCAGCAAGGGAGGAGTGTTCCTCTGAACTAGATCATGTAAACAGTGGCTACACCACTGAAGAAAATGATTACCTCTCAATGGTACCTTCTTATAGCCTTTTAGGAGGCCATGGAGTCTCATAGATCCCTCCCATACCATGATGAAGACTGGAGGAGGCCAGTCCAATGTGCATACCACAGCTGAAATGAGTTTTGGGTGTAAAGGACATGCCATGTCTAGAAACATCTTCTGTGCTACACATTCCCCCATCCTCTGGCTCTCACATTCTCCCCATCATCCCTTTTCCACCACATTCCTGGAGTCGTGGAGTGGCTGATATCATTATTTCCCTTAGGGCTGACAGTTCCACCATCATGGATTCTAGTCACTTTAGCAAGGTTTGCACCACTCACTGCCTGCAGTGTAAAATGCTTCTCAGATGGTGGGCTGCACCGTCCATCTGGGGCTATCACCTGACTAGAAGCCACTGGACTCCACGGGATCAAAAGTACAGTAGTAGATTCCACCCTGGCACCTAGGACCTTCTCAACTAAGGGTTCTTGACCAGGTTTACAGAGCAGTTTATCCACAATTCTACTGGAGGGAATATCTTGCTTGGCAGGCCATTGTTGTAGCCTAGGATTCACAGCTGGGTCAGATTCTGGACGACCATTCTTTACCAGTAGTCTCTGTAGCAGCTTTTGGCCCAGTGAATACAGCATCCTTAAGCACTGTGAAGACTAGCCAGTAGAGAGGAAACTTCCAACCCATCTTAAACTTGATTTCTCTATGTCTTGTGACCAAAGTAAGTCTTCAGTAATAGGATCTTAAACCAGGAGCAATGGCCATTTTGGGAATTTCCCTGGCTGACAACATCTGGCACTGGATTTTTACTTAATAACCTATAGATATTAAAATGGGTTTCATCTATTGAAGACACCAGCATACACATTTCCTTTTAGATTATAATTTTTAATGAACTTATAAGGTCATATGATCCCATGTTATCTTCTTCATATATTCTTATGTTTGCTACTGCTCCCATCCCCCCTTTCCCCATACTCCTACCCCTCCTTAGACTCCCCCTCCTACCTTCCTTTCTAATATGTTCTACTATCCCTTTCCCTTACGGCCTCTTTCCCACCTCTCACCAGATAGTCCCTCTCTCTCTTTCTGACCATCACCAGCATTCACTGTTAAACACATACCTTTAACAATTTGTATCCGAGCGTTCTCATGGCATTTGCCTTTCCAGGTTTAGGTTGGTTACCTCAGTATAACATTTTACAAGTAAACTTATTTACTTGCAAATGCCATGGTTTATTTAGTTTCTTTGCCAATATATAAAATTCCATCATGTATATGAACATCTTTATTATCCACTCATCTATTGATGTGCACTATGTGTGTTCCATTTTCTCCCCATTGAAAATGAACATGGAGGTGCAGGAGCATGGAGTCCTTCAGGTAGAGGCTCAGAAGTGGTGTGTTACATATTTATTTTTTGAGGAATATCCACACTGATTTTCATAGTGGCTACACCATTTCCTACTTCCACCCACAGCAAATAAAGGCCCCTCTTTCCCTCCCTCCTTACCAGGACTCAAACTGATTTGTTTTCTTTATAATACTCATTCAGGTTGCAGTGAGATGAAATTTCAAAGTTGCTTCAAATCCTCATTTCCATGCTAGTTTGACACTTTAAAAATATTTATTAATTGCTTGTTCTGAGAACTTGTTCAGTTTCATAGGTTATTTTTAATCAGATTGTTTAGATTTCTGAATGCTTTATGTAGAAATTTACTGACATGAAGTTCCCTCTTAGACCCTGCAGTAGAATGAATGATGTTCTCCATAGGCTCACAGAGGTGAGCACTTGGTCCACCTTTGGTGGCATTGCTTGAGAAGGTTATCGAACCTTTAGGAGATTCAGCCTTGCCTAGTACATCCCTTAGGGTGGACCTTGAGAGGGTATAGCTTTGCCCACCTCCAGTGTACTCTGTGCTCTGCCTTGTGATTGAGATGTGGTCTCCTAGCTTCTTGCTCCCACCACCTGCTACCGTACCTCACCTGCCACTGAGGGACTCTCCTCCCTCTGAATCCAAATACTCGACTATACAGTAGACTACATGGCTTTGAGCCATAGTATTTGGATATAACAACAAAACTATAGCTAATACAGTCTGCTTTTGATTTTTCTAAATCTAGTATTGTGAGTTGGTGCTGAGACGACAGCAAATCACAGGAGGAGGTGACAATGCAGCAGGATCCTAAGCCTAGCTCCTCTGAGCAAGAGGTCCTCATCGGTCCTTACAGGATCCTCAAGACCCTTGGCACAGGCAACTTTGCTCAGGTCAAACTGGCTGTGCACCTCCACACAAAGATGCAGGTTGCTCTGAAGACCCTGGAAAAGGACAAAAAGAACGCTACTCTGATTTCCACAGAGCTAGAAATAATGAAATTAGTAGACCACCCTAATATAACCAAATTGTTCCATGTCATGGAAACCAGTGAGCATGTCTGCATGGTTATGGAATACGCTCCTGGTGGTGATCTGGCTGGTCGCATCATAGAGGTGAGCTACATTCAGGAAGAGGAGGCCCGACACATCTTCACACAGATAGTTTGTGCAGTTAATTACTGCCACAAGAATGGCATTGCACACAGGGACATCAAGCCAGAAAACATTCTGATGGATGCTAGAAGAAACATCAAACTGTGTGACTTTGGCCTGGCCATCAAGGTTAACACTGAGCAGAAGTCAACAGTGTTCTGTGGCACCCTTCCATACTGTGCACCAGAACTTTTCAGCATCCAAAGCTATGATCCCAGGGCCCTTGATATCTGGAGCATGGGGGTGGTACTATACATCATGGTGACGAAGCATTACCCGTTCAAAGCAACAACATATGACAAGATGAGGGAGGAGATGCGGGACCCACACTACTATATCCCGCCAAAGCTCCCAGCACACATTGCCAACCTCATCATGCAGTTGTTCACTATTGATCCTTTGCAGAGGCCCAAGATAGGTGACGTTGCGAAACATCAGTGGCTGCAGGGCAGCGAGGAGCTTTCAAAAATCACCCTACCCCAAGAGACACTCAGCAGCAAGCCCAGCCCCAGTATTATGGCAATTATGGGGGCCATGGGCTACAACCCCAAGGACATTACAGACTCTTTATATAAAAAAAAATTTAATAGCATCATGGCAACTTACTTAATTTTAAAACACCAGTCACCCTACAGGGACAGCGCTAACCGCAAGTTTAAACTCATTCAGCCTCGTAGTGCCACGATACCCACAGATCCTCCCACTGTCCATGTCTTCCTAAAGAACATCGGGACTGAGCCTGACAATTCCACCTCTGCTCCAACAGCAAAAGACAAGCCCTACAACAACGCCAAGCTTGTAAGAAAGGACAGCAAGAATCCCAGGATAACTGATGCTATGGGCCGCCAGAAGACTCGTGTCCCTCCTGAAACAGCTGCCCAGTGTGGGCCTGTGCAGCGTCACCAGGAGCCTCTCTTGAAAAGCAGCTTGCTGAAGAGAAACGTGGCTTCCAGTGCTGTATCCTCTTTTCCTGTGCAGTATGACCGTGATCAGTTCTTGAACAGTAGCTTGCAGAAGAGAGGGGTGGTTTCTAAGGCCGTGTCCTGTGGTCCTGTGCAGTATGTGCAGAGGAGAAACATGATGTCCAAGGCTGTGTCCTGTGGTCCTGTGGAGTATGAAGATGAGCATCCCCCGAGCCACAGCTCACAGAAAAGAGGGGTGGTTTCTAAGGCCGTGTCCTGTGGTCCCGTCGAGTATGAAGATGAGCATCCCCTGAGCCACAGCTTGCAGAAGAGAGGGGTGGTTTCTAAGGCTGTGTCCTGTGGTTCCATGCAGCATGATCTCGAGCAGCTCCCGAGCTTTCAAAAAACAAATATGGTTTCCAAGGCTGTGTCCTGTGGTCCTGTGCAGCTCTCCAACAGCACCTTGCAGAAGGGAGGCCTGGTTTCCAAGGCCGTGTCCTGTGGTTCCATGCAGCATGACCTCGAGCAGCTCCCGAGCTTTCAAAAAACAAATATGGTTTCCAAGGCTGTGTCCTGTGGTCCTGTGCAGCTCTCCAACAGCACCTTGCAGATGGGAGGCCTGGTTTCCAAGGCCGTGTCCTGTGGTTCCATGCAGCATGACCTCGAGCAGCTCCCAAGCTTTCAAAAAACAAATATGGTTTCCAAGGCCGTGTCCTGTGGTCCTGTGCAGCTCTCCAACAGCACCTTGCAGAATGGAGGCCTGGTTTCTAAGGCCGTGTCCTGTGAGTCCATGCAGCATGACCATGAGCACCTCCTAAGCGGCTCCATGGAAAAGAGAAACACAGTGGCTTACAGGGGTGCGTCTCCAGACACAGCTCCCTCCATGGACGTTCTTTCTGAGTACCACATTTTCCAGATGGATCCCCAGGGTGAATCCCTGACTAAGTGCAGCTCATACATCCACAGTATAGCCTCTGTATGGAGCTCTGAGGAGAAGCCTCAGGATATGGCCACCACAGACTGTCATCACAAGGACAGAAGCTTGTCCTTGCAGGAAACATCTGAACCAAGCTTTGCTGCTGCCCAGACCCAGTGTGTAACCACAGCCTCTCCTCAGAACTCATCAGGCAGATGGAAGCGGGCAAAGAGAAGGATGGTGAAGTGTTTAAGGAGATTATGCTGCTGTCTGCCAGACCAAAGGAGAAGCTGCACTTCCCAGAGGAGAGTGCTTCCACAGGAGGTGGGAGAAAGTGGAGTCACACAAAACCAGGTGAGGGGGAGAGTAAAGTCACACAAAACATCAAGAATGAACATCAAGATGCCCTTCTACATTTCACTTAATATATGTGTTTTCTAACGTCCTTGGCAACTGACACATGGTAATTGTACCTGCTTCTGGCGTATGCACTTTAACATATGTACCACATACTGTGCTGGCAGCAAATAAGGACCCACCCTCCCAACCTCACAGCATTTTCCTTATGTGGAGCATGAGAAAGTTGAGTAGAGGTAGAGAGCAGTGCATGATGACCAGAAGTTGGGGGAGGGGACAGCTGGAGTAGGGTGTTGGCCATAGGGAGCAGCCATTTGGAAGGGAGGAGTTAGGTGGGGATCTCTGCACATCAGGGCCAGCATAATCAACACAGTCAACTACAACCGACTGTATCATAGGTTTCAGCCAAAACACAGTCCCATTTCATGTGTCTTTCTGCTTTTGAGTGATGATCCTCTGTGATGAGCTTAACCATGGGTTAGGGAATCTGCCCAGGGTGGACTGAAACAGTGATAGTGGGAGGCAGGCAGGACATCTAGGTGGCAGTGTGTCTGCACAGAAGGCTTTGGCCTACATAGGAGGAGGTGCGTGAATTATGATCAGCTGCTCCCTAGGAAATCGCAGCCAGGAGGGAGTATGACTCAGTGACGGCATTCCACACCATCCTTCTGGGAGCACAGACTGAGCTGAGAGCATGCCTGAAGCTACCGGGAGTGAGAAGCCCCATGTATTTGTATGAGAGAAGATGGATTAGAATATTGGAGGAACAGTCTTCTCACCAGAGTTACTAGATAGCCTACCCCAACTGTCCCAAGGTAGGCTAGCACGGTTGAGTCCACACGGTAAGCAGTCTGTTGGGACAAGCTAATGGCATGTATTAGAGCGTCCAGATCTGTAAGGATAGTTTCAGAGACCTCCTGATATAGGTTATGAGATCTTTGCACAGACTTTGGCAAGGGCCTTGGTTCCTCCTTGTAAATTGGCCCAGCAACGGTTTTACTCACAGCTATGCTGACATAGAGTCACCTTATTGCATGCAATTATTAAAAACAATCCACAATATCACTAACTACACACCAGCAAAGGCTGTCTCCCTGCCCCCATGGCTATCCCCAAATGGCAGTCTGCCCATTTTCCCCAGGTTCGCTTGTATCTTCCCAGGCCATCTACCCACTGCTAGCCCCTGCGGCTAGCTCTAAACCACTATCCCCTTATAATTAAGACTCAAGAGACTTGTAATTTATCAGTCAGATTTATAACAGTAAATTCTCAATCCCCAGAATGCCCACACTAAGAACCCAAAAACTCAATTGATTTTGATAGAAGTTGTCCACCTAGATTGGACAAATTGCCCTATATTCTATTGCTCTCCTATGATATCCATAGCTGCCTGTGGCTATTTCAAGCCACGTGGATCCAGTTTGTCCTCTTCCTCCATCTTTCTCTGTCCTGTGTCCTCTTCCACCTCTGTCCCTTCTTTCTCTATTGCCCACTCACAGGCTTTAGCCTTATCTGACTAAGTAGATTTCACCCAACCTCACCTGCATACAGACAGCAATTCACACATGTTGGTGGGGTGCTGGCCTTAAACTTGTCACACAGCAGAAGATGCAGCATCTGTTGGTACTACGGGACTGTGGTATGAGCAGGTTGGTAAACAGCCTTGATGGGGTAAGCATAGGGAGACAGGATGATGTGTGGTTAGGAGGCAGTGGGGTGCCTGTGTCCGGAAGTCTCTTCACATTGTTTTCAGGATGCTTGAATCCTGTGACCAGTGCAGAGCAAAGATGGGGGAAACTTGAGCTGGATAGTATCTCCAAGGAGTGCAGCATGCCCTTACTCCCTCAGTCTCCCCTGGTAGAAGTTGGTTTTGCAACCTGCCCTATGGTCCCGCCTACCTTCTAGGCCAGAGGACCCAGTTTCACAGCATTCTGAGGCAGTAGTTCAGAAGGGGGAAGGAGAACTTTTGCTCTTCTGACAAGACACTGCCGGCAAGCTGGAGAATATGTGTCACTTGTGCTGTTCCTTTTTGGCTAGGTGAGTGGGCCTTGCCAGATCTAGGACATAGCAACTTCAGATGCCTTTGCTACTAACTGTAGAACTGATTTGAACCCAACATCCACCTTTAGTGTCAGGCCTAGGTGGAAACATCAGTTTTCATCCAGCTGAGGCTTTTAGCTAGCGGTGTCAGCTTCTGTCTTTTGCCATACAAGTTGTCTGTGTGTTCTTCTAGGCATTCTGTGGTAGAGAACTCCTTGTGCTGAAGAGTGGCCACCTACACGACACTGTATGGGTGAGCCAAATGTGGGGGCTCTCATTGCTCAAGATGCCACTGAGCCTTGTCTCTGGGAGAAGACAAGTTTCAGGGTTCTGGTCTAAACTCAACACTGGCCTTGAGTACAGGGAAGACATGAGGCTGCTGAAGCCAGCCTACCTCAACCCCTGGGACAGCAGTGACTGGCCCTGCCTCACAGAGGAGCAAAGGCCAACTGAGAGAAGGCACAGCTGTGGCTTTGGAAAGGCTTTGAAGGCAGATCACCTCCGTCAGACCATCATGGGCAGCCTCTCCCCTACCTCTACAGCATGGCAAACATTCTGTCACTGGCCAGAGTGGGTCCAATCATTGGGTGACTACAGAGCTAGGCCCTTGGGCCAGCTGTACTCCAGTGAAATTGGGGCCTGGGCAAGGGGGAGGTGACAGTTATGTCCCTGGCTAGGAAACTCCTGGGTAGACTCCAGACAATCAAGTGTTAGTGCTAAGTAGGTAGTGTTTTGGGAAAGAGGATGATGAGTCTGGAGACTATGGCGTACATGGGGAGCCCTGCAAGGGTATGGTCATGTTCTCATTGCTCAGGAAACAATGTTGCCATGTGGCAACATCTCAGTCCCTTGGGGTTTCAGAATAATTTCTGCTTTGAGGTTCTCCTTTAGCACAAATGAAGAACTGGATTCAGTGTCATGCCAGTGGGTTACAAGAAGAGAGCAGTTCACCGTGATTCATCCTTCTGCGTGTACTTGTTAGGAATTTTGTTTCTGTCCTCGAGTGTGGTGAGGATTATGCTGCTTAGTGACAAAGCCTCTCTCCTCAACCCTCATATACTTTTACCAACACTCAAAACACAGCCAGGAGGATGGTTATTGCAGTGAATTAAGGCAGAGGACAAGACAGGAATAGATTCTGACCCGTGAGGTGGAATTGGTCCTTCAGAGAGGACTGGTGTGAGGATGAGAAATTACCCCTGCTGAGTGCTGTCTTATCCAGAAGGTACAGGTGCCAGCTGAGGATCTGGGAAGTGACTCAGAGTCTCAGTGCAGACCCAGTACAGCCTGAGGAGGGCTAAAGAAAACCCCGCAATTGGTCCTGATAGCCAGTCCTTATTGAAGTTATCCTCCCATGAGACCCACATCTAGTAATGGCTGCTGCTTAACTGATGAGCAGGCTCAGCCAGGCCCGTTGGTGCTTAGCTATTTGCCTGGTCAAGAGCCTACACACAAGGACCTCGCTCCAACCCTTGGAGTGCACATGAGACCTGCAAAACTTCCCTTAACTGTGGATTGTAATAAATGTGGAATTTTACAGGCTAGGCTTGGTATTGTAGGTGTATTACCACCTATAAGGGTTATGGGAGGTTCAGGGCTGAAGCAGGAGGGTTGTCAGTTAAACCCCACTTGGGCCACAGGGCATTCAGGGCAAGTCTCCTCAACATAGCGCAGCCCTGTCTAAAGTAACATGTATACAGAGGGCCATGGATGCAGCTCAGTGGTAGAATGCGTCTTCAGGCCTGGAGAGAATCCAGCAAAGGAAGTGAAAGACCGCAACAGGACTTCCATAGGAGTAGGGTCTTCGTGTCACCATCAAAGGGCATGGTGCTCGCCTGATTGAAAACTGGGGTCTAGTTGATGATGTCAGCTGAATGTTTCCTAGCTGCCTGTGGATCTTGCCTTAAACCACAGTCAAAACAGCCCTAGCCAGCTGAGGGCTGGTCTAGCCTTGTCACCTGTGTCATTAAGGAAGCAGGAAGATCCCCTTAAGAAAATGCATTCTGCAGGCTAACAGTAGAGACTGCATAAATAGTTCAGAGAGCTCAAGACTGGAAAACAGCTGTCTACTAGAAGTTTTTAAGGGCAGACAATGAATTCAGGCTCTAGGAAGGCCCACTAGTCCAAAGAGGCTGTGACAGGGTGATGGCAGGGATTCTGAGAGTCTCTAGTCTGCATTCACCCAGGAACAGTGGGTAAACCTAGGGAGGACCCAGATGTGCACCTTAGCACCCTGGAGTCTGAGGTCTCTGGGTCCATCCCTTCAACCCTCCTTGCTAGATGGAGCAGTGCAGATGTCAGACCAAAAGCAGCAGCAGCTCCAAGACTGTCTTCAGCAAAACTACCCTTGCTCACTGTAACTCACCAACTGTTAAAGTGGTCCATTACCCCCATTTTCTCCAACACTCCGTCCTTTCCTCCTCTTCCCAATGCCACCTCCTCTTAGCTCTAATGTAAGACCAGCCAGTAAGCAGGAAGGAGTTGTTGGCTCTTAGGGTGCAGGACAGAAGCACAGTCAAATCTCTGTTAGGCCCACTTTGAGGATACACCACACAGGTGGCTGAGTGTTTCTTCCTTTAACCTCTTATGGGTTCCTAGTGACTTACATCCCATCTGTTGAGAGACAAGCACTTTCAGAGCTAAAGCTAGCCCCCTTCAGGTACACCAGGCCCAGGTCCTGATCTAGGCCTCTTAGCCACAGGAACTGAGCCTCCAAGGAGAGGTCGCCTTAGGTTTGGCAGCTGGGAGAGGATCAGGGCTGAGGTCCATTGGCTGAGGATTTGAGGACTGGGAAGCATCTCCAGGAGATCCCAGGGAGATCCGTGTTGGGACCCAAGTGGCTGGACGGTCTCCAGAGCACCAACTGGTACTAGGGGAACAAGGGGAAAGACAGGCTGTGGAGCTCCTCCTTGTCCTCCTTGGTTCTAGTCTGTGACTCCCGGACTCCTTGGTAGCAGAGGGTCCTCTGAGTCCCCTGAACATCTGCAGCCTGGGGTTTGGGAATGGGTTCCATGGCCGTGGGCAGAAGCAGTAGATGGGGTGACTTCCAGTGAGGGCAGCTCTTGATTCTTCTGCAAGACAGCAACAGGCTTAGGCCCAAGCATCTATGCATCATACGTCAGTGGTCCTGTGGCACTAGTGGCCTCAGAAAGCCATCCTGGCCAGTGCACTGACTGTTCTTTGAGGACCATGGTCATTTCTCTCTGTACTTTTGAAGATGACCAACACAGAAACCTTGGAGGCTGCTTGGGAAGAATCAGTCTTGGGAGGTGCTGTCATGCCCTACTCCTTTCCTGAGGCAGGTGGCACCTCCAGCGCCTGGGGAGGAAGTGTGCAAGAGTGGCTCAGCCCCATGCAGGGAGGGCCAGAACATTTGGGTGGCGGTAGGAAAGGGAGGAGACAGCTATGTTGGAGAGACTGGGTCTGAGGCTGTGTTGCCTTGATGGGATCCTTCTAGCTCTATAGAGTCTCTCTTCTTCTCCACATCTGCACTCCTCATCTGGGGCAGCCCCAGCCTTAACGGCAGGGTCTCTTCCCTCTAGGTGTCTTGTTGTCTCTTGTTTACTCCCTGCTTTCCGTGTTCCACCTGGTGTCCCACTGCCTCTTGCTTATGTACTGTTGTACCCATGTCTGTCCTTCCCTGACTACCTGATCAACACTGACTTCTTCCTCCTGTTCCAGATCCTCTGCCATTTTTATCTCTGGTATAGGGGAGAGGATTTCAGCCACAAAGTGGGGTTTTGCAATGGCCTCTACCTGTAAACAGAAAGACAAGAATGCTGAGGGCAGGAAAAAAGTCTAGAAAACCTCCAAGGGAATCAACAAGCAAAGCCTGGTACTTCCTGGTCCATATAACATGATTGACAAGGCAGGATGGTTTCACACACACAATTAGGCAGTAAGGAAGCAGGCTTAGTTCCAAAGACCTGGGATGCTATACCCAGAACCTGGCTAATACCAGAGCTCCAGATGCAGCTCAGTTGTTCAACAAGGTTTTCCTGGGACCATGGCTCATATGTGTATCTCTAGAGTCCTGGATCAGTGAAAGATTCATCCTCTTCTTGCTCTGGCTTAATGTTTCTATTTCTCTCCCCTCCTTTAGGCTCTTTAGCAGTAGATTTTGGGAGCCCCTCCAGCCAGTGCATGGTGTCCGTGTACTTTTGACCAGCTTCAGGCAGGATCTCTGTGAGTGCTTTAGTCTCTGGTGACTGCAGGTATCTGGAGACCAGCAGGTAGGTTACCAGGGTAACCCTCTTGGTTCATTTTTATAGAGGTGCGTTTTGGGAGATAAGAGAGCATGATGGAGTAGGAATTTGGTTCAACTTCACCCCAGCCATGCCTGGGAGAGCAGAGTTCAGGGGAACTGCACTGGCCTAAGATAAACCAGGACAACTGTCCTAAAGACCTATGAGAGGGAACTTTGCAAGAACATCTGGGAGAGCCATGTGGGAGAACATTTTGAATCACCAATATCCCAGTTACTTTGTAAACCCAGTGCCTCATTCCTGAGTGTATGGTGTATGGGGCCTTTGGAAAGGTGACAGGAAAGGAGAGTAATTAGCCAGGTCATCTAAGACCAAGGGCAGCATAGCCCCAGGCTGTATGGAGATAGTTAGCTTGCATAGCAAATGCCTCATTCTGGAAGAAGAGGCCTGCATGCGATTGATTTGGCCTCTGCATGGACACCGACAGGCTCTTCAACAAGACATTGAATGTCTCATTGGGTGCAGGAGCAGACACAGGAAGGCTCTCCTCATCCCCAACTGTGGATTCTCTCCATTCCCTCTGTGCTCTCAAACTGTGAAACCGAGCCATGAAGCTCAGTCTGAGGTGAGATGGAGGCCATGGCCAGCTTCCAGCTCTGGAGAACTGCTAAGGGCAGGCATGTGAAGCAAGGTCCTGGGGTGGGCTGGTCCAGTTCCAAAGAGGTTGCTGATCTCAGGACAGAACCATAGTTCTGAGGACATCTGAATTCTCTTGGGATCTGCAGGAATCCAGTTCAGTTGAGGTGTTCCAGAAAGCGTCTCTCCTTCAGGTTCTTCCTGCCTCTGCCCAGGATGCCATAGAAGATTCACCTGACAAGCTGGCCAGGGATATGACTGGTGTGTAGTACATCGGAGATCTTGGACCAGATGCAGAGACCCTGAAGCTGAGACTGGGTGAGGTGGGACCACCTGGGAGACAAGGGCCCAGGAGATGTCAGGGGAGAGCAGAAGGGAAGCTGAGAGGTGTGGCTGCTTACTTCTGAGAGCTGTGCACATGAGGGAATCACATGGTGCAAAGGCAGAAAGAGGAAAGGCAGAGACAGGTCCTCTAAGAGCATCCTTCCTCTGCATGATCTTTCCGTTTTCATCAACATTATGAATACAACCGAGTGGGGTTTGTTGAGCAGCTGTGCTGATTGTCCTGGGTAGCAGCCGGCCTCGAGGGAAGCAGGCCCAGCTGTCGCCTGGAGAATAGAGTGCAGATGCGGGGTGGCAGGTAGGGGTGTAGACTGGAAAATGGGGCAAAGAGGGGATGGGCTGTATCTGTTGGGGTTGGGGTGTGGATATCTCACCTGGCTGTTCAGGATGGCAGCGGGCCTCTGGGGAAACAGGCAGAGCTGTGGCCTGGAGAATGCAGAGCAGGTTTGGGTCACAGGTTTCTTCTTTTAAAGATGGTAAGCAAAGGAGAGAAAGAAAGGAGGTTAGTGAGAGACAGACAGAAGGACAGAACCTCCTTGGAGGCTACATAACAGGGAGCCTTATTTCTCTGGATAGTGGAGGGGAATCTGGATAACATAGGGCAAAAAATGATCTGCTTTGGACGCTGGACAGCACCACTGGGGTGGGATTGGACAGCTGTGCTTGTCTACAGCTTTGGGATCTAGGTTGTTTGTGTTTTTCTATAACTTGAGGTGCATCATTAGGTTGTTGGGGGTCTTTCAGATTTTATGGTGTATAATTAATTCATAGCTATAAACCTCTAACCTCCTCTATATTTCTTCCTGGCCTCGTGTGGCGCTTCCATTTTCCATAATAAAGAGGTTGTGATGAAGGCAAGTCTCATGGCCAGCCCAGTGAAGAGGGCATTCTTCAAAGTGACTACAAAGTCTTCCTGTCCTTGAGCTGTGGTGCACTGGAGGAGGTGAAACCTGCATGCCACGTTCTCACACGTAAACAACTGGTCCTGGAGAAAAGGAACAAACTTGTATGACATCACCTCTGAGGTAGAACTCATTAAATCATTGGAAGATCATCAAACTCTTATACACGGTTGATACACCATTAACCACTTACATGATAATTGGGTGTGTGGTGAGGAGAAGAACTGGAGAGGTGCCCAATGGAGGATGGAGCATTATGGCTTTTCCAGCAGGCTACATCAGTTGTTCACTTCCTCCTCCGGAGGCACAGGCTACCAGAATATCCAATTGGAAAACATCTAGTGGATGCAGCAGGAAATTCAAAGCTTTGTGACTTTGGTATGGCAACTAAACTCACAAAGGGACAGGTGATGGGGAAGCTCTGTGGCTCCCTGATCTACCTGACCCCAGATACCTTGACAGGTAGACTGTGTAATGGCCTTACAGTTGACACAGAATTTGGATATCCTTCTCAGTGTCATGTTCACAGATCTCTTTCCACACTTAGAAACAATTCTTTCAGGCATGCACCCGCTCATCACCACCACAATGTGTCATCTTTCTTGTTACTTGTCCAAAACCCACCAGGTTATTATTGCAAGCTTGGTCCTGGTCCTCCCTTCCCCGTGATAGTGGGTCATCTAGTGGAACACACATGGCTGTACCACATCCAAGAACATGCACCACTTGTCTCTAAAGAAATAATATTGATGACCATGAAGAACATGTGTATGATTAGACACGGGTAAACTATGTAAAACACAGGTTACAAAATGAAAGTCACAGCTAAATTCAATGTTTTGAAACATCAGTTGGGCTGTGGGGATAGCTGTCTCCCAACTGTAAGGCCCCATTTAAATCCCAGTGCTGCAGGGTTTCTTGCCTAACACCCAGTGCTGCCCAGAGAAGATGCGCTGTCTAGGTACCACAGACACGGAAAGCAAAACTGTGAATGTTTGGAGGACATTGAAGTTGGTGTGACTCTGGGTGACACTCCACTTGATGAGGAGTCCCCAACAGAGTCAGCCTAGGACGCAACAACCACAGGGCTAAATGAAGAGAACAAGAGCTTGTGCCCTGTGGAGCCCCCAACAGGGTGAGTCTCACCCAGTGTCCCAGCCCCAGGTTGAACCTATAGACTCTGGCTCCAAGATGGCTCTGGCTGGAAGGGACCGAGGAGGTGAATTACTTGAGTATTTAGAACACTTTGCTGCTGCCTGCCCACCCAAAGGTGAGTCATGAATACTTGTGGTAAGGAGCTGCAAAGAAAGGAGACAGGAATGGGGTCCTGTAGTTTAGGGCATCAAAATGCATGTCTACATTTTATTTTAATGCTTTTTGGATGACCCTTGTAAGTGGCAAATTACAAATTTATGGTGTACAAGACTTAAGGTGTCAATGTCTTTAGAAGGAACAAGCTTACAGTCTCCCTCTCATGTAGATTCTTGGGTTGTTGAGCCAGATGTAGTTAGCAGAGTGTAGCAACCAGAGGATGGGAAGGGAGAGAGGAGAGTTTTGCAAAGGGGGCAAAGGTTCAGTAGTTGGGGGATCAAGTGGAGGGCTAAGGTACAGCAGGGTACTTAGTGCCAAGTCCTGCCTATGTTAACATGACTAACGGAAGACTTTCCATGGATCTTTTTTCAAGTGGTGAAATAGACAAGGCCTGGTGCAGATGGACAGCCACTGAAGAGAGCCAGGCCAGAATGTGAATGTCAGGGTGCTGTTTGCCCACACACCCAGGGCACAGGCTCCACAGCCATCCTTCATCAGGTCTTTGCTGCCAACTCCCTGCTTGCTCAGCCCAGCACTGCAGGCTGCACCAATAGGTGGTCTCACGTGACATCTACCTGATGAAGGCCTACCTCTCCAGCTCCTGTGGAACAGCTACCCCTGGAAGCCAGACTGTCTGGCATACAGGTCTCAGGCTTCTCACCATCCCTGTCCCTGCATGCTCTCCAGTCTTCTCTCTCTCAGTTCTGAGGGACATAGATAATCTGCATGAGTCCACTGGGAGAAGGGGGATAAGAAAAGGGGTAGGATTTGAAGGGAATTGGGGGAGGAGTAGATCCTACCCTGAGGAAACTCCTGTCACAGAGGTGAGGAGAAAGGGGTGGGAAACAGGAGCAAACTTCTCCTCAGCAGTGGAGTTGGAGGGTGCAGGCCATGGCCCACCGAGAGAAGAGGCCCTGATTGGAGGGTCCCAGCATGTGCCAAGGCACATGCGTATGCTATTGGCTTAGAAATGTGCTCTTGTCCTGGGTTGCTGAGGTAGGGTGTAGCAGGAGAGAAGGGAAACCACATCCATCACTAGAGACCTATCCGTGTCCCGTCTGCTAGGGTACAGGGCTGCTCTGTCAATAGCTGTCTGTCTTTGTCTCCACAGCCTCCTTCCTTCCAGCCTCTGTGGTGATGTCCCTTCCTATCCCACAGAAACAATCCCTCAACACTTACTTGACTGCACTTGAGATCGCTTTGGTTCCTGCAACACGGTGGGTAAGGCCTCTCTGGGACTGGGGCTCAGAATGTCTCTGTAGGAAGCAGCCGTCGGGCTACTTTGTAATCAGTGTCCGCCTCAGGGGTAAGGTTTAGAAAGAACCATGGAGCCATGGATGGCAGCCAGTGATGCTGAGTGGACACTAGCTGCTGTGGTGCTGCAGTGCTCTTCTGGGTACCTTCTTGGTGGGGTGGAGCTCCTGGCGTCCACAGGGACCCACCAGCTGACCAGGAACACAGGGGGATGACCTGTGGATATCATGCATTTGAGATAATTCTGAGTCCACCAAGTATCTGCTTGTGGTAAAAGATGGGTTTCTGAAGCCTGCCCTTGACAGAACACTAGTCCAGTGAATACAAGGGAGGTGACTTATGCAGGATGCCCTGACCCAGAGGGGAAGGCGCTGACTTGCTTTTGGGATTTGGTCTGTTGTGCTTAGCAGCAGGCTTTCCTCTCTCACCCTCTGGCCCCAGGCCTTTTTGGCATCCTGGAATATTCTCAGGAGAGTACCAAGTTGTGTTCCCAGCTATGTGGCATGAATGTGGTCATGTCACTGGCCAGCCACTGCATGACATCATACTTTTTACAGCCCCGACCATGTAGTGAGTCCCATTTGGCCCCACATGGGAACAAGGCAGAGGCGCAGATGGTCTTGTTTGTGTGGGCCGAGCAGGTGTGGGTGTGGGTGTGGGTGTGGGTGTGGTGTTCACTGGGGTAGGCCTCAGCTTCTGCTTCTACCAGGGCTGGGAAGGTGGTACATTTTGTTGCTCTCTTGGAAACAAGTTAGGGGAAATAGTCAATAGGGAGTGCAGTGGAGAGGGAGTGAGAGGGGAGGGTAGAAGGAGAGAAGACTGACTGACTGACTGTCTGTCTGTCTGTCTGTCTGTCTGGTTTATGAGGTCCTCTCAAGGAAAATTGGGTTGCTTAGTTATGGCCCTCAGCGTGCTTCTCTGTATATAAGGTGTGCCAGGAACCTTTGTTGCAGAAGATGATGAAAGGTGCCTTCACACCTGATCTCCTGCTTCCTTAACCTGTCTTGTAGGGAAATCACACAGCTCTGAAGACATTTTCTATGATGGCTCATTGGTGCTCATCTTGTGGCCATCCAAAGAGAAGAGCAGGGACGAAGCCCAGCCTGTGGCAGCAAGTTTCACGATGGAACCCACATTGTTAGGTCACACACAGAGGTGTGCATGTGGCACTAACTAACCTGAACATTGTCCACACATGGCTTTGGTTTTCTACTGAAGAGCAGAGTACGGTGAGGAAGGGGTCCTTGAACCTAGCACCTTTACCAGTTGCTTGTCTATATCCTGCACACTCGGCAGCTGGGAGCCAATGTGTTTCCTAGCTGCCTCCAGGTTTCAGGATGTTCAGATCCACAGTTCCACTGCAGCCCACAGAATTCCTGCTTATGATGGAGGAAACGCCAGGGGCCTTATCAGAGAAATGGAGGAGCTTCTTCTTGAGGGATGAACAAGTTAGGTCAGGGAACTGGGTCATTCCTGATCCAGGTCTTTGGCCCTAGCCGTGATGTCCTCTGTGGCCCCAGGCTGGGCTTAGGAGTTCAGTGTCAGCTCCAGAGACCCACCAGCCTTCCTCCCGGGTCTCAGTTCTGCTGGCTGTATTTGATGGGTTCAGCATTGAAACTTTCTTTGCTCTGTATCACCTGGACAAGCATAAAGGAGGTGGGAAGTGGGAGGACAGAGGCTCTAGTGTGACATGTTGGTAGGGAGCCTTTTCTGACCACCTGATCCCAAAGCCTGCTGCCAGGAAAAAGAGCTGGTCCAGCCAGGCTGCTTGGTGTCTCTTCCCAGGGGAGGTTACAAAGGAAGGAGACGGGCTTTGTGCTTGTCTCTCTTTAGTCTCTGACCACCAGTGGGAATGAACATGCTCTTCTCTGGCTGCAGCCTTCATCCCAGGGAATGTGAGACTTTGTGTCTGGTTATCCATTTGTCTGGAATGGTCTTCCTTTCTTACAGCTGCTTGGCCAGACCTTGCTACCTGTAGCTAAAATTGCCTCTACCTAGCAGCAGCAGCAGCAGCAGCAGCAGCAGCAGCAGCAGCAGCAGCAGCAGCAGCAGCAGCAGCAGCAGCAGCACACTCCCCACCCCCCGTCCATGGAGCAGTGGTGGACAGGGAGAGGAGAGGTGGGCATCATTGGTCCTCTTGCTGAGGAACTTGACATGTGGTTTCCTGGGGCTCTTTCCTCAGAGCCTCAGGGCTTAGAGTGAAGCCAGGGACATGCTGTGGATAGTGACAATGGTAATACCAGTTCCCAATGGGGCTGGGACCCTTTTTACCGTGTTATCCTTGGTGCAGGAAGTGTGTCGCCTTGGGAAACATCAAGTGGGTGCTGAATGTTGCAAACCCATCCTTGGACTCTGCAGTTTACCAGAAGAGAAATGTCAGCCTTCTCTCATCCATTGCAGATGTTCCAGAAAGCCTCCGTGAAGAAGTTCAGACTTGTCCCTTTGTGACTAACACAGGATGATGTGAGCAGCCTCTCGAGTTTGGTTTTCTTCCCTGAAGATCCTTTCTTGTGTGGTACTGCTCTTGTAGAGAACCTGAATTTGGTTCTCAAAGCCCAAATAGTGAGTTTAATGTTGCTGTTACCTAACAGTGCTAGACAGTGGGATTGTGCCTCACTCAGGTTCAAACAGGTAGGGTGGTCACTGTTAGTCACCCAGCCCATGACTCCCAGACTCAGTATTCCAAACTGAGACACTTATTTCACATTGGTAGGGAGTGCTGTGTCTCTGAGCTGCTTGGGTTGAGAAAGACTTTTAAGCCCCGAAAGCGTCTCACAGCCTGACTGACCCCTTAGCCTAGACGTGGGATGGAAGGAATCGGGCTGAGTGCCACAGAAGCAGAGAAATGGAACAATAAAATTTGTCCATCCCTCCTCACTAGAAAGGCTGAGGCAATATGAAGTGACTCACCCCTTGTAGGACTAGCTCATGGGAGCCATTAGGAAGAGCATCCCAGTCAGCCAGACCCCTTCTCTTCAGTACCTCCAGGCCAACAAGTCCCAGATGCCTTGGGGCCTCTGCTTACCCACTCCCTTTCAGTCTTCAATTCCACACTTCTCACCTCAGCACAAGTCAAGAGAAAACTTTCCCTGCCAGTTTCCCTGGTCCCCCAGGCTGTTCACTGTGCCCAGGCTCTCATGAGTCCTGTGAACTCCACAGAGGCCATCCTCTGCCACCAGCCTCTCCTGCTTCTTATAATTGCACCAGGAGATTGACCAGTCAGGGTGTGAACAGTCTGCTCTCTGTGGCCCGTGTTAGGCTCACGAGAAATCTAATGAGAGTTTCACCATCCAAACATGCCCCTCTTGTCACAGGGTGACGGCTCCATAGTCAGCATTCTTGTAAGAAAAGCAGGAGGACCTACCTGAGTTAGACCCCCAGCAACCACAGAAAAGCCTGGCAGGGCAGTGTGTGCCTCTCGTCCCACCTCTGGGAGATGGAAGCCGACAGACCTTGGAACTCCCTGTGCAGAAGATGGAGACTCATTGCCAGGCTCTAGCGTCAAGTAGAGACTGTCTCAAAAGTAAGGTAAAGAGTGACAGAGCAAGAGACTTGATGCTGACCTCTGTCCTACTCACAAAGACCAAGCACATGCACGCACGTGTCTTTAAACACATGTGAACGCATGCACCTGTACACAGATACAGACAGACTAGGCAGGGGACATGGGGGAGGAGGAGGGGGAGGGGGAGAAGGAAGGCGGGGGAGGGGGGAGGAGGGAAAAGAACACAAGTTATCATTCGTCTTTCAGAAATGATTATTTTTCTAATGTGTACTATGTACTTTTCAAACTGCAGTAATTAGGATTTTTGTTCATTCTGGTGAAAGGTCCTGCAAAATTGTGTTTGAATTTGGTTCTCTTCTCATTAGACGTGTCTGCTGAAGAGTAGATGATTGGCTTCAGGCTGTAAAGAGTGTACCCTGTATCTCACATCCTCCTCCAGAATGCAGAATTCCCTCCAGAACCTCCAGAAGGGAGCAGTATCATGACCTGATAGGGACAGGCAGAAGGATTCTGGAATCGAGGTCAAAATTTACAAAGAGCAAGAAAGGTTCTGCAGTCTCCGGGAAAGAAGGCAGACAAGCTCAGTCATCGTGGAGATGTTGGTACCCATTTTCTGCTGAGTGGATATGTCAACAAACACCATGCCAGCAAGTAGAATCGTCTGAAAAGTAAATTCACATAGAAAGAAAAAGGAGATAGCCCATTTGCAGACAAAAATGAGCTGGAAGGTGGCTCCACATTGGGTAGATTGTCTACTGTACTGAGCTCCAGTCATGAACACACAATAGTCTAGTCAGCCACAGCCCACACAAGCCCAGACACAAAAAATTAGTCATCACAATTTTTTTCTCATGGTTTTGTTTCAGGTATCTTTAGGAAATTTATACCACAGAAGTTAGCAATATATTTGAGAGGGAACTACCTCATGTATTTTTTTCAATTATTGTTTTTGTTTCATCACACACAACTGAAACCCTTGAATAATAAAAGGTTCATAAATAACCAGTTCGTGGGCATGACTGTAGCTACACACAAGCGCTATGTATAGGCAGAGAGTGACTGTGGGATGTGTGTCTGTGTTAACTATGTTCATGCAACTTCTGTGTGGTCTCCCCTTCCCAGCAGCATTTGTAAAGAGCTGTGAATGCCCCTTTCACATTAGTCCTGGTTCTCCCACATCAATCATCGATCTAAATGAGTCCCAAGAGAGATGGCCACAGGCCAATCTGGTCTGGGCAGTCCCCTCACCTGAGACTCTCTTTTCCCAAGTGACTTTTTGTTGTATCAATCTGACAATAAAATCTAATATAGAGCCTCTTCTAGATGCTTCTGGGAAGAAGAACACATCTATAAAGCTACAGTGACATGGGGCCAGTGACTAGGAGCCCTTGCTCCAGGGGAAGCACAGGTTCCAGCTTGAGAGCCTGTGGGCCACACTCTGTCAGCCATTTAGGACATGGCTGCTTTGACTCTTTTCTGTGTATACTTCTGGTCATTGTGTTTTCAGTTTTTTTTTTTAATCACATCTCTCTAGTCAAGCAGACCACCCTCAGTCCCTTTAGTGGCATGGCCCAGAGCCTTGGGGTTGATACCTGGGAGGGCGTCTCTGACACACACCTTTCATTAGTTCACCTTGCTGCCACATATGAGGACTCAGGCAGAGAACTGACTCCCACATGTTGTCCTCTGTCTGTCTTGCACAAACGGGGCCCTGGTCATGTGCATGTGCAGACAGTAAATTAATATGAAGTTTTATTGGTTTATATGACAATTTTTTTTGGCCAATAAGATTTACTGTGCATCTCAACCTGGATTCAGTCTTGTAGTGTTAGGTGGTGGTATTTTCTCTGCCGTCACAGAAGTTTGAATGTGCTTATTAAATCAAGCTTGCCTGCTTGATGTTAATTTTACTATATCAGTTGTTTCAGTGAGCTATTTGCTCACGGATTCTCTGTCAAATAGCTATCAGCAGTTCTCTTGATTTCGATTAAACTTTTAGAAACCTCGTGGCTGGAGCAATAAGCTTCGAGTTTATTATAGTGTTCAGTTAGATCAGTGCAGAATGCATTTGTGTAGAACAACATTATAATATATCAAAGGCACCTCAAAGTTAAAACAGCTTTATGCTTGATAGGTTACTACCTTTCTAGGATTATGTGCTTATTGTATATGAATCTGTGGACAGGCTCCTGGACAGGACTCAGACAAGGCCTTCCAGGGAGTTGTACAGTTGACAGACAGGCAGCCCACGACAGTGTCAAGAGACTTAACCATCATGGTGCACATTCTGTAGATTCAGATGCTAGAATTTCAGGGCAGCACGTGGGAGATACCTCAGTATTTGTTGCTGGAAATGTGTGAAGACCTAAAAGTTCTAGTCCTGGTGCCCACATACAAAGTTGAGTACAGTAGCATCCAGGTGTTGTCCCTCCTCTGGGAAGGCACAGAAAAGAGTAGCTGAACTGGTGAACTCAAGAATTGGTGGGAGGTACGTCTCAAAAACCAAAGTAGGAGACCACAGAAAAGGGGGTTGACCTTTGGCCTTCATGAGAAACTGCACATGAACACACACACACAGGTTTGAGGGTGAGGAGATGAGACTAGAACCTTGTCAAGCAAGGTTGGTTCTATGGGTATAGTGCCCCAGAATCTGCCATCCAGCTCAGAGTAACACAGTCTGCCTCTGGTTGGCATAAAAATCCCATTTTTCCTTCCTAGAATCCATAGCTTATGTGTGATGTGTAGAAAAGTTTTACCTCCTTGTGGTACTTGAATTTTTTGCTAACAAAGTCCCCCCACCCCCTCCACCCCACAATTTCTCATATTCCCAGGGAGTTTGCTAGTGTGCATTATAGGGCTGCTTCTCTGTGGTTGCTATGAGGATTCCATTTAAATGCAAAAGTGACATCTAGAGTAAGCTACAGCAGTGCAAGAACGTGCAAGACACTGCTGCAACCTCAGTGCCCCAGCTGCTGTGTTACACATGTGCATGCAATAACAAAGAGTAGCAATTTATGATACATTAGCAATATAGATCATGAAGACAAACGTACTCACTTTGTACTTTTAATATTCTATGAGTATGGTCTTAACATGCTGATTCCTCATCTACTAGCATCCTCCAATAGCATCCTGATGACTCATGTACGTGTCAGTTGAACCTGAAGGATTTGCTCAGGCAGGGCATGGCTAGTGGTACCCTACCTGCTTGAAAGTTGGAGATGGCTTTATTGAGGCTCAGGTGGTGGCAGCCATGACCCGGGCATCAGACAAGGCTCTGTGGATATGTAGAAAGTTCTTTTGAAAGTGCTAAAATGGAGTAAAGCAGAAATAACTGGGCAGGATTGTCCTCTGTGGCGGTCACAACCCAATGACAGGTATATTCCGACCTCTTGCCCTGTTGTGTGGCCTACATGGGCAACAATACATGATTATGGGACTGTTAGACATTTGGGGCTATTACACATTCTCCTTTATGAAGCAGAGAAGGATGTGCATGTTCTGTAAACGGAGTAGACATAGTCACTGCCTACAGCAAGCTTTCCTCAGTGAGGGAGCTACTCAGTGTCTACCTTCTAAAGCTGTGAGCAACTCATGTGATGCACAGCTACCCAACCAGGTTGTCATTAACCAGACACTCATTTTGCAGACCATGCTGATAGTCCCTAGAACACCATGTGGCACGACACATGCCATATAACCCCTAAGGCAGTAACGTTGGTAGCCATCTTGGCCAGTTGGACTGAAGCCCTTGGAAAAGCATAAGCATCGAACCACCCCGTAGGACTGTTCCTAATGCACACCATGGGGCTCTGGCAGTTTCCCCAAAGACTGACCCTGTTCCAGCTGCACCCAGATGACCCACTGTCAGAGCTGATGGGTGAGCAGAGCACTGCTGAAGAATGCCTCAGGTCCCAGGTAGTGAGCAGCCCAGTGAGAGTCAAGGGTTCCTAACCCCCGTTTTGACAAGTGTGTAGTATGCTCCATGGTTACACCCCCAGCTGCTTCCACCATGGTGTCTGTGGGAAGGTGCCAGTGATGCTTGTTGTTACGTGGTGCAGATTGACCATGACAGTTCCCTAGTAATCACTTATTTCAAGTCCATTTCTGGTCACCTTTGCCTCTATGTTGTATGTAGAAAGTGCTGTTCTCAGGACAAAGTGCATCCCCATCTCTCATGTCCCAAACCACTAAGCTCAGATTAATGCCTTGACTATTGTGTCTCTGTATGGATACTAATGGATCATTGGCTTCTGTGTCAAAGAATAGAAGAATGGGAGATCAGAATGTCAGTATACATCAACTGTGCAAAATAGGGATTATGTTACGATGAATAGGATTGCATTACGGCGTGCACCACAAACACCTACCCCACGCTGCTACTGCCCCTGTATTTCTGTTAACTTAGAAAATTAATTACATGTTAAGTGTCATCCCCTCCTGCCACATCACTCTTGAGAGAAAACACAGACCAGGACACCTTAAGGGAAGCACGCTTTCTAAGTCTGTCTTCAAGTTAAAAGTGTTCAAGTGTGAAAGATTCCATACCATCAGTTGCTAAAACTCCTTTCCTGAGAGTTAACAGAGCATCATCTACCATTCATCCTGAGGTTCCCAACAGGAAGGGAGGCAGGATTCCATCAGAGTTCACTCTGGGGAACCAATGACTTTATTGAGCTTGCTTACACAGCTTAGGTATGAAGGGACTGTCAGGGGTGTGGGGGTTGCTCCCCTCAGCCAGCCACACTTGAAAGCCTTACCCAGCATGGGCTTCCCTACAGCTGCTTAGATGGAGGTCCTATGCTCCTCTTTCCCGGTCTTACATACTTTAGCTCCTTCCTAATGCCACACGCAGCCTTGCAATGTGGTAGGGAGCAGCTGGATACTTAGGTGAACATCTGTTGGGTGGGGCTTCATCAGCCCGCACTGGGATGGTCTTTTGCATGCAGGCTCAGACGACTTTCATCAGACGTCATTTGCTCGTCTGTGAGGACAGTCACCCAGGACACAGTCCGTCCCATCCTCTAGCTCTTACATTCTCCCCGCCCCCTCTTCCGCAATGGTCCCTGAGCCGTGGATAGGGTGATACAGAGGTGTGACCGTTCCTCCGACTCCAGCAGTGGAACACAGCCTCACAACTTTCTGCTCTTCCCTCCATTCCAGAATGTGGCAGTTGTTGAGTAGTATGGGTGGTGGCTCCTACTACAAAACACAAGTGAGGAAAAGAACACAAACCAGGAAATGGAAAAAAATCTCAGCAGACAGACTGCAGTAGTAACCTGTGATGGTGAATACCAATGTAGAGAAGCTCTTGAGCTGCTCTGTCATTAAGCCAGCGGATAGCAGGTGCTTTTCCACTGGAGCCCATGACTTCCCTCTTCACTGTTTTTGTCTACATTCCCAATACAGGATTCGATTTCCCCCCTGTGAAGCAAGCCTCAGTCAGTCAGAAAGTTGGTTCTCTCCATAACCACTTGATTCACTCCTGCACCAGCTGGCACATGATGTGTGCAGAATCTACTGCAAAGAACCTTGAGTCCTAATTCTCCCCAGCATTGTTAGTAGCCACTTGTGGCTGGCTCTTCGGGAGCTAGCCCACAGGGATGGGGTGCTTGCATCCCAGGCCTAGCTTTGTTTCTCCAAGTCTGGAGGCCAAATCCTGCAACCTATTCAGCAACAGGGCCGCCATATTCAGTTCTGGAATGAAACCAACTGTGGCCTTTATTGCTGTGAGGGCCTCTAGGGCCTCTGTGGCTAACAACTCCTAGGGAGAGAACTTGCTCCTTGCACTGGGATGCTCACCTAACCAGCTTCTAGTTCATTCCCAATTAACCACCTTCTAACCAGTTTCTAAGAGCATCGGTTTTTATCTTTTGGATACTTTAACGTTTCACAGGTTTGGGCTATTGCAGACTTTCCCCAAACACATTTGTGGGCATCACTTGTGCTTTACCCAACCATAATGCTCTCATGAATTTTACAGAACCTTGGCTCTTGCACTCTTTGTGAAGTAAGTTCCTGTGCTGGCTTCGTCAGGAGCACTCAGATGTCAAAAGTCTCAGGTGAGCCTCCGACTCTGTAAAACACTCAAGAGTTAGTTACACTCTGCACATGGCACAAAACCTTTGTGTAGAGGACGGGCAGGTCAGTGGCCTAAAGTCCAGAGCTATCTATCCTCTTACACCAAATAGGGTATCTGGGAGATAATCTTGGTGAAGCGCTTTGAAAGTGTCAGGTGACTGCAGAAAGTCACAGTGAGGCGGTACTGGACTAAGACATGGCAAGGTCTAACAGCATGAGAAGAGTCCATCGGCCAGTATCAGTTGTTTCCTATATGCTGGGTAGAGTAGTACCATGGGCAGACAGACAGCACTAACTTTGTTAGCTCTCTCTGAGCCATTCCACTTCCATACCCTGGAAGTCTTCCATGGAGCCTCCCTCCACCGCCTGTCCCCCTCTAAGCTTGTTCATCTTGTTCATCTCTGCTCAAGGGCATAGGGTGAGATCCTGCTCTGACTTGCTGCACTACTGCTCAGAATGGTTCCCTGAGTCAGAGAGACTCAGGCTTGGAGCCGCAGCTGTGGCCTCTCTATGACATCTGTTTGCTGGGCGAGACCCTTTCTGGGGGGAAATTCTCCCAGCCCCTAGCACAAGTTTTTGGAGGAGGAGATCCCTTGCTTAGTCTGGAGGTGCAGTGGCCTCTCCTTGTCCAGGCTTGATCCTGGCACTTCAGGAGCTAGCTCACAGGGATGGGATGCTTGGATCCCAGTCCTAGGTTTTTTCTTCTCTAAATCTGGAAGCCAAATCAGGCAACACCTGTATTGTTTTATCTTTGTGAACTGCTTTAAGCCTTCTAGAAGTTCATTAGCACAGAATTTGGTTTTCTGCCAACTTTTCCTTAGGAATTGAGCTCAACGCAAATCTTGCTACTTTTCCAATATGACAGGTAGCCCTTCTTCTCTGCCCTGCATTTTCTTATCACTAGGCTGTCCATGTAGTTTGTGGACACTTTCTACATGCTTGTCTACCTCACCTAGATTCCCCCAAAGCCTTTCCCACTTCACAATGATCCTGCCCCACCACAGGCTCAGCAGAGCTGCTGGGGGTCCAGGCATCTCAGGTCCTTGCTAAATCCAGTTACTCCTTAGGTCTCTGGTGAGCACCATCCTCTCGGGCCCTGTGACCTGGGTATCCTCTGTGGGCCCCAGGCCCCGGTGTGGACCCGTATCCACACCGGTTACTTCTACATCACCACTTTCCACACTGTTCCTCAAATCTTCCCATGGGTTCCAGGTTTTAGGGTCCCCGAAGTGTCTCTGTATTCCTTGTCTGAGTCCTTGTCCTCATTTCATTCTCTAGCCATAAAAAAATGGCAGGCAGCTACCTTCATTTCTCTGGGTATTCCATCCACTAAGTCAGAGAGCAATGAGGAAACCTCCATTGGCCTTCTAACCTTTCCTTCCTGCAGCCACCCCCCCCCCCAAACCTGTGGTCTCTCTCTCATCCAGGCTGTCACTCCAGCCTAAGTAGATACCCACAGCAGTGGCAGGGCTCCTCTGAAGCTGCTTACTGATACCTCTACCTCTGTTATGCTACTCCCAGGGCTTGCAGTGTCTGCTATAGATCTTCAGACATTTTCAAATCCTTTCTATACTTTGGGCATGGGCCCAACCCGTCAAGCAGGCATGCTCTACCAGCTGGAAGACTACAGTCCTGAGATTTCCCTAAATACATGTCCTACCCAGGAGCCTCACCTTAGTCTCCTCTCTTCGCTGTCTGTGTCCTTGTTATTGATCCCACAAGCATTATAGGGACAAACCACCATATCAAAATATCCTCTGCTTTCCTGTATACATGTGTTTCATTCTCCCTATTGGGAACACTAGCATTCTAACCATACGAATCCTCAGTGCTATATCCTGCTTACTATGCAGACTAAAATCCCTTCCCAGGGGAGACATAGCTGCATCTACCCTCACCTCACCCATCACAGTCCCAGTGATCTTCAGCAATATTCCACCGAAGTGCACTCTCTGGGGAACCAATGAATTTATTGAGTTTCCTTACATAGCCTATGTAAGGGGTGACTTACGACGTTGTGGGAAGCCCTCCTCCAACCAGCCATACCTGCACAGCCTTATCCAGCGCCAGACGATGTCTTGCTCTCCTCTTCCCTGTATACTTCACCCCCCCTCATACCACATGCATCATTTCCAAGTGGTAGGGGATCACTGGATACCTCAGGGAGAGACTCTAAAGCCTCTTCGTGTGTATGGGTGCATTAACCAGCCCCACTGGGATGATCTTTTGCAATGGGCACTGATGAACTCCCCAAGATTGTGATTGCTATATTGGGACACAGTCACAGAGAACACCATCTCATGCGTTTGAATGCTGAGTGCCTAGCAGGAGGACTGTCTTTGGAGGCAGGGCTTAGCCGGAGGGACTGGCTAAGCAGCTCCTCCCAGGACAATGCCTCTCTAATTTCCTGAAAGCAAGAGCCATATTAGCCCCTTTCTCCCTTGGGTTGCTTCTTGTCAGAGATTTGGTCATGGCCAGAAAAGTAACTAATGCAGTCCTTGGGGACAGACCTACTTTGGGTCAGCCCTGCTGCTTTTGGAAGATTTCGTGCTGTGACATCACACAATCTCTGTAAGGACTGGTAGATACCTGTCAGCAGAAGGCACTGCCCCAGGCTGGATTTTGTCCTGCAGAGAGCTGTGGCTGGATGGAGAACAGCTGGACTCCAGTATCGGTTAGGATAGACGTGGACTGAGATAGCGGGACACTCTCCTTTATTGGGTTTTTAGTAGGTTTTCCCTTCATTTTAATTCATCCACCTTTTTCACTTTGAACTTTAATCTGTGCTTCTGTGTTCATTTTTCCTAGTTGGCCTAATTGATTCTTTTAAAATAATTTCTTGTCATGTTTTACTTTGGCTTCATTTTTTTCTTACTTTAAGTCTTAACTGTGAAAACTAAAGGGTTTCCCTATGACACGTCTGTACATGTATATTGTGAACTTGGATCATTTTCATCTGTCCTGTTCCATTGCGGCAGCCCCTTGGCATGTGCCACAATGTCCCCCCTCCTTTTATTAAAGTCCCGCCTACCCGCCTACCACCCGTCTGTGCACTAGTTAGGTTTGTTTTCTCTGGAGCCGGCATGTTACAAAGACCCCCATGTCCATGTGTATCCCCATGTCAAAATAACAAAATGTCATCTGTGGCTGAGCATGGGCCTCTGCCTCCAATCTGATTACATGTCTGTTGTTGAACAATTTGTGTGAGTAATTATCCTAGAATTCTAAGATGAAGCCATCATGAACATGAACTTTGTGTGAACTACCAGGGCATCTCATAATGGATATTGCTATGATGTTGGGAGAGATTACATCACTCTTTCCACTTTTGTAAGGTTCTGAGTTTTGCATCAAACCTAGGTGTAGCACTGGGAGGGCAGCCGTCGGTTCATGTTTGATAATGTCTTAGATCAATGTTGGCCTAGAGACCGTGGGTCTAGCACTCATTTCTTTCAGGATTTTCAAACCTCCGGGATGTGTGTCAGCTGTCCCCTAGGGCCCACTGGATGTCGTTTATGTTGAAATATCACCTTTTTTCGACTTTCATTCTATTTTATGTCTTCTCTCTCTGGGTGATTCAGGCCCAGGGTTTGTCAGGTGTGTTTGTCTCTTCAGTGCCCCAGATCTTTATTTCTTTGATCTTTGTTTCATCCTCTCAGTGTCCACAAATGTCCTACTCTGATCTTTCTTATGCTTTGTTATTTAATACTCAGAATTCAGGTTATTTTTTCTCTCTCCCATTCTAAAAGCATCACTGGGATAAAGTGGAAATTTCTGGTTTCTTTGCTGGGGCAGACAGGTGAGAGAGTTTTGCTGAAGCAGACACAAGTGAAAGGGTGTTTTCTCAAACACATGGAAGGACACGGGATGCATGATGTTTGGAAAGACTATAAATTTGACTCCACAGATGGGAGCTGGGGCACTGGTTCCCTTGGCTCTACCCTCAGTAGTCTCCGTGATGACGCACGTGGATTGGTTCTCCTTACACTGCATTGCTGAGCTTCATCTGTGGTGACTTCATAGAGAGAAACTCACCAAACCACTTCTAGTACAGTTCCTATGGCTTCCTGCAGCGTCCATGGACTCAGGCTGGTTGGTGAGCCTCGGGGTTCCTTCTGGATTCAACTGCCCTTGCTGATTTATGTGCGCTGTCTGCCGAGTGGACTGGGCTGCAGTTGCTGATTCCTGTGTGGTATTTACTTGTGGACTGGACTGAGAACAATGAAAATTGGAATTGCCCCAAAGAACTATTTCTAAACAGGTTCACTTCCCCTGTGTCCTATAACCTTTCTTTCCCACTACCTCTGGTGGGGAGGCAGGCTAGAGGGAAGGTTGAACCCTTATTAAAGTAGCTTGTAAACTATATGCCTACACTAGGCTATTGAGATACATAGGATTTTCATAATGTAGGAACTGATAGCCATAAGCCATACACTTGCCTCCTGGACCTGCTTTCTTTTTTTAACTTCTAGTATTACATGGTGCCATTTCTCCACCTGTGAAGGGACTCAGGGACAGCCCCTCAGATGAGGATATCCTCAGAGATAACTCCAATATCTTTTTTTTTTAGTAGAAAAGAAATACATATTTGTTTTATTGACACCAGGCTTAAACTTGTGTTAAACAAGTAAACCCTGTGAATAGCACCGTGGTAAAGATTAGTCTGCTTTTCCAAAGCATTTTACCATTTAGTAAGTCAACAGGGGATCAAATGTCTTACATCTACCTGTGATCCTTAAATACAGAAACAGATTGGATAATTAACCCTGCATAGTTATAACTCGGATTTGTTCTACTACAACCAGTCCACACACATACAACTGGCTCTGCATGTACACTACAACTGATCATGACAAAGTTTTAAAAAGCTGTAAGAAATACATTTCTAACTAGAGAAGTTGCAAATTTCAAAAGGGTATGGAAAAACTAAATCCAAGACTTCCTTCTTATGTTCAAAGAAATAGACTTTCTGTAAAAATATATAAAATTTTACAGACAAATACATTTCATAAGTTTTCTTAAAAATTGGATAACTCCAATATCTTAACAACATCATCCCTAGGCTCATCTTTAGAGGTGAAGCTCATCTAACACATCCCTACCCACACCAGAGTGACTACCAAGATTCTGAACAAGGCTGTCAACAAGCTCTTGGCTCTCCCTTCTGAGGTGGACCCCATGAGAAGTCTAACATTGTAATGTTATGAAACTGTTTCATTTAACATGCCGGCAATATCTTATTTGTGCAAAGAATCTGTGGCGGAGGGAGATTTGGTCAGCGTCATAGCAGCTTTTGAGCTTATAAAGAAGGCGCACACCACTTTCCAGCAGGTGGTGTCCACAGGTAAGTACCTTCATAAAGGAAACACCAGCCACTGGGATATAAAAGACAAGAACATCCCAATAGATGTGACTGGAAATACCAAACTATGTGACTTTGGAGTGGCCACCAAAGTTACCAGTGTCCAGATCTATGGTACACATTGTTATTGAGCACAAAAGGTTGTGGAGGGCAGAGACTACCATGGAGTCTCCAGTATCTGGTCCCTCAGTAATCTGATTGACTTTATGGTCCCTGAATGCCCACTAAGCACGGCACCACAATACCCTCTGGTCATCATCTCTACAGAATATCTGGTCCCACCAAACTCCACAGTCCTGACAAACCTTATCTCCTATTTTACTGTAGATCCCACATGGAGGATGGCCACCAGCCAGCTTGTGGGGCACCTGTGGGTATGATGGTGGTTTGCCAATTGCTTTCAGAGAAATACTTTCCACAATTCCAATGTCCATGATTCTGGTTGCCATCTGTAGCATGGGCTATAAGGTACATGCTACAAGAAATTATGTAAACTGTAGGAAAGAGAAGTCTTAATGACACCATAGTTGTATACAATATAGTAAATTATCAATTAAGCAGTCGGAACATTTTTAAACAAATAGGGAAGCTTGTGAAGCCCAGTTCAAACATGAGCCCTGCAGGTTCTCCTCCCTGTCTTGCCTACTTTCATCTCATCTGGGAAGGACCAACTGCAGGAGGTGGATGAAAAAGGAAGGAGCAAGGGCTGCTCAAGGTCCAGCTCACGTGATCTACAGTGGTTCCTGGATATCAACTGTCCTTGCAACATTACTACACAGAACGATGCTGTGTACCCTGACAGCATTGACACCCATTGCCAGTAGACTGAGAGTTACATCACATTCACTACTTCATCCCTGGACATCCTGTGCTATCTTGAGGACACATTAAAATTCTTTGCCCAGCCCTACAGGATAATAATGTTTTTGTTATTATCTAGGATAATACCTAGAACATGAACACCAGTTTCCAGGAGATGGACAATGACAGAACATTTAGCAATCTAACCTTGGATATGTTGTGTTACCTGGAGGATATGACCTGCCATTGTAACCTAGTCCCACAGAATGATGCTATGGGTGCTAACAGCATCATAGTCCTTTCGCAAGAGATTAAAATTGTCCAGTCAAATATTACCTGATGATATATCCCCACTATGGACCCTTCCTAGCAGGAGGAAACTGAAAATGAAAATAATTGATGGGGGCTTATACTCCAAGGAGCCACCACCAGGTCCTATTGTCAGCAAGGTCAGAGTCAAGTGGTACCCATAACCTCCAAGGTCGCCAGACAAAGGAGCTAGAAGGGCATGAGGAGGAAGAATAGTCACATGTTTAGCAGATAATGTTGTTGCCTTCCTAGCCCAAAGAAAAGCAGCACACTTCCCAGGTAATAAACAGCAAGGAATGAAGAATATGGCCCCAAATGGAAAAACAGTGTAGGTATAGCCACTGACATTCACGAGTGTATTTTATCATTGCTCTTCAAAGGCTCTTTGCCACTGACCGCCATTTATAGGACATGAACCTTAAGATGCCGTTCACCTTAGAAGCTTCCCTGCTTATGTGGATTCCAGAAAAGCTGAAGCACATGTGGTCAGCAGAGGATAGGGAGGGAAGGAGGCAGAGGCGGGGGAGGGGGGACCCTCAGGTGGCAAGCTGTGCTATAGCAGGGCTGGCTCTGTATCGAGTCCTGTCTGTGTCAAAGTCACTAGCAGTCCTTTCCGTATGTTTGCTTTCAAGGGGTGAAGTTGAAGTATAAGCCGGCTCCATTGTCATCAAACCACAGGGCTAGGTTAGGTCTGGTGTGGACTAAGCCAGAAGAGGGATCCAGGCTAGAATTCCAGGAGGCTGTGTGCCCAAATGCCTATCTCCAATAAGATATCAACAGGAATCAGGGTACTGGTTCCTCTACCTCTCCTATTGCTACCGGGCCCCTCCCCTTCAGGCACTTGTGCCCTCTGCACTTTTCGCTTGGGAAAGATGTGGTTCACGTGGCTTCCATGTTATGAAGGCACAACCCAAGCATCTCCAGTACACTTAGGACAGAACACGCACAGTGAGAGAACTGAGCACTCCACGGGCGCAGTCTCCATCAGCTTGTCCCCCGTCACTACGATCATCACTGAGCAGCTGGGGAGAAATACAGGAGCTGTATATGCACAGGAGAAGTAGAAGGGACAGGAAGGGGAGGGGAGAATGGAATAGAGGGTAAGTGGGACATGGGAATAAAGAGTGGGAGTAGAGGAAGAGAGGAGGAATACAGGGCATGAAGCTTGAAGAGTGTGTCCAGTGGAAGTCCCAATCACAGAAGTGAGGACAAAAGGTGAGTTTATTGAACTGAAGCAGGGGTAGGTGCAAATTCCCCCTAAAGAGTAAAGCTAAAGGGTGCAGGACATGGCAGGCCACTAGGAGAAGAGGGCCTGATCCTGGAGTGTCCTAACACGAGCCAACACACAAAGGATGCTGCTGCCTTGGAAGCCTGCTACTGCAGCAAGCTGCAGCAGGGTATGCCAGGCTGGGAGAAGGGATCCCTGTCCTATGAAGCCTTCCCATCCTCTCTCTCCCTCCTGCCTGACCCACCATTGTGCCAATCTGTTTTTTGTCTTTATCTCCTCAGCCTCCTCTTCCCAGCCTGGCACACAAGCATGGCCTAAAGTTTGTGCTGTCAGTCAGTCACAGTACACTTCAGAGCCATGACTGTCAGGTAAGCTCCATGGGAACTGGGCCCGGGACACCAAGCAACTTGCGGTGTCAGAGTAGGTCTGGGCCAGCAGGTAACCAGGGAGACAGTCCTTTTGTCTGTAAAGCCAGCAGCTAGGAAGAGATCATTTTGTTTGTGGGAGAAAGTCTTAGTAGGGAGAAGGCAACAAATGAATCATGGGATCTAACTGGGTGTTGCTGTCTAAGAAAGCCCGAGTCTCTGAAATGTATTGAGCTGCTCACCAAGTGGCATGGGCACATCCCTGTTGCTCAAGAGACATTGTCGGTTAATTTGGTCTCTTACCAAGAAAGGAGAATAAAAGCAGGTAGCAGGCTAATGAAGTCAGTTTGTTTACCCCAAAGTGTGCCCATTCTGGTAGCTAACCTGACAACATCTGGGCAATTAAAACCCAAGGCATACGTGTGAAGGGTTTTCTTGACCAGATTCTTTGAGATAGAAAGCACTGCCCTAAATCTGGATCATCTGAGGTAAGAAGACCATCTTAAATCTGGGCCACACCTTCTGGTTGCAACCCAGGTAAAAGGTCAAGGAGGCCTTTGCTTTGTGCCCGCTTGCCCTCACTCCTACTGCCAAGTTCATTTATTCTGCTGTGGAGGCATCCCTACTTCTTGGGGATTCCAGTTTAGACTGAAGACAAACTGAGACATCCACCCTTGTGGATTACCATATTCTTGGCCTTTCTGTCAGAACACAGCCACTGCTGGACTAGCTGGACCACAGTCTGTAAGTCACTAATTATAATTTCATCCCATCAGTTTTGTTACTCTAGAGAACCCTGACTAGTACATCTGCTTGAACTCTTGCACAGTTACCAGGAACTACTGTGTACCATGCTCTTGACACACATCTGAAGTGGAAATGTCTGGTTTCTTTGGAGACTTCGGTTATAGTAGTTTCTGAGGCAAACAGGTGAAAGAATGATTTGCTGAAGCAGACACAGGTGAAAGGGTGTTTTGCTATAGCAGACCTGTGAAAGGATGCACGATGTTTAGAAAGATTATAAATACCACCCCACAGACAGCGGGTGCTCGGACACTGGTCCACTTTGCTGTGCCTTACTGGTCTTTGCTGGGGACACGCATGTATTGTTCTGCCTCACATTGCTGAGCTTCATCTGTGGTGACTTCGTCACAGAGAGAAACTCACCAAAGAACTTCTAGTGAGATTCCTGAGGCTTTCTGCGGCTTCCATGGACTCGGGCCAATTGAGGAACCTCGCAGATTCTTCTGGATCAAACTGCCCTTGCTGAATCTTATACATTGTTTTCTAGTGGGCAGGATGGAGAACACTGAAGATTGGAGTAGCCCCCAAAGAACTATTTCTAAATAGGTCTACTTCCCTTGTATCCCAATAATCTTTCTTTTCCACAATCTCTGGTGAATGTTGGGCTAGGGGGGAGGTTGAACCCTCATTAAAGTAGGTTGTGAAAAATATATGCCTACAGACATCCTCACTGTGGGACCCACAGATGCCTACCTCACAGAGGATCAACCTTCTACAAGATGCTAAGTAATTACTCTGAGATACAGTTTGCTCAGGGATCCTTGTAACTCTATGGCCTTCAGGCCCAGATACGGTATGCTTTGGCTTTCCAGGCTGGGATCATGGAGCTCGGAGGTCAAGCTTAGAATTCTCAGGAGCTCGCTCTTCCTTCCTTCCTTCCTTCCTTCCTTCCTTCCTTTCTTTCTTTCTTTCTTTCTTTCTTTGACTTTGTGTTTCCATGTGCTCTCAGTTTATGTTTCTCTCTGGGAGAAGTGTGAGTGAGGTGGGGTACCAGAGGGCAGAAGGTCTAGGAGGAGGTATGTTGAGGCATGAAGGGCTCTCTTTGAGTGGGCTCTGCTGCAGCCTACCCTGGGCTGATAAAAAAGGATGGAGACAAGCATTGTACCTGCCTTGTGAGGCCCTCAACTCCAGCCAAACTGAAGGCGATGTTCTCTGTCAAGGCTCAAGCCCTTGGTCCGAAGCATATTGGTCCCCACTTATTCAAGACACTCTTCCACCTTCCTTCTCCAGGTGAATGACCTCTCCCTCATTCAGCATGAAGGGCTTTCTCTGCTCCAAAAGAGGTTAAGCCGTGCATCTAAAATCGGTTGCCGATCAAACATACAGCACGTCATTGTTCAGGCCTGTAGGGTTAGAAGACACTGTAATTGAACATCAAGGGCTGTCATGTGGACAGTCAAGATAAGCAGAGGAGTGAAGATTCAATACTTGTAGAAGGCAGGGAGAGCATGGGCATCATTTGGAAGGCAACTTCTTTTTGAACACAGAAAAAAAAGGATGTTTTATTCAGGGAGCTTCAACATAATCATAGATGGGTATGTCTATTCCCGAACATGCTTGGTGAAGAAATACACTACATTCTTGACCATCCTCAGAGAATAACACATTGCACTCTGAGCATACTCAGTGAAGTTGGCCATTATATTCCCGAAAATGCTCACTTTTCAGGCAGGATGCTCATGCTTAAAAGATTGAAATAATGGATGGAAATGCTGGATAGTGTACTCAGTCCATAGAGAAAATTTGAAACAAGATAGTGGAAGGGAATCTGATGTGTAGGTGCATGCCTCTGACCCATGAGCTCTGGAGAAGACACAGTAGGTAGACCTCTGAGCTCAAAGCCAGTCTGCTCCGTGAAGCCAGTTCTAGGTCTGTGAGACCCTGTTTCAAAAAACAAAACTATGGGGGTTGGGGATTTAGCTCAGTGGTAGAGCACTTGCCTAGCAAACGCAAGGCTCTGGGTTCGGTCCCCGGCTCTGAAAAAAAGAAAAAGAAACCCAAAACTATGGAAAAGATACTTTACATTGCCATCAATTGAAGATTTTACCCCCAAAGGGTGTCCTACTTGCTTTACGGATGTCAGCCACCATCCACTGAGGTTCATGGTGCCACCTCAGAGGCACAAGGCTCATAGAGAGCTGTTTGAGCATGAACAGCCACTTCTACTAAACTTTACATTCAAAAATTCACTAGACATAGGAGCAGAGTGCATTTATGACATGCCAGGAAGCATTAAATGAAAACAAGTGCAAAAATGTCAGTTGTGTCTCTTCCGGCCTTCATGGTGTTCTTATTCCTCGGCAGGTCTCACAGCATAATTGATGTGACCTTGAAACTCCTTCAGTGATGACACCTGTTTGTACTTCACCTCAAATGCTGTTTTGAGAATGTTTATTCCTGCTTGTTCATGGTTCCTTCCCCAGGCCTGCCCACCAACACAAAGCTCAGTGATGGGACAGTTGGCACTATTACAGTGTGATGCCATATGCTTGCTCATGCTTCATACTATGCATGGACCCTTCGTGCTTACAGAGCACAGATGGAGTCTGAATGGCACTAAATACAGCAGCTTCCGAGACCCTTTCCTTAGGCAGCGTAGTTCACAGACTTTGCATCAGGCAGGAGCCTAGCTCCTCAATGAACTGGCAAAGAAGAGTCTAATATAGGGCATCAAATGCAGTAGTATCTGTGCCTGCTCATGACCCTGAAACAGGATCAGGAGATGGTGGTGACGGTTGACTATTATTCAAGACACAAAGTGGTTTTATGGGCTTCCTGGTCAGGGGAGTATGTGAAGAATGCTGCTGCCTTTGCTCTTATAAACTATTCGGCTTTGGGGTTGCTTAGACCCCATGCATATTCTTGCATCTTCTTATCTATCCACCTAAACTGAGTGCATGATAAAACAGGCTTTCAGGAGAAGCATGTTCCTGTCCTATGTGTGCCCATGCTGAGAAAGGCACAGGGCAGGGATGGCAGGGACATGTTCTTTGCTAGTTCTCAGTAATTTCTGGTTGCCTGATCTTCTATCATGTCCCACTGCATTCTTCTGTTTCAGGAGCAAAGCACCCAAACTGAAGTGGGGTGGAAAGCAGAGGGAACTATAACACCTGTGCTCTGTATTGCAGGCTTCAAGCTCCTGCCTGGTCTCTGGGTGTTCATGGCTCTTGGAGGCAGGTCAGGATCTCCACTCATTTGCTTCTGCCCTGAACTTTGATGTCAACTTGGTTGAAAACCCACCTCCTCTGAAGGGCCTGGCACTCTCCATGGCAGAAGCAGTCTGAAAGAGAAGATGTAACTCCATTTCCTAACTTTCAGGGTGTGATGCAAACCCAAGGGAAAGCTGAGCATTAGGAAATAAGGAGGAGTCCATGAGGGTGAGCTTTCTAGGCTTTATTTGGAGAGTGGCAATAGAGGCAAGCTAAGGAAAAGGTACCTAGAATGGAGATGGGAAATGAAGATTGACCATCCTTTTCTAGGCTTGGCCTATTAAGTTTGCATGACCCTTTCTCTTCAAGTACCCTCTTCAACCTATCAGATCTACCCCACATTCTATAACCAGTGCCCAGGCGTGAATAGTCTGGCTATTGTTGTCTGCACCACAACCAATCTCTAAGATTCCTCTAACAGATCTGCCTGCCATGATCTACAAGCCCCTCTCATGGCACATGTACACTTTCCCACTTAGCCAAATCTATCCTCATCCTCATATGAGGTACTCATATCCTGTATACCAACCCAGCCTCCTATGTCAATCTGACTTTGCTCCACATGAGCCATTTGCAACCTCTAAGCCAAACCTACTTGTACATCCTCTCACCTGCCCCATCCCGCTTTGTCCATATTGAACTCAGAACTAACAAAAGAAGTCTACAAGGTCACATCTCATAAAAAAATTACCAATATGAAAGATCAAGCCAGTATCTCCTCTCCAAAACCTATCTATGATGTAGAAATATTTGCCAATGAGAATTACACAGACGAACCCAGGGCAGAGACTTTAAAAGATCATAGACACTGAAAAATTCCAGGACTTTAAAGAAGATACAAACAGCTAAATGAAATTAAGAATAAAGAACTTGAGAATAAAGACTTGAGTTATCCCTAAGAAAACAAGCAGATGGTGATGGAAATGACAAAAACAATGCAGAACTTGAAAGTAAAATTCAGAAAAAGAAACATTGAAGAGGACTCAAGATTATATGAATGATGGAATCGAAAACCCGAATAACTGTACTAGAAAACTCAAAGGAAAGCTTTACAAGTAGAGCAAATCAAACAGAAGCTAGAATTTTGGAGAGAGTATATAGGCTAAATAATCAGAAATATAAAAAAAATCACACACACACACACACACACACACACACACACACACTGTGGGGATTTTAATATGCTTGGCCCAGAGAGTGGCACTATTAGGAGGAGGTGTGACCCTGTTGGTGTAGGTGTGACTTTGCCTGAGGAAATGTGTCATTGTGTGGCTGGGACCCTTCTCCTAGCCGCCTGTGAGACAGTCTCTCCCAGTTGTCTTTGAATCAAGATGCAGAACTGTCAGCTCTTTTTTCAGCACCATATCTGCTTGCATGCTGCCATGCTTTATGGACTAAACCTTTCAAACTGTAATCCAGCACAAAATAAATGTTTGCCAGTGTTAAGAGTTGCTTTGGTCATTGTGTCTCTTCACGGCCATGGGAACCCTAAGTAAGACACACAGGAAAGGAAAAAAAAAAAACAAAGGGAAAGCAAGTAAATGTAAGTTATCATAGAAAGTCAAAACTTTTGAATTATAGGCATAGATGAGGGAGGAGAATCCCAAGTCAATGACAAAGACTTGATCTTCAACATAATTATGGAAGAAAACCTCCCAAAACTAAGGAAAGTAATACTCATACAGATACACAATGAATACAGAACACCAAACAGAGATGTTGAGAAAATTCTCTACCACATATCATAGTTAAGCCACTAACTATGCAGAAAAACTCATCAGAGTAACAGCTGACTTATCAATGGAAACTTTGAAAGCCAGAAGAACCTGGAGTAATGTATTACAAATCCTAAAGGAACACAAGAGTCAAACTAGACTAATATATCCAGCAAAACTATCCACTGTAATTGAAGAAGAAAGAAAAATTTCCATACTATAAGCCTATCTTTAAAGCAATTAACAAACCAAACTTAAAATATAGGAACCAATTCTTTGGGCTGAAAGATCAATGGATATGGTCAGAAGACTGGAAATATATAAGATACTGTAATTATTAAAAACGTATTACTGAGAACATAATACCAAAACTCTGTGACCTCAATTACACACATTTCATTATAACATTTAATATTAGTGGTCTCAGTCTTTCAATCAAAGGATACAGGCTGACAGACTGTATCTAGAAACAAACTTCATCTATCAGTTGTCTATAAGAAACACATCTTAGCTTTAAAGATAAGCAGTATCAGAGTAGAAGGATAGACATAACTACTTCAACAAAATAGGATCAGAAAGCAAACAGGCATCTTTATCCTGTTATCTGACAAAATAGATTTCAAACTAAAACTAATCAGAAGAGATAAAAAGGGAAACTACATTCTAACAAGGAAACAGTTAACCAAGAAGACATTACTACCTTAAACATATATGGTGCCCTCCATTTCATAAAAAATGTATTACTGAATTTAAAGACAAATTAACACAAACTAATTAATAGGTGATTTCAATACTTTCTCCAATAGACAGGTCATCTTGACAAAAAGTTACAGAGGAACAACAAAATTAACAGACATTATACATCTAATGGGTTTAACAGGGTTCTACAGACTGTTCCAAACACCGAAGAATACACATTCTACTCAACTGTACACAGAAAATTCTCTAAAATAGACCAAGACAATTCTTTAAAAATTCAAAAAGGCTGAAATAACCCTCTGTAGCCTATTTAAATATGATGCGAAAAACCTCAAAATTGGCAGCAAACAAATCTCTAGTAAATACACATTAAACAACCACTGCTGAGTGAAAATTCTCATTCAGTGGGACAATAAAGAAATCAAGAAAGAAAAAACATTTCCTATAATAAAGTGAAAATGACCACAGAACATATGGTCACATTAAAAGGAGTCATGAGAGAGATTTATTGCTCTACATGCTTACATTAAAATAAAAAAATAGCACAAATAAAGGACTCATACAAGTCAAAAATTTGGAAAAACAGCAGCAAATCAAATCTAAACCCACTGAACATCAATCAAGAAATAAAAATCAGAGCAGACATGAGTGAAATAGAGAACACAATACTAAGAATAAATAAATCTAAGAGCTGGTTCCTTTTTTATTATTCACTTTACATCACTTTACATCCACTCACTGCCTCCCTCCTAGTTACCCCCTCCCACAATTCTTCCCTCCATCTTCCTTCTCTCAGCAGGTGGGAGACCCCTTGGGTGTCAAGTCTCTGTGGGGCTAGGCATATCCTCTCCCACTGAGGCCAGTTAAGGCAGCCCAACTAGGAGGACATATCCCACGGACAGGCAACAGTTTCCGGGCTAGCCCCTGTAAGAGCTGGTTCTTTAATCAGGTAAGATCGTAGACCCTTTCCCAACTCACCAAAGGAGGGAAATCAAATTAACAGAATCAGCAACGAACAGAAAAACATTACAACAGACACCAAAGAAATTCAGAATACTTTTAAAAACCTATTTTCCATTAGGTTGGAAAACTTAAAACAAAGAATGAAGTTCTATATTCAGCCAAACAACCAAAATGAAACCAGACAGAAGTCAACAGTCCAAACACTCAACAAAGGAGAAGTAGTAATACAAAGCCTTCAAAATAAAAACATTACAGAGACAGATGAATTCACAGCAGAATTCTACCAGACTTTCAAAGATCTGTAGGCAGCCCTTCTTGATAATTAAAAAAAATGAAAAAAGAAAAAAGGATAAAAAATAGGAGCACTCCCACACTTTTTTTTTCGGAGCTGGGACCGAACCCAGGGCCTTGTGCTTGCTAGGCAAGTGCTCTACCACTGAGCTAAATCCCCAACCCCGACTCCCACACTTCTATAAGGTTAGAATCATACTAATACCCAGCTCCAAAGCCTGTGAATTACAACAACAACAACCAGCATGGGACCATAACCTTAAGGATGCAGGATTGCCATTCATACCTTGGTAGTAACCAATACCTCTCTAAATAGAGTTAAGACTTACTCAACAAGACAGAAATCGCGGCTGGTACTATAAACTTTGCCGACATACAGGGCTAGTGACGTCATGAAACTTGGAGTAGAGCCTACAACCACCACTTTACAAGCACCATCCCTAACTACACTCACAATATCCTCGTACTCACAGATACACGGAATTCTTATTCTTCATCAAGGAAACTTCTCTTTGTAACAGTGACTATTACAAAAAACCAAAATTGATCCAATTTTCTTGCTCACTTCTGGTCCCCATCATAATTAAAGGCTGATGAAAAAGGTTGACACCATTATAGTGTGATTTGTGAAGTGGAAACTTAAGGGTTCTTTGGAAAGTCAGTTGGGTGGTGTTTTGCCAGGGCAAGCATGTGAAGGAACGTTTCCCTGAAGTAGACACAGGAGAGAGGATGTTCTGCTGAAGCAAGCATGTGAAAGGACATATGATAAAGGATTCTTTCCTAATGACATGTATGTATTGGTCTGCCTTACGTTACATAGTTGAGCTGCATTTGTCATGACACCATAGAGAGAAATGCACCAAAATAAATTCTGGTGATATACCGCAATTTGTTGTTGCGTCTGTGGACTTGGGCTGATTGGATGCACGTGCTGAGGCAAGAGCTGTGCCGAGCAAAGGCACATAGAGGACACGTGATGTTTGGCTGGTATAAATAGGACTCCACGGAGAGACGGAAACAGAGCCTGGCTTGCTGGTACAGCTAGCTGTGCAACACGTCTGTCTTTGCTTCCCCGAGAGAGGCACAGCTGAGAACTCCTAGTGTTCCTGTTGGTCCTTCCTGCTGACTCTAGCAGAGGTTAAGTCCTGGATGCTCTACTAGGTCATGTCACCACTGTTGCTAACCTGAACTGCTGGTGTGTCCATGAGGTGTTTGCAAGTGCATGGAGCTGCCACTGCCTGCTGACCTGTGAACCGAACTGCTGATTTCCAGACGAGACAGATGGGAGCTGCTATGAAAAAACTATTTCCAAACATGTTCACCTCCCCCATATCCTTTCTTTCCCAGTACGTCTGGTGGGAGGTGGGCTACAAGATGGTTAAAGTTTTTAAGAACCATCATTAAAAATAGAATTTGAGGGGCTGGGGATTTAGCTCAGTGGTAGAGCGCTTGCCTAGCAAGCGCAAGGCCCTGGGTTTGGTCCCCAGCTCCGAAAAAAAAAAAAAAAAAGAAAAAAGAAAAAAAATAGAATTTGAAAAAAATTAAAGTTATAGATCTGGGCCATGGTCCACTGGCATACTTTCATCTACCTAACTGAAAATGGCTCGGTGATTCCGTTTCCCAGAAGTCTCCACAACATTTCTGGAGGCCCCAGTGAAATTTCCCTACCATATTCCCCTACTGTAAAAAGGATCTGGCTCTTGGCAGCTCCACCTTGGAAGTCCAGGAGTTGAGAAGTGGTATTTTGGGGTCTCCTTCCAGGAGGCCAATAAAGGTTGCATAGCCTGCAACCCACCGATGGACTTAAAACCCTGCTTTTCTAGCTATGCTCTCTCCCCTTTTCTCCTCTTAGTCTTCTCTCTCTATCCTTCACCCGCATTCTCTTTATCTTCTGCTCTTCTCCCAGTGCTTCACCCATGGCCAAGTCCAGTCTACTGGCCATGTTCAGTCTACTACTTTCTCCCCCTGTGGACTCTTCCAAATGCCTCTGACTGAATTCTCCCCCACATCTACAATAAAAACCTTCCCCTCAACCATACCTTGGAGTGGCCATGTCCTCAGTTCATACAGTTTGTTGATCTGTATTTATAGATACATAATATATTCATCCACCTGACTATAGGACACTGTGACCATGCCTCCTGATCGAGTTCACTTCCTCCACCCACATTTGTGTGACTGATACTCTCCCTTTTACTAAACTATAGCTCTCTCCCTGCTCACGGTCCATAGGGGACAAAACAAATATTACACATTGGTGGCACTGGCCTGTATCATGTAAAATTATCTCTAGATCCATCTACTTTCCTGAAAATGGAAACAGTTCATCATTCATTGTGTCTGAGCAAGGGAGCCCCCCACCTCTGCCACCTAGCCTGTTATGCTGCTGCTCAGTCTGGGTATGTGAACTTATCCTTGTATTCCTGGATGGAGGCATCTTAATGCGGAAGAAAGGTTTAAATGTATTGTTAAACTGGATGTTGGGAATCAAGCGCTCTCAGAATGATAGTCATATCTATACTCATTAGGGAAATTGCACTACTTTGTCCCTATTTGGCTTTGGGAGTAGGGTAATACTAGCTTTGTGACTGGTTTGAAGGTATTCTTCAGAATTACTGGTGGTGTTTGCTCTGTAAGGTCTGCTAGCTTCAGTAAATTCAGGATTCCTGGGTTCTTTTTCTGTTGTGAGCTATTTTTATTACTAGTACAATATTGTTGCTTATTATTGACCAGTTGAAGTGTTTTCATTTCATATTATTTCAATACTCACATAAGTCTAGTAATTTCATGTTTTCTAATTTAAGAGTATAAAATTTCAAAATATTAATTCTCTAGAATCATTCATCCAAAAATTTAATGATTATCTGGAATCAGCTGTGAAAACCACCTTTTTCTTTTTTAAAAATTTTTATTGGATATATTTTAGTTATATTTCAGATGTTATACCCTTTTCCTGTTTCCCATCCATCAACCCCCTATCCTCTTCCCTCTCCTTCCTCTATGAAGGTGTTCCCCCACTCAACCACCCACCCTTCCCGATTCCCGGCCCTGCTATTCCCCTACACTGGAGGGTCCAACCTTGGCAGGACCAAGGGCTTCTCCTCCCATTGGTGCCTCACAAGGCCACTCTCTGCTACATATGCAGCTGGAGCCATGGGTCTGTCCATGTGTACTCTTTGGGTAGTGGTTTAGCCCCTGGGAGCTCTGGTTGGTTGGTATTGTTGTTCTTATGGGGTTGCAAACCCCTTCAGCTCCTTCAATCCTTTCTCTAACTTCTCCAATCGGGACCTAGTTCTCAGTTCAATGGTTGGCTGCGAGCATTCACCTCTGTATTTGTCATGATCTGGCAGAGCCTCTCAGGAGACAGCTATATCAGGCTCCTGCCAGCATGCACTTGTTGGCATCAGCAATATTGTCTGGGTTTGGTTGCTGTATGTATTTGGGCTTGATCCCCAGGTAGGGCAGCCTCTGAATGGCCACTCCTTCAGTCTCTGCTCCAAACTTTGTCTCCATATCTCCTCCTATGAATGTTTTTGTTCCCCCTTTTAAGAAGGACTGAAGCATCCACACTTTGGTCATTCTTCTTTAGTTTCGTGTAGTCTGTGGATTGTATCTTGGGTAATCTGAGCTTTTGGGCTAATATCTACTTATCAATGACTGCATACCATGTGTGTTTTTTTGTGACTGGGTTACCTCACTCAGGATGATATTATCTAGTTCCATCCATTTGCCTATGAATTTCATGAAGCCATTGTTTTTAATAGCTGAGTAGTACTCCATTGTGTTGATGTACCACAATTTCTGTATCCATTCCACTGTTGATGGACATCTGGGTACCTTCCAGCTTCTGGCTATTATAAATAAGGTTGCTCTGAAGATAGTGGAGCATGTGTCCTTGTTATATGTTGGAGCATCTTTTGGGTGTATGCCCAGGAGTCATATAGCTAGGTCCTCCGATAGTACTATGTCCAATTTTCTGAGGATCCTCCAGACTGATTTCCAGAGTGGTTGTACCAGTCTGCAATCCCACCAACAATGGAGGAGTGTTCCTCTTCCTCCGCATCCTTGACAGCATCTGCTGTCACCTGAATTGTTTTATCTTTGCCATTGTGACTGGTGTGAGGTGGAATCTCAGGGTTGTTTTGATTTGCATTTCCCTGATGACTAAGGATGTTGGCCTTTTCTTTAGGTGCTTCTCAGCCATTCGGCAGGAAAACACCTTTTTCTGTAGCTGATGTTTGCCTTGGTTGTATCTGTTGGAACACCACCTTTTGTCTCTAATTTAATTGTCTTATCTCTTGGTTATGGTTAGCGTAAGTGTTTGCCAGTTTTGTTTGTCCACAAAATAAACATCTTTTTCGTTTTTTCCATCAATGTATTGTCTTTTAAATGTCAAGTTTAATTAATTCCGTCTTTGACCTTTACTATGCTTTTTATCTACTGCTGTGGGGTTTGGGTTGTTCTTATTTTTCTGTGGCCTTAAGGTACATCATTAGGTTGTTTGGGGTCTCTCAGAGTTTATCTAGAATTCATAGCTATAAACTTTTAAACTGCTTTATATTTCTTCCTAGCATCATGTGTTGCTACTGTTTCCCAACAGTAAAGTGGTGGAGAGAGATGGAGGCAAGTCTCAGGGCAAACCCAGTGAAAAGGGTAACCTTTAAAATGATCCCAGAATCTGTCTCTGAGCTGTGGTGCCTTCAGGGAGGTCAAACTGGCATGCTGTATTCCCACACATAAACCAGTAATTGTCCAGGTCCTGGAGAAGAGCAACAATGACCTGAATGACATCACCTCTGAGGTAGAGCTCATTAAATCATTGGAACATCATCAAACTTTTTCACATGATTGATACACCATTAACAGCTTATATGATAATGGCATATGTGGCAGGAGGAGACCCAGAGAAGTGCCTTAAGGAGCTGGGCTGTATAAAGGAGGAGAAGGCAGGACTAATTCTCCAGCAGGCTGTACCACCAGTTCACTTTCTGCAGGAAAGACACATGACCACCGGGATATAAAACTAGAAACCATCATAGTTGATGCAACAGGCAAGTTAGAGCTTGTGACTTTGGCTATAAAACTCAGATGTGCACATATTGGGGAACCCCAGTCTGTGGCTTTCTGCTCTGTTTAGCCCTAGAAATGGAATTCCTATAATGGCTTTACTGTTGGCATCGTGGAACCTAGGCATCCTTTATGTCATGCTTACAAGTTAGCCTCTATACTTAGAAACAACCTTTCAGGCATGCACCAGTTCACCACCACTACAATGTATCATCGTCCCCATCACTTGTCCCAAACCTGCCAAGTTATTATTACACAAATGCTAATGGTCTCCCCCACATCCCCTGTGCGGAATGGCAATAGGTCACCTTGTGGGAACACCCATTGGTATGGCTCCAAAGAAATAATTCTCCTGGCCATGGGGACCATGTCCATGACTGGATATAGCCTTCAGGAAACTGTGTCATAAGCAAAACACAGGTTACTAAATGAGGCTCACAGCAACATTCAATATACTGAAACATCAATTGGGTTGTGGGAAAAGCCATCTGCCAACTGTGAAACCTTGTTTAAATACCAGCCCTGAAACACACTTTTTGCAATAGCTGATATTTGCCTTGTCATTTGAAGCAAAGAGAGGCTTTTGTCAAGGGATGATGCCCAGAGCATCAAGGCCACAGTCATGAGCTGGATCACAAACTGTTAGGGATGGACCAGCCCCTTCTCTCCAGGCCCTTGAAGAAAAACGTGTACCTGCCTTTACAATCTCTGTGTTACCTGGGAGGAATCAGCTATAGGAGGGTGATGAGGAAGGAAGGAGGAAGGTTGCACAAGGCTCAACATGTCTCATGCCCTAGTGCTGTCCAGACCTAGAAGATAATGCTGTGACTGTTGACATCGATAGCAGTATTCTGAAGGACACTGAAATTAACATGACTTTGGGTGACACCCTACTTGATAATCTGCCCTCCCCAAGTCAGTTCAGGACGCAACAACCACAGGGTTAAATGAAAAGAGACTTGATCCCATAGAACCGAAAACTGGGACAAATACCCTCAGCGATCAGCCCCAGGTTGTTTCACAGAATTTGGTTACAAGGTACTCAAGGCCTAGAAGGGGATAAGGAGCTGCGTTACTTGGGTACTGAGAACACTCAGCTGCTGTGTGCCCATCCCATGGCGAGCCACCCTCGCAGTAAGGGCTACAAAGAAATGAAAGGAAGAGACCCACAGGAAACCTTGGTCAGGCCACCAAGTTGCACATCTACATTGTTTTCTAACTTTGGTTTTGGAAAGCCCTTTGTCATCGACAACTTGCATACATCCATGGAGTGCAAAACTGAAGAAATCAATTCATTTAGAAGGAACAATGCCCCAGTACCACCTTACAGAGAACCATGCAAAGCTGAGTCAGAAGCAGACAGCAAAAGCATGGCAAGTAGAGGGTGGCGGGGGAGGAAGGAGAGCTGGACAAGATGGAGCAAAGGGTCATAAAGGAGAAATCAGTGGGGAGCTAGGTCACAGCAGGGTGGCTCAGTAGTCCTTCTATGTCAAGGTCACCGACAGAAGCCCTTTCATGTGTCCTGCTTTGAGATAGTGAAGGAGACAAGGCCAGGTTGAGCTATGGGCCAGGTGCACACACCCAGGGCACAGGCTCCTGCAGCATCCGCCAGCTTTCTGGTCCTCCCTCTCACTCCGACGCAAACTGCTGGCTGCTGCACAGATAGGTGGTTTCATGTGGCATCTACCTGAGGAAGCTCTACGTCCCCAGCTCCTGCAGCGCCTGGCACCAGGCGCCTTGGGAATTGGACAGACACACACACCTATCTTAGGCTTCTAACTAGTTTAGTTCCTTTGCCCACCTCTGACCTTCTCTTTCACTAACTGTTGCCAGAAATAAAACTGTGCATGTCCAGTCAGAGGAAAGGGGAAGGGTAGGGGGGAGAAATGCAACGGGAATGGAGAGGGGTGAAGCCTGTCCTAAGACAATTAAAATCACAGAAGTGGAGAGAAAGAGTGTGTTAGGAAGGACCAGGGACCCTGGATAAGCAGGAGCAGGAGCAAACTTCCCCTGAAAAGCAAAGTTGGAGGGGGCAGGTCACAGCCAACAATAGGAGGGGGGGGGCACTGATCCTGGTGTATCCCAGTATATGCCAATACAAGGCAGGAGGATGCTGCCTTGAATATATGCTCCTGTCCTGGGGAGTTGAGGAAGGAGATCAGAGAAGCCGCATCCTTCAGTGCAGGCAGTTCCTCCTCATGCTTGACCATGTTTTAGGCGGATCTGCCAACATCTGTCTTTGACTTTATAGCCTCCTTCCTCTGTGCTTCCCATGATGCTGCCCTCCCACCCCATTATTCTAAAACTAGTATAATTTTCATACCTTAAAGGGGGATTCCCTTGACTGAAATTATCAGATTTTTCTGCTACACTGAGGCAAAACAAGTAGGCCTTGCCAGGCATGGGACCCAGCATTGCCTCCATAAGGCCAGCAGTCAAGGGACTCCTCTGTGACCTTAGGGTCCCGATCTCTGCTGGGTAATGTGTAAACAGTGTTCTGAGCACCTTTTAGGTAGGGGAAAGCTCCCTACATCAGCAGGGGCTACTCAGCTGCCAGGGAATCTAGAAGCCTAATCTGTGTGAATCATGCATCTAAGCTAAGCTGGAGCCCACTAAGTTATCTGCTTGTGGTAGAAGATGAGTTTCTGAAGCCTGGTCTTGATGCAACACTGACCCAAGTTAAGACACAGAAAATGTGAGGTAGCATATGGCAGCCTGAACAAAGGGTCATTGATTTGCTTTGCTGAAAGGCAATGTAAGACTTGAGGGACCACAGAGGTGTGACTAGGGAGGACCTAGCTGGTCTGCTGTGTGCTTGGTTGCAGGCTTTTATTTTGACTCTCTGTGACTGGGCCTTTATGAAGCAGTGACCCCACACTGAATGGAGTGGCTGAAACACCACCCCAGCAGTGTGGCATGAAGGATGTGCTGTCACCAGCCAGCTACTCTGTCACATCACATTCCAGAACCTTGACTACCTGGTAAGTCCCATGTGGCCCCACATGGGAACAGGGCTGGAAGCAAGACGCAGCTTCACTGTAGGCTGGGAAGGCTTGAATGTGTGGGAATCTACCTGGGCAGACCTTTGGTTCTGCTGCAGATTAATAAAGACAGGGCTGGGAAGGGTAGTGGGTTCTGTGGCCTTCATAGGAACGCGTCAGGGGAATCAAGCACCAGGTGCTGGTCTTGAAGTGAGAGTGACTCTCCGGAATGCAGAGAGGTGCCCTGGAGGACTTTGGTTGGCCTTGTTAAGGCATCGCCACGTCCATACTTCCCTACAGAAAAGGCATGTCAGGAACCATTTAGTGCAAAAACTACAGAACTTGCATTTCTGTCCAGCAGGCCTTCTTTGGTTTGCTATTGGAGAGCAGAGGCTCAGGTGAGGAAGAGGTTCCTGGACCCTGCACACTCTTGCACTGCTGCTTTCTGTCTTGCTGTTGGAAACCAGTGTGGTCACTATCAACCTCTGGGTAGCAGGCTCATCCCAGTCCACCGCAGCCCACAGAATTCCTGCTTATGATGGAGGAAACACCAGGGGCCTTATCAGAGAAATGGAGGAGCTTCTTCTTGAGGGATGAACAAGTTAGGTCAGGGAACTGGGTCATTCCTGATCCAGGTCTTTGGCCCTAGCCGTGATGTCCTCTGTGGCCCCAGGCTGGGCTTAGGAGTTCAGTGTCAGCTCCAGAGACCCACCAGCCTTCCTCCCGGGTCTCAGTTCTGCTGGCTCTATTTGATGGGTTCAGCATTGAAACTTTCTTTGCTCTGTCTCACCTGGACAAGCATAAAGGAGGTGGGAAGTGGGAGGACAGAGGCTCTAGTGTGACATGTTGGTAGGGAGCCTTTTCTGACCACCTGATCCCAAAGCCTGCTGCCAGGAAAAAGAGCTGGTCCAGCCAGGCTGAGCCCAGCCCTGGAGGGAGAGGCCCTGCTTGGTGTCTCTCCCCAGGAGAGGTCACAAAGGAAGGAGACAGGCTTTGTGCTTGTCTCTCTTTATTCTCTGACCACCAGTGGGAATGAACATGCTCTTCTCTGCAGAGGCTGCAGCCTCTGTCCTGGGGAACAGGGGACTTTGTGTCTGGTCACCTGTTGTGGTTTGCCTTGGAGTTCTCTCTGAATTTGTAAAATAAAGGCAAGAGCACGAGATTTGGGCAGAGGGAGGAGTCAGGAGGGAGAGGGGAAGATAGAAAAACTCAGGAGAGGTTCCTGAGACGGGGATTAGATTCAGAGAATAGGGTTAGAGCAGACAGTTGGCAACAGTTGAGCCAGTAGAACCTGAGCATAGGGGAAAGCATTGAACAGTTGTTATAGTTTGCAGCTGTTAGTAATGGAAAAAGTGGGAAAGGGACTGTTTAAGCACACGTTGGGGAACTGAGAGAGGATGAGTTGGGAGAAAAGTTAGAGGAGTCAGGGGAGGAAAAAGGAAAGAAGCGAGGAGAGAGTCGTCGTGGGAGAAGGAGAAGCTGGAGACCTGGCAAATAAAAGGTGCAAGGGATGAGGGATTTGGGAGCTAGGAATAGGACAGTGTAGGGTGGATCTGCCCAATCTAGACGCTAAGTTGTTTTCATATAAATTGAGTTGCGTTTTCTTTGTACGGGCCGATTCGGGTTGGAGAGGAAACTGCAACAGTCACCCATTTGTCTGGAATGGTTTTCCTTTCTTACAACTGCTCGGCTGTATTTTATATTTATAGATTAGGCCACCTAGATATAGAAGCCTGAATTCCCAACCCATACTGGCAGTGCATGACGAGTGTCATTATACGCCTCATCTTTTCGAAGAATTCCACACTTGTGTGTTTTCCTGAGAGTCTAGTAAGACAGCCAGCCCTTCAGGGGCCTAGAGGTCAGTCGCCTGCTGTGTGACAAAGGGGGTTTCTCCTCCAACACCAGTTCCTGATTAAATCTTCACCTTCTTACCCCAGACTATCTTGGGTCTTAGGAGAGTGTTCCCTTGGGGAAGGAAGCATCATAATGGGCACTGAACGTTGCATATGGCCCTGTACTCCCTGCCTTGGACTCTGTTTGCATTTTCCCAGAAGGGAAATTTTACCAAAACCTCTAATCCTATGAAGATGCTCCAGAAAAAATCACTGAAGAGCTTCAGACTTGTCCCTTCATGACTAGTGCAGGGTTCTGTGAGAAGCCTCCAGGGTTCTAGAGTTTGGTTTTCTTCTCCAAAGAGCCTTTATTTTGGGGGCGCTACTCTTGTAGAGAACCTGAATTTGGTTCCCAAAACCCAAGTTTAACTAGCTCAGGCAGGACTGCCTCAGTCAGTGAGCCTGGACTAGAGAGTGAAACTATGTTTCAGAAAAAGAACGAACAAGCATACCCCCATTATTCTCCTCAAAAGATAAAACACACAACGCCACCAAGTGTCCAGTCCAGTCCACAGGCAACAAACGAATTCTGACCACAGTGAAAGCCAGTAAACCATTCAATGTCACAGCCCCTGTGGCAACTGGCTCAAACAGGTGGGAAATTCATTGTTAATGACACCCAGCCCATGACTCCCAGACTCAGTATTCCAAACTGAGACACGTATTTCACATTGGTAGGGAGTACTCTGTCTCTGAGCTGCTTGGGTTGAGAAAGACTTTTAAGCCCCGAAAGCGTCTCACAGCCTGACTGACCCCTTAGCCTGGACGTGGGATGGAAGGAATCGGGCTGAATGCCACAGAAGCAGAGAAATGGAACATCCCTCCTCACTAGAAAGGCTGAGGCAATATGAAGTGACTCACCCCTTGTAGGACTAGCTCATGGGAGCCATTAGGAAGAGCATCCCAATCAGCCAGACCCCTTCTCTTCAGTACCTCCAGGCCAACAAGTCCCAGATGCCTTGGGGCCTCTGCTTACCCACTCCCTTTCAGTCTTCAATTCCACACTTCTCACCTCAGCACAAGTCAAGAGAAAACTTTCCCTGCCAGTTTCCCTGGTCCCCCAGGCTGTTCACTGTGCCCAGGCTCTCATGAGTCCTGTGAACTCCACAGAGGCCATCCTCTGCCACCAGCCTCTCCTGCTTCTTATAATTGCACCAGGAGATTGACCAGTCAGGGTGTGAACAGTCTGCTCTCTGTGGCCCGTGTTAGGCTCACGAGAAATCTAATGAGAGTTTCACCATCCAAACATGCCCCTCTTGTCACAGGGTGACGGCTCCATAGTCAGCATTCTTGTAAGAAAAGCAGGAGGACCTACCTGAGTTAGACCCCCAGCAACCACAGAAAAGCCTGGCAGGGCAGTGTGTGCCTCTCGTCCCACCTCTGGGAGATGGAAGCCGACAGACCTTGGAACTCCCTGTGCAGAAGATGGAGACTCATTGCCAGGCTCTAGCGTCAAGTAGAGACTGTCTCAAAAGTAAGGTAAAGAGTGACAGAGCAAGAGACTTGATGCTGACCTCTGTCCTACTCACAAAGACCAAGCACATGCACGCACGTGTCTTTAAACACATGTGAACGCATGCACCTGTACACAGATACAGACAGACTAGGCAGGGGACATGGGGGAGGAGGAGGGGGAGGGGGAGGAGGGGGAGGAAAGAGGAGAAAAGGAGAAAGATAAGGAGAAGAAAGAGAGGAAAGGAAAATCACTAGTTAACATTTCATCATTCAAAAATAATATTTCTCATGAGTTAGTTATATTTTCAACCTTCAATAATCCATCATTCTTGTCTAGGAGCATTGTAGTGAAGGGCTCCTGTGACACTGACTCAATCTGATACTTGTTACATTGCATGTCTTCGCTGCATTTGGTTTGACTCTGCTAAGAAAGGTTACCTCATGGCCATGCATCCTAATCCAGGGGTAGAATTATACCTGAACAGTGTTATCATTGACTTTGACCCTGTTTAGGTTAGATAGATGGATGACGGGAAAATGGGTTCAAAATGCTCAAAGGGCAAGGTTCTGTAGTCTTGGTTAAAGACAGGCAAACAGTCATTATGGAGAATGCTATACCTCTGTGGAGCAAATGCAACAGCAGGGACCGTGTCAGCGCAAGGCACCCTCTGCAAATTAACAGAAATGACTGGAGCCTCAGCTTAAGCAGACATGAAGGCAAAGACAGGCAGTGTTTCCCACATACAATAAAACTCCTCCAGGCCCTCGGTGGGTTGGAAGACGGCCCCAGCATGGATAGATAGCCCACTGTTGGGAATAAAGTGTTTCTAAAATTTTTTTTTCTCAGAAAAACACATGAAATGGTTTATGCTAGTTACAATCAACTATCACAATATTCTACTTTTTTCCTGGTGATTTCTGTTCATTTTTAAGTCTGATATATATATATATATATATATATATATATATATATATATATATATATGCTTTAGAAATACTCAATTATTTTTAAAATAAAATAGGATCTTTGTACTTTAGTTTTAGTTTTATATAACGGTTTGGATACTCATATATAACTATAAAATACTAAGTGGAAAACAAAAACTTAATGGATATCCTTTTAGTTCCCCCACTTCATGTGTCCTTCATGGTGACTGATCTATTCACAAATTGTTGATCATAGAAAGACAGGGAGCAGACATGAGGGCTTCTCTGTAGATGACTGAAAATGACTGGACTGGCCATGCACTGTTGCACTCTGTGTTCGTGTGTGTGTGTGTGTGTGTGTGTGTGTGACCGCAAACACACATATACATTCATTTCTATGTCTGAATGCTGGTACAGGTATGTTTGTAAGTGGTGCCTGATCCACTGACACAAAGCTCAGTGAGCCCTCATCCTCTGTGATGGGACAGTTGGCACTATCACAGTGTGATGCCATATGCTTGCTCATGCTTCATACTACGCATGGACCCTTCGTGCTTACAGAGCACAGATGGAGTCTGAATGGCACTAACAATACAGCAGCTTCCAAGACCCTTTCCTTAGGCAGCGTAGTTCACAGACTTTGCATCAGGCAGGAGCCTAGCTCCTCAATGAACTGGCAAAGAAGAGTCTAATATAGGGTATCAGAATGCAGTAGTATCTGTGCCTGCTCATGACCCTGAAACAGGATCAGGAGATGGTGGTGACGGTTGACTGTTGGTCAAGACAGTGGTGGTGGTAGTGCTTCACTCCACTTCAAAATCAGGATGCAAAGCTGGCCATAGTCCACGAATCAGGGCCTATACAAGAGCAGGTCCTTTCAGTTGATGAGCTGGTGCAGCTCAGTTCTCTTCACGGGCTTCCTGGCTAGGAGAGCTTATGAAGGATGAGCCACCTCTCGTAAACTGTCCAGCTTTGGAGGTGCTCATAGTCCCGTGCACTTTCTTGCATCTTCCCATCTATCTGTCTAGACTGAGTACATGGTAAATGGGTTTTTCAGGAGAAGCCTGCTCCTGCTCTGGGTGTTCTCCTGCTAAGGGAGGCACAGGGCAGGGATGACAGGGTCAGGAGACACGAGAGCCCATTCTGCTAGCCCCACTTGTCTTGTAAAGCTTGCATTCTGTTTTCCTTGCTAGCTCTCATTCTGGATGCTGGATCTTCTATACTGTCCCACTGAATCCTTCTGTTTCAGGAGCAAGGCATCCAAACTGAAGCTGGGTGGAGAGCAGAGGGAACTTGAGCCCTCTCCATAACACCTTTCTCTGTCTCATGAGCCCCAAGCTCCTACCTGGATCCTGGGTGCTCGGGGCTCTTGGAGGCAGGTCACCTTCTCCCCTCACTTGCTGCAGCCCTGCATTCACTTGGATGTCAGGTTCAAAGTCCACCTCCTCTGAAGGGCCTGGCACCCTCCGTGGCAGGAACAGTCTGTAAGTGATAAAATGCCTGAATGAAGAAAACCGGAAGTCCCCGGGACTGGACTGCCTTGCTGTTGTTACTCAACCCTTATTTTTCAGCCACATTCATATCCAAGAAAGAAATGTTTGTTGAGACAGGCAGTTTCTCAAAATATCCCACATTGCCTAAGCAAGACAATTCCCCAAAAGGGAGACTGTGAAGACTGTCTTTCTTAAGACCCTACTAGCCAATATGTGCCCCCTACCCTTGGATCAACTTCCTTATTCCCAAGTTCCCTTCTCTGCTCAGCTCCCTCCTCTTTGCAGACTCTCCATAGCTGCAGGAGAGTCTCCCCTTGCTGTGTGCCCTAATAACAGTTCCATCTCTTGAGGTCAGACTCTTGGCACATTCCCAACTCCTGTTTCTAAACCCTGAATTCTAAACCTAACATCTTGGTGCCAAAACCTGGGAGAGCTTCTGGGGCTGCTGTTCCCTGGCTCCAAACCTTAATTTCCTTACTGCCCTTATTGATTCCTGGGACCCATTCTTTCAGGAACATCTCAATATAAAGGCTAAGCAGTCACCAGTCTACTTGACATTTCTTTGTGGCCACTTTCGCTATGAGAAGTGCAAGTGCCCTAGAGGACATCTCTGACTCTTTGTGCTTTACTGGAGTTCTGTGTGAACCCAGCAAATATTCCTGGGAGATAGCTAGATTGTGTAGGCATACTGTTGTTGTGGAATATGTAAAGATTATCCTTGTATTATTCAAACACTGATTTCTCTGTCCCCATAACTGGTTGCAATCCCCATATGGCATTGTAATGCTTATTCTAAGACTCTCCCATCTCAAAGTTGTGTAACCATTCTGACTTGTCAATAAAAACTGATCAGCCAATGGTTGAGCAGAAGAGAGAATAGGGCTGGACTTCATATCCCAGCCAGAGGAGGGAGGGAGAGAGAGGAAGAAGGAATTTGCCATAGAGGGACACCATGGAGACATATTGGGAGCAGAAAGAGGGAGGGAGAGAGGGAAGGAAGGAGGGAAGGAGGGAGGGAGGGACGGCGGGAGGGGGGAGAGAGAGAGAGAGGGAGAGAGAGAGAGAGAGAGAGAGAGAGAGAGAGAGAGAGAGAGAAAGAGAAACACTAAAATGCAAGTATATTGGGGATTTCTGCTGGGAGGTAGCCATATTAGTTTAGAGGATTAGAATAGATTAATAACTGCTCAGCTATTTCCATAAAGCTTGAAAGAAATCTTATAGTCTGACTCATTTATTTTGGGAGCTAGCCAGGATAGAGAAAACAACTCATCACTTTTAAAACTTCTCTAACAAGACTACTTTCTTACTTTTCTCTCACTGTCTTTACCCCTGCTTCTCTCCCTCTCCCTCCCCATCACACTGGTCTGTACTGTAGATTAAAGAGGCATTTTTTATTTGACCAGACCACATATCCAACACAGTCAGAAAGTTGGACAAGGTAACGCATGAGACCTAAGTCAGAGGTACCCTGTTAAATCTCCAGGACTCCAGGAGCCTCCTCCATCTCATCTTGAGACTCATTCGTTGGGACTTGTGGGAATTTTCCACAGGTCCCACAATCCCTTGTGTCCTGTGAAGTGCCTTTCCGGAAGCACCCTCTTTTACTTTCCAGACGTGTTTGATCAATCCCTAAACTCAAGGGATGTTTCCGAGGCAGGATTTGACTACCCTCCCCCCTTTTTAACCTCAGTCCCAACATCTGCTATGGATTCCAAATTCTCTTTACCCAAAGTTACCCCAATTAGAAGAATTGAGACCAGTAACTCTTCTTTGCTTCTCAACATTGGTTTGGTCTCAGTATACAATGGACAACAGTCATTGGTCTAGAACTTTCGATTTTAATATCTTAACTGACTTAGTTTCATAAGACAGAATGGAATATGATCTGAGGTCCCGCGTATAATGCCTTCTCCTACACCTACCTCCATGTCACTTTTTCTGTCCTCACTCCTGTCTGTCTTTCTAAACCCAATTCCCTCAACACTCTTGGATGCTAATCTTTGTTCCACACATGATTATTGGGCTGCCCAATCTAACAATGTTTACTAAGGATCTCCCTTAAGTTTCTCTTTAACAAAGAATGATAAAAATAAAATTGCAACAAATAATAATGCTCAAAATCTTAGTTTATTAAGATATTCCTTATATATGACTAAATATATAAATAAGCTGTCTGTTCATATATGACTAATTTGTTTCTTTACATCTTGTATTAAGTACCAAATTGACTTTAAATTTATTTGTTAACGCTCTATCATGTAGCGTGGTATTAAGAAAAATTTATAAGGATGAAAAATAGAAATTGTTTAAATATAGAAAGATTTATGTATAAAGATTAATCTTCTGCAAGTTATAAAGGTCTAAATTGTTTTCACAAAAAAGGAAAAGCAATCTCTGTGGCTGCTTGCTTATCACCCACAATTCCCTCTTCTTTCTCTCTCCTCCAGCCGAGCAAGATGCCCAAAGGAAAGAAGGCCAAGGGGAAGAAGGTGGCCCTGGCCCCCGCTGTGGTCAAGAAACAGGAGGCCAAAAAGGTTGTTCAATCCTTTGAGAAAAGGCCTAAGAACTTCGACACTGGGCAGGACATCCAGCCCAAAAGAGATCTCACACGCTTCGTCAAATGGCCCCGCTACATCAGGCTGCAGCGGCAAAGAGCCATCCTCTATAAGCGGCTCAAAGTACCTCCGGCCATCAACCAGTTCACCCAGGCCCTGGACAGGCAAACAGGGACTCAGCTGCTTAAGCTCGCCCACAAGTACAGGCCAGAGACAAAGCAGGAGAAGAAGCAGAGGTTGCTGGCCCAAGCTGAGAAGAAAACTGCTGGCAAAGGGGACGTCCCAACTGAGAGACCACCTGTCCTCTGAGCAGGGGTCAATACAGTCACCACCTTGGTGGAGAACAAGAAGGCTCAGCTGGTGGTGACTGCCCATGATGTAGACCCCATTGAGCTGGTAGTTTTCCTGCCTGCCCTGTGTTGAAAGATGGGGGTGCCCTACTGCATCATCAAGGGAAAGGCCAGGCTGGGGCGCCTGGTCCACAGGAAGACGTGCACCACTGTTGCCTTCACACAGGTTAACTCGGAAGACAAGGGTGCTCTGGCTAAGCTAGTGGAAGCTATTAGGATCAATTATAATGACAGATATGACGAGATCCGCCGCCACTGGGAAGGCAACGTCCTGGGTCCTAAGTCTGTGGCTCACATTGCCAAGCTGGAAAAGGCAAAGGCTAAAGAACTCGCCACTAAGCTGGGTTAAATGTACACTAAGTTTTCTTAAGTATAATTAACACATAAATATAATTACAAAGTTAAAAAAAGGAAAAGAAACTAGAAAGCATTTGCAAGTAATGAAGGTCTGAATATCTTAAGGTACATAAAGGGATAGTGTATATGGCATTAAAAGTTCTTAAGGTCTATGATCAGCAACTACAAAAACTGGCTAAAATATAAGTCACACTGAAGTTTATTTAAAATTACCTAACTATTAAAATATCAAATAGTAGTTAAAATTGCCACACTGGTATAACTGATCTTCTGGATGTTTAGCAACTGTACTTGAATGCTATTCTAATACAGGTAGAAAGGCCTAAAAAGAGAAAATGTTTCCCCTTTGCCCTTCAAGGTCAATGAGGTTCCAGAGGACTGTGAGTCATCTTGTTGTGGAACTGTGTGAAGTCACCTAATCTCCCATTCAGGAAGGTCATGAGACCCTGAGCACTCAGTGAATTCTAACCAGAGTCAGCAGGCCATAGCCAGGTTGAGCAGTTTTTGGCTTACCTTCATACATGGGCAACTGGTCAAGAAAGGCTCAAGGAGAATTACTCTAGATTCACAGAACACATGAAAGTCAAGACGGATGATCAAAATGCAAATTCTTCACTCCTTCTTTAAAGGGGAACAAGAATACCCTTGGCAGGGAATAGAGAGGCAAAGATTAAAACAGAGGCAGAAGGAACACCCATTCAGAGCCTGCCCCACATGTGGCCCATGCATATACAGCCATCCAATTAGACAAGATAGATGAAGCAAAGAAGTGCAGGCTGACAGGAACCAGATGTAGATGTCTCCTGAGAGACACAGCCAGAATACAGCAAATACAGAGGCGAATGCCAGCAGCAAACCACTGAACTGAGAATAGGTCCCCCGTTGAAGGAATCAGAGAAAGAACTGGAAGAGCTTGAAGGGACTCGAGACCCCTTATGAACAACAATGCCAAGCAACCAGAGCTTCCAGGGACTAAGCCACTACTCAAAGACTATACATGGACTGACCCTGGACTCTGACCTCATAGGTAGCAATGAATATCCTAGTAAGAGCACCAGTGGAAGGGGAAGCCCTGGGTCCTGCTAAGACTGAACCCCCAGTGAATGTGATTGTTGGGGGGAGGGTGGTAATGGGGGGGGATGAGGAGGGGAACGCCCATACAGAAGGGGAGGGGGAAGGGTTAGGGGGATGTTGGCCCGGAAACCGGCAAAGGGAATAACAATTGAAATGTAAATAAGAAATACTCAAGTTAATAAAGAAAAAAAGAAACAAAATAAAAATAAAAATAAAATTAAAAAAAAAAGAAAGGCTCAAGTAGTCAGAGGACCCTCAAACACCCAGTGCTCCAGGGATGGCATCATCAATTAGGCTCAATAGGACAAAAACAGGACTTGCTGTCCTAAGACATTATACTAAGCCATATAAAATGTAGATAATTATTTCCTATTAATGATTCTCTATCTCTGTCTCTCTGTCTCTGTCTCTTTGTCTGTCTCTCTTTCTCTATCTCTCTCTCTCTCACACACACACATACACACACACACACACACACAGAGAGAGAGAGAGAGAGAGAGAGAGAGAGAGGAGATATAAGACCTTGGATTCCATCAGCAACTATGCACAGTATCTATCCACAGTTCAAAACTAAAACCAAAACCAAAACCAAAACCAAAACCAAAACCAAACTACCACCACCACCACCACCACCACCATCACCATCACCATCACCACCACCACCACCACCACCACCACCACCACCACCACCACCACCACCACCACCAAAGCAGGCCTAGCTTCTTAAATGCTGAGGCCAAACCTGAAAGGTGTATTTTCCATCTACAACTACAAAACACCAGCTCTTTCTCACAGCTGTAATAGCTCCTCTGCCTCTTAACTACTCTGATTCCCTGATTAAAGAACACAGCTAGATACTCTGTCATCAGACTCTAGGTTTGGAAAATTAGTAGGCATACTCAAGCAGTATTCTTAGAACATCACTACACAATCCTGTAAACATGTCGTGATCAGATTCTATTCCTCTTTAAGCTGTTGATTAGGTGCAATGCCCTTTACATTGAATTTTTAAATTGAATATGTTCCGGTGATTCTAGGTCATTTACACTTTAATGTACATTTTAGGAGTAGCTTGCCAAAGTCACACCCCTCCCCCCAGCACATCTGCAGTGATTTTGAGGGGATCCAGCACGGGGCTAGGTGACTTGGGGGAGGATCGCAGTCTTCATAATTCCCAGCATCCACTTGGCTCCAGCTTTTCCTTCCTCTTTGTAATGCCTCATTTCCCAATATTTAATCCTTTTGTGAACAAAACTGTATAATTAGTTTCCTTTTCATATTTTTGTTGGTTTACAGAAATACAATATGCTAGAAGTACTATTTGCTATGCGCTTACATTATTGGGTGTTCTGTTCTGTTTGGCAGGCTCACTGTTCCCTACAGAGTCACATCCTCAGGACTGTCGGCTCTATGTGCATTCCAGCTTGGTGACTAATTCTTCATTCCTCCACCCCCCTCTCTCTCTTATGCTCTTCTTCCTCCTTCTAGTCCTTTTCCTCCTCTTCCTCTGTTCATTCCCTTCTCATTTAGAGACCACATATTTATGAAATGTACTCTGTACATGTGTGTGTGTGTGTGTGTGTGTGTGTGTGTGTGTGTGAAGGTTTGTCTGCATGTGTGTACATATGGAAGTAAGAGGTCAAACTTGGGTATCATTCAGTTACCAGCCATCTTTATTTTCTAATTAAAATTCTCTTTCATGTTTGCGTATACACATGTGTGTGTTACTGTGCCTATGAAGATCAGAAGACAACTTGTGAGGGCCATTTCTGTCATTCCAGGATGTTAGTACTGGAGATTGAATTCAGATCATCAGACTGGGTGGCAAGTAACTTTGCATACAGAAACAGCTTACTGGCCCCACCTTAAAAATTGTTTTTGAGACAAGGCCTCACTATATAGCCTCACTATATAGTCTTAGTTCTACACACTTTCCATGTAGAACAGGATTGCCTAAAGAGAACTCCCTTCCTGCCTTTGCCTTCTGAGTGCTGGGATTACAGGCGTGTGATAGCCTGCCTGGTCTGTACTGTATAAAATCAATGGTAAATTCCTCAAAACTTGGAAGAACTGTACCAATTTCCTTTTTTTTTTCATTTTGCAGTGTCAGGAGTTGAACCTAGGATAGCCTCCTGCCCTCCAATCCCTCCAATCACAGAAGCGGATGGTATCCTTCCTAACCCATTCTTTGAAAGCAGCATTACAGAAATGCCCAAGTGAGGCAAAGAATAGAAACATCAAACCTATATCTGTCATGAACACAACTCAATGAGGTATTAGAGCATTGTCCAAGTGTGTTTGGGGCAAGCCTATAATGCCAGGACTCCCAAGGTAGAGGCAGGACGATCAAGAGTTCAATATTAGCCTGATCTCTATAGTGAGGTTCAGCTCAGTAAGACAATGACTCTTCAAAATAAGAATTTAAAAAGCAACCAGTAAAGTTCAACAATTCCACATATAAAAAGATATTATATACCTGTTAGTGTAGGTTTGTGGGGCAGTTTGCGAATAGCCAGGTTTCCCTGGCCCTCTCCTGCCTTTGCCAGGGCTCCAGCCTCCCAGGAACCCCTGTAGGACCTCAGTGTCATGGGAAGAAGATGTGGAAGCAAGGAGGAGAAGGGGAAGAGGCTACTGTCCTATTGGACCCTTGATGACACTGCATATCTTAAGGCAGAGAAGTGGATGGACCTACCTATACAATAACACAAGAACTATTCAGATAAACTGACAAAATAAATGTAGTATACTTATTTTAATTGAAAACCAGGAGTCCACAGTTGGAAATAACTACTATACAATTCTGTGTTCTCTACATATACTAAGCAACATAAATACATATTTTCCACTAACTACCAGCATTTTAATAATATGCACGTTTCCCCACTAACTCCTGGTATTTTGATAATTCCCACATTTGATATGTTTCACCTATACTATGGGTCTGTCTAGAGCAGTGATTCTTAACCTTCAAATGCTGTGACCCTTTAATAGATTTCCTTATGTTGTGCTGACCACCAACCATAAAATTATTTTCATTGCTGCTTCATAACTGTAATTTTGATACTGAGTGGTGTGTTGGCTCCAAAGAAAATATTTATTTGTCTTGGTTGCAACTCACAGGTTGAGAACCACTGATCTAGCAAGAAACTTCATTAGTTTTTAGTGGGTCTAGCTCTGGCCTTACTCCTCAGTCTGGAGGAGCCTTGTGGGACCACAAGAATATCCTACCCACCTTCATGGAAACTTTTGGAAGCCCCCAAACTAACCAGAAGATCTAATACCAATACTGTTCAAACTGTTACACAAAATAGGAAAAGAAGGAACATTACCCAATTCCTTCTATGAAGGGGGAACAAAAATACTCATAGGAGGAGATATGGAGACAAAGTTTGGAGCAGAGACCGGAAGAGTGGCCATTCAGAGACTGTCCCACATGGGGATTCAGCCCATATACATACAGACTCCAAACCCAGACAATATTGCTGATGCCAAGAAATGCATGCTGAAAGGAGCCTGATATAGCCGTCTCCTGAGAGGCTCTGCCAGAGCCTGACAAATACAGAGGTGGATGCTCGCAGCCAACCTTTCAACTAAGATAGGGACCCCACTGGAGGAGTTAGAGAAAGGATTGAGGGCACTGAAGGAGTTTGCAACCCCACAAGAACAACAATACCAACCAAACAGAGCTCCCAGGGACTAAACCACCATTCAAAGAGTACACACGGACAGACCCATGGCTCCATACCTTTGGATGCATTGAGTCAGGAGAAAATTTCCTGAACATCAATGGCTCAGGCATTAAGGTCAGGAATTAATAAACGGGACCTCATGAAACCTAAAAGCTTCTGTAAGGTAAAGGACACACCGGCAGCCTACAGATTGGGAAAGGATCTTTACCCACCTTATATCTGACAGAAGGCTAATATCCAAAATATACAAAGATCTCAAGACTTGTAAAACCACTCTGGACATCAATCTGGCTGTTTCTCAGAAAACTGGGAAGTTCTACCTGAAAACCCAGTTATAACATTCCTGGGCATACACCCAAAAAATGTTCCACCATACTCCAAGGACAGGTGCTCCACTGTGTTCATAGCAGCTTTATTCCTAATAGCCAGAAGTTGGAAGCAACCCAGATGTCCCTCAACCAAAGAATGGATACAGAAAATGTGGTTCATTTACACAATGGAGTACCACTCAGCTATTAAAGACAAAGACTTTGTGAATATTGCAGGCAAATGCACGGAACTAGAAAATATCATCCTGAGTGAGGTAAAAGGACATACATGGTATGTACTCACTGTACATAGGTATATACCTAGGATATACCCTACGGACTCAGAAAAGTTAAACAAGGAAAGCCCAAATGAGGATGCTTCAATCCCATTTAGAAGGGAGATCAAAATAGTCATGGGAGGCAGTGGGAGGAAGGGACCTGGGTGGGAGAAGGGAGGGGAGAAAAATAAGGCAGGGGGCAGGATCAGGCGTGGGGAAGAGACAGGAGGGAGAGAGGCCCAGAGGGCGAGGAAAATGAATGGGAATATGCAGCTGCTGGGTGTCGGGGTCGGTGGGAGGAGTCTCTAGGAAGTTCCAGAGACCTGGGATAAGGGAGGCTCCCAGGAGTCAATGCAGGTGACCTTAGCCAAAACCCCTGACAGTGGAATATGGAAAATCTGAAGAGAACACCTACAGTAGCCAGATAGGAACCCCAGGGGAGGGATAGGGACATCAACCCACCTACAAAACGTTTTGACCCCAAATTGATCCTCTTTAAAAGAAATGCAGGGACAAAGACGGAGCAGAGACTGAAGGAGTGGCTGAAACGTGACCTGCCCATTTTGGGACCCATCTCTCGGGGAGGCACCAATCCCTCATATTCTATTAGTGATGCTGTCTTGTGCTTACAGACAGGAGCCTAGCATACAGCAGCCTCTGAGAGGCTCTATCCAGCAACTGACTGAGACAGATGCAGATAAACACAGACAAACACTGGATGGAGGTCAGGGGCCCCTGTGGAAGAGTTAGGAAGGATCGAAGGACCTCAATGAGATGACGACCCCACAGGACAACCGACAGTGTCTACCAACTTGGATCCCTGGGAGCTCCCAGAGACTGAGCCACCAACCAAAGAGTGTACATGGGCTGGTCCGAGGCCCTCCTCAGCTCATATGTAACAGAGGGCCGCCTTGTCTGGTCTCAGTGAGAGAGGATGGACCTAATCCTGTATAGACTACAGGGGAGGGGACATACGGGGGTGCTTCACTCTCAGAGGCTAAAGGGAGGGGGAAGGAGGAGGAACTCTGCGATGGGGAACCGGCAGCATTTGGGATGTAAATAATTAATTTTAAAAAAGTCTTTAGTGTAGCTGGGCGGATCTCTCTAGTTCAAGACTAGCCTGGTCTATAGGCTGTTCCAAGAGAGCCAGGGCACTACAGAGAAAACCTGTTTTGGGGGTTGTATAAACACAATGACAAGTAATCCGCAGTTTTAAAAAGTCAAATCACTCTACCTCCATCCTCTTCTTTCTCCGTCAATCTGGCTTGGTGCAGCCTCCCTGACTGGCCTTGGCGGTTCAGTACCCCTCCAGGGCCACCCACGCAGGTTCTCGGGCGCTGTGGACACAGACGCGAACCTGGGGCAGCAGGGCCTGAGTGGTGGCAGCGAAGTGAGGAGCGAAAAGAAACTGCAGCTCCAACGTTTGTGACCACCAGACTCAACCAACTGCTGCACACGAGATCAACCGATGAAGATCTAGAACCCTTTCACGTGAGGCTCCAATTAACAGGCTGACCCCGCCCAGGACAGAATCACCTTCACAAAGCCCCGCCCCCTTCTCGTATCCCCGCCCCAAATGAGAAAGCTCCGCCCACTTGCCCAGTTTTTGCACTCTGGGCTCCTGTGGAGGGGTGCAGAATCACTAGCCAGGGCAGTGCCTCTGTGAAGGGTCTGCTTCCCCTGGACCATGGCTCCTGCGGGAGACATCCATAACTAAAGCTGCAATCTTGAAGGATGCAGTTCTCCAGATTCCTGGATCTCACCTGACAGGAAGTACTGCCAGCTTTTGGCTTGGTGGTCCCTGGAGCTATTCTCCTAGCCACCTACGCCACTGCTAAAACCCATTGAACATCAACATTTCAAGGCTGAGTTTACCCTGCAAATCTGCAGGCGGTTTTTATTAATCGCCAGCTGCAACCGCTTAAAACATTACAGAAAATTTTTCAAACAGCAGCTTAGCCTCACATATACATAAATAAAATTTAAAATGTGCTGCTACTATGGACCACATGGAATATGGAACAGTGGTTTACATAGCTATTCATGTATAAGTATATGTAAACATATATACACATATGTAAAATTCTGGCTAGATGGCACTGGGCAAATTCTTAACTCTGAAATCATGTTCCCAAGCAGGTAGGATCTTTTGTTTTGTTTCGTTTTGTTTTGTTCGTCTAAAGAGTAGCATAATAAATTCCCATTTGAGAAGAATGCCAAAAAAAAAAAAAAAAAGGAGACTTCCACAATCTATGAGTTAAACACACCACTCATTTGTCATTTGTGTTAAACTGATTTGGTGACTTTTTTCTCTGAGTACATAACACAGCCATACAAAGCACACATTTTTCAGAAATCCTATAACTAGAATACCACAGTATAGATCTCTTTGGGGACACATGCATAGACACATACACGTGTGTGTGTGTGTGTGTGTGTGTGTGTGTGTGTGTGTGTATTGAACATGATTGATAGAAGTGTTCTCAAATTTTACCACTTGGACTATATCAGCCCTCTGGCCTCTGGCCTCCCAAATCCCCAATGGCAGGAGGATACGCTCATCTTGAGTCGAGATCTGCCTTCAAGATTCTCTTGATGTTCTCTTAGATGTAGTGGCTCATGCCTGTGTTTTCAAGCACTAGGGAAAGTAAGTCAGGATTGCAGCAAGCTTCAGTCTGGCTTGGGATAGTAGCAAGTCCATGTCTCAAAACAACATCAAACAACTCTTTTTTATTCTCCTCTTTTAAACTTGGATTTTAAGGAGAGTCGGGGTAGTGTTAATCCCATAGGTGGGTAGAGAAAGACCACTGATTCCCATGGTCAAATTAACCTAAGCAGGCAATTGGTTGGTCTGCGGATCACTAAGATACCTGTTGCCAGGTGGTCTGCAGGAATGGGCACCTCTTGGTCACCCTGCAGCCCAGAGTCCATCTGCGGACTGTGAGCAGTGAGGCTCACAAGCTGTTGAGCTGCCTCTGAGGTCTGTCAAGCTATGCAGCTTTGCTCCATGTGCCTCATAGAGGGTTCTGAGGAAGAATGAATGTTGGCATTGTTGTCTGTCTTTTATCTCTTTTAGTGCTCTCCTTAATTTTTAATCAGAGTTGCTCTTCTTTCCCACCAAATCGTGCCTTGGTGGTCAGAATGCCAAAGAAGGTAGCCCTAAGAGTGTTGGGCTAATCTGGCACTGTGAACTGTGAACACTGTAAGGAATCCACAAGATTCATTTCAATCCTGGCAGGCTGTGGCAGGGCCCATCCATGCCCATACTTCCATTCTCTCTTATGGAAGAACAAAAAAGGGGGTGGGGGGCTGTTGAACTCAAGCTTGGACAAAACGCATAGTATAACAGCCAACGAAGCTTGTCCAGTGTGGCCACCGTAGAGAGAGAACTGTGACCTCATTTGCTATGAGCCAATGATAGCTTAATCTTATAACTATGCAATCGAGTCTCAGCCAACCACAGCAATGAAATTCCAGCCAATCACAGAAATGAAGCCAATCACTGGCTGCCAGTGGATCACTTGGTGCCTGCTGGACGTGCTTCCTGCAGTCAATAAGGATGTATCTGAACGGTTTGCGGCTCTTCGGCTGTTTAACTGCCTGGCGCGCAGTGCTCCCGGAGTAGAATATGTCTGGACCTTGTTAAGGTAACTGTTGGAAGTTTTCCTGTAAGGATCCTCACCCAGGAATCAGCAGAGAAACTGTCGGTGTCCCCCATGGCCTATGGGGGAAATTCAGAGGTGCTGGGGGCTGGCTGCCGGGACTTGAGTGGAGAGGTGATGTGCCTGGCAATATTGAAGTCGCTGGGGGGCTGCTGGTCTCCTGCTGGAGGACACATTGCCAACTGTAGCTCAGCCTGAGAGCCCTGCAGCATCTGGTATGGGGGGCGAGCAAGGGAGAGCGGAAGCAGGGCTATGGAGACCAGAATGGGGGGCAGTGACTGCTAGGGGAGTGCTGGAGGAAGGCTCGGAAGGCTCAGAGAAAAGTGGAAGGGCCCCTGGGAACTTAGGCCCTGTACCGCCAGAAAAGGTGCAGGCCTCCAATTTCTCTTCCTCTTCTTCCCAAAAAGACAGGTGGAGGAAGAGCGAACTACACCAACACAGGAAATGGAGCATGGTTTGGTTCCCAGTACTCATATCAACGGGTTCACAACTGCCTGGAATTCCCATTCCAGGGATCAGAGGCCTCCACAGGTGTTGCAGGTGTGTGATGTGCAGATAGACATGTGCTCACACACATGTAAGTTAGGGGAAAAGGTGACTGGCGTCTTCGAGGTGGGAGTCTCTATGGAAGGCTTTGGAATGGCAAAACAGGTGCTTTCCTGTTTTGATGCATTCTCATGCCCACGTGGAAGCTTGGCTGGAAGCTGAGTGAGGCCTCACCACCTTCCTGGCCTGCTCAGTGACCAGGTAATTCCTGCATTTGGAACAAGCCCCATCCTTTGTGTGAGCCAGTTCTGTAGGATAGCGTACTCTGTAGGATAGTCTCCTGCTGGTCTCATTGGAAGACAAGTGCTGGAAGCCCAGAAGGACTTGGTATATGGGTCCAGGCCATGCTCTTGATAACATTAGGTACCCTCCTCTGCCCCAAGTAGAGCAGTGGTGCTATATGTATCTATAAAGGTCACCAGGGTATGTGTCACATTCAGAATTCTTAGGTCTGACTTTCCCATCAATCAGCAATTTATCCTTTCTGGAGTTAAACGGGGCTCTAAGGAAATAGTATTTCCGGATTAAAGGCTTTGTTTACTTTCAGAAGTCTGTGTTGGAGCTGAGGTCCCTCCAGGCTTGTGATTTAGACCAAGAGCAAGGGTCACTGGGATGGTGTCACAGAGAGGATGCTCAGAGCCAAAGGTCCCATCACTAGAGTTAGTGCTCTGTCCTGTGAGTGCAGAGACGTGTCCAGGACAGCCACGACTGCACACCCAGACCTGAGAAGGTGAAAAGTCAGGAGAGCCCTGGCCAGGATGGCACACCCCTCAAATGCCATCCTGCAGCCTCCACACTGCAGGCATACAGGTTCGGTGAGGCACCTCCGAGGCTGGGAGGTGGGAAGACAGTGACTACAGTCTTACTTGGGGTTTCTGTTGTTGTGAAGAGACATCATGACCAGGCAACACTTATAAGGGACAACACCTAACTGGGGCCGGCCAGCTTACTGGTCACAGGCTTAGTTCATTATCATCACGGCAAGAAGCAAGACTGCATGCAGGCAGACACGGTGCTGGACAGGTAGCAGAGAGTTCTACATCTGCATCAGCAGGCAGCAGGAAGGGTGACTGGGTCACTAGGCCTGGTTTAAGCACATGAGACCTCAAAGCTCAACCCCAGTGACTTATTTCCTCTTAACAAGTCCACACTCACTCCAACAAGGCCATCCCTCTTAATAGTGCTGCCCTCTAGGCGTTATGGGAGATATTTTAATTCAGACTGTGACTGAGAAGAACACACTATGTTGTCACCCAGGCTGAGCTGAGGGGCTGCAGGGTTAGGCTTCACCATGGAGAACAGGGTCTTCTGTCCTGGGGGTTTCATTTCTCCCCAGGAAGCCCAGGACGCAGGAGACAACCTCAGCCCCAGCATTCCTAACCCTCCTTAAAGGAGTGCCATGTGAGAATGCCTCTGCGGACCCATCCCTTCACCAGCACACGTGTGCAGCATAGCCAGAGGGTCAGGTTGAGCAAGACCCTGAGGTGGGTGTCCCGGGAGGGATGGTGCATCTCCTCATACGTTTCTCTGGTGCTGGGATGGCAGGTCTCACAGTGCAGCTAGGGATTATGGGTGAGTGTGAGTGTCAGTGTTATTGTCACATCTCTGTGTGCCCTTTACTTCTAGAAGCTGTTTCAAGATTTCCAAATGCTGACCTGCCTTGTGCCCAGCTCAGTGCAGACAGAAACCAACGCACTGGAAGAGAAACACAACCAGGAAGCGGTCCCCGTCCTGAGAAGACACAGCCATTAGTGCACAGAGGGTGTGCTCACATAAGAAGTAAAGCTTTTCCCTTGTGGGGACGTATTTTTACTGGAAAAGCTTTGCCGACATGCGTGAGAAGCATTGGTTGATCAGACGGGGCCACCTTACTGAATGACTGCCTGATGGATGGTAAAGGTAACCAGAACCCTGTCTTCTGTGGACTGTGTGGGCAGAGGCTCCTGGGGACAGACTTTCTGGGCAGCAAGGCCTGAGTGCTGTCCCTATTGTGGCCCACTTGTTTTTCACTGATGGCTGTGGCCTCTGGGGCTGATATGATGCCCACAGCTTGTGCCTCACCACTCTGCTTTGTTCTAGGTCGTAGTGACCCCCACTGTGGCTGGGATGGCTGCCGTCAGAGGGCCAGGGGTTCCTCAACTTGGCATCTTCACTATTATGGGCCATTTTGTGTCAGAGCCCATCTTTTGCTCTGGGCTGTCTCTATGAGGTCATGAGCATCCTGTTGCCCCATGTACAGGAAGAGATGCCTTTGGACTTAGGCCCAGCTCTGGACAGTAGCTGCAGGGACTTCACACTAAAGCAGAGAGTATTCCATTCACTAGACAATGTTATCCACACACCGCAGAACATTCCTCATCCTTCTCTTAAAATGCCTTCCTGGGGGAGACTGTCACTTCTTTGACGGGCATGGGGAGGGCTTGCTCCCAACAGCGCCCACCTAGATTCCTGCCCTGAGCATGGCTCAGCTCACTGGCTCGGAAGGCTCTCACCCCTGCAAGCCTTTCTCTTGCTGTTCCGCTCTGGGCATCTCATGGCCGCCTCTCTCCTGGTTATAGAATTATCTGCTGGGACTCCTTCTGAAACCTTCTCTTTGGCGACCAGCTCTCTGCTGTGCCTACAGCTCATTCAGAGCACAGAAACTCACCAGAGTCTCCATGTTGCTTCTAGACTCTGAAAGATGCTCCGAGAGGTGCAGAGAGCAGGCTGGCTGAGGTGGGGAGTGTGACACAGTGTTGGGGGAGGACCAGGGGTCCATTCTTGAGATTATTGCCTTAAATGTATACCTGTCACTATTGTGCTTTCAGGCCAGGATGCCTGCTTTCTAGAATGGAGGTTTTTACTAGTCTCGAATCTGATCTTGCTAGATTCATTGATTAACTTTGGCAGGGACACCATTAGCACTCAGCAGTGATGTCATCACCACACCTCCAGTGACTCCACAGTCATGGTGGTTTGGTCACTGATGACTGGAACCCTATTCCAGTCTCCATGGTGGTCATACTTCTTCAGTGTCTTCTGAGGCCACATACCCACTCACCTGCTGTGTGTCACCCATCATCTTTGCAAGGCTCGGACTTGACTACATGCTGAGTCTCTGGGTGAACAGCCTTGCTCTGGTAGTTTTATCCAGGAGAGAGCAAGTGTGGTGTCAACATGGAATCAACAGTCTAGGGAAGGGACGAGGCTGGAGTGACCCCCAGCGTGGGGTCCCCTGGCTCCAGAACCTGCAGGTTTGAGCCCCACCTGAACCTCACAAGATACGGGGTGTCTGGTTCTGACTTAGGTGAGACCTGAGGTCAAGGAAGGAAGGCTTCCGGGGGTATTCTCATGGGATGTCCAACCCTTCCAGAATGCTGGGATTATGGGCTGAGGAAGCTGGGCTTTGGGCAAGCATGGTCAACAGTGGGCCATGATCAGTACACGTGGGGATGACGCTGTGTGTTCTCCTCCAACTTTCTGCCATGATTGACTTGCAAGATGTTCTATAGATGTTTCTTGCTTGTGTCACTAGATAAGGGACTTCTGGAGTGGCACTTGCCAGGCCTCACCAGGCACTCCCTGAAGCTTTCTTATCCCCTCCAGCCTCTTTGCTGGGTGATGCTTCAGTCCCACCCCATCTCCCTGCAGTCTCTTCCTTACATCTGTTAGTTTCACCTCTTGTCCCTTCTTAGACGCTCTTTCAGCACTAAAGGACCTCATCATTTACACACCCTTGGGGCCTTCACAAGCAACTGCGGACTTGTCTGTCCCTGGCATCAACATGTCCATCTGAAGTGGGTTCCTAAAGCAAGGTGGCTGTCCTTGTTGAGGGGGCTTGGTGACAGAGAAGCGTGTGGGCTTTGAGGGGCTGACAGCATCCCGCATGTTTACCCTAGGGAGGTTGTGCACTTCTTTGGTTTATACTAATTCATTGATATCACTTAGTCTTAGCTATATTGTCTTTATTTTACACTAAAAACAAATATATGAAGGAAACACAAAAGAAGTGGAGATGAGATCTGGTGAAGCAGTGGGGGATGAAAGATGGATTGCTTCATTCAGGGCTTGCAGGAGGAATGCAGAGTCGAAAGAAAATTATGGGAGGAGAGAGGGGAGGTGGAACTTTGACAGAGCATAGATCCAGAAAGGGTCTCTGTTCTCCTCAGATCTTGAAGGATGGTAAAGTACGGATGTAGGTTTCCAAATTGTCTGCATAGAAATCTTCCACCAGGAAACAATCTACAACTGACAGACATTGTCTACCCCAGGGTGGCACTGGTGCAGCATCATATGAGCTGCATGTCCACATGTCAGCAAGGCGATGGCCTGTGCAGGATGATGCCAGGTCTCTAGGGAGGTCAGTGAGGGGACTGACTGGGATGTCTTCGGTTTCTCTGCAGGTTTCCTGTGCTACTGGGCAGGCCTCTGTGACATGGCCTCCAGTAACGACCCATGGTCCCACACTGCATGTTCTACTCTGGACCCTACTCTAGTCAAAGAGCAAAGCAGACTATGGACAATCTCTGCCCATCACACAAGGTGAGGTAAGCTGTGCTAGGGCCACCCTCTGCATCAAGATGACAGGGGCTCCTGGGATAGTTGTTCTCTATGTCTGCCCTGGAAATGCAGGTTGAAATTCTCCAACCTTTGAAGTGGGGATGAAAAGTTTGTGATTGTTGTCTCAGCACATCATTCTGTAAAGTGACAGAAACATAAAGGTGGGAGAGTAAGGGAACAGATTGAGCCACAGACCTGGGTGGGGTCTTCACAGGGTTGGCTCTTCCTGAAAAAGTGTAACCTTTTGTTGTCTCTGTAATGACAGAAAGATTATTACTAACTGCACAGCAAAGGGAGTGTGTGAGGGTGACACCTGAAAGTGACTGTGCCTTCCCACCTGCCCTGTCTCTCCATAAACTGCACTGGGGCAGGAGCAATGCTGACCTTCCCCTGCTCCATCACTGTGAGACAGGAACCACCGTCCTGAAAGACAGGAGTGCTTACCAGGAAGCAGCTCCCATCTGGGAAGGAGCCATGAGCTCAGGAGGAAGACTTCCAGAAAGAAACGACTTTCTTTACAGGGACAACACCAAGTTTATTACTAGGAGGCATGGGGGACACAATGGCTGGGCAGATGGGACACCTTCTAGAAAATCGGTGTGAGAAGGCAAGGACAGCCTGAGCCACCTACTCCTTGCCCTGTTCTGGTGCCAGAGGCTTGCTGGGCAGCAACTTAAGGTGAGAAGCAGTCAGTTCGCCTGTGCTTGACTGGACGGCTCCCTTTGGGACTCAGACAGGAGACACAGCCCATGCCTGCCTTTGCACTTTGATGTGGGTCCAAGGCCTTATGGGTAAAGCCTGGCTGTTGTTGGTCTCCAAGTTTTCTATATCCAAAGGAATAGTTGTGTCCCTTGGTGCCTCCATGTGGACAGTGGGTCATTCTTAACTTATATTGGTAAAAGGTCTGGTCTGGGAGACCCAGCTCCTGCTGGTGTTGAATTCCCCTGTACCTACATGAAAGGTCATATTCTTTGGGCATAGGGAGCTGGTCTGAGAACATCCCTCTGTTCACCTGGTTCAGATGTTGGTCACAGGCTGTCTTGGCTTTAATCTCTGACTGTGTTTTGTCTCCAATCCCTGTTTTTGTGAAGGAACAGTTATGCATCTCGGGGCTGGTCTGGCCAAAGCTCATTGTGCTTGTTGATGTACCTTGGTTTATGTCATCATCACCCTCAGAAGAGTCGGATGAGCTACCCAGCTGGAATGTCAGGGATTCCACTTCACACCCTTGTAGCTTTGATGGGTCCCATTCAGTGTCCTCCATGATCTCGAACAGAAAATTCGTAAGGTATTGCAGGTGAGCTATCATATTGCACATGGCCTTTTCCCCTGTCCAGTCTTCCTCTGTCCGCTCAGCCACTGCTGGGGGCTGATCTTTCTTTGAAGTGTCCTCTTGTCCAATAATGTCTTTGGAGCCAACATATCCATATTTTAAAACCTCCCTTATGTCGCTCTTCCAAGAGCTTTTAGAAGTAGCCTGTCTTTTATCTGATGTCCGAGTCTTTGCTGTATCCTTGAGCTGTGTGGAGCTCAGGCTACAAGGCCTTGATCTCCCAAGCCTTCCTCCCTGGCTTATGGCTTTAGGTCTTATAGAACCCTGCCTCTCTTTGTGGGGACACAAGTCCTTGAGATGATTTATTCTAATCTTATCCTTCAGGACTCTATTCTCTTTAGTATCTGCCCTCTCACATGAGCCCTGGGCAGTCTTGGGCTTTTGGCATGTATTCTGGAAGCTGGACATTGAGTGCTCTGAAGACAAGTTGACCTTGGCAGGGTGTACTGTACTGGGGCATTCTGGATCGTGTCTCCCGGGCCTGGGCTGCGGCTGCTTGTTTGAACAGAGAATGATATTCCTGTGCCCTTGTGTTCTTAGAGTTGAGTCCTGTGAGTGTTGTGGAGTACATGTTTGGAGATGGCCTGGGCTTCTCTTGGCCCCTAAAGAGCCAAAGACCCTGGGACTGATATTGATGTCCTTGCCAGTGTGACTCTCGTTGGATCCCAGACTCCATGCATAAGGTGTCTCTTTTTTTACCTCCACTGCTTTAGTCTGTTTGGCTGCTGCAGGTGGGACCCTTTTTCCAGGGCCCACCATTGTCCCATTCCACGAGTGATGTCTTGAGTCCCCCTCATGAAAGCTCTTGAGTGGTGCATGCTTGGCCTTTTGGGGGTTGGTATTTTGTTGTAGGCTGCCCTTTCCAGTCCCTTGGATAATCCTGCCCTGCTCGAAGTACAAAGCAGAGTGCTGAATACTCAGGTGTCTCTTCAGTAGATCTGTATGGGCTTTTGAGAGTCCACGGCTGGCAGCAGGTGGAGGGGCTCTTTGTGTCTTCTGAATCTTTGCAGCTGAGCACATAGACAGAGCACTCTCTAGACTGGCAGCTGATGTACTTTTTACCCTTGTCCCTCCTGGGTCCTGGTGATGCAAATTTTTGAGGACTGTGGCAGCCTTGGAGTAGTATTCCTCCTTGAAATCACAGATGGGTGAGGAGGGAAATACAATGCGGGGAAGTTTTGAGGCTAGAACCCCAGGTGGGATGGGATTCAGTGCCTCAAGGATCTGCAGATATGGTGTCCTTCTGCATTGGACTGGAAGTGCTGTGTTATTTGATGCCAGCTTCATTTCAGCCTTTGAATCATGCAGACAATAATTGCCAGTAGGGTTCATGACGGACGCCTGGCCTTTCTTCAGTGCAAGGTTCCTGGCTCTCAGCCTCTTCCCAAGGATGCTGCATGCACTGTGAGGCACATTTTTTGTCCCAGCACCAAGGCACTTCTTGATGGGCTTTCCCATATCATACCTTGCTGTGTCTTTCTTTAAGGGCACCCTTCTGGGCACAGACCCCATCCTTTTACTATATTTGTACCTTTTGGCGTTGCAGACGGAAGACTGTGGAGCCTGGGAGAATTGAGACTGCATACTAAAGTCTGCTCTGTCCTTCATTAAGGTCATCCCTGCAAGCACAGACTGTATGATTTTGCGTAATTTGTAGCTTTTAGAATTGAGGATGGAGGGCTGGCCAGGCTGGGAGAGTTGAGGCCTTCTCTTGCAATAATGATCAGTGTTTGGTGGGAAACGTCCCTGAAACTGCTTCAGTTTCTTGGATGGAGGGGATCTGATGCAGGTTCCTTGTTGTTTTTCCACATTTGTTGCCTTGTCTTTAGTCTGTGGCTCCTTGTGGTGCAGGAACATCCGAAGATGCTCAGAAAGGATGGATGCAGGCCTGATAGCCTTAGTCTTCAGGGTGTCCCTGAGCCAGTTCCCAGGGGGCTTTCCAATGGCTTTTTGATGGTTTCGTTTAACATAACCTTTGACGGCTTTAGAATACAGTCCATGTTTATGGGACAGGCATTCAGGGGGTAGGGATGTCTGGATCCCTTTCTCAGTGGTTGGACATGACACTCCATAGGCCCTTCTCTTCAAACAGGGATGTATTTGTTTTGGGGTAGAGATTGGGAGGATTTTCTTTTCTGGGACCCATGTCATACCTACCAAACTTGTTTTCCTTTGTCGGTGAAGCCGTGGGTGGTACCGGTGTTGCTGTCGAAGTCCTTGAGCCTGGGATGGAGCTTGGTCAGTGACACAGGGATCACTAAACCTCACAGATTTCTGTTGTGGGAAGCTCGGGTTTCTGAGGACATGGGCCATAGCCACAACTGATTCAGAGAAAATAGAGGATGTGCCCCAGAAACGTCGATTAAATTTCTGCAATATAAGATCCTCTAAGCTCGTGAGGGAAGAGAACAGCTGAGAGAGCAGAAGGTGATCCAGTTTCTGACTTGAGTTCCAAAAGAGTTGTGGTGTGGAGTCCTGGAGAAGTTGCCTGGTCAGACTGCAAAAGAAGGAGGTGAAAGCCTCTGCCCAAGCAGAGGATCAAGGGGCCCTCAAGTCTATAAGTATGGCACTTGTACTCTTAGAGCCCTCCCTTGTCCCATATCCCAGCCCCTTGGTGTCGCATACTACATGGCTGCCTTCAAATCCCACCCTGCATACACCTTCCATATGAAGATGCCCAGACCCAGAGCTCACCAGACCCAGAGCTCACATTCTGGTATGAAAAATTCCACAAGACAAAGATTTCTTACATTTTCATAGGTTGTGATGGAGTCTTGGTCTCTTCCACAGTTTTCCCTCCATCTCTACAACCTGGGAATAGTTATGTAGGATCAGGATAAGGAGTGAGAACACACAAGAGAGTGGCATCTGTCTTATGACTACCCATGGTAAGACTCTAATGCTCAACCACCATAGTCCAAGGACAGAACACTGAGCATGAGCAAGGGGCGTGGAGGGACCTCCTCTCTCCATTTACACTGTCCTTGCTCCTCTGTCAGACCTTGCAATTCCACTGACAACACTATAATGGCCACAGGGTCAGTTATCTGAAATAGAAATGCAGGTGGGAGAACTGAAGCTACCTGGTGTCAGTTGGACCTGGGAGTCCCCATACAGGGCACAGCATCACTCCAGTGCCTTGCACAACAGTCCTCTGAATAGTACCCAGCCCAGGCCAACCACAACTCCTTTCTATCACAAACTTGGGGATTCCATAATGATAATTTCCTTCCCAGAAGTTCCCTCTTCTTTCCTGCATATCGTGTCCTCCTGACTGAGGGTTAGGCCAGAGGGCGTTTCTCTCCACAGAAAAGCAGAAGCCTACCTTTTTCCACATCAGTTTTCCTCCTGGTGTTGCTCCGCCCCCTCTTCACATCCTGCCAGTTAGAAACAACACAAGTGACCCTGCGTCCTTTCCTCCTCTCTCTGGTAGACAACCTTCCTGCTCTCTGTTCTCAGGGATAACATGAAATCTGCATTTCTCAGCGGGCTCTCTCTCATCCATCCTGCGTCATTCTCACTGTGTGCAAACATTTCCTTTTGGCCTTCTTGGATAAACAGCAGAAGCTGCTATGTATACCACCCTTACCAGGGATGACCTCAGTCACTGTTCCTCAGACAGGATCCTCCTACCTAAGGCTGCTCTCTGCAGCTGTCTCTGTGCTGTCAGGTGATATCTGCTTCCTCAGAGCAGAGGAGACTCAAGCCCTGATCTGAGGGCCTTGGTCTCATCACCTGCTTCACATCAACCCAACCCAAAGAAGGCAAGCACCTGAATGAGGACAGATGACCTTTCACTGAGGGTGTCCTGAGTCCCCACCAACTCAGAAATGCATCTGCCCATGGAGCCCAGTCGTCCTGAGTGTCCTCTCTGCCTCCTTAGACATGGTTTGAGAGCTTCAGGCAGACACCTCAGGTCCATTCTCACCCCTTTGCTGCCTGTCAGCCCTGTCTGACTCTGAGATTTCCCCTCACCTGTCTGCAGCTGGACATTAGCTACTTTGTAGCTTCGCCTTTCTTCCACCTCCCCCACCCCTTTCTCCCACCCATTCTATCCCCTAACACTAGATAGGGGAGAAAAATAGCAGGGAAAGGGGGAGAAGTTATTGGTAGATTATCCATATCTGTCGATTAGGTGGATTGAATTCCTTTCATCTTCCCTGTCAGGATACCAAATTTCTTTTTCTTCTTTCTTCTGCACAAACAACTACTGAACAAACCACAAACACCAGAGACCCACAACAAAGGACCCACATGTCTCCTAAGGACCTGGCATTTGTTTATTCTGGAAAGTCCCCAGAGTTCCAGAAGTCACAGGAACAGAGAAACTCTCAGCTGATGGAAAATCATGCCCTGGCCTGACCATGAGCCAGGCTCACTCAGCTGCTGTGGACAAGGTAGGCAGCCTCCATCCCATCCCTGAGTTAAAACAAAGAACATCTTCTTATGTTAATGTTTTTATAAAATATCAACTGCCACTAAACCTGTTTTCCAGGAAATATGAGAGTAACCGTCATGAACAACAGCTTACTGCTCCATTGTGTGTGGACCAAAGCTCCCCTCACCTTTGGGATGTCTGTTTTGTTTCCAGATGCTGGTGACAGTGGGCAGTCCTTCAGGAAGGGGATTAGTAGGAAAAAGAGCCCCACCCCACACAGAATGGCAATGCTCAGGTCCGTTGCTATGTCCATGGTGCTGGTGTTCATCCATGACTCAATAGCACTATTCATCAGAAGGAGAAAACTCTCCATCTTCTGAATGGCAGTGCATCTCTCAGGCCACTAAGCCCAGGGCTGCAGTGTGAGATGTGTCAGGAGGGCTCAGGCAGCATCACACAGCTGTGGCCTCCTCATCACAAAGGGCTCCTGCCAAGAGAGGGGATGCCACAGCCTGTCCCCAGCCTCCAGCCCAGGAGTCCCTCGTGTGTGCTGTCCTTGCTCCCTCCTTCCAAGGGAAGCAGTCAGAAATAGATCCCAGTTTATGCTTTGTTCCTTATCCCTGCGCCTCAGTAGTCTTTTGTGTAGACATATATTATGTTTATCCTACTTTAGTAAGGGTTCTCTTCCCCTCTAGCCCCCCAGCCCACAGAGAAAGTGGGAAAGAAAGGATCTGGGAGAAGCAGACGTGTGTAGAAATAGTTCTACTGGGCAATTACAATCCCTGTTGTTCTCATCCAGTCCCCTAGCAAACACCAACCATAAGTCAGCTCCTTCAGATCAGTCCCCTGGGTACAGGGAACACACTAATCACCAAGGGCCGTTATGTCTGAAGAGTCTGCGAGCCTCCCCAGTGGAGCCAGAGTCCAAGGAGACTCGGGAATCTCACTAGAAGTTCTCTGGTGACTTTCTCTCTAAGAAGACCCCACAGGCAGAGCTCAGCAATTGTAGGGGGAACCAATCAATACAAACTTGTCACAAGCAATGACGAGCAAGGGAGGGCAAGGCGAACCAAAGGTGGAGCTCCTTGTCTGTTGGGTCATATCAATGTTCCTTCTAAACGTCATGTGTCCCCTCACGTGTTTGCTACAGCAAAGCATCCTTTCACCTGTGTCTGCTTCAGCCAAACTCTCTCACCTGTCTGTCCCAGGAAAACCTCAGCATAACCGGAGTCTCTAAAGAAACCAGACGTTTTCACTTCGCCCTTGTGTCCTGGAAGCTGTCTGCATGAGTCCATCAGGTTCCGAGTTTCTGACAAAGTGGCTTCTGTGTGGAACTTGAGTTTTTTCCTTGGGGATTGCTATTCTCAGGTTGTGTTCTGTCTGCAGATCCATGTCTGTCCATTATGTGATCCCAGCTTGTCTCAAGTCAGACGCAAAACTTCCACTTGTTTCCTATTTATTTAGCTTCATCACCATTGAATAAACATCTAAAGTAAGTTACTTTTATTCTCTTCAGTTCTTGAATAGTTTGGAAAATTAAATTTAGTTCGTAATCATGAGAATCCATGTGGCTAATTATGAACTCAACCTTCTGTGATGATCGCAGTTTCACTGGTGTGATGATCTCCCGTCCTGGAGGCTTTGAAGCCCGCCTCTTTATTTGCACAGTGCCTTTTCATGCCATGTAAACTCAATTTCAATTTCTCATTTCTGTGCTATTGGAGTTCTTTTTTACCATTAATTTTTATTTACTTTACATCCTGATCATAGTCCCTACTTTCAGTCCCATCCTCACAAATCGCTTCCCCCCATTACTCCCTTTCTTTTTCCTCAGAGAAGAGAGAGACACATTCAACTTGTGTACCAACCAGCCTCAATAATCAAGTTCAAGCAGGACAAAGTGAATTCTCTCCCACTGAGGCCCACCCAGGCATTCTAGCTGGGGGGAAAGGGATGCAAAACCTGGCAAGATAGTCAGAGACAGCTCCTGCTCAAAGTTATGGTCCCACATGAGCTGCCCATTTGTTACAAATGTGAAGGGATCCTACCTCCAACCTCTGCAAACTCTTTGGTTAGTGGTACAATCCCTGTGAGCCCCTATGGGCCCCAGTTAGTTGGCTGTGTAGGTCAGCTAGTGGTGTCCTTGACCCTTCTTGTTTCCCCATCCTTACTCCCAACCCTTCCACATGACTTCCCAAACCCTGTCCAATGTTGGGCTATGGGTGTCTGCATCTGGTTCCACCTGCTGCTTCTCAACCCCTCTCCCACCCAGTTCTCTCCCTTCATCTACCTCTGATGTCTATTGCATTTTTTTCTGAATGAGATTAATTCATCCTCTTTGGGCCTTCCATGTTCTTTAGTTTTTTTCTGGCTCTGTGGATTGAAGAATAGTTATTCTGTATTTTGTAGCTAATGTCCAGTTGTGACTGCTTACTTTGCATGCATTTCTGAGTTCGGGTTACCTTACTCAGGATGATATTTTCTAGTTTCATCTATTTGCCTGCAAATGTAATGGTGTCTTTGTTTTTATTTATTATTATTATTATTATTAGTATTTAATCATTTTTATAGTCCAGTTGTCATTGCTTTCCCAGTCTGCCCTCCAACAGTCCTTCATCCCATTCCTCCTTCCCAGTATCCTAGAAGATTTCCCAACCACCCCCACACCACCCTATCAGACATCCCTACTCCCTAGGGCCTCAAGTTTCTTGAGGGTTAGGTGCGTCTTCTCTGTGTCCAAACCAGGCAGTCCTCTGCTTTCAATGTTTTGGAGGCCCCATGTCAGCTAGTGTATGCTGCCTGGTTGGTGGCTCATTTCTGAGAGATCTTGAGGGTCCAGTTTAGTTGAGATGGTTGGTATTCCTATGAAGTTACCTTCTTCCAGCCTTTCCCTGATTCAATCATAGGGCTCCCCAGCTTTTGCCTTTCAGTTGGGTTTAACTACATCTGACTCTTTTAGCTGCTTGTTGGGCCTTTCAGAGGGCAGCCATTCTAGGCTCATGCCTGTAAGTACATCATAGCATCAATAATATTGTCTCCTTGAGCTGGATAGAAATTTGGGCTCGTCACTGGACCTCCTTTCCTTCAGTCTGTAGGTTGATGTCAAGGTCCTAAATGATTGGGCAGTAGAGAGTGGAGCAGATCTGGCTCATGGGAACTAATAGAAAACATTCGTTTTCAATTTTTACCATAACATCATTCTTTTCTCTGTTTCGTCCCTGTCCCTGCAGTTCTGTTAGACAGGGACAATCCTGGGACACAGTTCTTGACTGTAGGATGGCAAACCAATCCCCACAATCAATCCCTTGTCATTCTACTGGAAGTGGACTCTACAAGTGCCCTCTCCCCACTGTTGGGAATTTCATCTAAGGTCCCTCCATGCCAGTCCTGAGTGTCTCTCACCTCCCAGGTCTCTTGTACTTTCTACAGTACCCTGTCCACCTCCTACCTCCCAAGGTTGCCTGTTTCCATTCTTTGTGTCGGCCTTCAAGGCTTCAATCCTGTTTTGTCCCCCACCCAGTACATCATCATCTTTCCCTTTTCCCCTGCCTGTCTCCCCTTCTCCCCAAGATTTCTTTCTTCTCCCTTTGAAATGGGATTGAGTTATCTTCTGCTTGTTAACCTTCTTGAGTTCTGTGGATGGTAATCTAGATATTTTTAGCTTTTTTGGGCTAATATTCACCTATTAGTGAGTACATATCAAATGTGTCCTTTGGGTCTGAGTTACCTCACTCAGAATTATATTTTCTAGTTCCATCCATTTGCCTGCAAAACACATGATCTCCTCTTTCTTAATAGCTGAATAATATTCCATTGTGTAAGTAAACCATATTTTCTCGAAGCATTCTTCCATTGTGGGACATCTGGGTTGTTTTGAGCTTCTGACTATCACAAGTAATGCTGCTGTGAACGTAGTGGAATGCATGCCTTTGTGGCATAGTAGACCAAGATGGGTATAGCTGAGTCTTCAGGAAGATCTGTTTCCAATTTTCTGAGGAAGCCCCAGATTGATTTTTAGAGTGGTTGTACCAGTTTGCAATCCCGCCAGCAATGGAGGAGTGTTCCTCTTTCCCCACCTTCTCACCAACATGTGTTGTTTTTGACCTTAGCCATCCTTATTGGTATAAAGTGGAATCTCAGGGTCATTTTGATTTGCATTTCTCTGATGACTAAGGACTTTGATCATTTCTTCAAGTGCTTCTCAGCTATTTGAGATTCCTCTGCTGGGAATTCTCTGTCTAGCTCTGTACCCCATTTTTTGATTGGGTTGTTGAGTTTTTTTGACAGTTAGCTTCTTGAGTTCTTTATATATTTTGGATATTATGCCTCTGTCAGATGTGGGGTTAGTGAAGATTTTTACCTATATGTAGGTTGCTACTTTGTCCTGTTGACATGTCCATTGCATTACAGAAGTTTCCAGTTTCATGAGGTCCCATTTATCAATTATTGATCTTAGTGCCTGAGCCATAAGAGTTCTGTTTAGGAAATCCCCACCATCCATGCCAATGAGTTTGATTCTCTTTCCCACTTTTATTTCTGTTAGATTCAGTGTATCTGGTTTTATTTTGAGGTCCTTGATCCACTTATATTTGAGCTTTGTGCAAAGTGAAAAATAGATATGTTTTCCTTTCTCTATAGGCCAACTGTCACTTATACCAGCATCATTTATTGAAGATGCTTACTTTTTTCCATTGTATATTTTTGGCTTCTTTGTCATTGTCAAAGATTAAGTGTCTATGAGTGTGTGGGTTTATTTCTGGGTCTTCAATTCTATTCCACTGATCCATCTGTCTGTCTCTGTGCCAATGCCATGCTGGTTTTATTACTATTGCTCTGTAGCATAGCTTGAAAACAGGGAAGGTGATTCCCCCAGAGTATTATTATTGTTAAGAATTGTTTTCACTATTTGTGTTTTTTGTTGTTCAAAATGAAATTGAAAATTGCTCTTTCCACATCTGTGAAAAATTGTGTTGTCATTTTGATGGGGATTTCATTGACTGTCTAGATTGCTATTGATAGGATGGCCATTTTTGCTATGTTTATTCCACCAATCCATGAACATGGGATATTTCTTCATCTTCTGAGGTCTTCTTTCATTTTTTTTCTTGAAAGACTTGAAGTTCTCTTCATACAGATACTTCATTTGTTTGGTTAATGTTACCAAGAGATATTTTAATTTTTTTTGACTGTTGAGAAGGGTGTTGTTTCCCAAATTTCTTTTTCAGCCCAATTATTTCATATCCAGCCATTTTAGGGAAGTTGTTTATCAGATGTAGTAGTTCTCTGGTAGAATTTTTGGGACTAATTATGTATACTACCATATCATCTGCAAATGGTGATACCCTTACTTCTTCTATTTAAATTTGTATCCCCTTGTCCTCCATTTGTTGTATTACTGCACTAGCTAGAACTTGGAGTACTATATTGATTAGGTATGGGGAGAGCTAGCATCCTTGTCTTGTCTCTGATTTTAGTGGGATTGCTCAAGTATCTCTCCATAGATTTTGATACTGGTTTTTGGTTTCTTGTATATTGGTTTGTTGTATATTGCTTAATTATGTTTAGGTATTGGCCTTGAATTCCTGATCTCTCCAATTCTTTTAACATGAAGGGGTGTTGTATTGTGTCAAATCCTTGATGTTTGGGTGATTTTGTTTCCTTTGAGTTTGTTTATATAGTGGTTCTCTTTAATGGAGTTTCGTACATTGAACCAACCCTGCATCCCTGGGAATGAAGCCTACTTGATCATGGTGAATGATGGTTTTGATGTCTTCTTTGATTTGATTTGCTAGAATTTTATTCAGTATTTTTGCTTTGATATTTATAAGCAAAATTGGTCTGAAGTTCCTTTTTTCTCTTGGGTCCTTGTGTGATAGCAGAGTAACTGTGGCTTCATGAGTGAATCAAGGCGTGTGAGTAACTGTGGCTTCATGAGTGAATCAAGGAGTGTGAGTAACTGTGGCTTCATGAGTGAATCAAGGAGTGTTTCTTCAGTTTCTCTTTTATGGAACAGTGTGAGGAGTGTAGCTCTTTTTTGTAGCTTTTCTTTTTGGTTGGAAGGTTTTTTTTAATGACTTTTATCTCCTTAGGGGATAGGGGTCTGTTTAGATAGTTTATCTTCTCTTGATTGAACTTTGGTACGGGGTATCTGTCTAGAAAATCATACATTTCATCTAGATTTTCTGGTAGTGTTGACTATAGGCTTTTGTAGTAGGATCTGACCATTTCTTGAATTTCCTCAGTTTCTGTTGTTATATCTCCTTTTTATGTCTGGTTTTGTTAATTTGGATACTGTCTTTGTGTCCTTTAGTTTGGCTAGGGCTTTCTCTATCTTGTTGATTTTCTCCAAGAGTGAGCTCATTCTATTCCATTGATTTCTGCCTTGTGGCTGATTATTTCTGACCTTCTACTCCTCTTGGGTATATTTGCTTCTTTTTGTTCTAGGGCTTTCAGTTGTGCCGTTATATTGTTAGCATAGAATCTCTCCAACTTCTTTATGAGGGCACCGAGTGCTATAACTTTTCCTCTTACTTTCATTGTACCCCATATGTTTGGGTATGATATGTCATTATTTTCATTGAGTTCCAGGAAGTCTTGAATTTCTTTCTTTAGACTCTGACCAAGTCTCTGTTATTGCCTGGAAATTTGTTCAGTTTCCTTTGGTATGTGGGTTTTCTGTTTTTTTCTAATTCACATCTAGCTTTAGTTTGTGGTGATCTGATAGGATGCATTGGATTATGCCAATCTTCTTTTCTCTCTTTTTTTTTTTTTTTCGGAGCTGGGGACCGAACCCAGGGCCTTGCGCTTGCTAGGCAAGTGCTCTACCACTGAGCTAAATCCCCAACCCCTATGCCAATCTTCTTATATCTGTTGAGGCCTGTTTTGTGACAGATTATTTGGTCAGTTTTGGAGAAGGTACCATGAGGTGCTGAGAAGAAGGTATATTCTTTTGTTTGAGGGTGAAATGCTCTGTATATATCTGTTAAACGGTTTGCTTCATAACCTTTATTAGGTTTCATTGTGTCTCTGTTTAGATTTTGTTTCAATGACCTGTACATTGGTGAGAGTAGGTTGTTGAAGTCTCCTGCTATGACTGTTTGGGGTTCAAGGTGGGTTTTGACCTTCATCAAAGTTTCTTTTATGAATGTGGGTGCCCTTGCATTTAGGGCATAGTTATTGAGAAATGAGACTTTCTCTTGGTGGATTATTCCTTTGATGAATATGAAGTGACTGTCCTTCCCCATCTTGCTTGATAACTTTTGGTTGAAAATCTATTTTTCAATTTATTGGTCATTAGGATGGCAACTCCAGCATATTTCTTGAGATTATTTGCTTGATGTCTATTTTTCCATCCTTTCACTCTGAGGTAGCATCTGCCTTTTTTTTTTATTGAGGTGTGTTCCTTTTATGCAGCAAAATATTGGACCCTGTATTTGTATCTAGTCTGTTAGCTTATGTCTTTTATTGGGGGAATTGAGTCAGTTGTGGTGAAATATTTAAGACAGATGATTGTCAGTTCCTGTGACATTTGTAATTGTACATGGCATTACGTCCATGTGATTCTCAACTTTTTGCTTTGTTTTGAGGTAATTAATATATTATATTTGTTTGGTGTAGGTATCCTCCTTGTGTTGGAGTTTTCCTTCTAGAATCCTCTGTCAGTATGGATTGGTAGAGAATTTGGTTTTATCCTGGAATATTTTGGGTTCTCTACCTATACTGATTGAGATATTTTGCTTGTTGTGGTAGCCTGGGATGGCATTTGTGTTATCTTCAGGTCTGCATGACCTCTGTGGTTGTCAGAGGAGGAGGGGAGCTGCTAATTTGTTGCTCTATGTGCAGCAGCTGATTTCCTGGGAGGCCTCCAGACTCGGGTCTTCAGAAGAGAAGACTAACTGGTGATGTGCCCAAGTGGAAGGCTCAGGCCAAAAGCGAAGTCTTTGTTTTTAATAGCTGAATATTATTCCTTTGTAAAAATGTACCTCAGTGTTTTATCCATTCTTCATTTGAGGGACATCTAGGTTGTTTCCAATCCTGGGTATTACACATAATGTTGGTATGAATATAGTTGTGAGATTGTGGGTATTTACTCGGGAGAGATATAGCTAGGTAGAACGAATCCCAAGAGAGAAACTGCCAGATTGATTTCCAAAGTGGTTGTACAAGTCTGTACTACCTGCAGTGGAGGACAGTTCCTCTTGTCACTTGGTTTCTTGATCTTAGCCATTTTGACAACTGTAAGTTGGAATCTCTGAGTCCTTTTGATTTACGTTTCCCTGATGACTGTATGCTCAACATTTAAGTGCTTCTCAGCCATTAGAGATTCCTCTGTTGAGAATCCTCTGTTTAGCTCTGTACCCCATTATTTGATTAGGTTATTTGGCTTGTTCTTGTCCCATTTCTTGAGTTCTTAAACATATTAGTCATCTCTCAAATGTAGGCTTGGTGAAGATCATTTCCCAATCTGTAGGGTGCCATTTTGTCATATTGAGGGTATCCTTGGCATAGCAAGAGCTTTCCAGTTTTATGCCTTGCCTCTTTGCTGTTCATATGGCAAAGGTAACTCTTATATTTCTAATGTGATCTGCCTTCTTTCCTGACAGTGTTTGTCAGTTCTGGAATTTTCTGTTGTCATGTGTATGAACTTTTAAATACAGAATCATGCATAGAAGCAGTTTGGATTATGTATTTGTATGCATTTTATTTCTTTTTCTTATTGTTCTTAGTGTTCAAGCTCTAAGTGGATAAGAAGAGTGTGGAGAGAAGATACCCTTGTCTCATTTCAGATGTTAAAGGACATATTCTCAACTTGCAATATTTCCTATAATGTTGGCCTTAATTCTGTCATATAAAGCTTTTAGTGCATTCAAGTATCTTATGTCAATTCATATTTTATTGGGACTTTCATCACTTAAAGCATATTGAACTTTGTCAAATATCCTCTGTGCAGCTATTCAGATGATTTTTATTCATAAGCATATTCATATCAGGTGTTACACTTTTTGGGTTACACTAGTTAAACCAAAGTTATATCCCTGTGATTAATCCATGTTGGTTGTAAGGTAAGTGGATATGTTTAAATTGTTTATATCTTCCCAATCTTTAAATAATATTTTATTTTATGATATCTCTGTTCCCCCCCGCCCCCCCCCCCCCCGTGTGTGTGTGCGCATGCCCACAGAAGCTAGAAGGGATAATTTGCAGCTAGAGTTTTATGTAGTTTGACCTACTAGCTGTGGATGGTATAATCTGAGCATTCTCCAGGTTTCTAAAGCATTAGTACTCTTAACCACTGACACGTCTTTTTTTTCTGAGACAGGGTTTCACCATGGAACACTGGAACACTGGTTGTCTTGGGCCTTACTGAATAGACTAGGCTATCTTCACACTCACAGAGACTGGCCTTCCTTTGCATCCTAACTACTACTGAAATAAAAGGCATACTCAACCACACCTGGCCCCTAATTTATGCTTGATAATCATAGTGGAATTTTCGGTTTCTTCTACAGTCTCAAGTTTTTTTAGGATATGTATTTTCAACATATGTCTTTACAATTCTCTACATTTTATCAAAATCTTTTGTAGCCTCTCTCCTGTCATCTCTAATTATGCTATCCATAAATTATCTTTGGTAATTTGTGTAGGATCTTTTCAAAACTATTTATTTTCCAAAGAACTAACTCTGTTTTTGAAATTAGGTAGATTTTAATGCAAGTAGGAAAGCCTAGATGTTAACATTCTGCAATATTAAAATTATAAAATTTAATAGTCCTAAACCTAAAATAGTAACATCATCTTCATATTTTAAAAGAATCAACTTTATAATGATGCTGGTTATTGTAATTTATATATATTCTAATTTAATGAAAATGAGAATTCAATGTACTCTTTTTAAAATTCAATATAATCATGATAAAATTTAATGTTATTTTCTCCTTGAAATTTGAAAGCTACATAAAAATAAAGGGAAAAATGAAATTATTTTGAGGGATGAACTAAAGCTTTTTCTTACAATATTAGTTCATATAGGGATTGAAATATGGGTCAGTATTTAAAAGAACTGGCCGACTTGGAGAGGACCAGTTGTGGGAAGGAGGGATGACTTGAGGCATCAGCTCTTGGCCTGCTCTGGTAACTGGGTGTCAGAGGCTCCCTGGGCAGCAACACCTGAGTGCTACTGGCCTCCAGTTCCTTTTGTGCTTGACTGGATGGTTCTCTTTGTATCCCATAAGGCAGCCAGAGCCCATTCCTTTCTTTGTACTTTGATGTGGGTCAAAGAACTTATGGGCAAAATCTGGTTGCTCTTTGTCTACAATTTTTGTGTATCTGAATGAATGGTGGTGCCCCTCAGGGCTTCTGTGTGAACATTTGCCTATACCAATCTTTATTCTAACTTTACCTGGGTTGCAGGCTCTCTGGTCAGCAAGTCCTGGCTCCTGCTTATCTCTAAAACCCCTGAAACCGCATGTATGGTCATTCCTGTGGGAATGGGGAGCCTGTCCCAGCCCATTCTAATCTACATCTGGTTCGGATGTTGGTCGTAGGCTTTCTGAGCATCAGCTCCTGACTCTCTTTTGTCTCCAGTTCCTCTGTAAGTGAGTGGATGTCTGTGCTCCTCCGAGCTGGCGAGGCCACAGCTCATTCTGCTTGCTGCTCTGCTCTGGTTTGGGTCATAGACACCCTCAGAAGAGTGGGATAAGCCACCCAGCTTGGATATCAGCGATTCCACGTTATATACCTTTGATGGGTCCCTGTCAGAGTTCTTCAAGATCTGGACCAGAAATTTCTCAAGGGATTGCAGTTCAGCTATTACATGGTGAATGATCATTTTTCTTGGTACAACAACCTCCTATGTCTGCTCAGTAGCTGCTGCGGGGTGGGGGGTGGGGCGAAAATTCTTTAAAGAATCCCCTTGTACCTTGAAGTTTCTACTGATGTTTCCACACTGTAAAACATTCCTTGGGATGTTCTTCCAAGAGCTTTTACAAGTAGCCTCCCCTTTTCCTGGTATCTGAGTCTTGGCAGTATCCTTGAACTGGTAGAGCTCTGAAAGAAAGCCTTCCTCTCCCAAGCCTTTCTCCCTGAAGGGCTCTAGATCTTATAGAACTCTGCCCCTCTTCATGGGGATAAAAGCCCTTGAGATGCTTCATTTTGATCTTATCCTTTGGGATACTGACCATTTTAGTTTCCAGCCTCTCATGTCTCCTCATGAAGACATCCCATAAGCCCTCCGATGTCTTGGACTTTTGACATCTCTTCTGGAAACTCGGCAACTCGGTAACCAGTACAGTGAAGGAAGCTGACCTTGGCAGGCCGAACTCTACTGGATCATTTCTCACAGGCCAGGGCTGTGGCTGATCCTTTGATATCAAGTCAATCTTACTGTTTGCTTGTGGTTTAAGACCCGAGTTCTGTGATTGCTGTGGGGCAGGTGTTTGGAGAAAGCCTGGGATTCTTTTGGCCCCTACGGACCCAAAGTCCCTGGGATTGCTATTGATGGCTTGGCCATTGTGAATCTCGCTGGATCCCAGACTCACTGTCCATGCAGATGGCTCTTCTTTCACCTCCAGGACATTGGACTGTTGGGCTTCTGAAGGTAGAACCCTTTCTTCAGGGGCAACTACTGTCTCACCGCAGTGGGGCTGTCCTGCAGCGACATTCTGAAAGCTCTTCAGTGGTTGATGCTTGACCATTTGGGGGTCAAGCATCAACCATTTGATTATGAGCTGTCTTTTCCCATTCGATGGATAGTCCTGCTTTGCTGGGATTTTGTCTGGAAGCAGAAAGCAGGTCACTGAACCCACAGGTATCCCTGCCATGGATCTCCAGGTGGCTGCAGGTGGAGGGGCTCTTTGAGTCTCCCAAACCTCTGCTGGTGAGGGTATAAACTCAGCCTGGCAGCTGACACACTTTCTACCCTTGTCCCTCCTGGGTCCCGGTGATGCAAATTTTCCAGGATCATGGCAGCCTTGGAATAGTACTCCTCCTTGGAATCAAAGATGGGGGAGGAGGGGAACACAACCCAGGGAAGGTTTGAGGCTGGAACCCCAGGTGTGGTGAGATCCCTCGTCTCAAGGATCTGCAGATATGGGTCTCCTTCTGCGTTTGACTGGAAGTTCTGTGATGTTTGATGCCAGCTTCCTTTCAGTCTTTGAGTCAAGAAAGGAATGGTGCTCAGCAAGGTTGCTGTAGAACAGATCATCTGTCCTCAGTGCAGTGTTCCTGGGTTTCAGCCCCTTCCCAGGGGTGCTGCTTACAGAGCAAGGCACATCGCTGCCCCCAATACTGAGGCCCTTCTTGATGGTGTTATGTATATCACCCTTTGCTATGACCTTCCTTAAGGGTATCCCCAGGGGCACAGTCCCCATCATTTTGATCAACATGTAGATTTTGGGGTTGAGGATGGAGGGCTGGGCAGGCTGAGGCCTGCTCTTGCAATAGTGATCACTGTTTTGTGGGAAATGTCCCTGAAGCTGAGTCGGTTTTCTTAGTGGGAGGAATCTGAAGGTGGTTGGTTCTTTGTTGCTCTCCCACATTAGTTACCTTGTCTCTGTTCTGTGTCTCCTCAGTGTTAAGGAGCATCTGACAATGCTCAGGAAGGATGGAGAGTGGCCTCAGAACTTTATTGGGCAGGGTGCCCCTGGAAAAGTTCCCAGTGGACCTGCTATTGGCTTTTGGATGTTTTGGGATATCATAACCTTTATTGTCTTCCCAATACAGCCCACTTGCCAGGGCTGGTTTTTAGTTGGTAGGGTGCCTGTCTACCTCTCTCAGTGGGAAGACATGGTATTCCCCAGGCCCTACTCTTGAAACAAGGAGGTGTTTGACTTGCTGTAGTGCTTGGTAGCTTTTCCAGGTCTCTGACCCCTGTCGCACCTACCAAACTTGGTGTTACAAGTTGGAGAGGCAATGGATGGTCCTGGAAAAGCTGTGGAGGTCTGTGAGCCTGGGATAGAGCTTGGGCAGGACCACGGGCACCATAAAATGTCACAGATTTATGTTCTGCTGAGGTATGGCTTCTGAAGACCTGAGCAGTAGCCACAACTGACTCTGAGAACACAGAGGATATGCCCCAGAAAAGTTGACTAAATTCCTTCTGTATGCGATGCTCCAAGAACTTAAGGTAAGACAATAGCTGAGAGAAAGGAAGGTGATCCATTTTCTGAAGAGGGTTCCACCAGTGTTGTGGTGTAGAGTCCTGGAGAAGTTGCTTGCTGGAACTGCAAAAGACGGGAGGGAAAAGCATCAGCCCTGAGCAGAAGAACAGAGGCCCGTACTTCTGTATAAATAAGGCAGAGAAATGTAGAATGGCTTGCCTTGAAGCTAGTCTCCCAAACCCAGCAAACACCCAAGATGATCTCCACTGAAAATAAAATTAAAAGCTGTCTATAACACTTGCCTAGCTCGTTGGGGCCCTCCCTGGATTAGACTCCAACAGACAATAGACAAAACAAATTCACGGCATTTTCACTGAGGTGGAGTTGAACCTTGAATCCTCCTAGAACCTCCTAGGGACAACTGGGAGCTCTGACTGCAGCTCTGCTGATTTCCCTCAGCATCTAACTCTAAGGTCTCCCTGAGCCTTCCCACTACTGGAGGAAACAACAAGGCATCCCTGTCAAGGATGGGGTGGTGAGAGAAACTGAGGTTCTGTTTTGCATTTACTTTTCATTTTTTAAGAAATGTAGAAAGAAACCTATGCCAAGCTCCAGACACTCAGTGATCTGGTCCAACCCATCAAACAGGAAGAACCCGCAAAGCACATTCTCTTTTCTCTCATTCAAGACACTTACAGTCTTTTGTGATTATAGCTTTGTGTCAGGAAAGGATGCGAAGGACCAGCCAGAGGAGGTCCTCAGAGTGAGGCTGTGAGTGCATCCTCCTGTGCAGTCAGGTCAGATGACCCCTGGCACAGCCATACACCAGCATACGGAGTGCTGTCAGTCAGTAGAGCTCACATGAGCATGTGTGTCACAGACTACTGATGGTTCATGTGTCATCTTGATTGGTTGAGTAATTGGCATCTCCTTTCCCTAGATGTCTGGCTGCTGTCTGGGGCTCAAAGCTGCAGTCTCCGATCCCTTGATTGCCCTTTCTGTGTGGCTAGTCCCTTTCCCAGTATTTATAGTGTTAATTAGCTGAGAGGTCAGCTTGACTCTGAGACAGTCTCGACCTTGGAAGTTTTGGGATATAGAGAACTTTTTGAGGATCTGCATAAAGGCTGTGAACTTTGGTGTGCCATTCATGATTCTGCTTCTCCAGGGTAGCTGAGGACTCCACCCTGAGCTGCACTGTGGTCATTGGTGCTTGAGCGCCAAAGGCACAGGGCTAGTCTTTGCTGGAGTAGCAGGTCAGTGGCTGCCACAATTGAGTTTACCTGTTTGAGGTCTACAGTATGTGCAGAGAGGGTTGGTAAGATCTGTGGCTTGAGAGTCAGGTGCAGTGTGTTGTGTCTTCCTGGGGCAAGGGGTGCTGTATTTCAGAAGGAAGGTTAAAAAATGAGAGTATTAGTTTCCACCATCTGGATTTGTGGTCCTTGTTAAAAGTTGGTATCTGTGGGTTTAGTCAGAGGGATTGATGGTTTTTGCTTAAATTGTTAAAGAGTATTTTGACCTTTGAAGAACTTAGATACTTCTTAAAAGTTTATGACAACCAAGGTGTTCAGCAACTTGAAGTAATTGAGTCCCTTTTATAATTTTTATTTTTTGGTGGTGCTGTGGATGAAACCTAGGGCTTCTCACATACAAATGATCTATCGCAGGGGACTCATCCTTCATCTTCACATTAACTTTGATGTCCAGAGGCCTTCATTTAGGCTTAGGTAGTGTATGAACAGTGTTACTTGGGATCTCTAGTGAGACTTATTTTACCCCCAAGAAGGTTCTGAATTGCATTTCTCAGAAATACAGAATCTAAAGCCATTGCCCAGTTGACACCTTTTGCTCTTGACTTCTGTTCTTCAATGTGGGCTCTCCCCCACCTGGTGCCTGGATTTAGGTGACTTTGTCTCAGAGTGATTGTCCTTCTATGGTGGGAGGTTTCGAGAATGCTGAGGAAACTGCAATGAGCAGGTAAATGTCTGTCTGTGGATGGCTCCCTCCAGCTTCTGTGTGGGCACGTGTCACAGTGTACACTTGGAGGTCAGAAGAGAAGTGTGGAGTTGGCTCTCCTTCCATCCTTATGTTGGTTCTGGGGATCCAGGTCAGCTGCTCAGGCTTGTGCAGCTCATGCCTTCACCCACTGAGCCCCTGCGCAGGCTTCATTTAGAAAGGAATACTGTACTAGGAACGATGGTGTGGAGATGGAGCTCACTCGCCAGAGCGCACACTTAGCTTGCATGAGGCCCTGGCCTCCTCCTTTCTGTCTCACTATAAAACCAGATGTGGTGATACACAGCACAGGAGGCAGGAGGATCAGAGGTTCCAGTGCACCCTGGACTACGTGAGACCCTTTCTCAAGAAAATCTTCCAGTAAATTCCATCCTTTAAACACAGCTTCTGTGCTGCAGAAGCCAGTTCTGACCTCAGCCTTCCCCTGACTTTCCTCTTCAGCTCGTAAGGCACGACAGGCTTTTTCACTGAGGCATCTTGCTGGCCTCTTAACGGAATGAATTACACACAGTGGGGCTTCATTCTGACACTTTTACACCTGAGGATAAGGTATTGAGACTCAATTTAGGCTCTAACAGGACAGGGCTCCCTGGTCTCTGCATAGCCTCTTCTCCACACTGGCTCTGACCTGGGAGCTGTCATTGCTCCAGGGATCGGTGCCTTCAGTTTAGAATTATGCTTACATTTCCTGTTATGTCTAGAGGCTCACTAGGCATTTTGCTGTCTCGACGCTCATTTTACAGAGTGCTTGGGATTCCATGTGTTTTTGCTGAACTTGTAAAGGCGACACCTGGATGGTGGATTAACAAGAACACTGATCTGTGGGCAGCCTCAGCTGAGAACATTGGATTTTCACCCTAGTCCAGCAGCTCTGCTGCTCACATAGATGCAGATGAATGAAGACCCCATTCGGGAAGACACCTGGCCAGTGGTCCAGAGCTGATGCAGGTAAGCACTTGAGTGCTGTGTGTGTCAGCGCGCTGTACCCTTTAGAGCAGGGGTTTCACATAGCGCCTGCGCAGGGTGTGCCCTTCTCCATGTTTTATAGCTTGCTGCATGTGAAAGAAGAGCTCCGATCTCTTGAGTAAGGGAACCCTTAATACCACTATTGTTTTCTATACAACCTAGTAAGTGATAAAGGAATTTGAAGTAGCAGAATGGAGTGGAATCAAGGCTTTCTTTTTACGAGAAGGTGAGGTGTTCACGTTCGCTTGTTGGATTCGGTGAGACTTAGGAGACCGGATCCTTTAGGGTAGAGGGAGGCTCTTACTCAGTTTTTGTTCACTTATTTAAAGCAGCTTTGCTGGTTTGGATCTGAAATGAATGAGGCCTCAGGTGTTGGTAGCCGCCCGTACTGCGCACAAAGATGGCGCCGATTTCCTGTGAGTGAGTCAGCAGGGCACAGCTGTTGTCCACCCCGAAGGACGCAGTGCGCATGAGCCAAGCACGTTACAGCCCGCTCTTGGGGCATGCAAATTGGGCATTGGGGCTTGCACTTATCGGGTAGCGACACGAGTCTCCTAAGCATATATAAGCAGTGTCTTTTCCTCCCTCGGGGTCCCTGTTCAAGAGAGCTGTACAATAAAGGCTTGTTCGCAGAAGAATCCTGTTGCCGCGCGTCGTTCTTGCTGGCGAGACGTTGGGCGCGTGACAAGTGGTGCCAAAACTCGGAAACCAACATCGCCGGTGCCGAGGGGACCCTTCAGTGTGCTGAAGAGGATTCAGAACTGCGAGAAGGTAAATTAAAAGGAAAGCTCTGAGAGGCACGCCCCTTTCTGGATTTAGTCCTGCCATGGAGGGATTGTTGCTCGTTCTTATAGTGACTGCTGTCTTCTTGCTAGTTGTGTTCTGCTTTGAGAGACAGAAAGTCTTAGCGGACATTCAAGAGAGCATGTCAGAAACGGAGCAGAGTGAGAAATTAGGAGCATGCAAAAAGGAAAAGGTTACTAAAACAAAAATGAAAGAGATACAAAAGGCGGAAGAAACGCTGCCGGAGGAAAAAATAGGCGTGCCCCGGAGGACGAAGTACAAGTCATCCGGAGAGGATACTTTGTATCCATTAAAGGAATTAGAAGCCTTAGAACTGGCTGGTAGTGACTGAGCAAGAGTTGTCAGAGTCAGAGGAGGAGGAATTAAAGGAAGAGGCAGCCAGATATGAGGAAGAAAGATATGGGCCTAGGTGGAGAGCCACTGTGAAGAAACTGAAAGTTATTAATGCCGCGGTGGCCTCCCGCTCCCCTGCCTTATACAGAGGGGAAGTGTGAGTACTCTTTCTGTCCGCCTGAAACACAGCAAGCTATCAGGCAAATGTTTCCTGTGTTTGAGGACGATGGCGTTCGTTCTCATCAGCCCCTAGAGCACAAGCAAGTTAAGGAACTGGCAGAGTCTGTTCGTGCCTATGGGGTTACTGCTAATTTTACCATGTCACAGGTGGAAAGACTAGCAAGCATTGCCATGACTCCAGCAGACTGGCAATCTGTGACAAAGGCCTGTCTCCTTAGCATGGGACAGTATATTGAGTGGAAGGCACTGTGGCACGATGCTTGCCAAGCACAAGCACGTGCAAATGCAGCAGCAGGACAACCTGCCTGGACATTTGACATGTTAACTGGACAAGGGCAATGGGCCAATAATCAAACTGCCTTCCCCTTGGAGGTATATGGCCAGATTGCTACTAGTGCTGTTAAGGCATGGAAAGCTCTAACTAACAGAGGAGAGGTGTCTGGGAACCTGACCAAGGTCATCCAAGGACCAAGTGAGCCTTTCTCAGATTTTGTGGCCCTCATGATGGAGGCTGTTGGCAGGATTTTTGGAGACCAAGACCAGGCCATGCCCTTAATAGAACAGTTAGTTTTTGAACAATGTACCAAAGAATGCTGCAATGCAATCCTCCCCTGGAAGTCTAAGGGGCTGCAGGCTTGGCTGAAAGCCTGTAGGGAAATAGGAGGACCACTTACCAATGCCGGTCTAGCCATGGCTATATTACAAGGACAAAGGCGGCCTGGCCTCTCTAGTAGAAGCATCATGTGTTTCCAATGTGGAAAGCCTGGTCATATGAAAAGGGAGTGCAGGAATCAGAATCCTGGCTTTAATCCAAAGAAAGTCCCAGGACTGTGTTGAAAGTGTAAGAAAGGGAAGCATTGGGCCAATGAGTGCAGGTCAGTAAAGGACATAACGGGGAAGCCCTTGGATGTGTCAAAAAACGTCCAACAGGACCCCCGTTCTCAGGGCCCTCACATATATAGGGCAACCAGTTCCCCAGTAACCTGGGCTCGTCAAACTTCCCCAGGAGAGCCACTCCGGGTTCCGCAGGATTGGACTTCCGTGCCACCTCCAGAATCGTCCTAACCCCTCAAATGGGGGTGCAGTCTATCCCCTCTGACTTTCATGGCCCTTCACCACCCAATACGGTTGGGCTGCTTTTAGGACGCTCCTCTACTACTCTTAAGGGATTGGTGGTACATCCTGGGGTTATTGATCAAGATTACGAGGGCCAGTTGAAGATCATGTGCTCCTCCCCACGAGGTCTCTTCTCCATTTCCCCAGGTGACCGGATTGCACAATTGCTTGTTTTACCCAGTTGTCACGCCCAGTTTAAATCAGGAAGTACAAAAAGAGGAAAGAAGGGTTTCGGCTCTACGGGCACTGATTCAGCATATCTTATGGTCGATTTACACGCTCGACCTACTCTGATCCTAACCATTGAAGGAAAAGCATTTGAGGGAATTCTAGATACAGGGGCAGACAAAAGCATTATCTCCACTAAATGGTGGCCTACAAAATGGCCCATTATTCAATCTTCCCATTCATTACAAGGTTTAGTTTATGAAGCTAGTCCAACTGTTAGCTCTAGGCCCTTAAAGTGGAAAGCCCCAGAAGGACAGGAGGCTAGTTTCGTCCCATATGTTCTTCCTTTACCTGTCAACTTATGGGGAAGAGATATTTTGGCTGAGTTAGGGCTTAAACTTATGAATGAGTATTCCCTACCAGCACAGAGAATGATGAGGGATATGGGGTATGTCCCAGGAAAAGGCATTGGTAAGCATCACCAAGGAACTACAGAGCCAATTCAACCCACTGCAAAACTCGATCGTCACGGTCTGGGTTTTTCTTAGGGGCCGTTGAGGGGGCTATGCCCATACCGTGGATAACAGATGAGGCTGTATGGGTTCCTCAATGGCCTCTCTCCTCTGAAAAGCTGGAGGCCGCTCACCAATTAGTAAAGGAACAGTTGCAATTAGGACATTTGGAACCTTCAAGCTCACCCTGGAATACTCCAATATTTGTTATAAAAAAGAAGTCAGGAAAATGGAGACTATTGCATGATCTTAGAGCAATTAATACACAAATGAAATTGTTTGGATCAGTCCAACGCGGTCTCCCGCTTCTTTCTGCCTTGCCTAAGCAATGGGAGGTTATTATAATAGATATTTAGGATTGCTTTTTCTCTATTCCTTTATATCCTAAGGATAAAGAGAGGTTTGCCTTTACTCTGCCTGCAATAAATCATGTGGAGCCTGATGAGCGCTATCAATGGAAAGTCTTGCCTCAGGGGATGGCAAACAGCCCCACTATGTGTCAGTTATATGTACAACAGGCCCTGACTCCTGTCAGAGGGCGATATCCATCATTAACGATTCTTCATTACATGGATGATATACTCCTCTGTGGATCCAAACCTCAAGAGCTTGAGATAGTATATGCTGACTTAATTAAGCATTTGCAACAGTTCGGGCTAACTATAGCTACTGAAAAGGTTCAGAGATCGCTGATGGGCAAGTTTTTAGGAGCCGTTGTACATCCAGAAATTATTACTCCACAAAAAATTGAAATCAGGTGAGATCACCTACAAACCTTAAATGATTTTCAAAAATTTTTGGGAGATATTAATTGGCTACGGCCATTCCTGAAAATATCTACTGCTGAGTTAAAACCTTTGTTTGATATATTGGAAGGGGATCCGCAATTAACATCCCCGCGATCCCTGTCTATGGAGGCTGTAGAGGCCCTCCGAAAGGTGGAGAAGACTCTGAGGCTCAATTAGTAAGGATACAACCTGATGAACCTTTTGAGCTATGTGTTTTGCAAACTGCTAAATTACCCACTGTGGTGTTATGGCAGAATGGCCCCTTACTTTGGATTCACCCACAAGCCTCTCCGGCTAAAACCATAGAGTGGTACCCCTCAGCGGTGGCAAGATTGGCTATGAGAGGACTAAAAGCAGCTGTAACTCATTTTGGTAAACATCCAATAAAAATTGTTATACCCTATACTGCAGAACAGCTCCAAGTGCTGGCCACTACAAATGATGACTGGGCAATACTTGTGTGCATCTTTTCAGGGGTGTTTGATAATCACTACCCCAGGCACCCCATTTTGACCTTTGCAAAATGTCATCCCCTTGTGTTTCCCCGGGTTACCAGCATGGAACCCCTTCAGGCAGGAGATATTGTTTATACGGATGGTTTGAAAACTGGTTTGGGTGCTTATGTGCATGATGGTAAAGTGGTAACTAAGCAATTTACCCCTAATTCCCCTCAATTAGTTGAGTGTCAGATTTTATTGGAAGTGCTCTGAGTGTTCCCTGGTCCATTAAATATTGTTTCAGATTCCTCCTATGTAGTTAATTCAGTTAAATCTTTAGAAGTTGCGGGATTGATTAGAACCACTAGTACAGTGGCTTCTGTGTTTCTGGAGATCCAGCAGGAGTTACTATCTCGGCATTCCCCTTTTTTCATCACCCATATAAGGGCTCATTCAGGGTTGCCTGGCCCAATGTCTCATGGGAATAACCTAGCCGATTTGGCTACTAGAGCCACTGCGTTTGCTGTGCTGACTCCTGTGGAAGCTGCCACCCAGTTCCATTCCTTGTTTCATGTTATTGCTGAGACCTTACGCAGGCATTTTTCTATTTCTAGAGCAGAGGCCAGAAAAATAGTGCTTCGCTGCGGTAATTGCAGTGCGTTTATTACCACCCCACATGTGGGCATTAATCCCCACGGCCTTTGACCCCTGCATGTTTGGCAGATGGATGTTACCCATGTCCCCACCTTTGGAAAATTAAATTATGTGCACGTTTCCATTGATACATGCTCCGGGGTCATAGTTGCTTCTCCCTTGTCTGGGGAAAAGGCCTCTCATGTCATTGCCCACTGTCTTGAGGGTTGGAGTGCTTGGGGTCTTCCTAGGCTGCTCAAGACTGACAATGGCCCTGCTTATACTTCAGAAAAGTTTAAACATTTCTGCAATCAGATGGGTGTTGCACACCTGACGGGACTTCCTTATAATCCTCAAGACCAAGGAATCATTGAACGTGCCCATCGCATATTAAAGGCTTATTTAAATAAACAAAAAGGGGGGAATTGGTGAGGTGCCACCAACCCCCAAGGTTGCCATCTCCACCACACTTCTTACTTTAAATTTCTTAAATTTAGATGCCCATGGCCATTCGGCAGCAGAACGCCATGGGCAATGGCCTATCCCACCCAAAGATCAGGTGAAGTGGAAGGATGTACTCACTGGAGAATGGAAAGGCCCGGATCCTATTCTAATACGATCCAGAGGAGCTGTTTGTCTGTTTCCGCAGGGTGAAGACAGCCCGGTCTGGATCCCGGAGCGCCTGACTTGCGGAGTGCTCCCCGAGCAAGATGATATTGCAGCTGTTACTGATATGCCTGTCCCACCTGATGATTCAAGCAGAACCTCGATGGGGGATCCTGTCGGTGTTCCCGAAGCCGATGCCAATTCATCATGATGCTAAATTGTTTCCTCGCCTTTTTACATCCAATAAGTCCTTTGATTTGCCCTTTTTGCCCTTAGATGAGAAAGTGGCTGGCTTAGGGGAATATAAGAATTTTTCCCTGTTGGGTAGCTTGTGCTTTACCCTAGTACGTAATATTTCCCAAAATAATGATCCATGCATGAAGTTGTATAATCAGACCACAGCGTAGTTTAATTTGCTATGGGATTCATCTGGGCCCTGTAAATGCTGAATGCCACCTGGATTTCTGGCTGGTGGCTGGCCAGACAGGAGGGGCTTATGCCGCCTCGACAGCCAAAGAAATTGGACTGGTGAATTTGACAATTTGATGGAGCAGCTGCGTGTGGCCATTGTAACTGTGAATTCCACAAGAGTTGATGCTTCTTTCGCAGAGGGAGTATCTTCCTGGATCACATCTGCCATGACCCACTTCAAGGAGTGGGCGGGAGCAATTGGGGTTGGCATGCTTTTGTGCGGAGGGATAGTGTTTATGCTATGGTTGGTGTGTAAGCTACGTGCCCAACAGCAACGTGACAAAGTGGTCATTGCACAGGCCCTTGCAGCACTTGATGTGGGCTCATCTCCCTTGGTTTGGTTAAACATGCTTAAGGATTGACAATGGGATTTTGTTCAGACAGCCCATGCACCCTGAGTCCTTTGAGACATTGCACCAGGATTGGGTGTCCTACACCTAAAGGTAGCCTTTGCACCCTGCAGGGTTAGTCCCATTGCACGCAGGAAGGTACCTTGCCCTTGTCACATCCATTCAAGGTCTCGAACCCTGAGAGTCCTACAAGAGCCCAATGGTTGATCGACCTTGTTCTTTATATTATTTGAGAGGGGGAGATGTTGGTAGCTGCCCATACCACGCCCAAAGATGGCGCCGATTTCCTGTGAGTGAGTCAACAGGGCACAGCTGTTGTCCACCCCGAAGGACGCAGTGCGCATGAGCCAAGCATGTCTCTTGAGGCATGCAAATTGGGCATTGGGGCTTGAACCAATCGGGTAGCGACATGAGTCTCCTAAGCATATATAAGCAGTGCCTTTTCCTCCCTCGGGGTCCCTGTTCAAGAGAGCTGTACAATAAAGGCTTGTTCGCAGAAGAATCCTGTTGCCATGCGTCGTTCTTGCTGGCAAGACATTGGGCGTGCGACACTCAGGAGCCTGTAATTCCAGCGCTCTGAAGTGTGGAGTCAGGAGGACCAGGAATTCTAGGCCATTCTCCATTACATAGCAAGTTCCAGTTCAGCCTGGGCTACATGAAGTCTTGTCTCAGAAGCAAAATAAAAGCCAAGCCTGTACAACTCCCCTGCTACAGGAATCCACAGCCTTTTTTGTTTTTATTGGGGGGGGGTTGGGGTATTTTTTGGTGCAGCTGGACTGTTTATGTGCAGGGCCCCCTGTTGTGATTGGAAGGTACTTGGGCTGTCAGTGGGTGGATTGAGGGTGGATTTGCTGTTTGACAGCAGATTTTCGTTTCCCTGTATCTGCTGTGTTCAGAAGTGCTTCCTGTTTAGCTCTTGTGAAGAAGATACTGTCCATGATGTCGGAAGTTAGTTTAGGGGTCCTCTGCACGGCTCCCTCCCTGCTTGTTCGTCAGTCTGTGCTCAGTAGTTTCAGCAAAGCTCTACTTTGGCCATTGCTTTTCCCTGCTCCTCTTTTCTTGAGTCCTAGCTTCCCTTGTGTTAGATAAGGGCCTGTTGCTCTCTGGGTCTCTAGGTAGGACTGGTTTCATTCTCACATGTTTGTGTGTGTGTGTGTGTGTGTGTGTGTGTGTGCGCGCGCGCGCGCGCGTGTGTGTGTGTGTGTGTGTGTGTGTGTGTAGAAGGTCAAACCAAGGGTCTTGTGTATTCTAGCAAATGCTTTAGCAGTAGGTTAGACACCCAGACCTTTCTTATCAAGTGATTTTGAAGAAAGGTAGTAGGGCATTTTGTCAAACAGGTGCTGAGGGTGGACTTGGTACTCTGTTTTCTGTAGGTTGTTAAGGATGTCTTGCTGAGTTTTTTATTTTTTATTTTTTTTTTATTTTGTTTTTTTTTTCTGATGACTCCACTAGTCTTAAGAGGTGGCTGGATGGGATTTGAACAGTTGTTAGGGTCTGTGATTTCTCAGAATGTATTCCTGTTCGGATTCCTGTTCAGGCAGAGTGTGGACCCCGGGATTGAAGGATTCATGCAAAGGAGTTGAGGCTTGGCAAAGAGGACCTATGAGAGGCTATTGGTGAAGCCAAGTTGTAGCAGAACACCCCCCCCCACACACACACAGTGTATTGAGATGCCAGTATCATAGGATGATCACCAAGAACAACAGTGTTATGGATCACCCTGAGCTTAGAGTGCTACAGAGGGCAGAGCTGCAGAAGTGACACCAACCCTTTGGAGGAGCCCAGAAGATCATGTATGGATCCAGACACCAAAACAAGAAGCTGTAACAATTGATGTTGCCTTGGAGACCCCCAAGACGCTAAGGAAAGCTGCTGATAGTTAGCGGAACCCACCCAGGGGAAAGAAGTTTCTTGAAGTCAGCACAGATGAGGATTGCTTTGACATCAGACATGAAGATGCAGAGTTTGGAGTTTGCCCAGCTGGTTTCCTGTCTTGTCTGTGGATTGCAGTTAAGTGATTGGATGAATCTCAGAAGAGACCTTGAACTTTCGACTTTTAACATTGTTGAGACTGCTATAGCCTATGGGGACTTCTGAAGTTGGATTAAATGTATTTTACATTATGCTATGTTTAATTATGGCCCCCATAGACTCATGTGTTTGAACAAGCCTATGGGGGCCAGGTAGTGAAATGTGATGGTTTGTGTATGCTCAGCCCTGGGAGTGGCACTATTAAAAAGTGTGGCCTTGTTAGAGTGGGTGTGGGCTTTAAGACCCAAACCCTAGCTGCCTGGAAGCCAGTATTCTGCTAGCAGTTTCAGATAGATGTAGAGCTCTTAGCTCTGCCTACCTGGATCCTGCCATGCTCCTGTAAGCCAGCCCCAGTGAAATGTTGTCCTTATACAAGTTGCTTTGGTCATGGTGTCTGTTCACAGCAGTAAAACCCTGCCTAAAAACTTAAACCTTAGATTTGGTTTGAGAAAATGATGTTGAAAGGGTGGCAGCAGTTTGAAAGCAGAAGCAGGAGGATCAGGGGGTCGTCAGCCTGGTCTACACCACACCAAGTATCAAAGTCTAGAAGGAATAAGATGAAACTGATCCTCACTGATGTTCCCCAGTAGGGACAGAGTGGACAGCTGCACACTAAAGAGTCTGCATACAGCTACTGGTCAAAATATTTCAGGTGTAACCTGGCCCCAAGCGTGTCTCACCTGTCGGCCCCGCTCTTCACCACAGCTGCCATCCGCACACCAGCCACCAAGGCACAGAGAACTGTGACTACCTGACTGCTGTCCAGGCAACCAACACCACAGGACTCAACTGTCCAGGTGCAAGTGGGAGGCGGGGCCTTGTGGCGAGGGCAGAGCCTGGCCCTACTCATCTAGGGGGTGGGGCGCCCACCAATAGCTGCCAGGTACTTGTGTACCCCCCCTCTGTCTCTGTGTGTGCTTTTCTGTGTCCGTGTGTCTGTGTGTGTGTCTGTGTGTGTGTGTGTGTCTGTCTGTCTGTCTCTCTCTCTCTCTCTCTCTCTCTCTGTGTGTGTGTGTGTGTGTGTGTGTGTGTCCAAGCCCCAGTGCCCATGTGTTCAAGGCTATTCCCCACTTTTTCTTCTATTAGTTTGAGTGTATCTGGTTTGATGTGGAGGTCCTTGATCCACTTGGACTTAAGCTTTGTACAAGGAGATAAGCATGGATCGATCTGCATTCTTCTACATGCTGACCTCTAGTTGAACCAGCACCATTTGTTGAAAATGCTATCTTTTTACCACTGGATGGTTTTAACTCCTTTGCCAATGATCAAATGACCATCTGTGTGTGGGTTCATTTCTGGGTCTTCAATTCTATTCCATCAATCTATCTGCCTGTTTCTGTACCAATACCATACAGTTTTTTTCCACTATTGTTCTGTAATACAGCTTAAGGTCAGTGATGGTGATTTCTCCCATGAGTTCTTTTATTGTTGAGGATACTTTTTGCTATCCTGGGTTTTTTGTTATTCCAAATGAATTTGCAAATTGCTCTTTCTAACTCTATGAAAAATTGAGTTGGGATTTTGATTGAGATTGCATTGAATCTGTAGATTGCTTTCAGAAAGATGGCCATTTTTACTATATTAATCCTGCCAATCTATGCACATGAGAGATCTTTCTATCTTCTGAGATCTTCAGTTTCTTTCTTCAGAGACTTGATGTTCTTGTCATCAGACCTTTCACTTGCTTGATTAGAGTCACACCAAGGTATTTTATATTGTTTGTGACTCTTGTGAAGGGTGTGATTTCCCTAATCTCGTTCTCAGTCTGATTATCCTTTGAGTAGAGGAACACTACTGATTTGTTTGAGTTAATTTTATACCCAGCCACTTTGCTGAAGTTGTTTTTCAACTGTAGAAGTTCTCTGGTGGAATTTTGGGGTCACTTAAGTATACTATCTTATCATCTGCAAATAGTGATATTTTGACTTCTTCCTGTCCAATTTGTATCCCTTTGACCTCCTTTTGTTTTCTGATTGCTCTGGCTAGGACTTCAAGTGCTATATTGAATAAGTAGGGAGAGAGTGGGCAGCCTTGTCTAGTCCCTGATTTTAGTGGGATTGCTTCAAGTTTCTCTCCATTTAGTTTGATGTTGGCTATTGGTTTGCTGTATATTGTTTTTACTATGTTTAGGTATGGGTCTTAAATTCCTGATCTTTCAAGACTTTTTAACATGAAGGGGTGTTGAATTTTGTCAAATGCTTTCTCAGCATCTAATGAGATGATCATATGTTTTTTCTTTGAGTTTGATTATATAGTGGATTATGTTGATGGATTTCTATATATTGAACCATCCCCGCATCCCTGGGGTGAAGACTACTTGATCATTATGGATAATAATTTTGATGTGTTCTTGGATTCAGTTTGCAAGAATTTTATTGAGTATTTTTGCATTGATATTCAGAAGGGAAATTGGTGTGAAGTTCTCATTTTTTGTTGGGTCTTTGTGTGGTTTCGGTATAAGCATGCTTGTGGCTTCATAGAAGGAATATGGTAGTATTCCTTCTGTTTCTATTTTGTGGAATAGTTTGGACAGTATTGGTATGAGGTCTTCTATGAAGGTCTGATAGAATTCTGCACTAACCCATCTGGCCCTGGGCCTTTTTTTTGGTTGGGAGACTTTTAATGACTGCTTCTATTTCTTTAGGAGTTATGGGACTGTTTAGATGGTTTATCTGATCCTGATTTAACTTTGGTACCTTGTGTCTGTCTAGAAAAATTTCCATTTCATCCAGATTTTCCAGTTTTGTTGAATATAGGCTTTTGTAATAGGATATGATGACTTTTTGAATTTCCCCAGTTTCTGTTGATATATCTCCCTTTCCATTCCTGATTTTGTTAATTTGGATAGTCCCTCTATGCCCTCTGGTTAGTCTAAGTGTTTACCTATCTGGTTGATTTTTTTTCTAAGAACCATCTCCTGGTTCTGTTGATTGTTCGTATACTTCTTTTTGTTTCTACTTGGTTGATTTCAGCACTGAGTTTGATTATTTCCTAACTTCTACTCCTCTTGGGTGAATTTGATTCATTTTGTTCTAGAGCTTTCGGGTGTGCTGTCAAGCTGCTGATGTATGCTCTGACCAGTGACTTTTTGGAGGCACTCAGAGCTGAGTTTTCATTTTAGCATTGCTTTCATTGTGTGCCATAAGTTTTGGTATGTTGTGCCTTCATTTTCATTAAATTCTAAAAGGCCTTTAATTTTTTCTTTGTTTCTTCCTTGACCAAGTAATCATTGAGTTGAGCAGTATTCAACTTCATGTGTATGTGGCCTTCTGTTGTGTTGTTATTGAAGAGCAGCCATAGTCCAGGATATGATCTGATAGGATGCATGGGATTATTCCAATCTTCTTCTATCTATTGATGCCTGTTTGGTGACCAATTATGCCGTGCCCAACCTCGACCAGCAAAGAAGACATGACCACAGGAGATCTTCTTCAAGCAGTTTCACTCAGGAACCTTGATACAATCTTCTAACCTCTATCTCTTCTGACTCTCTCTCCTTCTGACTCTCTCTCTCTCTTCTGACTCTCTCTCTTCGGACTCTCTCTCTTCTGACCTCTCTCTTCTGACTCTCTTCTGACTCTCTCTCCTCTGACTCTCTCTCTTCTGACTCTCTCCCTTTCTCTCTTCTGATTCTCTCTCTCTCTCTGACTCACTCTCTCTCTCTCTCTCTCTCTCTCTCTCTCTCTCTTTTCCGGGGAACGCCCTGCACCACACTTAAATATCTAGCACTGGCCAGTCCTAGCAAGCCACGTGGGTCATGTAGATAGGCTGTCACTATGCAGAAGCTATCGGGCTAGGCAGACATAGCCAAATAAGGACTTGTTTACTGCAAGGAGCGCTCACTGTTGAGAGGGTGGAAAGCGGAAACCAGCGCCATCTTTGAGGCGCAGCACGTTGCAGCTCTCTACAGTTCCCCCTTTTTGTTTAATTAATCAAGCAGGCAAAGGCACCGCTGAGCGTGGTGACCCCCCCTGTCTTAGGATCATCCCTTCATTAAACCCGTCGTAGGACACCTCGTCGCCTACAACGTTCCATGCCTTAGGTAGAAGGGAAGTTGCCCGTCGCTGGGCAAGGTCACTCACATATACTCAGGGGCGAGGTGCAACTAGGTCTTCTGAATGACCGTAAGCCAGGCTTGAGGGGACTGTCCTGCTTCAATGGCTATAAATGTCTGTACCATCAAAGCCTCGTGCTGCCTCTGAACAAACCTCATTCTACAGAGACACCACAGGCTCACTAGGGAGACCAGCAGCAAGAATTCAGCTAGGGCTCCCATACCCACCCACTCTCTAAGATGATTCATAGCAGCAGCAATCCAAGATGACAATCCTGTAGCCAGTCTAGCATCTGCACATGTGGAGTTCACGGTCACGATGGCTACACGTAGCTGATCCATTAAGAAATCGAATTCTCCAGTCCAATTACCTAAAAAACAACTTGACAACTGTTTAGACAAATTAGAGGAGTGGGCTTAAAGGTCATGACGTATCGGCATGGGTCTTGGGAACACTGAAAATTGGCAGTATTCAATTAGAAAAGCTCTCCAATCTAGATACTGCCCTGGTTTGAGGCACGCTCACACCAGGGTGGTCCAATCACTAGAAGTCATGCAAAATCTGTGCAGAGCCTCTATCTGAGCAATAGTAAAGGAGGCAGTGATACCATATGTCCTGACTGATTCTGCCAGGGACTTGATCACCTTAAAGTCTAAAGGCTCATGATACCTTTGTTGATTAGCATCCACATAACAGGATAGGCCAGATGTAGTTCTGTGCAGACTGCCTTCCACACTTCTGGGCAGAATGTACTACCTGAAACTCTACTTCCTTCCTCTACAACATTGCAGGGAGGAGGAGCCGAGGGGAACTGCCCAGGAGGTTCCTCCACCATTTTAGGCTTTTGCCTATTCTTCTTCTGTCTATTCCTTAGAGACTGTTTCCGCATTTCATCTATCAACTCTTGTAACTCTTCTTCTGAATCTGTTTCGTCTGTTTCCTCCTCTGTATTTGTCTTTTCTGAGTCTGTCTCCTTTGCGCTTCCCTGCTTTTCTGACCTCTCCTCTTGAAGCATTTCTAGGGCAGCTTGCCCCTTCTCCCTATTCTTTTTTTTTTCCAGAGCTGGGGACCAAACCCAGGGCCTTGCGCTTTCAAGGCAAGTGCTCTACCGCTGAGCTAAATCCCCAACCCCAGCTTGCCCCTTCTCTATAGCTGCCTGACAACATTTCTGATCCTCAAGGCAGCTACACACTAAGCACCATACTGGACGGACCTCAGGTCTTAGAGTCCCCTGTTCCCCGGCAAAATCAAGGTCTTTCCCTAACTTGTCCCAGCTCGCCACTATGAGATTACCAGAGGCTGCGAACCAGGGTGCAATGGCATCGCATTCGCTCAAAAATCTCTCTATGATGCTTCTTTTTATTTTTAGTTTCTTTCGCTCAAACAGCTCTTGAAGAGCCAGAAAAATTGGACGAGACTGTGAGGTCCCCATGACAAAAACTTTCTATGCTGCTACGGCTAAATTCACTGCGTGTCTTGCTACTTTCCGTTCGCTGCTACCTCGAACTTTACTTTCGGTTCCCTGCTACTGCGAACTTACTTTCGGTTCGCTGTTACCTCAAACTTTGCTTTCGGTTCGCTGCTCCTGAATAAATTTTTCAGGTGGTCTACCTCTATCAAATCTGATCAGTATGACTCTGTGAGGTTTCCAGAGCCTAATCACACCTTTTAAAAGCACAAAGACAAAATCTTTCTCCCAAAATACTGTGTTCCTTAGTCTGAAACTGGAAAAGCTTGTATCTTGTACCCTCTCCCAGAGTAATAATATAACCATAAAACTCAAAGTCACTCCCATCATAATATCCGCTTGTTCCTGGAGCAAATAAAAAACTTTCCAGATTTCCGGGTGTAAGCTACGTCCCTCTTAACTTGTCCCAAAACCAGGAACCTTATAGTCTCAATCCGAGAGTTTTGCGACTTGTCCCAAAACCGGGAACCTTATTGTCTCAATCCTGGAACTTAACCCTCGTCCCAAAACCTGGGAACCTTATTGTCTCAATCTGAGAACTTAACCCTCGTCCCAAAACCTGGGAACTTTATTGTCTCCTTTCGGTTCGCTGCTACCGCGAACTTTACTTTCGGTTTGCCATTACCGCGAACTTTACTTGCTCACTACCCTGAGACTTTATACCTGCTTATTTCCTGTGGTCCTTATTGTCCCACCTTACCCTGGGAACTTTCCAGCGCTGCCCTGACTGCAAGAAGTTCTGATCTCGGAGAGAGTTGAGTCCCTTTACGGTGGATTCGAGGATTCTCCGTACAGGCTACCACTTGCCGCGCTCAACCTCGACCAGCAAGGAAGACATGACCACAGGAGATCTTCTTCAAGCAGTTTTACTCAGGAACCTTGATACAATCTTCTAACCTCTATCTCTTTTGACTCTCTCCTTCTGACTCTCTCCTTCTGACTCTCTCTCTTCTGACTCTCTCTTTTCTGACTCTCTCTCTTCTGACTCTCCTCTGACTCTCTCTCTTCTGACTCTATCTCTTTCTCTTCTGACTCTCTCTCTTCCTGACTCTCTCTCTTCTCTCTCTCTCTCTCTCTCTCTCTCTCTCTCTCTCTCTCTCTCTCTCTCTCTCTCTCTCTCTCTCTTCGGGGAACACCCTGCACCACACTTAAATAGCTAGCACTGGCCAGTCCTAGCAAGCCACGTGGGTCATGTAGATAGGCTGTCACTATGCGGAAGCTATCGGGCCAGGCAGACATAGCCAAATAAGGACTTGTTTACTGCAAGGAGCGCTCACTGTTGGGAGGGTGGAAGGCGGAAACCAGCGCCATCTTTGAGGGGCAGCACGTCGCAGCTCTCTACACAATTATATGACCAATTTTGGAGAAGGTACCATGTCATGTAAAGAAGAAGGTGTATTCTTTTGTTTTAGGATGAAATGTTCTATAGATAACTGTTAAATCCATTTGGTTCATAACTTCTGTTAGGTTCTCTGTGTCTCTGTTTAGTTTCTGTTTCCATGATCTGTCCATTGATGAGAGTGGCATGTTGAAGTCTCCCAGTTTTATTGTGTGTGGTACAATGTATGCTTTGAGCTTTAGTAAATGTTCTTTCATGAATGTGGGTGCCCTTGCTTTTGGAGCATAGATATTCTGAATAGAGAGTTCATCTTGGTGGATTATTATTTTGGTGAATATGAAGTGCCCTTCCTTATTCTTTTTGATAAATTCTGGTTGAAAGTAAAGTTTATTGGATATTAGAATGGCTACCCCAGCTTGTTTCTTGGAACCCTCATGTGGAAAAATGTTTTCCAGCCTTTTACTCTGAGGTAGTGTCTGTCTTTGTCACTGAGGTGCATTTCCTGTAAGCAACAAAATGCTGGGTCCTGTTTACATATCCCGTCTGTTAGTCTATGTCTTTTTATTAAGGAATTGAGCCCATTGATGTTAAGAGATATTAAGTAGTAGTGATTGTTGTTTACTATTAGTTTTGTTGTTAGAGGTGGAATTATGTTTCTATGGCTATCTTCTTTTGGGCTTGTTGCAAGACAATGACTGTCTTGCTTTTCCTAGGGTGTAGTTTCCCTCATTGTGTTGTAGTCTTCCATCTATTATCCTTTGTAGGGCTGGATTTGTGGAAAGATATTGCATAAATTTGGTTTTGTCATGGAATATTTTGGTTTAGCCATATATGTTAATTGAGAGTTTTGCTGGATATAGTAGCCTGGGCTGGCATTTGTGTTCTCTTAGGGTCTGAATAATATTTGTCTAGGATCTTGTGGCTTCCATGGTCCCTGATGAAATGTGTGGTGTAATTCTGAGAGATCTGCCTTTATATGTTACTTGACCTTTTTCCCTTACTGCTTTTAATGTTCTTTTTTTGTTTTGTGCATTTTGTGTTTTGGCTATTATGTGGTGGGAGGAATTTTTGTGGTCTAGTCTATCTGGAGTTCTGTAGGCTTCTTGTATCTTCATGGGCGTCTCTTTATTTTCTTAGTTTAAGGAAGTTTCCGTCTATAATTAGTTGAAGATACTTAAGTTGGGAATCTTCACTCTCTTCTATACCTATTATCCGTAAGGTTGGTCTTCTCACTGTGTCCCTGATGTCCTGGATGGTTTGGGTTAGGACCTTTTTTCACTTTGCATGTTCTTTGATTGTTGTGTCTATGTTTTCTATGGTATCGTCTGTTCCTGAGATTTTCTTTTCTATCTCTCGTATTCTATTGGTGATGCTTGCATCTTTGATTCTTGATCTCTCCCCTAGGTTTTCTGTCTCCAGGGCTGTGATTTCTTTATTGTTTCTATTTCCATTTTTATATCCTGTATGTTTTTGTTCAATTCCTTTACCTGTTTGGTTGTGTTCTTTAAGGGAGTTATTCATGTCCTTCTTAAAGTCCTCTACCATCATCGTGAGATATTTTTAACTTCATATCTTGCTTTTCAGATGTGATGGGAGTATTCAGGACTTGCTGTAGTGAGATAACTGGATTCTGATGGTGAGAAGTAGCCTTGGTTTCTGTTGCTTTTGTTTTGTGCTTGCATCTCACTATCTGGTTTTCTCTAGTCCTGCCCTAGGTGTCCCTGACTGGAGCCTGTCCCTACTGTGGTTTTGGTTGTGTCAGAACTCCTCAGAGTTCAGGTGTCTTTCTGATCCTGGGATCCTGGAATCCTGACTGTGTCAGAGATTCTGGGAGTCAAGCTGCCTCTGAGATACTGAAGTCCTCGTGAGACCAAGCTCCTGAGGTCCTGTTTTGTCCGAGCTTCTGTGATTCAAGCTTTTTCTGGGTCTTACAGAAGTGGGTGAGTGGAGTCCAGAGCCCTGAGATTGCTGAGAGCACAGATAAAACCTGGGAGGAACCTGTGCCTCTGGGTGGATGAGGTTTGTGTTTCCATGGTTTCTGTGTAGGTCCCAGTTATGCTGGGTGGTGGGGAACAAGTTGTTTCCTCAACTGTGACCTTGACTGTGTCAGAGCTCCAGTGCTCCTGCATGTGTCAACTCTTGGGAGTTGAGCTTCCTCTGTGATCCTGTGTTCCTCTGATCCTGGGTATGTTAGAACACCTGGGTGATGGGATTCCTCTGAGTGTTGTGGGACTGAGTGTGGGACTAGTGCCCAAGGTTTGTTCAGGGCACAAGTTCAGACTGGAAGGAACCACTGTGGCTGGCTGGGTAGGGGTTCTTACATCCCTGGATCCCGGGAGACCCAGTCACTCTGAGTGTTGGGACAGATGTTGTGTCCTCCTGATGTGTGATCCTAGGCAAGTTAGCTTCCTCTGGGTGTGGTCTATATCCTTTATTGTATACTAAAAGCAAATATATGAAGAAAATGCAAAAGTAGTAGTGTAAATGAGATCTGATGAAGCAGTGGGAGACGAAAAATGGATTGTTTCATTCAGGGCTTGCAGGAGGGATGCAGAATTGAAAGACCATTATGGGAGGAGAGAGGGGAGATTGAACTCTGCTAGAAAATGGATGCAGATAGGACCTTGGGTCTCGACAGATCCAGAAGCACCATAAACTACGAATGTAGGTTTCCAAATTATTCACATAGAATTCTTCTACCAGGAAACAATCTACAACTGACAGACATTGTCTACCCCAGGTTGGCACTGGTGCAGCATCATATGACCTGAATGTCAGCAAGGTGATGGCCTGGGCAGGATGATTCCAGGTCTCCAGGGAGGGCACTGAGGGGACTGACTGGGATGTCTCTGGTCTCTCTGCAGGTTTTCCTGTGTTACTGAGCAGGCCTCTGTGACATGACATGGCCTTCAGTAACCACCTATGGTCACAGACTGCACGTTCTATTCTGGCTCTGGCTCTAGTCACAGAAGAAGGCAGACTGTGGACAGTTACCGACCTATTGAACAGGCTGTAATAAGTACTGATATGGGCTCAGCCTACATCAAGGTGAGTAAGGACTCCTGGGATAGGTATTCTCTATGTCTGTCCTGGGAATGCAGGGAGAGCTTTTCCTACATTTGTAGCAAGGATGAAATGTTTGTGGTTGCTGTCTCTGTACATCCTGTGTACAGTGCCACAAACATCAAGGTGGGAAAATGAAGGGAACACATTGAGACCTAGACCTGGGTGGGGTCTTTATGGGGTTGGCTTATCCTGAAACACTGCATAGTGTTTTAGTTAAGGCTAACTGCACACTGATGAGACTGTGTGTAGATGACACCACAAAGTGACTGTGCCTTCCCATGTGCCCTGTCTCTCCATAAACTGTACTGAGGCCAAAGCAATGCTGACCTTTCCCTGCTCCATCACTGTAAGAAAGAAACCACTGTGGTGAAAGGCAGGAGTGTTTACCAGAAAGCACCTCCTTTCTGGGAAGGAGCCAAGAGCTCCAGAAAGAAACACCTTCCTTTGCAGGGATAAAACCAAGTTTATGACCAGGAGGCATGGGGGATACAATAGCTGGGCAGATGGGACAACATCTAGAAATCCTGCTGTGAAGGCAAGGATGGCCCATGCCACCTGCTCTTTGCCCTGTCATGGTGAGGTCTACGTGGTGTCAGAGGCTTGCTGGGCAGCAACTGAAGTCCTTAAGCAGTCATTTGCCCTGTGCTTGACTGGATGGTTCTTCTTGGGACGCAGAAAGCAGTCATGACCGGTTCCTTTCTTTGTACTTTGATGAGGGTCAAAGGCTTTATGGGTAATGCCTGGCAGCTGTTTGCCTTCAATTTCTCTGTGTCCGAAGGAATGGTTGTGCCCCTCGAGGCTGCTATGTGGCCAGCAGCCCATTCCAACATTTGCTGTGATTTTATCTGGGTCATAGGCTCTCTGGTCAGCAAGATCTGACTCCTGCTTGTCTCCAATTCCCCTGTACTCGGAAGGAAGGTCATTCCCCTCGGGCATGGGGAGCTGGTCAAAACCGATCGCTGTCCCTCCTTGGTTCAGATCTTGATCACAGGCTCTCTGGGCGTCAATCCCTGACTGTAGTTGGTCTTCAATCCCCATATATGTGAAGGGATAATTATTGACCTCAGGGCTGACATGGCCACAGCTCAGTCTGTTTACTGCTCTGCTGTGGATTGTATCATGCATACCCACAGGAGTGTGGGATGGGTCATCCAGCTGGGATGTCAGGGATTCCACTTTACACCCTAGTACCTTTGATCGGTACTCTTCAGTGTTTTCTAGGATCTGGGCCAGAGCATTCACAAGTGATTGTATTTGAGTTACTGTATTGTAGAGGACCTTGTTTTTTGTTACAGCTTCCTGTATTTGCTCAGTACCTGATGTTTGGAGAACATTCTCTAAGGAATCCCCTTGCCCTAAGTATTTTTTGCTGACCTTTCCATATTTTGAAGCAGTCTTTGAGATTTTATTCCAAGAACTCTTCGAAGTAACCTCCCCTTTCCCTGGTATCCAAGTCTTGGTTGTGTCCTTGATCTGGGTGGAGCTTGGGATGGAAGGACTTACTCTCCCGAGCCTTTCTCCCTGGCTTATGGCCCTAGGTCTTATAGTAATCTGCTTCTCTTCATGGGGATGGGACCCCTTGAAATCTTTCACTTCGAGTTTTTCCTCTGGGACATATATCTCTCCAGTTTCTACCCTGTCATGTCTCCTCATGGAAACATCATCTAAACCCAGGGTATTTACAGGGTTTTGGCATGTATTCTGAAAGCTATGCATCCAGTGTTTTGAAGGCAAGCTGACCTTGGCAGGGTGTACTGTACTGGGGACATCTGGATCGTGTCTCACAGGCCAGGGCTGTGCCTGCTCCTTTGATTTCAGGTCTATCTTACTGTGTGATTGTGGTTTTTGGACCGAGTCCTCTGAGGGCTGTAGGGTAGGTGTTTGCAGATGACCAGGATGTTTGTTGGGCTGTAAAGATGCAATGTCCCTGGCACTGATACCGATAGCTTGGCCATTGGGACTCTCACTGGATCCCAGACTCACTGTCCATGTAGATGGCTCTTCTTTCACCTCCACTCTGTTGCTTGGTTTGGCTGCTGAGGGTGGGCCGGTTTCATCCTGACCAAGCACTATCACACGACAGCAGGGTTGAGATGAGTCCACATACTGAAACCCCTTCCATGGTAGATACTTGTCAATTTTTGTGCTTGTATTTTGTTGGAGACTGCCTGTTTCACTTCCTTGGATGGTCCGGTTCTGCTGGGGTTGAGCCTGGAGGCAGAAATCAGGTTGCTGACTACTCAGGTGTCTCTTCAGTGGATCTGGATGAGCTTTTGAGGGCCCATGGCTGGCATCAGGTTGAGGGGCTCTTTGGTTCTCCTGCACCTCTGCAGCTGAGTGCATACACAGAGCACTCTCTAGCCTGGCAGCTGACGCACTTTCTACCCTTGTCCCTCCTGGGTCTTGGTGATGCAAATTTTCCAGGATCATGGCAGCCTTGGAGTAGTACTCCTCCTTGGAATCAAAGATGGGGGAGGAGGGAAACACAACCTGGGGAATGTTTGAGGCTAGACTCCCAGGTGGGGTGAGATCCCTTGCCTCAAGGATCTGCAGATATGGTTTCCTTCTACGTTTGACTGGAAGTTCTGTGATATCTAATGCCAGCTTCCTTTCAGTGTTTGAGTCATGCAGAGAATCATCATCAGTAGAGTTCATGTCAGACAGCTCGTCTGACCTTAGTGTGGGAATCCTAGGATTTAGCCACTTTCTATGGGTGCTGCCTGAAGCGCAAGGCAGGTACTTGCTCCCCAGACCAATGCCCTTCTTGATGGTGGTATGTTTTTCACTCTTTTCTATGATCTCCCTTAAGGGGACCTCCATGGGCTTTGTCCCCGTCATTTTGATCCACGTGTACCTTTTGTGGTCAAGGATGGAGGACTGGACAGATTGGCAGAGTAGAGGCCTGCTCTTGCAATAATAACTGTATGTTGGAAAATTTCCCTGAAGCTGGGCCAGCCTCCAGGATGGGAGGAATGTGATGGGGGTTCCTTGTTCTTGTTCAATATTACTTTCCTTTCCTTCATTCTGTGGCCCCTCATTCTTGTGGGCCATCTGCCCATGCTCCCAAGGGATGGAGCCTGACCTGACAGCCTCACTGTGTAGGGTCAAGTTTTGAGTGGGTTTCATCAAGGCTGCCTGATGTTTTTGGATATCATCACCTTCGGTGGGGTTCCAATACTGTCCATGTTGCCAGGCATTGTTTTCCGTTGATAGGGATACCTGTATACCTTTATCACTGGTAGGACGTGCTTTTCCAAAGGCCTGCCTCTTGAAACAAGGAGGTGTTTTGATTGGTGTAGAGCTTGGAAAGATTTGCATTAGTTGGGCCTTTGTCATAGCTAACAAGCTTGGTGTCACAAGTTGTGCAGGCAATGGCTGTTCTTGGGAACACTCTGGAGGTCCTTGAGCCTGGGAAGGAGCTTGGCCACTGCGATAGGCATCACGAAACCTCACGGTTTTTTGTTCTGCTAAGGAAGGGCTTCTGACGGCGTGGGCAGTAGCCACAACTGACTCAGAGAACAGAGTGGATATGCCCCAGAAAATGTGACTAAATTCCTTGTGTATAAGATACTCCAAGAACTTGAGATAAGACAACACCCGAAAGAGAGGAAGGTGATCCATTTTCTGAAGAGGGTTCCACCAGGGTTGTGGTGTGGAGTCCTGGAGAAGTTGCTCGCTAGAAGTGCAAAAGAAAGGACGCAAAAGCATCAGCCCCCATCAGAAGAACAAGAGGTCCACAACTCTGTATAAATAGGGCATCTATAGCCATATAGGGCCTCATCGCCTCCATAAGCCCTATCTCCTAGTGTGATATCCAAGAGGCCTGTCTTCCCATCCCAACCTGCATAACATCTTCAGTATGAAGATGCCCAAAGCTTCCTCTCACATTTTGGCATGAAAAATTCCACAGGACAAATATTTCTTACATGTTCATAGGTTGTGATGGAGTCTTGGTCTCTTCCACATTCTTTTCATCTTCTCTGCAACCTGGAGATGATCATGTAAAAAATATGAGGAATGAGAACACTCAGAACTGAGGCGTCTCTCTCTACTCCCCATGCCAAGAATGGAATGCTCAACTCCCATAGTGCAAGGACAGAACACTGAGTGTGTGCAAGGGGAATGGAGGGAGTTTATCTGCCCATGTACAATTTCCTTCTCCCCCTCCATTCCTGTCATTCCTCTTAGAATAAGGCAAGGGCCACAGCTTCAGTTATGTGAAAGGGACTTACAGCTCGGAGAACTGAAGCTCTCTGCTTTCAGGTGGAAGTGGGATTCCCCTATAAGAGGCACAGAATCACTCCAGTGCCTTGAACAATATTCCCATGTGCAGCACCCATCCCAGGCCAACCACAGCTTCTTTCTCTCACAAAACCTGGGTATTTTCTGAATCTATGTTCCTTCCCTGCAGCCACTCTTCCGTGCTGCATATCATGACTTTGGGAGCATGTCTCTCATCATGACCCTGGTCACTCAGGGGCAGGTAGATTTAATATCTCAACCCTGAGAAACAGTAGCCTACCTTTTAGAGTAGCAGTTTTCTTCTTGGTCTTTCTCTGCCTCCTCTTCACATCCTGCCATTTATAAACAACACAAATTAGCTGGGGTCCCTTCTTCCTCACTCCCATTAACAAGCTGCCTTCTCTCTTCAGTCCTTTAGTACATGAAAATTTAATTTCCCAGGGAGATCTCTCTCATCCCTCCTTGCCTCTTCAACACTGTACATAAATCCATCTCCTTATTGCCTTGTTGGAAAGGCAGGAAAAGGGGCTTCCTATGCTACAGTTACCAGGGATGTCCTCAGTCAGGGTTCCTCAGACTATGCAGTTCGCTCTGGTCTGTCAGGTGATATCTGCTTCCTCAGAGGAGAAGAGACTCAAGCCCTGATCTGTGGCCATGGTCTTATCACCTGCTTCACATCAGCTCAACACAATTTAAACCAAGCACCTGAGCAGAGGACAGATTGCCTTGTGCTGAGCTTGTCCTGCATCCTCACCAACTCAGAAATGCAGTCTGTCCAAGTAGCCAGAGTCGTACTTAGTGCCCTGTCTGCATCCTCTTACCAATGGTGTGAGAGCTTCAGGCAGACACCTCAGGGCCACACTCTCCTATGCCCTTCCTGCTAACCCATTCAGACTCTTTCTGGAGATTTCCCCTCTCCTGTCTGTAGCTAGATTTTAGCTAATTTGTTGGTTCTTCTTACTTCCATCCTTCTCCACCCTTTTTCTCCCACCCATTCTATCCCCTAAGACCAGATATGGAAGAAGAAGGTAGAGGGTTAAGGGGGAGACTATTTTTAGACTGTTTTCGTTGATTACAGGGGATGATGTCCTGGGTGAAAGTTTGACCTTTACTGTCAGGATATTCAGGAAAACTTCTTCTTCTTTCTTCTGTTCACACAACTAGTTACCAAACCACAAAAACCAGCATGGAATAGCAACCCCCAACAAACGACAACCCCTATGCCCCTCAATGACTTAGATTTTATGTATCCTCTGAAAAATCCCCTAAATTCCAAATTCACAAGAACAGTGAAACTATCTGCTGTTGACAAATTCATGCTCCTCCTTGATCATGTGACAATACAGTTACTGTGGACAATCTGAAGCAGCCCCTTATCACCCACCTGAGTTTAAAAAATAAATTTTCATATTTATGGTTTTTTTAATACCAGAATTGTCAGTGCACCTGTATCTCTATGAAAAGTTGGAGCAGCAGTGGTGAACAACAGACAGCTTCTCTATTCCATGTGAACCAAGGCTCTCCTCACCTCTGTGATGTCCATTTCACTTTCACATGTTGACACAGGGAGGTTCTTCAGGAAGGGGGTCAGTAGGAAATAGAGCCCAGCTCCACACAGAATGGCAATGCTCATGTCCATTGCTAAATCTATGGTGCAGGGGCTCACCCATGAGTAAATAATGCTATTCATCAGATTGAGAAATCTCTCCATGTTCTGAACCACAGTGCAGGTCACAGGCCACTGACCTGTGCTGTATAGCATGTGACTTTTCAAGGGCTCTCAGGCCACATCACACAACTGTGGTCTCTTCATCACAAAGGGCTCCTGCCAGGGGAGAGGGTGCCACTGCCCCTCCCCAGCCTCCATGGCAGGGTTACCTGCTGTGTCTTTTCCCTTTCCCTTCTTCCTAATCCTGTTGCTGTATCAGGCACAAATAGACCTCTGTCCATATTTTGTTCCTCTTTTCTGAGCACCAGTATTTCTCGGTGTAGGCATATATTTTGCTCAACCTACTTTTATAATATTTCACCCTCCCTTCTCACCCTCTACCTACCAGTGAAAGAGGAATGTTATTAGGATATGGGTGAAAAAATTGAAAAAGAAAAAAAGTTTTGGAGGAAAGTTAGAAAGTACTTAAGTACTGTGAGGTCTAATTAGGAACTGATTGAGAGTATTTTCCAAAGTACTGGAGAAATCATGAAAAAAAATGGGGAAGTTGCAAATACCGACAAAAATTTGTGGATTGAAATTATCCAACATGGGGGCCCCAATGGAGGAGTTAGAGAAAGGACTGAAGGAGCTGAAGTGGTTTAAAACCCTTAGGAAGAACAACAGTAGCAACCACCCGGACATCCCAAAGCTCCCTGGGATTAAACCACCAACCAAAGAGTACATATAGAGGGACCCATGGCTCCTGCCGCATATGTAGCAGAGGATGGTCTTGTTGGACATCAATTGGAGGAGAGGCCTTTGGTCCTGGGAAGGCTCAATGCCTCAGTGTAGGGAAATGCCCGAGTGAGGAGGCAGGAGTGGGGAAGCACCCATATAGAAGCAAGGGCAGGGAGGATGGGATAGGGGGTTTCCTGAAGGTATAACAGGAGTGGGGATAACATTTGAGATGTAAATAAAATATCCAGTTAAAAAATTATCCCTTGGGGATTTAGCTCAGTGGTAGAGCGCTTGCCTAGCAAGCGCAAGGCCCTGGGTTCGGTCCTCAATTCCAAAAAAAAAAAAAAAAAAAAAATTATCCATCACAAAGTTATTGCAAGGAAAGTTCAAAAAAGACAGAGGAAAATAGGGTTTAATTTTAAGATATTTTGAGAGGAAAATCAAGTATGAGAAGCCTCGACTATTTTACGATGGAGTTCACTTTGGAGTTCACTAACTAATGGTGTTAGCACACAGGGAAGCACAGGCATTAAGGAAGAGCCCCTCTCTGAGGTAAAGGCTGTACACACTCCAGACATAGACACTGCTTGAAAGAGACTCACTCATTATTTTAGACCGTGTGCTTCCTGAAGACAGGAATTCCTTCAGTCTTGTTGCCCTCTGAACCCAAAGGTGATCCCTAGTGAAAACTGAACAATCATGGACTGAATACCTAACTGAAGTCACTTGTACTAGGGAGGACACACAGCTGAGAGCAAACCCAAAATCTGACCTTAGGAAATAAATCAGTATTTCAGGACCTGGGAAAGGAAGTGCAATCCTGACTTGTCCTGCTGAGGTAGGAGGTGGGATTGGGGGAGGTGCACCCTAGCTGTCACATCTCTGGAAAGGAAGCACAGAGCAGGCTAATGACTTTCCTTACCCCTGCTGTAATACTATTGCCCACCCTATGGTCTGAATGTGAGTCTTCTCACTAGAGAGCAGGAGTCACATGATTTCAATATGACCATTCAGGAGAGTCCTGGTTGGCTAGCCAGTCTGACTGGCCAAGTTGTGGACATGTGACCAATTAAGTCATAGATGAGGAGTTACAGTTGGTGCAGGGTGGCTGAGACAGTTGGTAACTGGCCTGCTATCATTGAGGTTAAGGTTTCACTCTGGGACTCCAGAGGCAGAGACAGTAATATGAGGCAGTGTGTGACACCATGATTAGAGGACAGCAGCTCTTGTCTACTCCTCAAACACCCAGGTACAGCCTGCTCTTCCTAGTCTTGCTAATGAGTTGGGTCCCTCACCCTGACTTCTCTGCTTGTCAGATCCACTTTGGTTGGGTTGTAGGCACTGACCCTCTCTTCCCACCGCCTGGCTAACGGAGGTGTTAAGGCTGCAGGAGTCTATGACTCTCCTAGGACTCTGTGCAGCCCTCACTGTACAGTCAGTGGTGACTGAGACACCCAGGCCCTGCCCAGGACATGTCCTGTGGGCCACCCCAGGGAAGCAGAGCCCTGCCCTCTTTGATGTCCCAGGATCCTGCAAATGTGCACATTCTGCTTAGGGGAGAATACACCACATTTGTCTTTAGTAACTTCTCTTATCTCGTGTAACATTATCCTTCGTTCCACCTGTTTCTTAAGGCTAGGCGCTTTCTTTGTCTCATATAGACTTCACGTGCTTTTATTTGTGGATCTGTGTATTTCAAACTCACCTCATATTCGTGAGTGAACTGATCTTGATCATGAACATGAATTTTTAAATGTCGTTGAAATGGTGTGAAGTATCAAGTACTCTTGTTAAGGTTTGTTACATCTTTTACATGAAAATATTGACGTAGTATCTGGTTTATTGTAGTTTTAATTTTATGAGTGTGTTTGCACACATGTTAAAGTCAGAAGACAAATTGTGGGCCCGGCTCTCTCCTTCCACCATATGGGCTTGAAAAATTAAAACTTGGGTCATCAGGTCTGGTGGTAAACAGCACTGGTTTTGGGTACAGGGTAACATTGGCTTTCTGGAACACATTGGAAAGTGTCCCTTCCCTTTTGTATTATGGAATTATTTTAGGAAGTGGTGTTCTTTAAAAGTCTAGCTGAGTTCATTTATGATTACGTCTGGCTGATTTTTCGTTTGTTAATCTTTTACCTTCATTGCTTGTTTTTGGCCTACTCAAGCATTTTATATGCATTTGGAAAATTTCCCATCTCTCCCTGGAGACTGATTGTCTTTTAGGTTTCCTGTCTCTGTTCCATAGGTTCTTAGGTCTCTTCTAATGGCTGCTCTTTTCTTTTTACATTTGTTTATTGTATGTAATTAGTGCACTGTTGCTGTCTTCAGACACACCAGCAGAGGGCATTGGATCCCATCACAGATGGTTGTGAGCCACCATATGATCGCTGGGAATTGAACTCAGGACTTCTGGAAGAGCAGTCAGTGCTCTTAACTGCTGAGCCATCTCTCCAGCCCTGTGCTAATGGTCCTTAGTGCCTTGCTATATCTGCTACTGTATTTCATTCATTCTTTTCCTCTCGTTTTACTCTGTATCTTCTTTTGTTAGATTTGGGAATGCTGCCTCAGTTTCCTCTCCTTTCCAAGGACCATGCTTCTATTTTTTCATTGTTCTTTATGGTCTGTTTGGCTAGGTTCAGCTCTCACCTTCAGTGTGTTTTGTCAGCTACTGCTTTGGGGTTTGTTTGTTATTTTTCTGTGACCCTGACGCACACTGTGGGGCCATCTCACCTCTCTCTTTCCTGTGTGGGAACTCAGAGCTGTACAGCTACTTTCCATCCTGTTTCTCTTGGTGCAGTATCATGGATCTCATCTCTCTGTTTTGTCAGCTTGTCTTAGGATGGAAATTGTCAAGCAATGTGCAGGGAATTGAAGAGGGTGGGCAATGATGCAGCTGGACCTGGAGGTCAGACCCTCTGGGTCACCTCAGGACAGCTTGGCAAAGGCAGCTCCACATGGCTGTGCCACCTCCACAAAGAGGTGTAGGCTGTGGTCAGGGTCCTGGAAAGGGGTGAGAAAAATCACTCTGACCACAGCACTGAAACTGACATCATTAAGCTTCTGGATCATCCAAACATCATGGAGCTGTTCCACATCAACCTGAAAACACATCTTTGTGGCAGGAATGTGCTGCTGAGGGAGATCTGGTGAGCCAGACTGAGAAGGGCGGCTGTCTACAGAAGGGACACACTCATCACATCTTCACCCAGATGATGTGTTCAGCTCACTAACCCATGAGAACAGAATTGCACACAGATACATCAAACTGTATGTCTTTGGCCTGGCCATCAAACTCACCACAGGACAGAAGTTCAAGTGTGGTGTGGTACAGTGTGGGGTGTGGTGATGCCAGATTCCCAACACATTATGTGTGGAGATAGGGGCTCTCCAGCTGGATCTGATCATAGCATTATATTGTCAGGTAATGTGGGATGGGGTGGGCAACAGGATCTGATCACCTAGAAACTTACAAATGTGCTGTGCATGCACCCACACCCCATTAACACCTTATTTACATTGTTACTTTGAGGGCATGTAGGACACTCACCTTATAGATTTCTAGATATCACTCCTGGCTAGGCAGCATCTTGTATGCTGCTGCATATGCAATGCCAGGTACCAGATACTCCTTGATATCTCCGACTACATTGCCATTTGAGATACTGGGAAAGGCATCAGGTCTGCTGGACATTCCACCTCCTGTCATTGACCCTCATATCCTGCTAGATTCAGATCTGGCTGGACACCTCCACCCTGGCATACACCTCAGGGGTATTGCACTGTGAGACAGCACTTGTGCAGCGAGGTTGTAGGCATTGCTGTACCACAGCCCCGTGCCTCAAATGCATTCCTAAGTATTGGGCAATGCATGGCTTCCCAGCAAACACCACATTGACTGGTAGGTATTTGGCCATGCTGAACAGACCCCCAACATCTACATCACATAAGTTCTGGATCCTAAATGATCCCTGACAAACCTCACAATGACTGACAGTCATCAGGCCATGCTGGATACTCCCCTCCCCTGTATGCACAGCACACTGCTGTGTGCAGGACCTGCTTGTCAGCCTCACACTAACGACGCCCACGTGTACTGCTGGGTGTCAGGACTCTCTTAGACATGAGCCTCATCAGCACCTACTACAACATAAATTATCAGGCATCCAGCATGGCGTGATAAAAGCAGTGTATTTAAGGCTGTGGAAATGAGGGAAGTCAAGTGCAGAATGACCTAGTGCCTAGCAGTTGTCTGTGGTAGTGGAGGTGACGTCCTAGAGGGCTTCAAACCTCAGTGAATGTGGTGTGGGTGGTGGAGAATGTCTAGAAGGTTCTGAAAATGGCAGTGTATGGGAGTCTTTGTCAGGGGACAAGGTGTGGAGTCTGATAACTTAGTTGTGCTTTTCAGATAGCAGCAAGGAAGTATTCACATGGTCTCATAATGTCTATTACCCAGTATCGTAAGTGGTGTAACCCTCTGATGTATTTTTCCGTGCCCTCATACAACAAAGATTGTATGGGGTTCAAGTAGAGTGTGTCCAACCATGCTTGAAAATTCACATTGTATTTAGGGCAGCAACATGGGCAGTGGGGCTGCTCACATACATCAAGCTATCAACCCTTGCAGCATATCCCATGGCACATACAAACCTGTAGAAATGGTGTCCTCCTGGGCCCTACCCCACATAAACTGGTACATTCCAGGACCTGCTAGAGACCACTCTGCAGTCTTAGGTACACTGTTACAAAACAGATGCTACTGGGACCCTAGCCATACTATTGGGCTGTGTATCTAACTGTGCTGGACATATTCCCTCACATCATCCATAAAGATGCTTCTATGTTTCAGACTCTGCTGGTAAACCCAGTATGTTTCACCCCACATACCTAAGTCTCACACCCTATGAGACCCCTCAACTCCCATACTCTGCTAGGAATCGGGACACACAGGACACCCCTCCTCCTCCCACCACTGTGCTGTGCATAGTGTCAGGTCCTACTGTACCTACCCCATACACACAGTGTGGAAGGACAGGCTGTAGTGATGCATGTTACCATTTTTCCAATCATTGCACACACATTTCCACACATGTATATATATTTTTTCACATGTATATTTTTAAGCCCTGCCGGTCATTGTGCTGCTGTTTCCCATAGAAACTCCTTCCTATCCAGCCTTCCCCAGCTGCTCATGTTGTCCCATGTACACTAACATATGAGACCCTATTGGAGTCCCTCTATCTCTGTAGCTAACTGATATCAGCTGCCAGCTGCCAGAGTATCCTGGGCTTCCCACTGTAGAACTCCACCCTCTGTTGTGTAACTGTTGTGTTTCAAGAGTTTTATGTATCTTCCAACAAGTTTTCCATCCTTCTCTACTTCCCTCAAAGCTCCATTCCTAGCAGTGTAATGGGACAGCAACAAATCATGTTATCCAGCATAGTATTATAGGTAGTACTGTGAGTGTGTGTGTGTGTGTGTGTGTGTGTGTGTTGGTATGTGTGCCCTGCTCGTCCTCATATCTACTGGATCATGTTGGATTGGTCAGAAGTATCTTTCAGACGTGACTTTTGGGCAGTGACCGGGTGCAGGATGTCCACATATGTGCTTGTGCCTTCAATACTGTCACCCTGATATCTGTTCTCCAAGCAGAAGCAAACTTGCTGACAGACACAGTGAGCACATGGAAGATGGTGGCACCTGGTGACATGTTTTGGACAGTCTCTCAGGGATGTAAGGTTGCAAGGAATGAATGCAGGCTTGGCTGCATTGCTGACTTCCCTGGAAAGGAAAATGCTTCTGTGACCAGGAGGAAGCCACACTTGCTGGCCTTTGCACAAACCGATCAATCCTTCACAATTACGCCTGTATGCGCAGACTCTGGAGGAGACTTCTGCCACCTCTCTCTGGCCTGTCCCATATGGGTAATGGCATTTCCTGGCCCAGAATCCATTTCTAACATGGGTTAGGGAATGCTGTTGATACAGCTCAGGGCTACTCAGTACTGAGTCAGTGAGGTGTTTTAACCTTTCTAACAGACTCTGTCCTGTGTCTCTCAAATGATGAAGGAGAAGAGGCTCATCTCTGTGGTTGTTGAACCATGGGAGCAGGGAGTTTCCAGACAAGGACTGATAGGTTCAGGAAGGAGCCAGGTTCTAGCTTCCTGGGGATGTGTGTCTGTATACCATCAGACAGCAATGAGACTCTGGGTCTGTGTGCTTATAGGCTTCCTCCAGTGGCTGGAATTTACCTACTAGCTCTACGCTCTGTCAGCTTACAGCAGCACCAGCATGATTTCATGGTCAAACTGGTCAAGCACCCTATCCCAGCTCCTGACTTTGTATTTAAACATGTCCTGGATCCTTGACCACCAGCAGCAGGTGAGTTACCCATGGGAATAGGACTCTGGTTTCATTTGCGCATTTACTAGGCTGAACAGTCACTGTCCTCTCTTTCCCAGTAGATACTGAAACAAACTACCTGAACTGGATGTGAAAGTGTTTCAGCTGAATCTTGAGAGGTGAACATTCTTTGTGCCTGTCATTTGAATGAGACAGCTTGAGGAAGGGCCATCCATATTCCCGCTCCCTAAGGTGAGTATGAGGAGTAAGTCCATCTCTGACTCCTTTTCCCTGAAGGGCTTCACTGCCCTGAAGGCGGCACACCTGTGTATGTCCTGCCTGTGACGTCACTGATGCAGGACAAATGGAGAGAGCAGCATGGCCGATGCCTGCTGTGTGGGCTACAGTGATAGTCTAAGTGCAAGACACGCACCAAGGGCTCTTGTGGCTCAAGTCAAAGACAAACTAGGCAGAGATGGGACAAAGGAGAGAAGAGTTTTATTACCTGGAGGGGGTGAAGAGAACATTGGGAACCATTTTGGAAGGCCACATCCTGCTCCAACAGGTAAAGCATGAGGACTTCACTCTGGGAGCCTGACATATGTGTAGAAGTTTCAGTCGATCCCTGAGCATACTTGGATGTTCCTCAGAGGTATTGTAGTAGGAATCTTTTTTTTCCTTTTCCCTGTATATATAGGGAGGACTGGCTCCCATTTTTTTTTTCTGTATCTTTCAGCTGGGTGAAGCATGGGATAGAAGACCTTACTATCCCATGACATGTTCCCTGGATTTTCCCTTTAGATCTTATAATCCTCTGTCTCACTTCATGGTGATGAAACACATTGAGATCATTCACGTTGATCTTATCCTTGGGGACTCTTAATTCTTTTTTTTTCTTTTTTTTTATTAACTTGAGTATTTCTTATATACATTTCGAGTGTTATTCCCTTTCCCGGTTTCCGGGCAAACATCCCCCTCCCCCTCCCCTTCCTTATGGGTGTTCCCCTCCCAACCCTCCCCCCATTGCCGCCCTCCCCCCATAGACTAGTTCACTGGGGGTTCAGTCTTAGCAGGACCCAGGGCTTCCCCTTCCACTGGTGCTCTTACTAGGATATTCATTGCTACCTATGGGGTCAGAGTCCAGGGTCAGTCCATGTATAGTCTTTAGGTAGTGGCTTAGTCCCTGGAAGCTCTGGTTGCTTGGCATTGTTGTACTTTTGGGGTCTCGAGCCCCTTCAAGCTCTTCCAGTTCTTTCTCTGATTCCTTCAATAGGGGACCTATTCTCAGTTCAGTGGTTTGCTGCTGGCATTCGCCTCTGTATTTGCTGTATTCTGGCTGTGTCTCTCAGGAGCGATCTACATCCGGCTCCTGTCGGTCTGCACTTCTTTGTTTCATCCATCTTGTCTAATTGGGTGGCAGTATATGTATGGGCCACATGTGGAGCAGGCTCTGAATGGGTGTTCCTTCAGTCTCTGTTTTAATCTTTGCCTCTCCCTTCCCTGCCAAGGGTATTCTTTTTCCTCATTTAAAGAAGGAGTGAAGCATTCACATTTTGATCATCCGTCTTGAGTTTCGTTTGTTCTAGGGATCTAGGGGTATTCAAGCATTTGGGCTAATAGCCACTTATCAATGAGTGCATACCATGTATGTCTTTCTGTGATTGGGTTAGCTCACTCAGGATGATATTTTCCAGTTCCAACCATTTGCCTATGAATTTCATAAACTCGTTGTTTTTGATAGCTGAGTAATATTCCATTGTGTAGATGTACCACATTTTCTGCATCCATTCCTCTGTTGAAGGGCATCTGGGTTCTTTCCATTTTCTGGCTATTATAAATAAGGCTGCGATGAACATAGTGGAGCACGTGTCTCTTTTATATGTTGAGGCATCTTTTGGGTATATGCCCAAGAGAGGTATAGCTGGATCCTCAGGCAGTTCAATGTCCAATTTTCTGAGGAACCTCCAGACTGATTTCCAGAATGGTTTTACCAGTCTGCAATCCCACCAACAATGGAGGAGTGTTCCTCTTTCTCCACATCCTCGCCAGCATCTGCTGTCACCTGAGTTTTTGATCTTAGCCAATCGCACTGGTGTGAGGTGAAATCTCAGGGTTGTTTTGATTTGCATTTCCCTTATGACTAAAGATGTTGAACATTTCTTTAGGTGTTTCTCAGCCATTCGGCATTCCTCAGCTGTGAATTCTTTGTTTAGCTCTGAACCCCATTTTTTAATAGGGTTATTTGTTTCCCTGCGGTCTAACTTCTTGAGTTCTTTGTATATTTTGGATATAAGGCCTCTATCTGTTGTAGGATTGGTAAAGATCTTTTCCCAATCTGTTGGTTGCCGTTTTGTCCTAACCACAGTGTCCTTTGCCTTACAGAAGCTTTGCAGTTTTATGAGATCCCATTTGTCGATTCTTGATCTTAGAGCATAAGCCATTGGTGTTTTGTTCAGGAAATTTTTTCCAGTGCCCATGTGTTCCAGATGCTTCCCTAGTTTTTCTTCTATTAGTTTGAGTGTGTCTGGTTTGATGTGGAGGTCCTTGATCCACTTGGACTTAAGCTTTGTACAGGGTGATAAGCATGGATCGATCTGCATTCTTCTACATGTTGACCTCCAGTTGAACCAGCACCATTTGCTGAAAATGCTATCTTTTTTCCATTGGATGGTTTTGGCTCCTTTGTCAAAAATCAAGTGACCATAGGTGTGTGGGTTCATTTCTGGGTCTTCAATTCTATTCCATTGGTCTATCTGTCTGTCTCTGTACCAATACCATGCAGTTTTTATCACTATTGCTCTGTAATACTGCTTGAGTTCAGGGATAGTGATTCCCCCTGAAGTCCTTTTATTGTTGAGGATAGCTTTAGCTATCCTGGGTTTTTTGTTATTCCAGATGAATTTGCAAATTGTTCTGTCTAACTCTTTGAAGAATTGGATTGGTATTTTGATGGGGATTGCATTGAATCTGTAGATTGCTTTTGGTAAAATGGCCATTTTTACTATATTAATCCTGCCAATCCATGAGCATGGGAGATCTTTCCATCTTCTGAGGTCTTCTTCAATTTCTTTCCTCAGTGTCTTGAAGTTCTTATTGTACAGATCTTTTACTTGCTTGGTTAAAGTCACACCGAGGTACTTTATATTATTTGGGTCTATTATGAAGGGTGTCATTTCCCTAATTTCTTTCTCGGCTTGTTTCTCTTTTGTATAGAGGAAGGCAACTGATTTATTTGAGTTAATTTTATACCCAGCCACTTTGCTGAAGTTGTTTATCAGCTTTAGTAGTTCTCTGGTGGAACTTTTGGGATCACTTAAATATACTATCATGTCGTCTGCAAATAGTGATATTTTGACCTCTTCTTTTCCGATCTGTATCCCCTTGATCTCCTTTTGTTGTCTGATTGCTCTGGCTAGAACTTCAAGAACTATATTGAATAAGTAGGGAGAGAGTGGGCAGCCTTGTCTAGTCCCTGATTTTAGTGGGATTGCTTCAAGTTTCTCTCCATTTAGTTTAATGTTAGCAACTGGTTTGCTGTATATGGCTTTTACTATGTTTAGGTATGGGCCTTGAATACCTATTCTTTCCAGGACTTTTATCATGAAGGGGTGTTGAATTTTGTCAAATGCTTTCTCAGCATCTAATGAAATGATCATGTGGTTCTGTTCTTTCAGTTTGTTTATATAATGGATCACGTTGATGGTTTTCCGTATATTAAACCATCCCTGCATGCCTGGGATGAAGCCTACTTGATCATGGTGGATGATTGTTTTGATGTGCTCTTGAATTCGGTTTGCCAGAATTTTATTGAGTATTTTTGCGTCGATATTCATAAGGGAAATTGGTCTGAAGTTCTCTTTCTTTGTTGTGTCTTTGTGTGGTTTAGGTATAAGAGTAATTGTGGCTTCGTAGAAGGAATTCGGTAGGGCTCCATCTGTTTCAATTTTGTGGAATAGTTTGGATAATATTGGTATGAGGTCTTCTATGAAGGTTTGATAGAATTCTGCACTAAATCCGTCTGGACCTGGGCTCTTTTTGGTTGGGAGACCTTTAATGACTGCTTCTATTTCCTTAGGAGTTATGGGGTTGTTTAACTGGTTTATCTGCTCCTGATTTAACTTCGATACCTGGTATCTGTCTAGGAAATTGTCCATTTCCTGAAGATTTTCAAATTTTGTTGAATATAGGTTTTTATAGTAAGATCTGATGATTTTTTGAATTTCCTCCAAATCTGTAGTTATGTCTCCCTTTTCATTTCTGATTTTGTTAATTTGGACACACTCTCTGTGTCCTCTCGTTAGTCTGGCTAAGGGTTTATCTATCTTGTTGATTTTCTCAAAGAACCAACTTTTGGTTCTGTTGATTCTTTCTATGGTCCTTTTTGTTTCTACTTGGTTGATTTCAGCTCTGAGTTTGATTATTTCCTGCCTTCTACTCCTCCTGGGTGTATTTGCTTCTTTTTGTTCTAGAGCTTTTAGGTGTGCTGTCAAGCTGCTGACATATGCTCTTTCCTGTTTCTTTCTGCAGGCACTCAGCGCTATGAGTTTTCCTCTTAGCACAGCTTTCATTGTGTCCCATAAGTTTGAGTATATTGTATCTTCATTTTCATTAAATTCTAAAAAGTTTTTAATTTCTTTCTTTATTTCTTCCTTGACCAGGTTATCATTGAGTAGAGCATTGTTCAATTTCCACGTATATGTGGGCATTCTTCCCTTATTGTTATTGAAGACCAGTTTTAGGCCGTGGTGGTCCGATAGCACGCATGGGATTATTTCTATCTTTCTGTACCTGTTGAGGCCCGTTTTTTGACCAATTATATGGTCAATTTTGGAGAAAGTACCATGAGGAGCTGAGAAGAAGGTATATCCTTTTGCTTTAGGATAGAATGTTCTATAAATATCCGTTAAGTCCATTTGGCTCATGACTTCTCTTAGTCTGTCGACATCACTGTTTAATTTCTGTTTCCATGATCTGTCCATTGATGAGAGTGGGGTGTTGAAATCTCCTACTATTATTGTGTGAGGTGCAATGTGTGTTTTGAGCTTTAGTAAGGTTTCTTTTACGTATGTAGGTGCCCTTGTATTTGGGGCATAGATATTTAGGATTGAGAGTTCATCTTGGTTGATTTTTCCTTTGATGAATATGAAGTGTCCTTCCTTACCTTTTTTGATGACTTTTAATTGAAAATTGATTTTATTTGATATTAGAATGGCTACTCCAGCTTGCTTCTTCTGACCATTTGCTTGGAAAGTTGTTTTCCAGCCTTTCACTCTGAGGTAGTGTCTGTCTTTGTCTCTGAGGTGTGTTTCCTGTAGGCAGCAGAATGCAGGGTCCTCGTTGCGTATCCAGTTTGTTAATCTATGTCTTTTTATTGGGGAGTTGAGGCCATTGATATTGAGAGATATTAAGGAATAGTGATTATTGCTTCCCGTTATATTCATATTTGGATGTGAGGTTATGTTTGTGTGCTTTCATTCTCTTTGTTTTGTTGCCAAGACTATTAGTTTCTTGCTTCTTCTAGGGTATAGCTTGCCTCCTTATGTTGGGCTTTCCCATTTATTATCCTTTGTAGTGCTGGATTTGTAGAAAGATATTGTGTAAATTTGGTTTTGTCATGGAATATCTTGGTTTCTCCATCAATGTTAATTGAGAGTTTTGCTGGATACAGTAACCTGGGCTGGCATTTGTGTTCTCTTAGGGTCTGTATGACATCAGTCCAGGATCTTCTGGCCTTCATAGTTTCTGGCGAGAAGTCTGGTGTGATTCTGATAGGTCTGCCTTTATATGTTACTTGACCTTTTTCCCTTACTGCTTTTAATATTCTTTCTTTATTTTGTGCGTTTGGTGTTTTGACAATTATGTGACGGGAGGTGTTTCTTTTCTGGTCCAATCTATTTGGAGTTCTGTAGGCTTCTTGTATGTCTATGGGTATCTCTTTTTTTAGGTTAGTGAAGTTTTCTTCTATGATTTTTTTGAAGATATTTACTGGTCCTTTGAGCTGGGAGTCTTCACTCTCTTCTATACCTATTATCCTTAGGTTTGATCTTCTCATTGAGTCCTGGATTTCCTGTATGTTTTGGACCAGTAGCTTTTTCCACTTTACATTATCTTTGACAGTTGAGTCAATGATTTCTATGGAATCTTCTGCTCCTGAGATTCTCTCTTCCATCTCTTGTATTCTGTTGGTGAAGCTTGTATCTACAGCTCCTTGTCTCTTCTTTTGGTTTTCTATATCCAGGGTTGTTTCCATGTGTTCTTTCTTGATTGCTTCTATTTCCATTTTTAATTCCTTCAACTGTTTGATTGTGTTTTCCTGGAATTCTTTAAGGGATTTTTGCGATTCCTCTCTGTAGGCTTCTACTTGTTTATTAATGTTTTCCTGTGTTTCCCTAAGTGTGTTCATGTCTTTCTTGAAGTCCTCCAGCATCATGATCAAATATGATTTTGAAACTAGATCTTGCTTTTCTGGTGTGTTTGGATATTCCATGTTTGTTTTGGTGGGAGAATTGGGCTCGGATGATGGCATGTAGTCTTGGTTTCTGTTGCTTGGGTTCCTGCGCTTGCCTCTCGCCATCAGATTATCTCTAGTGTTACTTTGTTCTGCTATTTCTGACAGTGGCTAGACTGTCCTATAAGCCTGTGTGTCAGGAGTGCTGTAGACCTGTTTTCCTCTCTTTCAGTCAGTTATGGGGACAGAGTGTTCTGCTTTCGGGCGTGTAGTTTTTCCTCTCTACAGGTCTTCAGCTGTTCCTGTGGGCCTGTGTCTTGAGTTCACCAGGCAGCTTTCTTGCAGCAGAAAATTTGGTCTTACCTGTGGTCCCGAGGCTCAGGTTCGCTCGTGGGGTGCTGCCCAGGGGCTCTCTGCAGCGGCAGCAACCAGGAAGACCTGTGCCGCCCCTTCCGGGAGCTTCAGTGCACCAGGGTTCCAGATGGTCTTTGGCTTTTTCCTCTGGCGTCCGAGATGTGTGTGCAGGGAGCAGTCTCTTCTGGTTTCCCAGGCTTGTCTGCCTCTCTGAAGGTTTAGCTCTCCCTCCCACGGGATTTGGGTGCAGAGAACTGTTTATCCGGTCTGTTTCCTTCAGGGTCCGGCGGTGTGGTGATGCAGCAGCAAGGCTTTGTGTGGGCCAGTGCCTCCAGGTTTTAAATGGTAGGGTGAATCAGAAAAGCCAGCTGCAAATAGAGAAGATGCTCACCCCAATGTCCTTCCCATATGAACTCTCTGCCGTCGCCGCCGCCGCAGTCCTCGCCGCCGCTACCGCTGCCGCCTGGGAGTCCCGGGACTCTTAATTCTTGAGTATCCTCCCTCCTATGTCTTCTTCTGAAGAATCATCTAAGCCCTGGGAAGTCTGGGGTTTTGGTGTGTATTCTGGAAGCTGGTCAGAGAGTGTTGTGAAGGCAAGATGATCTGGCCTGTGTGTACTGTACCGGGGCCTTCTGGACGATGTCTCACAGGCCAGGCCTGGGGATGCTTATTTGATATTGAGTCAGTCACAGTGTATGTTTGTGTTTTTAGAGCTGACTCCCAAGAGTGTGTGTGGGGTAGGTGTTGGGAGATGTCAAGTCTGGTTGGCCTCTGCAGACTCAAATACTTGGGACCCATGTTGATGGCTGGGCCATTGGGAATCATACTGGATCCCAGTCTAACTCCCCAGTCAGGGAGGCTCTCCTTTCACCTCTTAGGTATTGGTTTGTTTTGACCACTGCAGATCTGACCCTATCTTTAGAGCCTACAGTTTTTTCACTCCAGAGCATATACTCTGACGCCACATCCTCTGATCTCTTCTATGTTGCAATCCTGGTCATTTCGGGTAGTCCTGATAGCAGGATGCTTTTCCAGTCCCTTTGATAGTCATGTTCTGCTGGGATTTGGTCTCAAGGCAGGAAGCACAGAGCCTAGCACTCAGGTATCTCTGCCATGGATCTCAATGAGCCTTTGGGTCCATGGTTGGCTGCAGGTGGAGGGGCTCTTTGTGTGTCCTGCACCTCTGCAGCTGAGTGCATAGACAGAGCCCTCTCTAGCCTGGCAGCTGACGTACTTTCTCCCCTTGTCCCTCTTGGGTCCTGGTGATGCAAATTTTTCAGATCCATGGCAGCCAGGGAATACTTAGTATTAAGGCTTGGAGTCACAGATGGGTGAGGATGTACACACAACATGGGGAAGGGTTAAAACTGAAATCCCAGGTGAGGTGAGATCCCTTGCCTCAGGAATCTGCAGCTATTGTCTCCTTCTGCATTTCACTGGAAGGTATGTGATGTTTGATTCCTGCTCCCATTCAGTCTTTGAGTCAAGCAGGGAACAATGCTCAGCAGGGTTCATGTAGAAGAGCTGGTTTCTCCTCAGTGCAAGGTTCCTGACTCCAGCCTCTTCCCAGGGCTGCTGCTCAAAGTGCAGGTTAGGCCTTTGTCCCTAACACCTAGGCTCTTATTGAAGGCGTTCTGTGTGTTACACTTAGCTATTGCCTTTCTGAGGGCATCTCTCAGCACAGACCCCGTCACCTGGCCCTACTGGTAGCTTTTGGAGTTGAGGATATGGGGCTGAGCAGGAAAGGAGAGTTCAGGCTTGTTCTTAGAACAACACAGTGTTTGCTGGACATTGACCTTGGATGGAAATCAATTCCCTGGATGGGAGCAATGAGAAGGGCATTCCTTGTTGTCCTTGATTACCCTGTCTTTTTCATTCTGTGACTATTCATGATGGTGGAGCATTGGACAATGCTCAGGATGCTAGAGGCTGATCTGGTAGTTTTAGTTTGCAGGGTCCCCTGGACAAGTTGTCAGTGTGCCGAGTAATGGCTGTTTCATGTTTTCGTTCCTTGGAACCTGTCATGCCTTTCCAATTCAGTCCGTTTGCCAGGGCTGGTTTTCAGTTGGTTGCCATGCCTGCATGTCTATCTCAGTGCTAGGCTCAGCTCTTCCACAGGCCCTACTCTGTAAACAATCGGTGTTGGTTTGGTGTGGAACTTGGTAGTTCTTCCAGTTCCTGGGCCTCAGTCACAACAACCAAGCTTGGAATTACAAATGGTTGATGCAATGGCTGCTCCTGGGAAATCTCTGGAGGTCTTCCAGCCTTCTTTAGTCCTCGGACAGGGACAAATGCATCACTAAATGTCACAGTTTATATCCTGATGATGAAGGGCTTCTGAAGGCCTGGGCAGTAGCCACAACTGACTGAGAACACAGGATATGCCCCTGACAAGTCCACTAAACTTCAGCTGTATAGGATCCTCCAAGACCTTGAGGTAGGACAACAGCTGAGAGAAAGGACTATAATCCATTTTCTGATTAGGGTTTGAAGAAGGCTGTGGTGTGGAAAAGTTGCTTTGTCGGACTGCAAGAGACAGGAGGCAATAGCGTCAGGCCTATGCAGAGGATCATTAGACTGTGTAAATATGGCACCTGTAGCCATAGAGTCCCTCCACTGCCTCCATATCCCATATCCCTTAGTGTCACATCCAATAGGGGTGTGTTCCAATCCCACCCTGCATGGCACCTTCAGTATGGAGACCCCCAGACTCTGTGCTCACATTATGGAGTGAAAAATTCCACAAGACTTAGAGATTTTCTTACATATTCACAGGTTGTGATGGAGTCTGGGCCTCTTCCTCAGTTTTTCTGCCATCTCTAACCCTAGAGATAGTTATGTAAGATAAGGACAAGGAACGATAACACAGATTAGTGAGGCATCTCTCTTATGACAACCCATGCTAGGATTCTAATTCTCAAGCACCATTGTGCAAGGACAGCACTGTGAGCAAGGGGAATGAGGGACCTCATCTCTCCATTTATACTTTCCTTGCTCTTCCCTCCATTCCTGTCATTCCCCTTACAATATAGCAAGGGGCACAGGACCTGTTCTCTGAGAGAGAATTGCAGCTAGGAGAATTGAAGCTACATGTTGTCAGGTGGACCTGGGAGTCCACAATATCACTCCAGTGCTCAAACTACACTTCCAAGTGTAGCACCCATCAAGGCTAATCACAGCTTTGTTGTGTCCAAATCCTGGGGATTTCCTGTCCCTTATTTCCTTCCCAGCAGCCCCCCTTCCTTCTTGGAGCTCTGCATCTCATGTTCAAAAAGCATGGCTGTCACCATGATCCTCATTAACGAGGTGAGGGCCAGATAGAATTCCTCTCCACAGGAAAGCAGGAGCCTACCTTTTACAGCAGCAGTTTTCTTCCTGGTCTTGCTCTACCCCTCTTCAGCCCCTGTGAGTTCCAAACAATACAAATGAGCTGGGGACTCGCTTTACTCACTCTGGTAGACAACCTTCCTGTTCTCTGTGCTCATGAATAACAATGAAATGCATTTCCCAGAGAGCTCTGTCTCATCCATCCTTGACCCATTCACACGGTGTATAAACACATTTCCTTTTAGCCCTGTTGGAAATAGCAGAAGGCAGTGTCTGTGCCTCAGGTTCCACATGTGCCTCAATCAGTGTTCCTCAGACAGGATCCTACTCAAGCCCAAGCTCTGCAGCTGATTCTGGGCTCTCAGGTGATATTTGCTTCCTCAGAGCAGAGACTCAGTCCGTGATCTGAGGCCCATGGCCTCATCACCTGTTTCACATTAGTTCACCACAAACATAGGCAAGTCCCTGAGCAGAAGACAACAGCTTTTCTCGTAGCTTGTCCTGTGTCCTCACCAACTCAGAAATAGTCTGTCCATGGAGTCATGTCATCCTGAGTAGCCTCTCTGTCTCTCTCTACAGATGGTCTGAGATCTTCAGTCAGTCACCTCAGGGGCACTCTCACCGCTGGTCTACCTGTCTGTTGCTGCAGACGGAAGTGCTGCTCTTTAGAGTTTGTCCCTTATGTATCTGTAGCTAGAGTTTGAATGTTTTCCTCTCTTCCAGCCTTCTCCACCCCTTTTCTTCCACCCTTTCAACTACGTAGCACTACATAGGAGAGAACAATGATGGAGTAGAAAGGGGGTGATGTTATTGTTAGACTAACTCATGCTGATTTAGGGGGGTTGAGTTCCTTGGGCCAAGTTTGACCTTTCCATCAGGATATCCAACTTCGTCTTGTTTCTGTGCACATGACTATGTATCAAAACACAAACACCAACCACTGATAGGAAACACAGCCCACCAATAACCCACCATGCCTCCCAAGGCCCTGTCATTTTTATACCCTCTGAAAAGACCACAGAGTTACAGGAACCAGAGAAATGCAGAAACTATCTGCTGCTGGCAAAATCACTCACATTCTAGAGCATGAGGCAAATCATAGTCAGTTGATGTGGAAAATCTTAAGGTACACCATATTACCACCCCCAAGATTAAAACAAAACCACAAAAATATTCTTATATTTATGTTTTTTTATTTATTTTTTTCCCCTCCCAACCCTCCCCCCATTGCCGCCCTCCCCCCATAGACTAGTTCACTGGGGGTTCAGTCTTAGCAGGACCCAGGGCTTCCCCTTCCACTGGTGCTCTTACTAGGATATTCATTGCTACATATGGGGTCAGAGTCCAGGGTCAGTCCATGTATAGTCTTTATATTTATGTTTTTAAAAGAATAAAAATGCTAAACTTTGTCAGTACACCTGCCTTTCAAGGGAATGGGAGATTAAAGGTTATGATTAGAGACTGCTGCTCCACTGTGTGTGAACCGTGTCTTTGCTCATCTTTGGGATGTCCCCTATGCTTCCAGATGGTGGTGACAGTGGATACTCAGTGAAGGATGGGAATAGTAGGAAAACCATCCCCTCCTCTCACACATCCCAATGCTCCTGTCCATTGCTATGTCCATGGAGCTGGGGCTCATCCACGAATCTCTTAACGTTATTCATTAGAAGAAGGGAATTCACCATCTTCTGAATTGCAGTGCAGCTCCCAGGACACTGAGTCCTGAAGCTCAGTTTGACATGTGTCAGGAGGGCTCAGGGTTCATCACACTGCTGTGGCCTCCTCATCACAAAGGGATCCTGGCAGTAGAGAGGCTGCCACAGCCCCTTTCCAGGCTCCAGCCCAGCCAGCCCCTCTGTGCCCTTTCCCTGCTCCCTCCATCCAAATCCTGCTTGTGAATCAGTCTCAAGTAGATTCTGTCCATGTTTTGTTCCATATCCCTGAGCCCCAACATTTCTCTGTGTAGGCCCATATTTTTCACAACCTACTTTAATATAGTTCAACCTCTCCCCAGTTCACCATCTACCAGAGGTAGTTGAAAAGGAGGATTATTAGAATATGGGAAGTGGACCTGTTTAGAAATATTTCATTTGGGCAATTCCAATCTCTGTTGTTCTCAGTCCAAACCCAGAGCAAACACCAAATATGAATCAGCAGCTGCAGTCTAGAGCACTGAGCAGACACCACACAGGAATCAGGAAGGGCAGTTCAATCCTGAACAAACTAGGTCAACCAATATACTGTAAGGGTGTGTTGACTTTAGAATGTCAATCTGCATTAGCTTTAAGATGGGGACATGGTAATGCTTATGTATGTACAGGTGCTCAAAAAAATGGCTACCAGCAAACCTTATAAAGATCAGATAGGACCAGGGAAAAACTCCTATCACTGGAGACCTGGATGTCTTCATGAAGCAAATAGCCAAAGTTATTCATAGACTGTCTCAATGTATGAATCCTTAAAAATGCATGCAAATCAACTTCAGAGGGCCCTCGTGACCAATCACACAGGGACTGTATAATATAGACTGGAAGGACAATACAGAAAATGGATAAACACAGAGACTGGACAATAAATGATCCAGCCCACTGTTTTCAGACTAACCACTTTTCCTTGGGGACCAAACAACAGACAGTTCAGCAACTGTATAAACCCAGAGTCTGGGCAATAAATGCTGCAGCTAGCTTTATTCAGACTAACCATTTCCCTCTGGGGCCCTAAACAGGAATTCTTCAACACAATGCATCAAGAAAAGAAGACTCTCGCCCCAATCCCTTAAGTTGACTAGGTAGTTTTAGTCACTGGATGTGTTATAGTTGTTATCCTCTAGTGTTTGAATTTGTATATTAATAGAAATTTAAGGTTTTGGTTTAATTATTGTGCTCTATATTGAAAGACATGAAAGGATTATGTTTAGTCATTCTCTATTCATAGGCATTCGAGCTTGTTTTTTAGACTATGACAATATTGTACTTAATAAGCCCTTTATTGAAAAGTGATGATTTCTGTAATTATTTCTATTGTGAAAAGATTATTGATGTTAGAGAAAAGGACAATTCTTAAACAGAGAGGGGGATGTGAAGAGGAACCTTAAGTGTTCTTTGGAAAGTCATTTCTTCTGGGTAATGTTTTGCTGGGGTGACAATGTGAAGGAAGAGTTTCCTGAAGTAGACAGAGGCGAAAGGATGTTTTGCCAAAGCAAGCATGTGAAAGGACATGTGATGAACAATTCTCTGTTAACAACTAGCATCTACTGGTCTGACTTACATTTTTACTTGAGTTTCATTTGTCAGGACTCCATAGAGAGAAAATCACCAAAATTTTCCGGTGGTGTGCTATGCTGCATTTCTTGCCCTTTTGAGGACTCGAGCCAATTGGCAGAGTGATGTCAGCTGAGGGAGACTCACATCCTGAGGCAAGACACCTGGTGAGGCAAAACCAGGGAGGGCATGTGATGCTTGGAGGGGGGGGGTAAATAGGACTAAACCAGTGTGAGAAGAGCTTGCATTGCTCGCACAGCTAAACTCTTCTTGGCCTTGTGTCTTCACTGATGTTCACTCAGTCCAGAGAGGCACAGCAGCTCCTGGCATCCCTGCTGGTCTGAATCCCTCCTGCTGAATTGGTCTGAAATTCCCTTTCTTGAGTCTTCATGTGGTTTACCTATCAGGGTCATTGTAGCTTCATACAATGACTTTCACATTGTTTCTTCTGTTTCTATTTCCTCAAATAGTTTAAGGAGTATTGGCATTAGCTCTTCTTTGAAAGTCTGGTGGAGCTCTGTGTGAAAACCATCTGGCCCTGGGTTTGTTTTATTTCTATTTCCTTAGAAGTTTATAGGACCGTTTGAATTGTTTACCTCTTCTCGCTTTAACTGTGGGGAAAGGTATCTGTAGAATTGTTCCTGACAATCTTAGAAAGAACTGAAAGAGCTTGAAGGGGCTTGAGACCCCATATGAACAACAATGCCAACCAACCAGAGCTTCCAGGGACTAAGCCACTACCCAAAGACTATACATGGACTGACACTGGGCTCCAACCTCATAGGTAGCAATGAATAGCCTAGTAAAAGCACCAGTGGAAGGGGAAGCCCTTGGTCCTGCTAAGACTGAACCCCCAGTGAATGTGATTGTTGGGGGGGGGGAGGGTGATAATGGGGGGGATGGGGAGGGTAACACCCATACAGAAGGGGAGGTGGAGGGGTAGGGGGATGTTGCCAGTGAAACCGGGAAGGGGAATAACAATCGAAATGTAAATAAGAAATACTCAAGTTAATAAAGATGGGGAAAAAAAGAATTGTTCCTGACATTTAGATGGTTTAATTTTATGGCATTCGGACTTTGAAGTCAGTCCACATTATTCTTTGGATTTCCCCGTGTCTGTTGCTACATTCTGCTTTTAATTTCTGATTTTCCTGACTTGTGTATATTCTTCCTGCTTTTTCATTAATTTGGCTAAGAGTTTGTCTTTCTTGTTGATTTTTTCCCCCCAAAGAACTAGCACTTTGTTTCTTTGGTCCTCTGTATAGTTCTCTCTGTTCCTCATTTGTTGACTCCTGTCCCGAGTTTGATTATGTTTTTACTGTCTACTTCTCGTACATTTGCTTCTTTTTGTTCTGAAGCTTTCAGGTGTGCTTTGGCATTCCTAGGAGGAGATCTCTCCTTCCTGAAGGCATTTTGTTCTCTGAACTCTCCTCTTAGCACTGCTCTCATTGTGTGCTATAAGTTTATGTATGTTCTGCCTTCATTTTCACTGAATTCTGGGATGTCCAAAATTTCTTTCTTTCCTTTCTCAATTTTCATTCAGTAGACAATTGTCCTGTTTCCATGCATTTGTAGACTTGCTTTTGTTTCTGTTGTTGAATTTCAGCTTTTACCTATTGTTGTGTGATAAGATGCAAGGGGTCATTTCAGTTTTGTTTTATCTGTTGAGGCATGCTTTGTGACAAGTATATGGCCAATTTTTGGGAAGGTTCAGTAAGATGGTGAGAAGATGGTAGTCTATTCTTTTGTGGTTGGTTGGAATGGTCTGTAGATAACCTGTTAGGTCATTTGGAATCATAATGTCTATTGATTGCATTATGTCTCCATGTATTTTCTGTCTTGATGGCCTGTACATTGGTGAGAGCTGGGTGTTGAAGTCTCCCACTATTAACATGGGGGTTTGATGGGTGATTTAAGTTTTAGTCATGTTTCTTTTATGAGTGTGGGTGCCCTTTCATTTGAGGCATTTTTCCTTTGATGAATATGATGTATTCTTCGTCATCTCTTTTGATTATTCTTGTTTGAAATTCCATTTTATTAGATATTAGAATTGCTATCCTGCTTGCTTATTGGGTATGCTTGCTTGAAGAACATTTTTTCAGCCCTTTAGCCTTTTGTTATGATTATCTGTGTTTCAGAGGTGTATTTTCGTTATGCACCAGTATGATGGATCCTGTTTTCCCATCCATTCTGTTGGCTTGTTTGTTTTTGTTGGGAAATTGATTCCCTTGATGTTGAGAGATATTAATGACCTATGACTGTTAATTCCAGGCAATTTGACTTTGGTGGTGATTTGCGTGTGTGTGTGTGTCTGTGTGTTTGCGTGCTTCCCTTCCTGTGGTTTTCTGGTGTGGTGTTATTTATTTCCTGTGCTTTCTTGTGTGAAGGTAGCCTCCTTGGGTTAGAGTTGTCCTGTAGGACTGTATTTTAATTTAGATATTGTTTAAACTTGGTTTTGCCATGGAATATCTTGTTTTCTCCATCTAAGGTGATTGAAAGTTTTGCTAGCTACAGTATTCTGGACTGAAGTCTGCCATTTCAGCACACTTGCCAAGGCCCTTCTGACTTTTAAAGTTTCTGTTGAGCAATTTGGTGTAATTCTGGTAGGTCTGACTTTTATGTTACCTTGCCTTTTTCTCTTTTTGGGGATTCTGTATATATAGTGCTTTGATTTTTGTGGGGTGGCAGGATTTTCTTTTTTGATCCAATCTATTTCGTGTTTGGTAAGATTCCTGTATGTATATAGGCATGTCTATTTTTAGGTTGCTGAAATTTACTTCTATGATTTTGTTGAAAATATCTTCTGGCCTTGTACCTGGGAACCTTCTCTTTCTTCTGCTCCTATATTTCTTAGGTTTGGTCTTTTCATAGTGTCCCTGATTTCTTCAAAGCTGTCGTGACTTTTTATATTTGGTCTTTTCTTCATTCTATTGATTTCTTCATATCATACCTTCTATGCCTGAATCCCTCCCCTCCATCTCTTATATTCTGTTGGTGATGTTCACCTCTGTAGCTCCTGTTCCTTCCCTTGGTTTTCAAACTCCATGATTCACTCAGTTTTTGTTTTCTTTGTTACTTTTGTTTCTGATTTCAGGTTGTTGGCAGTTTTATGCATTTTTTTTCACATGTGTGATTTCATTTTCCTATATTTCTTAAGGCATTTATTAATCTCCTTTCTACAGGTCTGTATCATCTTTATATGTTTTGATTTAAGGTCACCTTTTTGTCCTTTGGCTCTAAGTGGTTAAGTATATAGAATGTAGATACCCTTGTCTCACTGCAGATCTTAATGTACATACTCTGAGGTTTGCAGTGTTTGATATAAAATTGTTCTTAAGTCTCTCACATAAAGCCTTTATTACATTCAAGCATGTTCTGTCAACTTATAATTGGTGAGAGATTTTCATCATTTAATCATGTTGAACATTTGTGTGTCTATATTACAGTTGGACTCACAGGCAGTCGTGAGCTGTTTGCTGTAGGTGATAGAGTCTGGCTGTTATGCAAGAACAGGAAGTATACGTAATCTTAACCACTGAATGCTCTCTCCAGTCTTTAGATTTTAGAAGGATTTCACTGTGGATCACTGGAGCACTGGTGCCTTGGAACTCACTATGTAAACCAGGCTGTCTTCACACTCACAGAGACTTGCGTTCTTTGCATCCAAACTACTACTGATATTAAAGGCAGGCTCCACCATGCTTGGCCTCTAATTACTTTCATATGTTACAGTGGGTTTTCTATTCTATATTTTTAAGTTTTTTGTTTTCTTCTATGTATTTTTTTTTCTTTTTTCTTTTTTTGGAGCTGGGGACTGAACCCAGGGCCTTGCGCTTGCTAGGCAAGCGCTCTACCACTGAGCTAAATCCCCAACCCCTTCTATGTATTTTCAATGTGTTCCCCCAACAATCCTTTGGATGTATTCTGAATGTGCTGTAACATCTCTCCTATCATCTCTAATTTTGCTATCTGGGACTCTACATCATTGATTAATTCAGGTGGGAGGTTTCCAATCCTACTTATTTTCTAAAAAACTAAGTCTCGTTTAACTTATTGTTCATATTATCCTTTAGTCTCTATTATAGTTGCTTTTGCCCCTATGAGTATTATTCTTGAAATGTCCTGCTTGTAGTGGGTGCCAGCTCACTTTTCTAAGACCTCAGGATGCATCATTTGGTCCTTGATTTGAGATTTTGGTTGTATTTCTTTTGTGGGGGGGGAGGGGAGTGGAGGTTAATGCATGCATACATGGCTTTAAATTTTCCTCTTGAAACTGTCTTAAGTATATCCCAAGCTAAGACCGTGAGATAGCACCTGAGGTCCCTAGTAAGAGATATCCCTAACTGGCTTTAGTCTGCAGACCTGTTTTCTCCACCGATACATTTGGAAAACGCCTTCCTAGTGATCGGATTTCATGAGCCACTGTCTTCATTACTGATCCTTCTAGCATGTTGTGCTGTCTTTGTAAAGGGCTCACTGACCAGTTTCCTCACTGTTGCTATAGTGCCCACCTGAATGTCAATAAACAGCAGCTAAAGCAATAAGTAAATAAGTAAATAAACAAATAAATAAATAAAGAAGTAACTTTCATTGAGGTTTTCACATTTTCCCCATGAATATATTGACATAGTATTTGGTTTATTGTAGTTTTAATTGTGTGTGTCTGCACACATGTGGAGGTCAAAGGACAAATTGTGGGGCCAGTTCTATCCCTCCACCATGTGGGCTCAAGAACTAGACCTGGGCTCATCTGCTGCGGCGGTGAGCAGCTCTCACCTTCAGCTGTTTATCAGCGGCTGCTTTAGGGTTTTGTGTATTATTTTTCTGTGACCCTGAAGCACACTGTGGGGCCATCTCACCTCTCTCTCACTTACCCATGTGGGAATTGAAAGCCATAAAGCTTCCTCCCATCCTGCTTCTCTTGAGTGCAATATCATGGTTTTCATCTCAGTGTTTAGTCAGCTGGTGTTAGCATGGGAATTGCCGAGCAACCTGCCAGCAAGTGAAGAGAGCAGGCAGCAGTGAAGCTGGAACTGGAGTTAGATCTTCCAAAATGTGTCCGTTTCACGAGATCTTGTCACCTTCAGGACCCTTGGCACAGAAAGGCAGCTTTCCTCAGCTGTGCCTCCTCCACAGGAAGCGTATAACACTTTCAGGGTCCAGGAAATGGGGGAGAAAATGACTGAGTCAATCTTCTGGGCCATCCAAATATAATGCATCTCTTCCCCCTCATAATGGGAAAACATATGTGTGTGGTGCTGGGACGGCTGCTGAGGGAGATCTGGTGAGCCTCATTGAGAAGGTCGGGCGTCTACAGGCAGAACAGGCTCAGCCCCTCTTCACAGAGATGGTGTTCAGTTCACTGAGCAGTGAGAACAGCACTGCACACTGCAACATCACACTGTGTGAATTCGGCCATCAAAGTCACCTCTGGAGAGACGTTCAAGCCTAGTGATGGTGCAGTGTGTGCTGTGCTGAGGCCAGATTCCCAACATACTGTGTGTGGCAGGGTGGCTCTCCAGCTGGAACTGATCACAGCACTGTATTGGCAGGTGCTTTGGGATGTTGTATGCAACATTGTCTGATAACCAAGGTCTTACAAATGTGGTGAACACGAACCTCATATAACCTGTTAGCACAGTAGAGATATTGTTATTTAAGGAACCTTAGAACAGTCACCATATAGATTTCTAGATATCAGTCCTGCCTAGACAGTATCTCTTCTACTGTGGCATATACAGTGCCAGGTTCAAGAACCAGCTAGACAACCCCTCTGACCCCAGTGCCACCTGAGATACAGGAATAGGTATCAGGTCCTGCAGGACACCTCACCACCTTCCATTGGCCCTGCTAGATTCAGGGTCCTGACATAAGAAAGGAAGTTAAAGGTTATCAGCTTATGAGTCAATAGAAGTTTTTTTTTTTTTTTTTGCAGCAGACTTAACTTCTACCCTTCTTCCTAAGGTCCCAGTGACACACTCGGACAGAACCTGATCTGGGAATCAATGAGCTAATAAGGGCTCACTTACAGAGCAGAGGTTAGGGGTTACCTGCAAAGGTACATGTGTCCTCCCTGTCAAGTTGTACCAGAAAAAAGTTAGTACCAAGTGAGGCTGACATCTTCCACATTCCTACATACATGGAGGTCCCTCCCCTACTCTGTCCTGGCCCCATTCCAAGGCCAAGTTCAATTATCAAGGTGCTGCATACATGATTTGTTTATAGTGAGGACCCTTTCTGGTTTGCAGATGAGCCTCTTGTATTTGTAAACCACCCACCAAGGAAACAAAGAGAAAGGTCCACACTCATACAACACACACACACACACACACACACACACACACACACACACACCCCACACATCATAAACAACATACACACACACACACACACACACACACACACACACACACACACACCACACATAGATGATAGTGCACTTGGAAGTTCTCTGTTTCTATGGACAAGGGTATCCATGCTCTTAATAACCTAGTTATGCCCCAAAGCCTATATCAGGAGGGAATAGAATTTGTGTGTGAAGTGGGCTGGATCAGGGATAGCACATGACGTTCCTAAAGGCACACGTTATAGGAAAATGAAGAGAGAGGAAAGCTCTGGGAAGTGACCCAAGTAGCCGGTTAGCAGGTCAGTGTGCAGCGATAAAGTGTGTTTCCAGGTACGAAAAGAAGTCTTAGTTGCCTTTATTTGAATGGGGTTCATTTTCCCAACTATTGTTTTATTTTGTATTTGTTACAATATATATGGGTCATATTCTTTCCTTCCTCCAACTTTTCCCAAATTTCTCCCTCACTACCCACACAGCTTCATATTTTTATCTTAAGGAAAACAAAACAAAGCCCACCAGATTATGGTGGTCTAGAGGTTATAATTTTAAAACATGGACTTGCACTTAGCAAAGTATCTAATAAAAGTAGGAAAGCCTTGAAGGTAAAGTTTTACAAGACTATGAAAAGATACATTTAATCGTCCTAAACTTAAAATAGTAATATCATCTTCATCATTTAAAAGAATCAGTTAAATAATGGTAATGTCTATTATAATTGATATATTATAATTTAATGAAAATGAGAATTCAATATAATGATAGATTTTATGTATTTTCTCCTTAATATTTGACAGCTATACAGAAATAAAAGGGGCAAAATAAAATCCTTTTGATGGATGAAATAGTGAAAGTGTTTTCTCACAGTATTAGGACCTGTGGGACTGGAGAGTTGCCTCCGTAGTTAAAAGCAGTGGCTGCCTTGGACAGGACCAGGTTCAATTCCTAGCACTCACATGGTAGCTCCCAGCCATGTGTAAGCCAATCTCCAGATACCCTGCCAAGATATAACCAGTGAAATGCTAACATCCAGAATATACCTTCCTATCAATCAGTGAGGAGAAAGGAAGAGTGAGACTGGCATGGCTGCAGGTAAGAAAACAGAACCATGAACAGCACCAAGGAAACCGAAGTCTCAAAACCCATCCGTTAACCCTGTAGTTACTCAAGTGAGTGAGACTGGGAAAAGAGGCCCGAAGCAGCCACAAATAACCAACCCTTGTGCCAGTGGGACCTCTGTACACCAAAGCAGGAGCCCTAGAAGCACACAAGCTATTACTAGCATCATGCAGGGAGGAAGCAGTTTCCAGGGCAGTCATCAATTAAATGGGGATGTAAACATCTGTCCACTTTGGAATGGATAGAGAAATCTGGGTACATTAAAATAAGGTGAAAGTGCTAAATGATTCAGATGTGGGTCCTGTGAGCAGGGATGGATCATCCTATGCTACAGTGTTAAAGGGACGATGGCAGACAGAGTCACTGAGACGAGCAATACAAGTTCGGGGTGTCAAGACTCTACTTCTATGTGAGGAAGAGGAAGAGGAAGCTCCTGAAGCAAGGGCTTCCCTTGCAGAGGGGAGGGGTGATGACAGAGGAGCACATAAGCTTTGAGGGGTTGACAGCATCTTGTATTTTGACCCTCGGAGTTTGTTCCCTTTTTAGTTTTATACTAATGACTTAACATCCCATATATGTTTTGTTATGTTTTCTTTATTTTATACTAAAAACAAATATATGAAGAAAATGCAAAAGAAGAAGTGGAGATGAGATCTGGTGAAGCAGTGGGGGAGGAAAAATGGATTGCTTCCTTCAGGGCTTGCAGGAGGGATGCAGAATTGAAAGAAAATTATGGGAGGAGAGAGCAGAGATGAACTCTACCAGACAGTGGATGCAGATAGGGTGTTTGGTCTCCACAGAGCTCAGAGGGGGTGGTAAAGTAGGAATGTAGGCTTCCAAATTATCTGCATAATAATCTTCACCAGGAAACAGTCTACAACTGACAGACATTGACTACTCCAGAGTGGCACTGGTGCAGCATCATATAAGCTGCATGTCTCCATGGTGATGGCTTGGGGAGGAAGTGGAGGATATATCCATGTCTCCAGGGAGAACACTGAGGGGACTCACGGGGATGTCTGTGGTTTCTCTGCAGGATTTCCTGTGTTACTAGGCAGGCCTGTGTGATGTGGCCCTCAGTAACTATCAATGGTCACACACTGCGCTCTATTCTGGATCAAGCTACAGTCACAGAAGAAGACAGACTGGTGATGACCACTGACCCATCACACAGGCTTAGATGAGTAGTGATAGGGTCTGACCACATCAAGGTGAGGAGGAGCTCCCGGGATAGGTGTTCTTTATGTCTGTCCTAGAAATGCAGGTACGGACTCCTGGGATAGGTGTTTTCTACGTCTGACTTTGAAATGTACGTATAAATTCTCCTACTTTTGAAATGGGGATGAAATCTTTGTGGTTGTTGTCTCAGCACATCAGTCTGTAAAGTGACAAAAACATAAAGGTGGGACAGTAAGGGGACACATTGAGCCACAGACCTGGGTGGGGTCTTCACAGGGTTGGCTCATCCTGAAAAAGTGTAGCCTTTTGTTGTCTCTGTAATGACAGAAAGATTATTACTAACTGCACAGCAAAGGGCATGTGTGAAGGTGACACCTAAAAGTGACTGTGCCTTCCCACCTGCCCTGTCTCTCCATAAACTGCACTGAGGCAGGAGCAATGCTGACCTTCCCCTGCTCCATCACTGTGAGACAGGAACCACTGTCCTGAAAGACAGGAGTGTTTACCAGGAAGCAGCTCCCATCTGGGAAGGAGCCATGAGCTCAGGAGGAAGAGCTCCAGAAAGAACAACCTTTCTTTGCAGGGACAAAATCAAGTTTATTACCAGGAAGCATGGGGGACACAATGGCTGGGCAGATGGGACATCTTCTAGAAAATCCTGGTGTTAAGGCAAAGATGGCCAGAGCCACCTGCACCTTGCCCTGTCCTGGTCAGGTCTATCTGGTGTCAGATGCTTGCTGGGCAGCAACTGAAGTCCTTAAGCAGTCAGTTCCCGTGTGGTTGACTGGATGGTTCCCTTTGGGACTTGTAAGGCAGCCATGGAACTTTAATGTGGTTCAGGGACTGAATGATCAGTACCTGACTGCTGTTCCTCTAATTTCTCAGTATCCGTGTGAATGGTTCTGTCTCACAGGGCTGATTTTGAAGACTGTGACTGATTCAAGTTTTTGTTGTAGTTTTACCTGGGTCACATGCTCTCTACTCAGCAATACCTGGCCCCTGCTTGTCTCTAGTTCCCCTGTACCCACATGGAAGTTCATTCTCCTTGGGCGTGTGGAGCTGCTTAAAGCCCATCCCCCTCTTCACTTGAGTTGGAAGTTGGTCACAGGCTCTCTGGGCTTCAATATCTGACTGTGGTTTGTCTTCAATCCCTGTATATGTGAAGGGATAGCTATTGATCTCAGGGCTGACATGGCCACAGCGTAATCTGCTTGCTGCTCTGCTATGAATTGTGTCATGCAGACCCACAGGAGAGTGGGATGTCAGTGAGTCTACTTTACACCCTAGTACCTTTGATGGGTACCCTTCAGTGTTTTCCAAGATCTGGACGAGAGCATTCACAAGTGATTGTATTTCAGCTACAATTGAAGATGACCTTGTTCCTCGTTACAACCTCCTGTATTTGCCCAGTACCTGATGTAGGGAGAATATTCTCTATGGAATCCCCCTGCCCTAAGTATTTTGTGATTAAGTTTCCATATTTTGAAGCAGTCCTTGTGATGTTATTCCAAGAGCTTTTAGAAGTAGCCTCCCCTTCCCCTGGAATCCAAGTCTTGGTTGTATCCCTAAACTGGGTGGAGCTTGGGATGGAAGGACTTACTTTCCTGAGCCTTTCTCCCTGGCTTATGGCTCTAGATCTTATAGTAATCTGCTTCTCTTCATGGGCATGGAACCCCTTGAAATCTTTCACTTCAAATTTTTCCTTAGGGACACATATCTCTCCAGTTTCTACCCTCGAGTGTCTCCTCATGAAGACATCACCTGAGCCCTGGGAAGTTATGGGATTTTGGCATGTATTCTGGAAGTTAAGCATCCGGTGTTTTGAAGGCAAGCTGACCTTGGCAGTGTGTACTGTAGTGGGGACATCTGGATCGTGTTTCACAGGCCAGGGCTGTGGCTGAAGGCCAGGAGCAGTCAGTTCCCGTGTGATTGACTGGACTTGTAAGTCCCTTTGGGACGTGTAAGGCAGCCACAGCCCTTTTTTTGTTTGTACTTTGATTTCAAGTCAATCTGACTATATGTCTGTGATTTTAGACCTGTGTCCTGTTCATGCTATAGGGTAGGTGTTTGGAGACGGCCTGGATTTTTTGTTGGTCTCTAAAGACCCAAAGTCCCTGGGACTGATCATGATGGCTTGCCCATTGTGACTCTCACTGGATTCCAGACTCACTGTCCATGCAGATGGCTCTTCTATCACACCTACCATATTGCTTTATTTGGCTCCTGAGGGTGGGACAGTTTCATCCTGGCCAAGCACTATCACACGCCAGAAGGGATGAGCTGAGTCCACATGCTGAAACCTCCTCCTAGGTGGATGCTTGGCCATTTTCGGGCCAAATTTGTTTGCATACTGCCTCTTTCCATTCTTTGGATAGTCCTGGTCTGCTGTGGTTTTGTCTGGAGGTGAAAGTCAGTTTGCTGAATACTCAGATATCCCTAAAATGGATCTGGATGAGCTTTTGAGGGCCCATGACTTGTCGCACCCACCTCGGCAGGCAAGGAAGACGCAACACGGTCGGATTCTTCTCAACACCCTTTATTGCAGGACCACCTCTTTGCTGATACGGGGACCTTGAGCAGCAAAAGCACTCACCTTATATACACAACAGGCTGGGGCTATGCTAATTGTCTTTCAGGGATTGGCGGAGCACAAATCACCCCACTATCACCCCACTATCACCCCACTATCACCCCACTATCACCCCTGCTACTTATCCTCCAGGGATTGGTGGAGCATGAATCCCTCATTAGCATATTAACGTCCCGGCCAACTGATGCCAGGTACAAAACCCGTGCATGTGCAGTACTGCTGTTCACCACAGGAGGGTGCTCTACATCTCCCCCTTTTTTTGTTTAATAAAATGACTGGTCTAGATCTGGGTGTCAATTTTGTCATTGCTCCTGTCTTAGGTCGTTCTCATCCAAACTCGGCCTTACCTATCATAGAGTTACCCTATCGCCACTGGGCCCCATGTCTTAGGTTGGTCCAAGCTCGAGGAAAGTTGCCCGTCTCTGGATACAATGACTCCACATGACCGTGACAAAAATGATCTAGGGCGAACTCTTAATCTTTCAAAGAGGTCAGCCATATGTTGGGAGAAGCACCATTTTTAATGGCGGTCATAGCCTGGTAAACAACCACTTTGTGTCTGGCATGTTCTCTTTTTAAAAGGCCAATAAGCCAGAGACCTACTCTGCATCCCAGGAGGACAATAGCTCCCCAGGCAAACATGCCTGCCTACTCCTTAAAAAGGGAGAAAGCATTGGCAATCCATGAGGTAAAATCTTCAACTGTGATGGGGTCCAACCTAGTGCTGTTGAGGACAGCGATCTGCATCAGCAATTGTCTTGATAGTTGCTCTGCTTTCATGGACCAGTTTCCTTTCAGATAATTCGAGATTTCTTTGCTCTGTTGAGAGTGCTGAGAAAAGTTAGCTCGCAAAGGAATAATGCATAAACCTCTAAAGGAGGAAACACAAGACAGTTGCGTCATATGATACAGTGCTTCAATTTGTTCTTGAACTAAATCTATCCTTTGATTAGCTAATAGAAAGCCAGATCAAATGGGTACATTGCTCGCATTAGAGCTTATAGTATATTGAATATTGAAATGTGGCTCTACGCAACCAAATGCAGGGCAGGGAAGAGTTCTTAACAGTAAAACATAAGGTATGCGACAGAGAAAAGTTAGTGGCGGCATACCGTTGGGGCATTTCTCCATCTGGCACTATACAGGGAACATCACACAAATAGGAGGTAGAGAAAAGGTTGGCAAAACAGTAGAATTGCTATGAACTGGCATGGGTACTGGCCAGGATCTGGCAACAGCCCACAAGATGAGTGAATCAACCTGGATTACCATTCCCAATAATAGTAGGGTTCATTGTCTCATCTTCAGGAAGAGCAGAAGGCAATTTTCGAGTCAAGCGCTCAGGTACCCAAATTGGATTTTCTTGATTCTGCAGAAAAACACAAACAGCTCCCCTAGATCTCGAAATCATGGGATCTGGGCCACACCATTCACCAGTTAATACATCCTTCCACTTTACTTCTGCATTAGTCATAGGTGTAGTAGCAGCATGGCGATCCGCGGCAGAGCTGCCACGCGCATCCAAAATTAAAAATTTTAGAGTAAAAAGAGCTAAAGAAAGTTGTTCTTTTGGTATTAGGCCACTGGCAATTCCCTCTTTTTGTTTTTGTATAAGCTCTTTTAAAGTACAGTGTGCTCTTTCCACAATTCCTTGACCCTGGGGATTGTATGGTAATCCTGTAGTATGACCGACCTGCATTGTCTGGCAAAATGCCTGAAAGGACTTTGCTGTGTAGGCAGGCCCGTTGTCTGTCTTGAGACTATCAGGGTTTCCCCAGGCCGCCCATGCCTCTAAGCAATGACTAATGGCATTACGAGTCTTTTCACCAGTCATCAGAGTAGTGTGTATAATACTGGAACAGGTATCAACAGAAACATGAGCATATTTTAAATTTCCAAATTGAGGTATGTGTGTGACATCCATAATTTGGGGGGTGCCTGGACTGTATTGAATTAAAACTGGTTCTTGAGAATCAACCACATAGGCACCTACACCTGTTTTGGAGCCATCTGTATAAATACCTAACGCTCCTGACAAAGGCTCTGAGGCAGTGACCTTTGGAAAAATCACTGGATGTTCAATGAAAAATTGTAGCAAAGGATCCTTAGGATAATGATTGTCAAACTCTCCATCAAAACTACAGCGTAATATGGCCTAATCATCTATCAAGGCACACAATGTTTATATCTGAGATGTAGTATATGGTATAATAATTTTCTTGGGTAAAATACCAAAATGCTGAATACAAGATTTAACGTCTAATACAGCAAGCTGTGCAACAGCAGAAGGGTAATATTCAAGGGTCTTATTAGGAGAAATATGGGGATAAATCCAAAGAAGTGGTCCCTGTTGCCATAGCACTCATGTAGGCTGATGAAAGGTTCTCAGTATACACAAAAGCAGATCCTCCTTTTCCTTGTACCTTCTTAACCGCTTTCTTGCCTAATTGTCTGTCTCGTTGCCATGTGGCACTAGCGTGTGGCCAGTCTGGATCATATCTCTCCCTCTCACACTGAGCAGCCTCTTCCTCGAGATCAGCCTCATCATCCCAAAATCCAGTCTCCAAAACAGAGTCTATTCTTCATGCTACAAGGTTTGACTGCCAATTCCTACATATGAACGCATGATGGTGCAGTCTCCAATACCTCAACAAAGAGACATTGCCTTAAAATCTTTTAGAAGCCTGGTTTCTAGGATAAGATTTCCATAAAAATATCATCCCAATTTAGACCTGTTTCCCTAGATTGGCTCATGCCACATGTTGTCTAGAATGACTGCATTCAAATTTACCAGTTTTATGTCAACTTTCTGTTACCAATGTTACATTTTTTTAAACCATATCCAATAACTTAAAAGTCAATAGTCCATAACCAAGGCATGTAGAGAATATTTATACATTTAAAACCAATCAGAAACAAAATTGAAGTGGCTACACATACCTTTAATATTTAAATCAATCACCATTTTTACTTTTTCTAGCTGTAGTTTTAAGAGAAACACCTTGTCACCTGTTGAGTCCAATAATCACAGTCAAAGATTTTTCTAAGAGAAACAGCCATCAGTTCCATTACCTTAGAAGCTGTGAAGCTCCTGGTGTCTTTAGGATCGGCTAGTATAAACATTTAGCCAGCCCCCTGGGGAGTTTGCCCAGCCGACTTAGGCTTCTAGCTACAGATGCAGGCTCCAAAAGCCAATTGAAACTTTTTATTTATTTGTTCCTTTCTTGAAAGGAGTTAAAGCTACATCAATGGGTGAATCAACCAGCATTTAAAATTTTAACCTTTTCTTTTAAACATGAAACACAAAACATTCAAGCAACGAGAAGCAAAACCCAGACATAAATTGACATACATGGACAGCTTGGTGCACCAAGGACAGACAATAGACACAGAGGAAAAGAACTAGATGGTGTTCCACCAAAGGGACCCAGACATCCTACCTAAAGAACCCAGAACCAGAAATAAGCACTTCTCCAATAGGAGCCAGCAAGGAGGCAAGACGTCTCCCATCTCCTTCTGTCTCCAGGAGAGCTTCAAAAACTTAAGCTCATTTCCTTCTTTTCCCAAAGCATCTGTGGAGAGTTCGGGAGCACTGTTTTTCTCAACCCCATTCTCTCTCTTGTCTAGGGTGTAAACTGTCTCTAGTCAGGGTCCAAAGACTAAAACCATCTATGAGAATCGACTTTGCTTCTCTAGATTAACATAACTCTAAAAGAACACATACACAAAAACATTTTACCTTGTCCCCTTTTGACCACTACCACTACCCCAAATCTTTATCTTTGCACATGCTTTCAATTTCTGCAATCCTTCTGAATTCTGCTTACTGGGGCCTTTAAAATCTGTATCCACCACCTGAGTTCCCATTTGAGGGGTCAGTACGAGTCTGGTGGTGGAACTGAGGTCGAGTCCTGCGCTTCCTTTTGTTGCTCTGCGGGGCGGCCCCGGACCCAATGGTTCTACCTTTAGTTTCACTTTCTCTAAGCTGTCAGTGATGCTTTCTAGATTGTCTGACATTTTTAAGGTCAAGGCTTTTAAAGAAGAATATATCTTATTTGTTTCCTGGTCCTGATTAGCCTCTTTTGTTTATCTCTGCCTTCTCTCTGTTCCTTTTATCTCCTTTTCTTTTTTTCTTTCGAGACCTTTTCTCCCTTCGACATACTTTCTTGTTGCTCTGCAAGGACCCTCTGACCTGTCCTAATGGCTCTAATGGCTTCCTCACATCGTTTATCCTCTAAGCAGGCACAGATCATTCGCCAAAGAGGTTTTGGTCCCGGCTTAAGCTTACCCTCTGTGGCTTCTCTATCCCACACAAAGAAATAAAGAAACAAAATTACAAGCCCTACCCACAAAGGATCAGTTGGAAACAACATTGCCTTAGTTCACAAACCTTTTGGCCTCTATACCAAGGCTTTCATCGTCTCTGCTTACCTCCAGAGAACCTTATCATCCCTTATCCGGGAACTTTACTGACGTCGCCGTCCTGAAACTGAAGAGTTCTGAATCCACGAGAATGTCCTCGGGTGTCCGTATGGGCCACCAGTTGTAGCATCCATCTCGTCCGGCAATGAAGACGCAACACGATCGGATTCTTCTCAACAGCCTTTATTGCAGGACCACCTCTGCTGATACGGGGACCTCGAGCGGCAAAAGCACTCGCCTTATATACACAACAGGCTGGGGCTATGCTAATTGTCTTTCAGGGATTGGCGGAGCACAAATCACCCCACTATCACTCCACTATCACCCCACTATCACCCCTGCTACTTGTCCTCCAGGGATTGGCGGAGCATGAATCCCTCATTAGCATATTAACGTCCTGGCCAACTGACGCCAGGTACAAAACCCGCGCATGCGCAGTACTGCTGTTCACCACAGGAGGGTGCCCTACAATGACTGGTATCAGGTTGAGGGGCTCTTTGGTTCTCCTGCACCTCTGCAGCTGAGTGCATACACAGAGCACTCTCTAGCCTGGCAGCTGACACACTTTCTACCCTTGTCCCTCCTGGGTCCTGGTGATGCAAATTTTCCAGGATCATGGCAGCCTTGGAATAGTACTCCTCCTTGGAATCACAGATGGGGGAGGAGGGAAACAGGACATGGAGAAGGTTTGAGGCTGGAACCCCAGGTGGGGTTTGATCCCTTGTCTCAAGGATCTGCAGATATGGTCTTCTTCTGCATTTCACTGGAAATTCTGTGATGTTAAATTCCAGCTTCCTTTCAGTTTTTTAGTCAAGGAAGGAATGATCATCAACAGTGTTTCAGCCCCTTCTCAGGAGTACTGATTGAAGCGCAAGGCAGGTGTTTGCACCCTAGACTAATGCCCCCCCCCCCGTTTTTTTTTTTCATTTTTTCTCCATCTTTATTAACTTGGATAATTCTTATTTACATTTCAATTGTTATTCCCTTTCCCAGTTTCCTGGCCAACATCCCCTAACCCCTCTGCCTCCCCTTCTATATGTGTGTTCCCCTCCCTATCCTCCCCCCATTATTGCCCTCCCCCCAACAATCACGTTCACTGGGGTTCAGTCTTGGCAGGACCAAGGTCTTCCCCTTCCACTGGTGCTCTTACTAGGCTCTTGCTACCTGTGCGGTTGGAGCCCAGGGTCAGTCCATCCAATCCTCCAACTGATAGAGGGCTAATATCCAAAATATACAAAGAAATTATGAAGTTAGACTGCAGGGAGACAAATAACCCTATTTAAAAAATGGGGTTCAGAGCTAAACAAAGAATTCACAGCTGAGGAATGCCGAATGGCTGAGAAACACCTAAAGAAATGTTCAACATCCTTAGTCATAAGGGAGATGCAAATCAAAACGACCCTGAGATTCCGCCTCATGCCAGTCAGAATGGCTAAGATCAAAAACTCAGGTGACAGCAGACGCTGGTGAGGATGTGGAGAAAGAGGAACACTCCTCCATTGTTGGTGGGATTGAGACTGGTACAACCATTCTGGAAATCAGTCTGGAGGTTCCTCAGAAAATTGATCATTGAACTACCTGAGGACCCAGCTATACCTCTCTTGGGCATATACCCAAAAGATGCCCCAAAACATAACAAAGATACATGTTCCACTATGTTCATAGCAGCCTTATTTATAATAGCCAGAAGCTGTAAAGAACCCAGATGTCCTTCAACAGAGGAATGGATACAGAAAATGCGGTACATCTACACAATGGAATACTACTCAGCTATCAAAGACTAATGCCCTTCTTGATGGTGTTATGTATATCACAATTTTCTATGACCTTCCTTAAGGGTATCCTTAAGGAGTGCAGTCCCCTTTTGGGGTTGAGGATGGAGGGCTGGTCAGGCAGGGCGAGTTGAGGCCTGCTCTTCAATGATCACTGTTTGATGGGAGATCTCCCTGAAGCTGTGTCAACTTCCAGTATGGCAGGAGTCTGGTGGCGGTTCCTTCTTGTTGTCCCACATTAGTTGCCCTGTCGTCATTCTGTGGCTCCTTATTGTTATGGACCATCTGACAATGCTCAGCAAGGATAGATGGTGGCCTGATGGCTTTATTTTGCAGGGTGCCCTGGACAAGTTCTGAGTGGGCTTACGAATGGCTTCTTTTTTTGTGTTTTTCCTTTTTTAATGGGATATTTCTTTATTTACATTTCAAATGTTAGTCCCTTTCCTGGTTTCCTGTCCATAAGCCCCCATCCCTTCTCCTCCCCTTCTTCTATATGGGTGTTCCCCTCCCCATCCAGCACTCCTTCCTGTGCCCCCAGACATTCCCCTACACTAGGGGGTCCAACTTGGCAGGACCAAGGGCTTCTCCTCCCATTGGTGCCCAACAAGGCCATTCTCTCCTACACATGCAATTGGAACCTCTATTGGCCTGTTTTGTGTGTCAACTTGATACAAGCTGGAGTTATCACAGAAAAGGAGCCTCAGTTGAGGAAATGTCTCCATGAGGCCCAGCTGTAAGGTATTTTCTCAATTAGTGATCAAGGGGGGATGACCCAGCCCATTGTGGGTGGTGCCGTCCCTGGGCTGGTGGTCGTGGGTTCTATAAGAGAGCAAGCTGAGCAAGCCAGGGGAAGCAAGCCAGGAAGTAACATCCCTCCATGGCCTCTGCATCAGCTCCTGCCTCCTGACCTTTTTGAGTTCCTGTCCTGACTTCCTTTGGTGATGAACAGCAACGTGGAAGTGTGAGCTGAATAAACCCTTTCCTCCCTGGTCATGATGTTTTGTGCAGGAATAGGAATCCTGAATAAGACAAATTTGTACCAGCATAGTGGGGGTATTCCTATGACAACTTGACCATGTTTCGGGGAGGACTGTGGAACTTTGAGCTAGAAGAGTTATTGTGATGTTAAGAGCTTCTGTAGGAGAATGGAAGATAATGTTGAGAACAGTGCAGAAGATGGAGGCCTGGCTTGTGAAATTTCAGAGAAGATTAAAGACTCTTTTCAGGGCCACGTTATTTTGATTGTGAAGATTCTGTGGTTTTCGTTATCTGGGGGCTGAAGAATCAGCTGTGATTAACAAGATACCAGAACTACCAAAGTGAACCTTTGCGTTACTGGGACTATTGATGCTGGTCAGCTGGAGCTAATAAATTAGTGGTGATTAAGAAGAGACCAGCATCACTGAGGTGACATCTTCTGGAAAGTGTTTCTGAGAGCACAAAGAGGCTGTGTTCTAGAGATAGTCAAGGTTGTACCTTGTGCTGTGGCTGGACTTGGTAATGTGTAAGAGTCACCCAGATGGTACTGGTTTTGAAGGCAGGAAGGGGTCATGAAGAGCAGCTGAGGCTGGGCACTGTGAGAGGCCATGGAAGGCCATTGGTGAAGGTGCAGCCTCAGTTGCAGTTAATGGCCCAGGACTGAAGGGGTCATACAAAGGAGTTGAAGCCTGGCACCATGAAGAGAGCCTGTGAAAGGCTATTGGTGAAGCCTAGTTGCAGTGGAAGACAGCAGCATTTTGGAGATGCCAGTGCCATGAGATGACCATCAAGAGCAGCAGCAGCAGTGGAGTACAGGCAGCTGGAGCCTAGTAGACAAGGGGTGTGCTACAAAGGGCAGAGCTGGAGAAGTGACCCAAGCTCTTGGAGGAGCCTAGAAGATTTTTGGTGGATCCCAGACATTGAACAGTTAAGAGTTTAATTTTGCTTTTGATTGTGACTGTGCCCTGATATTTTTCCCTTTTGAAGGAAGAAAGTATTTTAGTGGAGTTCATAGTTAAGAGACTTTGAATTTTAAAATGACTATGAATTTTAAAAGATATTGGCTATTTTAAAGGGGTTGAACTTTTAATATGTAAAGATTGTGAGACTCTCAAAAGTTATTTAGATCTTGGGGATGAATAAGAAAGTAAGGGTTGAAGCTTAATTGTGATGTGCTTCTGTGTCAAGGTAACCAGGGGTCAGTTGTACTGGCTAGTTTTGTGTCTTAACTTGACACAAGCTGGAGTTATCACAGAAAAGGAAACTCAGTTGTGGAAATGACTTCATGAAACCCAGCTGTAAGGCATTTTCTCAACTAGTGGTCAAGGTGGGGAGGACCCAGCCCATTGTGGGTGGTGCCATCCCTGGGCTCATGGTCTTGGGTTCTATAAGAGAGCAAGCTGAGCAAGCCAGGGGAAGCAAGTCAGTAAGAAACATCCTTCCATGACCTCTACATCAGCTCCTGCTTCCTGACCTGCTTGAGTTCCAGTCCTGACTTCGTCTGGTCAGCAACGTGGAAGTGTAAGCTGAATAAACCCTTTTTGGTCATAATGTTTGTGCAGGAATAGAAACCCTGACTAAGACAAGAGACATGGGTCAGACCATGTATAGTTTTAGAGTAGTGGTTTAGTCCCTAGAAGCTCTGGTTGGTTGTCATTGTTTTTATGGGGTTGCAAGCCCTTCAGCTCTTTCAATCCTTTCTCTAATTCCTCCAATGGCAGTCCTGTCCTTGGTTCAGTGGTTTGCTGCCAGCATTTGCCTCTGTATTTGACATGCTCTGGCTGTGTCTCTCCAGAGAGATCTATATCAGGTTCTTGTCATCATGCATTTTTTAGCTTCATCATTCTTACCTAGTTTTGGTGGCTGTATATATATGAGCCATGTATGGGACAGGCTCTAAATGGCCATTCCTTAAGTCTCTGCTCTAAACTTTGCCTCCATATCCTCTCCTATGAATATTTTTGTTTCCCCTTTTAAGAAGGAGTGAAGCATTCACATTTTGGTCATCCTTCTTCTTAAACTTCATGTGGTCTGTGGATTGTATCTTGGGTAATTTGAGCTTTGCAGTTTTATGAGGTCCCATTTGTTGATTCTTGATCTTAGAGCATAAACCAATGGTGTTTTGTTCAGGAAAATTTCCCCAATACCCATGTATTCGAGACTCCTCCCAAATTTTTTTAAAGATTTATTTATTTATTATATATAAGTACACTGTAGCTGTCTTCAGATACACCAGAAGAGGGCATCAGATCTCTTTACAGATGGTTGTGAGCCACCATGTGGTTGCTGGGAATTGAACTCATGACCTCTGGAAGAGCAGTCGGGTGCTCTTAACCGCTGAGCCATCTCTCCAGCCCCCCCCCCTTTTTTAAAGATTTTATTTATTATATATGAGTACACTGTAGTTGTCCCCCATTACAGATGGTTGTGAGCCACGATGTGGTTGCTGGGATTTGAACTCATGACCTTTGAAAGAGCAGTCGGCACTCTTAACCACTGAGCCATCTCTCCAGCCCCAAGTTTTTTTCTATTAGTTTGAGTGTATCTGGTTTGATGTGGAGATCCTTGATCCACTTGGACTTGTGCTTTGTACAGGGTGGTAAGAATAGATTGATTTCCATTCTACATGCTACCCTCCAGTTGAACCAGCACCATTTGTTGAAAATGCTATCTTTTTTCCGTCGAATGACTTTCCCCCACCTTTTATATTAGATACATTCCTTTATTTACATTTGAAATTCCCCAGTTTCCTGTCCATAATTCCCCATCCCTTCTCCCTCCCCCATACAGATGTTCATCCCCCATCCACCCCCATTACACCTGCCCCCCAACATTTCCCTGCACTGGGAATACAACCTTGGCAGGACCAAGGGCTTCCCCTTCCAATGGTGCACCAACAAGGCTATTCTCTGCTACATATGCAGTTGGAGCCCTGGGTCAGTCCATGTATAGTCTTTTGGTAGTGGTTTAGTCCCTGGAAGCTCTGATTGGTTGGCATTGTTGTTCTTATGGGGTTGCAAGCCCCTTCAGTTCTTTCAATCCTTCCTCTAATTCCTCCAAAGGGGGTCCTGTTCTCAGTTAGGTGTTTTGCTGCTAGCATTGACCTCTGTATTTGACATGCTCTGGATATGTCTCTCAGTAGAGATCTATATTGGCCCCTTTCAGCATGCACTTTTTAGCTTCTTCAATCTTATCTAGATTTGGTGGCGCTGTGTGTGTGTATATATATGCCACATATGGGGCAGGCTCTGAATGGCCATTCCTTGAATCGCTGCCCTAAAGTTTGCCTCCATATTCCCTCCTGTGTATATTTCTTTCCCTTTTTAAGAAGGAATGGGAGCATCCGCATCCTTCTTGAGCTTCATGTGGTCTGTGGAACGCATCTTGGGTAATTCGAGCTTTTGGGGTACTATCCACTTATCAATGAGTGCATACCAAGTGTGTTTTTCTGTGATTGGGTTACTTCACTTAGAATGATATTTTCTAGTTCATTCCATTTGCCTATGAATTTCATGAAGTCATTGTTTTTGACAGCTGAGTAATATTCCATTGTGTAGATGTACCACATTTTCTGTATCTATTCCTCTGCTGAAGGGCATCTGGGTTCTTTCCAGCTTCTGGCTATTATAAATAAGGCTGCTAGGAACATAGTCGAGCATGTATCTTTGTTATATGTTGGGGCATCTTTTAGGTATATGCCCAAGAGAGGTATAGCTGGGTCCTCGGGTAGTTCAATGTCCAATTTTCTAAGGAACCTCCAGTCTGATTCCCAGAATGTTTGTACCCATCTGCAATCCCACCAACAATGGAGGAGTTTTCTTCTTTCTCCATGTCCTCGCCAGCATCGGCTGTCACATGAGTTTTTGATCTTAGCCATTATGAATGGTGTGAGGTGGAATCTCAGGGTTATTTTGATTTGCATTTCCCTTATGACTAAAGATGTTGAACATTTCTTTAGATGTTTCTCAGCCATTCGGCATTCCTTGGCTGTGAATTCTTTGTTTAGCTCTGAACTCTATTTTTTAATAGGGTTATTTGACTCCCTGCGGTCTACCTTCTTGAGTTCTTTGTATATTTTGGATATAAGCCCTCTATCTGTTGTAGGATTGGTAAAGATCTTTTCCCAATCTGTTGGTTGCCGTTTTGTCCTAACCACAGTGTCCTTTGCCTTACAGAAGCTTTGCAGTTTTATGAGATCCCATTTGTCGATTCTTGATCTTAGAGCATAAGCCATTGGTGTTTTGTTCAGGCAATTTTTTCCAGTGCCCATGTGTTCTAGATGCTGCCCTAGTTTTTCTTCTATTAGTTTGAGTGTATCTGGTTTGATGTGGAGGTCCTTGATCCACTTGGACTTAAGCTTTTACATGGTAATAAGAAATGATCGATTTGGATTCTTCTACATGCTGACCTCCAGTTTAACCAGCACCATTTGTTGAAAATGCTATCTTCTTCCATCAATGGTTTTAGCTCCTTTGTCAAAGATCAAGTGACCATAGGTGTGTGGGTTCATTTCTGGGTCTTCAATTCTGTTCCACTGATCTATCTGCCTATTTCTGTACCAATAACATAACGTTTTTATGACTGTTGGCTCTGAAATACTGCTTGAGGTCAGGGATGTTGATTCTCCAAGTTGGTTTATTGTTGAGGATAGTTTTCGATATCCTGGGTTTTTTGTTATTCCGAATGAATTTGCAAATTACTCTTTCTATCTCTATAAAGAATTGGGTAGAAATTTTGATGGGGATTTCATTGAATCTGTAGATTGCTTTTGGCTAAATGGCCATTTTTACTATATTAATCCTGCCAATTCATGAGCATAGGAGATCTTTCCATCATCTGACATCTTCCTCAATTTCTTTCTTCAGAGACCTTAAGTTCTTGTCATACAGATATTTCACTTGCTTGGTTAGTCACACCACGATATTTTATATTATTTGTGACTATTGTGAAGGGTGTAATTTCCCTAATTTCTTTCTTAGCCTGTTTATCCTTTGAGTAGAGGAAGGCTATTGATTTTTTTAAAATTAATTTTATACCCCAACACTTTGCTGAAATTGTTTATCAGGTTGAGTAGTTCTCTGGTGGAACTTTTGGGGTCACTTAAGTACATTATCCTATCATTTGCAAATAGTGATATTTTGATTTCTTCCCTTCCAGTTTGTATCCCTTTGACGTCCTTTTCTTGTCTGATTGCTCTGGCTAGGACTTGGAGTACTATATTGAATTAGTAGGGAGAGAGTGGGCAGCCTTGTCCAATCCCTGATTTTATTGGGATTGCTTCAAGTTTCTCTCCATTTAGTTTGATATTAGCTACTGGTTTACTGTACAGTGCTTTTACTATGTTTAGATATGGGGCTTGAATTACTGATCTTTCCAGGACTTTTATCATGAAGGTATGTTGAATTTTGTCAAATGCTTTCTCAGCATTTAATGATATGATCATGTGGTTCTTATCTTTGAGTTTGTTTATATAGTGTATTACATTGATAGATTTCCATATATTAGACCATCCCTGCATCCCTGGGATGAAGCTTACTTGATCATGATGGACGATCCTTTTGATGTATTCTTGGATGAGGTTTGCAAGAATTTTATTGAGTATTTTTCTATCAATATTCAGAAGGGAAATTGGTATGAAGTTCTCTTTCTTTGTTAGGTCTTTGTGTGCTTTTGGTATAAGAGTGACTGTGGCTTCATAGAAGGAGTTTGGTAGTGCTCCATTTGTTTCTATTTTGTTGAATAGTTTGGACAGTATTGGTATGAGGTCTTCTATGAAGGTCTGATAGAATTCTGCACTAAATCCATCTGGACCTGGGCTCTTTTTGGTTGGGAGACTTTTAATAACTGCTTCTATTTCTTTAGGAGTTATGGGGTTGTTTAGATGGTTTATTTGTTCCTGATTTAACTTTGGTACCTGGTATCTGTCTAGAAAATTGTCCATTTCCTCCAGATTTTCCAGTTTTGTTGAATATAGACTTTTGTAGTAGGATCTGATGAGTTTGTGAATTTCCTCAGATTCTATTATGTGTCCCTTTTCATTTTTAGTTTTGCTAATTTGGATACACTCTCTGTGACCTCTGGTTAGTCTGGGTTTATCTGTCTTGTTGATTTTTCTCAAAGAACCAGCTCCTGGTTTTGTCCTTTTCGTTTCTGCTTGGTTGATTTCAGCCCTGAGTTTGATTATTTCCTGCCTTCTACTCCTCTTAGGTTTATTAATTCTTTTTGTTCTAGAGCTTTAAGGTGTGCTGTCAAGCTGCTGATATATGCTCTCTCCTGTTTCCCTCTGCAGGCACTCAGAGCTATGAGTTTCTCTCTTAGCACAGCTTTCATTGTATCCCATAAGTTTGGTTATGTTGTATCTTCATTTTCATTAAATTCTAAGAAGTCTTTAATTTTTCTTTATTTCTTCCTTGACCAAGTTGTCATTGAGCAGAGCGTTGTTCAACTTCCATGTATATGTGGGCTTTCTGTTGTTACTGTTATTGAAGACCAGCTTTGGTCCTTGGGGATCTTAGGATGCATGGGATTATTTCAGTCTTCCTTTATCTGTTGAGGCATGTTTTGTGACTGATTATATGGTCAGTTTTGGAGAAGGTACCATGATGTTGTTGTAAAAATATATAAAATAGAAAAGAGTAATGTTGTCTATTACCCCACTGCGTCTGCACTGGGGGTGCCCCAGATATCTGCTAGATATCTTGGCAGAAACACATCCCAGCTGCACACTTTCCTACACTCAAACCCTCACATAAAAGAACACACAACACAATAATCTTAGATCCAATTGGTAAGATATAATTGCCCACTTAAACATACAATGCCCGGTACTATCCATCCCTTGAGAACATTAATAACAACCTGTAAATACACAGAGCAGAATCTTAACATCACCTGCCATCTTTCCTGCCATGGCTTCTCAGCCCCTCTCTCCCTCCTGGCTCCTGTCTCCTCCTCTTCCTTCAAACTTCTCTCCCGCCCATCCTTCCTTCTCCTCCAATGACAGGCCTCCTTCTATCCTGTACCTGCCCCTCACCTGTACTTTACAAATTCAATGGAGAGGTGTTTCTGGAGAAGTCACATGAGTCCTGAGTATGTGACTAGGCAGCTGTCCTTGGTGCAGTGGAATTAGCATCAAAATACTGATAGCTTCAGGGCAAACCACAACACCAAGAGGTGCTGAGAAGAAGGTAAATCCTTTTGTTTCAGGAGGGAATGTTCTATAAATATCTGTTAAGTCCATTTGGTTCATAACTTCTGTTAGTTTCTCTATGTCTCTGTTTAATTTCTGTTTCCATGATGTGTCCATTGATGAGAATGGGGTGTTGAAATCTATTATGGTGTGAGGTATAATGTGTGCTTTGAACTTTAGTAAGGTTTCTTTTATGTATGTAGGTGCCCTTGCATTTGGAGCATAGGATTTAGGATTAAGAGTTCATCTTGGCGAATTTTTCCTTTGAATGTGAAGTGTCCTTCTTTCTCTTTTTTTAATGACTTTTGGTTGAAAGTCAATTTTATTCAATATTAGAATTGGATGCTTTTAGCTCCTTTGTCAAATATCAAGTGACCATAGGGGTGTGTGTTCATTTCTGGGTCTTCAATTCTATTTCACTGATCTACCTGCCTGTCTCTGTACCAATACCATACAGTTTTTATCACTATTACTCTGTGATACTCTTTGAGGCCATGGGGTGGTGATTCCCCGAGAAGTTCTTTTATTGTTGATAATAGTTTTCACTATCCTGGGTTTTTTGTTATTCCAAATTAATTTGCAAATTGCTCTTTCTAACTCTATGAAGAATTGAGTTGGAATTTTGATCGGATTGCATTTAATCTGTAGATTGCTTTTGGCAAAATGGCCATTTTTACTATATTAAATCTGACAATCCATGAGCATGGGAGATCTTTCCATCTTCTGAGATCTTATTCAATTTCTTTCTTCAGAGACTTGAAGTTCTTGTCATACAGATTTTCACTTGCTTGGTTAAAGTCACACTGAGTTATTTTATGGTATTTGTGTTGTGGTTTACCCTGAAGTTATCTGTATTTTGATGCTAATTCCACTGCCCCAAGGACAGCTGCCTAGTCACCTACTCAGAACTCAGGTGACTTCACCAGAACCAGCACCCCATTGAATTTGTAAAGTACAGGTGAGGGGCAGGTACAGGATAGAAGGAGGCCTGTCATTGGAGGAGAAGGAAGGATGGGCAGGAGAGAAGTTTGAAGGAAGAGGAGGAGACAGGAGCCAGGAGGGAGAGAGGGGCTGAGAAGCCATGGCAGGAAAGATGGCAGGTGATGTTAAGATTCTGCTCTGTGTATTTACAGGTTGTTATTAATGTTCCTAAGGGATGGATGGTACCAGGCTTTGTATGTTTAAGTGGGCAATTATATCTTATCAATTGGGTCAAAGATTATTGTGTTGTGTGTTCTTTTATGTGACGGTTTGAGTGTAGGAAGGTGTGTGGTGGCAAGAGACACTGGGCTGCTGTGGAGTTAGGCTGTGTTTCTGCCAAGATATCTAACAGATATCTTGGGGCACTGAGGTGCGGACCCAGCGAGGTAAAAGATAACCCTACTTTTTAAAATTTTTATATTTTTACAACAACATATTTGTGACTTTTGTGTAGGGTGTCACTTCCCTAATTTCTTTCTCAGCCTGTTTACCCTGTTTACTACTGATTTGCTTGAGATAATTTTATACCCAGCCAGTTTGTTCAAGTTGTTTATCAGGCTTAGTGGTTCTCTGGTGGAACCTTTGGGGTCATTATATCATCTGCAACAAATGGCTTCTTGATGTTTTTGGGTATGATAACTTTTGGTGGTGTTACAATCCAGTGTATGCTGCCATGGCTGGTTTTCCGGTTGTAGGTATATCTGTGCTGTGCTCTCAGCGGTAGGGCATTCTGTTATATAGGCCCTACGGTTGAAACAAGGAGGTGTTTGATTTGATGTCACACCTACCAAGCTTGGTGTCCCAAGTGGAGGAGGCAGTGGTTGAGATAGGCTCAAGAACCTCCACAGGTTTTCCTAAGATAAAGGTTGGACAGGATCACAGGAATCACAGAACTGCATGGTTTTATGTTCTGTCAAAGACATCTGAAAACATGGGCAGTAGCAACAACAGACTCAGAATAAAGAGGATATGCCCCAGAAAATTGGACTAAATTCCTTCTATACAAGATCCTCCAAGACCTTGAGGTTAAGACAACAGCTGAAAGAGAGGAAAGTGATCCATTTTCCGACTACATTTCCACTAGTGTTGTGGTGGGGAGTCCTGGAGAAATTGCTTGGTGGGGCTGTAAAAGACAGAAGGCAGTACATCAGCCCTAAGCAGAAGAACAATAGGTCCATCAGTCTGTGTAAATATGGCACCGTGTAGCTCTATCATCCCTCCACTGCCTCCATATCACGTGTTCATTAGTCTGACACCCAACAGGGCTGTCTTCCCATCCCACCCTGCTTAGCATCTTCAGTATGAACAGCCTCAGACCCGGAGCTCACATTCTGGCATGAAACATTTCATAAGGGAGAGATTTCTTACATTTTCACAGGCTGTGATGGGGTCTGGGTCTCCCACATTTCTTCTATCTCTATATCCTGGAGATAGTTATGTAGAGTAAGGATGAGGAATGAGAACATGCAGGAATGAAGCATCTCTCTTATGACCCAACCATGCTAGGACTCTAATGCCCAGCAATCATAGTGCAAGGACAGAACACTGAGTAAGAGGAATGGAAAAAGTTCATCTCTCCATGTACAGTCTCATGGCCCTTCCTCCACCCATACCATTCCACTTAAAATACTGCAAGGGCCACAGGATCATTTATATGAAAGAGAAATGCAGCTGGGAGATTTGAAGCTCCCTGCTGTCAGGTAGGGGTGGGATTCCCCCATAAGGGGCACAGTATCACTCCAGTGCCTTGAACAACAACACTCCTATGTGGGGCACCCATCTCAGGCCAACCACAGCTTCTTTCTAACACAAAACCTGGGTATTCCCTGAATCTATGTTCCTTCCCTGAAGCCCCTCTTCTGTCCAGCATATCACGTCTTTGGAAGCATAGCTCTCATCCTGACCCTGGTCACTGAGGGCCAGGGCAGATTTAATATCTCACCTCTGGAAAGTAGAAGCCTACCTTTTACAGTAGAAACTTTTTTCCTGGTCTTGCTCTGCCTTCTCCTCACATATTGCCATTTAGAAACAACACAAATTAGCTAGGGTCCCTTCTTCCTCACTGACGTTAACAAGCTTCCTGCTCTCTTTAGTCCTTTAGTACACGAAATCTTAGTTTCCCAGGGAGCTGTCTCTCATGCCTCCTTGCCTCTTCATACTGCATGAACCCTATTCTTTATTTCCTTGTTGGAAAGGCAGGAAAGGGGGCTGTCCTCAGTCAGTGTTCCTCAGACAGGCTCCTCCTACCTAAGGCTGCTCTCTGCAGCTGCCTCTGGGCTGTCAGGTGATATCTGCTTCCTCAGACCACAGGAGACTCCAGCCCTGATCTGAAGCCCCTGGTCTCATCACCTGCTTCACCTCAGCTCAACCCAAACAAAAGCAATCGCCTAAAAGAGGAGAGATGGTCTTTCTCTGAGCTTGTCCTGTGCCCCCACCAACTCAGAAATAGTTTGTCCATGGAGCCACAGTAGTCACTGAAGACCTCTCTGCCTTCTTGTACAGATGGTCTGAGAGAATCAGACATAAACCTTAGGGCCACTGCCACCTCCTGCCTGCCAACCCCTGCAGACTCTTTCTGGAGAAGTTCTCTGACCTGTATGCCGCTAGATTTTAGATACCTTCTTTCCATCCTTCTACCTAATCTATCCCCTAACACTAAATACGGAAAAAAGGTAGAGTTTGGGAAAGGGGGACACATTATTGATAGACTATTTTCTTGTGATTGGGGGGGGGGTGAGTTCCTTGGGGCAAGATTGATCTTGACTGTCAGGATATCTGCTTTCTTCCCTGCACATGTCCAATTTACAATCCGCAAACACCAGCAAAGGATAGCTGCCCACAAGAACCAACAACCCACCATGCTTCTCAAGGATCTAGCATTTATACGCCTTCTGAAATTTCCCAGAATTCCAAAAGACACAACAATTAAACTGTCTTCTGCTGGCAGAATCATGCTCCTGCTTGAAAAGGAGGCAAAACACAGGTCCTGTGGAAAATCTGAGGACGCCCCATTCCCCATGCCTGAGATTAAAATAAACAATCATATTCTTATATTTAGCATAATTTGTCACCACACCTGTTTTTCTAGGAAATGTGAGAGTAACAGTCCTGAACAACAGACCACTGCTCCATTGTGTGTGAACCAAGGATCCCCTCACCTTTGTGATGTCCCTGTCACTTTCAGGTGGTGGTAACACTAGGCTCTCCTTCAGGAAGTGGATTAGTAGGAAAAAGAGCCCCTCCCTCCACACAGGATGGCAATGCTCAGGTCCATGGCTGTGTCCATGGAGCTGGGGCTCATCCCTGAGTCACTAAGGCTCACTAAGTTCATCAGAGTGAGAAAACTCTCTATCTTCTGAATCCTAGTGCAGCTCACAGGCCACTGAACCTGGGTGTATAGCAGGTGAATTCTTCTATGTGGATCTTGCTGTGTTCCTAAATCTGAGGGGCACACCTACTGGAAGTAGACTAGGATTACACGAGTGACCCCAAGCTTATAAGCAGGTATCAGAAAATCCTGGGAACACAGTGACAGTTCCTGCTGCTTTTGATAACGTGTAAACAATAAGTCCACTATTTGCCCCAGCCTGAGGGTCATGCAGAAAGGCCCTGAGGGGGAGCTCCAGATGCAACCAAGAACAGCACGGAATGCATATTGCTCTTGCCTGGTTACTGTCATAGCATCTTGCATGTTGAAATATTGGGAGTTTGTTTGTTCTCTCTCTCTCTCTCTCTCTCTCTCTCTCTCTCTCTCTGTGTGTCTGTGTGTGCGTGTGCGTGTGAGTGTGTGTGTGTGTGTGTGTGTGTGTAGAGCACTTTTGCTCCTATCAGCTCTCTTCTCAGAGGACAATGTGTCTGCCATCTTCAGTGACCCTGGTGTTAAGGCGTTCTGGCCAACTCTTTCCATTAAGTTTTCTTTTGTTTTGTGTTTGTCTCCTACTCCTACACTCCCCTTCTACTTTTACTCCTCCTCCTCCTCCTTTTACTCCTCCTCCTCCTCCTCCTCCTCCTCCTCCTTCAAGATGCACTTCATCCTACCAAGGAAGATGGGCTGCTAAGTTATAGGGACACTACCCTGAAAGCTGTCAGTAAGGTTTAGACCTGGTGCTTTTCAGAAGAAAGATGCAAGTAATGTCCTGTGGACAGAGGCAGTAGGGTTGGGGAGGTGCACATCCCTTGAAAGGAAGCACAGAGCAGGCCAATTTCTTTCCTTACCCCTGCTAAATTACTATTGCCCACCCTATGGTCTGAATGTGAATCTTCTCACTAGAGAGCAGGAGTCACATGATTTCAACTTAACCATTCAGGAAAGTCCTTGTTGGCTAGCCAGTCTGATTGGCCAAGTTCTGGACATGTGACCAAATAGAACACAGATCAGGAGTCACAGTTGGTGTGAGGTAGCTGAGACAGTTGGTAACTGGCCTGCTATAATTGAGGTTGAGATTTCACTCCAGGACTCCAGTGGCAGAGACAGTGCTCTGAGGCAGCCTGTGAGACCATGATTGGAGAAGAGGCCCCTGTCTACTCCCCAATACTCAGGTAAAGCCTGGTTTTCCTAGTTTTGCTAATGAGATGAGACTCTCACCCTGCCTTATCAGCTTGTCTGAATCACTTTGGTTGGGTTCTAGGCACTGACCCTTTCTTTCCAGTGCTTACTTAGCTAATGGAGGCCTCGGGGCTGCAGGAGTCTGGATTCTGAACCTCTCAGGACTCTGTGCAGCACTCACTGGGCAGTCTGAGGTGACTGAGACACCCAGGCCCCTGCCTAGCACCCACCCTGTGGATCGTCGCAGGGAAGCAGAGCCCTGCCCTCTTCCATGTCCCTTCTTTATGTCCAGGATCCTGCAAACGTGCACATTCTGCATAGTAAACACACTGCATTTGTCTTTAGTGACTTGGCTTGTCACCTGCAGCATTGACTTTTGTTCCACCCATTTGCTGGAAAATGACAAAATGTCATCCTTAAGGCTCGGTGCTTTTCTGTCTTGTGTACACTTCACATGCTTTTATTTATGGATCTGTGTGCTTTAAACTTACCCTATGTTCGTGAGTGAACTGATCTTGATCATGAGCATGTGTCACTGAACTAGTGTGAACCACCAAGGTCTACTGCATCATTTACGTGAAAATAGTGGCCCAATATTTGGTTTCTTGTAGTTTTAGTTGCATGTGTGTCTGCACACATGTTAATGCCCGAGGACAAATTGTGAGGCCAGTTCTCCACTTCCACCATGTGGACTGGTGAAATAAACTTGAGTCATCAAGTGTGGTGGTCAGCAACTCTACCCAGTAAAGCAGTGGTTTTCTGTTAGTCTGTTCTTGGCTCCAGGGTAACCTCGTCTTTCTGGAACACACTGGAAAATGTTGCTTCCCTTCTACTTTATGGAATTATTTTAGGGTCATTGGTATCTTTTCAAAGACTGGTAGGAGTCATCCATGAATATATCTGGCCCTGGAATTTTGGTGGGTTTTTTTTTTGTTGTTGTTCATTAATCTTTCATCTTCATTGACTGCTAATGATCTCCTCAGGAAGTTTATATGGTTTTGGAAATTTGCCCCATTCCTAGCAGTTTAGTGGGCCAGCAGAAGTTGGTGGTTTCCACCAGGGTATCTTAGCTAGCAGTGTGTGTGTGTGTGTGTGTGTGTGTGTGTGTGTGTGTATACATGTACATATGTACATACATACATGTATGTGCATGTGTGCACGCATGTCTGTCTGTCTGTCTGTCTCTGTGTGTGTTGGCAACAGGGTTTACCGTGCTGGTTCTCATATCTCTTGGATCATTTTGGACTGGTAGGAAAGAGGTGTTTTCCAGACATGACTTTCCGTAGTGGCAAGGTGCACTATGTCCACATATGTGCGTGAGCCTTCAATACTGTCACTGTGATTTCTGTTCAGTAAGCAGAAGCAAACTTGCTGGTCACATTGAACACACAGCAGAGGGTGGAGCCTGCTGATATGTCTCAGACAGTCTCTGAGGGCATTAAGGTCACAAGGAGTAAATGCAGACTTGGGTGCATTCCTGACATCCCTGGAAAGGTAAACAGCTCTGTGGGCAGTTGGAGAAAGTCCCAGTTGCTGTACTTTACAAACCATTCAATCCTTCACAATTACTCATGCATACACATTCCAGAGGAGAGCTTTATCGCCTCTCCCTGGCCTGTCCCATATGGGTAATGGCATTTCCTGGCCCAGAATCCATTTCTAACATGGGTTAGGGAATGCTGTTGATACAACTCAGGGCTACTCAGTACTGAGTCAGTGAGGTGTTTTAACCTTTCTGACAGACTCTTTCCTGTGTCTCTCAAATGATGAAGGAGAAGAGGCTCATCTCTGTGGTTGTTGAACCATGGAGCAGGGAGTATCCTGACAAGGACTGAGAGGTTCAGGAAGGAGCCAGGTTCTAGCTTCCTGGGGATGTGTGTCTGTACACCGTCAGACAGCAATGAGACTCTGGGTCTGTGTGCTTATAGGCTTCCTCCAGTGGCTGGAATTTACCTACTAGCTCTACGCTCTGTCAGCTTACAGCAGCACCAGCCATGATGTCATGGTCAAACTGGTGAAGCACGGCACCCTATCCCAGCTCCTGACTTTGTATTTAAACATGTCCTGGATCCTTGACCACCAGCAGCAGGTGAGTTACCCATGGAAAATGGGACCCTTTGGTTCCATTTGCACATTTATTAGGCTGAACAGTCATGTCCTCTCTTCCCTGCAGATGGTGCAACAAACTTCCTGAAAGTGTTTCCACTGAGCCTTGAGAGGTGAACATGCCTGTCATCCTGACAGAACAACTTGAGGAAGGGCCATCCATATTCCCGCTCCCTAACCAGGACACTGCTAAGGTGAATATGAGGAGTATTCCATCTCTGACCCCTTTTCCCTGAAGGGCTTCACTGCCCTGATGTCGGCACACCTGTGTATGCCTTCCTGTGACGTCACTGATGCAGACCAAATGGAGAGAGCAGCATGGCCGATGCCTGCCCTGTGGGCTACACTGATAGTCTAAGGGCTGTCATGGCAGTGAGTTGAAGACTAACTAAGCAGGCATGAGACAAAGGAGAGGAGAAAGTTGTATTTCCTGAAGGGGTGAGGAGCGCATTGGCATCCTATTTGTAAGGTGGCCACATCCTGCTCCAACAAGGAAAGCATGGGGCCTTCACTCCAGGAGCCAGAAATTATGGGTAGAAAAGTGGGTTGTTTCTGAGCATGCTCCATGGAGGAAGACCCTCATGTCCCGAGTGTGCTCAGTACAGGAGTTCACTAAACTCAGCATGCTTAAGGAAGAGTTTACCACTCTCCTGGGCATGCTTAAATGACAGAGGAGAGAAGATTACCTTTCAGCAGATTCCAAGGTGCCTGCCTCCCAGTGTGGCAAAGGATACCAAACTGTGGCTGAGAACACCACAGTGGACACTGAGACTTGCTGCCAGCTCTTGGGCACATTAGTTCACCACAAACATAGACAAGTCCCTGAGCAGAGGACAACGGCTTTTCTTATAGCTTGTCCTGTGTCCTCACCAACTCAGAAATAGTCTGTCCATGGAGCCATGTCATCCTGAGTAGCCTTTCTGTTACTCTCTATAGATGGTCTGAGAGCTTCACCTGGTCACCCCAGGGGCAATCTCACCGCTGGTCTACCTGCCATTTGCTGCAGACTGAGGTGCTGCCCTGACGAGAGTTTTTCCCTCCCCTATCTGTACCTAGAGTTTGAATGTTTGCTACTCTTCCACACTTCTCCACCCTTTTTCTTCCACTCTCTCAATCAATTAAGTAAATAGGAGAGAAAATTGGGAAAGGGGTTGTATTGTTAGACTACTTCCTGTTGATTAGGGAGATTGAATTCCTTGGGCAAAGTTTGATCTTTGCCATCAGGATATCCAATTTCTTCTTTCTTCTGTGCACACAAATAATTACCTCAAACACCAACCACTCATAACAAACAACCGACAACCACCAACCCCCCCACCCCTCCTAAGGCCCTGTCCTTTCTGTGCCCTCTGAGAAGCCCTCAGAATTCTGAGTCACAGAAACATGGAAACTGTCTGTTGCTCCCAAAATCACGCACCTGCTGGAGCATGAGGGAAATCATAGTCAGCTGATGTGAAAAATCTGAAATAGTGCCCTACTCCCTACCTGTGGTTAAAATAAAAATGTAGTCTTATGTTTATGTTAAAAGAACCAAAAATGCTTACATTTGTCAGCACTCTTGTCTCTCTCAGGAATATGAGAGTAAAGTTGTGAACAATCGACTGCATTTCCACTGTATGTGAACCATGTTTGCTCTCCTTGGGATGCCCCCTTTGCTCCCGGCTGTTGGTGACCATGGATACTCCTTGAAGAATGGGATTAGTAGGACAAGACCCCCTGTTCGCACACATGCTCATGTCCACTGCTATGTCCATGGGGCTGGGGCTCATCCCTGAGTCTCCCATGCTGTTCATCAGGAGAGAATTCTCCGTCTTCTGAACTGCAGAGCAGCTCCCAGGACACTGAGTCCTAAAGCTCAGTTTGACATGTGTCAGGAGGGCTCAGGGCACATCACACTGCTGTGGCCTCCTCATCACAAAGGAATCCTGGCAGCAGAGAGGCTGCCACAGCCCCTTTCTAGCCGCCAGCCCCTCCTGTGTCCCTTTCCCTGCTTGCTTCTTTCGAATGCTGTTGAATTCATCAAAAATGCATTCTGTCCATGTTTTGTTCCTTCTTTCTGAGCCCCAGAACTTCTTTGTCTAGGCACATATTTTTCACAATGTACTTTAATCCTGTTCAACCTCCCCTCTGGCTTACAACCCACAAGAAGTAGTGGAAAAGGAAGGGTATTGGGATATGGAGAAGTGGACCTGTTCAGATACAGTTCTTTAGGGCAATTCCAGTTCTTGTTTTCAGTCCATTCCCCTAGCAAACACCAAACATGAGCATGCAGCTGCAGTCTGGAGCACAGAGCAGACACCACACCTGAATCAGGAACGCAGTTCAAGCCAGAACAAACAAGGTCAACCAATATTCTGTAAGGACGATTTGACATTCGAATGCAGATGATTTTGAGAATTGCTTTTTCCATGTCTTTGAAGAATTGTGTTGGGATTTTGATGGGGATTGCATTGAGTCTGTAGATTGTCTTTGGTAGGATGGCCATTTTTACTATGTTAATTCTGCCAATCCATGAATGGGGCAGATCTCTCTATTTTCTGTGATCTTTGATTTCTTTCATGAGAGATTGAAGTTATTGTCATACAGATCTTTCCTTTGTTTGGTTAGAGTTACCCCAAGATAATTTATATTATTAGTGGTTATTGTGAAGAGACTTGTTTCCCTAATTACTTTCTCAGCTTCTTTATCATTTGTATAAAGGAAGGGTACTGATCTATTTGATTTAATTTTATATCTGGCCACTTTGCTGAAGTTGTTCATCAGCTGGAGAAATTCTCTGGTAGAATTTTGGACTGCTTATGTATACAATCATATCATCTGCAAATCGTGTTACCTTTCTTTCTTCTTTGCTAGTTTGCATCCCTTTGATACCTTTTGGTTGTCTTGTTGTTCTAACTAGCACTTCCAGTACTATATTGAATAGTTATGGGGAAAGTGGACACCTTGTCTTGTTCCCGATATTAGTGGGATTATTTCAAGTATCTATCCATTTAATTTGACATTGGCTGTTGTTTTGTAGTAAATTGCTTTTATTATTGTTATGTATGGGCCTTGAATTCCTGATCTCTCCAATAATTTTTACATGATTGGGTGTTGTATTTTCAAGTGGATTTTCAGTATCTAAGGAGATGATCATGTGATTTTTTTCTTTGTTTTTGTTTATATGGTGGATTATGTTAATGGATTTTCATATATTGAACTATCCTTGCATCCCTGGAAGGAAGCCTACTTGATCCTGGTGAATGATGGTTTGACATGTTCTTAGGTTTGGTTTGCAGGAATTTTATTGAGTATTTTTGCATCAATATTCATAAGTGAGATTTTTCTGAAGGTTTTTTTTTTGTTGGGTCTTTGTGTGGTTTGGGTATCAGAGTGATTGTGCTTTTATAGAATAAATTAGTTAGTGTTCCTTCTGTTTCAGTTTCATGGAATATTTTGAGGAATATTTTGAGGAATATTAGGTCTTCTTTGAAGGTCTGGTAGAATTTGGCACTAAATCCATGTGACCCTCGGCTTCTTTTGGTTGTGAGGTTTTTAATAACTTCTTTTATTTACTTATGGGATATGGGCCATTGTAGATAGCCTGCCTGCTCTTGATTTGACTTTAGTACATGTTGGTCTAAAACATCATCCATTTCATCTAGAGTTTCTAGATTGGTTGAGTATAGGCATTTATAGTAGTATCTGATGATTTTTTGAGTTTCCTCGGTTTCTGTTATTATGTTTCCCTTTTCATTTCTGATTGTGTTAATTTGGAACCTCTTTCTGTGCCTCCTGGTTAGTTTGGCTAAGGGTTTATCTTGTTGATTTCCTCAAAGAACAAGCTCCTGGTTTTATTGATTCTTTGTATAGTTCTTTTTGTCTCTACTTGGTTTCTTTCAGCCCTGAGTGTGATTATTTCCTGCCTTCTGCTCCTCTTGGGTTTATTTGCTCCTTTTTGTTCTAGAGCTTTTAAGTGTACTGTCAACCTGCTAATGGATTTTCTCTCTAGTTTGTATTTGGAGGCACTCAGAGCTGTGAGTTTTTCTCTTGGCCCTGCTTTCATTGTGTCCCATAAATTTTAGTATGTTGTGCCTTCACTTTCATTAAATTCTAAAAAGTATTTCATTTGTTTATTTCTTCCCTGACCAAGGAAGAATCAAGGAATCATTGGGTAGAGCATTGTTCAGCTTTCATGTGTATGTGGGCTTCCTGTGGTTTTTGTTATTGAAGAGCAGCTGTAGTCCATGGTGATCTGATAGGACACATGGGATTTTTCAGTCTTCTTGTATCTGTTGAGGCCTGTTTTGTGACCTCTTATATGGTCAGTTTTGGAGAAGGTACCATGAGGTGCTGAGAAGAAGGAATATTCTTTTGTTTTAGGATGAAATATCCTATAGATATCTGTCAAATCCATTTGGTTCTGTTAGTTTCACTGTGTCTCTGTTCAGTTTCTATTTCCATGATCTGTCCATTGATGAGAGTGGGGTGTTGAAGTCTCCCATTGGTATTTTGTATGATACAGTGTATGATTTGAGCTTTGGTAAAGTTTTTTTTATGAATGTTTGCATTTGCATTTACATTTGGAGCATAGATATTCAGAATTGAGTGTTCATCTTGGTGAACTTTTGATGAGTATGAAGTGCCCTTTCTTATCCTTTCTCATAACTTTTGGTTGAAAGTCAATTTTATTTGACATTAGAATGGCTATTCCAGCTTATTTCTTGGAACAAGAAACATTTGCTTAGAAAATTGTTTTCTAGCTTTTTACTCTGAGGTAGTGTCTGTCTTCTCAGAGGTGCATTTCCTGTAAGCAGCAAAATACTGGGTCCTGTTTAATTACTCAGTCTGTTAGTCTAGGTCTTTTTATTCGGGAATTTAGTTCATTGATATTAAGAGATATTAAAGAGTAGTGATTACGTGTCCTGTTATTTTTGTTGTTAGAGGTAGACTTAATCTTTGTGTGGCTCTCTTATTTTGGGTTTGTTGCAAGATTACTTTCTTGCTTTTCCTAGGGTGTAGTTTCCTTCCTTGTGTTGGAGATTTCCATGTATTATCCTTTGTAGTGCTGGATTTGTGGAAAGATAATCATGTAAATTTGTTTTTGTTATGGAATATTTCAGTTTCTCCATGTATGGCAATTGAAACTTTTCCTGGGTATAGTAGTCTGGACTGGCATTCATGTTCTCTTAGGGTATGTATGACATCTGTCCAGGATCTTCTAGATTCATGGTCTCTGTTGAAAAGTATAGTGTAATTCTGATAGGTCTGCCTTTATATGTTACTTGACCTTTCCCCCTCATTGTTTTTTTACATTCTTTCTTTGATTTATGCATTTCGTGTTTTGACGATTATGTGTTGGGAGGAATTTCTTTTGTGGTCCAGTCTGTTTGGAGGTCTGTAGGCTTCTCATATGTTCATGGGCATCTCTTTCTTTAGGTTAGGGAAGTTTTCTTCTATAATTTTGTTGAAGATATTTCCTTGCCACTTAAGTAGGAAATCTTTGCTCTCTTTTATATCTATTATTCTTAGGTTTGATATTTTTCATTGTATCTTGGATTTCCTGTAAGTTTTGGGTTTGGAACTTTTTTCTTTTTATTATTATTATTAACTTGAGTATTTCTTATATACATTTCGAGTGTTATTCCCTTTCCCAGTTTCCGGGCAAACATCCCCCTCCCCCCTCCCCTTCCTTTTGGGTGTTCCCTGAAAGACCCACCCCATGAGTCTTAACTCAGAGTTGCAACAGGCTTGAACAAGCCCAGGCACGCCCAGATACCTAGGGCCGAGTCACCGTTAAAACTAACAGACCATAAAAGGAAAGGAATACAGAACAGACTAGGAGTACCGGATCTGGCAGGAAGGGATAAGTCCCTAGCCCCCCCCCCCCGACATTCAGGACGTCCCAGCCCGCACGTACTCTTACCATGTTACAACCTCATTCGAATATGATTCAAACCTGCCAATGTGTGTAGCTATACCTTATTACCTCATCTTGTGAAATAACCAATCATATGTGAACATGTCTATATGCCTCGTTTAAATCCACCAATCCCCGTAACTATGCATCTGCTTCTGTACGCCCACTTCTGCTTCCCCAAACCCTATAAAAGCCCCATGCTGGAGCTGCTGGGCGCGCAAGTCCTCCGAAGAGACTGTGTGCCTGCAGGTACCTGTGTTTTCCAATAAACCCTCTTGCTGATTGCATCCGAGTGGCCTCGGCTCGGTCATTGGGCGCTTGGGGGTCTCCTCCTGAGGGAAAGGTCCTCTCCGGAGGTCTTTTCATTTTGGGGACTCGCCCGGGACCTGGAGATCCTCTGCCCAGAGATCACCGACCACCCACCGGGAGGTAAGCCGGCCGGCATCTGTCGTGTCTTGCCCTGTCTTGTCTTGTCCTGTGCGCGTGTTCAGTTCCTCTCAGTTTTGGACTCAGATCTGGGTTTTGGTCGGAGGAGAAGGCCCAGGGCCTTCGGTGTCTCAGGGTTCAGGACCCTCAGCGCCTCCGTTTGGGCGGGTCAGAGAAGGAGCTGACGAGCTCGGACTTCTCCCCCCCGCAGCCCTGGAAGACGTTCCAAGGGTGTCTGGAGCCCGGTTCTTTGGGGCTCAGCCCGTATCAGAGGGATACGTGGTTTTGGTTGGAGGAGAGGGTCCAGGACCCTCGGCACCTCCATCTGACTCTTTGTTTTGGGTTTTACGTCGAAGCCGCGTGGTGCGTCTGTCTGTTATTTGTCTGATCGTTGGATTTGTCTGCCTAATTTGTGCCCTAATTTTCTTTGAAGCTACCATGGGACAATCGCTAACAACCCCCTTGAGTCTCACTCTAGACCATTGGAAGGACGTCCGAGACCGAGCACGTGATCAGTCGGTCGAGATCAAGAAAGGAAAATGGCAGACCCTCTGCACGTCCGAGTGGCCCACTTACGATGTAGGATGGCCGGTGAACGGCACTTTTAACAAGACCACTATTTTGCAGGTTAAGGACCTGATTTTCCGCCAGAAGCCGTACGGACACCCTGACCAGGTGGCCTACATTGTCACCTGGGAGAGCTTGGCATTTAGCCCTCCTCCTTGGGCAGAACCCTTTGTGGACCCGAATTGGCTTCCTGTTTCCCCTAAACCTGTTTCCCCGAGCCCACCTGACCCTTTGGTTGCTTCTTCCTCTCTCTATCCTGCTCTAACTAAGGAAGAGTCTCCCAAAGTCCCTCCCCCGAAACCTGTCCTCCCAGAGGACCCAAATTCTCCCCTTATAGATCTCCTGTTGGAAGAACCTCCTCCGTACCCTGTACCTACAGCCCCGCCAAGAGAAGAGGAAGTGGAGCCGCCTGCTAGACCTCGACTCGAGGCGGCCCCTTCCCCTGTGGCTGGAAGACTTCGGGGACGACGCGAGGTGACGCCAGACTCCACCTCCCAGGCCTTTCCGCTTAGACAAGGGGCTGGCGGCCAGATGCAATACTGGCCATTCTCAGCGGCCGACATATATAACTGGAAACAACACAACCCCCCCTTTTCTAAGGATCCGGTGGCTCTTACCAACCTGATAGAATCTGTCTTGCTTACCCATCAGCCCACTTGGGATGATATACAGCAACTTTTACAGGCCCTCCTGACCTCTGAGGAGAAGCAGAGAGTGCTCTTAGAGGCCAGGAAACATGTTTTGGGGGACAATGGACGCCCCACCTTGCTCCCGGAAGAGATCGATGACGCATTCCCACTTACGAGACCTGATTGGGATTTCACCACGGCTGAAAGTAGGAGACACCTACGCCTTTATCGCCAGTTGCTCCTAGCGGGTCTCCGAGGGGCGGCACGACGCCCCACCAATTTGGCTCAGGTGAAACAAGTGGTACAAGAGGCTGCGGAGACTCCCTCAGCCTTCCTAGAGAGACTTAAGGAAGCTTATCGCATGTATACCCCTTATGATCCAGATGATCCAGGACAAATGACAAATGTCTCCATGTCCTTCATCTGGCAGGCAGCACCAGATATCAGAGACTAGCCAAGCTACAGAGACTAGAAAATTTACAAGGGTATACACTGCAGGATTTACTTAAGGAGGCAGAAAGAATTTATAACAAGAGAGAGACACAAGAAGAAAAGGAAGATAGAGTACGTAGAGAAAAGGATGAGAGAGACCGAAAAAGAAGCAGAGAGTTGAGTCGAATCTTGGCCGCCGTAGTTCAGGGTCAAGAGAAAAGGGGAGAGAGGGTGGGAGTTCGAAAGGGGCCAAAGCTAGATAAGGATCAATGTGCGTATTGCAAAGAAAGAGGACACTGGGCCAGAGATTGCCCTAAGAAACCCAGCGGGCTCCGAAGACCCCGCCCACAGACCTCCCTCTTGGCCCTAGATAAAGATTAGGGAGGTCAGGGCCAGGAGCCCCCCCCTGAGCCCAGGATAACTCTTGAAGTTGGGGGGCAGCCAGTCACCTTTCTGGTGGACACAGGAGCCCAGCACTCAGTCCTCACCCAGGCCCCTGGACAACTCAGCGACCGGATGGCCTGGGTACAAGGAGCCACTGGCAGCAAGAGATACCGTTGGACTACAGATCGACGGGTTCAGCTGGCTACTGGTAAGGTGACCCATTCCTTCTTACATGTTCCGGACTGCCCATACCCTCTGCTGGGCCGTGACTTGCTTACCAAATTAAAAGCTCAGATCCATTTTGAAGAAGGAGGGACCCGAGTAACCGGGCCCCGCGGTATTCCTCTTCAGATTTTAACCCTTCAGTTAGAAGATGAATATAGATTATATGAACCAGAACAGGACAAGCCAAAATCTCCAGAAATAGACTCTTGGGTCACGAAATTCCCACTGGCCTGGGCGGAGACTGGCGGGATGGGGTTGGCGCTCCAACAGCCTCCCCTAATTATCCAGTTAAAGGCCACCGCGACTCCTGTCTCCATTAAACAGTACCCCATGTCATGGGAAGCTTATCAGGGCATAAAGCCACATATCAGGAGGCTCTTAGACCAAGGCATCCTAGTCCCTTGCCGGTCACCCTGGAATACGCCTCTGCTACCTGTTAAGAAGCCCGGCACTGGAGACTATAGGCCAGTACAAGATTTGAGAGAGGTCAACAAAAGAGTAGAAGATATTCATCCAACTGTCCCAAACCCTTATAACCTACTCAGCACCCTGCCTCCCACCCATACTTGGTATACGGTCTTAGATCTGAGCTGAGCCCAGAAAGCCAGCCCTTATTTGCTTTTGAGTGGAAAGACTCTGAAATGGGGCTTTCGGGACAGTTGACTTGGACAAGGTTACCACAGGGTTTCAAAAACAGCCCAACGCTCTTTGATGAGGCCTTACACCGGGACTTGGCTGACTTTCGAGTCCAGCATCCCACTCTTATACTTCTTCAGTTTGTTGATGACCTTCTTCTAGGGGCCACTTCTGAGACAGCATGCCACCAGGGAACAGAATCCCTCTTGCAGACTTTGGGGCGATTGGGCTATCGAGCTTCTGCCAGAAAGGCTCAAATTTGCCAGACCCAGGTTACTTATTTAGGCTATCAACTAAGGGACGGACAGCGATGGCTGACTCCGGCTAGGAAACAGACCGTGGCCAACATCCCAGCCCCAAGAAATGGCCGACAGCTACGGGAATTCCTAGGAACGGCGGGATTCTGCCGCCTCTGGATTCCTGGGTTTGCCGAGATGGCAGCCCCCTTGTACCCTCTCACTAAACAGGGGGTGCTCTTCCAGTGGGGGGCAGAACAACAGGAGGCATTTGATAACATTAAACGGGCCTTGCTGTCCTCCCCTGCCTTGGGTCTCCCAGACATCACCAAGCCCTTTTAACTATTTGTGGATGAGAAGCAAGGGTATGCTAAGGGGGTCCTAACACAAAGACTGGGACCCTGGAAGCGCCCGGTAGCCTACCTGTCTAAGAAATTAGACCCTGTGGCCTCCGGTTGGCCACCATGCCTGAGAATGGTGGCAGCCATTGCCGTCCTAACTAAAGACGCTGGGAAGTTGACCTTGGGGCAGCCACTCACCATCCTGGCACCCCATGCAGTGGAGGCTTTGATAAAACAGCCCCCTGACCGCTGGCTCTCTAATTCCCGCATGACCCACTACCAAGCCTTGCTACTGGATGCGGAACGGGTCCAGTTTGGGCCCGTGGTCGCTCTCAACCCAGCCACTCTGCTTCCTTTGCCAGAGGAGGCAGAACAGCACGACTGTCTGCAGATCCTTGCAGAAGTACATGGAACCAGACCAGACCTATCGGACCGACCTCTCCAGGATGCTGACCATACGTGGTATACCGATGGTAGCAGCTACTTGGTGAACGGGGAACGGAAAGCTGGAGCCGCGGTCAGTACGAAGGACAAAGTGATCTGGGCAAGCGCCTTGCCTGTTGGTACCTCCGCACAGCGGGCTGAACTCATTGCCTTAACCCAGGCGCTCAAAATGGCAGAAGGTAAGAGGCTGAATGTATATACAGACAGCCGCTACGCCTTTGCTACAGCACACATCCATGGAGAGATCTACCGGAGAAGAGGGCTGCTCACATCTGAGGGTAAGGACATTAAGAACAAGACTGAAATTCTGGCCCTCCTGGCAGCTCTGTTCCTACCAAAAAGACTGAGCATTATACATTGCCCAGGGCATCAGAAGGGACACAGCCCCGAGGCACGGGGAAATCGGCTAGCTGATGTCTCAGCGCGTGAGGCCGCCATGGGCACCCAAGTTCTGTCCTTAAAAGACCAAGATCAACCCACGTCTCCACAGCCGGAACAGACCGGTTGGCTCTACACCACGGAGGACACAAAGCTCCTACAGAAAATGGGGGCCGTTTGGTGCCCACAACTAAAACGGTGGGTCTACACAGGGAAAACAGTTATGCCTACAAAGATGACCTTTGAATTAATCTCCTACCTACATAAATTAACACACCTGGGACTCAAGAAGATGAAGACCCTCTTAAGACGAGAAGAGATTGACACCTAACTCCTGGGACGAGATCAGGCCTTGAGGGAGGTGACTGAAAGCTGCAGGGCCTGTGTTCAGGTAAACCCAGGAAAAGCTAAAATTGGACAAGGAGTCCGTCCCCGAGGACATCAGCCTGGTACCCACTGGGAAATTGACTTCACTGAAATCAAGCCTGGTATGTACGGACACAAATACCTCTTAGTGTTCATAGATACCTTCTCCGGATGGGTAGAGGCTTTCCCCACGAAACATGAAACGGCCAAGGTGGTGACCAAGAAGCTCCTCGAAGAAATCTTCCCCAGGTATGGAATGCCCCAAGTATTGGGGTCAGATAACGGGCCCGCTTTCGTCTCCCAGGTAAGTCAGTTGGTGGCCAAGTTATTGGGGATTGATTGGAAGTTACATTGTGCTTATAGACCCCAAAGTTCAGGACAGGTAGAGCGCATGAATAGAACAATTAAGGAGACTTTATCTAAATTAACGCTTGCAACTGGCTCAAAGGATTGGGTGTCCCTACTACCCCTAGTCCTATACCGGGCCCGGAATACACCAGGCTCCCATGGCCTGACTCCCTTTGAAATAGTATACGGGACCCCACCCCCATTTATCAATTTCTTTGATTCAAACATCGCTGAATTCGCTAATAGCCCTTCCTTGGCAGCACATCTTCAGGCCCTACAAATCGTGCAGAGAGACATCTGGAAACCTCTAGCCGCGGCCTACCAAGACAGGCTTGAACAACCGACGGTGCTGCACCCGTTCCAGATCGGAGACACCGTGTGGGTGCGCAGACATCAGACCAAGAATCTCGAGCCTCGGTGGAAAGGGCCCTATACAGTTCTCCTGACTACCCCGACAGCCTTGAAGGTAGATGGAATTGCGGCTTGGATCCACGCATCTCATGCCAAGGCAGCCCGACCTGAGGAAACGGCAGATCACAACATCGCGCCCCAGACATGGAAGGCTCAACGCACTCAAAACCCCCTAAAGCTAAGATTTTCATGTTGTTGCTCTTAACTGTCTTATGGACTAGGGGTGGGGCGAGTCTGGGGGCTAGCCCCCACCAGGTATATAATATGTCCTGGATAATAACTAATTTAGAGACGGGCTGGTCTCAAGTCCTAGCTAATGGTAAGCATGCTGAAGGAACCTGGTGGCCCCCTTTGACTTTCGACCTTTGTCAACTGGCTAAGGACTCCTGGGAGCATACTGAGCGGACTCCCCACAACTCATACCCACCCTGCAGACACTCTGATTGGTATACTTGTCCCGGAGGTAAGAGGACACGGGAGTGTGGAGGTCCTGAGACCTTCTACTGCGCTAAGTGGGGGTGTGAGACTTACACTCGAGGATGGTGGGGGACCAAGAAGGGGGACTTAGTGGCCTTCTTCCCTGAGACTCCAGGCGAATCTTGAATTACAATAGAATTCACAGATCAAGGTAAAAACATAGATTGGAAGGTGGGGCGTAGGTGGGGGATACGGTTGTATACCCCTGGCCAAACTAACCCAGGACTCCTGTTCTCCCTCCAACTGGTGAGAGAACGGGTCACACAAGAGATTGGTCCAAACCCAGTCCTCATGGATCAAAAGCCCCCTTCCTGACCAGCACCGGCACTGCCCCCGGTCGGACCCCCACTATGGCTAAACACCACTCAGAACTCCGGGGATATCTTGACAACTCCCTCCCCGACTAGGGACCCTTCCACACCGGCCCCTCAGCTGCTAGGAACGGGAGACCAGCTAATCAACTTAGTGACCGGGGCATACTTGGCACTCAATTATTCAGAACCTGACAAGACCCAAGAATGCTGGCTGTGCCTGGTCTCTAGCCTGCCCTATTATGAGGGTGTGGCAGTCATGGGAATTATACTAATCAGACTACAGCCCCGGCCAGCTGCACAACCCTCCCTAGCCATAGGCTGACGTTGCCGGAAGTCTCAGGACAGGGACTCTGTATAGGGACCATACCCCCCACTCACCAGGTCCTCTGCGCTATCACCGAGAGGATCCCCACTGGAAGCTACTACCTAGCAGCTCCTACAGGCACCTATTGGGCCTGTAACACTGGATTGACACCTTGTATCTCCGCCGCAATCCTCCGCAGATCCTCAGACTACTGTGTACTGGTAGAAATTTGGCCTAAGGTCACCTACCATGGGCCCGAGTACATATACTCACATTTTGAGAGGCTGACTTGATTCAGGCGAGAACCCATCACCATGACCCTAGTTCTACTCTTGGGAGGAATCACCTTAGGAGGAATGGCTGCAGGTATAGGGACGGGGACCACCGCCCTCATCGAGACGGGTCACTTTCGTCAGCTACAAGCAGCCATGAATGCAGATCTAAAAGCTATCGAGGAATCCGTGAGTGCATTAGAAAAGTCCTTAACATCTTTGTCTGAAGTAGTCTTACAAAATAGGAGAGGGCTAGACATGCTGTTCCTTCGCGAAGGAGGGCTATGTGCTGCTCTAAAAGAAGAATGTTGTTTCTATGCAGACCATACAGGATTAGTGAGAGATAACATGGCTAAGCTCCGAGAACGTTTGGCCCAGAGACAGAAGCTGTTTGATTCCCAACAAGGCTGGTTCGAGGGGTGGTTTAACCGATCCCCTTGGTTTGCTACCCTGGTGTCCACCTTGATGGGACCCTTAATCATCCTCCTCCTAATCCTCCTCTTTGGCCCCTGCATTCTAAACAGATTGATGCAGTTCATAAAGAACAGACTCTCAGTCATTCAGACGCTTGTTCTCACCCAACAATACCAGAGGGTAAGACAACGGGAAGAGATTCCTTAGAATTCGATTTGAGTAAAGGATTTTACTCAAGTCTAAAAGAAAATGGGGGAAAATGAAAGACCCACCCCATGAGTCTTAACTCAGAGTTGCAACAGGCTTGAACAAGCCCAGGCACGCCCAGATACCTAGGGCCGAGTCACCATTAAAACTAACAGACCATAAAAGGAAAGGAATACAGAACAGACTAGGAGTACCGGATCTGGCAGGAAGGGATAAGTCCCTACCCCCCCCCCCCCGACATTCAGGACGTCCCAGCCCGCACGTACTCTTACCATGTTACAACCTCATTCGAATATGATTCAAACCTGCCAATGTGTGTAGCTATACCTTATTACCTCATCTTGTGAAATAACCAATCATATGTGAACATGTCTATATGCCTCGTTTAAATCCACCAATCCCCGTAACTATGCATCTGCTTCTGTACGCCCGCTTCTGCTTCCCCAAACCCTATAAAAGCCCCATGCTGGAGCTGCTGGGCGCGCAAGTCCTCCGAAGAGACTGTGTGCCTGCAGGTACCTGTGTTTTCCAATAAACCCTCTTGCTGATTGCATCCGAGTGGCCTCGGCTCGGTCATTGGGCGCTTGGGGGTCTCCTCCTGAGGGAAAGGTCCTCTCCGGAGGTTTTTTCATTCCCCTCCCCACCCTCCCCCCATTGCCGCCCTCCCCACAACAGTCTAGTTCACTGGGGGTTCAGTCTTAGCAGGACCCAGGGCTTCCCCTTCCACTGGTGCTCTTAGTAGGATATTCATTGCTACCTATGAGGTCAGAGTCCAGGGTCAGTCCATGTATAGTCTTTAGGTAGAGGCTTAGTCCCTGGAAGCTCTGGTTGCTTGGCATTGTTGTACATATGGGGTCTCGAGCCCCTTCAAGCTCTTCCAGTTCTTTCTCTGATTCCTTCAACAGGGGTCCTATTCTCAGTTCAGTGGTTTGCTGCTGGCATTCACCTCTGTATTTGCTGTATTCTGGCTGTGTCTCCCAGGAGCGATCTACATCCGGCTCCTGTCGGTCTGCACTTCTTTGCTTCATCCATCTTGTCTAATTGGGTGGCTGTATATGTATGGGCCACATGTGGGGCAGGCTCTGAATGGGTGTTCCTTCAGTCTCTGTTTTAATCTTTGCCTCTCTCTTCCCTGCCAAGGGTATTCTTGTTCCCTTTTTAAAGAAGGAGTGAAGCATTCACATTTTGATCATCCGTCTTGAGTTTCATTTGTTCTAGGCGTCTAGGGTAATTCAAGCATTTGGGCTAATAGCCACTTATCAATGAGTGCATACCATGTATGTCTTTCTGTGATTGGGATAGCTCACTCAGGATGATATTTTCCAGTTCCAACCATTTGCCTACGAATTTCATAAAGTCATTGTTTTTGATAGCTGAGTAATATTCCATTGTGTAGATGTACCACATTTCCTGTATACATTCCTCTGTTGAAGGGCATCTGGGTTCTTTCCAGCTTCTGGCTATTATAAATAAGGCTGCAATGAACATAGTGGAGCACGTGTCTTTTTAATATGTTGGGGCATCTTTTGGGTATATGCCCAAGAGAGGTATAGCTGGATCCTCAGGCAGTTCAATGTCCAATTTTCTGAGGAACCTCCAGACTGATTTCCAGAATGGTTGTACCAGTCTGCAACCCCACCAACAATGGAGAAGTGTTACTCTTTCTCCGCATCCTCGCCAGCATTTGCTGTCACCTGAGTTTTTGATCTTAGCCATTCTCACTGGTGTGAGGTGAAATCTCAGGGTTGTTTTGATTTGCATTTCCCTTATGACTAAAGATGTTGAACATTACTTTAGGTGTTTCTGAGCCATTCGGCATTCCTCAGCTGTGAATTGTTTGTTTAGCTCTGAACCCCATTTTTTAATAGGGTTATTTGTCTCCCTGTAGTCTAACTTCTTGAGTTCTTTGTATATTTTGGATATAAGGCCTCTATCTGTTGTAGGATTGGTAAAGATATTTTCCCAATCTGTTGGTTACCATTTTGTCCTAACCACAGTGTACTTTGCCTTACAGAAGCTTTGCAGTTTTATGAGATCCCATTTGTCGATTCTTGATCTTAGAGAATAAGCCATTGGTGTTTTGTTCAGGAAATTTTTTCCAGTGCCCATGTGTTCTAGATGCTGCCCTAGTTTTTCTTTTATTAGTTTGAGTGTATCTGGTTTGATGTGGAGGTCCTTGATCCACTTGGACTTAAGCTTTGTACAGGGTGATAAGCATGGATCGATCTGCATTCTTCTACATGTTGACCTCCAGTTGAACCAGCACCATTTGCTGAAAATGCTATCTTTTTTCCATTGGATGGTTTTGGCTCCTTTGTCAAAAATCAAGTGACCATAGGTGTGTGGGTTCATTTCTGGGTCTTCAATTCTATTCCATTGGTCTATCTGTCTGTCTCTGTACCAATACCATGCAGTTTTTATCACTATTGCTCTGTAATACTGCTTGAGTTCAGGGATAGTGATTCCCCCTGAAGTCCTTTTATTGTTGAGGATAGTTTTAGCTATCCTGGGTTTTTTGTTATTCCAGATGAATTTGCAAATTGTTCTGTCTAACTCTTTGAAGAATTGGATTGGTATTTTGATGGGGATTGCATTGAATCTGTAGATTGCTTTTGGTAAAATGGCCATTTTTACTATATTAATCCTGCCAATCCATGAGCATGGGAGATCTTTCCATCTTCTGAGGTCTTCTTTAATTTCTTTCCTCAGTGTCTTGAAGTTCTTATTGTACAGATCTTTTACTTGCTTGGTTAAAGTCACACCGAGGTACTTTATATTATTTGGGTCTATTATGAAGGGTGTCGTTTCCTTAATTTCTTTCTCGGCTTGTTTCTCTTTTGTATAGAGGAAGGCAACTGATTTATTTGAGTTAATTTTATACCCAGCCACTTTGCTGAAGTTGTCTATCAGCTTTAGTAGTTCTCTGGTGGAACTTTTGGGATCACTTAAATATACTATCATATCATCTGCAAATAGTGATATTTTGACTTCTTCTTTTCCGATCTGTATCCCCTTGACCTCCTTTTGTTGTCTGATTGCTCTGGCTAGAACTTCAAGAACTATATTGAATAAGTAGGGAGAGAGTGGGCAGCCTTGTCTAGTCCCTGATTTTAGTGGGTTTGCTTCAAGTTTCTCTCCATTTAGTTTAATGTTAGCAACTGGTTTGCTGTATATGGCTTTTACTATGTTCAGGTATGGGCCTTGAATTCCTATTCTTTCCAGGACTTTTATCATGAAGGGGTGTTGAATTTTGTCAAATGCTTTCTCAGCGTCTAATGAAATGATCATGTGGTTCTGTTCTTTCAGTTTGTTTATATAATGGATCACGTTGATGGTTTTCCGTATATTAAACCATCCCTGCATGCCTGGGATGAAGCCTACTTGATCATGGTGGATGATTGTTTTGATGTGCTCTTGGATTCGGTTTGCCAGAATTTTATTGAGTATTTTTGCATCGATATTCATAAGGGAAATTGGTCTGAAGTTCTCTTTCTTTGTTGGGTCTTTGTTTGGTTTAGGTATAAGAGTAATTGTGGCTTCATAGAAGGAATTTGGTAGTGATCCATCTGTTTCAATTTTGTGGAATAGTTTGGATAATATTGGTACGAGGTCTTCTATGAAGGTCTGATAGAATTCTGCACTAAGCCCATCTGGACCTGGGCTCTTTTTGGTTGGGAGACCTTTAATGACTGCTTCTATTTCCTTAGGAGTTATGGGGTTGTTTAACTGGTTTATCTGTTCCTGATTTAACTTCAGTACCTGGTATCTGTCTAGGAAATTGTCCATTTCCTGCAGATTTTCAAGTTTTGTTGAATATAGGCTTTTATAGTAAGATCTGATGATTTTTTGAATTTCCTCTGAATCTGTAGTTATGTCTCCCTTTTCATTTCTGATTTTGTTAATTTGGACACACTCTCTGTGTCCTCTCGTTAGTCTGGCTAAGGGTTTATCTATCTTGTTGATTTTCTCAAAGAACCAACTTTTGGTTCTGTTGATTCTTTCTATGGTCCTTTTTGTTTCTACTTGGTTGATTTCAGCTCTGAGTTTGATTATTTCCAGCCTTCTACTCCTCCTGGGTGTATTTGCTTCTTTTTGTTCTAGAGCTTTTAGGTGTGCTGTCAAGCTGCTGACATATGCTCTTTCCTGTTTGTTTCTGCAGGCACTCAGCGCTATGAGTTTTCCTCTCAGCACAGCTTTCATTGTGTCCCATAAGTTTGGGTATGTTGTACCTTCATTTTCATTAAATTCTAAAAAGTTTTAAATTTCTTTCTTTATTTCTTCCTTGACCAGGTTATCATTGAGTAGAGCATTGTTCAATTTCCATGTATATGTGGGCATTCTTCCCTTATTTTTATTGAAGACCAGTTTTAGGCCGTGGTGGTCCGATAGCACGCATGGGATTATTTCTATCTTTCTGTACCTGTTGAGGCCCGTTTTTTGAGCAATTATATGGTCAATTTTGGAGAAAGTACCATGAGGAGCTGAGAAGAAGGTATATCCTTTTGCTTTAGGATAGAATGTTCTATAAATATCTGTTACGTCCATTTGGCTCATGACTTCTCTTAGTCTGTCTACGTCTCTGTTTAATTTCTGTGTCCATGATCTGTCCATTGATGAGAGTGGGGTGTTGAAATCTCCTACTATTATTGTGTGAGGTGCAATGTGTGTTTTGAGCTTTAGTAAGGTTTCTTTTAGGTATGTAGGTGCCCTTGTATTTGGGGCATAGATATTTAGGATTGAGAGTTCATCTTGGTGAACTTTTCCTTTGATGAATATGAAGTGTCCTTCCTTATCTTTTTTGATGACTTTTAGTTGAAAATTGATTTTATTTGATATTAGAATGGCTACTCCAGCTTGCTTCTTCTGACCATTTGCTTGGAAAGTTGTTTTCCAGCCTTTCACTCTGAGGTAGTGTCTGTCTTTGTCTCTGAGGTGTGTTTCCTGTAGGCACCAGAATGCAGGGTCCTCATTGCATATCCAGTTTGTTAATCTATGTCTTTTTTATTGGGGAGTTGAGGCCATTGATGTTGAGAGATATTAAGGAATAGTGATTATTGCTTCCTGTTATATTCATATTTGGATGTGAGGTTATGTTTGTGTGCTTTTCTTCTCTTTGTTTTGTTGCCAAGACGATTAGTTTCTTGCTTCTTCTAGGGTATAGCTTGCCTCCTTATGTTGGGCTTTACCATTTATTATCCTTTGTAGTGCTGGATTTGTAGAAAGATATTGTGTCAATTTGGTTTTGTCATGGAATATGTTGGTTTCTCCATCTATGTTAATTGAGAGTTTTGCAGGATACAGTAACCTGGGCTGGCATTTGTGTTCTCTTAGGGTCTGTATGACATCTGTCCAGGATCTTCTGGCCTTCCTAGTTTCTGGCAAGAAGTCTGGTGTGATTCTGATAGGTCTGCCTTTATATGTTACTTGACCTTTTTCCCTTACTGCTTTTAATATTCTTTCTTTATTTTGTGCGTTTGGTGTTTTGACTATTATGTGACGGGAGTAGTTTCTTTTCTGGTCCAATCTATTTGGAGTTCTGTAGGCTTCTTGTATGCCTATGGGTATCTCTTTTTTTAGGTTAGGGAAGTTTTCTTCTATGAGTTTGTTGAAGATATTTACTGGTCCTTTGAGCTGGGAGTCTTCACTCTCTTCTATACCTATTATCCTTAGGTTTGATCTTCTCATTGAGTCCTGGATTTCCTGTATGTTTTGGACCAGTAGCTTTTTCCACTTTACATTATCTTTGACAGTTGAGTCAATGATTTCTATGGAGTCTTCTGCTCCTGAGATTCTCTCTTCCATCTCTTGTATTCTGTTGGTGAAGCTTGTATCTACAGCTCCTTGTCTCTTCTTTTGGTTTTTCTATATCCAGGGTTGTTTCCATGTGTTCTTTCTTGTTTGCTTCTATTTCCATTTTTAATTCCTTCAACTGATTGTGTTTTCCTGGAATTCTTTCAGGGATTTTTGTGTCTCTATGGGCTTCTACTTGTTTATTTATGTTTTCCTGGAATTCTTTCAGGCATTTTTGCGATTCCTTTCTGTAGGCTTCTACTTGTTTATTAATGTTTTCCTGTGTTTCTCTAAGGGAGTTCTTCACGTCTTTCTTGAAGTCCTCCAGCATCATGATCAAATATGATTTTGAAACTAGATCTTGCTTTTCTGGTGTGTTTGGATATTCCATGTTTGTTTTGATGGGAGAATTGGGCTCCGATGGTGCCATGTAGTCTTGGTTTCTGTTGCTTGGGTTCCTGCGCTTGCCTCTCACCATCAGATTATCTCTAGTGTTACTTTGTTCTGCTATTTCTGACAGTGGCTAGACTGCCCTATAAGCCTTTGTGTCAGAAGTGCTGTAGACCTGTTTTCCTGTTTTCTTTCAGCCTGTTATGGGGACAGAGTGTTCTGCTTTCGGGCGTGTAGTTTTTCTTCTCTACAGGTCTTCAGCTGTTCCTGTGGGTCTGTGTCTTGAGTTCACCAGGCAGTTCACTTGCAGCAGAGAAGTTGGTCTTACCTGTGGTCCCGAGGCTCAAGTTCGCTCTCGGGGTGCTGCCCACGAGCTTTCTGCGGCAGCAGCAACCAGGAAGATCTGTGCCGCCGTTTCCGGGAGCTTCAGTGCACCAGGGTTCCAGATGGCGTTTGGTGTTTTCCTCTGGAATCAGTAGTGTGTGCAGAGTGCAGTCTCTTCTGGTTTCCCAGGCGTGTCTGCGTCTCTGAAGGTTTAGCTCTTTCTCCCACAGGATTTGGCTGCAGAGAACTGTTTATCCGGTCTGTTCCTTCAGGTTCCGGAGGTGTCTCAGGCGCAGGGGTCCTGCCGCTCCTGGGCCCTCCCCCACGGGAACCCAGAGGCCTTATACAGTTTCCTCTTGGGCCAGGGATGTGGGCAGTGGTGGGCATTGTTGGTGGTCTCTTCCGCTCTGCAGCCTCAGGAGTGCCCACCTGACCAGGTGGTAAGGTCTCTCTCCCACGGTGTCTGGGAGCAGAGAGGTGCTGTGGGCTGGGATCCGCGGGTGTGGGACTCCCCTTGGAACTTTTTTATGTTGCATTTTCTTTGTTGTGTCAATGTTTTCTGTGGTATCTTCTGCTCCTGAGATTTTCTCTTCTCTTCTATCTCTTGTATTCTGTTGGTGATGCTTGCGTCTATGATTCCTGATCTCTTTCCTAGGTTTTCTTTTTTTTTTTTGAAAGATGAGTAAATATATTTTGTGATTTAAACCTTTGTGAAATGTTTGAAAAATATTATAATTACACTTCCTAAAAGAATAAATTTTTAAGACAAAATGAAAGGTATTTAGTATGATAACAAACTTGGAAACATACAAATACCATTTTTATTTTATGGTGGAGAACTTTGCCCTTCATCATGGCATAATAGGTTATTAAACCATTTACTATTTATGTGAAGAAAGGGGAGTAAGTATTTGATTTTCTTCTATCAGTCAGGTCCAAAATGTCTAGGTATAATAATATTCTAGACACAAAATTTAGTCAATGCACAATATGTTCAAGTAATACTTAAGAGGATAATATTCCAAATACCATGTATTCATTTGTATGCTTTTGTTGAGCTACTGGATTTTCAACCAAACAGAAAAGAAATGAGTTACCATTTCCCAACTTGCACAATCCTTAAGATACTTGAAATTATTTTCCCACTTTTCCTACATAATTTGACTACTGGTGGCCACAAGAGGATTCAGCCTACACATTAGGTAAGTTTCTATGCATAATAATGTGCTGGAATGGTGTGCTGGAATGGATGAGGCAAGGAATCCACCAATAAAGGACACTGGTGGAAAGAATCACTGCTCTAAATTGAAGTCTGAGAAGATGAAACCAATTTTTTAAGACTTATTTATTTTATTGCTATGAGCAAACTGTCACTGTCTTCAGACCCATCAGGAGAGGGAGGGCATTGGGTACCATTATAGATCTTCCTAGGTTTTCTATCTCCAGGTTTATCTCCCTTTGTGATTTCTTTGTTTCTATTTCTACTTTTAGATGGTTTTGTTCAATTCCTCTACCTGTTTGGTTGTGTTCTCCTGTATGTCTTTAAGGAAATTATTCATGTCCTTCTTAAAGCCCTCTTTCATCATCATGAGATATAATTTTAACTTTGAATCTTGCTTTTCAGCTGTGATGGGAATATCCAGGACTTGCTGTAGTGGGAGAACTAGATCCTGATGATTCCAAGTAGCCTTGTTTTCTGTTGCTTATGTTCTAGTGCTTGCCTCTTGCCATTTGGTTGTCTCTAGTGTATGCCATAGCTGTCTCTGTCTGGAGCATGTCCTTTTTGTGATCCTGCCTGTGTGAGAACTCAGAGTCCAAGAGTCTTTCTGATTCTTTGACCCTGTGATCCTGTGATCTTGAGTGTCAGAGCTCCTGGGAATCAAGCTGCCTCTGAGATACTCAAGTGTGGTCCTGGTGTGACCAAGCTCCTGAGGTCCTTTTTGGTCAGAGATCCTGTGAGTCAAGCTTTCTCTGGTGTTGCAGGGTGGGGTTAGGCCAGAGCCCTGAGTTTGCTCTGAGCACAAATAAAAGCTGGAAGGAATCCATGCCTCTGGGTGGGTGGGAGTTTGTGTTTCCCTGGTTTCTATGTGGGTCCCAGTTATCCTGGGTGTTGGAGAAGAAGTTGTGGCCTCAACTGTGACTTTTAGTTTGTGAGAACTCCAGTGCTCCTGAATGTGTCCAATTTCCTGGGAGTTCAGCTTTCTCTGTGGTCCTGTGATTCTGTGTTCCTGGGTCTGTTAGTGCACCTGTAGTCCTGTGATCTTGAGATCCTGGGTGCGTTAGAGCACTGTGTGATGGGATTCCTTTGGGTGTTGTGGGAATGGGAGTGGGACCAGTGCTCAAGGTCTGCTCAGGACACAAGTTCAGACCATAAGGGACCCCCCCATGGATGGCTGGGCAAAGTTCCTGCATCCCTAGTTCCAAGGAGACCCCGTTACTCCGGGTGTTGTGACAGATGTTGTGTCCTCCTCACCTGTGATCCTAGGCATATTACAGCACCTGGCTGATAGGCTTGCTCTGGGTGTGTTGTGTATAAACCAATATATGAAGGAAGTGCAAAAGAAGTAATAGAGATGAGATCTGGTGAAACAGTGGGGGACGAAAATGGATTGTTTCATTCAGGGTTTGTAGGAGGGATGCAGAATTGAAGACCATTATGGGGGAGGAGAGAGGGGAGATTGAACTCTGCTAGACAATGAATGCAGATAGGGTCTTGGGTCTTGATAGATCCAGAAGCAATTTGAAGTACAAATGTCAGTTTCCAAATTATCTGCATAGAAATCTTCTAGCAGGAAACAATCTACAACTGACAGACATTGTCTACCCCAGGTTGGTACTGGTGCAGCATCATATGTCCTGAATGTCCACATGTCAGCAAGGCGATGGCCTGGGCAGAATGATTCCAGGTCTCCAGGGAGGGCACTGAGGGGACTGACTGGGATGTCTCTGGTTTCTCTCCAGTCTTTCCTGTGTTACTGAGCAGGACTGTGTGACATGGCCTTCAGTAACCACCTATGGTCACAGACTGCACGTTCTATTCTGGCTCTGGCTCTAGTCACAGAGGAAGGCAGACTGTGGACAGTTACTGACCTATTGAACAGGCTGTAATAAGTACTGATATGGGCTCGGCCTACATCAAGGTGAGTAAGGACTCCTGGGAATGCAGGGAGAGCAAGGATGAAATGTTTGTGGTTGCTGTCTCTGTACATCCTGTGTACAGTGACACAAACATCAAGGTGGGAAAATGAAGGGAACACATTGGGACATAGACCTGGGTGGGGTCTTCACGGGGCTAGCTCATCCTGAAAAAATGTAGTGTTTTGTTGTCTTTGCAATGACAGATGCTTAATAATAACTATAAAATGATGTACTGTGCCTTCCCAGCTGTCTTGTCTCTCCATGAACTGCACTGAGATAGAAAAAATGCTGACCTTCCCCTGCTCCATCAATGTAAAACAGAAACCACTGTGGTGAAAGGCAGGATGTTTACAAGGAAGCAGCTCCTGTCTGGAAAGGAGCATTGAGTGCAAGAGGAAGAACTCTGAAAAGAAAACCCAGGAACAAAACCAAGTTTATTACCAGGAAGCATGGGGGACACAATGGATGGGCAGATGGGACATCTAGAAAAAGGATGGCCAGAGCTACCTGCTCCTTGCCCTGTCCTGGTCAGGTGTACCTGGTGTCAGAGGCTTGGTGGGCAGCAACTGAATGTGAGGACCAATCAGTTCCCGTGTGATTGACTGGACAGTTCTCTCTGGGAATCAGAAAGCAGGCACAGCCCATTCCTTTCTTTGTATATTGATGAGTGTCAGAGGGTTTATGATGAATGTCAGAGGGTTTATGGACAATGCCTGACTGTTGTTTGTCTCCGATTTCTCTGTATCCGAAGGAATGGTTCTGCCCATCGAGGCTGCTTTGTGGCCAGCAGCCCATTCCAACCTTTGTTGTACTTTTACCTGGGTCATAGGCTCTCTGGGCTTCAATCCCTGTATATGTAAAGGGGTAGTTAATGATCTCAGGGCTGACATGGCCCCAGCTCAATCTGTTTATTGCTCTGCTATGGATTGTTTCATGCAGACCCACAGGAATATGGGATGGGTCATCCAGCTGGGATGTCAGGGATTCCACTTTACACCCTAGTACCTTTGATCGGTACCCTTCAGTGTTTTCCATGATCCGGACGAGAGCATTCACAAGTGATTGTATTTGAGTTACTGTATTGTAGAGGACCTTGTGTTTTGTTACAACCTCCTGTATTTGAATGTGGGGAAAACATTCTCTAAGGAATCCCCCTGCCCGATGTATTTTGTGCTGGAGGTTCGATATTTTGAAGCATTCCTTGTGATGTTATTCCAAGAGCTCTTCGAAATCCCTTCCCCTTCCCCTGGAATCCAAGTCTTGGTTGTATCCCTGATCTGGGTGGAGCTTGGGATGGAAGGATTTACCCTCCCGAGCCTTTCTCCCTGGCTTATGGCTGTAGATCTTATAGTAATCTCCTTCTCTTCATGGGCATGGAACCCCTTGAAATCTTTCGCTTCTATATTTTCCTTTGGGACACATATCTTTCCAGTTTCTACCCTCTCATGTCTCCTCATTAAGACGTCACTTAAAGCCAGGGTAGTTATTGGGTTTTGGCATGTATTTTGAAAGCTGGGCATTGAGTGCTGGGAAGGCAAGCTGCCCTTGGCAGAGTGTACTGTACTGGGGACATCTGGATCGTTTCTCACAGGCCAGGGTTGTGCCTGCTCCTTTGATTTCAAGTCGATTGTTACACTGCATGATTGTGGTTTTTGGACTGAGTCCTTCGAGTGCTGTAGGGTAGGTGTTTGCAGATGACCAGGATGTTTGTTGGGCTGTGAAGACTCAAAGTCCCTGCGACTGATACTGGTGGATTGGCCATTGGGACTCTCACTGGATCCCAGACTCACTGTCCATGCAGATGGCTCTTCTTTCACCTCCACTCTGTTGCTTGGTTTGGCTGCTGAGGGTGGGCCGGTTTCATCCTGACCAAGCACTATCACACGACAGCAGGGTTGAGATGAGTCCACATACTGAAACCCCTTCCATGGTAGATACTTGTCAATTTTTGTGCTTGTATTTTGTTGGAGACTGCCTGTTTCACTTCCTTGGATGGTCCGGTTCTGCTGGGGTTGAGCCTGGAGGCAGAAATCAGGTTGCTGACTACTCAGGTGTCTCTTCAGTGGATCTGGATGAGCTTTTGAGGGCCCATGACTGGCATCAGGTCGAGGGGCTCTTTGGTTCTCCTGCACCTCTGCAGCTGAGTGCATACACAGAGCACTCTCTAGCCTGGCAGCTGATGCACTTTCTACCCTTGTCCCTCCTGGGTCCTGGTGATGCAAATTTTCCAGGATTATAGCAGCCTTGGAATAGTACTCCTCCTTGGAATCACAGATGGGGGAGGAGGGAAATACAACCTGGGGAAGGTTTGAGGCTGGAATCCCAGGTGGGGTGGAATCCAGTGCCTCAAGGATCTGCAGATATGGTTTCCTTCTACGTTTGACTGGAAGTTCTGTGATATCTAATGCCAGCTTCCTTTCAGTGTTTGAGTCATGCAGAGAATCATCATCAGTAGCGTTCATGTCAGACAGCTCGTCTGACCTTAGTGTGGGAATCCTAGGATTCAGCCCCTTTCTATGGGTGCTGCTTGAAGCGCAAGGCAGGTGCTTGCTCCCAAGACCAATGCCCTTTTTGATGGTGGTATGTTTTTCACTCGTTTCTATGACCTCCCTTAAGGGGACCTCCACGGGCACAGACCCCTTCATTTTGGTCCACGTGTACCTTTTGTGTTCGAGGATGGAGGACTGGACAGATTGGGAGAGTTGAGCCCTGCTCTTGCAATAATAACTGTGTGCTGGAAAATTTCCCTGAAGCTGGGCCAGCCTCCAGGATGGGAGGAATGTGATGGGGGTTCCTTGTTCTTGTCCCACATTAGTTTCCTTTCCTTCATTCTGTGGCCCCTCATTTTTGTGGGCCATCTGCCCATGCTCCCAAGGGATGGAGCCTGGCCTGACAGCCTCACTGTGTAGGGTTAAATTTTGAGTGGGTTTCATCAAGGCTGCCTGATGTTTTTGGAGATCATCACCTTCGGTGGAGTTCCAATACTGTCCATGTTGCCAGGCATGTTTTTCCGTTGATAGGGATACCTGTATCCCTTTATCACTGGTAGGATGTGGTTTTCTAAAGGCCTGCCTCTTGAAACAAGGAGGTGTTTGGGTTGGTGTAGAGCTTGGGAAGATTTGCATTAGTTTGGCCTTTGTTACAGCTAACAAGCTTGGTGTCACAAGTTGTGCAGGCAAAGGCTGTTCATTGGAACACTCTGAAGGTCCTTGAACCTGGGAAGGAGCTTGGCCAGGGAGACAGGCATCACGAAACCTCACGGTTTTATGTTGTGCTAAGAAAGGGTTTCTGAGGGCATGGGCAGTAGCCACGACTGACTCAGAGAACAGAGTGGATATGCCCCAGAAAATGTGACTAAATTCCTTGTGTATAAGATACTCCAAGAACTTGAGATAGGACAACAACTGAAAGAGAGGAAGGTGATCCATTTTCTGAAGAGGGTTCCACCAGGGACGCCGTGTGGATTCCTGGGGAAGTTGCTTGCTGCAAGTGCAAAAGAAAGGAGGCAAAAGCATCAGCAACAATCAGAAGAACAAGAGGTCCACAACTCTGTGTAAATAGGGCATCTATAGCCATATAGGGCCTCATTGCCTCCATAAGTCCTGTCTCTCAGTGTGATATCCAAGAGGCCTGTCTTCCCATCCCACTCTGCATAACATCTTCAGTATGAAGATGCCCAGAACTTCCTCTCACATTTTGGCATGAAAAATTCCACAGGACAAATATTTCTTACATGTTCATAGGTTGTGATGGAGTCTTGGTCTCTTCCACATTCTTTTCATCTTCTCTGCAACCTGGAGATGGTCATGTAAAAAATATGAGGAATGAGAACACCAAGGACTGAGGTGTCTCTCATGACTCCCCATGCTAAGAATGGAATGCTCAACTCCCATAGTGCAAGGACAGAACACTGAGTGTGGGCAAGGGGAATGGATGGAGTTTATCTGCCCATTAAAATTTCCTTCCCCCCTCCATTCCTGTCATTTTTCTTAGAATAAGGCAAGGGTCACAGGTTCAGTTATCTGAAAGGGACTTACAGCTCAGAGAACTGAAGCTCCCTGCTGTCATGTGGAAGTGGGATTCCCCCATAAGGGGCACAGAATCACTCCAGTGCCTTGAACAACATTCCCATGTGCAGCACCCATCCCAGGCCAACCACAGCTTCTTTCTCTCACAAAACCTGGGTGTTTTCTGAATCTATGTTCCTTCCCTGCAGCCACTCTTCCGTGCTGCATATCATGTCTTTGGGAGCATGTCTCTCATCATGACCCTGGTCACTCAGGGGCAGGTAGATTTAATATCTCAACCCTGAGAAACAGTAGCCTACCTTTTAGAGTAGCGATTTTCTTCCTGGTCTGTCTCTGCCTCCTCTTCACATCCTGCCATTTAGAAACCACACAAATTAGCTGGGGTCTCTTCTTTCTCACTCCCGTTACCAAGCTGCCTGCTCTCTTCAGTCCTTCAGTACACAAAATCTTAATTTCCCAGGGAGATCTCTCTCATCCCTCCTTGCCTCTTCAACACTGTACATAAATCCATCTCCTTATTGCCTTGTTGGAAAGGCAGCAAAAGGGACTTCCTATGCCACAGTTACCAGGGATGTCCTCAGTCAGGGTTCCTCAGACTATGCAGCTGCCCCTGTCTCAGGTGATATCTGCTTCCTCAGACAAGAGGAGACTCAAGTTCTGATCTGAGGCCTTGGTCTCACCAGCTGCTTCACATCAGCTCAACACAATTGAAACCAAGCGCCTGAGCAGAGGACAGATTGTCCTGCATCCTCACCAACTCAGAAGTGCAGTCTGTCCAAGTAGCCATAGTTGTACTTAGTGCCCTCTCTGTATCCTCTTACCAATGGTGTGAGAGCTTCAGGCAGACACCTCAGGGCCACACTCTCCTATGCCCTTCCTGCTAACCCATTCAGACTCTTTCTGGAGATTTCCCCTCTCCTGTCTGTAGCTAGATTTTTGCTAATGTTTTAGTTCTTCTTTCTTCCATCCTTCTCTACCCTTTTCCTACCACCCATTCTATCCCCTAACACCAGATAGGGGAGAAAAATGATAGAGGGGAAATAGTGAGATGTTATTCTTCAACTATTTTCTGCTGATTACAGGGGATGATGTCCTTGGTGAAAATTTGACCTTTACCGTCAGGATATCCAGGAAAACTTCTTCCTTCTTCTTTTCGCAGAACTAGTTAGCAAACCACAACCACCAGAAAGGTATAGCAATGCCCAATAAACGAGTACCCTCCCATGCCTCTCAAGGATCTAGCTTTTATATACCCTCCAAAAAGTTCCCAGAATTCCAAAATCACAAGAAAAATGAAACTATCTGCCGTTGACAAATTTGTGCTCCTGCTTGATCATTTGACAATACAGATACTGTGGACAATCTGAAACAACCCCTTATCACCCACCAGAGTTTAAAAAATAAATTTTCATATTCATGTTTTTTTAATACCAGAATTGTCACTACACCTGTATCTATGAAAAGTTAGAGGAGCATTCGTGAACAGCAGACTGCTTTTCTATTCCATGTGAACCAAGGCTCTCCTCACCTCTGTGATGTCCATTTCACTTTCACATGGTGACAGAGGAAGGTTCTTCAGGAAGGGGGTCAGTAGGAAATAGAGCCCAGCTCCACACAGAATGGCAATGCTCATGTCTATTGCTGTGTCTATGGTGCTGGGGCTCACCCACGAGTAAATAATGCTATTCATCAGATTGAGAAAGCTCTCCATCTTCTGAATCGCAGTGCAGCTCACAGGCCACTGACCTGCGCTGTAATGCATGTGACTTTTCAAGGGGGCTCAGGCCACACATCACACAGCTGTGGTCTCCTCATCACAAAGGGCTCCTGCCAGGGGAGAGGGTGCCACTGCCCCTCCCCAGCCTCCATGGCAGGGTTACCTGCTGTGTCTTTTCCCTTTCCCTTCTTCCTAATCCTGTTGCTGTATCAGGCACAAATAGACCTCTGTCCATATTTTGTTCCTTCTTTCTGAGCACCAGTATTTCTCGGTGTAGGCATATATTTTGCTCAACCTACTTTTATAATATTTCACTCTCCCCTCTGACCCTCCACCCACCAGTGAAAGAGGAATGTTATTAGGATATGGGGGGACAGGGAGCTGATTGGAAATAGTTCTTTTGGGACATTTCAATCTTCCTTGTACCCGGTTCAGTTCCCTAGTGAACACCAAACATGAATTAGCAGCTTCAGTGCTGTCTACTCACAGACACCACACATGAATCAGCAGGGGCAGTTCTATTCAGAAAAATCTGGGAGGCTGGCCTGTTGGGCCCAAGTCTAATGAGACGGCAAGAATCCTTGGGGTTCTTTGGTGAATTTTCTCAGACGAATCCCCAGGAGAAGCTTAGGAATGCAATGTAAGGTGGACCAATATAAGCTTTTCTTCAGCAATGACTAGGAAGGCAGAGTAAGGTGAACCAAAGCCAGAGATCCCATTGTCTCTGGGGTCTTATCAATATTCCTTCTAAATATCATGTTCCCTTTCATGTGTCTCCTGTGTCTGCTTCAGGCAAACATTCTTTCATGTGTCCGCTGTAGCAAAGCATTCTTTCCCCTGTCTGCCCCAGCAAAACATTAGTATCACCTACCTGGGTCTCCAAAGAAACCCAAAATTTACACTTTACCTTTGTCTTCTGGAAGATATCTGCTCAAGTCCATCGGGTTCTTAGTTTTTCAGAAAATGAGCTTCTCTGTGGAACTTATGTTTCCTTCTTATGAATTCTTTCTGTAGGGTTGTGTTTTTCTGTAGATTCATGTTTGTCCATTATGTGATCACAGCTCATCTCCATTCAGACATTAAACTTCCATTTTCTCCTATTTATTTAGCTTTGTCATTGTTCAGTATAATCAAAAACAATATACTTTTGTCTTCTAGTACAGGATGGTAAGGATAATGAAATTCATTTCCGAATCATAAGAAAGCACATGGGTAATTCTGAACTAAACCTTCTATGATAATTGCCATGCTTAGTACTGTTTTCCTTCTTGACATGTTCAGTTTTCTTAGTTATCAAACTCTAGTAGAAGTAATTTAGGTATTTTTAAATATTTAATTGTTGTTGGGAGTGGTACCACAATCAACATGGGTGTGCACGTATCCCTTGTCATAGACCACATCCTTTGAGTCCATGCTCAGAAACGGTATCCCTGGGCCCATGGTAGTCCTGCTTTTAGGAATGTCTGTACTGATTTCCCCCATGCTACTACAATTCACACACCAGTTAACAGTTCCTGATGGTCCCTTCCTTAATCTTTGGCCAAGTTTCTCTTTTGTTTTGATCTCAGTCATTGTTGTTAGGTAAAATGGAATCTCAATGTTTCCCTAATTTGAATCTATCTGATGGCTAAGGATATTGAAAGTTCTCTGTTGTGTCTTCTCTGTTATCCTCTGTCCCTTATAATTTGGTGACTTATTCTGGTTGTTGGTGTCTCTTTTCTTGTGTTCATTATATATTCTGAAGTTGAATTTATCTGAAGGCAAAGAATGTTGATCAATTGGTAAAATAGTTAATTTTAAAATTGTTCATTAGTCCATATATTGGTTTTTTGATATTTAAATTGCAATTCTTTGTACATTCTAAATGTTAAGGCCCCACATTGGAATTTCACTAGTGGGATTGTCTCCCATCCTCTAGGCCTGTAACGCAAGCATCTTCGTTTGCACAGAGACTTTTAATTTCATTTCATCTCATTTTTTATTTACTGGGCTCTTTTCTGTGCTACTGGAGTTCTTTTTTTCCATTAAAGTTTTTTATTCCCTTTATCCCTTGATCCTAGTACATCTTTCCAGTCCAAGTCTCACAAATACCTCCCCCATTACTCCCTTTCCTTCTCCTCAAAGAAGGGGACACCCTACCTTGGATACAAACCAGCCCTTACAATCAACTGGGAGAAGGCCTAAGTGCATCCTGTCCTGTCTGAATGAGGTCTACGCAGGCAGTCCAGCTGGGGGAAGGGAATCCAAAGGCAGGCAACAGAGTCAGAGGCAGCTCCCACTGAAATTTTACAGTATCCACAAGAAGCTTGAGCTGCACAACTGCTACAAATGTGTAGGGGGAATGATGGATTTGATGTGGTCTTTCATTTGGTTGGTTAGAATTTAATTGAGTATTTTTCCATTTATTTATTAGTGAAATTGGTCTGAAGTTCTCTTTCTTTGTTGGGTCTTTATGTGGTTTATGTATCAGAGCAACTGTGGCTTCACAGAATGAGGTAAGTAGTGTTCTCTCTGTTTCTATTGTGTGGACTACTCTGACAAGTATTGCTATTATGTCTTCTTTGAGTGTCTGGTAGTATTCTTCACTAACACCATCTGGACCAGGGCTTTTTTTGGTTGGGAGATTTTAATGACTGCTTGTATTTCCCTACGGGTTATAGGACTGTTTAAATACTGGAGCTGATCTTGATTAATCTTTGGTGTATGGTATCTGTCAGCCATACCCACAATCATGCATTTCATCTAGATTTTCCAGTTTTGTTGTGTCTAGGCTTTAGTAGTAAGATCTGATGATTCTTCAATTTCCTCAATTTCTGTTTTTATGTATCACTTTTCATTTGTTATGTTGTAAAATTGGATATTGTCTCTATGTGCTTTAGTTGGTTTTGCTATGGGTTTGTCTACCTTGTTGATTTTTATCAAAGAAGCAGCTCTTGGTTTTGATGATTCTTTATCTCCTTTTCTTTGTTTTTAATGATTTCAGCCCTGAGTTTATTTCCTCGCTTCTACTCCTCTTGTGTGTGATTGCTTTCTTTTGTTCTAGAGCTTTCAGATATGCTGTGAAGTTAGGAGAGTAGGATTTCTCAAATTTCTCCATGAAGGCACTTAGTGCTCTGTATTTCATGCTTAGCACTAGTTTCATTGTGTCCCATAAATGTGGATATGCTGTGCCCTCATTTTCCTAAAATCTAGAAAGACTTTAATTTCATTCTGTATTTTTACCATGATCAAGTTAGCAAACAGAGAGTTGAGCAGTTTCCTTGAGTATGGGAGCTTTCTGTTGATTGATAACTTCTGTTAATTCCACTGTGTCTGTGTTTAATTACTGTTTCAGTGACCTGTTTATTGGCGAGAATGGGATGAAGTCTCTCACTATTATTGTGTGAGATTCAATGTGTATTTTGGTCAAGTTTCCTTTACAACAGTGGGTGAGCACATGGGCACCCACACTTGTAAGAGGTGCTGTGTGCCTGTACTGTGTTTGGAGATGGTGTAAGTGAGCAGCAGTAGCTCTCTCTTAGTACAAAATCAAAATAACTGAGATGGGGCATAGAGAGTGAAGACTCTGTATCTGTCACAGGCATGAAGAGTATGCACATACTTTGTAAGGCACCATCTTCCCTGAACACAGAATCATGTGGATTTCATCCAGTGGTAGATGGTACAGTCTGATCTTGAGCATGCTCAGTGAAGGAGGGCCTTTCTCAGCTTAAGGCCGTGGCACCGAAGCACAGAGATTTCTGGTATGGGGCAGATGTTGAGTTGCTTGAGCAGGAAAAGGACCCCCTCTGTAACCTCACAACCCCAATAGGCCCCAGATTCAAATGATGGAAGAAGAGCACTGATACCTCAAGTTGTCACAATAGCCACACGTGTGCCCACAAGTTGCACTAAAACACACACACACACACACACACACACACACAGAGAGAGAGAGAGAGAGAGAGAGAGAGAGAGAGAGACAGACAGACACACAGAGATCCCCCTCCCCACATTTGACACCTATTCTCTGCTCTGACAGAAGTCATTCTGAGACTGGAGACTGTGATGGTCTGGAGATCTGGCACTCAGAGCCCCTGGCTAAGAGAGTTAGACCTGTTAGATGGTCTTTCTTCAGAGTTTGTAGGCTCCACTTTCCCTGGGAAGGAGTTGTATATATGGATCTTGCTTGGTTCCCAAAACATGAGCAGCAAAACTACTTAATGGTGAATTGGAATACCTGTGTGAACCCAGGCTTATAAGCAGGTTTCAGATAATCCTGGGTACATAGTGACAGTCCCTGCTTCTTCTGTCAGTGCACACACATTACCTCTACTGTGAGGCTAGGCCTAAGGGTCATACAGGAAGGGACACAAGCCTGAAGTGAGCTCCAGATGCATCAAAGAACAGGAATGAAATATTTATTGCTGTTTCCTCGTTATTGTCATTGCATGTTGGATATTGAAATATGCAGTGTGTGTGTTTTTTGTGGGTGTGGGAATAGGAACGTTCATATATGACTGTGTGAGTGTCTGTGTGTGTGTGTGTGTGTGTGTGTGTGTGTGTGTGTGTGTGTAGAGCACTTTTGCTCCTATCTAGCTCTCTTCTCAGAGAACAATGTATCTGCCATCTCCAGTGTCCCTGGTGGTAAGGCGTTCTGGCCAACTCTTTCCATAAGGTTTTGTTTTGTTTTTTTCCTCTTGTTCTTCCCATTCCCCCTCCTCCTCTTCCTCCTCTTCTCCTTCTTTTCCTCTTCCTTCTTCTGGAGTTCTATGCATGCTAAGCAGTGCTCTCCCACAAGCCATATTCCTATATTCAGATATAAAATTCAAATAGAGTATGACGTATGGAAGCCAGTGCTATATTTCCTCAGTTAGAAACGTGACCAACTTATCATTATGATTAGTAAATTTGCAGGGTTTTCACAAGCTCATTTTAAAAGATAACCATTGCTTGGTGATATCCTTTTAATAATTGTGTATTTAATGGATATTGTATGCATGGTGTTGAGTCTACCCACAGCCATCACCATATGGAGGCTCCACTTTATGGGTCACTATCCTCCCAGTGCTCCCTCTTAGACTTTGAAAAATCTAGGCTGACATGTCATGGGTGACAGGCAGGAGCTGTGCCACTGAGTCATCCTCTGTACCTCAGATAAGAGTGCTTAGTCATCGTCAGTGTTTTTATATGCTGGGACAAGGACATTTCTTCAAAGACGGGGGTTCATGTGTCACAGGCTGACCTAAACTCTCTAAAGTATTGGAAGATGACCTTGAAAACTTGGACGTCGGACCCTCCTGTCTCCTCTGGGAGCTGGGATCCCAGGCTTGTGCCACAAGCATGGCATGTGTGATGCACAGAATGGAATACAGTGGCTCCAAACTCTCACTTCATCCTGTTGAGGACTGTCAAAGCTTAGCTTTTTATCATCAATCACCTGCCTGCTGAGATTCTCATCTCTGGAAAAATTGAAAAACTCATGTTTATTGGCCAGTGATATCTGTTGTTAATAGCTCTCGCCAGTCCTGAATATCTGACCACATGAGAGGTGGAGGAAGGATGACCAGGAGTTCAAGGCCAGCTTCAGCCATATAGCAAAATAGAGGCAAGCTTGGTCTATATTAAATCCTTCTTGAACAAAACCATATAGATACCAAGGTGTAACCACTCTGAAAATCAGTATGGGGAACTCTTTGGAAGCATAGAACACAGGCAGATATGACAAAGTCATACCACCCACTGATTTACTCCCCCAAAGAATGGGCATCCTACTTCCCTGAGTCTTTCCCTGGCAAGTGTATTGTGCCCCCCCTCTCTAGTAGAGTCACCCCAGAAAACAGGAAAGTACAAAGTGTGTTGGAGGTGGAGGGTAGTGGAGGTGGGATAGTAGGATACAGTTGCCTAAAACAGGAAACAGCAAGAAATATGAAAGTGATTGTGACAGTCTCTGGGGATGAAGGAGGGAGAGAAACACTGAGAGAGAATGGCATCAAGGATGATAGGAAAAGCCAGAGGAACATTATTTGCTCTTTTTTTTTCTTTTTTCTTTTTTTCAGAGCTGGGGACCGAACCCAGGGCCTTGCGCTTGCTAGGCAAGCGCCCTACCACTGAGCTAAATCCCCAACCCCTATTTTCTCTTTATGTAAAGATAAATAAAGGACTATGGGGACACACAGAGAGCACCCCGTCCCTGCACACTGCACACATATTCTGAAAACTCCCAGATTTCATGGTCCTTATTGCTGTTCAGTGTGCAGGGTTCAAGCCATGTGCTCCTCATAGCACCCCTCCCTCCACGTTGGCCAAAACAACAGAATCCCTGAGTTTTTCAGCAAACTCCCTCTGCATGAGGTTTCAGTATTTAAGGGTGAAGATGAATTTTGTGTTCTTGAGAGCAAAGTAATCCCTTTTACCAGAGCAATGGAGAACCACAGACAGAGGCAGCAGCTTGTCTGCCCAATGAGTGAGCATTGGCGATAGTGACATCAATTCTCCTTCCAGCACTCGCTGTCCTCACCTTGAGCATCCTCAAGGTTATACAGTGCACTGCAGTTGCAGAGGTGTTGAGGGGAATTCTGGGACTGCTGGTCACCCAGATAAGTTGAGGAATGTTCTTGTGCACAGGCAAGTAATCCTGGTTGACACCACAATTCTCTGAATCCTGGTGTGGCTCCATGACAGGTCATGGCCCTTTTGATTTCCAGGCCTTCCATACAAACCAAATTCTGTTTTCTAATCTGCCTTAAACAGCCTCATTTCAGGAATGTACTGAGATGAATCATTTGAGATGAGTGATTTGATGGTAGGAAGCTTGCAGAGAAGCCGTCTACATTGGACCCCATGGAAAGAGGCAGATTCAAAGGAGAAGCAGAATCCCCAGGCTGAGTGGAAAGTGGCAAAATGGCCAACTTCCCAGCTTCTGAGGATTTGGGAAATGTGAGTCTGCACTGCATGCTCGGCCCTAGATTTACTCTCCTTTCCACGTTTAACTTTGTGGTGGATGAATTTAAATTTAAGCACTCCCATGAGGTCATCCTCTCTGTGGCATGGCCATATTTTGGCAACACCTTGGTAAGGATGCTTGTGGAAGCTCAATACTGTTTCCCTGATGGCATTTCCACATCTTCCTGACTTGCCAGCTCATTACTGGAATATTCCTGCAACTGGAGAATCTGAGGAAGAATGTCTTTGCCAGTATTCTCCTCTGTGCAACCAACAACAGCTGCTCCACTTCTGGGTGTGGGTCTTCCTGGGGTGAGAGACCCCCTTGTCGCTGAGTCTAGATTAACATGTGCACCGTGAATCATACTCATGGCAGAATATGGAGTCTGAAACCCAAGTTTGGTTTGCAGATTTTTTCCTGGGAAGGGGACTTCCAAAGTGAGGGCAGAGCCTTTAATCAAGGCAACATCATCAAGTGAACCTCTCTGGGAATTGCAGGTCTTTCTACACTCACTGTGGTACTGTGAATAGGTTTTTCCCCTTAGACACTTGTGTTTGAATGCTTGGCCTATAGGGAGTTACATTACTAGGAAGCCTGACCTTTTTGGATTAGGTGGCCTTGTTGGAAGAGGTATGACACTTTACCAGTTGGCTTTGAGACCCTCTCCCTACCTGCACCAGTCTTCTTCTGGCTGCCTTCTGATCTAGATATGAAACTCTCAGCAACTTTTCCAGGACCATGCCTTCGAGAAGATGTCATGCTTGATGATGCCATCTGGTCTTGATGATAATGGACTGAACCTCTGAACCTGTAAGCCAGCCCCCTTGGTCATTGACAACACACACACACACACACACACACACACACACTGAGAGAGAGAGAGAGAGAGAGAGAGAGAGAGAGAGAGAGAGAGAGAGAGATACACACACAATTTGTGTGTCCAAGTGTATATATAATCTAAAAAGAGTTTTGCCATTTTGGCTGATAATGATTATCCCAAGAGCCACGATTAAAACAATCCTGATGCCTGGGAAATCTTCCTTTGTGTGACACAGTTTAAAGGTTTCCCCAAACAAGATGCGATGCCACCATTGCTCCTCCATGTGTATCAGAGTATGAAGGTTAAACCTTGTACTTATTATGTAGATCCACAAATGTAAAAATAAAGAAATAATGAGTTGGGTAGAGGATGGGAGAACCTGAGGGCCATGACTGAAGTAGATGCAGTTGTCCTGTATGGAGTTCTCAAAAATATATGAAATCATTAAACTAGATGAAACCAAAAATTGAAAGTTTGGAAGAAACATAAATAGTGCACAGTACCATGAGGACTAGTTAGCAAGTCATTGAAACTATTTTCCAAAACTAATTGAGAAATCCTGAAAAAATGGGGAAATTGCTACAGCAGAAAAAAAATCTGGATTTAAATTATTTGTCACAAATGCATTGCAAGGAATGATGGGAAAAGGCAGAGGAAAAGCCATTTAATTTTAAGATATTTTGAGAGGAAAATCAAGTATGAGAAGCCTCGACTATTTTAAGGTGGACCTTTGGAGTTCACTAATGGTGTTAGCACACAGGGAAGCACAGGCATTAAGGAAGAGCCCCTCTCTGAGGTAAAGGCTGTTCATGCTCCAGACATAGACACTGCTTGAAAGAGACTCACTCATTATTTTAGACCATGTGCTTCCCGAAGACAGGAATTCCTTCAGTCTTGTTGCCCTCTGAACCCAAAGTTGATCCCTAGTGAAAACTGAACAATCATGGACTGAATACCTAACTGAAGTCCCTTGTACTAGGGAGGACACACAGCTGGGAGCAAACCCAAAGTCTGACCTTAGGAAATAAATCAGTATTTCAGGACCTGGGAAAGGAAGTGCAATCTTGAGTTGTCCTGTGGGCATAGGTAGTGGGGTGGGGGAGGTACACCCTAGCTGTCACATCTCTGGAAAGGAAGCACAGAGCAGGCCAAGTTTCTTTCCTTACCCCTGCTGTAATACTATTGCCCACCCTATGGTCTGAATGTGAGTCTTCTCACTAGAGAGCAGGAGTCACGTGATTTCAATATGACCATTCAGGAGAGTCCTGGTTGGCTAGCCAGTCTGACTGGCCAAATTCTGGACATGTGACCAAATAAGTCATAGATGAGGAGTTACAGTTGGTGCAGGGTGGCTGAGACAGTTGGTAACTGGCCTGCTATCATTGAGGTTAAGGTTTCACTCTGGGACTCCAGAGGCAGAGACAGTATGCTGAGGCAGTGTGTGACACCATGATTAGAGGACAGCGGCTCTTGTCTACTCCTCAAACACCCAGGTACAGCCTGCTCTTCCTAGTCTTGCTAATGAGTTGGGTCCCTCACCCTGACTTCTCTGCTTGTCAGATCCACTTTGGTTGGGTTGTAGGCACTGACCCTCTCTTCCCACCACCTGGCTAATGGAGGTGTTAAGGCTGCAGGAGTCTATGACTCTCCTAGGACTCTGTGCAGCCCTCACTGTACAGTCAATGGTTACTGAGACACCCAGGTCCCTGCCCAGGACATGTCCTGTGGTCCACCCCAGGGAAGCAGAGCCCTGTCCTCTTTGATGTCCCCTTTTTATGTCCAGGGTCCTGCAAATGTGCACATTCTGTATAGGGGAGAAGATACATTTGTCTTTAGCAACTTCTCTTATCTCGTGTAACATTATCCTTAGTTCCACCTATTTTCTAGAAAATGACAAAATATCATTTTTTAGATATATTTCTTCTTTACTTACATTTCAAATGTTATTCTCTTTCCAGGTTTCCTGTCCATAAGCCCCACCTCCTCCTCACCCGTATGAGTGTTTCCCCCATCCACACCCCTTTGCAGCCCCCTTCTGCACTGGGGATCCAACTTTGGCAGGACCAATGGCTTCTCCTTCCATTGTTGCCCCACAAGTCTATTCTCTGCTCCATATGCCGTTGGAGCCCTGGGTCAGTCCATGGGTAGTGGTTTAGTCCTTGGAAGCTCTGGTTGATTGGCATTGTTGTTCTTATGGGGTGGCAAAATGTCATTCTTAAAGCTAGGCACTTTGTTTTGTCTCATATATGCTTTACGTGTTTTTAATGTATGGATCTGTGTATTTCAATCTCACCTTTTATTCCTTAGTAAACTGATCTTGATCATGAATGTGAGTTTCAAATGTGTCTGAAATAGTGTGGAGTAACATGTACTCTCATTAAGGTTTGTCACATCTTTTATATGAAAATACTGGCATAGTATTTAATTTATTGTAGTTTTTCTGAAATCTAGTTTTATTTTCCCCGTGTAAATAGTAGGGTATGCCTTTAGAGGTTTATTGTAGTTTTAAGTGTATGTGTGCATCTGCACACTGTGAAAGTCAAAAGACAAATTGTGGGGCCAGTTCTTTCCTTCTACCATGTGTGCTTGAGGGATGAGTCTTGGATCATCATGTCTGGTGGTAAGCAGCACTGGTTTTGGGTACAGGGTAACATTGGTTGTTTTGGAACACATTGGAAAGTATCCCTTCCCTTTTATTTTATGGAATTATTTTAGGAACATTGTTCTTTAAAAATCTGGTAGAATTCATTTTGAATACATCTGACCTTGGACTTTATTGTTGATTTTTTGGTTATTAATCTTTTAAATTCATTGCTTGTTATTGACCTATTCAGGCATTTTATATGCATATTGAAGCTTGCACATTTCTCCCTCTCCGGTGATTGCAATATAGGTTTCCTATTCTTACCCATAGGTTCTTAGGTCTGTTTTAAAGGTTGTTTTTCTTGGATCTGTTTATTTATTTTATGTAAGTTTGTATAGTGTTGCTCTCTTTAGACACACCAGCAGAGGACATTAGATCCCATTACACATGGTTGTGAGCCACCAGATAAATTACTGGTAATTGAACTGAGGACCTCTGGAAGAATGGTCAATGCTCTTAACCACTGAGCCATCTCCACCCTTGTTCTAATGGTTCTTAGAGCCTAGCATATGTACTGGTGTACAACATTCATTTGTTTTTCTCATTTTACTCTGTATCTTTTAATTTTGTTGGATTTGGGAATGCTGCCTCAGTTTCCTCTCTCCTTTCCAAGGACCATGCTTTCTTTTTTCATTCTTCATTATGGTCTGTTTGGTTAGGTTCAGCTCTCATCTTCAGTGTGTTTTATCAGCTACTGCTTTGGGATTTGTTTGTTATTTTTCTGTGACCCTGAAGCACCATCTCACCTCTCTCATTCCTGTGTGGAAACTCAGAGCTGTACAGCTCCTTCCAACCTGTTTCTCCTTTCTGTAATATCATGGTTTTCACTCATTGTTTTGTTGGCTGATGTCAGGAAGGAAATTGACAAGCAACTTGCAGGCAAGGGAAGAGAGCGGGCAAGTAGGCAGCTGTACCTGGAGGTCAGACCTCTAAAACTGTGACACTATTGGGTCACCTCAGTGCATTTCTACAAAGGCAGCTCTACATGGCTGTGTCACCTCCACAAAGAGGTGTAAGCTGCGGTCAGGATCCTGGAAAGGGGTGAGAAAAATCACTCAGACAACAGGACTGAAATTGACATCATTAAGCTTCTGGACCATCCAAACATCATGGAGCTGTTTGTGGCAGGAATGTGCTGCTGAGGGAGATCTGGTGAGCCAGACTGAGAAGGGCGGCTGTCTACAGAAGGGACACACTCATCACAACTTCACACAGATGGTGTGTTCGGTTCACTACACTGTGAAAACAGCATTGCACACAGAAACATGAAACTGTGTCTGGCATAGCCTTCAACATCACCACTGGACAGAAGTTCAACGTGGTGGTGGAACAGTGTGGGGTGTGGTACAGTGTGGGGTGTGGTGACACAAGATTCCCAACACATTGTGTGTGGAGATAGGGGCTCTCCAGCTGGATCTGATCATAGCATTATATTGTCAGGTAGTGTGGGATGGGGTGAGCAACGGGATTTGATCACCTAGAAACTTACATATGTGCTGTGCATACACCCACACCCCATTAACACCTTATTTACATTGTTACTTTGAGGGCATGTAGGACTCTCACCTTATAGATTTCTAGATATCACTCCTGGCTAGGCAGCTTACTGTATGCTGCCGCATATGCAATGCCAGGTACCAGATACTCCTTGATATCTCCGACTACATTGCCACTTGAGATACTGGGAAAGGCATCAGGTCTGCTGGACATTCCACCTCCTGTCATTGACCCTCATATCCTGCTAGATTCAGATCTGGCTGGACACCTCTGCCTTGGCATATACCCAGGGGTATTGCACTGTGAGACAGCACTTGTGCAGCGAGGTTGTAGGCATTGTTGTACCACAGCCCCGTGCCTCAAATGCATTCCTAAGTATTAGGCAATGCATGGCTTCCCAGCAAACACCACATTGACTGGTAGGTATTTGGCCATGCTGAACAGACCCCCTACATCTACATCACATTAGTTCTGGATATCGGGTCCTAAATGATCCCTGACAAACCTCACAATAACTGACAGTCATCAGGCCATGCTGGATACTCCCCTCCCCTGTATGCACAGCACACTGCTGTGTACAGGACCTGCTTGTCAGCCTCACAATAACGACACCCACATGTACTGCTGGGTGTCAGGACTCTCTTAGACATGAGCCTCATCAGCAACTACTACATCATTGGTTTTCAGGTCTTGTGGTACACTGTTGTCATAGACGATAATCTACTATGCCCTAGGCCCTGCTGATCAAACTTTTAGGACATCAGTCTTAATGGACAACCTGGCAATAGTCTGTGCACAGTGCCAGGGCACTGTCCACTAGGCGAAGCTGTATGAAAGTATAGATGGGATTTCCAGTAATGTCATTTTCCTAGCACTGTGTATGGAGTGGCATCTTAATGGATGGGTGTTTAGGAAAGACTTAGCACCTTAATATTAATTGGGAAGGTGGCTTTGGGTGGCCATCCTTGTCTGAAAGTAGCACTGTGTGTTTGGACATCCAGCATGGCATGAAAAAAGCAGTGGAAATGAGGGAAGTCAAGTGCAGAATGACCTAGTGCCTAGCAGTTGTCTGTGGTAATGGAAGGGACATCTTTTTTCCCCCATCTTTATTAACTTGGGTATTTCTTATTTACATTTCGATTGTTATTCCCTTTCCCGGTTTCCAGGCCAACATCCCCCTAACCCCTTCCCCTCCTCTTCTATATGGGTGTTCCCCTCCCCATCCTCCACCCATTACCGCCCTCCCTGCAACAATCATGTTCACTGGGGGTTCAGTCTTGGCAGAACCAAGGGCTTCCCCTTCCACTGGTGCTCTTACTAGGATATTCATTGCTACCTATGAGGTTGGAGCCCAGAGTCAGTCCATGTATAGTCTTTGGGTAGTGGCTTAGTCCCTGGAAGCTCTGGTTGCTTGGCATTGTTGTTCATATGAGGTCTCAAGCCCCTTCAAGCTCTTTCAGTCCTTTCTCTGATTCCTTCAACGGGGGTCCCGTTCTCAGTTCAGTGGTTTGCTGCTGGCATTCACCTGTGTATTTGCTATATTCTGGCTGTGTCTCTCAGGAGAGATCTACATCCAGATCCTGTCAGCCCGCACATCTTTGCTTCATCCATCTTATCTAGTTTGGTGGCTGTATATGTATGGGCCACATGTGGGGCAGGCTCTGAATGGGTGTTCCTTCTGCCTCTGTTCTAAACTTTCCCTCCCTATTCCCTCCCAAGGGTATTCTTGTTCCCCTTTCAAAGAAGGAGTGAAGCATCGAATTTTGTTCATCCTTCTTGATTTTCATGTGTTCTGTGCATCTAGGGTATTTCAAGCATTTGGGCTAATATCCAATTATCAATGAGTGCATACCATGTTTCTTTTTCTGTGATTGGGTTACCTCACTCAGGAGGATAGTTTCCAGTTCCCTCCATTTGCCTATGAATTTCATAAAGCCATTGTTTTTGATAGCTGAGTAGTATTCCATTGTGTAAATGCACAACATTTTCTGTATCCATTCCTCTGTTGAAGGGCATCTGGGTTCTTTCCAGCTTCTGGCTATTATAACTAAGGCTGCTATGATCATAGTGGAACATGTGTCTTTGTTATATTTTGGGGCATCTTTTAGGTATATGCCCAAGAGAGGTATAGCTGTGTCCTCAGGTAGTTCAATGTCCAATTTTCTGAGGAACCTCCAGTCTGATTCCCAGAATGTTTGTACCCGTCTGCAATCCCACCAACAATGGAGGAGTTTTCTTCTTTCTCCATGTCCTTGCCAGCATCGGCTGTCACATGAGTTTTTGATCTTAGCCATTACGAATAGTGTGAGGTGGAATCTCAGGGTTGGTTTGATTTGCATTTCACTTATGACTAAAGATGTTGAACATTTCTTTAGGTGCTTCTCTGTCATTCAGCATTCCTCAGTGTCCCGCGCGACCTCGCCAGCAAGAATACGCGGGAACACACGAATCCTTCTGTAGCCAAAATGCTTATTATTTATTAATAATAGAGGGCCCTGGGGCTCCAACATGGCACGGCTTATATACACCCTAGCGCGGCGCATCCACACCCAATTGGTTGCTTACCCATGATCTCATTAGGCACGCCCCTGATTTGGCAAAGACCTGGCACGCAGGCACTCTTGCACATGCGCACACAGTTTACTTCCTGAAATGAAGTCGGCTGGCGCGGCGGAGGCCAGCGCCATCTTGTAATGGCGAAACTATACCAGCCTTCCATGTGGGGCGCAGTGGAAGCCAGCGCCATCTTGTGGTGGTGAATGTTATTGCGGCCGTCTACATCTCCCCCTTATTGTTTTATTTATAACAATAAATTATTGTCTAGGCTGGTCTAGGTCCCTGCAGTTACATCCATCTGCTGTGGCTCCTTAGGTCTTAGGTCGTTCCTCTATGTCATAGCCTTATCGAAGGGTAACCCTATCGCCACCGGGCCCCGTGTACTGTGCATGAGGAAGTTGCCCGTCTCTGGATACCGCAGTGCTGTGTGACAGTAACTGTTAAATGACCTAGGGCGAACTCTAAAAAGAGGCCAGCCAGAAAATGAGTTAGTGGGGAAATCAAGATCACCCTATCGCGTGCAATGAGGAAACCTCAGCGATGTGGAAGGGCTGATCAAAGAATCATTGAGTCTCTCTCATCCCAGTGCAATGGATCCACAGATCCTTGGGGTGCAAGAGTAGAGAACTCAGATACCGACTAATTTTTGAAGATAGATAACCAAATTTTAGGGGAGGCCCCTTGTTCAATGGCCACAAGTGCTTGAGTGATAATGGCCTTGTCACGTTTCTGTTGAGATCTGAGTTTGCAAACCAACCATAGCATGAACACTAATCCACAGCATAGGGCTGCACCAAACAGAGCCACTCCCGATAAGTAGTGGGCACCTCATCTGGTTCACCTCAGCTGTTACCACCAAGGGCCGTAGTCAAGCCGCTCCTATAATAAAATTTAGAATTCCCAATTGGTAGCAACTACTCCAGAAAGTTCACCCACTGTGCTTGTCTAACAATAGAATGGGGGAGGGTAACTCCAGACACTGTAGACACAATGGCTATAGCAGTAAATCGCTGCTACAATAGCAGCAAATGTAACAAGGTCTTTCCCAGGACAGTTCAGGATCAGTCATTCTTCTCTGGAACAACCAGCAGGCAATGGAACCATGTCTGAGATCTGTACAACCAGGACAGAGTTCCCCAGTCCACAGCAGCTTTATGCAGGTGGCATTCCTGTGAAGCTATAGACTGCAAGATGACAACACCAGTTAAGGCAGCAAGAGTCACCAGGGGAATGAGGAGGGCAGCAACGGCTGGAGTCCAGTTTTCTCTAGCAAGCAGCAGTGCACAGAGGGTCAGAGAGCAGGCCACAGTGGGACGGGACACACGCAGCGGTAACACTGACTGCAGCAACGCCAAAATCTCTGTGATGACAAAAGATGAGGGGGAATATTCCATCTTCCTCTCAGGGCAGAGGAATGACTCCAGGGACCCGAACCAGGAGAGCTGAATCTTTATGCAACCAGGATCAGCAAGTCTCACCAGCCACTCAGGCAGCTGGCACACTCTTGTAGCATCCTGTAGAAAAAACACAAAGATTCCCTCTTCCCCATATAAAATATCTGAACAGGATCATGCCAATATGTGAATCTTTCCATTTTACCTAGGCAGAAGTATGCCTAGTTGTATGGTGCCATAAACACTCAAGGGTTCCTTGGCATCCAAATTTTAAAATTGGAATAAAAGGAGCATTATTTAGCATACAGGGATAACTCCCCCTTTTATTTATTAAGATATAGTAAAGATATTATTTATTAAGGTAAGTCCTCGAGGATTAAATTGAGGACACTGAGCACTTGTATTTATGAATTGACTTGTATACCAAATTATTGTTTCTAGCATTATTGTTTTGGATATATAAAGAATGAGATTTTTTGACTAATTGTTCTTATGTAAGGCCTATAATCTGTCTGGTATCATTGTCCTCCCTTGCTAAAGGGTCCACGCAATCTGGTTTGAGTTCTTAAATGTCCTATAAAGGAACAGTACTTAGTGTTCTTAACCACTAAGCTATTTCTCTAGCACCTCACAAACTTTATTTACCTAAACATAAGCATTAATTAGAAATGTCAAAACCTGTAAATATTGTCTAGATTTATCATACTAGAAATCTCTGAGCTGGCAGGGTGAGGCTGGGAATTGAAAGTAAGCAAATGGAGTCTTTTTCTTTTTATATCAACTCCATTACCATTTTCAAAGAGCTGGGTCTATGGTTTTGTTTAGTTGTCTGAGCCAGAGCACTGAAAGGACAGTGAGTTGTCAGACAATTCACACTGAAATCACTCATTGATTTTAAGTAGAAAACCTGTCTCTAATAAAGCATTAAGTAATTGAAATCAATTGTAAACCACAAGCCACACATTGGCTATCAGTATATGAATTGAAAGCTTGATTTTTTAACATTTTGAAAACAGTGGCTACAGCACATAATTTAATAGTCTGTGTTGAAGCAACAGAGACTCAAGAGAATAAACAAGTGACCTAATCATATATGTAGCCTTTTCATTCGATGAACCACCTATAAATACAGTAAGCACATTTCCTATGGGTTGCATGTACAAATTTACAGTAAATACAAAGCATGTAAAGAGTAAAATTATCAATTTTGTCTGAAAAACTTGTATATGTAATAGGCCAAATATCAGTATTTTGTAATAACCAATTTAATTGTTGTTTGGAATAAGGTATGTTTCACCAGGTTTCTTTTTAAAATACTTCTATGACTCTAGCCTACAATTCTGTATTAACACAACGGAAGCTTTATCTCCAATGTGGATAACAAAGACCTAAGTCCTCTGGCAGGTGAGGTACTTAGCCAATTAACATATCTTTAGAAGCTTAAAATTAGTTTTAAATATTCTTTTCTGGAGTAGTGTAACAGCTACTCCCCAAATATTAAAGCTCATTTTGAGAGCAGAAGTTTGTAGTAAAAATTTCCATATACACTGAAAGATTTAAAGTTCTAACTCCTTACATTGAAGAAGCAACAAAATTACATAATATAAGGCTGTTAGCCATTCCTAATGATATCACTTTATGGGCTCTCTAAAATTATAAACAAGCTCACGAAATGAAAACTCAAAATCAATCCTCTAAATCTATCTTGAAATGGCAGTTGGAGTAAACAAGCTGGCTGTAATGTTCTCACAAGTTCCAAAACCTCATCAATCTTTCATAAATCTTGTAACAATCTCTACCTGTTTGATTTTTCCTCAATTATAAATAAGTTTGAGTTAGTCAGTGTAACACTGGCAATCCTTAATCACAATCTTTCAGTTCTCCTTGTAACACCAGAGCACAGCCACAACTTTGGAAAGTCACCTGAGTTCTGAGTACTGACTAGGCAGCTGTTCTTGGGGGCAGTGGAATTAGCATCAAAATACAGATAGCTTCAGGGCAAACCACAACTTTGGAAAGCAAAACTCAACCTCCAACAAACGATCTAGTCTCCAAAATCCAGTCTCCAGTCTATCCTTCATGCTACAAAGTTTGACTGCCAATTCCTACATATGAACGCACGATGGTGTAGTCTCCAGTACCTCAACAAAGAGACATTGTCCTAAATTCTTTTAGAAGCCTGGTTTCTAGAATAAGAGTTCCATAAAAATATTACCTCAATTTAGACCTGTTTCCCTAGGTTGACTCATGCTACAGGTTGTCTAGAATGACTCTATCCAAATTACCAGCTTTATGTCAACTTTCTGTTACCAATATTATACCTTTTTAACCATATCCAATAACTTGAAAGCCAACAATCCATGACCAAGGCAAGTAGAGCATATTTATACATTTAAAACCAATCAGAAACAAAATTGAAGTGGCTACACATATCTTTAATATTTAGACCAAGCACCATTTTTACCTTTTTAGCTATGATTTTAAGAGAAGCACCTTGTCACCTGTTGAGTCAAATAATAAGTCAGGGATTTTTCTAAGAGAAACCGCTATCAGCTCTTGTACCAAAGAAGCTGAGGAGCTGCTGGCGCCTTTAAGATCAGCTCGTGCAGACGCTTAGCCCCTGGGCAGCTTCTCCAGCTGACCTAGACTCCTGGCTGCAGGTACAGGGCTCTAAAGGCCTGATTGAAACTGCTTTTTATTCATTTGTTCCTTTTTTGAAACGAGTTAAAACCAAATCAAGATGTGAACGACTGACAGATAAAGTTTTTACCATTTTTTCTTTTGAACATGAAACATAAAACATTTAAGCAACAAGAAACAAAAACCACAGACATAAACTGACATACAGGGACAGCTTGGTGCATCAAGGACAGACAATAGAAAAAGAGGGAAAAAACCAGATGGTGTCAGCAGAGAGGTAGGATTTCCCCTTTCCCACCACTTTCACGGTGACTATCCACTCGAGTGGAGTTGATATGGACGATAGATTGTCTCAATTTCTGGACTAGTCCATCAACGTGTTGAAACCAAATTCCTGTAAGATACTGAGATATATTACGGGATATCTGAGCAGCATGACTGACATTCACAAATGGTATGGAAGTGAAACACAGTCCTGAATATTTCCACTCATAACCCAATGACATTAACTCCATCAAGCTGTGCATGGGCATTGAGATGTCCTTTTGTTTGATTCTCCTGAATAAATTTTCAGGCGGTCTACCTCTATCAAGTCTGATCAGTATGACTCTGTGAAGCTTCCAGAGCCTAATCACACCTTTTACAAGCACAAAGACAAAATTTTTCTCCCAAAATACTGAGTTCCTTTTATCTCCTCCCTTTTTCTCTCCCGGGGCGTTTTTCCCCAATCTCTCACCTCCGCAGATCTGAAGTCTTTAGAGGGGACTGTCTTTTTTCCTTGAGCTCTTTAATTTTTTATCGCACCCTGTTTCTGACATGCCGCCTTGCACCTCCCCCAGCGCTCTCTGCTTTGCTATTATAGCTGGGCGGCTCCCATGCTACCTCTGACGCTGTCTGGCAGTAGCTAGAAATTCAAAAGCCAATAGAGAAAGCACAAGGGCTGCCAAAACGATAATAAAAACTTCCGCCGCATCTAGCAGGGGAGTGAAGTGGAACAGGTCAAGGCTAAGCATGTCTCTCAGGGCCTACCTTTTAAACACTACAGTTCTGGATTCCTTCCGCAGACAGAAGACCTCCTCTTTGTGCCTGGTGATGGCGTGGCGTCCCAGGTTTCGGCACCAAATATCTTGCGCGACCTCGCCAGCAAGAATACGCGGGAACACATGAATCCTTCTGTAGCCAAAATGCTTATTATTTATTAATAATAGAGGGCCCCGGGGCACCAGCATGGCGTGGCTTATATACACCCTAGAGCGGCGCATCCACACCTGATTGGTTGCTTACCCATGATCTCATTAGGCACGCCCCGGAGTGGGCAAAGACCTGGCACGCAGGCACTCTTGCACATGCGCACACAGTTAACTTCCTGAAAGGAAGTCAGCTGGCGTGGCGGAGGCCAGCGCCATCTTGTAATGGCGAAACTATACCGGCCTTACACGTGTGGCGCAGTGGAAGCCAGCGCCATCTTGTGGTGGCGAATGTTATTGCGGCCCTCTACACCTCAGCTGTGAATTCTTTGTTTAGCTCTGAACCCTATTTTTTATTAGGGTTATTTGTTTTCCTGCCATCTAACTTCGTGAGTTCTTTGTATATTTTGGATATGAGCCCTCTATCAGTTGTAGTATTGGTAAAGATCTTTTCCCAATCTGTTGGTTGCCATTTTGTCTTAACAGCAGTGTCCTTTGCCTTACAGAAGTTAGACAGTTTTATGAGATCCCCTTTCTCGATTCTTGATCTTAGAGCCTAAGTCATTGGTATTTTGTTCAGGAAATTTTCTTCAGCGCCCATGTGTTCGAGACTCTTCCCCACTTTTTCTTCTATTAGTTTGAGTGTATCTGGTTTGATGTGGAGTTCCTTGATTCAGTTGGACTTAAGCTTTGTACAGGGTGCTAAGAATGGATCGACCTGTGTTCTTATGTGCTGACCTCCAGTTGAACCAGCACCATTTCCTGAAAATGCAATCTTTTGTCCATTGGATGATTTCCATTGGATGGCTCTGTAATACTGCTTGAGTTCAGGGATAGTGATTCCCCTTGAAGTCCTTTTATTGTTGAGGGTAGTTTTGGCTATCCTGGGTTTTTTGTTATTCCAGATGAATTTGCAAATTGTTCTGTCTCATTTTCTGAAAATTGGATTGGTATTTTCATGGGGATTGCATTGACTCTGTAGATCGCTTTTGGTAAAATGGCCATTTTTACTATATTAATCCTGCCAATCCATGAGCGTGGGAGATCTTTCCATCGTCTGAGATCTTCAAATTCTTTCTTCAGAGGCTTGAAGTTCTTATAATACAGATCTTTCACTTGCTTGGTTAGATTCACAACGATGTATTTTATACTATTTAGGACTATTATGAAGGGTGTCGTTCCCCTAATTTCTTTCTTGGCTTGTTTTTCTCTCTTGTGTAGAGGAAGGCTACTGATTTATTTGAGTTAATTTTATACCCAGCCACTTTGCTGATGGTGTTTATCAGGTTTAGTAGTTCTCCATTGGAACTTTAGGGATCACTTAAATATACTATCATATCATCTGCAAATAGTGATATTTTCACTTCTTCCTTTCCAATCTCAATCCCTTTGATCTCCTTTTGTTGTCTGAGTGCTCTGGCTACAACTTTGAGAACTATATCTAAAATGTAGGGATAGAGTGCACAGCCTTTTCTAGTCCCTGATTTTAGTGGGATTGCTTCAATTTCTCTCCATTTAGTTTAATATTAGCTACTGGTTTGCTGTATATGGCTTTTCCTATGTTTAGCTATGGGCCTTGAATTCCTATTATTTCCAGGACTTTTATCATGAAGGGGTGTTGAATTTTGTCAAATGTTTTCTCAGCATCTAATGAAATTGATCATGTGGGTTTGATGTTTCAGTTTGTCCTGCGACAACGTAGAGGACACTTAGGAGCACTTGGGCACCTCTGTGACAGTCTCTGGGGATGAGGGAGGAAGGAAAACACTGAGAGAGAATGGCACCAAGGATGATAGGAAAAGCCAGAGGAACATTATTTTATTTTTATGTAAACATACAGAAGGTAGATACACAGACAGCATCCCTGTCTCTGCACACTGCACACATATTCTGAAAACTCCCCCAAACAAAAACAACGTGTGTCCTTTATGAAAAGGAGTAGGTTACTGGGTTCTGGCACAGACCTGTGTACGTATGGCTCCAACAGTTTGTTCGCCCGGATCTCATACTTAGACACAGCAGTGTATGTGGTACTGGACAGCATGGAGGGCAAGTCAGGCAAGGGATGGTTTCCAGCAGGGGTGGTGGTGGGGATGGAGTCTGCTAGAGAATCTGACCTCCAACTGCCTCTGTGATGGGGTAGCAGTGTTTGAACTCTGTGAAGGTTACCTCTGTCCATCCTAACCTGCCTAAGGCATTCTCAGATTGGCTTTAATAAAGAGCTTCAGACCTAGATCTGCAAAGGACAGGGAAGGTGGGACTTCTGGGTAGAGAGAGGAACTGTGGGAAGAATTCAGAGGTTTGAGAGATTTACCAGCCAGCCATGCATGAAGTCAGATGTACTGAGGGAGAGGCAATGGACACATGTTAGATGTGAAGCAGAATACATGGGTTAATAAGTTACACCTGCTTGTTGGAGGTAGCAAGCTAAGGCCCAAGCACAATAAATAAATACAAGTCTGTGTCGCTGTCCAGCAGCAGTCGGGTGAGACAGTTCTGGGATTGTTCTGTGAAGGAGTTCAGGAAATAGCAGTGAGTAATGTCTGGAGCCAGGGGTGCCAAAATGCCTGACACCTAACTGTACCCATGGAGTTTCATGAAAAGGGAGGTGGTTATATAACAAGCCCTGATATCTAGCAGTGCCTGCAGAATGGGGAGAAGGAGAGAGAGCCTGATGTGTAGGAGTTGATGTGGAGGCAAGGTGTGTAACAGGACTCAATATCCAGTTTTTTTGTGGATGGCAGGGTGAGAGCTGGACTGGACACGTTTCCTACTCAGCCACAGCGAATCCCACATGTACCGCTCTGCAGCAGGCCCTCCTGGAGACCTCAGGGTGCTACTGTTTCACTACACTGTCAGAGTTAGTCTGTGCCTTAGAGGCCTGGAATCTAAAGGTTGGTGTGTGCTGCTGAAGTGGAGGTTTCCATCAGAGTCTGATGAATCACCATGCTGCTGGCTTCCCCTAGTCATGTGTGTCATAGGCCTGATTTCCAGCATGGTTTGTGGGTGGAGTGGGGTGGATGCATGGCTCAGGCTGCTGCAGAACCAGGATAGCAGGGCACCTCAGGGTGAGAATCTTTATCTTGCATGCAAAGCTGGAGATTTGCAGCCAGGGATCAGGACGTGGGGACTGGGTTCTGTGAGGGGCAGGATGGGGTAGTCAGGTGTTTTCCTTAGATTAGCTGTTTTGAAAGTGTGGGCTCTGTTGTCTCCTTTTGCAACCACCAGGTGTCTGGGATGGGGTCAGGTGCTTTTCTTCTGCCTTCCCTAAATAGCTGGCTTCCTACAAATCTGAGCTCAGTTTAGGGAATCAGCTTTTGTGGGGTTCATTTATGAATAGTTCTTTCCACGCAGGAGGGAGGAGTGAAGCCAGATCTGCCTGTCTCCTATCCTGCTATGAGTCAGCTCATAGTGAAAGGAGAGGTTGGGAGGTGAGAGCTGGCCTGGCCAGAGCATGCAAGCCCTCTGCTGTACCTGTTCCATGGGAAAGAGCATTCCTGAGACTAGGTTTTACCTAGTCACCAACAAAGACCAGGAGAGTTCTTGACAAGTGCTGGGTGCTTTTCCCTGGAGCATGGCAGGGAGAGGACTCCGCAGAGAGGTTGTCTGCTTGGGGATTCATGAAGGGCAGCCACGAGACCCTGCTCTCAGCTGCTCTGTGAGATGTGGTGGCACAAGTGGCTGCTGTAGCAGGCTGTGCTGATTATCCCTGTCCCAAGTGGGTGTCAAAGGCTTCATCTTCAGCTCCCCGCAAGCCTGTTACTTCCTTAGCTGTCTTGGGGAGAGGAGAGCCCCCAACCTTTTTTATGGACAACCAGGTTAATTTCATATCCTTGGTATTGTGAATGTAAGAGCAATAAGCCGTTTTATCTCTGTAGTAGGATGCAAAGTCTTTTGGACTTGTGACCACGAGTAGATGGGTGTATTTTTAGTTATTTTCGAAACTTCCCAATTTCCATCATGACTGTATCAGTTTGCACTGTACCGGCAAACAATAATAGTTTTTAATCAAATTGTACCTAGGACCCCCCACTTGAACAATTTACATAGGATGGCAAGGCCCCAACTTGCCTGTCCCACATCTTCATGAGCAGAGGCTGGGGAAGGCCAGCTTGGAGCCAGGTTGCATGGAGCCAGGCTGTAAGCTGTGCCCTCCTTGGCTGCATGGAGCCCCTCTCTAAGCCATGCTCTCACAGGCTGCAGTGGGGTCCAGGTGTAAGCTGTGCCCTCCTGGGTTTCACAGCTGCTTCTGCTGGAACATCCTCCACTATGGACTGAGCCTGGGACAGACCTAAGGAGAGAGTTTGCTCTCCAGTCCCAAGGGACCTAGGTTTGCCAATGAGAAGAGGAAGAGCATACATTCAGGGGGAGAAGGTGACAGTGGGCAATGTTGTCACCCCTCCCTCTTCTTGGACAGCCACAGGCTACCAGATTTCTTCAGGACTCAGGCAGTAGAGAGCACCCTGCATTATCACACCTAGACTTGGATCAAAATTGTCCTGAGACGCCTCTTTGCTAAGCACTTGTGTTCTTACGAACAAGTTCTGGACTCCGTCGGCTATGTGCGAGTGATGTAGACATCTCTCTTCGTGAGGCTTGAAGTGTAGGCAACACCCTGGTCACCCTCATCCTAAGGGAATCATGTTTGTCCTTTGGACCTGAAAATTACCCCAGCTCTGGGCAAACGCCAGCTCTCTGCCCTGCGTTATCAGGGGTCCCTCAAGTCTGTCCTGGACAAGGTCACCAAAGTTCTGGAAGACATGATCTTCCTTCCAGTGGCACATTTATCAAAAGAACCCAGGTCCAGAGCATTGGAAGGATTCACCTTGGGGCTCTTAAATTTCAGGGCTATGTCTATCCTCCAGTAGCAGGCGGCTCATTCCTGATTCCCTGGCCTCTAAGCGTGGCCATGGATTCCAAAGCAGCATTCAGTGCTAGTGATGCCCGGCGTGCCCGAGATCTGCCTGCCAGGGCACCAGGGGGCTCTTCTCTTCTATGCTGCCAAATTCTGGTACACAGCACACACAGGTGGTAGTGCTTCTGGGTTCAGCTCTGCTGATGAAACCCAGACTCCTACACAGTCACAGAGATTCCACCAACCCCTCAACTGAAGAGAAAGTAGGAAGAACCAGGTTTCCTAATAATTCTCCCTTCCTCAACACATGCACATTTGAGGCCTACTCTCTGCTCTGACAGAAGTCAGTCTGAGACTATGATTGCCTGGAGATCCCACACTAAGAGCCATTGCCTAAGATCCAAGTCTGTTAGAGAGTCTTTCCTCAGAGTAAGTTGGCTCCAATTTGCCTGGGAAGGAATTCTAACCTGCAGATTCTGCATAGCAGAGAAAACACACCATGTTTGTCTTCAGAGACTTGGCTTGTAGCATACAGCATTATCCTTATTTCCACTATTTTCTGGAAAGTGACATTATGTCATTTTTAAGGCTAGGTGCTTTTTATCTTGTATACCCTTCACATATTTTTGTTTGTGATCTGCGTATTTTAAACTTACCCTATGTTCACGAGTGAACTGATCTTGATCCTGAGCTTTTAAATGTTTTGTTGAAATGGTACGAAGTATCAAGTACTCATGTTGAGGTTTTCACGTCTTCTGCATGAAAGCATTGACATAGTGTTGGTTTGCTGTAGTTTTAATTCTATGTGAGAGCACACATGTGGACAGAGGACAGACAGGCTGTGGGGCCAGTTCTCTCCTTCCACCATGTGGGCTTGAGGAATAAGTCTCCGTCATCAGGTCTGGCAGGTAGCAGCTCTGCCCAGGGAAGCAGCATATCTTCCTTTGGTCTGGTTGTGGTTACAGAGTAACAATGTCTGCTGGAACACATGGGAAGGTGTCCCTTCCCTTCCAGTTTATGGAATCATTCCAGGAACGTTGGTGTTCTTTAAAAGTCATGGAAATTTCATCCACAGTGATGTCTGGCCTTGGGATTTTTTTTGTTGATTTTTTGTCTGTTTATTAATCTTTTAACTTCATTGACTCTTACTGATATATAACATTGTTGTACATTTTATATATTAGGAAATTTGCCCATTTCTCCCAGTTTCAAACTTGAGTACAGTATGGGTTTCCTATATTTATTCTACAGATTCTATAGGTTCATTTGTCCCTAGTTTTATTCTGAATCTTCTTGTTTGGTTAGTTTTGGTCATGCTTCCTCAGTTTCCTCTGTCCTTTCCAAGGACCATGCTTTCTTGTTGTTTTAGTTGTTTTGTTATGCTTGGTTTTTTGTTATTTCTCATTCATTGTTGTTTATGATCTGGTTAGGTTCAGCTCTCGCCTTCAGCATGTTTTATCAGCTATGGCTCTGAGGTTTTGTTTCTATGACTCTGAAGAGCTCTGTGGGACTTTCTCACCTCTCTCTCTCTCTCTCTCTCTCTCTCTCTCTCTCTCTCTCTCTCTCTCTCTCCTGGGAATTGAAAGCCATAAAGCTTCCTCCCATCCTGCTTCTCTTGAGTGCAATATCATGGTTTTCATGTCAGTGTTTAGTCAGCTGGTTTTAGCATGGGAATTGCCGAGCAACCTGTCAGCAAGTGAAGAGAGCAGGCAGCAGTGAAGCTGGAACTGGAGTTAGATCCTCCAAAATGTGTCCGTTTCACGCGATCTTGTCACCTTCAGGACCCTTGGCACAGAAAGGCAGCTTTCCCCAGCTGTTCCTCCTCAACAAGGAGGCATAGAACACTTTCAGGATCCAGGAAAGGGGAGAGAAAATGACTGAGTCAACATGACTGAAATTGACATAATGAATCTTCTGGGCCATCCAAATATAATGAGGCTGTTCCCCCTCATAATGGGAAAAGGTATCTGTGTGGTGCTGTGACTGCTGAGGGAGATCTGGTGAGCCTCACTGAGAAGGTCGGCCGTTTACAGGCAGAACAGGCTCAGCCCCTCTTCACAGAGACGGTGTTCAGTTCACTGAGCAGTGAGAACAGCATTGCACACAGCAGCATCTAACTGTGTGAATTTGGCCATCAAAGTCACCTCTGGAGAGACGTTCAAGCCTAGTGATGGTGCAGTGTGTTCTGTGCTGAGGCCAGATTCCCAACATACTGTGTGTGGCAGGGAGGCTTTCCAGCTGGTACTGATCACAGCAGTATATTGGCAGGTGCTTTGGGATGTTGTATGCAACATTGTCTGATAACCTAGAGTCTCATATATGTAGTTAACCTGGTCCTCCCACCCTGTTAACACTGTATAATTATTGTTAGTGTAAGGAAATTTAGGACACTCACCATAGAGATTTCTAGATATCAGTCCTGCCCAGACAGTATCTCTTCTACTGTGGCGTATACAGTGCCAGGTTCCAGAACCTGCTCGACAACCTCTCTGACCCCAGTATAACCTGAGACTCAGAGATAAGTAGTAGGTCCTGCTGGACACCCCACCACCTGTCATTGACACAAACATTCTGCTAGATTCAGATATTGCTAGACAACTCCTGCCCTGGCGTAAGAAAGGAAGTTAATGGTTATTGGCTTTGGTATTGATAGAATTTCTTCCTAAGGTCCCAGTGACACACCCTGACAGGATCCACTCTGGGAATCAATGAATGAATAGGGCTCACTTACAGAGCCGAGACTACCTGCAGAGGTGCGGTACCCAGTGAGGCTAACATCTTCCACATACCTACCTGGAGGGAGGCCCCTGCCCTAGTTTTCCCTGGCTTATATCCTCTAGCCCCACTCCAAGGCCAACATCAGGAAGGAAGGTGTTGCACACAGGATTTGTTTGTGGTGGAGACTCTCTTCCTGGTTGAAGATGAGCCTCTTGTATTGGCACACCCACCCACCAAAGAAACAAAAGAGAAAGGTCCACACACATAAACACACACGCCACACACATGCATAATCACACACACCACACATGCACATACACTGCACATAGATGATAGTGCAATACTTGTCCTCTCTTTCTGTATACGAGGGTCTCCCTCTAGATAGGAGGTCCCATGCTCCTAGTAACCTAGTGATGCCCCAAAGCCCATCTCAGGAGGGAACAGAGTTTGTGTGTGAAGTGGGCTGGAGCAAGGACAGCACATGACGTTCCTAAAGGCACACGTTATAGGAAAAGGAAGAGAGAGGAAAGCTCGGGGAAGTGAGTCAAGTAGCAGGTTAGCAGGTCAGTGTGCAGTGATAAAGTGTGTTTCCAGGTATGAAAAGAAGTCTTAGTTGCCTTTATTTGAATGGGGCATGCTAGCACAACTCTTCATTTTCCCAACTATTGTTTGGCTTTGTTTTTTGTTCATAAGTATTTGTTACAATATATATGGGTCATATTTTCTCCTCCCTCCAGTGTTTCTCAAAATTTTCTCTCACTACCCACCCAACTTCATCTTTTTATCTTAAGTGAACCAAAACAAATAAAAACCATAAAATTATAGTGGTCTGGAGGTTACAATTTTAAAACATGACTTGTACTTAGAAAAGTATCTAATATAAGGAGGAAATCCTAGAATTTTGTAAAGTTTTTCAAAATTATGAAAAGATACATTTAATCATCGTAAACTGAAAATAGTAACATCATCTTCATACTTTAATGATTGCAAGGGCTATTATAATTGATACATATTCAAATTTAATGAAAATGAGAATTCAATATAATGATAGATTTCATGGTTTTTTTTTCCTCTGAAATTTCTGACAGCTATACACAAATAAAGGGGCAAAATAAAGTCCTTTTGATGGGTGAAGTAGTGAAAGTCTTGTCTCACAGTATTAGGACCTGTGGGACTGGAGAGTTGCCTCCATAGTTAAAAGCAGTGGCTGCCTTGGGCAGAACCAGGGTTCATTCCCAGCACTCACATGGTAGCTCCCAGCCATGTGTAAGCCAATCTCCAGGGGAAAGTTCTTCACATGGAATAATTTCCTGCCAAGATAATAACCAGTGAAATGCTCACATCCAGAATATACCTTCCTATCAATCAGTGAGGAGAAAGGAAGAGTGAGACTGGCATGGCTGCAGGTAAGAAAACAGAACCATGAACAGCACCAAGCTCAAAACCCATCCGTTCACCCTGTAGTTACTCAAGTGAACGCGACTGGGAAAGGAGGCCCGAAGCAGCCACAAATAAACCGACCCTTGTGCCAGTGGGACCTCTGTACACCAGAGGAGCATCCCTAGAAGCAGGGATGCTGCATCCAATGCTACAGTGGCAAAGGGAAGATGGCCGACAGAGAGGAGACAGAGCATGAGGGAGCCAGGCTGCTGATGTGAGCAACACAAGCTCAGGGGATCAAGATTCTGCTTAAATGTGAGGAGGAGGTTCCTAAAGCAAGGTGGCTGTCCTTTTTGAGGGGGCTTGGTGACAGAGAAGCGTGTGGGCTTTGAGGGGCTGACAGCATCCCGCATGTTTACCCTAGGGAGGTTGTACACTTCTTTTGTTTATACTAATTCATTGATATCACTTAGTCTTAGCTATATTGTCTTTATTTTACACTAAAAACAAATATATGAAGGAAACACAAAAGAAGTGGAGAGGAGATCTGGTGAAACAGTGGGGGATGAAAGGTGGATTGCTTCATTCAGGGCTTGCAGGAGGAATGCAGAGTTGAAAGAAAATTATGGGAGGAGAGAGGGGAGGTTGAACTTTGACAGAGCATAGATCCAGAAAGGGTCTCTGTTCTCCTCAGATCTTGAAGGATGGTAAAGTACGGATGTAGGTTTCCAAATTGTCTGCATAGAAATCTTCCACCAGGAAACAATCTACAACTGACAGACATTGTCTACCCCAGGGTGGCACTGGTGCAGCATCATATGAGCTGCATGTCCACATGTCAGCAAGGCGATGGCCTGTGCAGGATGATGCCAGGTCTCTAGGGAGGTCAGTGAGGGGACTGACTGGGATGTCTTCGGTTTCTCTGCAGGTTTCCTGTGCTACTGGGCAGGCCTCTGTGACATGGCCTCCAGTAACGACCCATGGTCCCACACTGCATGTTCTACTCTGGACCCTACTCTAGTCAAAGAGCAAAGCAGACTATGGACAATCTCTGCCCATCACACAAGGTGAGGTAAGCTGTGCTAGGGCCTCCGTCTGCATCAAGATGACAGGGGCTCCTGGGATAGTTGTTCTCTATGTCTGTCCTGGAAATGCAGGTTGAAATTCTCCAACCTTTGAAGTGGGGATGAAAAGTTTGTGATTGTTGTCTCAGCACATCATTCTGTAAAGTGACAGAAACATAAAGGTGGGACAGTAAGAGAACAGATTGAGCCACAGACCTGGGTGGGGTCGTCACAGGGTTGGCTCATCCTGAAAAAGTGTAACCTTTTGTTGTCTCTGTAATGACAGAAAGATTATTACTAACTGCACAGCAAAGGGAGTGTGTGAGGGTGACACCTGAAAGTGACCGTGCCTTCCCACCTGCCCTGTCTCTCCATAAACTGCACTGGGGCAGGAGCAATGCTGACCCTCCCCTGCTCCATCACTGTGAGACAGGAACCACTGTCCTGAAAGACAGGAGTGCTTACCAGGAAGCAGCTCCCATCTGGGAAGGAGCCATGAGCTCAGGAGGAAGACTTCCAGAAAGAAACGACTTTCTTTACAGGGACAACACCAAGTTTATTACTAGGAGGCATGGGGGACACAATGGCTGGGCAGATGGGACACCTTCTAGAAAATCGGTGTGAGAAGGCAAGGACAGCCTGAGCCACCTACTCCTTGCCCTGTTCTGGTGCCAGAGGCTTGCTGGGCAGCAACTGAAGGTGAGAAGCAGTCAGTTCGCCTGTGCTTGACTGGACGGCTCCCTTTGGGACTCAGACAGGAGACACAGCCCATGTCTTCCTTTGCACTTTGATGTGGGTCCAAGGCCTTATGGGTAAAGTCTGGCTGTTGTTGGTCTCCAAGTTTTCTATATCCAAAGGAATGCTTGTGCCCCTTGGTGCCTCCATGTGGACAGTGGGTCATTCCTAACTTTTCTGTAATTTTATGTTGGTCACAGGTTTGGTCTGGGAGACCCAGCTCCTGCTGGTGTTGAATTCCCCTGTACCTACGTGAAAGGTCATATTTTTTGGGCATAGGGAGCTGGTCTGAGAACATCCCTCTGTTCACCTGGTTCAGATGTTGGTCACAGGCTGTCTTGGCTTTAATCCCTGACTGTGTTTTGTCTCCAATCCCTCTTTTTGTGAAGGAACAGTTATGCATCTCGGGGCTGGTGTGGCCCCTGCTCACTGTGCTTGCTGGTGTACCTTGATTTATGCCATAGACACCCTCAGAAGAGTGGGATGAGCTACCCAGCTGGAATTTCAGGGATTCCATTTCACACCCTTGTACCTTTGATGTGTCCCGTTCAGTGTCCTCTATGACCTCGAACAGAAAATTCATAAGGTTTTGCAGGTGAGCTATCATACTGCAGATGGCCTTTTTCCCTGTCCAGTCTTCCTCTGTCCGCTCAGCCACTGCTGGGGGCTGATCTTTCTTTGAAGTGTCCCCTTGTCCAATGTCTTTGGAGCCAACATATCCATATTTTAAAACCTCCCTTATGTCACTCTTCGAAGAGCTTTTAGAAGTAGCCTCTTCTTTATCTGATGTTCGAGTCTTTACTGTATCCTTGAGCTGTGTGGAGCTCAGGCTACAAGGCCTTGATCTCCCAAGCCTTTCTCCCTGGCTTATGGCTGTAGGTCTTATAGAACCCTGCCTCTCTCTGTGGGGACACAAGTCCTTGAGATGATTTATTCCAGTCTTATCCTTCAGGACTCTATTCTCTTCAGTATCTGCCCTCTCATGCATCCTCAGGAAGACATCACATGAGCCCTGGGCAGTCTTTGGCTTTTGGCATGTATTCTGGAAGCTGGACATTGAGTGCTCTGAAGACAAGCTGACCTTGGCAGGGTGTACTGTACTGGGGCATTCTGGATTGTGTCTCCCGGGCCTGGGCTGTGGCTGCTTGTTTGAACTGACACTGATATTCCTGTACCCTTGTGTTCTTAGAGTTGAGTCCTGTGAGTGTTGTGGAGTACATGTTTGGAGATGGCCTGGGCTTCTCTTGGCCCCTAAAGAGCCAAAGACCCTAGGACTGATATTGATGTCCTTGCCATTGTGAATCTCGTTGCATCCCAGACTCCCTCTCCATGCATAAGGTGTCTCTTCTTTTACCTCCACTGCTTTAGTCTGTTTGGCTGCTGCAGCCCTTTTTCCAGGGCCCACCATTGTCCCATTCCACGAGTGATGTCTTGAGTCCTCCTCATGAAAGCTCTTGAGTGGTGCATGCTTGGCCTTTTGGGGGTTGGTATTTTGTTGTAGGCTGCCCTTTCCAATCCCTCGGATAATCCTGCCTTCCTGGGGTTTTGCCTGGAAGTACAAAGCAGAGCGCTGAATACTCAGGTGTCTCTTCAGTAGATCTGGATGTGTTTTTGGGAGTCTATGGCTGGCCACAGGTGGAGGGGCTCTTTGTGTCTTCTGCACCTCTGCAGTTGAGTGCATAGACAGAGCCCTCTCTAGACTGGCAGCTGATGCACTTTCTACCCTTGTCCCTCCTGGGTCCTGGTGATGCAAATTTTCCAGGATCACGGCAGCCTTGGAGTAGTATTCCTCCTTGGAATCCCAGATGAGTGAGGAGGGAAATACAACACGGGAACATTTTGAGGCTGGAACCCTATATGGGGTGGGATCCAGTGCCTCAAGGATCTGTAGATATGGTGTCCTTCTGTGTTTGACTGGAAGTTTTGTGCTATTTGATGCCAGCTTCCTTTCAGCCTCTAAGTCATGCAGAGAATGATCGTCAGTAGGGTTTATGTCGGACAGCTCGTCTGTCCTCAGTGCAGGGTTTCTGGCTTTCAGCCCCTTCCCAGTGATGCTCCATGAACTGTGAGGCACATTTTTTGCCCCAGTAACACGTCCCTTCTTGATGGGCTTTCCCATATCATACCTTGCTGTGTCTTTCTTTAAGGGCACCCTTCTGGGCTCAGACCCCACCCTTTTACTATGTTTGTACCTTTTGGAGTTGCGGACGGAAGCCTGTGGAGCCTGGGAGACTTGAGACTGGATAGTACAGTCTGCTCTGTCCTTCATTAAGGTCATCCCTGCAAACACAGACCCTAAGATTTTGCCTAAATTGTAGCTCTTGGAATTGAGGATGGAGGGCTGGCCAGGCTGGGAGAGTTGAGGCCTTCTCTTGCAATAATGATCAGTGTTTGGTGGGAAACGTCCCTGAAGCTGCTTCAGTTTCTTGGATGGAGGGAATCTGATGTGGGTTCCTTGTTGTTCTCCCACATTTGTTGCCTTTTCTTTGGTCTGTGCCTCCTTGTGGTACTGGAACATCCGAAGATGCTCAGATGCAGCCCTGATAGCCTTAGTCTTCAGGGTGTCCCTGGGCAAGTACCCAGGGGGCTTTCCAATGGCTTTTTGATGGTTTCGTTTAACATAACCTTTGACGGCTTTAGAATACAGTCCATGTTTATGGGACAGGCATTCAGGGGGTAGGGATGTCTGGATCCCTTTCTCAGTGGTAGGACATGACACTCCATAGGCCCGTCTCTTCAAACTGGGATGTATTTGTTTTGGGGTAGAGATTGGGAGGATTTGCTTTTCTGAGACCCATGTCAGACCTACCAAGTTTGTTTTCCTATGTTCGTGAGGCAGTGGCTGGTACCAGTAATGCTGAAGTCCTTGAGTCTGGGATGGAGCTTGGGCAGGGACACAGGAATCACTAAACCTCACAGATTTCTCTTGTTCAAAGCAAGGGTTTCTGAGGACATGGGCCATAGCCACAACTGATTCAGAGAAAATAGAGGATGTGCCCCAGAAACGTCGATTAAATTTCTGCAATATAAGATCCTCTAAGCTCATGAGGGAAGAAAACAGCTCAGAGAGTAAAAGGTGGTCCGTTTTCTGACTTGAGCTCCAAAAGCGTTGTGGTGTGGAGTCCTGGAGAAGTTGCCTGGTCAGCCTGCAAAAGAAGGAGGTGAAAACCTCTGCCCAAGCAGAGGATCAAGGGGCCTTCAAGTCTATAAGTATGGCACTTGTACACTTAGAGCCCTCCCTTGCCCCATATCCCAGCCCCTTGGTGTCGCATACTACATGGCTGTCTTTGAATCCCACCCTGCATACACCTTCCATATGAAGATGCCCAGACCCAGAGCTCATCAGACCCAGAGCTCACATTTTGGTATGAAAAATTCCACAAGACAACGATTTCTTACATTTTCATAGGTTGTGATGGAGTCTTGGTCTCTTCCACATTTTCCCCTCCATCTCTACAACCTGGAGATAGTTATGTAGGATCAGGATAAGGAGTGAGAACACACAAGAGAGTGGCATCTGTCTTATGATTACCCATGGTAAGACTCTAATGCTCAACCACCATAGTCCAAGGACAGAACACTGAGCATGAGCAAGGGGCGTGGAGGGACCTCCTCTCTCCATTTACACTGTCCTTGCTCCTCTGTCAGACCTTGCAATTCCACTGACAACACTATAATGGCCACAGGGTCAGTTATCTGAAATAGAAATGCAGGTGGGAGAACTGAAGCTACCTGGTGTCAGTTGGACCTGGGAGTCCCCATACAGGGTACAGCATCACTCCAGTGCCTTGCACAACAGTCCTCTGAATAGTACCCAGCCCAGGCCAACCACAACTCCTTTCTATCACAAACTTGGGGATTCCATAATGATAATTTCCTTCCCAGAAGTTCCCTCTTCTTTCCTGCATATCGTGTCCTCCTGACTGAGGGTTAGGCCAGAGGGCGTTTCTCTCCACAGAAAAGCAGAAGCCTACCTTTTTCCACATCAGTTTTCCTCCTGGTGTTGCTCTGCCCCCTCTTCACATCCTGCCAGTTAGAAACAACACAAGTGACCCGGCGTCCTTTCCTCCTCTCTCTGGTAGACAACCTTCCTGCTCTCTGTTCTCAGGGATAACATGAAATCTGCATTTCTCAGCGGGCTCTCTCTCATCCATCCTGCGTCATTCTCACTGTGTGCAAACATTTCCTTTTGGCCTTCTTGGATAAACAGCAGAAGCTGCTATGTATACCACCCTTACCAGGGATGACCTCAGTCACTGTTCCTCAGACAGGATCCTCCTACCTAAGGCTGCTCTCTGCAGCTGTCTCTGTGCTGTCAGGTGATATCTGCTTCCTCAGAGCAGAGGAGACTCAAGCCCTGATCTTAGGGCCTTGGTCTCATCACCTGCTTCACATCAGCCCAACCCAAAGAAGGCAAGCACCTGAATGAGGACAGATGACCTTTCACTGAGGGTGTCCTGAGTCCCCACCAACTCAGAAATGCATCTGCCCATGGAGCCCAGTCGTCCTGAGTGTCCTCTCTGCCTCCTTAGACATGGTTTGAGGGCTTCAGGCAGACACCTCAGGGCCATTCTCACCCCTTTGCTGATGTCAGCCCTGTCTGACTCTGAGATTTCCCCTCACCTGTCTGCAGCTGGACATTAGCTACTTTGTAGCTTCGCCTTTCTTCCACCTCCCCCACCCCTTTCTCCCACCCATTCTATCCCCTAACACTAGATAGGGGAGAAAAATAGCAGGGAAAGGGGGAGAAGTTATTGGTAGATTATCCATATCTGTCGATTAGGTGGATTGAATTCCTTTCATCTTCCCTGTCAGGATACCAAATTTCTTTTTCTTCTTTCTTCTGCACAAACAACTACTGAACAAACCACAAACACCAGAGACCCACAACAAAGGACCCACATGTCTCCTAAGGACCTGGCATTTGTTTATTCTGGAAAGTCCCCAGAGTTCCAGAAGTCACAGGAACAGAGAAACTCTCAGCTGATGGAAAATCATGCCCTGGCCTGACCATGAGCAAGGCTCACTCAGCTGCTGTGGACAAGGTAGGCAGCCTCCATCCCATCCCTGAGTTAAAACAAAGAACATCTTCTTATGTTAATGTTTTTATAAAATATCAACTGCCACTAAACCTGTTTTCCAGGAAATATGAGAGTAACCGTCATGAACAACAGCTTACTGCTCCATTGTGTGTGGACCAAAGCTCCCCTCACCTTTGGGATGTCTGTTTTGTTTCCAGATGCTGGTGACAGTGGGCAGTCCTTCAGGAAGGGGATTAGTAGGAAAAAGAGCCCCACCCCACACAGAATGGCAATGCTCAGGTCCGTTGCTGTGTTCACAGAGTTGGGGCTCATCCATGAGTAAAGAATGCCTTTCATCAGATTGAGAAATCTCTCCATCTTCTGAATGGCAGTGCAGCTCACAGGCCACTGAGCCCTGGAGTGCAGTGTGAGATGTGTCAGGAGGGCTCAGGCAACATCACACAGCTGTGGCCTCCTCATCACAAAGGGCTCCTGCCAAGAGAGTGGATGCCACAGCCTGTCCCCAGCCTCCAGCCCAGGAGTCCCTCGTGTGTGCTGTCCTTGCTCCCTCCTTCCAAGGGAACCAGTCACAAATAGATCCCAGTTTATGCTTTGTTCCTTATCCCTGAGCCTCAGTAGTCTTTTGTGTAGATATATATATATAATATGTTTATCCTACTTTAGTAAGGGTTCTCTTCCCCTCTAGCCCCCCAGCCCACAGAGAAAGTGGGAAAGAAAGGTTATTAGAGATCTGGGAGAAGCAGACGTGTGTAGAAATAGTTCTACTGGGCAATTACAATCCCTGTTGTTCTCATCCAGTCCCCTAGCAAACACCAACCATGAGTCAGCTCCTTCAGATCAGTCCCCTGGGTACAAGGAACACACTAATCACCAAGGGCAGTTATGTCTGAAGAGTCTGCGAGCCTCCCCAGTGGAGCCAGAGTCCAAGGAGACTCGGGAATCTCACTAGAAGTTCTCTGGTGACTTTCTCTCTAAGAAGACCCCACAGGCAGAGCTCAGCAATTGTAGGGGGAACCAATCAATACAAACTTGTCACAAGCAATGACGAGCAAGGGAGGGCAAGGCGAACCAAAGGTGGAGCTCCTTGTCTGTTGGGTCATATCAATGTTCCTTCTAAACGTCATGTGTCCCCTCACGTGTTTGCTACAGCAAAGCATCCTTTCACCTGTGACTGCTTCAGCCAAACTCTCTCACCTGTCTGCCCCAGGAAAACCTCAGTATAACCGGAGTCTCTAAAGAAACCAGACGTTTTCACTCCACCCTTGTGTCCTGGAAGCTGTCTGCATGAGTCCATCAGGTTCCGAGTTTTTGACAAAGTGGCTTCTGTGTGGAACTTGAGTTTTTTCCTTGGGGATTGCTATTCTCAGGTTGTGTTCTGTCTGCAGATCCATGTCTGTCCATTATGTGATCCCAGCTTGTCTCAAGTCAGACGCAAAACTTCCATTTACCTCCTATTTTCAATTTAGTCATTATTCAATTAATTCTAAAACAATATACTTTTATTTTAAGTATGCTTACCACAAAACTTAATAGATCAAACCAGGCAAATCCTCTTATTACCCAAGACATGGAGTTCTTCACAAAGTAAATAGCCCAAGGGATTCAAGGACTCAGGGTCTGATTTTAGAAAAAAAAATGAATGCAATTTCAAAAGGTTAGCCCAAGTGATTGATCACACACAGATTAGATAAACACGGAGACTGGACAATATATAGACTGGAAGCACAGAACAGACACTGGATAAACAGAGTCAGGGCAAAAAATGTTACTACCAACTTTTTTCAGACTAACCATTTTTTCCTCTTGGGGCTCAAGCAGGAATTCTTTGGCCCAATACAGAAAACTCATCACAATCCCTTAAGTTGGTTGGGAAGTTTTAGTCGACGGATGTGTTATGGTTGTTATCATCTAGGGTTGTAGATGGTTTTGTTTTAATTTTTGTATATTAATAGAAATTTAAGGTTTTTGTTTGATTTTTGTGTTCTATATTGAAAAAATATGTTTTTTATTAAGTCGTTCTACTTCGAAATTTAAACTTGTTCTGTTAGCCTATTTTTGACTATTGTAATAAGGCCTTTATTGAAAATGTGGTGGTTTTTCAGTTGTATCTATTGTGAGTAAATAGTTAATGTTGGAGCAAAGGACAATTCTTGAACAGAAAGAGGGACATGATGAGGAAGCTTAAGCATTCTTTGGAAAGTCATTTGTGTTGAATGATGATTTGCTGGGTCGAAGACGTGAAGGAACATTTCCCTGAAGTAGATGAGGCTGAAAAGATGTTTTAACTAAGCAAGCTTGTGTGAGGGCACATGATGAATGACTCTTTGCTAACAACTGACATGTATTGATCCACCTTCCATACTTGAGGTTCATTTGTCAGGATGTCCTAGAGAGAAACTCACCATAAAGTTTCTGCTGTGTACTGCGTTTCATGATAGTTTTGAGATCTCAAGCCAAATGGCAGAGTGATGTCAGCTGAGGCAGGCTCACATCCTGAGGCAAGACACCTGGTGAGGCAAAACCCAGGGAGGTCATGTGATGTTTGGAGGGCGTATAAATAGGATTCAACAGCTGTGAGAAGAGATTGCATTGCTCGCACAGCTAACCTCTTCTTGGCCTTGTGTCTTCACTGATGTTCACTCAGTCCAGAGAGACACAGCTGCTCCTGGCATCCCTGCTGGTCCGAATACCTCCTGCTGCCTCATGTTAATTCAAGTGAGGCCTAGTTATACCTGCTAAGGTCTGTTACCACTGCTGCTATCCTGACAATACTGCCTCGAACTGGTCTGCTCATATATCCGGAAAGTGTTTGAGAATCAGTCCAGCTTCCACTGCTGACCTGTGAACTGAACTGCTGATTTCCTGAGAAGGTAGATTGGATTTGCTCCCAAGAACCATTCCTAAACAGGTCCACTTCCCCTGTATCCTTTCTTTTCCACTACCTCTGGTGTCTAGTGGGCTAAAATGGAGACTAAAGCATTTATGATCGTAATTAAAATTAAGCTTTGAAAAAATTAAAATTATGACAACTGATTTTTTGAGTTAATTTTGTATCCAGCCACTTTGTTGATATGTTCGCTACATGCACTCTGCTGCAGGAGTTCTTGGGTAGAATTTTGTGGTCACCGATGTGTACTATCATATCATCTGCAAAAATAAGGGTACTTTGGCTTCTTCCTTTGCAATTTGTATCTCATTCATCTCATTTAGTTGTCTTATTGCTCTATCTAGAACAAGTACTATGTTGAATAGATAGGGAGAGAGTGGGCAACCTTGTCTCCGATATAAGTGGAATTGCTTAGGTTCCCCTCCATTTAATTTCATGTTTGCCATTGCCTTGCTATATATTGCCTTCATTATGTTTAAATATGCACTTTGTACCCTTGATGTCTCCATGACTTTTTAACATGAAGTGTTGCTGGATGTTGTCAAAGGATTAGTCAGCCTCAAATGATCCTGTGGGGTGTTTTTCCTTTCGGCGTTTTTATATGGTGGATTCCCATGGTGGAATTCCATTTAGTGAGTCATCTTTCCATCCCTGGGATCAAGTCTACTTGATCATGGTGGATGCTATCTGTGATATGTAGGTAGATCCAGTTTGCATGTATTTCCTGTGTGTTTCTACATCAACGTTCATAAAGGTAATTCATCTGAAATTCTCTTTGTTGTGTCTTCTTATGGATTCGGTATCATCATGACTGTAGCCTCATAGAAGAAGTTTGGCAGTGTTTCTTCTCTTTCTATTTTGTCAAGTAGTTTAAGGAGTGTTGGTATAAGTCTTCTTTTTAAAGTCTTGTGGAATTGTGTATGAAAATCATCTGCCCTGAGTTTGTTTTGTTTGAGAGACTTTTGGTGACTTTCTATTTCTTAAGGGGTTTATAGGACTGTTTGAATTATTTACCTGCTCCTGATTTACCTTTGGTAAATGGTAAAAACTGTCCATTACATGCAGATTTTTTATTTTTGTGGCATTCAGGGTTTTGAAGTAAGACCTCATGACACTTTGTAGTTCTTCAGTGTCCTTTAATCTAGCTTTCTTGTAATTTCTGATTTCCTTGCTTTGGGTGTTCTCTTTCTGTCTCTAGTTCGCTAAGGTTCTGTCTGTCTTCTTGATTTTCTGAAATAAGCAGCCCTTGGTTACATTGGGTCTTGGTGTGCTTCTCTTTCTTTCTCGTTTGTTGATTTAAGGATTGAGTTTGATTATTTTTTATTGACTGCTTGTTTTATTTTGCTTCTGTTTGTTCTAGAGCTTTCAGGCCTGCTTTGACATTGCTAGGAGGAAATCTCTCCAAACCCTTTGTGAAGATATTTAGTGCTATGGACTTTCTCCTTAGCATTACTTTCATTATGCACCATGAATTTAAATGTGTTGGGCTTACATTTTCCTTGAATTCTAGAAAGTCCTTGAGAATCTTGTGCATGTGGAGACTGAATGATTTCTATACCTTCTCCCCTTGTTTGCCTTCTGTAAAGAACATGATTTTTGTGAGGGGAATGTTGAAGTGATAGTATATTTACTAAAGGGTCATGGAAATTTTGATGAATATTTTCTATGACGCTATACAGTATAACTAGGGAGTAATTTATATGTAGGAAATAAGGGTATGTGCATCTGATGGATAGGTGAGATTGTGTACGTGCACAGAGAAGTGTAGGAACTGTGTTTACTGCATTATGGTTTATGATATGCTTAACTTTAAGTATCTGTGATATGGGAAGTGGGTTCTATCAGATATTTCTATATTCACAGTTGATTTTTATTTTATTTTATTTTGTCCATTTTTATTAACTTGGGTATTTCTTATTTACATTTCGATTGTTATTCCCTTTCCTGGTTTCCGGGCCAATATCCCCATAATCCCTTCCCCTCCTCTTTTATATGGGTGTTCCCCTCCCAATCCTCCCCCAATACTGCCCTCCGTCCCACAATCACGTTCAGTGGGGATTCAGTCTTGGCAGTATCAAGGACTTCCCCTTCCACTGGTGCTCTTACTAGGCTATTCATTGCTACCTATGGGGTTGGAGCCCAGGGTCAGTCCATGTATAGACTTTGGGTAGTGGCTTAGTCCCTGGAAGCTCTGGTTGGTTGGCATTGTTGTTCATTTGGGGTCTCACGTCCCTTCAAGCTCTTTCAGTCCTTTCTCTGATTCCTTCAACAGGGGTCCTGTTCTCAGTTCAGTGGTTTGCTGCTCGCATTCGCCTATGTATTTGCTATATTCTCGCTGTGTCTCTCAGGAGACATCTACATCCAGTTCCTGTCAGCCTGCACTTCTTTGCTTCATCCATCTGATCTAGTTTGGTGGCTGTATATGTATGGGCCACATGTGGGGCAGGCTCTGAATGGGTGTTCCTTCTGCCTCTGTTCTAAACTTTCCCTCCCTATTCCCTCTGAAGGGTATTCATGTTCCCCTTTTAAAGAAGGAGTGAATCATTCGAATTTTGTTCATCCTTCTTGAGTTTCTTGTGTTCTGTGCATCTAGGGAAATTCGAGCATTTGGGCTAATATCCAATTATCAATGAGTGCATACCATGTTTGTTTTTCTGTGACTGGGTTACCTCACTCAGGAGAATAGTTTCCAGTTCCCTCCATTTGCCTATGAATTTCATAAAGCCATTGTTTTTGATAGCAGAGTAGTATTCCATTTTGTAAATGCACACCACATTTCTGTATCCATTCCTCTGTTGAAGGGCATCTGGGTTCTTTCCAGCTTCTGGCTATTATAACTAAGGCTGCTATGATCATAGTGGAACATGTGTCTTTGTTATATTTTGGGGCATCTTTTAGGTATATGCCCAAGAGAGGTATAGCTGAGTCCTCGGGTAGTTCAATGTCCAATTTTCTGAGCAATCTCTAGTCTGATTCCCAGAATGTTCGTACCCGTCTGCAATCCCACCAACAATGGAGGAGTTTTCTTCTTTCTCCATGTCCTCGCCAGGATCGGCTGTCACATGAGTTTTTGATCTTAGCCATTACGAATGGTGTGAGGTGGAATCTCAGGGTTGTTTTGATTTGCATTTCCCTCATGACTAAAAGATGTTGAACATTTCTTTAGGTGCTTTTCTGTCATTCAGCATTCCTCAGCTGTGAATTCTTTGTTTAGCTCTGAACCCTATTTTTTAATAGGGTTATTTGCTTCCTGCAGTCTAACTTCGTGAGTTCTTTGTATATTTTGGATATGAGCCCTCTATCAGTTGTAGTATTGGTAAAGATCTTTTCCCAATCTGTTGGTTGCCATTTTGTCCTAACAGCACTGTCCTTTGCCTTACAGAAGTTTGACAGTTTTATGAGATCCCCTTTCTCGATTCTTGATCTTAGAGCCTAAGCCATTGGTATTTTGTTCAGGAAGTTTTCTCCAGTGCCCATGTGTTCGAGACTCTTCCCCACTTTTTATTCTATTAGTTTGAGTGTATCTGGTTTGATGTGGAGTTCCTTGATTCATTTAGACTTAAGCTTTGTACAGGGTGCTAAGAATGGATCGATCTGCATTCTTATACATGCTGACCTCCAGTTGAACCAGCACCATTTCCTGAAAATTATATCTTTTTTCAGTTGGATGGTTTCCATTGGATGGCTCTGTAATACTGCTTGAGTTCAGGGATAGTGATTCCCCTTGAAGTCCTTTTATTATTGAGGGTAGTTTTGGCTATCCTGGTTTTTTTGTTATTCCAGATGAATTTGCAAATTGTTCTTTCTAACTCTCTGAAAATTAGATTGGTATTTTCATGGGGATTGCATTGAATCTGTAGATTGCTTTTGGTAAAATGGTCATTTTTACTATATTAATCCTGCCAATCCATGAGCGTGGGAGATCTTTCCATCTTCTGAGATCTTCTATTTCTTTCTTCAGAGGATTGAAGTTCTTATAGTACAGATCTTTCACTTGCTTGGTTAGATTCACACCGATGTATTTTATACTATTTGGGACTATTATGAAGCGTGCCATTTCCCTAATTTCTTTCTCGGCTTGTTTTTCTCTTTTTTGTAGAGGAAGGCTACTGATTTATTTGAGTTAATTTTATACCAAGCCACTTTGCTGAAGGTGTTTATCAGGTTTATTAGTTCTCTGTTGGAACATTTGGGATCACTGAAATATACTATCATATCATTTTGACTTCTTCCTTTCTAATCTGTATCCCTTTGATGTCCTTTTGTTTTTTGATTGCTCTGGCTAGAACTTTGAGAACTATATTGAATACATAGGGAGAGAGTGAGCAGCCTTGTGTAGTCCCTGATTTTAGTGGGATTGCTTTACGTTTCTCTCCATTTAGTTTAATATTAGATACTGTTTTGCCGTATATGGCTTTTACTATGTTTAGGTATGGGCCTTGAATTTCTAATCTTTCCAGGACTTTTATCATGAAGGGGTGTTGAATTTTGTCAAATGCTTTCTCAGCATCTAATGCAATGATCATGTGATTTTTATATTTCAGTTTGTTTATCTAGTGGATTACGTTGATGGTTTTCCATATATTAAACCATCCCTCATGCCTGGAATGAAGCCTACTTGATCATGATGGATGATTGTTTTGATGTGCTCTTGGATTCGGTTTGCAGAATTTTATTGAGTATTTTTGTGTCGATATTCATAAGCGAAATTGTTGTGAAGTTCTCTTTCTTTGTTGGGTCCTTGTGTGGTTTAGGTATAAGAGTAATTGTGGCATCATAGAAGGAATTCGGTAGCACTCCATCTGTTTCAATTTTGTGGAATAGTTTGGATAATATCGGTATGAGCTCTTCTATGAAGGTCTGATAGAATTCTGCACTGAACCTATCTGGACCTGGTAAGCCCCTTTTTAAAAGAAACCCAGAGCCCCTGCACAGCATTTCTACTGGTGTTGCTTTTCATTTTGTTCACCAACATCCAGGGGTCAGGGGGAAGCTTAAAGCTTGCCAGACAGAACAAAGGAGAACCGTGTCCTGAGACAGCGTAGAGGACACTTAGGAGCACTTGGACACCTCTGTTTTCTGCAATCATGGAAACCTCCGTAGGAAGCTGCATGCACCGCCACTTTTCAGCAGGGCGGTGGCCTTGGCCAGGGAATCACTCCTGACATCAGTCAGTGTTTCTTGTACGGCAAGAACAAGGCCATAAAGGGCAAAAGGGGATTCTGTGGCCATGCCCCATATCCCTGCAAATAAAAATGGTAGACCAAGTGTGAAGGCTAGCATGGGGAAAAATTCTGTGGCCATGCCCCATATCCCTGCAAATAAAAATGGTAGACCAAGTGTGAAGGCTAGCATGGGGAAAAATTATATTATTTTTTATGAAATTGTTCTTCTTGCCAAGTCTTGGCTACATCGTACTTCCAGTTTCAGTGAGTGCTATGGGCCAGATCTCCAGTCGCTGTGGGTATGAAGTCTGGGACACGCTTTCATGGTCTTTGTTGAAAAGTCTGTTGTAATTCTGATAGGTCTGCCTTAGTATGTTACTTGACCTTTTTCCCTTATTGCTTTTAATGTTCTTTCTTTGTTTTCTGCAGTTGGTGTTTTGACTATTATGTGTCAGTAGGAATTCTTTTTCTGTTCTAATCTATCGAGTTCTGTGGGCTTCTTGGGTGTTCATGGGCATCTCATTTTTTTGTTTGTTTTAGTTTGAGGAAGTTTCCATCTATGATTAGTTGAAGATATTTAAGTTGGGAATCTTCACTCTCTTCTATACCTATTATCCTTAAGGTTGGTCTTCTCACTGTGTCCCTGATTTTTCTGGATGGTTTGGGTTAGGACCTTTTTTCACTTTGCATGGTCTTTGATTGTTGTATCTATGTTTTCTATGGTATCTTCTGCTCCTGAGATTTTCTCTTCTATCTCTTGTAGTCTATTGGTGATGCTTGCATCTATGATTCCTGATCTCTTTCCTAGGTTTCCTATCTTGAGGGCTCCTGCCTTTTGATATTTCTTTATTGTTTCTGTTTCTGTTTTTAAATCTAGGCTGTTTTTGTTCAATTCCTTTACCTGTTTGGTTGCTTTCTCCTGTATTTCTTTCAGGGAGTTATAACCTTCTCAAAGACCTTTATCATTATCATGAGATATGATTTTACCTTCGAATCTTGCTTTATCGGTGTGATGGCAAATCCAGGACTTACTATAGTGGGAGAACTGGTTTCTGATGATAAGTAGGCTTGGTTTCTATGGCTTATGTTCTTGTGCTTACGTCTTGCCATCTGCTTCCCTCTAGTGCCTGCCCTACCTGTCTCTGACTGGAGCCTGTCCTTCTTGTGATATTGGTCATGTCCGAACTCTTGGAGTCCAGGCGTCTTTCTGATCCTCGGATCTTGGGATCCTTGGATCCTATGTTTGTCAAAGCTTCTGGAGGTCAAGTTGCCTCTGAGATACTGAAGTCCTAGTAACCAAGCTCCTGAGTTTCTGTTTTGTCAGAGCTCCTGTGAGTCAAACTTTGTCTGCGTGTTGCACGAGTGGATTGGGGGGATTGAGAAGCCTGAGTTTCCTTGGAGCATAGATAAAAACTGGGACAATCTTCATTCAGAGGCGTGTTCCTCTCGTCTTAAGTGCCTAGTTTCTGGCCAGTGAGCCACTCCAGCTTTTCGTGGTCTACTTGTCCCAGTGTCTGACTCTGGACTGTCTGTCGCTCTCTGAAGTTCAGTTCCGGGTCTCTGCTTGTGCGCGCACGCTGCCTCGTGACAAACTCATGACAGAGCGCGGGGAACTCGATCTGAGGGGCGCCAAACAGAACACCGGCTTGTGACTGACTGGTCAAGGTTCCTAAATATTTGTCCCAGCAATGGGCAAAAGCTCCTGGAAGAGGTGAAGTTGGGAAACTGAGGATTGCCAAGAATCAAGGAAGGAGTGAGGTATCATTTACTTTGAATGAGGATCTTGCGAATATTCATGATATTGGTGCGAAACCAGCTTCAGTCAGTGCTCCTAGAGAACATCCATTTGTCTTGCAAAGTGTTGGACATTAACAGTGTTTACGGAGAGCTCCTCAGATAAACTGTCATTGGAAGGAATAGTGGTTCAGAGAGCGGAATGCCGACCTGCTGCCAGTGAAAACTACATGAAACTAAAGAGATTGCAAATAGAAGAATCTTCCAAACCTGTAAGGCTCTCACAACAGCTGGACAAAGTTGTAACAACCAATTACAAGCCTGTCGCTAACCATCAGTACAATATTGAATATGAAGGGAAGAAGAAAGAAGATGGAAAGCGAGCTCGGGCAGACAAAAAACACGTCCTAGACATGCTGTTCTCAGCCTTTGAGAAACACTAGTACTATAATCTTAAGGACTTGGTGGACATCACAAAGCAACCTGTGGGATACCTGAAAGAAATCTTGAAAGAAATCGGCATTCAGAATGTAAAAGGAATTCACAAGAATATGTGGGAGCTGAAGCCAGAGTACAGGCATTACCAAACAGAGAAGAGCGACTGAGAGAAGCGTGTGCAACAGTTACACGCAGGCCTCTGCCACCACACGCTGACTGCCTGCCCACCCTGTCAGGACAAACACAACTGAGTCTGTCGGCCATTCCTCAGTAAACTGCTAAAGCTGGGATTCCATAAAGGTTTCTAAGTGTTTTTTGAAGAGAAAGATATTATTTATAGACTAGACTTGTGTTAAGCCATAGCATTCAGCGAGCATGCTGACACATATATGTATCTGACACTCAGGAGACTGAGGCAGGCAAAGGGTGAGTGGCTTTGAGACCAGTCTGGAATACACAGCAAGACCCTCTCCTATAAAAGGAAAACATTACAGTATGGGTAGGGTCTGGGGTTACAACTGCCTCTGTTCCCACTGGTTAGCTTTGCAAGTGTAAATGGGACATTTCCTAAATGAAATTGTATCTCTGAGGAACTAAGGTAAGAATGGAGAAAGTGGGGGGAGGGAAACTATTAAAGGAACAGAGTCGAAGTTCCTTTTTCTGAAACTGAAGAGGGAACTTGTCCCTTTCTACAGAGGTAATATTTTGCCTTTAAACATATGTTAATAAAGAGATCTGTTCCCTTTGTTAAAAAAAAAACTGGGACAAACCTGGGCCTCTGCGTGGGTGGGGTTTGTGTTTTCCTGGTTTCTATGTGGGTCCCAGTTATGCTGTGTGTTGGGAAGGAAGTTGTTTCCTCAACTGTGACCTTGAGCGTGTCAGTTCTTCAGGGCTCCTGCCTGTGTCAATCTCCTGGATGCTGAGCTTCCTCTGTGATCCTGTGTTCCTGAGATCCTGGGCATGTTCGAGAACCTGGGTGATGGGCGTCTGTTGTGGTTTGCCTTGGAGTTCTCTAGGCAAGAGTGCTAGATTTGGGCAGAGGGAGGAGTCAGGAGCAAGAGGGGGATTAGATTCAGAGAATAGGTTGAGAGAAGACAGTTGGCGACAGTTGAGCGAGTAGAACCTGAGCAGGGGGAAAGGATGGAACAGTTGAGAGAGTGAGGGAGGAGAAATGAAGATAGGTGGAAAAGGGGACAGTTTAGAGACACAATGGGGAACTGAGAAGAGTTAGAGGAGACAGGAGATGGAGAGAGGGGAGAAGCTAGGAGTCGTTGTGGGAGAAGGAGAAACTAAAGCATGGAAGAGTTGATATAGTTGGGAGAGTGAGTAAAGAAAAGATGGAGAGAGGAGAGAAGTGAGGAGTCGTTGTGGGAGAAGGAGAAGCTGGAGACCTGGCAAATAAAAGGTGCAAGGGATAGATGGTACTGGGCTTTGTATGTTTAAGTGGGCAATTATATCTTACCAACTGGATCTAAGATTATTGTGTCGTGTGTTCTTTTATGTGAGAGTTTGAGTGTAAGAAAGTGTGTGGCTGGGCTGTGTTTCCGCCAAGATATCTAGCAGATATCTGGGGCACTGAGGTGTAGGACCTAGCAGGGTAAAAGACCAAACAATTACCGTTTTACTTTTATAGAATTACAACAACAAATGGCGCCCAACGTGGGGCACGAACCCACGACCCTGAGATTAAGAGTCTCATGCTCTACCGACTGAGCTAGTAAGGAATATAGGGGGAAAAAGGATGGAACAGTGGAGAGAGTGAGGGAGGAGAAATGAAGATAGGTGGGAAAGGGGACAGTTTAGAGACACGATGGGGAACTGAGAAGAGTTAGAGGAGACAGGAGATGGAGAGAGAGGAGAAATGAAGATAGGTGGAAAAGGGGACAGTTTAGAGACACGATGGGGAACTGAGAAGAGTTAGAGGAGACAGGAGAGAGTGAGGGAGGAGAAATGAAGATAGGTGGAAAAGGGGACAGTTTAGAGACACGATGGGGAACTGAGAAAAGTTAGAGGAGACAGGAGATGGAGAGAGGGGAGAGTAAGTAAGGAATATAGGTGGAAAAGGGGACAGTTTAGAGACACGATGGGGAACTGAGAAGAGTTAGAGGAGACAGGAGATGGAGAGGGGAGAAGCTAGGAGTCGTTGTAGGAGAAGGAGAAACTAAAGCATGGAAGAGTTGATATAGTTGGGAGAGTGAGTAAAGAAAAGATGGAAAGAGGGGAGAAGCGAGGAGTCGTTGTGGGAGAAGGAGAAGCTGGAGACCTGGTAAATAAAAGGTGCAAGGGATAGATGGTACTGGGCTTTGTATGTTTAAGTGGGCAATTATATCTTACCAATTAGATCTAAGATTATTGTGTTGTGTGTTCTTTTATGTGAGAGTTTGAGTGTAAGAGAGTGTGTGGCTGGGCTGTGTTTCCGCCAAGATATCTAGCAGATATCTGGGGCACTGAGGTGTAGGACCTAGCAGGGTAAAAGACCAAACAATTACCATTTTACTTTTAAATAATTACAACAACAGGTGTCCTTTGGGTGTTGTAGGAATGGATATGGGACCAGTGTCCAATGACTGCTCAGGGCACAAGTTCAGACCATAAGGGACCTACAACAGATGGCTGGGCAAAAGTTCCTGCATCCCTGGTTCCCAGGAGAGCCAGTCACTCCCAGTGTTGTAACAGATGTCGTGTCCTCCTCACCTGTGACCCTAGGCGTGTTACAGCACCTGGCTGATAGTCTGGGTGTTGTGTATATTCTTTATTGTACACTAAAAACCAATATATGAAGAAAGTGCAAAAGAAGGAGAGATGAGATCTGGTGAAACAGTGGGGGATGAAAATGGATTGTTTCATTCAGGGCTTGTAGGAGGGAAACAGAAACAAAAAGACAGTTATGGAAGGAGAGAGGGAGAACGAACTATGCTAGAAAATGGATGCAGATAGGACCTTGGGTCTTGATAGATCCAGAAGCACCATAAACTACGAATGCAGGTTTCCAAATTATTCGCACAGAAATCTTCTATCAGGAAACAATCTACAAGTGACAGACATTGTCTACACCAAGTTGACACTGGTGCAGCATCATATGACCTGAATGTCCACATATCAGCAAGGTGATGGCCTGGGCAGGATGATTCCAGGTCTCCAGGGAGGGCACTGAGGGGACTGACTGGGATGTCTCTGGTTTCTCTCCAGTCTTTCCTGTGTTACTGAGTAGGCCTCTGTGACATGGCCCTCAGTAACCACCTATGGTCACAGACTGCACGTTCTATTCTGGCTCTGGCTCTAGTCACAGAGGAAGGCAGACTGTGGACAGTTACTAACCTATTGAACAGGCTGTAATAAGTACTGATATGGGCTCAGCCTACATCAAGGTGAGTAAGGACTCCTGGGATAGGAATTCTCTATGTCTGTCCTGGGAATGCAGGGAGAGCTTTTCCTACCTTTGTAACAAGGATGAAATGTTTGTGGTTGCTGTATCTGCACATTGTGTGTACAGTGACACAATCATCAAGGTGAGAAAATGAAGAGAACACATTGGGACCTAGACCTGGGTGGGGTCTTTACATGGTTGGCTCATCCTAAAAAAATGTAGTGTTTTGTTCTCTTTGCAATGATAAAAAAATTATTACTAACTGTACCATGATGTATTGTTGGACAAAGACACCTCAAAGTGACTGTGCCTTCCCACCTGCCCTTTCTTCTCCATGAACTGCACTGAGACAGAAAAATGCTGCTCCATCACTGTAAGACAGAAACCACTGTGGTGAAAGGCGGGAGCGTTTACAAGGAAGCAGCTCCTATCTGGGAAGGAGCCATGAGTGCAGGAGAAAGAGCTCCGAAAAGAAAAACCTTTCTTTGCAGGGACAAAACCAAGTTTATTACCAGGAAGCATGGGGGACACAATGGATGGGCAGATGGGACATCTTCTTGAAGAAGGATGGCCAGAGCCTCCTAGTCCTTGCCCTGTCCTGGTGAGGTCTACCTGGTGTCAGAGGCTTGGTGGGCAGCAACTGAAGTCCTAAAGCAGTCATTTCCCCTGTGCTTGACTGGACAGTTCTCTATGGGAATCAGAGAGCCACCACAGCCCGTTCCTTTCTTCATATTTTGATGTGGGAAAAGGGGTTTATGGACAATTTCTGGCTGCTGTTTGTCTCTGATTTCTTTGTATTCGAAGGAATGGTTGTGCCCCTCGAAGCTGCTATGTGGCCAGCAGCCCATTCCAACATTTGTTGTGATATTATCTGGGTCACAGAATCTCTGGTCAGCAAGACCTGACTCCTGCTTGTCTCCAATTACCCTGTACTCAGAAGGAAGGTCACTCCACTTGGGGACGGGGAGCTGGTCAAACCCGTTATCTGTCTCACCTTGGTTCAGATCTTGACCACAGGCTCTCTGGGCTTCAATCCCTGACTCTAGTTGGTCTTCAATCCCCGTATATGTGAAGGGATAACTATTGATCTCAGGGCTGACATGGCCACAGCTCAATCTGTTTTCTGTTCTGCTATGGATTGTTTCATGCAGACTCATAGCAGAGTGGGATGGGTCATCCAGCTGGGATGTCAGGTATTCCACTTTACACCCTAGTACCTTTGATCGGTACTCTTCAGTGTTTTCTAGGATCTGGGCCAGAGCATTCACAAGTGATTTTATTTCAGCTACTGTATTGTAGATGACCTTGTTTCTTGTTACCACCTCCTGTATTGTACCTGATGTGTGGAGAACATTCTCTAAGGAATCCCCTTGCCCTAAGTATTTTGTGCTGACGTTTCCATATTTTGAAGCAGTCCTTGTGATGTTATTGCAAGAGCTCTTCCAAGTAGCCTCCCCTTCCCCTGGTATCCAAGCCTTGGTTGTATCCCTGATCTGGGTGGAGCTTGGGATGGAAGGACTTACTCTCCCAAGCCTTTCTCCCTGGCTTATGGCTCTAGATCTTATAGTAATCTGCTTCTCTTCATCGGCATGGAACCCCTTGAAATCTTTCACTTCAAGTTTTTCCTTTGGGACACATATCTCTCCAGTTTCTACCCTCTCATGTCTCCTCATGGAGACATCACCTAAACCCAGGGTGTTTACGGGGTTTTGGCATGTATTCTGGAAGCTATGCATCCAGTGTTTTGAAGGCAAGCTGACCTTGGCAGTGTGTACTGTACTGGGGACATCTGGATCGTCACTCACAGGCCAGGGCTGTGCCTGCTCCTTTGATTTCAGGTCTATCTTACTGTGTGATTGTGGTATTTGTACTGAGTCCTCTGAGGGCTGTAGGGTAGGTGTTTGCAGATGACCAGGATATTTGATGGACTGTAAAGACCCAATGTCCCTGGCAATGATACCAATAGCTTGGCCATTGTGACTCTCACTGGATCCCAGACTCACTGTCCATGCAGATGGCTCTTCTTTCACCTCCACTCTGTTGCTTGGTTTGGCTGCTGAGCATGGGCCGGTTTCATCCTGACCAAGCACTATCACACGACAGCAGGGTTGAGCTGTGACCACATACTGAAACCCCTTCCATGGTAGATACTTGTCGATTTTTGTCCTTGTATTTTGTTGGAGACTGCCTGTTTCACTTCCTTGGATGGTCTGGTTCTGCTGGGGTTGAATCTGGAGGCAGAAATCAGGTTGCTGACTACTCAGTTGTCTCTTCAGTGGATCTGGATGAGCTTTTGAGGGCCCATGACTGGCACCAAGTTGAGGGGCTCTTTGGTTCTCCTGCACCTCTGCAGCTGAGTGCATACACAGAGCACTCTCTAGCCTGGCAGTTGAGGCATTTTCTACCCTTGTCCCTCCTGGGTCCCGGTGATGCAAATTTTCCAGGATCATGGCAGCCTTGGAATAGTACTCCTCCTTGGAATCACAGATGGTTGAGGAGGGAAACACAACCTGGGGAAGGTTTGAGGCTGGAACTCCAGGTGTGGCGAGATCGCTTGCCTCAAGGAAATACAGATATGGTTTCCTTCTGGGTTTGAATGGAAGTTCTGTACAATTTGACTGCAGCTTCCTTTCAGTTTTTGAATCAAGGTAGGAATGATTGTCAGCAGTGTTTACATAAAACTGCTTGTCTGTCCTTAATGTGGTGTTCCTGAATTTCAGCCCCTTCTCAAGGGTGCTGATGGAAGGGCAAGGCAGGTGTTTGCCCCCTAAACCAGTTCCCTTCTTGATGGTGGTATGTGTTTCACTCTTTTCTATGACATCCTGAAAGGGTACCTCCATGGGCACAGTCCCCATCATTTTGTTCCACATGTAGCTTTTGTGGTTGAGGATGGAGTGCTGAGAAGTTTGGGAGAGTTGAGCCCTGCTCTTGCAATAATGATCTTTTTTTGCTACAAAATTTCCCTGAAGCTGGGTCACCATCCAGGATGGGAGGAATGTGATGGGGGTTCCTTGTCCTTGTCCCACATTAGTTTCCTTTTCTTCATTCTGTGGCCCCTCATTCTTGTGGGTCATCTGCCAATGCTCAGGAAGAATGGAGCGGGATCTGACAGCCTCATCATGTAGGGTCAAGTTTTGAGTCGGTTTCGTAAACGCAGCCTGATGATTTTGGATATCATCACCTTCGGCGTGTTTCCAATATTGTCCATGTTGCCAGGCATGGTTTTCCGTTGATAGGGATACCTGTATACCTTTGTCACTGGTAGGACGTGGTTTTCCAAAGGCCTGCCTCTTGAAACAAGGAGGTGTTTTGATTGGTGTAGAGCTTGGGAAAATTTGCATTAGTTGGGCCTTTGTCACAGGTAACGAGCTTGGTGTCACAAGTTGTGCAGGCAATGGCTGTTCTTGTGAACACTCTGGAGGTCCTTGAGCCTGGGAAGGAGCTTGGCCAAGGCTACTGGTATCATAAAACCTCACGGTTTTATGTTCTGCTGAGGAAGGGCTTCTGAGGACATGGGCAGTAGCCACGACTGACTCAGAGAACAGAGTGTATATGCCACAGAAAATGTGACTAAATTCCTTGTGTATAAGATACTCCAAGAACTTGACATAAGACAACACATGAAAGAGAGGAAGGTGATCGATTTTCTGAAGAGGGTTCCACCAGGGTTGTGGTGTGGAGTCCTGGAGAAGTTGCTCGCTAGAAGTGCAAAAGAAAGGATGCAAAAGCATCAGCTCCCATCAGAAGTACAAGAGGTCCACAACTCTGTGTAACTATGGCACCAATAGCCATATAGGGCCTCATCGCCTCCATAAGCCCTGTCTCATAGTGTGATATCCAAGAGGCCTGTCTTCCTATATCACCCTGCAATAGCATCTTCACTATGAGGATGCCCAGAACTTCCTCTCACATTTTGGCATGAAAAATTCCACAGGACAAATATTTCTTACATTTTCATAGGTTGTGATGGAGTCCTGGTCTCTTCCATATTCTTTGCAGCATCTCTGCAACCTGGAGATGGTCATGTAAAAAATATGAGGAATGAGAACACCAAGGACTGAGGCGTCTCTCTCTTGACTCCCCATGCTAAGAATGGAATGCTCAACTCCCATAGTGCAAGGACAGAACACTGAGAGTGCACAAGGGGAATGGAGGGAGTTTATCTGCCCATTTACAATTTCCTTCCCCCCTCCACTCCTGTTATTTCTCTTACAATAAGATAAGGGTCCCAGGTTCAGTTATCTGAAAGAGAATTGCAACTTAGAGAACTGAAGCTCCCTGCTTTCAGGTGGAAGTGGGATTCCCCCATAAGGGGCACAGAATCACTCCAGTGCCTTGAACAACATTCCCATGTGCAGCACCCATCCCAGGCCAACCACAGCTTCTTTCTATCACAAAACCTGGGTGTTTTCTGAATCTATGTTCCTTCCCTGCAGCCACTCTTCCGTGCTGCATATCATGTCTTTGGGAGCAGGTCTCTCATCATGGCCCTGGTCACTCAGGGGCAGGTAGATTTAATATCACAACCCTGAGAAGCAGTAGCCTACCTTTTAGAGTAGCGATTTTCTTCCTCTTTTGTCTCTGCCTCATCTTCACATCCTGTCATTTATAAACCACACAAATTAGCTGGGGTCCTTTCTTCCTCACTCCCATTACCAAACTGCCTACTGTCTTCAGTCCTTTAGTACATGAAATCTTAATTTCCCAGGGAGATCTCTCTTATCCCTCCTTGCCTCTTCAACACTGTACATAAATCCATCTCCTTATTGCCTTGTTGGAAAGGCAGCAAAAGGGGCTCCCTATGCCACAGTTACCAGGGATGTCCTCAGTCAGTGTTCCTCAGACTATGCAGCTGCCCCTGTCTCAGGTGATATCTGCTTCCTCAGACGAGAGGAGACTCAAGTTCTGATCTGAGGCCTTGGTCTCACCAGCTGCTTCACATCAGCTCAACACAATTGAAACCAAGCACCTGAGCAGAGGACATATTGCCTTGCGCTGAGCTTGTTCTGCGTCCTCACCAACTCAGAAGTGCAGTCTGTCCAAGTAGCCAGAGTCGTACTTAGTGCCCTCTCTGCATCCTCTTACCGATGGTGTGAGAGCTTCAGGAAGACACCTCAGGGCCACACTCTCCTATGCCCTTCCAGCTAACCCATTCATACTGTTTCTGGAGATTTCTCATTCCCTGTCTGTAGCTAGATTTTAGCTAATTTGCTGGTTCTTCTTACTTCCATCCTTCTCCACCCTTTTTCTCCCACCCATTCTATCCCCTACCACTAGATAATGGAGAAGGATAAATATGGGAGTGGGGACATTATTCTTAGACTATTTTCTGCTGATTAAGGGGGATGATGTCCTTGGTGAAGGTATGATCTTTACTGTCAGGATATCCAAGAAAACTACTTCTTTCTTCTCTTTGTACAACTAGTTAGCAAACCACAACCACCAAAAAGGTATAGCAATGCCCAACAAATGAGAATCCCCCATGCCTCTCAAGGATCTAGCTTTTTCTTTTTTTTTCTTTTTCTTTTTTTTTTTTTTTTTTCGGAGCTGGGGACCGAACCCAGGGCCTTGCGCTTCCTAGGCAAGCGCTCTACCACTGAGCTAAATCCACAACCCCAAGGATCTAGCTTTTATATACCCTCCAAAAAGTTCCCAGAATTCCAAAGTCTCAAGAACAATGAAACTATGTGCCATTGGCAAATTCATGCTCCTCCTTGATCATGTGACAATACAGTTACTGTGGACAATCTGAAGCAGCCCTGTATCACCCCCCTGAGTTTATAAAATAAATTCTCATATTTATGTTTTTTTAATACCAGAATTGTCAATGCACCTGTATCTCTATGAAAAGTTAGAGCAGCAGTGGTGAACAACAGACTGCTTCTCTATTCCATGTGAACCAAGGCTCTCCTCACCTCTGTGATGTCCATTTCACTTTCACTTGGTGACACAGGGAGTTTCTTCAGGAAGGGGGTCAATAGGTAAAAGAGCCCAGCTCCACACAGAATGGCAATGATCATGTCCATTGCTGTGTCTACAGTGCTAGGGCTCACCCACGAGTAAATAATGCTATTCATCAGATTAAGAAATCTCTCCATCTTCTGAATCGAAGTGCAGCTCACAGGCCACTGACCTGTGCTGTATAGCATGTGACTTTTCAAGGGGGCTCAGGCCACATCACACAACTGTGGTCTCTTCATCACAAAGGGCTCCTGCCAGGGTAGAGGGTGCCACTCTCCCTCCCCAGCGTCCATGCCAGAGTTACCTGCTGTGTCTTTTCCCTTTCCCTTCTTCCTAACCCTTTTGCTGTATCAGGAACAAATAGACCTCTGTCCATATTTTGTTCCTTCATTCTGAGCACAAGTATTTCTTGGTGTAGGCATATATTTTGCTCAACCTACTTTTATAAGATTTCACCCTCCCTTCTTACCCTCCACCCACCAATGAAAGAGGAATGTTATTAGGATATGGGGGACAGGGAGCTGATTGGAAATAGTGCTTTTGGGACATTCCAATCTTCCTTGTACACAGTCCAGTTCCCTAGTAAACAACAAACATGAATTAGCAGCTTCAGTCCCCTCTACTCACAGATACCACACATGAGTCAACAGGTTTAGTTCTATTCAGAAGAATCCGGGGGTATCACAAATGGGATCCAAGTCTAATGACAGAGCAAGAATCCTCCAGGTTCTTAGGTGAGTCTTCTCAGAAGGATCCACAGGAGGCATTCAGCAATGCAATGTAAGGCAGACCAAAGCCAGAGATCCCATTGTCTCTAGGGTCATATTAATGTTCCTTCTAAACATCACGTGTCCTTTCATGGGTTTAGTATAGAAAAACAACCTTTTACCTGTGTTTGGTTTACCCAAATACTCTTTCATGTATCTGCTGAAGCAAAGCATTCTTCATGGTCAGCCCCAGCAAAACATTATCACCTTCCTGGGTCTCTGAAGAAACCAAAACTTTACACTTTACCTTTTCTTCTGGAAGGATATCTCCCTGAGTCCTTCAGGTTCTTGGTTTTTAAGAAAATGCACTTCTCTGTGGAACTTGTGTTTTTCTCTTAGGGATTCTTTTTGGGGTTCTGCTTTTCTGTAGACTAATATTTGTCCATTATGTGATCACAGCTCAACTCCTGTCAGACACTAAACTTCCATTTTCTCCTATTTTTACCTTTGTCATTATTCAATTTAATCGAATACAATGTAGCTTGATAATCTTCAGGTATAGAATACCTAGGATAATGAAATTCATGTCATAATCATAAGAATGCATGTGGGTATGAACAACAGTGCCAACCAACCAGAGCTTCCAGGGACTAAGCCACTACCCAAAGACTATACATGGACTGACCCTGGGCTCCAACCTCATAGGTAGCAATGAATATCCTAGGAAGAGCAGCAGTGGAAGGGGAAGCCCTTGGTCCTGCGGAGGCTGGACCCCCCAGTGAATGGGACTCTTGGGGGAAGGGCAGTAATGGGGGGAGGATGGGGAAGGGAACACCATATAGAAGGGGAGATGGAGGGCTTAGGGGGTTGTTGGCCTGGAAACCAGGAAAGGGAATAACATTTGAAATGTAAGTAATAAATATCCAATTTAATAAAGATGGGAAAAAAGATTGAATGTGGGAAAATCAGAACTAAAATTTCTATCATAGGAGTGCCTAGTAATGTTTTGCTTCTTTTCTTTAAACGTGCAATCTTTTAAGTTAGCAAACTCTAATAGCACCTTTGATGGGTAATATTACGTATTTTAACTGCCCAATCAATTATCTTGTTGTTGAGAGTAGAACCACAATCAACATGGATGTGCAGGTATCTCCTTGTCAGGGTGTAGGTCACATCCTTTGAGTCCATTCTCAGAAACGGTATCCCCGAGCCTGTGGCACTTCTGATTTTAGGAACTTCTGTCGTTGTAAAAATATAAAGATAAAAAAAGGTTCGGTGTCTTTTATCCCATTTGGTCCATACCACGATGCCCCCAGATATATGCTAGATATCTTGGCAGAAACACATCCCATCTCCTCAGCCACCAAGAGTCTTTTGCCGCCACACACTTTCCTACACTCAAACCGTCACATAAAAGACAACAACCTTTGACCGAATGGTAACATATGATTGCCCACTTTAACATACAAAGCCCGGTACCATCCATCCCTTGAGAACATTAATAAGAACCTGTAAATCCACAGACCGAGGTCTTCACATCAGCATCCATTGTCCTGCCACCACTTGTTTCTCTCTCTCCCTCCTGCCTCTTCCTTTCTGTTCTCGTCTCCTCCTCTTCCTCCAAACTTCTCTGCAGCCCATCTTTCCTTCTCCTCCAATGACAGGACTCCTTCTATCCTGTAACTGCCCCTCACATGTGCTTTACAAATTCAATGGCGAGAAGGTTCTGGTGAAGTCACCTGATTCCTGAGTGTGTGACTAGGCAGCTGTCCTTGGGGCAGTGGAATTAGCATGAAAATACAGATAACTCAGGGCAAACCACAACAAACTTCTATACTGATTTCTTTCACTAGTATTGTGTGAGGTTCAGTGTGTATTTTGGTCAAGTTTCCTTTACAACAGTGGGTGAGCACATGGGCACCCTCACCTGTAAGAGGTGCTGTGTGCCTGTACTGTGTTTGGAGATGGTGTAAGTGATCAGCAGTAGCTGTGTCTTAGTACAAAAGCAAAATAACAGAGATGGGGCATAGAGAGTGAAGACTCTGTATCCATCACAGGCATGAAGAGTACGCACATACTTTGTAAGGCACCATCTTCCCTGAACACAGAAGCGTGTGACGTCATCCAGTGGTAGGTGGTACAGTCTGACCTTGAGCATGCTCAGTGAAGGACGTCCTTGTCATCCTGAGTTTTCTCAGCGTAAGGCCGTGGCACTGAAGCACAGAGATTTCTGGTATGGGGCAGATGTTGAGAGTTGTTCTAGCAGGAAAAGCACCCCCTCTGTAACCTCACAACCCCAATAGGCCGCAGATTCAAATGATAAAAGAAGAGCACTGATACCTCAAGTTGTCTCAACAGTCACACATGTGCCCACAAGTTACACTAAAACACACACACACTCACACACACACAGACACACACACACACAGACAGACACACATACACACACACACAGTCACACACACACACACACACTCACAGTCACACACACACACAGAAAGACATACACACCACACACACACAGACATACACACACATACACACAGACAGACATATACACACACAGTCACACTCACACACACACATTTGACACGTATTCTCTGCTCTGACAGAAGTCAGTCTGAGCCTGGAGACTGTGATGGTCTGGAGATGCAGCACTCAGAGCCCCTGGCTAAGAGTTAGACCTGTTAGATGGTCTTTCTTCAGAGTTTGTAGGCTCCACTCTCCCTGGGAAGGAGTTGTATATATGGATCTTGCTTGGTTCCCAAAACATGAGCAGCAAACCTACCCAATGCTGAATTGGATTACCTGTGTGAACTCAGGCTTATAAGCAGGTCTCAGAGAATCCTGGGTACATAGTGACAGTCCCTGATTCTTCAACAGTGCACACACATTACCTCTACTGTGAGGCTAGGCCTAAGGGTCATACAGGAAGAGACAGCAGACTGAAGTGAGCTCCAGGTGCATCCAAGAACAGGAATGAAATGTTTATGCACTTTCCTTGTTATTGTCATTGCATCTTGGATATTGAAATATGTGATGTGTGTGATTCTTGGGGGTGTGTGAGTATGAATGTTCATATGTGTCTGAGTGTCTTTGTGGCTGTGTGTGTGTGTCTGTCTGTGTGTGTGTGTGTGTGTGTGTCTGTGCATGAGTGTGCGTGTGTTGAGCATTTTGCTACTATCTAACACTCTTCTTAGAGAAAAATGTATCTGCCATCTTCAGTGACCCTGGAGTTAAGGCGTTGTGGCCAGCTCTTTCCATAAAGTTTTGTTTTAATTTTGTCCTCTTATTCCTCCTCTTCGTTCTCCTCCTGTTACCTCCTCCACTCCCTCCTCCTCATCTTCTTCTTCTTTTATTCTTCCTTCTCCTGGAGTTCTAAGCACTAACCAGTGCTCTTCTACAAGCCATAGACCCCTATTTAGATAGAAAATTAAAATTGAATGTGAAGTATGGAAGCCAGTGCTATATTTCCAGTTAGAAATGTGACCAACTTATCACTATGATTATTAAATTTGCAGGGTTTTCACACGCTCATTGTAAATGATAACCATTGCTTGATGATATCCTTTTAATAATCATATAAGTATATTTAATGGATATTGTATGCATGGTGTTGAGTCTACCCACAGCCATCACCATATGGAGGCTCCACTTTATGGGTCACTATCCTCCCAGTGCTCTCTCTTAGACTTTGAAAAATCTAGGCTGACATGCCATGGGTGACAGGCAGGAGCTGTGCCACTGAGTCATCCTCTGTACCTCAGATAAGAGTACTTAGTCATCGTCAGTGTTTTTATATGCTGGAACAAGGACATTTATTCAAAGACGGGGCTTCATGTGTCACAGACTGACCTAAACTCTACAGTATTGGAAGATGACCTCGAAAACTTGGACGTCGGATCCTCCTGTCTCCTCTGGGAGCTGGGATCCCAGGCTTGTGCCACAAGCATGGCATGTGTGGTGCACAGAATGGAATACAGTGGCTCCAAACTCTCGCTTCATCCTGTTGAGGACTGTCAAAGCTTAGCTTTTTATCATCAATCACCTGCCTGCTGAGGTCCTCATCTCTGGAACAATTGAAAAACTCACGTTTATTGGCCAGTGGTATCTGTTGTTAATAGCTCTCCCCAGCCCTGAATATCTGACCACATGAGAGGTGAAGGCAGGATGATTATGAGTTCAAGGCCAGCTTCAGCCATATAGCAAAATAGAGGCCAGCTTGGTCTATATTAAATCCTCTTGAACAAAACCATATAGACACCAAGGTGTAACCACTCTGAAAATCAGTATGGAGAACTCTCCGGAAGCAGAGAACACAGGCAGATGTGACAAAGCCATACCACCCACTGATTTACTCCCAAAAGAATGGGCATCCTACTTCCCTGAGTCTTTCCCTGGCAAGTGCATTGTGCCCTCCCCTCTCTCTAGTGGAATCACCCCAGAAAACAGGAAAGTACAAAGTGTGTTGGAGGTGGAGGGTAGTGGAGGTGGGATAGTAAGATACAGTTGCCTAAAACAGGAAACAGCAAGAAATATGAAAGGGATTATGACAGTCTCTGGGGATGAGGGAGGGATAGAAACACCAAGAGAGAATGGCATCAAGGATGATAGGAAAAGCCAGAGGAACATTATTTTCTGTTTATGTAAAGATACATAAAGGACTATGGGGACACACAGACAGCACCCATCCCTGCACACTGCACACACATTCTGAACACTCCCAGATTTCATGGTCCTTACTGCTGTTCAGTGTGCAGGATTCAGGCCATGTGCTCCTAATAGCATCCCGCCTCCACGTTGGCCAAAACAACAGAATACCTGAGATTTTCAGCAAACTCCCTCTGCATGAGGTTTCAGTATTTAAGAGTGAAGATGAATTTTGTGTGCTTGAGAGCAAAGCAATCCCTTTTACCAGAGCAATGGAGAACCACAGACAGAGGCAGCAGCTTGTCTGCCCAATGAGTGAGCATTGGCATTAGTGACATCAATTCTCCATCCAGCACTCGCTGTCCTCACCTTGAGCATCCTCCAGGATATACAGTGCACTGCAGTTGCAGAGGTATTGAGGGGAATTGTGGGACTGCTTGTCACCCAGATAAGTTGAAGACTTCTCTTGTGCACAGGCAAGTAATCCTGATTGACACCACAATTCTCTGAATCCTGGTGTGGCTCCATGACAGTGCGTGGCCCTCTTGATTTCCAGGTCTTCCATAAAGAACCAAGTTCTGTTTCCTCATCTGAATTAAGCAACCTCTTTTTAGGAATGTATTAAAATGAATCAGTGATTTGCTGGTAGGAAGCTTGCAGAGAAGCAGTCTACAGTGGACCCCGAGGAAAGAGGCAGATTCAAAGAAGAAGCAGAATCCCCAGGCTGAGTGGAAAGTGGCAAAATGGCCAACATCCCAGCTTCTGAGGCGTTGGGGAAATGTGAGTCTGCATTGCATGCTCGGCCCTAGTTTTACTCTCCTTCCCACGTTTAACTTTGTGGTGGATGAATTTAAATTTAAGCACTCCCATGAGGTCATCCCCTCTGTGGCACTGCCATATTTTGGCAACACCTTGGTAAGGATGCTTGTGGAAGCTCAATACTGTTTCCCTGATGGGATTTCCACATCTTCCTGACTTGCCACCTCATTCTGGAATATTCCTGCAACTGGAGAATCTGAGGAAGAATGTCTTTGCCAGTATTCTCCTCTGTGCAACCAACAACAGCTGCTCCACTTCTGGGTGTGGGTCTTCCTGGGGTGAGAGACCCCCTTGCCACTGGGTCTAGATTAACATGTGCACCGTGAATCATACTCATGGCAGAATATGGAGTCTGAAAGCCAAGTCTGGTTTGCAAATTTTTTTCCTGGGAAGGGGACTTCCTAATTGAGGATAGAGCCTTTAATCAAGGCAACATCATCAAGAGAACCTGTCTGTGAATTGCAGGGCTGTCTACACTCACTGTGGATGCTCTGAATAGGTTTTCCCCCTTAGACACTTGTGTTTGAATGCTTGGCCTACAGGGAGTTACATTACTAGGAAGCGTGACCTTTCTGGATTAGGTGGCCTTGTTGGAAGAGGTATGACACTTTACCAATTGGCTTTGAGTCCCTCTCCCTACCGGCACCAGTCTTCTCCCGGCTGCCTTCTGATCCAGACACAAAACTCTCAGCAACTTTTCCAGTACCGTGCCTTCTGGAAGATGCCTTGCTTCTGGCCTTGATAATGGACTGAACCTCTGAAACTGTAAGCCAGCACCCTTGGTCATTGACACCCCACACATACACACACAAACACACACACACACACACACACATACACACACACACACAGAGCGTGAGACAGAGAGACAGGGAGAGAGCAAGACAGACAGATTGACAGACAGACAGACATGCACACACACAATTTGTATGTCCAAGTGTATATATAATCTAAAAAGAGTTTTGCCAATTTGGTTGATACTGATTATGCCAAGCGCCATGATTAAAACAATCCTGATGCCTGGGAAATCTTCCTTTGTGTGACACATAAGAGTTTGAAGGTTTCCCCAAACAAGATGGGGTGCCACCATCGCTCCTCCGTGTGTACCAGAGTTAGAAAGTCAAACACTGTTGTTATTATGTAAACACACAAATGCAAAAATAAAGAAACAATGCGATGGGTAGAGGATGGGAGAACCCGAGGGCCATGACTGAAGTAGATGCAGTTGTCCTGTATGAAGTGTCAAAAATATATGAAATCATTAAACTAGATAAAACCAAATTTGAAAGTTTAGAAGAAACATAAATGGTGCACAGGACCATGAGGACTAGTTAGCAAGTGATTGAAACTATTTTCCAAAACTAATTGAGAAATCCTGAAAACACTTGGGGAAATTGCTACAGCGGAAAAAAAAATCTGGAATAAAATTATCCATCACAAAAGCATTGCAAAGAATGATGGGAAAAGGCAGAGGAAAAGCCATTTAATTTTAAGATATTTTGAGAGGAAAATCAAGTATGAGAAGCCTCGACTATTTTATGATGGAGTTCACTTTGGAGTTCACTAACTAATGGTGTTAGCACACAGGGAAGCACAGGCATTAAGGAAGAGCCCCTCTCTGAGGTAAAGGCTGTACACACTCCAGACGTAGACACTGCTTGAAAGAGACTCACTCATTATTTTAGACTGTGTGCTTCCTGAAGACAGGAATTCCTTCAGTCTTGTTGCCCTCTGAACCCAAAGGTAATCCCTAGTGAAAACTGAACAATCATGGACTGAATATCTAACTGAAGCCCCTCGTACTAGGGAGGACACACAGCTGGGAGCAAACCCAAAATCTGACCTTAGGAAACAAATCAGTATTTCAGGACCTGGGAAAGGAAGTGCAATCCTGACTTGTCCTGCTGAAGTAGGAGGTGGGATTGGGGGAGGTGCACCCTAGCTGTCACATCTCTGGAAAGGAAGCTCAAAGCAGGCTAATGACTTTCCTTACCCCTGCTGTAATACTATTGCCCACCCTATGGTCTGAATGTGAGTCTTCTCACTAGAGAGCAGGAGTCATGTGATTTCAATATGACCATTCAGGAGAGTCCTGGTTGGCTAGCCAGTCTGATTGGCCAAGTTGTGGAAATGTGACCAATTAAGTCATAGTTACAGTTGGTGCAGGGTGGCTGAGACAGTTGGTAACTGGCCTGCTATCATTGAGGTTAAGGTTTCACTCTGGGACTCCAGAGGCAGAGACAGTATGCTGAGGCAGTGTGTGACACCATGATTACAGGACAGCGGCTCTTGTCTACTCCTCAAACACCCAGGTACAGCCTGCTCTTCCTAGTCTTGCTAATGAAGTGGTTCCCTCACCCTGACTTCTCTGCTTGTCAGATCCACTTTGGTTGGGTTGTAGGCATGACCCTCTCTTCCCAGCGCCTGGCTAACTGAGGTGTTAAGGCTGCAGGAGTCTATGACTCTCCTAGGACTCTGTGCTGCCCTCACTGTACAGTCAGTGGTGACTGAGACACCCAAGCCCTGCCCAGGACATGTCCGTTTGGCCTCGCCAGGGAAGCAGAGCCCTGCTCTCTTTAATGTCCCCTTTTTATGTCCAGGATCCTGCAAATGTGCACATTCTGCTTAGGGGAGAAAACACCACATTGGTCTTCAGCAACTTCTCTTATCTTGTGTAACATTATCCTTAGTTCCACCTATTTTCTAGAAAATGACAAAATGTCATTTTTTAGATATATTTCTTCTTTACTTACATTTCAAAGGTTATTCCCTTTCCTGGTTTCCTGTCCATAAACCACCATCTCCTCCCCCTCCCCCATACGAGTGTCCCCCCATCCACCCCCGTTAGCAGCCCCCTTCTGCACTGGGGGTCCAACGTGGGCAGGACCAATGGCTTCACCTTCCATTGTTGCCCCACAAGTCTATTCTCTGCTCCATATGCTGTTGGTGTCCTGGGTCAGTCTATGTATAGACTTTGTGTAGTGGTTTAGTCCTTGGAAGCTCTGGTCGGTTGGCATTGTTTTTCTTATGTGGTTGCAAAATGTCATTCTTAAAGCTAGGCACTTTTTTCTGTCTCATATATGCTTCGCGTGTTTTTAATGTATGGATCTGTGTATTTCAATCTCACCTTTTATTCCTTAGTAAACTGATCTTGGTCATGAATGTGAGTTTTAAATGTGTCTGAACTAGTGTGGAGTAACATGTACTCTCATTAAGGTTTGTCACATCTTTTATATGAAAACACTGGCATAGTATTTAGTTTATTGTAGTTTTTCTGAAATCTAGTTTTATTTTCCCCGTGTAAATGGTAGGCTATGCCTTTAGAGGTTTATTGTAGTTTTAAGTGTATGTGTGCATTTGCACACCGTGAAAGTCAAAAGACAAATGTGGGGCCAGTTCTTTCCTTCTACCGTGTGTGCTTGAGGGATGAGTCTTGGATCATCATGTCTGGTGGTAAGCAGCACTGGTTTTGGGTACAGGGTAACGTTGGATTTTTGGAACATATTGGAAAATTTCCCTTTATTTTCATTATATGAATTATTTTAGGAACATTGGTGTTCTTTAAAAATCTAGTAGAATTCATTTTGAATACATCTGACCTTGGACTTTATTGTTGATTTTCTGGTTATTAATCTTTTAAATACATTGCTTGTTATTGACCTATTCAGGCATTTTATATGCATATTGAAGTTTGCACATTTCTCCCTCTCCGTTGATTGCAATATAGGTTTCCTATTCTTACTCATAGGTTCTCAGGTCTGTTTTAATGGTTGTTTTGTTGGATCTGTTTATTTATTTTATGTAAGTTAGTATAGTGTTGTTCTCTTTAGACACACCAGCAGAGGACATTAGATCCCATTACACATGGTTGTGAGCCACCAGATAAATTACTGGTAATTGAACTGAGGACCTCTGGAAGAATAGTCAATGCTTTTAACCACTGAGCCATCTCCACCCTTGTTCTAATGGTTCTTAGAGCCTAGCATATGTACTAGTGTACAACATTCATTTGTTTCTCTCATTTTACTCTGTATCTTTTAATTTTGTTAGGTTTGGGAATGCTGCCTCAGTTTCCTCTCTCCTTTCCAAGGACCATGCTTTCTTTTTCATTGTTCATAAAGGTCTGTTTGGTTAGGTTCAGCTCTCACCTTCAGTGTGTTTTGTCACCTATTGCTTTGGGGTTTGTTTATTATTTTGTTGACAGAGACTCTGTCCTGTGTCTCTCAAATGATGAAGGAGAAGAGGCTCATCTCTGTGGTTGTTGAACCATGGGAGCAGGGAGTATCCTGACAAGGACTGAGAGGTTCAGGAAGGAGCCAGGTTCTAGCTTCCTGGGGATGTGTGTCTGTACACCATCAGACAGCAATGAGACTCTGGGTATGAGTGCGTGTAGGCTTCCTCCATGGCTGGAATTTACCTACTAGCTCTACACTCTGTCAGCTCACAGTAGCACCAGCCATGATGTCATGGTCAAACTGGTCAAGCACGGCACCCTATCCCAGCTCCTGACTTTGTATTTGCAACATGTCCTGGATCTGTGACCACCAGCAGCAGGTGAGTTACCCATGGGAAATGGGACCCTTTGGTTCCTTTTGCACATTTACTAGGCTGAACAGTCATATCCACTCTCTCCCAGCAAATGGTGCAATGACCTTTCTGAACAAGATGTGAAAGTGTTTCCCGCTGAGCCTTGAGAGGTGAACATACATTGCGCCTGTCATCTGGACAGAACAACTTGAGGAAGGGCCATCCATATTCCTGCTCCCTAACCAGGACACTGCTAAGGTGAATATGAGGAGTAAGTCCATCTATGACTCCTTTTCCCTGAAGGGCTTCACTGCCCTGAAGTCGGCACACCTGTGTATGTCCTGCCTGTGACGTCAGTGATGCAGACCAAATGGAGAGAGCAGTATGGCCGATGCCTGCCCTGTGGACTACACTGATAGTCTAAGAGCAATTAAAGCACCAAGGGCTGTCATGGCAGTGAGTCAAAGCCAAAGTAAGCAGAGATGAGGAGGAGGAAAGGAGAAACTTGATGGAGTGAGGAGAGCATTGGCATCCATTTTGGAAGGCCATGCCCACTGCAATAGGTAAAGCAGTAAGCTTCTCTCCAGGATCCTGGACCTAACGGCAGAAGTTTGGGGCGATCCCTGAGGAGGCTCCATGGAGGCTGAATGTCATGCCGTGAGTGTGCTTAGTACAGGAGTTCACTAATCTAAGCTTAAGAACCGTTTATGTACTCCAGGGCATGCTCAATGCGTGTTAATGCCGCACATACCTTAATATTTTAAATGACACACAGAGGAGAGGACATCATCTTTTAGCAGACTCCACAGGTGCCTGCCTCACAGTGTGACAAAGAACACTACAGAGTGTGGCTTAGACACCACAGTGGACACTGACTTGTTGCCAGACCTTGGGCACAGGGCACACATGCAACTGTGTGAGGGTCAAAGCTGTTTCATGTAGACTGTATATCGAAGTACTGCTGGGAAGCTACGTACAGTTCAGTCAGTGTTAACAGGGGTGGCTCACAGCTCCCTGCCCCAATGCTCTCTCCTCTGTGATGAGACAGATGTACTGGGGAAGTGTGATGGTGCAGGGATATTTTTAGGTCCATTTCCTTCTTTTCCCTGAGTCTTGGAGCCTCAATGCTTGTGGTGCACAGATCATGTGTAGAGGTCATTAGCCAGCCTGTACACTCCAGGCTTTGGTTATCTATGATTCACTATTCTTGTGTGAGACCAGAGGCAAATTCCCGGGAGGAGCCATAAACAGGTCTCCCAAAAAGCACCTAAACGGTAATAGTTGGGCCTCCTTAGGGCCCACAAACAGATGTGAGCTAAGGGTTTCAGTCCACTGGGGTCAAGATAGATCGGCAGTGCGGTGTTAGACTCCAGGCAGGTCAGCTCAAGTCCAAACAGGATACAAAGAAGGTGACAGAAGTCTCAAGACCCTTCAGGTACTTTTTGGTTCCCCTTTCCTCCAATAAAGTTTTTATCTATGGCTATATTTAGACCCCTGTTCATATTTTAATAATATATATTATATGCCATAATTATATATATATATATATAAATATTTAGACTTAATTCATGGTAAAATGGGCTTTTAAGAAAAGGACACCTCTGTCATTCATGTGCTCTCTCTGAGGGAGGCATAGGTTACAGAGACAGGAGAGATGTGAGTCTATTGTGCTAGGTCCACTTGTGTTTTAAGTGTGAATCAGTTTTCCTTGCTCACTCCCTAAATTCTGGGTGTTTGATCTTACACTGTGTCTAGTCTGGGTTCTTCTCTTTCAGAAACACAATGCGTGAACCTGCTGCAGGGTGGAGAAGAGACAACTTGAGCCTTTTCCCGCACACTTGTGCACTCCTTCTAGATGTGATCTTGGATGAGGTTTGCAAGAATTTTATTGAGTATTTTTTGTTGATATTCATAAGTGAAATTGGTCTGAAGTTCTCTTTCTTTATTAGGTCTTTGTGTGTTTTAGGTATAAGAGTAATTGTGGCTTCATAGAAGGAGTTTTGTAGTGCTCTGTCTGTTTCTATTTTGTGGAATAGTTTGGACAGTATTGGTATGAGGTCCTCTATGAAGGTCTGATAGAATTCTGCACTATCCCTATCTGTTTCTGGGCTGTTTCTGATTTCGAGAATTTTAATAACTGCTTCTATTTCTTTAGGAGTTAAAGGGTTGTTTAGATGGTTTATCTGTTCCTGCTTTAACTTTGGTACCTGGTATTTTTCTAGAAAATTGTGCATTTCCTCCAGATTTTCAAGTTTTATTGATTATAGGCTCTTTTAGTAGGATCTGATGATTTTTTTAAAAATTTCCTCAGATTCTATTCTTATGTCTCCCATAGGAATATTTCTATCTTTCTGTTGAGGACTGTTGTGTGACTGATTGTACTATCCGTTTTGGACAAGGTACCATGAGGTGCTGCGAAGAAGGTCTATCTTTCTGGTTCAGGATGGAATGGACTATGAGTAGCTGTTCAATCCATTTGGTTCATAACTTCTGTTAGTTTCTCTATGTCTCTGTTTAGTTTCTGTTTCCACAATCTGTCCATTGATGAGATTGGGGTGTTGAACTCTCCTGCTCTCATTGGGTAAGGTACAATGTTTGGTTTGAGCTTTAGTAAGGTTTCTTTTATGTATGTAGGTGCCCTTGTATTTGGTGCATAGATGTTTAGGATTGAGAGCTCATCGTGGTGATTTTACCTTTGATGAATATGAAGGGTCCTACCTTATCTTCTTTGATGATGTTTAGTTGAAAGTCGAGTTTATTCAATTTTAGAATGGCTACTCCAGCTTGCTTCTTCAGACCATTTGCTTTGAAAGTTGTTTTCTTGCCTTTTATTCTGAGATAGTGCCTGCCATTGTCTCTAGGGGTGTTTCCTGCATGCAGGAATATGCTGGGTCCTTTTTAGGTATCCAGTCTATTAGTCTATTTATTTTTATTGGGGAATCGAGTCCATTGATGTTGAGAGATATTAAGGACAAGTGATTGTTGCTTTCTGTTATTTTCGTATTTAGATATGGGTCTGTCTGTCTGTCTTCTTTAGGTATTTTTGACAGGAGATTACTGTCTTGCGTTTTCTAGGATGTAGTTTCCATCCTTGTGTTGGTCTTTTCAATCTATTATCCTTTGTAGGGATGGATTTGTAGAGAGATATTTTGTGAATTTGGTTTTGTCGTGGAATATCTTGGTTTCTGTATGTTAATTGAGAGTTTTGCTGGATATAGTAGCCTAGACCGGCATTTGTATTCTCTTAGGGTCTCTGACATCTGTCCAGGATCTTCTGGTTTTCATAGTCTTTGGTGAGAAGTCTGGTATAATTCCTAAAGTCTACCTTTATATGTTACTTGACCTTTTTCCCTTACTGCTTTTAATATTCTTTCTTTGTTTTGTGCATTTGGTGTTTTGACTATTACGTGACAGGATTTATTTCTTTTCTGGTCCTATCTATTTGGAGTTCTGTAGGCTTCTTGTACTTTATGGGCATCTCTTTCTTTCGGTTAGGGAAGTTTCCTTCTATAATCTTGTTGAAGATATTTACTGGCCCTTTAAGTTGGGAGTCTTCACTCCCTTCTATACCTATTATCCTTAGGTTTGATCTTCACATTGTGTCCTGGATTTTCTGGGTGTTTTGGGCTATGAGGTTTTTTCTGTTTTATATTATCTTTGACAGTTGTGTCAATGTTTTCTATGGTATCTTTGGCTCCTGAGATTCTCTCTTCTATCTCCTGTATTCTGTGACTCCTGATCTCTTCCCTAGGTTTTCTATCACCAGGGTTGTCTCCCTTTGTGCTTTCTTTATTGTTCCTATTTCCATTTTTATCTCCTGGATTGTTTTGTTCAATTCCTTCACCTATTTGTTTTCATTTTCCTGAAATTCTTTAAGGGATTTTCGAATTTCCTCTAAGGGCTTCTACTTGTTTCCTTGTGTTGCCCCATATTTCTTCACGGGAGTTATTTATATCCTTCTTAATGTCCTCCATCATCAAGATACAATGTGATTTTAAGTCTAAATCTTGCTTTTCTTATGTGTTTGAATATCCAGTATTTGCTTTGGTGGGAGAACTGGGCTCTGATGGTGCCAAGTAATCTTGGTTTCTGTTGCTTGGGTTCCTGAGCTTGCTTCTCACCATCAGTTGGCTCTGGTGTTAGCTTGTCTTGATATTTCTGAGAGTGGCTTGACCCTACTGTAGGCTGTGTGTCAGCACTAATGTATACCTGTTTTCCTGTTTTCTTTCAGCCATTTCTGGGAACAGAGTGCTCTGCCCTCAGGCATGTAGGTGGTGCTAGTGATTGTCTTTCTGCTCTCAGCATACATAGGAATCAGAAGGGTCCTGCCCGTGACTGCTCCTAGGTCCCTGTGTGCAGAGGGCACAGCTGGCACTAGGTGATTCCCTCTTTGGTCGGGAATGTGGGCAGGGGTAGTCTTCTCTGATTTCTCCAGAGTGTCCAGACTTCTGAGGGTCCACACGCCCCTGAAGGGATTTGGGTGCAGGGAGCTGTTTGACTGTTCAGTTCAGATCAGGGCACTGACTGGGACCACAGGTACCTGCCGCTGACTGCTCCTATAATCCCTGTGTCCAGAGGCATCCTGCAGTTTCCTCTTGGGCAAAGGTGTGCCGAAGGGTGGTCTGTCCTGCAGTCTGAGGATGGTCCGTACTTCTGGGTGTTCAGTTCTCTCTTCCACAGTATTTGGGTGAAGAGAGCTGTGGGATAGGATCAATTTTGTCAGACCTCAGAATTCTAAGAGTCACAGAAACATGGAAACTATCTGCTGCTCCCAATACCACGCACCTGCCAGAGCATGAGGCAAATCATAGTCAGCTGATATGGAAAATATGAAATAGTGCCATATTCCCCACCTGGGATTAAAATAAAAATACTCATATGTTTGTGGTTTTAAAAGAAGAAAAATGCGAAAATTTGTCAGTACACCTGTCTTTCTAGATAACGTGAGAGTAAAGTTTGTGAACAACAGGTCTTTGCTCCAAGTGTGTGAACCATGTATTTGCAAACCTTTGGGATGATCCCTTTGTTCCCAGCTCTTGGTGATGGTGGGTAATCCTTGAAGAATAGGATTAGTAGGAAAAGACTCCCCTGTTCACACACATCCCAGTGCTTATTGCTGTGTCCACAGAGCCTGTGCTCATTCACGAATCTCTAACAATATTCGTCAGAAGGAGAGAGTTCTCAATCTTCTGAATTGCAGTGCAGCTCTCAGGTAAGCTCAGTTTGACATGTGTCAGAAGAGCTGAGGGCATATAACAATGAGCCGGCCTCCTCATCACCAAGGGATCCTGGCAGTAGAGAGGTTGTCACAGCCCTTTTCCAGTCTGCAGCCCAGCCAGCCCCTCCTGTATCCTTTTCCTGTATGCTACTTCCAAATGCTGTTGCCAGATCGGTCAGAAATGCATTCTGTCCATGTTTTGTTCCTTCTTTCTGAGCCCCAGAACTTCTCTGTCTGCGCACTTATTTTTCACAATGTACTTTAATCCCATTCAACCTCCCCTCTGGCTTACAACACACAAGAGGTAGTGGAAAAGCAAGGGTATTGGGATATGGGGAAGTGCGGAAGTGGACCTGTTCAGAAACAGTTCTTTAGGTCAATTCCAGTTCTTGTTCTCAGTCCATTCCTCTAGTGAACACCAACCATGAGCATGCAGCTGCCGTCTGGAGCACGGAGCAGACACCACACAGGAATCAGGAAGGGCAGTTCAAGCCAGAACAAACAAGTTCAACCAGTATTCTGTAAGGGTGAGTTGACATTAGAATGAAACATGCAAATGTTCCATGACTGGAATATGGATATATCCTCCTATCACCAAAGACAGGCAGTTCTTCACAAAGCAAAAAGGCCAAGGGATCCACGGACTCAGTGTCTGATTTTACAAAAAAAAAATATTAATGCAAATTCAAAAGGTTAGCCCGAGTGATCGATCACACACAGATAAACGCAGAGACTGGACAATGCATAGATGGAAGGAAAGTACAGAAACTGGATAAACAGAGTCATGGCAAAAACTGTTACTAGCAGCTTTTATTCAGACTAATCATTTCTTTGTGGGTTGTGGGGTTCTAACAACATACAATACAGAGATTACATAAACCCAGAGACTAGGCAATAAATGCTAGACCTAGTTTTTTTCAGACTAACAATTTTTTCCTCTTGGGGTTCAAGCAGGAATTCTTTGGCCCAATACAGAAGACTCGTCACAATCCCTTAAGTTGGCTGGGTAGTTTTAGTCGCTGCATGTGTTATGGTTGTTATCATCTAGGGTTGTAGATGGTTTTGTTTGAATTTTTGTATATTAAGTGAAATTTAACATGTTTGATTTTTGTGTTCTATATTGAAAGAAATATGTTTTTTATTAAGTCATTCTATATTCTTTGAAATTTAAACTTGTTCTGTCAGCCTATTTTTGACTATTGTAATAGGCCTTTATTGAAAATGTGGTGGTTTTTCAGTTGTATCTATTGTGAGTAAATAGTTAATGTCAGAGGAAAGGACAGTTCTTGAACAGAAAGGGGGACATGATGAGGAAGCTTAAGCATTCTTTGTAAAGTCATTTGCGTTGAATGGTGATTTGCTGGCGCGAAGACGTGAAGGAACATTTCCCTGAAGTAGATGAGGTGGAAAAGATGTTTTACCTAAGCAAGCTTGTGCGAGGGCACATGATGAATGACTCTTTGCTAACAACTCACATGTATTGATCCACCTTCCATACTTGAGGTTCATTTGTCAGGATGTCCTAGAGAGAAACTCACAATAAATTTTCTGCTGTGTACTTTGTTTCATGATATTTTTGAGATCTCAATCCAAAGGGCAGAGTGATGTCAGCTGAGGCAGGCTCACATCCTGAGGCAAGACACATGGTGAGCTAAAACCCGGGGAGGTCATGTGATGTTTGGAGGGTGTATAAATAGGATTCAACAGCTGTGAGAAGAGATTGCATTGCTCGCACAGCTAACCTCTTCTTGGCCTTGTGTCTTCACTGATGTTCACTCAGTCCAGAGAGACACAGCTGCTCCTGGCATCCCTGCTGGTCCGAATACCTCCTGCTGCCTCATGTTATTTCAAGTGAGGCCTAGTTATACCTCTAAGGTCTGTTACCACTGCTGCTATCCTGACAATACCAAACTGGTCTCCTCATGTATCCGTAAAGTGTTTTTGAGAGTCAGTCCAGTTTCCACTGCTGACCTGTGAACTGCTGATTTCCTGAGAAGGTAGATTGGATTTGCTCCCAAGAACCATTTCTACACAGGTCCACTTCCCCTGTATCATTTCTTTTCACTACCTCTGTTGTAGTGGGCTAAATGGTGATTAAAGCATTTATGATCATAATTAAAGTTAAGCTTTGAAAAAATTAAAGTTATGACTACTGATTTTCTGAGTTAATTTTGTCCACCCACTTTGTTGATGTGTTCGTTACATGCACTCTGCTGCAGGAGTTCTTGGGTAGAATTTTGTGGTCACTGATGTGTACTATCATATCATCTGCAAATAAGGGTACTTTGGCTTCTTCCTTTGCATTTTGTATCTCCTTCATCTCATTTAATTGTCTTATTGCTCTAGCTAGAACTTCAAGTAATATGTTGAGTAGATAGGGAGACTGGGCAACCTTGTCTCCGATATTAGTGGAATTGCTTACGTTCCCCTCCATTTAATTTGATGTTTGCCATTGCCTTGCTATGTATTGCCTTCATTATATTTAAGTATGCACTTTGTATCCTTGATGTCTCCATGACTTTTTAACATGAAGTGTTGCTGGATTTTGTCAAAGGATTCGTCAGCCTCAAATGATCCTGTGGGGTGTTTTTCCTTTCAGTGTTTTAGACGGTGGATTCCCATGGTGGAATTCCATTTAATGAGTCATCTTTCCATCCCTGGGATCAAGTCTACTTGATCATGGTGGATGCTATCTAAGATACGTAGTTAGATCGAGGTTGCATGTGTTTTCTGATTGTTTCTACATCAACGTTCATAAAGGTAATTCATCTGAAATTCTCTTTGTTGTGTCTTCTTATGGATTAGGTATCATTATGACTGTGGCCTCATAGAAGTTTGGCAGTGTTTCTTCTCTTTCTATTTTGTGAAGTAGTTTAAGGAGTCTTGGTATAAGTCTTCTTTTTAAAGTCTGGTGGAATTGTGTATGAAAATCATCTGCCCTGAGTTTGTTTTGTTTGAGAGACTTTCGGTGACTTTCAATTTCTTCAGGGGTTTATAGGACTGTTTGAATTGTTTACCTGATATTGATTTACCTTTGGTAAATGGTGTCTATAGAAAACTGTCCATAACCTGCAGATTTTTTAATTTTGTGGCATTCAGGGTTTTGAAGTAAGACCTCATGACACTTTGTAGTTCTTCAGTGTCCTTTGCTCTAGCTTTCTTGTAATTTCTGATTTCCTTGATTTGAGTGTTCTCTTTCTGTCTCTATTTTGCTAAGGTTCTGTCTGTCTTCTTGATTTTCTGAAATAAACAGCCCTTGGTTACATTGGGTCTTGATGTGCTTCTCTTTCTATCTCGTTTGTTGACTTAAGGATTGAGTTTGATCATTTTTTATTGAGTGCTTGTTTCATTTTGCTTCTGTTTGTTGTAGAGCTTTCAGGCCTGCTTTGACATTGCTAGGAGGAAATCTCTCCAAACCCTTTGTGAAGGCATTTAGTGCTATGGACTTTCTTCTTAGCATTACTTTCATTATGCACTATGAATTTACTTGTGTTGGGCTTTAATTATTCTTGAATTCTTGAAAGTTCTAGAGACTTGTGCATATGGAGACTGCATGATTCCTATACCTTCTGCCCTGGTTTGCCTTCTGTAAAGAACATGATTTTTGTGAGTGGAATGTTGAAGTAACAGTATATTTACTAAAGGGTCATGGAAATTTTGATGAATATTTTCTATGACGCAATACATTATAACTAGGGAGTAATTTATATGTAGGAAATAAGGGTATGTGCATCTGATGGATAGGTGAGATTGTGCATGTGCATAGAGAAGTGTGGGAACCATATTTACTACATTATGGTTTAAGATATGCTTAACTTTAAGTATCTGTGATATGGGAAGTGGATTCTATCACATATCTCTATATTAACAGTTGATTTTTATTGTATTTTATTTTTTTCCATCTTTATTAACTTGGGTATTTCTTATTTACATTTTGATTGTTATTCCCTTTCCGGGTATCCGGGCCAACATCCCCCTAACCCCCCTCCCCTTCTCAATGGGTGTTCCCCTGCCCATCCTCCCCCCATTACTGCCCTCTGTCCAACAATCAGGTTCATTAGGGGTTCAGTCTTGGCAGAACCAAGGGCTTCCCCTTCCACTGGTGCTCTTACTAGGATATTCATTGCTACCTATGAGGTCAGAGTCCAGGGTCAGTCCATGTATAGTCTTTGGGTAGTGGCTTAGTCCCTGGAAGCTCTGGTTGCTTGGCATTGTTGTACAAATGGGGTCTCAAGCCCCTTCGAGCTCTTCCAGTCCTTTCTCTGATTCCTTCAACAGGGGTCCCGATCTCAGTTCAGTGGTTTGCTGCTGGCATTCGCCTATGTATTTGCTGTATTCTGGGTGTGTCTCTCAGGAGACATCTACATCCAGTTCCTGTCAGCCTGCACTTCTTTGCTTCATCCATCTGATCTAGTTTCGTGGCTGTATATGTATGAGCCACATGTGGGGCAGGCTCTGAATGGGTGTTCCTTCTGCCTCTGTTCTAAACTTTCCCTCCCTATTCCCTCTGAAGGGTATTCATGTTCCCCTTTTAAAGAAAGAGTGAATCATTCCAATTTTGGTAATCCTTCTTGAGTTTCATGTGTTCTGTGCCTCTAGGAACATTCGAGCTTTTGGACTAATATCCAATTATTAATGAGTGCATACCATGTTTGTTTTTCTGTAATTGGGTTACCTCACTCAGGAGGATAGTTTCCAGTTCCCTCCATTTGCCTATGAATTTCATAAAGCCATTGTTTTTGATAGCTGAGTAGTATTCCATTGTGTAAATGCACCACATTTCTGTATCCATTCCTCTGTTGAAGGGCATCTGGTTTCTTTCCAGCTTCTGGCTATTATAACTAAGGCTGCTAATGATCATAGTGGAACATGTGTCTTTGTTGTATTTTGGGGCATCTTTTAGGTATATGCCCAAGAGAGGTATAGCTGAATCCTCGGGTGGTTCAATGTCCAATTTTCTGAGGAACCTCCAGTCTGATTCCCAGAATGTTTGTACCCGTCTGCAATCCCACCAACAATGGAGGAGTTTTCTTCTTTCTCCATGTCCTCGCCAGCATTGGCTGTCACATGAGTTTTTGATCTTAGCAATCATGAATGGTGTGAGGTGGAATCTCAGGTTTGTTTTGATTTGCATTTCCCTTATGACTAAAGATGTTGAACATTTCTTTAGGTGCTTCTCTGTCATTCAGCATTCCTCAGCTGTGAATTCTTTGTTTAGCTCTGAACCCTATTTTTTATTAGGGCTATTTGTTTTCCTGCCATCTAAGTTCGTGAGTTCTTTGTGTATTTTGGATATGAGCCCTCTATCAGTTGTAGTATTGGTAAAGATCTTTTCCCAATCTGTTGGTTGCCATTTTGTCCTAACAGCAGTGTCCTTTGCCTTACAGAAGTTTGACAGTTTTATGAGATCCCATTTCTTTATTCTTGATCTTAGAGCCTAAGCCATTGGTATTTTGTTCAGGACATTTTCTCCAGTGCCCATGTGTTCGAGACTCTTCCCCACTTTTTCTTCTATTAGTTTGAGTGTATCTGGTTTGATGTGGAGTTCCTTGATTCACTTGTACTTTAGCTTTGTACAGGGTGCTAAGAATGGATCGATCTGCATTCTTCTACGTGCTGACCTCCAGTTGAACCAGCACCATTTCCTGAAAATGCTATCTTCTTTCCATTGGATGGTTTCCATTGGATGGCTCTGTAATACTGCTTGAGTTCAGGGATAGTGATTCCCCTTGAAGTCCTTTTATTGTTGAGGGTAGTTTGGTCTATCCTGGTTTTTTTGTTATTCCAGAGGAATTTGCAAATTGTTCTGTCTCTTTCTCTGAAAATTGGATTGGTATTTTCATGGAGATTGCATTGAATCTGTAGATCGCTTTTTGTAAAATGACCATTTTTACTATATTAATCCTGCCAATCCATGAGCGTGGATGATCTTTCCATCTTCTGAGATCTTCTTCAATTTCTTTCTTCAGAGGCTCGAAGTTCTTATAGTACAGATCTTTCACTTGCTTGGTTAGATTCACAACAATGTATTTTTATACTATTTGGGACTATTATGAAGTGTGTCGTTCCCCTAATTTCTTTCTTGGCTTGTTTTTCTCTCTTGTGTAGAGGAAGGCTACTGATTTATTGGAGTTAATTTTATACCCAGCCAGTTTGCTGATAGTGTTCCTCAGGTTTAGTAGTTCTCTGTTGGAACTTTAGGGATCACTTAAATATACTATCATATCATCTGCAAACAGTGATATTTTCACTTCTTCCTTTCCAATCTCTATCCCTTTGATTGCCTTTTTGTTTTCTGATTGCTTTGGCTAGAACTTTGAGAACTATATCGAATATGTAGGGAGTGAATGCACAGCCTTGTGTAGTCCCTGATTTTAGTGGAATTGCTTCAAGTTTCTCTCCATTTAGTTTAATATTAGCTACTGGTTTGCTGTATATGGCTTTTCCTATGCTTAGGTATGGGCCTTGAATTCCTATTCTTTCCAGGACTTTTATCATGAAGGGGTGTTGAATTTTGTCAAATGTTTTCTCAGCATCTAATGAAATTGATCATGTGGGTTTGATGTTTCAGGTTGTTTATAGAGTGGATTACATTGATGGTTTTCCGTATATTAAACCTTCCCTGCATGCCTGGGATGAAGCCTACTTGATCATGGTGGATGATTGTTTTGATGGGCTCTTGGATTCGGTTTGCAGAATTTTATTGAGTATTTTTGTGTCGATATTCATACGGGAAATTGGTGTGAAGTTCTCTTTCTTTTTTGTGTCCTTCCTTGTGTGGATTAGGTATAAGAGTAATTGTGGCTTCATAGAAGGAATTTGGTAGCACTCCATCAGCTTCAATTTTGTGGAAAAGTTTGGATAATATCGATATGAGCTCTTAAAGGTCTGATAGAATTCTGCACGGAACATATTTGGACCTGGTAAGCCCCATTTTTAAGGAACCCAGAGCCCCTGCATTGCATTTCTACTGATGTGGCTTTTCATTTAGTTCACAAACATCCAGGGACCAGGGGGAAGCTTAAAGCTTGCCAGACAGAACAAACGAGAACCATGTCCTGCGACAGCAAAGAGGACACTTAGGAGCACTTGGACACCTCTGTTTTTTGCAATCGTGGAAACCTCCATAGGAAGTGGCATGCATCGCCACTTTTGAGCAGGGCGGTGGCTTTGGCCAGGGGATCACTCCTGGCATCCCTCAGTGTTTCCTGCACGGCAAGAACTAGGCCATAAAGGGCAAAAGGGGATTCTGGGGCCATGCCCCGAATCCCTGCAAATAAAAAAGTTAGACCAAGTGTGAAGGCTAGCATGGGGAAAAATAAGACCTTTAATATTATTTTTTATAAAATTGTTCTTCTTGCCACGTCTTGGCTACATTGTACTTCCAGTTTCACTGAGTGGTATGGGCCACTTGTGGGTGTGTCGTCTGGGACATGCTTTCATGGTCTTTGTTGAAAAGTCTGGTGTAATTTTGATAGGTCTGCCTTAATATGTTACTTGACCTTTTTCCCTTATTGCTTTTAATGTTCTTTCTTTGTTTTCTGCATTTGATGTTTTCACTATTATGTGTCGGAAGGAATTTTTTTTTTCTGTTCTAATCTATCGAGTTCTATGGGCTTCTTGGGTGTTCATGGGCATCTCATTTTTTGTTGTTGTTGCTTTGTTTTAGTTTGAGGAAGTTTCCGCCTATAATTAGTTGAAGATATTTAAGTTGGGAATCTTCACTCTCTTCTATACCTAGTATCCTTAAGGTTGGTCTTCTCACTGTGTCCCTGATTTCCTGGATGGTTTGGGTTAGGACCTTTTTTCACTTTGCATGTTCTTTGATTGTTGTGTCTATGTTTTCTATGGTATCTTCTGCTCCTGAGATTTTCCCTTGTATCTCTTGTATTCTATTGGCGATGCTTGCATCTATGATTCCTGATCTCTTTCCTAGGTGTTCTATCTTGAGGGCTCTTGTCTTTTGATATTTCTTTATTGTTTCTGTTTCGGTTTTTAAATCTAGGCTGTTTTTGTTCAATTCCTTTACCTGTTTGGTTGTATTTTCCTGTATTTCTTCAGGGGAGTTATGGTCTCCTCAAAGGACGCCATCATTATCTTGGGATATGATTTTACCTTCGAATCTTGCTTTATAGGTGTGATGGCAAGTCCAGAACTTACTGTAGGGGGATAACTTGTTTCTGATGATAAGTAGCCTTGGTTTCTACGGCTTATGTTCTTCTGCTTGCCATTTGCCATCTGCTTTCCTCTAGTGCCTGCCTGACCTGTCTCTGACTGGAGCGTGTAATTCTTGTGATCTTGGTTGTGTCAGAACTCTCAGAGTCCAGGTGTCTTTCTGATCCTGGGATCCTACGTTTGCAAAGCTTCTGGAGGTCAAGTTGCCTCTGAGATACTGAACTCCTAGTGACCAAGCTCCTGAGTTTCTGTTTTGTCACAGCTCCTGTGATTCAAAATTTGTCTGCATGTTGAACAAGTGGATTGGAGGGAATTGAGAAGCCTGAGATTCCTTGGAGCATAGATAAAATCTGGGACAAACCTGGGCCTCTGTGTGGGTGGGGTTTTTGTTTTCCTGCTTTCTGTGTGGGTACCAGTTATGCTGTGTTTTGGGAAGGAAGTCGTTTCCTCAACTGTGACCTTGAGTGTGTCAGTTCTGCAGGGCTCCTGCCTGTGTCAATCTCCTGGTTGTTGAGCTTCCTCTGTGATCCTGTGTTCCTGAGATCCTGAGCATGTTCGAGAACCTGGGTGATGGGCTTCCTTTGGGTGTTGTGGGAATGGGTATGGGACCAGTGTCCAATGACTGCTCAGGGCACCAGTTCAGACCATAAGGGACCTCCAACAGATGGCTGGGCAAAGGATCCTGCATCCCTGGTTCCCAGGAGAGCCAGTCATTCCCAGTGTTGTAACAGATGTTGTGTCCTCCTCACCTGTGACCCTAGGTGTGTTACAGCACCTGTCTGAGGGTCTGGGTGTTGTGTATATTCTTTATTGTACACTAAAAACCAATAGCTGAAGAAAGTACAAAAGAAGGAGAGATGAGATCTGGTGAAACAGTGGGGGATGAAAATGGATCGTTTCATTCCGGGCTTGCAGGAGCGTTGCAGAATCAAAAAGACCATTATGGAAGGAGAGGGGAGAATGAACTATTGTAGAAAATAGATGCAGATGGGATCTTGGGTCTTGACAGATCCAGAAGTACCATAAACTACAAATGCAGGTTTCCAAATTCTTATACCAGGAATTCTACCAGGAAACAATCTACAAGTGACAGACATTATCTACACCAGGTTGGCACTGGTGTAGCACCATATGACATGAATGTCCACATGTCAGCAAGGTGATGGCCTGGGCAGGATGATTCTAGGTCTCCAGGGAGGGCACTGAGGGGACTGACTGGGATGTCTCTGGTTTCTCTGCAGGTTTTCCTGTTTTGCTGGGCAGGCCTCTGTGACATGGCCATCAGTAACCACCTATGGTACAGACTGCACGTTCTACTATGGCTCTGGCTCTAGTCACAGAGGAAGGCAGACTGTGGACAGTTACTGACCTATTGAACAGGCTGTTATAAGTACTGATATGGGCTCAGCCTACATCAATGTGAGTAAGGTCTCCTGGGATAGGTATTCTCTATGTCTGTCCTGGGAATGTAGGGAGAGCTTTTACCTTTGTAGGAAGGAGGAAATGTTTGTGGTTACTGTATGTGCACATTGTGTGTACAGTGACACAATCATCAAGGTGAGAAAATGAAGGGAACACATTGGGACATAGACCTGGGTGGGGTCTTTACATGGTTGGCTCATCCTAAAAAATGTAGTGTTTTGTTATCTTTACAGTGACAGAAAATTATAACTGGCTGTAGAATGATGTATTGTGTGACAAAGACACCTCAAAGTGACTGTGCCTTCCCACCTGCCCTGTCTTCTCCATGAACTGCACTGAGGCAGAAAAATGCTGCTCCGTCACTATACGACAGAATCCACTGTGGTGAAAGGCAGGAGTGTTTACAAGGAAGCAGCTCCTATCTGGGAAGGAGCCATGAGTGCAGGAGGAAGAGCTCCGAAAAGAAAACCCTTTCTTTGCAGGGACAAAACCAAGTTTATTACCAGGAAGCATGGGGGACACAATGGATGGGCAGATGGGACATATTCTTGAAAAATGATGGCCAGAGCCTCCTCCTCCTTGCCCTGTCCTGATGAGGTCTACCTGGTGTGAGAGGCTTGCTGGGCAGCAACTGAAGTCTTTAAGCAGTCATTTCCCCCGTGCTTGATTGGAAATTTCTCTATGGGACTCAGAGAACGGCAACAGCCCGTTCCTTTCTTCGTAGTTTGATGTGGGAAAAGGGGTTTATGGACAATTTCTGGCTGGTGTTTGTTTCTGATTTCTCTATATCCGAAGGAATGGTTGTGCCCCATGAAGCTGCTATGTGGCCAGCAGACCATTCCAACATTTGTTGTGATTTTATTTGGGTCACAGAATCTCTGGTGAGCAAGACCTGACTCCTGCTTTTCTCCAATTCCCCTGTACTCAGAAGGAAAGTCACTTCCCTTGGGGACAGGGAGCTGGTCAAACCCGATATCTGTCTCACCTTGGTTCAGATCTTGATCACAGGCTCTCTGGGGTTCGATCCCTGACTGTAGTTGGACTTCAATATCCGTATATGTGAAGGGATATTTATTGATCTCAGGGCTGACATGGCCACAGCTCAATCTGTTTACTGTTCTGTTATGGATTGTTTCATGCAGAGTCATAGAAGAGTGGGATGATCGGTACTCTTCAGTGTTTTCTAGGATCTGGGCCAGAGCATTCACAAGTGATTATATTTCAGCTACTATATTGTAGAGGACCTTGTTTCTTGTTACCATCTCCTGTACTTGCTCCGTACCTGTTGTGGGGAGAACATTCTCTAAGGCATCACCTTGCCCTAAGTATTTTGTGCTGGAACCTCCATATTTTGAAGCATTCCTTGTGATTATATTCCAAGAGCTCTTCGAAGTAACTTCCCCTTTCCCTGGTATCCAAGTCTTGGTTCTATCCCTGATCTGGGTGGAGCTTGGGATGGAAGGACTTGCTCCTCGAAGCCTTTCTCCCTGGCTTATGGCTCTAGATCTTATAGTAATCTGCTTCCCTTCATGGGGATGGGACCCCTTGAAATCTTTCACTTCGAGTTTTTCCTCTGGGACACATATCTCTCCAGTTTCTACCCTCTCATGTCTCCTCCTGGAGACATCACCTAAACCCAGGGTATTTACGGGGTTTTGGCATGTATTCTGGAAGCTATGCATCCAGGGTTTTGAAAGCAAGCTGACCTTGGCAGGGTGTACTGTACTAGGGACATCTGGATCGTGTCTCACAGGCCAATGCTGTGCCTGCTCCTTTGATTTCAGGTCTATCTTACTGTGTGATTGTGGATTTTGGACCGAGTCCTCTGAGGGCTGTAGGGTAGGTGTTTGCAGATGACCAGGATGTTTGTTGGGGTGTAAAGATCCAATGTCCCTGGCACTGATACCGATAGCTTGGCCATTGTGACTCTCACTGGGTCCCAGACTCACTGTCCATGCAGATGGCTCTTCTTTCACCTCCATTATGTTGCTTGGTTTGGCTGCTGAGGGTGGGACAGTTTCATCCTGACCAAGCACTATTACAGGACAGCAGGGATGAGCTGAGTCCTCATACTGAAATCTTCCTTGGTGGATGCTTGTCAATTTTTGTATTGGTATTTATTTGGAGACTGCATGTTTCACTTCATTCCACAGTTGTGCTCTGCTGGGTTTTTGCCTGGAGGTAAAAATCAAGTTGCTGAATATTCAGATATGTCTGAAATGGATCTGGTCAGACTTTTGAGGGCCAATGACTTGCATCAGGTTAAGGGCCTCTTTGGTTCTCCTGCACCTCTGCAGCTGAGTGCTTCCACAGAGGACTCTCTAGCCTGGCAGTTGAGGCACTTTCTACACTTGTCCCTCTTGGGTCCTGGTGATGCAAATGTTCCAGGATCATGGCAGCCTTGGAATAGTACTCCTCCTTGAAATCACAGATGGTTGAGGAGGGAAACACAACCTGGGGAAGGTTTGAGGCTGGAACTCCAGGTGTGGCGAGATCGCTTGCCTCAAGGAAATGCAGATATGGTTTCCTTCTGGGTTTGACTGGAAGTTCTATACAATTTGACTGTGGCTTCCTTTCATTTTTTGAATCGAGGCAGGTATGATCGTTAGCAGCCTTTACAAAAAAGCTGCTTTTCTGTCCTTAGTGTGGTATTCCTAAATTTCAGCCCCTTCTCAAGGTTGCTGATGGAAGGGCAAGGCAGGTGTTTGCCCCCTAAACCAGTGCCCTTCTTGATGGTGGTATATTTTTCATTCTTTTCTGTGACCTCCTGTAAGGGTACCTCCATGGGCACAGTCCCCTTCATTTTGTTCCACATGTAACTTTTGTGGTTGAGGATGGAGTGCTGGGCAGGTTGGGAGAGTTGAGCCCTGCTCTTGCAATAATTATCAGTTTTTGCTACAAAATTTCCCTGTAGCTGGGTCAACTTTCAGGATGAGAGGAATGTGATGGGGGTTCCTTGTTCTTGTCCCACATTAGTTTCCTTTCCTTCATTCTGTGGCCCCTCATTCTTATGGGCCATCTGCCAATGCTCCCAAGGGACGGAGCCTGACCTGACAGACTCATTGTTTAGGGTCAAGTTTTGAGTGGGTTTCGTAAAGACTGCCTGATGTTCTTGAATCACCTTTGGTGTGTTTCCAATACTGTCCATGTTGACAAGCATGGTTTTCCATTAATAGTGATACAGGTATACCTTTGTCAGTGGTAGGACGTATTTTTCCAAAGGCCTGTCTCTTGAAATAAGGAGGTGTTTTGATTGGTGTAGAGCATGGGATGATTTGCATTAGCTGGGGCTTTGTCACAGCTTGGTGTCACAAGTTGTGCAGGCAATGGCTGTTCTTGGGAACACTCTGGAAGTCCTTGCTCCCTGGAAGGAACTTGGGCAGCAGGGCGACAGGCATCATGAAACCTGAGGGTTTTGTGTTGTGCTAAGGAAGGGTTTCTGAGGATGTTGGGAGCAGCCAAAACTGACTCAGAGAAAAGAGTGGATATGCCCCAGAAAATGTGACTAAATTCCTTGTGTATAAGATACTCCAAGCAATTGAGATGAGACAATGGCTGAAATATCAGAAGGTGTTCCATTTTCTGAAGACGGTTCAACCAGGGATGTGGTGTGGAGTCCTGGAGAAGTTGCTCACTAGAAGTGCAAAAGATAGGACGCAAAAGCATCAGCCCCCATCAGAAGTACAAGAGGTCCACAACTCTGTGTATCTATGGCACAAATAGCCATATAGGGCCTCATCGCCTCCATAAGCCCCGTCTCTTAGTGTGATATCCAAGAGGCCTGTCTTCCCATCCCAACCTGCAATAGCATCTTCACTATGAGGATGCCCAGAACTTCCTCTCACATTTTGGCGTGAAAAATTCCACAGGACAAATATTTCTTACATTTTCATAGGTTGTGATGGAGTCCTGGTCTCTTCCACATTCTTTGCAGCATCTCTGCAACCTGGAGATGGTCATGTAAAAAATATGAGGAATGAGAACACCCAGGACTGAGGCGTCTCTCTCTTGACTCCCCATGCTAAGAATGGAATGCTCAACTCCCATAGTGCAAGGACAGAACACTGAGTGTGCACAAGGGGAATGGATGGAGTGTATCTATCCATTAAAAATTTCCTTCCCCCCTCCACTCCTGTCATTCCTCTTACAATAAGGTAAGGGTCACAGGTTCAGTTATCTGAAAGAGAATTGCAACTTAGAGAACTGAAGCTCCCTGCTTTCAGGCGGATATGTGATTCCCCCATAAGGGGCACAGAATCACTCCAGTGCCTTGAACAACATTCCCATGTGCAGCACCCATCCCAGGCCAACCACAGCTCCTTTCTATCACAAAACCTGGGTGTTTTCTGAATCTATGTTCCTTCCCTGCAGCCACTCTTCTGTGCTGCACGTCATGTCTTTGGGAGCATGTCTCTCATCATGACCCTGGTCACTCAGGGGCAGGTAGATTTAATATCTCAACCCTGAGAAACAGTAGCCTACCTTTTAGAGTAGCGATTTTCTTCCTGGTTTGTCTCTGCCTCATCTTCACATCCTGTCATTTATAAACCACACAAATTAACTGGGGTCCTTTCTTCCTCACTCCCATTAACAAGCTGCCTGCTGTCTTCAGTCCTTTTGTACATGAAATTTTAATTTCCCAGGGAGATCTCTCTCATCCCTACTTGCCTCTTCAACACTGTACATAAATCCATCTCCTTATTAGCCTGTTGCAAAGACAGGAAAAGGGGCTTCCTATGCCACAGTTACCACAGATGTCCTCAGTCAGGGTTCCTCAGACTATGCAGCTGGCTCTGGTCTGTCAGGTGATATCTGCTTCCTCAGAGGAGAGGAGACTCAAGCCCTGATCTGTGGCCATGGTCTTATCACCTGCTTCACATCAGCTCAACACAATTGAAACCAAGCACCTGACTAGAGGACAGATTTCCTTGCGCTGAGCTTGTTCTGCTTCCTCAGCAACTCAGAAATGCAGTCTGCCCAAGTAGCAAGAGTCCTACTTAGTGACCTACTGCATCCTCTTACCAATGGTGTGAAAGCTTCAGGCAGAAACCTCAGAGCAACACTCAAGTATGTCCTTCCGCCTATCCCATTCAGAGTATTTCTGGAGATTTCCCTTTACCTGTCTGTTGCTAGATTTTAGCTAATTTGTTGATTCTTCTTACTTCCATCCTTCTCTAGCTTTTTTCTCCCACCCATTCTACCCCCTAACACTAGATAAATGAGAAGGAACGAGGGGTAAGGGGGAGACATTATTCTTAGACTATTTTCTGCTGATTATGGGGGATGATGTTCTTGGTGAAGGTTTGATCTTTACTGTCAGGATATCCAGGAAACCTTCTTCTTTCTTCTGTTTGCACAACTAGTAAGCAAACCACAACCACCAGAAAGGTATAGCAATGCCCAACAAACGAGTACCCCCAAGCCTCACAAGGATCTAGCTTTTATATACACTCCAAAAATTTCCCAGAATTCCAAAAGTCACAAGAACAATGAAACTATCTGCTGTTGACAAATTCATGCTCCTCCTTGATCATGTGACAATACTGTTACTGTGGACAATCTGAAGGAGCCCCTTAAAGCCCACCAGAATTTTAAAAATAAATTCTTATATTTATGTTTTTTAATACCAGAATTGTCACTACACCTCCATGTCTATGAAAACTTAGAGGAGCAGTTGTGACCAGACTGCCTTTCTATTCCATGTGAAAAAAGGTTCTCCTCACCTCTGTGATGTCCTTTTCACTTTCACATGGTGACACAGGGAGGTTTTTCAGGAAGGGAGTCAGTAGGAAAAAGAGCCCAGCTCCACACAGAATGGCAATGCTCATGTCCATTGCTGTGTCTATAGTGCTGGGGCTCACCCATGAGTAAATAATGCTATTCATCAGATTGAGAAATCTTTCCATCTTCTGAATCACAGTGCAGCTCACAGGCCACTGACCTGTGCTGTAATGCATGTGACTTTTCAAGGGGGCTCAGGCCACATCACACAGCTGTGGTCTCCATATCACAAAGGGCCCCTGTCAGGGGAGAGGGTGCCACTGCCCCTCCCCAGCCTTCATGCCAGGGTTACCTGCTGTGTCTTTTCCCTTTCCCTTCTTCCTAATCCTGTTGCTGTATCAGGCACAAATAGACCTCTGTCCATATTTTGTTCCTTCTTTCTGAGCACCAGTATTTCTCGGTGTAGGCATATATTTTGCTCAACCTACTTTTATAAGATTTCACCCTCCCCTCTGACCCTCCACCCACCAGTGAAAGAGGAATGTTATTAGGATATGGGGGACAGGGAGCTGATTGGAAATAGTGTTTTTGGGACATTTCAATCTTCCTTGTACTCAGTCCAGTTCCCTAGTAAACAACAAACATGTGTTAGCAGCTTCAGTCCCCTTTACTCACAGGTGCCACACATGAGTCAACAGGGTTAGTTCTATTCAGAAGAATCTGGGGGTATCACAAATGGGGTCCAAGTCAAATGACAGAGCAAGAATCCTCCAGGTTCTTTGGTGAGTCTTCTCAGAAGGATCCACAGGAGGAAATCAGCAATGCAATGTAAGGCAGACCAAAGTCAGAGATCCCATTGTCTCTAGGGTCATATTAATGTTCCTTCTAAACATCACGTGTCCTTTCATGGGTTTAGTATAGAAAAACAACCTTTTACCTGTGTTTGGTTTACCCAAATACTCTTTTATGTGTGTGCTGAAGCTAAGCATTCTTCATGGTCAGTCCCAGAAAACATTATCACCTTCCTGGGTCTCTGAAGAAACCACAAATTTACGCTTTACCTTTTCTTCTGGAAGGATATCTCCCTGAGTCCATCAGGTTCTTGGTTTTTGAGAAAATGCACTTCTGTGTGGAACTCGTGTTTTTCTCTTAGGGATTATTTTTGGGGTTCTGCTTTTCTGTAGACTAATATTTGTCCATTATGTGATCACAGCTCTACTCCTGTCAGACAGTAAACTTTCATTTTTCTCCTAGTTTTAGCTTTGTCATTTTTTAATATAATCACATACAATGTAGTTTGATTGTCTTCAGGAATAGAACGCTAAGGATAATAAAATTCATGTCCTAATCATTAGAATGCATGTGGGTATGAACAAAAATGCCAACGAACCAGAGCTTCCAGGGACTAAGCCTCTACCCAAAGACTATACCTGGACTGACCCTGGGCTCCAGCTCCATAGGTAGCAATGAATAGCCCAGTAAGAGCAGCAGTTGAAGGGGAAGACCTTGGTCCTGCCGAGGCTGGACCCCCCAGTGAATGGGACTCTTGGGGGAAGGGCAGTAATGGGGGGAGTATAGGGAAGGGAACACCATATACAAGGGGAGATGGAGGGCTTAGGGGGTTGTTGGCCTGGAAACCGGGAAAGGGAATAACATTTGAAATGTAAATAATAAATATCGAATTTAATAAAGATGGGAACAAAGATTGAATGTGGGAAAATCAGAACTAAAATTTCTATCATAGGAGTGCCTAGTAATGTTTTGCTTCTTTTCTTTAAACGTGCAATCTTTTAAGTTAGCAAACTCTAATAGCACCTTTGATGGGTAATATTATGTATTTTAACTACCCAATTGTCTTGTTGTTGTTGGTAGAACCACAATCAACATGGATGTGCAGGTGTTTCCTTGTCAGGGTGTAGGTCACATCCTTTGAGTCCATTCTCAGAAACGGTATCCCCGAGCCTGTGGCACTTCTGATTTTAGGAACTTCTGTCATTGTAAAAATATAAAAATAAAAAAGTTTCGGTGTCTTTTATTCCGCTTGGTCCATACCGCGATGCCCCAAGATATATGCTAGATATCTTGGCATAAACACATCCCATCTCCTCGGCCACCAAGTGTCTTTTGCATTCACACACTTTCCTACACTCAAACCGTCCCATAAAAGACAATAACCTTTGACCGAATGGTAACATATGATTGCCCACTTTAACATACAAAGCCCGGTACCATCCATCCCTTGAGAACATTAATAAGAACCTGTGAATCCACAGAGCGAGGGCTTCATATCAGCATCCATCGTCCTGCCACCACTTGTTTCTCTCTCTCCCTCCTGCCTCTTCCTTTCTGTTCTCGTCTCCTCCTCTTCCTCCAAACTTCTCTGCAGCCCATCTTTCCTTCTCCTCCAATGACAGGACTCCTTCTATCCTGTACCTGCCCCTCACATGTACTTTACAAATTCAATGGGGAGAAGGTTCTGGTGAAGTCACCTGATTCCTGAGTGTGTGACTAGGCAGCTGTCCTTGGGGCAGTGGAATTAGCATCAAAATACAGATAACTCAGGGCAAACCACAACAAACTTCTATACTGATTTCTCTCACCATTATTGTGTGAGGTTCAATGTGTATTTTGGTCAAGTTTCCTTTACAACAGTGGGTAAGCACATGGGCACACTCACCTGTAAGAGGTGCTGTGTGCCTGTACTGTGTTTGGAGATGGTGTAAGTGAGCAGCAGTAGCTCTGTCTTAGTACAAAAGCAAAATAACAGAGATGGGGCATAGAGAGTGAAGACTCTGTGTTTTGTTCAGGAAATTTTTTCCAGTGCCCATGTGTTCCAGATGCTTCCCTAGCTTTTCTTCTATTAGTTTGAGTGTGTCTGGTTTGATGTGGAGGTCCTTGATCCACTTGGACTTAAGCTTTGTACAGGGTGATAAGCATGGATCGATCTGCATTCTTCTACATGTTGACCTCCAGTTGAACCAGCACCATTTGCTGAAAATGCTATCTTTTTTCCATTTGATGGTTTTGGCTCCTTTGTCAAAAATCAAGTGCCCATAGGTGTGTGGGTTCATTTCTGGGTCTTCAATTCTGTTCCATTGGTCTATCTGTCTGTCTCTATACCAATACCATGCAGTTTTTTATCACTATTGCTCTGTAATACTGCTTGAGTTCAGGGATAGTGATTCCCCCTGAAGTCCTTTTATTGTTGAGGATAGTTTTAGCTATCCTGGGTTTTTTGTTATTCCAGATGAATTTGCAAATTGTTCTGTCTAACTCTTTGAAGAATTGGATTGGTATTTTGATGGGGATTGCATTGAAACTGTAGATCGCTTTTGGTAAAATGGCCATTTTTACTATATTAATCCTGCCAATCCATGAGCATGGGAGATCGTTCCATCTTCTGAGGTCTTCTTCAATTTCTTTCTTCAGTGTCTTGAAGTTCTTATTGTCCAGATCTTTTACTTGCTTGGTTAAAGTCACACTGAGGTACTTTATATTATTTGGGTCTATTATGAAGGGTGTCGTTTCCCTAATTTCTTTCTCGGCTTGTTTCTCTTTTGTGTAGAGGAAGGCTACTGATTTATTTGAGTTAATTTTATACCCAGCCACTTTGCTGAAGTTGTTTATCAGCTTTAGTAGTTCTCTGGTAGAACTTTTGGGATCACTTAAATATACTATCATATCATCTGCAAATAGTGATATTTTCACTTCTTCTTTTCTGATCTGTATCCCCTTGACCTCCTTTTGTTGTCTGATTGCTCTGGCTAGAACTTCAAGAACTATATTGAATAAGTAGGGAGAGAGTGGGCAGCCTTGTCTAGTCCCTGATTTTAGTGGGATTGCTTCAAGTGTCTCTCCATTTAGTTTCATGTTAGCAACTGGTTTGCTGTATATGGCTTTTACTATGCTTAGGTATGGGCCTTGAATTCCTATTCTTTCCAGGACTTTTATCATGAAGGGGTGTTGAATTTTGTCAAATGCTTTCTCAGCCTCTAATGAAATGATCATGTGGTTTTGTTCTTTCAGTGTGTTTATATAATGGATCACGTTGATGGTTTTCCGTATATTAAACCATCCCTGCATGCCTGTGATGAAGCCTACTTGATCATGGTGGATGATTGTTTTGATGTGCTCTTGGAATTCGGTTTGCCAGAATTTTATTGAGTATTTTTGCGTCGATATTCATAAGGGAAATTGGTCTGAAGTTCTCTTTCTTTGTTGGGTCTTTGTGTAGTTTAGGTATAAGAGTAATTGTGGCTTCATAGAAGGAATTCAGTAGTGATCCATCTGTTTCAATTTTGTGGAATAGTTTGGATAATATTGGTATGGGGTCTTCTATGAAGGTCTGATAGAATTCTGCACTAAACCCGTTTGGACCTGGGCTCTTTTTGGTTGCGAGACCTTTAATGACTGCTTCTATTTCCTTAGGAGTTATGGGGTTGTTTAACTGGTTTATCTATTCCTGATTTAACTTCGGTACCTGGTATCTGTCTAGGAAATTGTCCATTTCCTGCAGTTTTTCAAGTTTTGTTGAATACAGGCTTTTATAGTAAGATCTGATGATTTTTTGTATTTCCTCTGAATCTGTAGTTATGTCTCCCTTTTCATTTCTGATTTTGTTAATTTGGACGCACTCTCTGTGTCCTCTCGTTAGTCTGGCTACTGGTTTATCTATCTTGTTGATTTTCTCAAAGAACCAACTTTTGGTTCTGTTGATTCTTTCTATGGTCCTTTTTGTTTCTACTTGGTTGATTTCAGCTCTGAGTTTGATTATTTCCTGCCTTCTACTCCTCCTGGGTGTATTTGCTTCTTTTTGTTCTAGAGCTTTTAGGTGTGCTGTCAAGCTGCTGACATATGCTCTTTCCTGTTTGTTTCTGCAGGCACTCAGCGCTATGAGTTTTCCTCTCACCACAGCTTTCATTGTGTCCCATAAGTTTGGGTGTGTTGTACCTTCATTTTCATTAAATTCTAAAAAGTTTTTAATTTCTTTCTTTATTTCTTCCTTGTCCAGGTTATCATTGAGTAGAGCATTGTTCAATTTCCACGTATATGTCGGCATTCTTCCCTTATTGTTATTGAAGACCAGTTTTAGGCCGTGGTGGTCCCATAGCACGCATGGGATTATTTCTATCTTTCTGTACCTGTTGAGGCCCGTTTTTTGACCAATTATATGGTCAATTTTGGAGAAAGTACCATGAGGAGCTGAGAAGAAGGTATATCCTTTTGCTTTAGGATAGAATGTTCTATAAATATCTGTTAAGTCCATTTGGCTCATGACTTCTCTTAGTCTGTCTCTGTTTAATTTCTGTTTCCATGATCTGTCCATTGATGAGAGTGGGGTGTTGAAATCTCCTACTATTATTGTGTGAGGTGGCAATGTGTGTTTTGAGCTTTAGTAAGGTTTCTTTTACGTATTTAGGTGCCCTTGTATTTGGGGCATAGATATTTAGAATTGAGAGTTCATCTTGGTGGATTTTTTCTTTGATGAATATGAAGTGTCCTTCCTTATCTTTTTTGATGACTTTTAGTTGAAAATTGATTTTATTTGATATTAGAATGGCTACTCCAGCTTGCTTCTTCTGACCATTTGCTTGGAAAGTTGTTTTCCAGCCTTTCACTCTGAGGTAGTGTCTGTCTTTGTCTCTGAGGTGTGTTTCCTGTAGGCAGCAGAATGCAGGGTCCTCGTTGCATATCCAGTTTGTTAATGTATGTCTTTTTATTGGGGAGTTGAGGCCATTGATGTTGAGAGATATTAAGGAATAGTGATTATTGCTTCCTGTTATATTCATATTTGGATGTGAGGTTATGTTTGTGTGCTTTATTTCTCCTTGTTTTGTTGCCAAGGCGATTAGTTTCTTGCTTCTTCTAGGGTATAGCTTGCCTCCTTATGTTGGGCTTTACCATTTATTATCCTTTGTAGTGCTGGATATGTAGAAAGATATTGTGTAAATTTGGTTTTGTCATGGAATATCTTGGTTTCTCCATCTATGTTAATTGAGAGTTTTGCAGGATACAGTAACCTGGGCTGGCATTTGTGTTCTCTTAGGGTCTGTATGACATCTGTCCAGGATCTTCTGGCCTTCATAGTTTCTGGCGAAAAGTCTGGTGTGATTCTGATAGGTCTGCCGTTATATGTTACTTGACCTTTTTCCCTTACTGCTTTTAATATTCTTTCTTTATTTTGTGCGTTTGGTGTTTTGACTATTATGTGACGGGAGGTGTTTCTTTTCTGGTCCAATCTATTTGGAGTTCTGTAGGCTTCTTGTATGCCTATGGGTATCTCTTTTTTTAGGTTAGGGAAGTTTTCTTCTATGATTTTGTTGAAGATATTTACTGGTCCTTTGAGCTGGGAGTCTTCACTCTCTTCTATCCCTATTATCCTTAGGTTTGATCTTCTCATTGAGTCCTGGACTTCCTGTATGTTTTTCTGCTTTACATTATCTTTGACAGTTGAGTCAATGATTTCTATGGAATCTTCTGCTCCTGAGATTCTCTCTTCCATCTCTTGTATTCTGTTGGTGAAGCTTGTATCTACAGCTCCTTGTCTCTTCTTTTGGTTTTCTATATCCAGGGTTGTTTCCATGTGTTCTTTCTTGATTGCTTCTATTTCCATTTTTAATTCCTTCAACTGTTTGATTGTGTTTTCCTGGAATTCTTTCAGGGATTTTCGTGACTCCTCTCTATGGGCTTCTACTTGTTTATTTATGATTTCCTGGAATTCTTTCAGGGATTTTTGTGATTCCTCTCTGTAGGCTTCTACTTGTTCTCTAAGGGAGTTCTTCACATCTTTCTTGAAGTCCTCCAGCATCATGATCAAATATGATTTTGAAACTAGATCTTGCTTTTCTGGTGTGTTTGGATATTCCGTGTTTGCTTTGGTGGGAGAATTGGGCTCCGATGATGCCATGTAGTCTTGGTTACTGTTGCTTGGGTTCCTGCGCTTGCCTCTCGCCATCAGATTATCTCTAGTGTTACTTTGTTCTGCTATTTCTGACAGTGGCTAGACTGTCCTATAAGCCTGTGTGTCAGTTGTGCTGTAGACGTGTTTTCCTGTTTTCTTTCAGCCAGTTATGGGGACAGAGTGTTCTGCTTTTGGGCGTGTAGTTTTTCCTATCTACAGGCCTTCAGCTATTCCTGTGGGCCTGTGTCTGGTGTTCACCAGGCAGGTCACTTGCAGCAGAAAAGTTGGTCTTACCTGTGGTCCCGAGGCTCAAGTTTGCTCGTGGGGTGCTGCCTCTGAGCTCTCCGTGGCGGCACCAACCAGAAAGATCTGCACCGCCGTTTCCGGGAGCCTCCGTGCACCAGGGTTCTAGATGGCGTTTGTTGTTTTCCTCTGGCCTCAGAGATGTGTGCAGAGTGCAGTCTCTTCTGGTTTCCCAGGCGTGTCTGCCTCTCTGTAGGTTTAGCTCTCCCTCCCACGGGATTTGGGTGCAGAGAACTGTTTATCTGGTCTGTCCCTTCAGGTTCCGGCGTTGTCTCAGGCCCAGGGGTCCTGCTGCTCCTGGGCCCTCCCCCACGGGAACCCAGAGGCTGTATACAGTTTCCTCTTGGGCCAGGGATGTGGGCAGGGGTGGGCAGTGTTGGTGGTCTCTTCCGCTCTGCAGCCTCAGTAGTGCCCATCTGACCAGGCGTTGAGGTCTCTCTCCCACGGGATTTGGGAGCAGAGAGCTGCTGTGGGCCGGGATCCTCGGGTTTGGGACTCCCGGTAAACACTGGAAGTGCGCGGTCCTAGAGGAATTTTGCCTCTGTGTGTCCTGAGTTCACCAGGCAGGTCTCTTGCAGCAGAAAAGTTGGTCTTACCTGCGGTCCCGAGGCACAAGATTGCTCGTGGGGTGCTGCCTACGAGCTCTCCGTGGCAGCAGCAACCATGAATGAATCTTGGATCTTGAAATATGTGATGTGTGTGTTTTTTGCATGTGTGTGAATATGAATGTTCGTACATGTGAGTGTCTTTGTGGCTGTGTGTGTGTGTGTGTGTGTGTGTGTGTGTTTGTGTTTCTGTGCATGAGTGTGTGAGTGTGGAGCACTTTTGCTCCTCTCTAACACTCTTCTTAGAGAACAATGTATCTGCCATCTTCAGTGACCCTTGTGTTAAGGCGTTGTGGCCAGCTCTTTCCACAAAGTTTTGTTTTAATTTTGTCCTCTTATTCCTCCTCTTCTTTCTCCTCCTGTTCCCTCCTCCTCTTCCTCCCCTTCCTCGTCTTCTTCTTCCTTCTCCTGGTTTCTATGCATGCTAACCAGTGCTCTTCCACAATCCATAGTTCCCTATTTAGATATAAAATTAAAATTGCATGTGAAGTATGGAAGCCAGTGCTATATTTCCAGTTAGAAATGTGGCCAACTTATCACTATGATTATTAAATTTGCAGGGTTTACACACGCTCATTGTAAATGATAACCATTGCTTGATGATATCCTTTTAATAATAATATAAGTATATTTAATGGATATTGTATGCATGGTGTTGAGTCTACCCACAGCCATCACCATATGGAGGCTCCACTTTATGGGTTCCTATCCTCCCAGTGCTCTCTCTTAGACTTTGAAAAATCTAGGCTGACATGCCATGGGTGACAGGCAGGAGCTGTGCCACTGAGTCATCCTCTGTACCTCAGATAAGAGTGCTTAGTCATCGTCAGTGTTTTTATATGCTGGAACAAGGACATTTATTCAAAGATGGGGCTTCATGTGTATGGAAAGATGACCATAAAGTATGGGAAGATGACCTTGAAAACTTGGACGTCGGATCCTCCTGTCTCCTCTGTGAGCTGGGTTCACAGGCTTGTGCCACAAGCATGGCATGTGTGGTGCACAGAATGGAATACAGTGGCTCCAAACTCTCGCTTCATCCTGTTGAGGACTGTCAAAGCTTAGCTTTTTATCATCAATCACCAGCCTGCCGAGGTCCTCATCTCTGGAACAACTGAAAAACTCACATTTATTGGCCAGTGGTAGCTGTTGTTAATAGCTCTTGCCACTCTTGAATATCTGACCACATGAGAGGTGGAGGCAGGATGATCAGCAGTTCAAGGCCAGCTTCAGCCATATAGCAAAATAGAGGCAAGCTTGGTCTATATTAAATCCTTCTTGAACAAAACCATATAGACACCAAGGTGTAACCACCCTGCAAATCAGTATGGAGAACTCTCCGGAAGCAGAGAACACAGGCAGATGTGACAGAGCCATACCACCCACTGATTTACTCCCCCAAAGAATGGGCATCCTACTTCCCTGAGTCTTTCCCTGGCAGGTACATTGTGCACTCCCCCCTCTCTTTTGGAATCACCCCAGAAAACAGGGAAGTACAAAGGGTGTTGGAGGTGGAGGGTAGTGGAGGAGGGGATAGTAAGGTACAGTTGCCTAAAACGGGAAACAGCAAGAACTATGAAAAGGGATTGTGACAGTCTCTGAGGATGAGCGAGGGAGGGATAGAAACACCAAGAGAATGGCATCAAGGATGATAGGAAAAGCCAGAGGAACATTATTTTCTGTTTATGTAAAGATACATAAAGGACTATGGGACACACAGACAGCACCCATCCCTGCACACTGCACACACATTCTGAACACTCCCACATTTCATGTACCTTATTGCTGTTCAGTGTGCAGGATTCAGGCCATGTGCTCCTACTAGCATCCTGCCTCCACGTTGGCCAAAACAACAGAATCCCCGAGATTTGCAGCAAACTCCCGCTGCATGAGGTTTCAGTATATAAGGGTGAAGATGAATTTTGTGTGCTTGAGAGCAAAGAAATCCTTTTTACTAGAGCAATGGAGAACCACAGACAGAGGCAGCAGCTTGTCTGCCCAATGAGTGAGCATTGGCATTAGTGACGTCAATTCTCCTTCCAGCACTCTCTGTCCTCACCTTGAGCATTCTCCAGGATATACAGTGCACTGCAGTTGCAGAGGTGTTGAGGGGAATTGTGGGACTGCTTGTCACCCAGAGAACTTGAAGACTTCTCTTGTGCACAGGCAAGTAATCCTGGTTGACACCACAATTCTCTGAATCCTGGTGTGGCTCCATGACAGTTCGTGGCCCTCTTGATTTCCAGGTCTTCCATAAAGAACCAAATTCTGTTTCCTCATCTGCATTAAGCAACCTCATTTTAGGAATGTATTGAAATGAATCAGTGATTTGCTGGTAGGAACCTTGCAGAGAAGCAGTCTACAGTGGACCCCGAGGAAAGAGAAAGATTCAAAGGAGAAGAAGCAGAATCCCCAGGCTGAGTGGAAAGTGGCAAAATGGCCAACTTCCCAGCTTCTGAGGAGTTGGGGAAATGTGAGTCTGCATTGCATGTTCGGCCCTAGATTTACTCTCCTTCGCACGTTTAGCTTTGTGGTGGATGAATTTAAATTTAAGCACTCCCATGAGGTCATCCTCTCTGAGGCACTGCCATATTTTGGCAACACCTTGGTAAGGATGCTTGTGGAAGCTCAATACTGTTTCCCTGATGGGATTTCCACATCTTCCTGACTTGCCAGCTCATTACTGGAATATTCCTGCAACTGGAGAATCTGAGGAAGAATGTCTTTGCCAGTATTCTCCTCTGTGCAACCAACAACAGCTGCTCCACTTCTGGGTGTGGGTCTTCCTGGGGTGAGAGACCCCCTTGCCACTGAGTCTAGATTAACATGTACACCATGAATCATACTCATGGCAGAATATGGAGTCCAAAAGCCAAGTCTGGTTTGCAAATGTTTTTCCTGGGAAGGGGACTTCCAAATTGAGGGTAGAGCCTTTAATCAAGGCAACATCATCAAGAGAACCTGTCTGGGAATTGCAGGCTGTCTACACTCACTGTGGTGCTTTGAATAGGTTTTCCCCCTTAGACACTTGTGTTTGAATGCTTGGCCTACAGGGAGTTACATTACTAGGAAGCGTGACCTTTCTGGATTAGGTGGCCTTGTTAGAAGAGGTATGACACTTTATCAATTGGCTTTGAGACCCTCTCCCTACTTCCACCAGTCTTCTCCCAGCTGCCTTCTGATCCAGACACGAAACTCTCAGCAACATTTCCAGTACCATGCCTTGTGGAAGATGCCTTACTTCTGGCCTTGCTGATAATGGACTGAACCTCTGAACCTGTAAGCCAGCCCCCTTGGTCATTGACACCCCACACATACACACACAAACACACACACACACACACACACACACACACAGAGCGTGAGAGAGACAGGGAGAGAGCGAGACAGACAGACTGACAGACAGACAGACATGCACACACAATTTGTGTGTCCAAGTGTATATATAATCTAAAAAGAGTTTTGCCAATTTGGTTGATACTGATTCTGCCAAGAGACACGATAAAAACAGTTCTGATGCCTGGGAACTCTTCCTTTGTATGACACATAAGAGTTTGAAAATTTTCCCAAACAAGATTCAATGCTACCATCGCTCCTCCGTGTGTACCAGAGTTTGAAGGTCAAACCCTGTAGTTATTATGTAGACACACAAATGCAAAAATAAAGAAATAATGCGTTGGGTAGAGGATGGGAGAACCCGAGGGCGATGACTAAAGTAGATGCAGTTGTCCTGTATGAAATTGTCAAAAATATATGAAATCATTAAACTAGATGAAACCAAAAATGGAAAGTTTGGAAGAAACATAAATAGTGCACAGGACCATGAGGACGAGTTAGCAAGTGATTGAAACTATTTTCCAAAACTAATTGAGAAATCCTGAAAAAACTTGGGGAAATTGCTACAGCAGAAAAAAAATCTGTATTAAAATTATCCATCACAAAAGTATTGCAAAGAATGACGGGAAAAGGCAGAGGAAAAGCCATTTAATTTTAAGATATTTCGAGAGGAAAATCAAGTATGAGAAGCCTCGACTATTTTACGATGGAGTTCACTTTGGAGTTCACTAGGTAATGGTGTTAGCACACAGGGAAGCACAGGCATTAAGGAAGAGCCCCTCTCTGAGGTAAAGGCTGTACACACTCCAGACGTAGACACTGCTTGAAAGAGACTCACTCATTATTTTAGACCGTGTGCTTCCTGAAGACAGGAATTCCTTCAGTCTTGTTGCCCTCTGAACCCAAAGGTGATCCCTAGTGAAAACTGAACAATCATGGACTGAATACCTAACTGAAGTCCCTTGTACTAGGGAGGACACACAGCTGGGAGCAAACCCAAAACCTGACCTTAGGAAATAAATCAGTATTTCAGGACCTGGGAAAGGAAGTGCAATCCTGACTTGTCCTGCTGAATTAGGAGGTGGGATTGGGGGAGGTGCACCCTAGCTGTCACATCTCTGGAAAGGAAGCACAGAGCAGGCTAATGACTTTCCTTACCCCTGCTGTAATACTATTGCCCACCCTATGGTCTGAATGTGAGTCTTCTCACTAGAGAGTAGGAGTCACGTGATTTCAATATGACCATTCAGGAGAGTCCTGGTTGGCTAGCCAGTCTGATTGGCCAAGTTGTGGACATGTGACCAATTAAGTCATAGTTACAGTTGGTGCAGGGTGGCTGAGACAGTTGGTAACTGGCCTGCTATCATTGAGGTTAAGGTTTCACTCTGGGACTCCAGAGGCAGAGACAGTATGCTGAGGCAGTGTGTGACACCATGATTAGAGGACAGCGGCTCTTGTCTACTCCTCAAACACCAAGGTACAGCCTGCTCTTCCTAGTCTTGCTAATGAAGTGGGTCCCTCACCCTGACTTCTCTACTTGTCAGATCCACTTTGGTTGGGTTGTAGGCACTGACCCTCTCTTCCCACCGCCTGGCTAACTGAGGTGTTAAGGCTGCAGGAGTCTATGACTCTCCTAGGACTCTGTGCAGCCCTCACTGTACAGTCAGTGCTGACTGAGACACCCAGGCCCCTGCCCAGGACATGTCCTGTGGGCCACCCCAGGGAAACAGAGCCCTGCCCTCTTTGATGTCCCCTTTTTATGTTCAGGATCCTGCAAATGTGCACATTCTATATAGGGGAGAAAACACCACAATTCTCTTTAGCAACTTCTCTTATCTTGTGTAACATTATCCTTAGTTCCACCTATTTTCTAGAAAATGACACAATGTCATTTTTTTAGATATATTTCTTCTTTACCTACATTTCAAAGGTTATTCCCTTTCCTGGTTTCCTGTCCATAAACCACCATCTCCTCCCCCTCCCCCATACGAGTGTCCCTCCATCCACCCCCCTTAGCAGCCCCCTTCTGCACTGGGGGTCCAACGTGGGCAGGACCAATGGCTTCTCCTTCCATTGTTGCATTGTTGCCCCACAAGTCTATTCTCTGCTCCATGTGCTGTCGGGGTCCTGGGTCAGTCCATGTAGTATAGTCTTTGTGTAGTGGTTTAGTCTTTGGAAGCTCTGGTTGGTTGGCTTTGTTTTATTTATGGTGTTGCAAAATGTCATTCTTAAAGCTAGGCACTTTCTTTTGTCTCATATATGCTTCTTGTGTTTTTAATGTATGGATCTGTGTATTTCAATCTCACCTTTTATTCCTTAGTAAACTGATCTTGGTCATGAATGTGAGTTTTAAATGTGTCTGAACTAGTGTGAAGTAACATGTACTCTCATTAAGGTTTGTCACATCTTTTATATGAAAATACTGGCATAGTATTTCGTTTATTGTAGTTTTTCTGAAATCTAGTTTTATTTTCCCCATGTAAATAGTAGGGCATGCCTTTAGAGGTTTATTGTAGTGTTAAGTGTATGTGTGCATCTGCACACTGTGAAAGTCAAAAGACAAATGTGGGGCCAGTTCTTTCCTTCTACCGTGTGTGCATGAGGGATGAGTCTTGGATCATCATGTCTGGTGGTAAGCAGCACTGGTTTTGGGTACAGGGTTACATTGGATTTTTGGAACATATTGGAAAGTGTCCCTTTAATTTCATTTTATGGAATTATTTTAGGACCATTGGTGTTCTTTAAAAATCTAGTAGAATTCATTTTGAATACATCTGACCTTGGACTTTATTGTTGATTTTTTGGTTATTAATCTTTTAAATTCATTGCTTGTTATTGACCTATTCAGGCAATTTATATGTATTTGGAAGTTTGCACATTTCTCCCTCTCAGTTGATTGCAATATAGGTTTCCTATTCTTACCCATAGGTTCTTAGGTCTGTTTTAATGGTTGTTTTTCTTGGATCTGTTTATTTATTTTATGTAAGTTAGTATAGTGTTGTTCTCTTTAGACACACCAGCAGAGGACATTAGATCCCATTACACATGGTTGTGAGCTACCAGATAAATTACTGGTAATTGAACTGAGGACCTCTGGAAGAATAGTCAATGCTCTTAACCACTGAGCCATCTCTACCCTTGTTCTAATGGTTCTTAGAGCCTAGCATATGTACTAGTGTACAACATACATTTGTTTCTCTCATTTTACTCTGTATCTTTTAATGTTGTTAGGTTTGGGAATGCTGCCTCAGTTTCCTCTCTCCTTTCCAAGGACCATGTTTTCTTTTTCATTGTTCATTATGGTCTGTTTGGTTAGGTTCAGCTCTCACCTTCAGTGTGTTTTGTCACCTATTGCTTTGGGGTTTGTTTGTTATTTTTCCGACAGAGACTCTTTCCTGTGTCTCTCAAATGATGAAGGAGAAGAGGCTCATCTCCGTGGTTGTTGAACCATGGGAGCAGGGAGTATCCTGATAAGGACTGAGAGGTTCTGGAAGGAGCCAGGTTCTAGCTTCCTGGGGATGTGTGTCTGTACACCATCAGACAGCAATGAAACACTGGGTATGTGTGCTTATAGGCTTCCTCCAGTGGCTGGAATTTACCTACTAGCTCTATGCTCTGTCAGCTTACAGCAGCACCAGCCATGATGTCATGGTCAAACTGGTCAAGCCTGGCACCCTATGCCAGCTCCTGACTTTGTATTTGCAACATGTCCTGGATCCTTGACCACCAGCAGCAGGTGAGTTACCCATGGGAAATGGGACCCTTTGGTTCCTTTTGCACATTTACTAGGCTGAACAGTCATGTCCTCTCTCTCCCAGCAAATGGTGCAACGACCTTTCTGAACAAGATGTGAAAGTGTTTCCCGCTGAGCCTTGAGAGGTGAACATATATTGTGCCTGTCATCTGGACTGAAAAACTTGAGGAAGGGCCATCCATATTCCCGCTCCCTAACCAGGACACTGCTAAGGTGAATATGAGGAGTAAGTCCATCTCTGACTCCTTTTCCCTGAAGGGCTTCACTGCCCTGAAGTCGGCACACCTGTGTATGTCCTGCCTGTGACGTCAGTGATGCAGACCAAATGGAGAGAGCAGTATGGCCGATGCCTGCCCTGTGGGCTACACTGATAGTCTAAGAGCAAGAAAAACACCAAGGGCTGTCATGGCAGTGAGTCAAAGCCAAAGTAAGCAGTGATGAGGAGGGTGAAAGGAGAAACTTGAGGGAGTGAGGAGAGCATTGGTATCCATTTTGGAAGGCCATGCCCACTGCAATAGGTAAAGCAGAGTAGCTTCTCTACAGGATCCTGGACCTAACGGCAGAAGTTTCGGGCAATCCCTGAGCAGGCTCCATGGAGGCAGAGCGTCATGCCGTGAGTCTGCTCAGTAAAGGAGTTCACTAATATAAGCTTAAGAACTGTTTATGTACTCCAGGGCATGCTCAATGCGTGTTGATGCAGCACATACCCTAATAATTTAAATGACACACAGAGAAGAGGACATTATCTTTTAGCAGACTCCACAGGTGCCTGCCTCACAGTGTGACAAAGAACACTACAGAGTGTGGCTTAGACACCACAGTGGACACTGACTTGTTGCCAGACCTTGGGCACAGGGCACACATGCAACAGTGTGAGATTCAAAGCTCCTTCATGTTGACTGTATATCGAAGTACTGCTGGGAAGCTATGTACAGTTCAGTCAGTGTTAGCAGGGGTTATGTGTGGAAAGAATATAGAATAACAGAGTTGCTTTTCCTTCCAGCCTACGTGCCTGGTCTCCTTCATATGAGCCGGTGCTTCTTAACCTTCGTAACTCTGCAGCCATTTAATGCAGGTATTCATGTTGTGGTGACCTCCACACCCCTACACACAACCATAAAATTACCTTACTGCTACTTCCAAGCTTCCTAGTTTTCTACTGCTATGAATAATATTCCAACTATCTGAGATGCAGGATATCTGATATATAAGCCCCAAAGTGGTTGTGATCCTCATTGAGGACCAACTCTCAGAGCAGCTCGTGCAGGGCTGTCAGCTTGGCTGATCCCCTGACACCTGAGAGGGCCTGGTGTCCAAGGGTGGCTCACAGCTCCCTGCCACAATGCTCTCTCCTCTGTGATGAGACAGCTGTACTGCGGAAGTGTGATGGTGCAGGGATATTTTTAGGTCCATTTCCTTCTTTTCCCTGAGTCTTGGAGCCTCAATGATTGTGGTACACAGATCAAGTGTAGAGGACATTAGCCAGCCTGTGCACTCCAGGCTTTGGTTATCTAAGATTCACTATTCTTGTGTGAGACCAGAGGCAAATTCCCGGGAGGAGCCATAAACAGGTCTCTCAAAAAGCACCTAAACGGTAATAGTTGGGCCTCCTTAGGGCCCTCAAACAGGCTGTGAGCTAAGGGTTTCTGTCCACTGGTGGTCAAGACAGATCGGCAGTGCAGTGTTAGACTCCAGTCAGGTCAGCTCATGTCCAAACAGGATGCAAAGAAGGTGGCAGAAGCCTCAAGACCCTTCAGGTACTTTCTGGTTCCCCTTTCCTCCAATAAAGTTTTTATCTATGGGTGTATTTAGACCCCTGCATATTTAAATAATATATATTATATGCCATAATTATATATATAAACATTTAGACTTAATTCATGGGAAAATGGGCTTTTAAGAAAAGGACACCTCTGTCATTCATGTGCTCTCTCTGAGGGAGGCATAGGTTACAGAGACAGGAGAGATGTGAGTCTATTGTGCTAGGTCCACTTGTATTTAAGTGTGAATCAGTTTTCCTTGCTCACTCCCTAAATTCTGGGTGGTTGATCTTACACTGTGTCTCGTCTGGGTTCTTCTCTTTCAGAAACACAATGCGTGAACCTGCTGCAGCGTGGAGAAGAGACAACTTGAGCCTTTTCCCGCACACTTGTGCACTCCTTCTAGATGTGATCTTGGATGAGGTTTGCAAGAATTTTATTGAGTATTTTTGTGTTGATATTCGTAGGGGAAATTGGTCTGAAGTTCTCTTTCTTTGTTGGGTCTTGGTGTGTTTTTAGGTATAAGAGTAATTGTGGCATCATAGAAGGAATTTGGTAGTGCTCTGTCTGTTTCTATTTTGTGGAATAGTTTGGACAATATTGGTGTGAGGTCTTCTATGCAGGTCTGATAGAATTCTGCACAAACCCCATCTGGTTCTGGGCTGTTTTCGATTTCGAGAATTTTAATAACTGCTTCTATTTCTTTAGGAGTTAAAGGGTTGTTTAGATGGTTTATCTGTTCCTGCTTTAACTTTGGTACCTGGTATTTTTCTAGAAAAATTGTGCATTTCCTCCAGATTTTCAAGTTTTATTGATTATGTGCTCTTGTAGTAGGATCTGATGATTTTTTTAAATTTCCTCAGATTCGGTTCTTATGTCTCCCTTTTCATTTTTAATTTTTTTAATTTGAACACACTCTCTGTGGACTCTTATTAGTCTGTCTAAGGGTTTAGCCTTTCGTGTTGATTTTCTCAAAGAACCAGCTCTTGGCTAGTTGATTCTTTGTACAGTCCTTTTTGTTTCTTCTTGGTTGATCTCTTCACTGAGTTTGACTATTTCTTGCCTTCTACTCCTCTTGGGTGTGTTTGCCTCTTTTTGTTTTAGAGCTTCTAGGTGTGCTGTCAAGCTGCTGATTTAAGCTCTCTCTAGTATGTTTTGGAGGCACTCAGATCTATGAGTTTTCCTGTTGGCACAACTTTCATTGTGTCCCATAAGTTTGGGTATGTGGTACCTCCTTTGTCATTAAATTCTGAGAAGTCCTTTATTTGTTTGTTTGTTTGTTTGTTTGTTTGTTTATTTATTTATTTATTTTTGACCAAGTTATCATTGAGTAGGGTGTTGTTCAGCTTTCATGTTTATGTGCACGTTCTGTCATTATTTTTGTTATTGAAGATCAGCTATAGTCCATGGTGATCTGATAGGATGCATGGGAATATTTCTATCTTTCTGTTGAGGACTGTTTTGTGACTGATTGTACTATCCGTTTTGGACAAGGTACCATGAGGTGCTGCGAAGAAGGTCTATCTTTCTGGTTCAGGATGGAATGGACTATGAGTAGCTGTTCAATCCATTTGGTTCAGAACTTCTGTTAGTTTCTCTATGTCTCTGTTTAGTTTCTGTTTCCACAATCTGTCCATTGATGAGATTGGGGTGTTGAACTCTCCTGCTATTACTGGGTAAGGTACAATGTGTGGTTTGAGCTTTAGTAAGGTTTCTTTTATGTATGTAGGTGCCCTTGTATTTAGTGCATAGATGTTTAGGATTGAGAGTTCATCGTGGCGGATTTTACCATTGATGAATATGAAGTGTCCTACCTTATCTTCTTTGATGATGTTTAGTTGAAAGTTGAGTTTATTCAATTTTAGAATGGCTACTCCAACTTGCTTCTTCAGACCATTTGCTTTGAAATTTGTTTTCTAGTCTTTTCGTCTGAGGTAGTGCCTGTCGTCTCTGAGGTGGGTTTCCTACATGCAGAAATATGCTGGGTCCTTTTTACGTGTCCAGTCTATTAGTCTATTTATTTTTTTTGGGGAATCGAGTCCATTGATGTTGAGAGATATTAAGGACAAGTGATTGTTGCTTTCTGTTATTTTCATATTTAGAGGTGGGATTATGTCTGCGTGTCTCTCTTCTTTTGGTATTTTTGAAAGGAGATTACTGTCTTGCCTTTTCTAGGATGTGGTTTCCATCCTTGTTTTGGTCTTTTCGATCTATTATCCTTTGTAGGGATGGATTTGTAGAAAGATATTGTGTAAATTTGGTTTTGTCATGGAATATCTTGGTTTCTCCATGTTAATTGAGAGTTTTGCTGGATATAGTAGCCTAGACTGGCATTTGTATTCTCTTAGGGTCTCTGACATCTGTCCAGGATCTTCTGGTTTTCAAAGTCTCTGGTGAGAAGTCTGGTATAATTCCTAAAGGTCTACCTTTATATGTTACTTGACCTTTTTCCCTTACTGCTTTTAAAATTCTTTCTTTGTTTTGTGCATTTGGTGTTTTGACTATTATGTGACAGGAGGGATTACTTTTCTGGTCCTATCTATTTGGAGTTCTGTAGGCTTCTTGTACTTTATGGGCATGTCTTTCTTTAGGTTAGGGAAGTTTTCTTCTATAATTTTGTTGAAGAAATTTACTGGTCCTTTAAGTTGGGAGTCTTCACTCCCTTCTATACCTATTATCCTTAGGTTTGATCTTCACATTGTGTCCTGGATTTTCTGGGTGTTTTGGGCTAGGAGGTTTTTTTTTCTGTTTTATATTATCTTTGACAGTTGTGTCAATGTTTTCTATGGTATCTTTGGCTCCTGAGATTCTCTCTTCTATCTCCTGTATTCTGTTGGTGATGCTGGCATCTGTGACTCCTGATCTCTTCCCTAGGTTTTCTATCACCAGGGTTGTCTCCCTTTGTGCTTTCTTTCTTGTTTCTATTTCCATTTTTATCTCCTGGATTGTTTTGTTCAATTCCTTCACCTATTTATTTGCGTTTTCCTGAAAATCTTTTAGGGATTTTTGTATTTCCTCTAAGTGCTTCAACTTGTTTACTTGTGTTGCCCAGTATTTCTTTAAAGGAGTTATATATGTCCTTCTTAAATTCCTCCATCATCAAGATACAATGTGATTTTAAATCTAAATCTTGCTTTTCTTATGTGTTTGAATATCCAGTATTTGCTTTGGTGGGGGAACTGATGGTGCCAAGTAATCTTGGTTTCTGTTGCTTGGGTTCCTGAGCTTGCTTCTCACCATCAGTTGTCTCTGGCATTAGCTTGTCTTGATATTTCTGAGAATGGCTTTGACCCTACTGTAGGCTGTGTGTCAGCACTCCTGTATACCTGTTTTCCTGTTTTCTTTCAGCCATTTCTGGGAACGGAGTGCTCTGCCTTCAGGCATGTAGGTGGTGCTAGTGATTGTCTTTCTGCTCTCAGCACAGGAAGGAATCAGAAGGGTCCTGCCACTGACTACTCCTAGGTTCCTGTGTGCAGAGGGCAGATCTGGCACTAGGTGATTCCCTCTTTGGTCAGGAATGTGGACAGGGGTAGTCTTCTCTGATTTCTCCAGAGCGTCCAGTCTTCTGAGGGTCCACACCCACGTCAAGGGATTTGGGTGCAGGGGAATGTTGAAGTGACAGTATATTTACTAAAGGGTCATGGAAATTTTGATGAATATTTTCTATGATGCAATATATTATAACTAGGGAGTAATTTGTATGTAGGAAATAAGGGTATGTGCATCTGATGGATAGGTGAGATTGTGCATGTGCATAGAGAAGTGTGGGAACCATATTTACTACATTATGGTTTCGATATGCTTAACTTTAAGTATCTGTGATATGGGAAGTGGATTCTATCACATATTTCTATATTAACAGTTGATTTTTATTGTATTTTATTTTTTTCCATCTTCATTAACTTGGGTATTTCTTATTTACATTTCGATTGTTATTCCCTTTCCGGGTTTCCGGGACAACATCCCCATAACCACTTCCCCTCCTCTTCTATATGGGTATTCCCCTGCCCATCCTTCCCCCATTACTGCCCTCTGTCCAACAATTAGGTTCACTAGGGGTTCAGTCTTGGCAGGACCAAGGGCTTCCCCTTCCACTGGTGCTCTTACTAGGATATTTATTGTTACCTATGGGGGTGGAGCCCAGGGTCAGTCCATGTATAGACTTTGGGTAGTGGCTTAGTCCCTGGAAGCTCTGGTTATTTGGCATTGTTGTTTATATGGGGTCTCAAGTCCCTTCAAGCTCTTTCAGTCCTTTCTCTGATTCCTTCAACAGGGGTCCTGTTCTCAGTTCAGTGGTTTGCTGATGGCATTCACCTATGGATTTGCTGTATTCTGGCTGTGTCTCTCATGGGAGATCTACATCCAGTTCCTGTCGGCCTGCACTTCTTTGCTTCATTCATCTGATCTAGTTTGGTGGCTGTATATGTATGAGCCACGTGGGGCAGGCTCATACATATACAGAGGGGGTGTTCCTTCTGCCTCTGTTCTAAACTTTCCCTCCTTATTCCCTCCGAAGGGTATTCATGTTCCCCTTTTAAAGAAAGGGTGAATCATTCGAATTTTGGTCATCCTTCTTGAGTTTCATGTGTTCTGTGCATCTAGGGAAATTTGAGCTTTTGGGCTAATATCCAATTATCAGTGAGTGCATACCATGTTTGTTTTTCTGTAATTGGGTTACCTCACTCAGGATGATAGTTTCCAGATCCCTCCATTTGCCTATGAATTTCATGAAGCCATTGTTTTTGATAGCTGAGTAGTATTCCATTGTGGAAATGCACCATATTTCTGTATCCATTCCTCTGTTGAAGGGCATCTGGGTTCTTTCCAGCTTCTGGCTATTATAACTAAGGCTGCTAATGATCATAGTGGAACATGTGTCTTTGTTGTATTTTGGGGCATCTTTTAGGTATATGCCCAAGAGAGGTATAGCTGAGTCCTCGGATGTTCAATGTCCAATTTTCTGAGGAACCTCCAGTCTGATTCCCAGAATGTTTGTACCCGTCTGCAATCCCACCAACAATGGAGGAGTTTTCTTCTTTCTCCATGTCCTCGCCAGCATCAGCTGTCACATGAGTTTTTGATCTTAGCCATTACGAATGGTGTGAGGTGGAATCTCAGGGTTGTTTTGATTTGCATTTCCCTTATGACTAAAGATGTTGAACATTTCTTTAGGTGCTTCTCTGTCATTCAGCATTCCTCAGCTGTGAATTCTTTGTTTAGCTCTGAACCCTATTTTTTATTAGGGCTATTTGTTTTCCTGCCATCTAAGTTCCTGAGTTCTTTGTGTATTTTGGATATGATCCCTCTATCAGTTGTAGTATTGGTAAAGATCTTTCCCCAATCTGTTGGTTGCCATTTTGTCCTAACAGCAGTGTCCTTTGCCTTACAGAAGTTTGACAGTTTTATGAGATCCCCTTTCTCAATTCTTGATCTTAGAGCCTAAGCCATTGGTATTTTGTTCAGGACATTTTCTCTAGTGCCCATGTGTTCGAGACTCTTCCCAACTTTTTCTTCTATTAGTTTGAGTGTATCTGGTTTGATGTGGAGTTCCTTGATTCAGTTGTACTTTAGCTTTGTACAGGGTGCTAAGAATGGATCGATCTACATTCTTCTACGTGCTGACCTCCAGTTGAACCAGCACCATTTCCTGAAAATGCTATCTTCTTTCCATTGGATGGTTTCCATTGGATGGCTCTATAATAGTGCTTGAGTTCAGGGATAATGATTCACCTTGAAGTCCTTTTATTGTTGAGGGTAGTTTGGACTATCCTGGTTTTTTTGCTATTCCAGATGAATTTGGAAATTGTTCTGTCTCATTCTCTGAAAATTAGATTGGTATTTTCATGAGGATTGCATTTTATCTGTAGATCGCTTTTGGTAAAATGGCCGTTTTTACTATATTAATCCTGCCAATCCATGAGCGTGGGAGATCTTTCCATCTTCTGAGATCTTCTTCAATGTCTTTCTTCAGAGGCTTGAAGTTCTTATAGTACAGATCTTTCACTTGCTTGGTTAGATTCACAACGATGTGTTTTATACTATTTGGGACTATTATGAAGGGTGTCGATCCCCTAATTTCTTTCTTGGCTTGTTTTTCTCTCTTGTGTAGAGGAAGGCTACTGATTAATCTGAGTTAATTTTATACCCAGCCAGTTTGCTGATGGTGTTCCTCAGGTTTAGTAGTTCTCTGTTGGAACTTTAGGGATCACTTAAATATACTATCATATCATCTACAAATAGTGATATTTTCACTTCTTCCTTTCCAATCTCTATCCCCTTGACCTCCTTTTGTTGTCTGATTGCTCTGGCTAGAACTTTGAGAACTATATCGAATATGTAGGGAGAGAGTGCACAGCCTTTTCTTGTCCCTGATTTTAGTGGAATTGCTTCAAGTTTCTCTCCATTTAGTTTAATATTAGCTACTGGTTTGCTGTATATGGATTTTGCTATGCTTAGGTATGGACCTTGAATTCCTATTCTTTCCAGGACTTTTATCATGAAGGGGTGTTGAATTTTGTCAAATGTTTTCTCAGCATCTAATGAAATTGATCATGTGGGTTTGATGTTTCAGTTTGTTTATATAGTGGATTACATTGATGGTTTTCCGTATATTAAACCTTCCCTGCATGCCTGGGATGAAGCCTACTTGATCATGGTGGATGATTGTTTTGATGTGCTCTTGGATTCGGTGTGCAGAATTTTATTGAGTATTTTTGTGTCGATATTCATAAGGGAAATTCGTCTGAAGTTCTCTTTCTTTTTTGGGTCCTTCCTTGTGTGGTTTAGGTATAAGAGTAATTGTGGCTTCATAGAAGGAATTTGGTAGCGCTCCATCAGCTTCAATTTTGTGGAATAGTTTGGATAATATCGCTATGAGCTCTTAAAGGTCTGATAGAATTCTGCACGGAACATATCTGGACCTGGTAAGCCCCATTTTTAAGGAACTCAGAGCCCCTGTATAGCATTTCTACTGATGTGGCTTTTCATTTAGTTCACAAACATCCAGGGGCCAGGGGGAAGCTTAAAGCTTGCCAGACAGAACAAAGGAGAACCGTGTCCTGGGACAGCGTAGAGGACACTTAGGAACACTTGGACACCTCTGTTTTCTGCAATCGTGGAAACCTCCATAGGAAGCAGCATGCATCGCCACTTTTGAGCAGGGCGGTGGCTTTGTCCAGGGGATCACTCCTGGCATCCCCCAGTGTTTCCTGCATGGCAAGAACTAGGCCATAAAGGGCAAAAGGGGATTCTGGGGCCATGCCCTGAATCCCTGCAAATAAAAAAGTTAGACCAAGTGTGAAGGCTAGCATGGGGAAAAATGAGGCCTTTTATAGTATTTTTTATGAAATTGTTCTTCTTGCCACGTCTTGGCTACATTGTACTTCCAGTTTCACTGAGTGGTATGGGCCACTTGTGGGTGTGTCGTCTGGGACAGGCTTTCATGGTCTTTGTTGAAAAGTCTGGTGTAATTTTGATAGGTCTGCCTTAATATGTTACTTGACCTGTTTCCCTTATTGCTTTTAATGTTCTTTCTTTGTTTTCTGCATTTGGTGTTTTCACTATTATGTGTCGGTAGGAATTTTTTTTCTGTTCTTAACTATCGAGTTCTGTGGGCTACTTGGGTGTTCATGGGCATCTCATTTTTTGTTGTTGTTGCTTTGTTTTAGTTTGAGATGTTTCCATCTATGATTAGTTGAAGATATTTAAGTTGGGAATCTTCACTCTCTTCTATACCTGTTATCCTTAAGGTTGGTCTTCTCACTGTGTCCCTGATTTCCTGGATGGTTTGGGTTAGGACCTTTTTTCACTTTGCATGTTCGTTGATTGTTGTGTCTATGTTTTCTATGGTATCTTCTGCTCCTGAGATTTTCTCTTGTATCTCTTGTATTCTATTGGCGATGCTTGCATCTATGATTCCTGATCTCTTTCCTAGGTTATCTATCTTGAGGGCTCTTGCCTTTTGATATTTCTTTATTGTTTCTGTTTCTGTTTTTATATCTAGGCTGTTTTTGTTCAATTCCTTTACCTGTTTGGTTGTATTTTCCTGTATTTCTTCCGGGGAGTTATGGCCTTCTCAAAGGACTCTATCATTATCATGGGATATCATTTTACTTTTGAATCTTGCTTTATAGGTGTGATGGCAAGTCCAGGACTTATTGTAGGGGGAGAACTGGTTTCTGATGATAACTAGCCTTGGTTTCTATGGCTTATTTATCTTCTGCTTGCCATTTGGCATCTGCTTTCCTCTAGTGCCTGCCCGACCTGTCTCTGACTGGAGCCTGTCCTTCTTGTGATCTTGGTTGTGTCAGAACTCTCAGAGTCCAGGTGTCTTTCTGATCCTAGGATCCTATATTTCAAAGCTTCTGGTGGTCAAGTTGCCTCTGAGATACTGAAGTCCTAGTGACGAAGCTCCTGAGGACCTGTTTTGTCACAGCTCCTGTGATTCAAAATTTGTCTGCATGTTGAACAAGTGGATTGGAGGGAATTGAGAAGCCTGAGATTCCTTGGAGCATAGGTAAAATCTGGGACAAACCTGGGCCTCTGCGTGGGTGGGGTTTGTGTTTTGCTGGTTTCTATGTGGGTCCCAGTTATACTGTGTGTTGGGAAGGAAGTTGTTTCGTCAACTGTGACCTTGAGTGTGTCAGTTCTCCAGGGCTCCTGCCTGTGTCAATCTCCTGGATGTTGAGCTTCCTCTGTGATCCTGTGTTCCTGAGATCCTGGACATGTTCTAGAACCTGGGTGATGGGCTTCATTTCGGTGATGTGGGAATGGATATGGGACCAGTGTCCAATGACTGCTCAGGGCACAAGTTCAGACCATAAGGGACCTCCAACAGATGGCTGGGCAAAGGTTCCTGCATCCCTGGTTCCCAGGAGAGCCAGTCACTCCCAGTGTCGTAACAGATGTTGTGTCCTCCTCACCTGGGACCCTAGGCGTGTTACAGCACCTGGCTGATAGTCTGGGTGCTGTGTATATTCTTTATTGTACACTAAAAACCAATAGATGAAGAAAGTACAAAAGAAGGAGAGATGAGATCTGGTGAAACAGTGGGGGATGACAATGGATTGTTTCATTCAGGGCTTGCAGGAGGGATTCAGAATCAAAAAGACCATTATGGAAGGAGAGAGGAGATCGAACTATGCTAGAAAATGAATGCAGATAGGACCTTGGGTCTTGATAGATCCAGAAGCACCATAAGCTACGAATTCAGGTTTCCAAATTCTTCTACCAGGACTTCTTCTACCAGGAAACAATCTACAAGTGACAGACATTGTCTACACCAGGTTGGCACTGGTGCAGCACCATATTACCTGAATGTCCACATGTCAGCAAGGTGATGGCCTGGGCAGGATGATTCCAGGTCTACAGTTTGGGCACTGAGGGGACTGACTCTGATGTCTCTGGTTTCTCTGCAGGTTTTCCTGTTTTGCTGGGCAGGCCTCTGTGACATGGCCCTCAGTAACCACCTATGGTACAGACTGCACGTTCTACTATGGCTCTGGCTCTAGTCACATTGGAAGGAAGACTGTGGACAGTTACTGACCTATTGAACAGGCTGTAATAAGTACTGATATGGGCTCAGCCTACATCAATGTGAGTAAGGACTCCTGGGATAGGTATTCCCTATGTCTGTCCTGGGAATGTAGGGAGAGCTTTTCCTACCTTTGTAGGAAGGACGAAATGTTTGTGGTTGCTGTATCTGCACATTGTGTGTACAGTGACTCAATCATCAAGGTGAGAAAATGAAGGGAACACATTGGGACCTAGACCTGGGTGGGGTCTTCACATGGTTGGCGTGTCCTAAAAAAAATGTAGTGTTTTGTTGTCTTTGCAGTGACAGAAAATTATTACTGACTGTAGAGTGATGTATTGTGTGACAAAGACACCTCAAAGTGACTGTGCCTTCCCACCTGCCCTGTCTTCTCCATGAACTGCACTGAGGCAGAAACATGCTGCTCCATCAATGTAAGACAGAAACCACTGTGGTGAAAGGCAGGAGTGTTTACAAGGAAGCAGCTCCTATCTGGGAAGGAGCCATGAGTGCAGGAGGAAGAACTCCGAAAAGAAAACCCTTTCTTTGCAGGGACAAAACCCAGTTTATTACCAGGAAGCATGGGGGACACAATGGATGGGCAGATGGGACATCTTGAACAATGATGGCCAGAGCCTCCTGCTCCTTGCCTGGTGAGATCTACCTGGTGTGAGAGGCTTGGTGGGCAGCAACTGAAGTCCTTAAGCAGTCATTTCCCCCGTGCTTGATTGGAAAATTCTCCATGGGACTCAGAGAACGGCAACAGCCCGTTCCTTTCTTTGTAGTTTGATGTGGTAAAAGGGGTTCATGGACAATTTCTAGCTGGTGTTTGTTTCTGTTTTCTCTGTATCCAAAGGAATGGATGTGCCCAGCAGACCATTCCAACATTTGTTGTGATTTTATTTGGGTCACAGAATCTCTGGTCAGCAAGACCTGACTCCTGCTTGTCTCCACTTCCCCTGTACTCAGAAGGAAAATCACTTCCCTTGGGGATGGGGAGCTGATCAAAGCTGATATCTGTCTCACCTTGGTTCAGATCACACACTCTCTGGGCTTCAATCCCTGACTGTAGTTGGTCTTCAATCACCGTATATGTGAAGGGATAATTATTGATCTCAGGGCTGACATGGCCACAGCTCAATCTGTTTACTGTTCTGCTATGGATTGTTTCATGCAGACCCATAGAAGAGTGGGATGATCGGTACTCTTCAGTGTTTTCAGGATCTGAGCCAGAGCATTCACAAGTGATTGTATTTCAGCTACTGTATTATAGAGGACCTTGTTTCTTGTTACCACCTCCTGTACTTGCTCAGTACCTGGTGTGGAGAGAACATTCTCTAAGGAATCCCCTTGCCCTAAGTATTTTGTGCTGGAGCCTCCATATTTTGAAGCATTCTTTGTGATTTTATTCCAAGAGCTCTTCGAAGTAACTTCCCCTTTCCCTGGTATCCAAGTCTTGGTTGTGTCCCTGATCTGGGTGCAGCTTGGGATGCAAGGACTTACTCTTCGAAGCCTTTCTCCCTGGCTTATAGCTCTATATCTTATAGTAATTTGCTTCCCTTCATGGGGATGGGACCCCTTGAAATCTTTCACTTCGTGTTTTTCCTTTGGGACACATATCTCTCCAGTTTCTACGCTCTCATGTCTCCTCCTGGAGTCATCACCTAAACCCAGGGTATTTACGGGGTTTTGGCATGTATTCTGGAAGGTATGCATCCAGTGTTTTGAAGGCAAGCTGACCTTGGCAGGGTGTACTTTACTGGGGACACCTGGATCATTTCTCACAGGCCAGGGCGGTGCCTGCTCCTTTGATTTCAGGTCTATCATACTGTGTGTTTGTATATTTTGGATGGAGTGAACTGAGGGCTGTAGGGTAGGTGTTTGCAGATGACCAGGATGTTTGTTGGGCTGTAAAGACCCATAGTCCCTGGGACTGATACCGATAGCTTGGCCATTGTGACTCTCACTGGATCCCAGACTCACTGTCCATGCAGATGGCTCTTCTTTCACCTCCACTATGTTGGTTTGGCTGATGAGGGTGGGACAGTTTCATCCTGACCAAGCACTATTAAAGGACAGCAGTGATGAGCTGAGTCCACATCCTGAAATCTTCCTTTGTGGATGCTTGTCAATTTTTGTATTGGTATTTATTTGGAGACTGCCTGTTTCACTTCATTCCAGTCGTGCTCTGCTGGGGTTTTGCGTGGAGGCAAAAGTCAGGTTGCTGAATACTCAGGTATGTCTGAAAGGGATCTGGTCAGACTTGTGAGGGCCCATGACTGGCATCAGGTTGAGGGGCTCTTTGGTTCTCCTGCACCTCTGCAGCTGAGTGCTTCCACAGAGCACTCTCTAGCCTGGCAGTTGAGGCATTTTCTACCCTTGCCCCTCCTGGGTCCTGGTGATGCAAATTTTCCAGGATCATGGCAGCCTTTGAATAGTACTCCTCCTTGGAATCACAAATGGAGGAGTAGGGAAACACAACCTGGGGAAGGTTTGAGGCTGGAACTCCAGGTGTGGCGAGATCGCTTGCCTCAAGGAAATGCAGATATGGTTTCCTTCTGGGTTTGACTGGAAGTTCTGTACAATTTGACTGTGGCTTCCTTTCGTTTTTTGAATCAAGGCAGGTATGATCATTAGCAGCCTTTACAAAAAGCTGCTTGTCTGTCCTTAGTGTGGCGTTCCTGAATTTCAGCCCCTTCTCAAGGTTGCTGATGGAAGGGCAAGGCAGGTGTTTGCCCCCTAAACCAGTGCCCTTCTTGATGGTGGTATATTTTTCATTCTTTTCTGTGACCTCCTGTAAGGGTACCTCCATGGGCACAGTCCCCTTCATTTTGTTCCACATGTAGCTTTTGTGGTTGAGGATGGAGTGCTGGGCAGGTTGGGAGAGTTGAGCCCTGCTCTTGCAATAATTATCAGTTTTTGCTACAAAATTTCCCTGTAGCTGGGTCCACTTTCAGGATGAGAGGAATGTGATGGGGGTTCCTTGTTCTTGTCCCACATTAGTTTCCTTTAATTCATTCTGTGGCCCCTCATTCTTATGGGCATTCTGCCAATGCTCCCAAGGGATGGAGCCTGACCTGACAGACTCATTGTTTTGGGTCAAGTTTTGAGTGGGTTTCGTAAAGACTGCCTGATGTTCTTGGATCACCTTTGGTGTGTTTCCAATACTGTCCATGTGGACAAGCATGGTTTTCCATTAATAGTGATACAGGTATACCTTTGTCAGTGGTAGGACGTACTTTTCCAAAGGCCTGCCTCTTAAAACAAGGAGGTATTTTAATTGGTGCAGAGCTTGGGAAGATTTGCATTAGTTGGGCCTTTGTCACAGCTAACGTGCTTGGTGTCACAAGTTGTGCAGGCAATGGCTGTTCTTGGGAACACTCTGGAGGTCCTTGCTCCCTGGAAGGAACTTGGGCAGCAGGGCGACAGGCATCATGAAACCTGAGGGTTTTGTGTTGTGCTAAGGAAGGGTTTCTGAGGATGTTGGGAGCAGCCACAACTGACTCAGAGAAAAGAGTGGATATGCCCCAGAAAATGTGACTAAATTCCTTGTGTATAAGATACTCCAAGCAATTGAGGTGAGACAATGGCTGAAATATCAGAAGGTGGTCCATTTTCTGAAGACGGTTCCACCAGGGATGTGGTGTGGAGTCCTGGAGAAGTTGCTCCCTAGAAGTGCAAAAGATAGGACGAAAAAGCATCAGCCCCCATCAGAAGTACAAGAGGTCCACAACTTGTGTAACTATGGCACCAATAGCCATATAGGGCCTCATCGCCTCCATAAGCCCTGTCTCTTAGTGTGATATCCAAGAGGCTTGTCTTCCCATCCCACCCTGCAATAGCATCTTCACCATGAGGATGCCCAGAACTTCCTCTCACATTTTGGCATGAAAAATTCCACAGGACAAATATTCTTACATTTTCATAGGTTGTGATAGAGTCTTGGTCTCATCCACAATCTTTGCAGCATCTCTGCAACCTGGAGATGGTCATGTAAAAAATATGAGGATTGAGAACACCAAGGACTGAGGCGTCTCTCTCTTGACTCCCCATGCTAAGAATGGAATGCTCCACTCCCATAGTGCAAGGACAGAACACTGAGTGTGCACAAGAGGAATGGAGGGAGTTTATCTGCCCATTAAAAATTTCCTTCCCCCCTCCACTCCTGTCATTCCTCTTACAATAAGGTAAGGGTCACAGGTTCAGTTATCTGAAAGAGAATTGCAACTTAGAGAACTGAAGCTCCCTGCTTTCAGGCGGAAGTGGGATTCCCCCATAAGGGGCACAGAATCACTCCAGTGCCTTGAACAACATTCCCATGTGCAGCACCCATCCCAGGCCAACCACAGCTCCTTTCTATCACAAAACCTGGGTGTTTTCTGAATCTATGTTCCTTCCCTGCAGCCACTCTTCTGTGCTGCATATCATGTCTTTGGGAGCATGTCTCTCATCATGACCCTGGTCACTCAGGGGCAGGTAGATTTAATATCTCAACCCTGAGAAACAGTAGCCTACCTTTTAGAGTAGCGATTTTCTTCCTGGTTTGTCTCTGCCTCATCCTCACATCCTGTCATTTATAAACCACACAAATTAGCTGGGGTCCTTTCTTCCTCACTCCCATTAACAAGCTGCCTTCTCTCTTCAGTCCTTTAGTACATAAAATTTTAATTAGCCAGGGAGATCTCTCTCATCCCTACTTGCCTCTTCAACACTGTACATAAATCCATCTCCTTATTACTCTGTTGCAAAGACAGCAAAAGGGGCTTCCTATGCCACAGTTACCAGTGATGTCCTCAGTCAGGGTTCCTCAGACTATGCAGCTGGCTCTGGTCTGTCAGGTGATATCTGCTTCCTCAGAGGAGAGGAGACTCAAGCCCTGATCTGTGGCCATGGTCTTGTCACCTGCTTCACATCAGCTCAACACAATTGAAACCAAGCACCTGAGCAGAGAGGACAGATTGCCTTGCACTGAGCTTGTTCTGCGTCCTCAGCAACTCAGAAATGCAGTCTGCCCAAGTAGCCAGAATCCTACTTAGTGACCTACTGCATCCTCTTACCAATGGTGTGAAAGCTTCAGGCAGACACCTCAGGGCAACACTCAAGTATGTCCTTCACCTATCCCATTCAGAGTATTTCTGGCGATTTCCCATTACGTGTCTGTAGCTAGATTTTAGCTAATTTGTTGGTTCTTCTTACTTCCATCCTTCTCCAGCTTTTTTGTCCCACCCATTCTATCCCCTAACACTAGATAAATGAGAAGGAATGAGGGGTAAGGGGGAGACATTATTCTTAGACTATTTTATGCTGATTATGGGGGATGTTCTTGGTGAAGGTTTGATCTTTACTGTCAGGATATCCAGGAAACCTTCTTTCTTCTGTTTGCACAACTAGTTACCAAACCACAACCACCAGAAAGGTATAGCAATGCCCAACAAACGAGTACCCCCAAGCCTCGCGAGGATCTAGCTTTTATATACACTCCAAAAAGTTCCCAGAATTCCAAAAGTCACAAGAATAATGAAACTATCTGCTGTTGACAAATTCATGCTCCTCCTTGATCATGTGACAATACTGTTACTTGGACAATCTGAAGCAGCCCCTTAAAACCCACCAGAGTTTAAAAAATAAATTCTTATATTTATGTTTTTTTAATACCAGAATTGTCACTACACCTCTATGTCTATGAAGACTTAGAGGAGCAGTTGTGACCAGACTGCCTTTCTATTCCATGTGAAAAAAGGTTCTCCTCACCTCTGTGATGTCCTTTTCACTTTCACATGGTGACACAGGGAGGTTCTTCAGGAAGGGGGTCAGTAGAAGAAAGAGCCGAGCTCCACACAGAATGGCAATGATCATGTCCATTGATGTGTCTATCGTGCTGGGGCTCACCCATGAGTAAATAATGCTATTCATCAGATTGAGAAATCTTTCCATCTTCTGAATCGCAGTGCAGCTCACAGGCCACTGACCTGTGCTGTAATGCATGTGACTTTTCAATGGGGCTCAGGCCACATCACACAGCTGTGGTCTCCTTATCACAAAGGGCTCCTGCCAGGGGAGAGATGCCACTGCCCCTCCCCAACCTCCATGCCAGAGTTACCTGCTGTGTCTTTTCCCTTTCCCTTCTTCCTAATCCTGTTGCTGTATCAGGCACAAATAGACCTCTGTCCATATTTTGTTCCTTCTTTTTGAGCATCAGTCTTTCTTGGTGTAGGCATTTATTTTGCTCAACCTACTTTTATAAGATTTCACCCTCCCCTCTGACCCTCCACCCACCAGTGAAAGAGGAATGTTATTAGGATATGGGGGACAGGGAGCTGATTGGAAATAGTGCTTTTAGGACATTCCAATCTTCCTTGTACTCAGTCCAGTTCCCTAGTAAACAACAAACATGTGTTAGCAGCTTCAGTCCCCTCTACTCACAGGTGCCACACATGAGTCAACAGGGTTAGTTCTATTCAGAAGAATCTGGGGGTATCACAAATGGGGTCCAAGTCTAATGACAGAGCAAGAATCCTCCAGTTTCTTTGGCGAGTCTTCTCAGAAGGATCCACAGGAGGAAATCAGCAATGCAATGTAAGGCAGACCAAAGTCAGAGATCCCATTGTCTCTAGGGTCATATTAATGTTCCTTCTAAATATCACGTGTCCTTTCATGGGTTTAGTATAGAAAAACAACCTTTTACCTGTGTTTGCTTTAGCCAAATACTCTTTCATGTGTCTGCTGAAGCAAAGCATTCTTCATGGTCAGCCCCAGAAAACATTATCACCTTCCTGGGTCTCTGAAGAAACCACAAATTTACGCTTTCCATTTTCTTCTGGAAGGATATCTCCCTGAGTCCATCAGGTTCTTGGTTTTTGAGAAAATTGACTTCTGTGAGGAACTCGTGTTTTTCTCTTATGGATTCTTTTTGGGGTTCTACTTCTCTGTAGAGTACTATTTGTCCAATATGTGATCACAGCTCTACTCCTGTCAGACAGTAAACTTCCATTTTTCTCCTAGTTTTAGCTTTGTCATTATTTAATATAATCGCATACAATGTAGTTTGATTGTCTTCCAGAATAGAACGCGAAGGATAATGAAATTCATGTCCTAATAATTAGAATGCATGTGGGTATGAACAAAAATGCCAACCAACCAGAGCTTCCAGGGAGTAAGCCACTACCCAAAGACTATACCTGGACTAACCCTGGGCTCCAACTGCATAGGTAGCAATGAATAGCCCAGTAAGAGCAGCAGTTGAAGGGGAAGCCCTTGGTCCTGCCGAGGCTGGACCCCCCAGTGAATGGGACTCTTGGGGGAAGCACAGTAATGGGGGTAGGATGGGGAAGGGAACACCATATAGAAGGGGAGATGGAGGGCTTAGGGGGTTGTTGGCCTGGAAACTGGGAAAGGGAATAACATTTGAAATGTAAATAATAAATATCAAATTTAATAAAGATGGGAACAAAGATTGAATGTGGGAAAATCAGAACTAAAATTTCTATCATAGGAGTGCCTAGTAATGTTTTGCTTCTTTTCTTTAAACGTGCAATCTTTTAAGTTAGCAAACTCTAATAGCACCTTTGATGGGTAATATTACTTATTTTAAGTGCCCAATTAACTGTCTTGTTGTTGTTGGTAGAACCACAATCAACATGGATGTGCAGGTGTTTCCTTGTCAGGGTGTAGGTCACATCCTTTGAGTCCATTCTCAGAAACGGTATCCCCGAGCCTGTGGCACTTCTGATTTTAGGAACTTCTGTCGTTGTAAAAATATAAAAATAAAAAAAGTTTCGGTGTCTTTTATCCCACTTGGTCCCTACCGCGATGCCCCAAGATATATGCTAGATAACTTGGCATAAACACATCCCATCTCCTCGGCCACCAAGTGTCTTTTGCAGTCACACACTTTCCTACACTCAAACAGTCCCATAAAAGACAACAATCTTTGACCGAATGGTAACATATAATTGCCCACTTTAACATACAAAGCCCGGTACCATCCATCCCTTGAGAACATTAATAAGAACCTGTAAATCCACAGAGCGAGGCCTTCACATCAGCATCCATCGTCCTGCCACCACTTGTTTCTCTCTCTCCCTCCTTCCTCTTCCTTTCTGTTCTCGTCTCCTCCTCTTCCTCCAAACTTCTCTGCAGCCCATCTTTCCTTTTCCTCCAATGACAGGCCTCCTTCTATCCTGTACCTGCCCCTCACATGTACTTTACAAATTCAATGGGGAGAAGGTTCTGGTGAAGTCACCTGATTCCTGAGTGTGTGACTAGGCAGCTGTCCTTGGGGCAGTGGAATTAGCATGAAAATACAGATAACTCAGGGCAAACCACAACAAACTTCTATACTGATTTCACTCACTATTATTGTGTGAGGTTCAATGTGTACTGTGGTCAAGTTTCCTTTACAACAGTGGGTGAGCACATGGACACCCACACCTATAAGAGGTGCTGTGTGCCTGTACTGTGTTTGGAGATGGTGTAAGTGAGCAGCAGTAGCTGTGTCTTAGTACAAAAGCAAAATAACAGAGATGGGCATAGAGAGTGAAGACTCTGTATCCGTCACAGGCATGAAGAGTACACACATACTTTGTAAGGCACCATCTTCCCTGAACACAGAAGCATGTGATGTCATCCAGTGGTAGGTGGTACAGTCTGATCTTGAGCATGCTCAGTGAAGGAGGGCCTTGTCATCCTGAGTTTTCTCAGCTTAAGGCCGTGGCACCGAAGCACAGATATTTCTGGTATGGGGCTGATGTTGAGTTGCTCGAGCAGTAAAAGCACCCCCTCTGTAACCTCACAACCCCAATGGCCCCAGATTCAAACAATAGAAGAAGAGCACTGATACCTCAAGTTGTCCCAACAGTCACATATGTGTCCACAAGTTACACTCAAACACACACACACACACACACAGAGAGAGAGAGAAAGACATACACACACACATACACACAAACAGACAGACACACACTCAGTCACACACACACACACACACACACACACACACACACATTTATCACCTATTCTCTGCTCTGACAGAAGTCAGTCTGAGACTGGAGACTGTGATGGTCTGGAGATCTGGCAGGCAGGGCCCCTGGCTAAGAGTTAGACCTGTTAGATGGTCTTTCTTCAGAGTTTGTAGGCTCCACTCTCCCTGGGAAGGAGTTGTATGTATGGATCTTGCTTGGTTCCCAAAACATGAGCAGCAAGCCTACCCAATGCTGAATTTTATTACCTGTGTGAACCCAGGCTTATAAGCAGGTCTCAGAGAATCCTGGGTACATAGTGACAGTCCCTGATTCTTCAACAGTGCACACACATTACCTCTAATGTGAGGCTAGGCCTAAGAGTCATACAGGAAGAGACAGCACCCTGAAGTGAGCTCCAGGTGCCTCCAAGAACAGGAATGAAATGTTTATGCTCTTTCCTTGTTATTGTCATTCATCTTGGATATTGAAATATGTGATGTATGTGTTTTTTGTGGGTGTGTGAGTATGAATGTTTGTACGTGACTGAGTGTCTTTGTGGCTGTGTGTGTGTGTGTGTGTGTGTGTGTGTGTGTGTGTGCATGAGTGTGTGTGTGTTGAGCATTTTGCTACTATCTAACACTCTTCTTAGAGAACAATGTATCTGCCATCTTCAGTGACCCTGGTGTTAAGGTGTTGTGGCCAGCTCTTTCCATAAAGTTTTGTTTTAATTTTGTCCTCTTATTCCTCCCCTTTTTTCTCTTCCTGTTCTCTCCTCCTCTTCCTCCTCATCTTCTTCTTCTTTTCTTCTTCCTTCTCCTGAGTTCTAAGCACTAAGCAGTGCTCTTCCTCAAGCCATAGACCCCTATTTAGATATAAAATTAAAATTGCATGTGAAGTATAGAAGCCAGTGCTATATTTCCAGTTAGAAATGTGACCAACTTATCATTATGATTATAAAATTTGCAGGGTTTTCACAAGCTCATTGTAAATGATAACCATTGCTTAATGATATACTTTTAATAATCATATAAGTGTATTTAATGGATATTGTATGCATGGTGTTGAGTCTACCCACAGCCATCACCATATGGAGGCTCCACTTTATGGGTCACTATCCTCCCAGTGCTCTCTCTCAGACTTTGAAAAATCTAGGCTGACATGCCATGGGTGACAGGCAGGAGCTTTGCCACTGAGTCTTCCTCTGTACCTCAGATAAGAGTACTTAGTCATCGTCAGTGTTTTTATATGCTGGAACAAGGACATTTATTCAAAGACAGGGCTTCATGTGTCACAGACTGACCTAAACTCTAAAGTATGGGAAGATGACCTTGAAAACTTGGACGTCGGATCCTCCTGTCTCCTCTCTGAGCTGGGATCACAGGCTTGTGCCACAAGCATGGCATGTGTGGTGCACAGAATGGAATACAGTGGCTCCAAACTCTCGCTTCATCCTGTTGAGGACTGTCAAAGCTTAGCTTTTTATCATCCATCATCTGCCTGCTGAGGTCCTCATCTCTGGAACTATTGAAAAACTCACGTTTATTGGCCAGTGGTAGCTGTTGTTAATACCTCTCCCCAGTCCTGAATATCTGACCACATGAGAGGTGGAGGCAGGATGCTCAGGAGTTCAAGGCCAGCTTCAGCCATATAGCAAAATAGAGGCAAACTTGGTCTACATTAAATCCTCCTTGAAGAAACCATATAGATACCAAGGTGTAACCACCCTGCAAATCAGTATGGGGAACTCTTGGGAAGCAGAGAACACAGGCAGATGTGACAAAGCCATACCACCCACTGATTTACTACCCCAAAGAATGGGCATCCTACTTCCCTGAGTCTTTCCCTGGCAAGTGCATTGTGCCCTCCCCCCTCTCTAGTGGAGTCATGCCAGAAAACAGGAAAGTACAAAGGGTATTGGAGGTGGAGGGTAGTGGAGGGGAGATAGTAAGATACAGTTGCCTAAAACTGGAAACAGCAAGAAATATGAAAGGGATTATGACCGTCTCTGGGGATGAGGGAGGGAGAGAAACACTGAGAGAGAATGGCATCAAGGATGATAGGAAAACCAGAGGAACATTATTTTCTGTTTATGTAAAGATACATAAAGGACTATGGGGACACACAGACAGCACCTGTCCCTGCACACTGCACATACATTCTGAACACTCCCAGATTTCATGGTCCTCATTGCTGTTCAGTGTGCAGGATTCAGGCCATGTGCGCCTACTAGCATCTCGCCTCGAATTGGCCAAAACAACAGAATCCCCGAGTTTTGCAGCAAACTCCCTCTGCATGAGGTTTCAGTATTTAAGGGTGAGGATGAATTTTGTGTGCTTGAGAGCAAAGCAATCCCTTTTGCCAGAGCAATGGAGAACCACAGACAGAGGCAGCAGCTTGTCTGCCCAATGAGGGAGCATTGGCGTTAGTGACATCAATTCTCCATCCAGCACTCGCTGTCCTCACCTTGAGCATCCTCCAGGGTATACAGTGCACTGCAGTTGCAGAGGTGTTGAGGGGAATTGCAGGACTGCTTGTCACCCAGATAAGTTGAAGATTTCTCTTGTGCACAGGCAAGTAATCCTGGTTGACACCACAATTCTCTGAATCCTCGTGTGGCTCCATGACAGTTCGTGACCCTCTTGATTTCCAGGTCTTCCATAAAGAACCAAATTCTGTTTCCTCATCTGCATTAAGCAACCTCATTTTAGGAATGTATTGAAATGAATCAGTGATTTTCTGGTAGGAAGTTTGCAGAGAAGCAGTCTACAGTGGACCCCGAGGAAAGAGGCTGATTCAAAGGAGAAGAAGCAGAATCCCCAGGCTGAGTGGAAAGTGGCAAAATGGCCAACTTCCCAGCTTCTGAGGAGTTGGGGAAATGTGAGTCTGCACTGCATGCTCGGCCCTAGATTTACTCTCCTTCCCACGATTAACTTTGTGGTGGATTAATTTAAATTTAAGCACTCCCATGAGGTCATCCTCTCTGTGGCATGGCCATATTTTGGCAACACCTTGATAAGGATGCTTGTGGAAGCTCAATACTGTTTCCCTGATGGGATTTCCACATCTTCCTGACTTGCCACCTCATTACTGGAATATTCCTGCAACTGGAGAATCTGAGGAAGAATGTCTTTGCCAGTATTCTCCTCTGTGCAACCAACAACAGCTGCTCCACTTCTAGGTGTGGGTCTTCGTGGGGTGATAGACCCCCTTGCCGCTGAGTCTAGATCAACATGTACACCATGAATCATACTCATGGCAGAATATGGAGTCTGAAAGCCAAGTCTGGTTTGCAAATGTTTTTCCTGGGAAGGGGACTTCCAAATTGAGGGTAGAGCCTTTAATCAAGGCAACATCATCAAGTGAACCTCTCTGGGAATTGTAGGGCTGTCTACACTCACTGTGGTGCTTTGAATAGGTTTTCCCCCTTAGACACTTGTGTTTGAATGCTTGGCCTACAGGGAGTTACATTACTAGGAAGCGTGACCTTTTTGAATTAGGTGGCCTTGTTGGAAGAGGTATGACACTTTACCAATTGGCTTTGAGACCCTCTCCCTACCTGCACCAGTCTTCTCCCGGCTGCCTGCTGATCCAGACACGAAACTCTCAGCAACTTTTCCAGTACCATGCCTTCTGGAAGATGCCTTGCTTCTGTCCTTGATGATAATGGACCTCTGAACATGTAAGCCAGCCCCCTTGGTCATTGACACCCCACACATACACACACACACACACACACACACACACACACACACACACACACACACACAGCGTGAGAGAGACAGGGAGAGAGCGAGACAGACAGACTGACAGACAGACAGACATGCACACACAATTTGTGTGTCCAAGTGTATATATAATCTAAAAAGAGTTTTGCCAATTTGGTTGATACTGATTCTGCCAAGAGACACGATAAACACAGTCCTGATGCCTGGGAAATCTTCCTTTGTATGACACATAAGAGTTTGAAGATTTCCCCAAACAAGATGCAATGACATCATCGCTCCTCCGTGTGTACCAGAGTTTGAAGGTCAAACTCTGTAGTTATTATGTAGACACACAAATGCAAAAATAAAGAAATAATGCGTTGGGTAGAGGATGGGAGAACCCGAGGGCCATGACTGAAGTAGATGCAGTTGTCCTGTAGGAGGTTGTCAAAAATATATGAAATCATTAAACTAGATGAAACCAAAAATTGAAAGTTTAGAAGAAATATAAATAGTGCACAGTACCATGAGGACTTGTTAGCAAGTGATTGAAACTATTTTCCAAAACTAATTGAGAAATCATGAAAAAACTTGGGGAAGTTGCTACAGCGGAAAAAAAATCTGGATTAAAATTATCCATCACAAAAGCATTGCAAAGAATGATGGGAAAAGGCAAAGGAAAAGCCATTTAATTTTAAGATTTTTTGAGAGGAAATTCAAGTATGAGAAGCCTCGACTATTTTACGATGGAGTTCACTAACTAATGGTGTTAGCACACAGGGAAGCACAGGCATTAAGGAAGAGCCCCTCTCTGAGGTAAAGGCTGTACACACTCCAGACATAGACACTGCTTGAAAGAGACTCACTCATTATTTTAGACCGTGTGCTTCCTGAAGACAGGAATTCCTTCAGTCTTGTTGCCCTCTGAACCCAAAGGTGATCCCTAGTGAAAACTGAACGATCATGGACTGAATACCTAACTGAAGTCCCTTGTACTAGGGAGGACACACAGCTGGGAGCAAACCCAAAACCTGACCTTAGGAAATAAATCAGTATTTCAGGACCTGGAAAAGGAAGTGCAATCCTGACTTGTCCTGCTGAAGTAGGAGGTGGGATTGGGGGAGGTGCACCCTAGCTGTCACATCTCTGGAAAGGAAGCTCAAAGCAGGCTAATGACTTTCCTTACCCCTGCTGTAATACTATTGCCCACCCTATGGTCTGAATGTGAGTCTTCTCACTAGAGAGCAGGAGTCACGTGATTTCAATATGACCATTCAGGGGAGTCCTGGTTGGCTAGCCAGTCTGATTGGCCAAGTTGTGGACATGTGACCAATTAAGTCATAGATGAGGAGTTACAGTTGGTGCAGGGTGGCTGAGACAGTTGGTAACTGGCCTGCTATCACTGAGGTTAAGGTTTCACTCTGGCACTCCAGAGGCAGAGACAGTATGCTGAGGCAGTGTGTGACACCATGATTAGAGGACAGCGGCTCTTGTCTATTCCTCAAAAACCCAGGTACATCCTGCTCTTCCTAGTCTTGCTACAGAAGTGGGTCCCTCACCCTGACTTCTCTGCTTGTTAGATCCACTTTGGTTGGGTTGTAGGCACTGACCCTCTCTTCCCACCGCCTGGCTAACTGAGGTGTTAAGGCTACAGGAGTCTATGACTCTCCTAGGACTCTGTGCAGCCCTCACTGTACAGTCAGTGCTGACTGAGACACCCAGGCCCCTGCCCAGGACATGTCCGTTTGGCCTCCCCAGGGAAGCAGAGCCCTGCCCTCTTTGATGTCCCCTTTTTATGTTCAGGATCCTGCAAATGTGCACATTCTGCTTAGGGGAGAAAACACCACATTTGTCTTTAGCAACTTCTCTTATCTTGTGTAACATTATCCTTAGTTCCACCTATTTTCTAGAAAATGACAAAATGTCATTTTTTTAGATATATTTCTTCTTTACTTACATTTCAAATGTTATTCCCTTTCCTGGTTTCCTGTCCATAAGCCACTGTCTCCTCCCCCTTCCCCATACGAGTTTTCCCCCCCGTCCACCGCCCTTAGCAGCCCCCTTCTGCACTGGGGGTCCAACTTTGGCAGGACCAATGGCTTCTCCTTCCATTGTTACCCAACATGTCTATTCTCTGCTACATATGCCATTGGATCCCTGGGTCAGTCCATGTATAGACTTTGGGTAATGGTTTAGTCCTTGGATGCTCTGGTTGGTTGGCATTGTTGTTCTTATGTGGTTGCAAAATCTCATTCTTAAAGCAAGGCACTATCTTTTCTCTATATATGCTTCACGTGTTTTTAATGTATGGATCTGTGTATTTCAATCTCACCTTCTATTCCTTAGTAAACTGATCTTGATCATGAATGTGACTTTTAAATGTGTCTGAAATAGTGTGAAGTAACATGTACCCTCATTAAGGTTTGTCACATCTTTTATATGAAAATACGGGCATAGTTTTTAGTTTATTGTAGTTTTTCTGAAGTCTAGTTTTATTTTTCCCGCGTAAATGGTAGGCTATGCCTTTAGAGGTTTATTGTAGTTTTAAGTGTATGTGTGCATCTGCACACCGTGAAAGTCAAAAGACAAATGTGGGGCCAGTTCTTTCCTTCTACCGTGTGTGCTTGAGGGATGAGTCTTGGATCATCATCTCTGGTGGTAAGCAGCACTGGTTTTGGGTACAGGGTAACATTGGATTTTTGGAACATATTGGAAAGTTTCCCTTTATTTTCATTTTATGGAATTATTTTACGAACATTGGTGTTGTTTAAAATCTAGTAGAATTCATTTTGAATACATCTTGCCTTGGATTTATTGTTGATTTTTTGGTTATTAATCTTTTAAATTCATTGCTTGTTATTGACCTATTCAGGCATTTTATATGCATATTGAAGTTTGCACATTTCTCCCTCTCCATTGATTACAATATAGGTTTCCTATTCTTACCCATAGATTCTCAGGTCTGTTTTAATGGTTGTTTTGTTGGATCTGTTTATTTATTTGATGCAAGTTAGTATAGCGTTGTTCTCTTTAGACACACCAGCAGAGGACATTAGATCCCATTACACATGGTTGTGAGCCACCAGATAAATTACTGGTAATTGAACTTAGGACCTCTGGAAGAATAGTCAATGCTCTTAACCACTGAGCCATCTCCACCCTTGTTCTGATGGTTCTTAGAGCCTAGCATATGTACTAGTGTACAACATTCATTTGTTTCTCTCATTTTACTCTGTATCTTTTAATTTTGTTAGATTTGGGGATGCTGCCTCAGTTTCCTCTCTCCTTTCCAAGGACCATGCTTTCTTTTTTCATTGTTCATTATGGTCTGTTTGGTTAGGGTCAGCTCTCACCTTCAGTGTGTTTTGTCAGCTACTGCTTTGGGTTTTGTTTGTTATTTTTCTGACAGAGAATCTTTCCTGTGTCTCTCAAATGATGAAGGAGAAGAGGCTCATCTCTCTGGTTGTTGAACCATGGGAGCAGGGAGTATCCTGACAAGGACTGAGAGGTTATGGAAGGAGCCAGGTTCTAGCTTTCTGGGGATGTGTGTCTGTACACCATCAGACAGCAATGAGACTCTGGGTCTGTGTGCTTATAGGCTTCCTCCAGTGACTGTAATTTACCTACTAGCTCTACGCTCTGTCAGCATACTGCAGCACCAGCCATGATGTCATGGTCAAACTGGTCAAGCATGGCACCCTATCCCAGATCCTGACTTTGTATTTGCAACATGTCCTGGATCCTTGACCACCAGCAGCAGGTGAGTTACCCATGGGAAATGGGACCCTTTGGTTCCTTTTGCACATTTACTAGGCTGAACCGTCATGTCCTCTCTCTCCCAGCAGATGGTGCAACGAACTTTCTGACCAAGATGTGAAAGTGTTTCCGCTGAGCCTTGAGATGTGAACATATATTGCGCCTGTCATCTGGACGGAACAACTTGAGGAAGGGCCATCCATATTCCCGCTCCCTAACCAGGACACTGCTAAGGTGAATATGAGGAGTAAGTCCATCTCTGACTCCTTTTCCCTGAAGGGCTTCACTGCCCTGAAGGCAGCACACCTGTGTATGCCCTGCCTGTGACGTTACTGATACAGACCAAATGGAGAGAGCAGCATGACCGATGCCTGCCCTGTGGACTACACTGATAGTCTAAGATCAAGAAAAGCACCAAGGGCTGTCATGGCAGTGAGTCAAAGCCAAAGTAAGCAGAGATGAGGAGGAGGAAAGGAGAAACTTGATGGAGTGAGGAGAGCATTGGCATCCATTTTGGAAGGCCATGCCCACTGCAATAGGTAAAGCAGAGTAGCTTCTCTCCAGGATCCTGGACCTAACGGCAGAAGTTTCGGGCGATCCCTGACCAGGCTCCATGGAGGCAGAGCATCATGCCGTGAGTTAGCTCGGTACAGGAGTTCACTAATCTAAGCTTAGGAACAGATTATGTACTCCAGGGCATGCTAAATGCCGGTTGATGCCGCACATACCTTAATAATTTAAATGACACACAGAGGAGAGGACATTATCTTTTAGCAGACTCCACAGGTGCCTGCCTCACAGTGTGACAAAGAATACTACCGAGTATGGCTTAGACACCACAGTGGACACTGACTTGTTGCCAGACCTTGGGCACAGGGCACACATGCAACTGTGTGAGATTCAAAGCTCCTTCATGTAGACTGTATATCAAAGTACTGCTGGGAAGCTATGTACAGTTCAGTCAGTGTTAGCAGGGGTCACGTGTGGAAAGAATATAGAATAACAGAGTTGCTTTTCCTTCCAGCCTACGTGCCTGGTCTCCTTCATATGAGCCATTGCTTCTTAACCTTTGTAACTCTGCAGCCATTTAATGCAGGTATTCATGTTGTGGTGACCTCCACACCCCTACACACAACCATAAAATTACCTTACTGCTACTTCCAAGCTTCCTAGTTTTCTACTGCTATGAATAATATTGTAACTATCTGAGATGCAGGATATCTGATATATAAGCCCCAAAGTGGTTGTGATCCTCATTGAGGACCAACTCTCAGAGCAGCTCGTGCAGGGCTGTCAGCTTGGCTGATCCCCTGACACCTGAGAGGGCCTGGTGTCCGAGGGTGGCTCACAGCTCCCTGCCACAATGTTCTCTCCTCTGTGATGAGACAGCTATACTGCGGAAGTGTGATGGTGCAGGGATATTTTTAGGTCCATTTCCTTCTTTTCCCTGAGTCTTGGAGCTTCAATGATTGTGGTACACAGATCAAGTGTAGAGGACATTAGCCAGCCTGTGCACTCCAGGCTTTGGTTATCTAAGATTCACTATTCTTGTGTGAGACCAGAGGCAAATTCCCGGGAGGAGCCATAAACAGGTCTCTCAAAAAGCACCTAAACGGTAATAGTTGGGCCTCCTTAGGGCCCTCTAAGAGGATATGAGCTAAGGGTTTCAGTCCACTGGTGGTCAAGACAGATCGACAGTGCAGTGTTAGACTCCAGTCAGGTCAGCTCATGTCCAAACAGGATGCAAAGAAGGTGGCAGAAGCCTCAAGACCCTTCAGGTACTTTCTGGTTCCCCTTTCCTCCAATAAAGTTTTTACCTATGGGTATATTTAGACCCCTGTTCATATTTTAATAATATATATTATATGCCATAATTATATATATGAATATTTAGACTTAATTCATGGGAAAATGGGCTTTTAAGAAAAGGACTCCTCTGTCATTCATGTGCTCTCTCTGAGGGAGGCATAGGTTACAGAGACAGGAGAGATGTGGGCCTATTGTGCTAGGTCCACTTGTGTTTTAAGTGTGAATCAGTTTTCCTTGGTCACTCCCTAAATTCTGGGTGTTTGATCTTACACCGTGTCTCGTCTGGGTTCTTCCCTTTCAGAAACACAATGCGTGAACCTGCTGCAGGGTGGAGAAGAGACAACTTGAGCCTTTTCCCAAACACTTATGGACTCCTTCTAGATGTATTCTTGGATGAGGTTTGCAAGAATTTTATTGAGTATTATTGTGTTGATATTCATAAGGGAAATTGGTCTGAAGTTCTCTTTCTTTGTTGGGTCTTTGTGTGTTTTAGGTATAAGAGTAATTGTGGCTTCATAGAAGGAATTTGGTAGTGCTCTGTCTGTTTCTATTTTGTGGAATAGTTTGGACAGTATTGGTATGAGGTCTTCTATGAAGGTCTGATAGAATTCTGCACTATCCCTATCTGTTTCTGGGCTGTTTTTAATTTTGAGAATTTGAATAACTGCTTCTATTTCTTTAGGAGTTAAAGGGTTGTTTAGATGGTTTATCTGTTCCTGCTTTAACTTTGGTACCTGGTATTTTTCTAGATAATTGTGCATTTCCTCCAGATTTTCAAGTTTTATTGAGTATAGGCTCTTGTAGTAGGATCTGATTTTTTTTTTAAATTTCCTCCGATTCTGTTCTTATGTCTCCCTTTTCATTTCTAATTTTGTTAATTTTAACACGCTCTCTGTGGACTCTTGTTAGTCTGTCTAAGGGCTTAGCCTTCGTGTTGATTTTCTCAAAGAACCAGCTCTTGGCTTAGTTGATTCTTTGTACAGTCCTTTTTGTTTCTACTTGGTTGATCTCATCCCTGAGTTTGATTATTTCTTGCCTTCTACTCCTCTTGAGTGTGTTTGCCTCTTTTTTTTTGTTTAGAGCTTCTAGGTGTTCTGTCAAGCTGCTGATGTAAGCTCTCTCAAATTTCTTTTTGGAGGCACTCAGAGCTATGAGTTTTCCTGTTGGCACAGCTTTCATTGTGTCCCATAAGTTTCGGTATGTTGTACCTCCTTTGTCATAAACTTCTAACAAGTCCTTAATTTCTTTCTTTCTTTTTTTTTGACCAAGATATCATTGAGTAGGGTGTTGTTCAGCTTACATGTTTATGTGCGAGTTCTATCATTATTATTGTTATTGAAGATCAGCTATAGTCCATGGTGATCTGATAGGATGCATGGGAATATTTCTATCTTCCTGTTGAGGTCTGTTGTGTGACTGATTGTACTATCCGTTTTGGACAAGGTACCATGAGGTGCTGCGAAGAAGGTCTATCTTTCTGGTTCAGGATGGAATGGACTATGAGTAGCTGTTCAATCCATTTGGTTCATAACTTCTGTTAGTTTCTCTATGTCTCTGTTTAGTTTCTGTTTCCACAATCTGTCCATTGATGAGATTGGGGTGTTGAACTCTCCTGCTCTTATTGGGTAAGGTACAATGTGTGGTTTGAGCTTTAGTAAGGTTTCTTTTATGTATGTAGGTGCCCTTGTATTTGGTGCATAGATGTTTAGGATTGAGAGTTCATCGTGGTGATTTTACCTTTGATGAATATGAAGTGTCCTACCTTATCTTCTTTGATGATGTTTAGTTGAAAGTTGAGTTTATTCAATTTTAGAATGGCTACTCCAGCTTGCTTCTTCAGACCATTTGCTTTGAAATTTGTTTTCTAGCCTTTTAGTCTGAGGTAGTGCCTGTCGTCTCTGAGGTGGGTTTCCTACATGCAGAAATATGCTGGGTCGTTTTTACGTATCCAGTCTATTAGTCTGTTTATTTTTATTGGGGAATTGAGTCCATTGATGTTGAGAGATATTAAGGACAAGTGATTGTTGCTTTCTGTTATTTTCATATTTAGAGGTGGGATTATGTCTGCGTGTCTCTCTTCTTTTGGTATTTTTGCAAGGAGATTACTGTCTTGCCTTTTCTAGGATGTGGTTTCCATCCTTGTTTTAGTCTTTTCGATTTTTATCCTTTGTAGGGATGGATTTGTAGAAAGATATTGTGTAAATTTGGTTTTGTCGCGGAATATCTTGGTTTCTCCATGTTAATTGAGAGTTTTGCTGGATATAGTAGCCTAGACCGGCATTTGTATTCTCTTAGGGTCTCTGACATCGGTCCAGGATCTTCTGGTTTTCAAAGTCTCTTGTGAGAAGTCTGGTATAATTCCTAAAGGTCTACCTTTATATGTTACTTGACCTTTTTCCCTTACTGCTTTTAAAATTCTTTGTTTGTTTTGTGCATTTGGTGTTCTGACTATTATGTGACAGGAGGGATTACTTTCTGGTCCTATCTATTTGGAGTTCTGTAGGCTTCTTGTACTTTATGGGCATCTCTTTCTTTAGGTTCGGGAAGTTTTCTTCTATAATTTTGTTGAAGATATTTACTGGTCCTTTAAGTTGGGAGTCTTCACTCCCTTCTATACCTATTATCCTTAGGTTTGATCTTCACATTGTGTCCTGGATTTTCTGGGTGTTTTGGGCTAGGAGGTTTTTTTTCTGTTTTATATTATCTTTGACAGTTGTGTCAATGTTTTCTATGGTATCTTTGGCTCCTGAGATTCTCTCTTCTATCTCCTGTATTCTGTTGGTGATGCTGGCATCTGTGACTCCTGATCTCTTCCCTAGGTTTTCTATCACCAGGGTTGTCTCCCTTTGTGCTTTCTTTCTTGTTTCTATTTCCATTTTTATCTCCTGGATTGTTTTGTTCAATTCCTTCACCTATTTGTTTGCGTTTTCCTGAAAATCTTTTAGGGATTTTTGTATTTCCTCTAAGGGCTTCAACTTGTTTACTTGTGTTGCCCAGTATTTCTTTAAAGGAGTTATATATGTCCTTCTTAAATTCCTCCATCATCAAGATACAATGTGATTTTAAATCTAAATCTTGCTTTTCTTATGTGTTTGAATATCCAGTATTTGCTTTGGTGGGGGAACTGATGGTGCCAAGTAATCTTGGTTTCTGTTGCTTGGGTTCCTGAGCTTGCTTCTCACCATCAGTTGTCTCTGGTGTTAGTTTGTCTTGATATTTCTGAGAATGGCTTGACCCTACTGTAGGCTGTGTGTCAGCACTCCTGTATACCTGTTTTCCTGTTTTCTTTCAGCCATTTCTAGGAACAGAGTGCTCTGCCCTCAGGCATGTAGGTGGTGCTAGTGATTGTCTTTCTGCTCTCAGCACAGGAAGGAATCAGAAGGGTCCTGCCACTGACTACTCCTAGGTTCCTGTGTGCAGAGGGCAGATCTGGCACTAGGTGATTCCCTCTTTGGTCAGGAATGTGGACAGGGGTAGTCTTCTCTAATTTCTCCAGAGCGTCCAGACTTCTGAGGGTCCACACCCACGTCAAGGGATTTGGGTGCAGGGAGCTGTTTGACCGGTTCACTTCAGTTCAGGGCACTGAATGGGACCACAGGTACCTGCCGCTGACTGCTCCTATATTCCCTGTGTCCAGAGGCATCATGCAGTTGGGCCAGCAATGTGGGCAAAGGTGTGCAGAAGGGTGGTCTGTCCTGAAGTCTGAGGATGGTCCGTACTTCTGGGTGTTCAGTTCTCTCTTCCACAGTATTTGGGTGAAGAGAGCTGTGGGATAGCATCAATTCTGTCAGACCTCAGAATTCTAAGAGTCACAGAAACAAGGAAACTATCTGCTGCTCCCAATACCACGCACCTGCTAGAGCATGAGGCAAATCATAGTCAGCTGATGTGGAAAATAGGAAATAGCGCCATATTCCCCACCCGTGATTAAAATAAAAATACTCATATATTTGTGGTTTTAAAAGAAGAAAAATGCTAAAATTTGTCAGTACACCTCTCTTTCTAGGGAACGTGAGAGTAAATTTTGTGAACAACAGGTCTTTGCTCCAAGTGTGTGAACCATGTATTTGCTCACCTTTGGGATGACCCCTTTGTTCCCAGCTCTTGGTGATGGTGGGTAATCCTTGAAGAATAGGATTAGTAGGAAAAGACTCCCCTGTTCACACACATCCCAGTTCTTATTGCCGTGTCCACAGAGCTGGGGCTCATTCACGAATCTCTAACAATATTCATCAGAAGGAGAGAATTCTCAATCTTCTGAATTGCAGTGCAGATCTCAGGAAAGCTCACTTTGGCATGTGTCAGAAGAGCTGAGGGCATATAACACTGAGCCGGCCTCCTCATCACCAAGGGATCCTGGCAGTAGAGAGGTTGTCACAGCCCTTTTCCAGTCTGCAGCCCAGCCAGCCCCTCCTGTATCCTTTTCCTGTTTGCTACTTCCAAATGCTGTTGCCAGATCGGTCAGAAATGCATTCTGTCCATGTTTTCTTCCTTCTTTCTGAGCCCCAGAACTTCTCTGTCTGCGCACTTATTTTTCACAATGTACTTTAATCCCATTCAACCTCCCCTCTGGCTTACAACACACATGAGGTAGTTAAAAAGCAAGGGTATTGGGATATGGGGAAGTGTGGAAGTGGACCTGTTCAGAATCAGTTCTTTAGGTCAATTCCAGTTCTTGTTGTTCTCAGTCCATTCCTCTAGCGAACACCAAACATGAGCATGCAGCTGCCGTCTGGAGCACGGAGCAGACACCACACAGGAATCAGGAAGGGCAGTTCAAGCCAGAACAAACAAGGTCAACCAGTATTCTGTAAGGGTGAGTTGACATTAGAATGAAATATGCAAATGTTTCATGACTGGAACATGGATATATCCTCCTGTCACCAAAGACATGCAGTTCTTCACAAAGCAAAAAGCCCAAGGGATTCACGGACACAGTGTCTGATTTTACAAAAAAAAAAAAAATTAATGCAAATTCAAAAGGTTAGCCCAAGTGATCGATCACACACAGATAAACACAGAGACTGGACAATATATAGATGGAAGGACAGTACAGAAACTGGATAAACAGAATCAGGGCAAAAACTGTTACTAGCAGCTTTTTTTCAGACTAGTCATTTCTTGGGGGTGGTTGTGGGGTTCTAACAACATACAATACAGAGATTACATAAGCCGAGAGACTAGGCAATAAATGCTAGACCTAGTTTTTTTCACACACAGATAAACACAGAGACTGGACAATATATAGATGGAAGGACAGTACAGAAACTGGATAAACAGAATCAGGGCAAAAACTGTTACTAGCAGCTTTTTTTCAGACTAGTCATTTCTTGGGGGTGGTTGTGGGGTTCTAACAACATACAATACAGAGATTACATAAGCCGAGAGACTAGGCAATAAATGCTAGACCTAGTTTTTTTCAGACTAACAATTTTTCCCTCTTGGAGCTCAAGCAGGAATTCTTTGGCCCAATACAGAAGACTCGTCACAATCCCTTAAGTTGGCTGGGTAGTTTTAGTCGCTGCATGTGTTATGGTTGTTATCATCCAGGGTTGTAGATAGTTTTGTTTGAATTTTTGTATATTAAGTGAAATTTAACGTGTTTGTTTGATTTTTGTGTTCTATATTGAAAGAAATATGTTTTTCATTAAGTCATTCTATATTCTTCGAAATTTAAACTTGTTCTGTTAGCCTATTTTTGACTATTGTAATAAGGCCTTTATTGAAAATGTGGTGGTTTTTCAGTTGTATCTATTGTGAGTAAATAGTTAATGTCAGAGGAAAGGTCAGTTCTTGAACAGAAAGGGGGACATGATGAGGAAGCTTAAGCATTCTTTGGAAAGTCATTTGCGTTGAATGGTGATTTGCTGGCGCGAAGACATGAAGGAACATTTCCCTGAAGTAGATGAGGTTGAAAAGATGTTTACCTAAGCAAACTTGTGCCAGGGCACATGATGAATGACTCTTTGCTAACAACTCACATGTATTGATCTACCTTCCATACTTGAGGTTCATTTGTCAGGATGTCCTAGAGAGAAACTCATCAAAATTTTCTGGTTGTGTGCTGTGTTTCATGATATTTTTGAGATCACAAGCCAAATGGCAGAGTGATGTCAGCTGAGGCAGGCTCACATCCTGAGGTAAGACACCTGGTGAGCTAAAACCCAGGGAGGTCATGTGATGTTTGTAGGGCGTATAAATAGGATTCAACAGCTGTGAGAAGAGATTGCATTGCTCGCACTCTAACCTCTTCTTGGCCTTGTGTCTTCACTGATGTTCCCTCAGTCCAGAGAGACACAGCTGCTCCTGGCATCCCTGCTGGTCCGAATCCCTCCTGCTGCCTGCCTCATGTTAATTCAAGTGAGGCCTAGTTATACCTACTAAGGTCTGTTATCACTGCTGCTATCCTGACAATACCAAACTTGTCTCCTCATGTATCTGTAAATTGTTTTTGAGAGTCAGTCCAGCTTCCACTGCTGACCTGTGAACTGATGATTTCCTGAGAAGGTAGATTGGATTTGCTCCCAAGAACCATTTCTACACAGGTCCACTTCCCCTGTATCATTTCTTTTCCACTACTTCTGGTGTGTAGTGTGCTAAAATGGTGATTAAAGCATCTATGATCATAATTAAAAGTAAGCTTTGAAAAAATTAATGTTATGACTACTGATTTTTTGAGTGAATATTGTCTACCCACTTTGTTGATGTGTTCGTTACATGCACTCTGCTGTAGGAGTTCTTGGGTAGAATTTTTGTGGTCACCGATGTGTACTATCATATCATCTGCAAATAAGGGTACTTTTGGCTGCCTCATCTCCTTTAGTTGTCTTATTGCTCTAGCGAGAACGTCAAGTACTATGTTGAGTGGGCAACCTTCTCTCCAATATTAGTGGAATTGCTTACATTCCCCTCCATTCAATTTGATGTTTGCCATTGGTTTGCTATATATTGACTTCATTATATTTAAGTATGCACTTTGTATCCTTGATGTCTCCATGACTTTTTAACATGAAGTGTTGCTGGATTTTGTCAAAGGATTCGTCAGCCTCAAATGATCCTGTGGGGTGTTTTTCCTTTCAGTGTTTTTATACAGTGGATTCCCATGGTGGAATTCCATTTAATGAGTCATCTTTCCATCCCTGGGATCAAGTCTACTTGATCATGGTGGATGCTATCTAAGATACGTAGTTAGATCGAGTTTGGATGTGTTTTCTGATTGTTTCTATATCAACGTTCATAAAGGTAATTCATCTGAAATTCTCTTTATTGTGTCTTCTTGTGGATTAGGTATCATTATGACTGTAGCCTCATAGAAGAAGTTTGGCAGTGTTTCTTCTCTTTCTATTTTGTCAAGTAGTTTAAGGAGTGTTGGTATAAGTCTTCTTTTTAAAGTCTGGTGGAATTGTGTATGAAAATCATCTGCCCTGAGTTTGTTTTGTTTGAGAGACTTTCATTGACTTTCTATTTCTTAAAGGGTTTATAGGACTGTTTGAATTGTTTACTTGATCTTGATTTGCCTTTGGAAAATATTTTCTATAGAAAACTGTCCATTACATGCAGATTTTTTAATTCTGTGGCATTCAGGGTTTTGAAGTAAGACGTCATGACACTTTGTAGTTCTTCAGTGTCCTTTGCTCTAGCTTTCTTGTAATTTCTGATTTCCTTGCTTTGGGTGTTCTCTTTCTTTCTTTAGTTTGCTAAGGTTCTGTCTGTCTTCTTGATTTTCTGAAATAAGCAGTCCTTGGTTACATTGGGTCTTGATGTGCTTCTCTTTATTTCTCATTTGTTGAATAAGGATTGAGTTTGATTATTTTTTATTGACTGCTTGTTTTATTTTGCTTCTGTTTATTCTAGATCTTTCAGGCCTGCTTTGACATTGCTAGGAGGAAATCTCTCCAAACCCTTTGTGAAGGCATTTAGTGCTATGGACTTTCTTAGCACTATTTCTTGTTTGTTTGTTTGTTTGTTTGTTTGTTTGTTTTTTGGAGCTGAGGACCGAACCCAGGGCCTTGAGCTACCCACTGAGCTAAATCCCCAACTTAGCATTACTTTCCTCATGTACTGTGAATTTACGTATGTTGGGCTTTCATTTTCCTTGAATTCTAGAAAGTCCTATTGAATCTTGTGTTTATGGAGACTGCATGATTTCTATACCGTCTGCCCGTGTATTCTTTCTGTAAAGAACATGATTTTTTCTGAAGGGAATGTTGAAGTGACAATATATTTACTAAAGGGTCATGGAAATTTTGATGAATATTTTCTATGAAACTTTACGTTATAACTAGGGAGTAATTTATATGTAGGAAATAAGGGTATGTGCATCTGATGGATAGGTGAGATTGTGCATGTGCCCAGAGAAGTGTGGGAACTGTACTAACTGCATTATGGTTTAAGATATGCTTAACTTCAAGTATCTGTGATATGAGAAGTGGGTTCTATCACATATTTCTATATTAACAGTTGATTTTTATTTTAATTTTTTTATCTTTAATTACTTGGGTATTTCTTATTTACATTTTGATTGTTATTCCCTTTCCGGGTATCCGGGCCAACATCCCCCTAACCCCCCTCCCCTTCTCAATGGGTGTTCCCCTGCCCATCCTCCCCCCATTACTGCCCTCTGTCCAACAATCAGGTTCATTAGGGGTTCAGTCTTGGCAGGACCAAGGGCTTCCCCTTACACTGGTGCTCTTACTAGGCTATTCATTGCTACCTATGAGGTCAGAGTCCAGGGTCAGTCCATGTATAGACTTTGGGTAGTGGCTTAGTCCCTGGAAACTCAAGTTGGTTGGCATTGTTGTTCATATGGGGTCTCAAGTCAGCTTCAAGCTCTTTCAGTCCTTTCTCTGATTCCTTCAATGGGGGTCCTGTTCTCAGTTCAGTGGTGTGCTGCTGGCATTCGCCTCTGTATTTGCTGTATTCTCGCTGTGTCTCTCAGGAAACATGTACATCTAGTTCCTGTCAGCCTGCACTTCTTTGCTTCATCCATCTTATCTAGTTTGGTGGTTGTATATGTATGAGCCACATGTGGGGCAGGCTCTGAATGGGTGTTCCTTCTGCCTCTGTTCTAAACTTTCCTCCCTATTCACTCCGAAGGGTATTCATGTTCCCCTTTTAAGAAAGAGTGAATCATTCGAATTTTGGTCATCCTTCTTGAGTTTCATGTGTTCTGTGCATCTAGGGAAATTCGAGCATTTGGGCTAATATCCACTTATCAATGAGTGCATACCATGTGTGCTTTTCTGTGATTGGGTTACCTCACTCAGGAGGATAGTTTCCAGTTTCCTCCATTTGCCTATGAATTTCATAAAGTCATTCTTTTTGATAGCTGAGTAGTATTCCATTGTGTAAATGCACCACATTTTCCCTATCCATTCCTCTGTTGAAGGGCATCTGGGTTCTTTCCAGCTTCTGGCTATTATAACTAAGGCTGCTATGATCATAGTGGAACATGTGTCTTTGTTATATTTTGGGGCATCTTTTAGGTATATGCCCAAGAGAGGTATAGCTGAGTCCTCGGGTAGTTCAATGTCCAATTTTCTGAGGAACCTCCAGTCTGATTCCCAGAATGTTTGTACCCGTCTGCAATCCCACCAACAATGGAGGAGTTTTCTTCTTTCTCCATGTCCTCGCCAGCATCGGCTGTCACATGAGTTTTTGATCTTAGCCATTACGAATGGTGTGAGGTGAAATCTCAGGGTTGTTTTGATTTACATTTCCCTTATGACTAAAGATGTTGAACATTTCTTTAGGTGCTTCTCTGTCATTCAGCATTCCTCAGCTGTGAATTCTTTGTTTAGCTCTGAACCCTATTTTTTATTAGGGCTATTTGTTTTCCTGCCATCTAAGTTCGTGAGTTCTTTGTGTATTTTGGATATGAGCCCTCTATCAGTTGTAGTATTGGTAAAGATCTTTTCCCAATCTGTTGGTTGCCATTTTGTCCTAACAGCAGTGTCCTTTGCCTTACAGAAGTTTGACAGTTTTATGAGATCCCCTTTCTTGATTCTTGATCTTAGAGCCTAAGCCATTGGTATTTTCTTCAGGACATTTTCTCTAGTGCCCATGTGTTCGAGACTCTTCCCCACTTTTTCTTCTATTAGTTTGAGTGTATCTGGTTTGATGTGGAGTTCCTTAATTCAGTTGGACTTAAGCTTTGTACAGGGTGCTAAAAATGGATTGATCTGCATTCTTCCATGTGCTGACCTCCAGTTGAACCAGCACCATTTCCTGAAAATGCTATCTTCTTTCCATTGGATGGTTTCCATTGGATGGCTCTGTAATACTGCTTGAGTTCAGGGATAATGATTCCCCTTGAAGTCCTTTTATTGTTGAGGTTAGTTTTGGCTATCCTGGGTTTTTTTTATTCCAGATGAATTTGCAAATTGTTCTCTCTCATTCTCTGAAAATTGGATAGGTAGTTTCATGGAGATTGCATTGAATCTGTAGATCGCCTTTGGTAAAATGGCCATTTTTACTATATTAATCCTGCCAATCCATGAGCATGGGAGATCTTTCCATCTTCTGAGATCTTCTTCAATTTCTTTCTTCAGAGGCTTGAAGTTCTTATAGTACAGATCTTTCACTTGCTTGGTTAGATTCACAACGATGTATTTTATACTATTTGGGACTATTATGAAGGGTGTCGTTCCCCTAATTTCTTTCTTGGCTTGTTTTTATCTCTTGTGTAGAGGAAGGCTACTGATTTATTTGAGTTAATTTTATACCCAGCCACTTTGCTGATGGTGTTTATCACGTTTAGTAGTTCTCTGTTGGAACTTTAGGGATCACTTAAATATACTATCATATCATCTGCAAATAGTGATATTTTCACTTCTTCCTTTCTAATCTGTAACCCTTTGATCTCCTTTTGTTGTCTGATTGCCGTGGCTACAACTTTGAGAATTATATTGAATACATAGGGAGAGAGTGTGCAGCCTTGTAGAGTCCCTGATTTTAGTGGGATTGCTTCAATTTCTCTCCATTTAGTTTAATATTAGCTACTGGTTTGCTGTATATGTCTTTTACTATGTTTACTTGAATTCTTATTCTTTCCAGGACTTTTCTCATGAAGGGGTGTTGAATTTTGTTAAATGCTTTCTCAGCATCTAATGAAATGATCATGTGGTTTTTATCTTTCAGTTTGTTTATATAGTGGATTACGTTGATGGTTTTCTGTATATGAAACCATCCCTGCATGCCTGGGATGAAGCCTACTTGATCATGGTGGATGATTGTTTTGATGTGCTCTTGGATTTGGTTTGCAGAATTCTATTGAGTATTTTTACATCTATATTCATAAGGGAAATTGTTGTGAAGTTCTCTTTCTTTGTTGTGTCCTTGTGTGGTTTAGGTATAAGAGTAATTGTGGATTCATAAAGGAATTCGGTAGCGCTCCATCTGTTTCAATTTTGTGGAATAGTTTGGATAATATCGATATGAGCTCTTCTATGAAGGTCTGATAGAATTATGCACTGAACCTATCTTTACCTGTTAAGCCTCATTTTTAAGGAACCCAGAACCCTGCACCACATTTCTACTGATGTGGCTTTTCATTTAGTTCACCAACATCCAGGGGCCAGGGAAAAGCTTGAAATTTGCCAGACAGAACAAATGAGAGCCTTGTCCTGGGACAGCATAGAGGACACTTAGGAGCACTTGGACACCTCTGTTTTCTGCAAGCGTGGAAACCTCTGTAGGAAGCGGCATGCATCACCACTTTTGAGCAGGGTGGGGGCCTTGGCCAGGGGATCACTCCTGGCATCACTCAGTGTTTCCTGCACGGCAAGAACAAGGCCATAAATGGCAAAAGGGGATTCTGGGGCCATGCCCCGTATCCCTGAAAATAAAAAAGGTAGACCAAGTGTAAAGGCTAGCATCGGGAAAAATGAGGCCTTTTATATTCTTTTTTATGAAATTGTTCTTCTTGCCACGTCTTGGCTACATTGTACTTCCAGTTTCACTGAGTGGTATGGGCCACTTGTGGGTGTGTCGTCTGGGACAGGCTTTCATGGTCTTTGTTGAAAAGTCTGGTGTAATTCTGATAGGTCTGCCTTAATATGTTACTTGACCTGTTTCCCTTATTGCTTTTAATGTTCTTTCTTTGTTTTCTGCATTTGGTGTTTTCACTATTCTGTGTCGGTAGGATTTTTTTTTTTCTGTTCTAATCTATCGAGTTCTGTGGGCTTCTTGGGTGTTCATGGGCATCTCATTTTTTGTTGTTGTTGTTTTAGTTTGAGGAAGTTCCCGTCTATAATTAGTTGAAGACGTTTAAGTTAGGAATCTTCACTCTCTTCTATACCTATTATCCTTAAGGTTGGTCTTCTCACTGTGTCCCTGATTTCCTGGATGGTTTGGGTTAGGACCTTTTTTTTCACTTTGCATGTTCTTTGATTGTTGTGTCTATGTTTTCTATGGTATCTTCTGCTCCTGAGATTCTATCTCTTGTATTCGATTGGTGATGCTTGCATCTATGATTCCTGATCTCTTTCCTAGGTTTTCTATCTTGAGGGCTCTTGCCTTTTGATATTTCATCAGTTTCTGTTTCCGTTTTTAAATCTAGGCTGTTTTTGTTCAATTCCTTTACCTGTTTGGTTGTATTTTCCTGTATTTCTTTAGGGGAGTTATGGCCTTCTCAAAGGCCTCTATCATTATCATGGGATATGATTTTACCTTCAAATCTTGCTTTATATGTGTGATGGCAAATCCAGGACTTACTGTAGGGGGAGAACTGGTTTCTGAGGATAAGTAGCCTTGGTTTCTATGGCTTACGATCTTCTGCTTGCCATTTGCCATCTGCTTTTCTCTAGTGCCTGCCCTACCTGACTCTGACTGGAGCCTGTCCTTCTTGTGATCTTGGTTGTGTCAGAACTCTCAGAGTCCAGGTGTCTTTCTGATCCTAAGATCCTATGTTTGTCAAAGCTTCTGGAGGTCAAGTTGCCTCTGAGATACTGAAGTCCTAGTGACCAAGCTCCTGAGTTTCTCTTTTCTCAGAGCTCCTGTGAGTCAAACTTTGTATGTTGCACGAGTCGATTGGGGGAATTGAGAAGCCTGAGATTCCTTGGAGCATAGATAAAATCTGGGACAAACCTGGGCCTCTGCGTGGGTGGGGTTTGAGTATTCCTGGTTTCTATGTAGTTCCCAGTTATACTGTGTGCTGGGAAGGAAGTTGTTTCTTCAACTGTGACCTTGAGTGTGTCAATTCTCCAGGGCTCCTGCATGTGTTTATCTCCTGGGAGTTTAACTTCCTCTGTGATCCTGTCTTCCTAGGATCGTGGGATTGTTAGAGCACCTGGGTGATGGGGTTCCTTTGGGTGTCATGGGATTGGGTATGGGACCAAGGTCTGCTCAGGGCACAAGTTCAGACCATAAGGGACCTCCAACAGATGGCTGGGCAAAGGTTCCTGCATCCCTGGTTCTCAGGGACCCGGTCACTCCCAGTGTTGTAACAGATGTTGTATCCTCCTTACCTGTGACCCTAGGCGTGTTACAGCACCTGGCTGATACCCTTGCTCTGGGTATTGTGTATATTCTTTATTGTACACTAAAAACCAATATATGAAGAAAGTGCAAAAGAAGGAGAGATGAGATCTGGTGAAACAGTGGGGAATGAAAATGGATTGTTTCATTCAGGGCTTGCAGGAGGGATGCAGAATCAAAAAGACCATTATGGGAGGAGAGAGGAGAGATCAAACTATGCTAAAAAATGGATGCAGATAGGACCTTGGGTCTTGATAGATCCAGAAGCACCATAAACTACAAATGCAGGTTTCCCAATTATTCACATAGAATTCTTCTACCAGGAAACAATCTACAAGTCATAGACATTGTCTACACCAGGTTGGCACTGCTGCAGCATCATATGACCTGAATGTCCACATGTCAGCAAGGTGATGGCCTGGGCAAGATGATTCCAGGTCTCCAGGGAGGGCACTGAGGGGACTGACTAGGATGTCTCTGGATTTTCTGCAGGTTTTCCTGTGTTGCTGAGCAGGCCTCTGTGGCATGACCTTCAGTACCCACCAGTTGTCACAGACTGCACGTTCTATTTTGGCTCTGGCTCTAGTCACAGAGGAAGGAAGACTGTGGACAGTTACTGACCTATTGAACAGGCTATAATAAATACTAATATGGGCTCAGCCTACATCAAGGTGAGAACGCACTCCTGGAATAGGTATTCTCTATGTCTGTCCTGGGAATGCAGGGAGGGCTTTTCCTATGTTTGTAACAAGGATGAAATGTTTGTAGTTGCTGTCTCTGCACATTGTGTGTACAGTGACATAAATATGAAGGTGAGAAAATGAAGGGAACACATTGGGACCTAGACCTGGGTGAGTTCTTTACAGGGTTGGCTCATCCTACAAAAAATGTAGTATTTTGTTCTCTTTGCAGTGATAGAAAAATTATTACTAACTGTACAATGATGTATTGTGTGACAAAGACACCTCAAAGTGTTCTCTTTGCAGTGATAGAAAAATTATTACTAACTGTACAATGATGTATTGTGTGACAAAGATACCTCAAAGACAGGGCACCACCTGCCCTGTCTTCTCCATGAACTGCACTGAGGCAGAAAAATGCTGCTCCATCAATGTAAGACAGAAACCACTGTGGTGAAAGGCAGGAGTGTTTACAAGGAAGCAGCTCCTATCTGGGAAGGAGCCATGAGTGCAGGAGGAAGAGCTCCGAAAAGAAAACCCTTTCTTTGCAGGGACAAAACCAAGTTTATTACCAGGAAGCATGGGGGACACAATGGATGGGCAGATGGGACATCTTCTTGAAAAAGGATGACCAGAGCCTCCTGCTCCCTGCCCTGTCCTGGTGAGGTCTACCTGGTGTGAGAGGCTTGGTGGGCAGCAACTGAAGTCCTTAAGCAGTCATTTCCCTTGTGCTTGACTGCACAGTTCTCTATGGGACTGAGAGAGCGGCCACAGCCTGTTCCTTTCTTCGTACATTGACATGGGAAAGGGGGTTTATGGACAATTTCTGGCTGCTGTTTGGCTCTGTTTTCTTTGTATTCGAAGGAATGGTTGTGCCCCTCGAAGCTGCTATGTGGCCAGCAGACCATTCCAACATTTCTTGTGATTTTATTTGGGTCACAGAATCTCTGGTCAGCAAGACCTGACTCCTGCTTGTCTCCAATTCCCCTGTACTCAGAAAGAAGGTCACTTCCCTTGGGGAAGGGGAGCTGATCAAACCAGATATCTGTCCCTCCTTGGTTCAGATCTTCATCACAGGCTCTATGGGCTTCAATCCCTGACTGTAGTTGGTCTTCAGTCCCCATATATGTGAAGGAATAATTATTGATCTCAGGGCTGACATGGCCACAGCTCAATCTGTTTACTGTTCTGCTATGGATTGTTTCATGCAGACCCACAGGAGTGTGGGATGGGTCATCTAGCTGGGATGTAAGTGAGTCCACTTTACACCCTAGTACCTTTGATCGGTACTCTTCAGTATTTTCTAGGATCTGGCCCAGAGCATTCACAAGTGATTTTATTTCAGCTACTGTATTGTAGATGACCTTGTTTCTTGTTATCACCTCCTGTATTTGCTCAGTACCTGATGTGTGGAGAACATTCTCTAAGGAATCCCCTTGCCCTAAATATTTTGTGCTGACCTTTCCATATTGTGAAGCAGTCCTTGTGATGTTATTCAAAGAACTCTTCGAAGTAACCTCCCCTTTCCCTGGTATCCAAGTCTTGGTTGTATCCTTGATCTGGATGGAGCTTGGGATGGAAGGACTTATTCTCCCGAGCCTTTCTCCCTGGCTTATGGCTCTAGATCTTATAGTAATCTGCTTCTCTTCATGGGGTTGGGACCCCTTGAAATCCTTCACTTCAAGATTTTCCTCTGGGACACATATCTCTCCAGTTTCTACCCTCTCATGTCTCCTCATGGAGACATCACCTAAACCCAGGGTATTTACATGGTTTTGGCATGTATTCTGGAAGCTATGCATCCAGTGTTTTGAAGGCAAGCTGACCAAGGCAGGGTGTACTGTACTGGGGACATCTGGATCGTCACTCACAGGCCAGGGCTGTGCCTGGTCCTTTGATTTCAGGTCTATCATACTGTGTGTTTGTATGTTTTGGATGGAGTCCACTGAGGGCTGTAGGGTAGGTGTTCGCAGATGACCAGGATGTTTGTTGGGCTGTAAAGATCCAATGTCCCTGGCACTGATACCGAAAGCTTGGCAACTGTGACTCTCACTGGATCCCAGACTCACTGTCCATGCAGATGGCTCTTCTTTCACCTCCACAATGTTGCTTGGTTTGGCTGCTGAGGGTGGGACGGTTTCATTCTGACCAAGCACTATCACACGACACCAGGGATGAGCTGAGTCCTCATACTGAAATATCTTCCTGGGTGGATGCTTGTCAATTTTTGTGTTGGTATTTATTTGGAGACTGCCTGTTTCACTTCCTTCCATAGTCGTGGTCTGCTGGGGTTTTGCCTGGACGCAAAAATCAGGTTGCTGAAAACTCAGGTATGTCTGAAAGGGATCTGGTTGGACTTGTGAGGGCCCATGACTGACATCAGGTTGAGGGGCTCTTTGGTTCTCCTGCACCTCTGCAGCTGAGTGCATCCACAGAGCACTCTCTAGCCTGGCAGTTGAGGCATTTTCTACCCTTATCCCTCCTGGGTCCCGGTGATGCAAATTTTCCAGGATCATGGCAGCCTTGGAATAGTACTCCTCCTTGGAATCACAGATGCGGGAGAAGGGAAACGCAACCTGGGGAAGGTTTGAGGCTGGAACTCCAGGTGTGGCAAGATGGCTTGCCTCAAGGAAATGCAGATATGGTTTCCCTCTGGGTTTGACTGGAGGTTCTGTAAAATTGGATTGCAACTTCCTTTCAGTTTTTGAATCAAGGTAAGAATGATCGTCAGCAGTGTTCATATAAAACTGCTTTTCTGCCCTTAGTGTGGTGTTCCTGAATTTCAGCCCCTTCTCAAGGTTGCTGATGGAAGGGCAAGGCAGGTGTTTGCCCCCTAAACAAGTGCCCTTCTTGATGGTGGTATGTGTATCATTCTTTTCTGTGACCTCCTGTAAGGGTACCTCCATGGGCACAGTCCCCATCATGTTGTTCCACATGTAGCTTTTGTGGTTGAGGATGGAGTGCTGGGCAGGTTGGGAGAGTTGAGCCCTGCTCTTGCAATAATTTTCATTTTCATTTATTGCAGGAAAATTTCCCTTAAGCTGGGTCAGCTTCCAGGATGGGAGGAATGTGATGGGGGTCCCTTGTTCTTGTCCCACGTTAGTTTCCTTCCCTTCATTCTGTGGCCCCTCATTCTTGTGGGCCATCTGCCCATGCTCAGGAAGGATGGAGCCTGACCTGACAGCCTCACTGTGTAAGGTCAAGTTTTGAGTCGGTCTCATAAAGGCTGCCTGATGTTTTTGGATATCATCACCTTCGGTGGGGTTCCAATACTGTCCATGTTGCCAGGCATGGTTTTCCGTTGATAGGGATACCTGTATACCTTTGTCACAGGTAGGACGTGGTTTTCCAAAGGCCTGCCTCTTGAAACAAGGAGGTGTTTTGATTGGTGTAGAGCTTGGGAAGATTTGCATTAGTTGAGCCTTTGTCACAGCTAACAAGCTTGGTGTCAAAAGTTGTGCAAGCAATGGCTGTTCTTGGGAACACTCTGGAGGTCCTTTATCATGGGAAGGAGCTTGGCCAGGGAGACAGGCATCACGAAACCTCACGGTTTTATGTTCTGCTGAGGAACGGTTTCTGAGGACATGGGCAGTAGCAACGACAGACTCAGAGAAAAGAGTGGATATGCCCCAGAAAATGTGACTAAATTCCTTCTGTATAAGATACTCCAAGCAATTGAGATGAGACAATGGCTGAAATATCAGAAGGTGGTCCATTTTCTGAAGAGGGTTCCACCAGGGATGTGGTGTGGAGTCCTGGAGAAGTTGCTCCCTAGAAGTGCAAAAGAAAGGACGCAAAAGCATCAGCCCCCATCAGAAGTACAAGAGGTCCACAGCTCTGTGTAACTATGGCACCAATAGCCATATAGGGCCTCATCGCCTCCATAAGCCCTGTCTCTTTTTTTTTTTTTTGGTTCTTTTTTTTTCGGAGCTGGGGACCTAACCCAGGGCCTTGTGCTTCCTAGGTAAGCGCTCTACCACTGAGCTAAATCCCCAGCCCCAAGCCCTGTCTCTTAGTGTGATATCCAAGAGGCCTGTCTTCCCATCCCACCCTGCAATAGCATCTTCACTATGAGGATGCCCAGAACTTCCTCTCACATTTTGGCATGAAAAATTCCACAGGACAAATATTCTTACATTTTCATAAGTTGTGATGGAGTCTTGGTCTCTTCCACATTCTTTGCAGCATCTCTGCAACCTGGAGATGGTCATGTAAAAAATATGAGGAATGAGAACACCCAGGAATGATGTGTCTCTCATGACTCCCCATGCTAAGAATGGAATGCTCAACTCCCATAGTGCAAGGACAGAACACTGAGAGTGCACAAGAGGAATGGAGGGAGTTTATCTGCCCATTAAAAATTTCCTTCCCCCCTCCACTCCTGTCATTCCTCTTACAATAAGGTAAGGGCCACAGGTTCAGTTATCTGAAAGAGAATTGCAACTTAGAGAACTGAAGCTCCCCGCTTTCAGGTGGAAGTGGGATTCCCCCATAAGGGGCACAGAATCACTCCAGTGCCTTGAACAACATTCCCATGTGCAGCACCCATCCCTGGCCAACCACAGCTTCTTTCTCTCACAAAACCTGGGTGTTTTCTGAATCTATGTTCCTTCCCTGCAGCCACTCTTCTGTGCTGCATATCATGACTTTGGGAGCATGTCTGTCATCATGACCCTGGTCACTCAGGGGCAGGTTGATTTAATATCTCAACCCTGAGAAACAGTAGCCTACCTTTTCGAGTAGCGATTTTCTTCCTGGTCTTTGTCTGCCTCCTCTTCACATCCTGCCATTTGGAAACCACACAAATTAGCTGGGGTCCCTTCTTCCTCACTCCCGTTAACAAGCTGCCTTCTCTCTTCAGTCCTTTAGTATATGAAATTTTAATTTCCCAGGGAGATCTCTCATCCCTCCTTGCCTCTTCAACACTACATAAATCCATCTCCTTATTGCCTTGTTGCAAAGGCAGCAAAAGGGGCTTCCTATGCCACAGTTACCAGGGATGTCCTCAGTCAGTGTTCCTCAGACTATGCAGCTGCCCCTGTCTCAGGTGATATCTGCTTCCTCAAACGAGAGGAGACTCAAGTTCTGATCTGTGGCCTTGGTCTTATCACTTGCTTCACATCAGCTCAACACAATTGAAACCAAGTGCCTCAGAAGAGGACAGATTGCCTTGCGCTGAGCCTGTTCTGCGTTCTCAGCAACTCAGAAATGCCTTCTGTCTAAGTAGCCAGAGTCCTACTTAGTGCCCTAACTGCATCATTGTGCCAATGGTGTGAAAGCTTCAGGCAGAAACCTCAGAGCAACACTCAAGTATGCCCTTCACCTATCCCATTCATACTGTTTCTGGAGATTTCCCATTACCTGTCTGTAGCTAGACTTTAGCTAATTTGCTGATTCTTCTTCCTTCCATCCTTCTCCACCCTTTTTCTCCCACCCATTCTATCCCCTACCACTAGATAATGGAGAAGGATAAATATGGGAGTGGGGACATTATTCTTAGACTATTTTCTGCTTGATTAAGGGGGATGATGTCCTTGGTGAAGGTTTGACCTTTACTGTCAGGATATCCAGGAAAACTTCTTCTTTCTTCTGTTTGCACAACTAGTTACCAAACCACAACCACCAGAAAGGTATAGCAATGCCCAACAAACGAGTACCCCCATGCCTCACAAGGATCTAGCTTTTATATACACTCCGAAAAGTTCCCAGAATTCCAAAATCACAACTACAATGAAACTATCTGCCGTTGACAAATTCGTGCTCCTCCTTGATCATGTGACAATACAGTTACTGTGAACAATCTGAAGCAGCCCCTTATCACCCACCTGAGTTTATAAAATAAATTCTCATATTCGTGTTTTTTTAATACCAGAATTGTCAATGTACCTGTATCTCTATGAAAAGTTAGAGTAGCAGTAGTGAACAACAGACAGCTTCTCTATTCCATGTGAACCAAGGCTCTCCTCACCTCTGTGATGTCCATTTCACTTTCACATGGTGACACAGGGAGGTTCTTCAGGAAGGGGGTCAGTAGGAAAAAGAGCCCAGCTCCACACAGAATGGCAATGATCATGTCCATTGCTGTGTCTATAGTGCTGGGGCTCACCCATGAGTAAATAATGCTATTCATCAGATTGAGAAGTCTCTCCATCTTCTGAATCGCAGTGCAGCTCACAGGCCACTGACCTGTGCTGTAATGCATGTGACTTTTCAAGGGGGCTCAGGCCACATCACACAGCTGTGGTCTCCATATCACAAAGGGCTCCTGCCAGGGGAGAGGGTGCCAGTGCCCCTCCCCAGCCTTCATGCCAGAGTTACCTGCTTTGTCTTTTCCCTTTCCCTTCTTCCTAATCCTGTTGCTGTATCAGGCACAAATAGACCTCTGTCCATATTTTGTTCCTTCTTTCTGAGCACCAGTATTTCGCGGTGTAGGCATATATTTTGCTCAACCTACTTTTATAAGATTTCACCCTCCCCTCTGACCCTCCACCCACCAGTGAAAGAGGAATGTTATTAGGATATGGGGGACAGGGAGCTGATTGGAAATAGTGCTTTTGGGACATTCCAATCTTCCTTGTACCTGGTCCAGTTCCCTAGCAAACAACAAACATGAGTTAGCAACTTCAGTCCCGTCTACTCACAGATACCACACATGAATCAACAGGGTTAGTTCTATTCAGAAGAATCTGGGGGTATCACAAATGGGGTCCAAGTGTAATGACAGAGCAAGAATCCTCCAGGTTCTTTGGTGAGTCTTCTCAGAAGGATCCACAGGAGGAAATCAGCAATGCAATGTAAGGCAGACCAAAGTCAGAGATCCCATTGTCTCTTGGGTCATATTAATGTTCCTTCTAAACATCACGTGTCCTTTCATGGGTTTAGTATAGAAAAACAACCTTTTACCTGTGTTTGCTTTAGCCAAATACTCTTTCATGTGTCTGCTGAAGCAAAGCATTCTTCATGGTCAGCCCCAGCAAAACATTATCACCTTCCTGGGTCTCTGAAGAAACCAAAACTTTATACTTTCCCTTTTCTTCTGGAAGGCTATCTCCCTGAGTCCTTCAGGATCTTGGTTTTTGAGAAAATGCACTTCTGTGTGGAACTCGTGTTTTTCTCTTATGGATTCTTTTTGGGGTTCTGCTTCTCTGTAGACTAATATTTTTCCATTATATGATCACACCTCAACTCCTTACTAAACTTCCATTTCTCTCCTATTTTTAGCTTTGTCATTATTTAATTTAATCGAATACCATGTAGTTTGATAGTCTTAAGGGATAGAATGCTAAGGATAATGAAATTCATGTCCTAATCATAAGAATGCAAATGGGTATGAACAACAATGCCAAACAACCAGAGCTTCCAGGGACTAAGCCACTACCCAAAGACTATACCTGGACTGACCCTGGACTCTGACCTCATACGTAGCAATGAATATCCTAGTAAGAGCACCAGTGGAAGGGGAAGCCCTTGGTCCTGCCAAGACTGAACCCCCAGTGAAAGTGATTGTTGGACAGAGGGCAGTAATGGGGAGAGGGTGAGGAGGGAACACCATATAGAAGTTGATAGGGAGGGCTTAGGGGGTTGTTGGCCTGGAAACTGGGAAAGGGAATACCATTTGAAATGTAAATAAGAAATATCCAATTTAATAAAGATGGGAAAAAAGAATGCATGTGTGTAATTCTGAATTAAAATTTCTATAATTGGAATGCCTAGTACTCTTTTGCTTCTTTTCTGTAAATGTGCATTTTTTAAGTTAGCAAACTCTAATAGAATCTATTTACATATTTTAACTACCCAATTGTCTTGTTGTTGGGAGTAGAACCACAATAAACATGGATGTGCAGGTGTTTCCTCGTCAGGGTATAGATCACATCCTTTGAGTCCATTCTCAGAAACGGTATCCCCAGGCCTTTGGCACTTCTGATTTTAGGAACTTCTGTTGTTGTAAAAATATGAAAACAAAAAAAGTATCATTGTTAATTATCCCGCTTGGTCCGTACCGCGGTGCCCCAAGATATCTACTAGATATCTTGACAGAAACACATCCCAACTTCTCGGTGGCCCAGTGTCCTTGCCACCGCACACTTTCCAACCCTCAAACCGTCACATAAACAATACACAACACATTAACCTTTGACCTAGTTGGTACGATAAAATTGCCCACTTTAACATACAAAGCCCGGTACCATCCATCCCTTGAGAACATTAATAAGAACCTGTAAATCCACAGAGCGAGGCCTTCACATCAGCATCCATCGTCCTGCCACCACTTGTTTCTCTCTCTCCCTCCCGCCTCTTCCTTTCTGTTCTCATCTCCTCCTCTTCCTCCAAACTTCTCTGCAGCCCATCTTTCCTTCTCCTCCAATGACAGGACTCCTTCTATCCTGTACCTGCCCCTCACATGTACTTTACAAATTCAATGGGGAGAAGGTTCTGGTGAAGTCATCTGATTCCTGAGTGTGTAACTAGGCAGCTGTCCTTGGGGCAGTGGAATTAGCATGAAAATACAGATAACTCAGGGCAAACCACAACAAACTTCTATACTGATTTCTCTCACCATTATTGTGTGAGGTTCAATGTGTACTTTGGTCAAGTTTCCTTTACAACAGTGGGTGAGCACATGGGCACCCACACCTGTAAGAGGTGCTGTGTGCCTGTACTGTGTTTGGAGATGGTGTAAGTGAGCAGCAGTAGCTCTCTCTTAGTACAAAAGCAAAATAACTGAGATGGGGCATAGAGAGTGAAGACTCTGTATCCGTCACAGGCATGAAGAGTACGCACATACTTTGTAAGGCACCATCTTCCCTGAACACAGAAGCATGTGATGTCATCCAGTGGTAGGTGGTACAGTCTGATCTTGAGCAGGCTCAGTGAAGGATGGCCTTGTCATCCTGAGTTTTCTCAGCTTAAGGCCGTGGCACCGAAGCACAGAGATTTCTGGTATGGGGCAGATGTTGAGTTGTTTGAGCAGGAAAAGCACCCCCTCTGTAACCTCAGAACCCCAATAGGCCCCAGATTCAAATGATAAAAGAAGAGCACTGATACCTCAAGTTGTCTCAACAGTCACACGTGTGCCCACAAGTTACACTAAAACACACACACACACACACAGACACACACACACACAGAAAGACATACACACACACACACACTCACACACTCACACACACACATTTGACACCTATTCTCTGCTCTGACAGAAGTCAGTCTGAGACTGGAGACTGTGATGGTCTGGAGATGTGGCACTCAGGGCCCCTGGCTAAGAGTTAGACCTGTTAGATGGTCTTTCTTCAGAGTTTGGAGGCTCCACTCTCCTTCGGAAGGAGTTGTATATATGGATATGCTTGGTTCCCAAAACATGAGCAGCAAACCTACCCAATGCTGAATTGGATTACCTGTGTGAACTCAGGCTTATAAGCAGGTCTCAGAGAATCCTGGGTACATAGTGACAGTCCCTGATTCTTCAACAGTGCACACACATTACCTCTACTGTGAGGCTAGGCCTAAGGGTCATACAGGAAGAGACAGCAGCCTGAAGTGAGCTCCAGGTGCATCCTAGAACAGGAATGAAATGTTTATGCTCTTTCCTTGTTATAGTCATTGTGTCTTGGATCTTGAAACATGCGGTGTGTGTGTGGTTTTTGTGAGTGTGTGAATATAAATGTTCATATGTAATTGTGTGAATGTCTGTGTCTGTGTTTGTGTCTGTGTGTGTGTTGTGTGTGTGTGAGTGTGTGTGTGTGTGTGTAGAGCACTTTTGCTCCTATCTAGCTCACTTCTCAGAGAACAATGTATCTGCCATCTTCAGGGACCCTCGTGTTAATGCGTTCTGGCCAGTTCTTTGCATAAAATTTTGTTTTGTTTTTGTCCTCTTATTCCTCCTCTTCTTTCTCCTTCTGTGCCTCCTCCTCTTCCTCCTCTTCTCCTTCATTTCCTATTCCTTCTCCTGGAGTTGTATGCATGGTAAGCAGTGCTCTCCCACAAGCCATAGTCACCTATTCAGATATAAATGGCGGGGTTTGTGCTTTCCTGGTTTCTATGTGGGTCCCAGTTATGCTGTGTGTTGGGAAGGAAGTTGTACCCTCAACTGTGACCTTGAGTGTGTCAGTTCTCCAGGGCTCCTGGCTGTGTCAATCTCCTAGTTGTTGAACTTCCTCTGTGATCCTGTGTGTGTTAGAGCACCTGGGTGATGGGCTTCCTTTGGGTGTCATGGAATTGGGTATGGGACCAAGGTCTGCTCAGGGCACAAGTTTAGACCATAAGGGACGCCCCATGGGTGGCTGGGCAAAGGTTCCTGCATCCCTGGTTCTCAGGGACCCAGTCACTCCCAGTGTTGTAACAGATGTTATATCCTCCTCACCTGTGACCCTAGGCGTGTTACAGCACCTGGCTGATACCCTTGCTCTGGGTGTTGTGTATATTCTTTATTGTACACTAAAAACCAATATATGAAGAAAGTGCAAAAGAAGGAGAGATGAGATCTGGTGAAACAGTGGGGAATGAAAATGGATTGTTTCATTCAGGGCTTGCAGGAGGAATGCAGAATCAAAAGACCATTATGGAAGGAGAGAGGGGATGTCGAACTCTGCTAGAAAATGGATGCAGATAGGACCTTGGGTCTTGATAGATCCAGAAGCACCATAAACTATGAATGTAGGTTTCCAAATTATTCACATAGAATTCTTCTACCAGGAAACAATCTACAAGTCACAGACATTGTCTACATCAGGTTGGCACTGGTGCAGCATCATATGACCTTAATGTCCACATGTCAGAAAGGTGATGGCCTGGGCAGGATGAGTCCAGATCTCCAGGGAGGGCACTGAGGGGACTGCCCGGGATGTCTCTGGTTTCTCTGCAGGTTTTCCTGTGTTGCTGTCCTTCAGTAACAACCTGTGGTCACAGACTGCAGGTTCTATTCTGCCTCTGGCTCTAGTCACAGAGGAAGGCAGACTGTGGACAGTTACTGACTTATTGAACAGGCTGTAATAAGTACTGATATGGGCTCGGCCTACATCAAGGTTAAGTACGGACTCCTGGGATAGGAATTCTCTATTTAGGTCCTGGGAATGCAGGAAGAGCTTTTTGTACCTTTGTGGCAAGGATAAAATGTTTGTGGTTGCTGTCTCTGCACATTGTGTGTACAGTCACATAAATATGAAAGTGAGAAAATGAAGAGAACACATTGCGACCTAGACCTGGGTGTGGTCTTTACATGGTTGGCTCATCCTAAAAAAATGTAGTGTTTTGTTGTCTTTACATTGACAGAAAATTATTACGGACTGTACAATGGTGTATTGTGTGACAAAGATACCTCAAAGTGACTGTGCCTTCCCACCTGCCCTGTCTTCTCCATGAACTGCACTGAGGCAGAAAAATGCTGCTCCATCACTGTGAGACCGAAACCACTGTGGTGAAAGGCAGGAGTGTTTACAAGGAAGCAGCTCCTATCTGGGAAGGAGCCATGAGTGCAGGGGGAAGAGCTCCGAAAAGAAAACCCTTTCTTTGCAGAGACAAAACCAAGTTTATTACCAGGAAGCATGGGGGACACAATGGATGGGTAGATGGGACATCTTCTTGAAAAAGGATGGCCAGAGCCTCCTGCTCCTTGCCCTGTCCTGGTGAGGTCAACCTGGTGTGAGAGGCTTGGTGGGCAGCAACTGAAGTCCTTAAGCAGACATTTCCCCTGTGCTTGATTGGACAGTTCTCTATGGGACTCAGAGAACGGCCACAGCCCGTTCCTTTCTTCGTAGTTTGATGTGGGAAAAGGGGTTTATGGACAATTTCTGACTGCTGTTTGTCTCTGTTTTCTTTGTATTCGAAGGAATGGTTGTGCCCCTCAAAGCTGCTATGTGGCCAGCAGACCATCCCAACATTTCTTGTGATTTTATCTGGGTCACAGAATCTCTGGTCGGCAAGACCTGATTCCTGCTTGTCTCCAATTCCCCTATACTCAGAAAGAAGGTCACTTCCCTTGGGGACGGGGAACTGATCAAACCAGATATCTGTCCCTCCTTGGTTCAGATCTTCATCACAGGCTCTATGGGCTTCAATCCCTGACTGTAGTTGGTCTTCAGTCCCCATATATGTGAAGGAATAATTATTGATCTCAGGGATGACATGGCCACAGCTCAATCTGTTTACTGTTCTGCTGTGGATTGTTTCATGCAGACTCATAGCAGAGTGGGAGGATCAGTACTCTTCAGTGTTTTCTAGGATCTGGGCCAGAGCATTCACAAGTGATTGTATTTCAGCTACTATATTGTAGAGGACCTTGTTTCTTGTTATCACCTCCTGTACTTGCTCCGTACCTGTTGTGGGGAGAAATTCTCTAAGGAATCCCCTTGCCCTCAGTATTTTGTGCTGGAGCCTCCATTTTTGAAGCATTCCTTGTGATTTTATTCCAAGAGCTCTTTGAAGTAACCTCCACTTTCCCTGGTATCCAAGTCTTGGTTGTATCCCTGATCTGGGTGGAGCTTGGGATGGAAGGACTTACTCTCCCAAGCCTTTCTCCCTGGCTTATGGCTCTAGATCTTATAGTAATCTGCTTCTCTTCATGGGGATGGGACCCCTTGAAATCTTTCACTTCGAGTTTTTCCTTTGGGACACATATCTCTCCAGTTTCTACCCTCTCATGTCTCCTCATGGGGACATCACCTAAATTCATGGCATTTACGGGGTTTTGGCATGTATTCTGGAAGCTATGCATCCAGTGTTTTGAAGGCAAGCTGACCTTGGCAGGGTGTACTGTACTGGGGACATCTGGATCGTGTCTCACAAGCCAGGGCTGTGCCTGCTCCTTTGATTTCAGGTCTATCTTACTGTGTGATTGTGGATTTTGGACTGAGTCCTCTGAGGGCTGTAGGGTAGGTGTTTGCAGATGACCAGGATGTTTGTTGGGCTGTAAAGATCCAATGTCCCAGGCACTGATACCGAAAGCTTGGCGACTGTGACTCTCACTGGATCCCAGACTCACTGTCCATGCAGATGGCTCTTCTTTCACCTCCACTATGTTGCTTGGTTTGGCTGCTGAGGGTGGGACAGTTTCATCCTGACCAAGCACTATTACAGGACAGCAGGGAAGAGCTGAGTCCACATACTGAAATCTCTTCCTTGGTGGATGCTTGTCAATTTTTGTGTTGGTATTTATTTGGAGACTGCCTGTTTCACTTCCTTCCACAGTCGTGCTCTGCTGGGGTTTTGCCTGGAGGCAAAAATCAAGTAGCTGAATACTCAGATATGTCTGAAGTGGATCTGGTCAGACTTGTGAGGGCCCATGACTGGCACCAGGTTGAGGGGCTCTTTGGTTCTCCTGCACCTCTGCAGCTGAGTGCTTCCACAGAGGACTCTCTAGCCTGGCAGTTGAGGCACTTTCTACACTTGTCCCTCCTGGGTCCTGGTGATGCAAATTTTCCAGGATCATGGCAGCCTTGGAATAGTACTCCTCCTTGGAATCACAGATGGTTGAGGAGGGAAACACAACCTGGGGAAGGTTTGAGGCTGGAACTCCAGGTGTGGCGAGATCACTTGCCTCAAGGAAATGCAGATATGGTTTCCTTCTGGGTTTGACTGGAAGTTCTGTACAACTGCAGCTTCCTTTCATTTTTTGAATCAAGGCAGGTATGATCGTTAGCAGCCTTTACATAAAGCTGCTTGTCTGTCCTTAGTGTGGCGTTCCTGAATTTCAGCCCCTTCTCAAGGGTGCTGATGGAAGAAGGGCAAGGCAGGTGTACACCAGTACCCCCTAAACCAGTAATATTTTTGAAGATTTTCTTTGTATGTATATGCCCAGTGTTTGTGTTTGGTCCTGTATGTTAGATAAGTGTATGTTCATTTTATCTGTGGATGAATTTGAGTTCTCAGGGCTGATGTAGGGTCTTTTATGGTACATGTGGGACCTTCTTGTCTGTGACTGGAAGCAGAGAGGCTATGGAACTTGTGTGTACATTCAGGAACTGTGGGTGTGTTTAATGGGTACTATTACGCATACTATGGATGCTTTTCAGGGTGATACATGAGAGAGTGTGTGCCCAGTGGTTTGTACAGTCTGTGCCTATTGTATCCTTATTGTGTTCACATGAGCCACTGGGAAGCATATGTGGCTTATTTTCAGTAACACATGGTGTGTTGGGGTATTTAGGATGTAAATGGCAGATCTATGCGTGTGTTCACAAACTATGAAGTGTGTTATGTTATGAAATATGTATGGTGGCTTGGGGGTTGGAGAGGAGGCTCTTAATGGAAAGCAGGTGGCCTGTGGGCCATATTTACACAGCAGGATGTGATGTGCAGGAGCTGACTTCGGGATCATATGAGGTTCACCTCTTCTCAGCTCGGTGTTCAGTGGCATCAAGTTGGTATGGAATATGTCCCGCTGGTATTGTTACATGATGCAAAAGTCAAGGCTTGTCTCCCTCCCCTGAGGATATCTTGCTGTTTACTGACATATTCTCCCCATACATGCACTCATGTATATGATATATATGATCAGATGTTTTTGTGGAGAGTGTGCAGGCAACAAAGAATTGGCATGTATCCGAGGGCTATGTGAATTGTTACTGGTCCTTTAGGCTGTTGACCATAGTGGTTCTTAGCTGTTACAATCTTCTCTCTACTCTGCTGGTTAATTCTTCAGGGCCAAAGAGCTCTCTTCAGTGTTGACTTTGGATTATTCTTTATGCAGATGGATTCAGAATTGTCTGAACACAGATGCTCTTTTAACCTCTATGCATTCCTGATACAAACATGTCAAAATGGTTGGGTCTGGTGAAGAGATAGCTGTGAAGAATGTATCTTTGATAATGTGTTGTCTGTGTTTGATGGGTGGCAGCAGTCACAGTATTGTGGTATTGCTTTGACAGGCAATCAGATGTGCTGGGTCTTCTTCACTGATATCAATCTCCCTGAGAATCATTTGGCTGCCAAAGATACTGCTGACTTCTGTATAGGACAGCTGGTGGGCTAGAATTCCCTCCCCATCAGAGTGTAGCTATTGAAAGCCTACAGGTCCTGTGCTCTTTCTGCTGTGTACCCCTTTCGTGTTAGGTGAGTACTTCTGGGTATTAGGTAAGTTTCTGTTTTACTAGTTGTGAACAGACATGCCTCTAAGTCAAGCCTGAAACTTTGGGGATTAGGTAATACCTTCATGGGCTCCTTCTATTGAGTTTGACACGAGTAGGGATGTTGGGACATGTACATGTCACAGGACACATTCAGAGGCAAGAGAACAACTTTGTAGAGTTACTTTATTTCTTCCACATTTTCGTGGATTCCAGAATTGTCACTTGTGCCCAGCTCTTTACCTGATAAGCCATTTTGCCTGATGTTACATTAGAACCAATCTTCAATATCCATTTGGAGGAGGAAGCCTAAACACAAGCCATAAGAGACCACCATGCCATTTCTTGGAAATCATGGAATTATCTCATTTATGGGGTAAAGGCAATAAGGTAACAAATAAGGCACTGAAAGTGCCAGAGAGACAGTGTTAGAAAGTGAATGGCACTGGAGACCTCAGGTAGGTAACATCAAAGTTGTAGCTGATTTGCAGGGAGATGGACCTTGAGCTGAAGTTGTGGCAAGATCACAGAGTACTTATCGGTGTCTCAGAGCAAGGAAAGACTGGGATGTGCCAAACTATCAGAAGGTCAGGCCAGCAACCTGATCAGAGATGAGACTCTTCAGACAACAGAGACAGGTCCTTGGAAGCTCTGAGCAGGATCTGTAGCTTTAGTGGATTGGCTGAGAGGTCATTTGGAGGAAGCAACATGGCTCAATTGTCTCTTGAAAAGATGTGTTTGTCAGGGGACCACACATGTAGGTGTAGACCTGGAGGAGGACAGGAGTAAATGTCAGCAAGGATTGTGGGGATTGTTCTTAAGATGGGGGCAGGGAAGAGGGAAGAGACTGGAGTCAATACTGTGTGGACGAGGACTGAGGACTGATGCACAGGACATGACAAATTGGGAAAGAGAGTGAAATGATCCTGGACCATCACTGGTCTGATGTACTTTATTCCTGGCACTAATAGAAAGTTGTGCTACTGGATGCTTCCACTGAGGAATTTGCTGAGATAAGACCAACAAGCTAGAGCTAGAGTATTCTCAGACTGGGAACTATACTCATCAGCATCCTTATATGATCCAGTGTCAGGGCTTCCACATCCCAGAGTGGCCCCTTCTACAAGGTGCCTCTTTTGTGATGTGGGGCCCTTTAAGCATGGGCACCCCTTTCTGTGTGGGGTTCCTTCCACTTAGGTGTACCTTTCATGTGGGAGCTCCTTTTGTATAAGCATGCCACCTGAATGGGCCTTCTTGTTTCTGTGTAGTTGTGTGGTTTTCTTTTGTTGTTTCTTGTTTTGTTTGTTCTTTTATTGAAAAGTTTTCTTCATACACTATGTTCTGATTAGAGTTTCCCTTCCCCCACATCTTTCTTCAGTTCTTCGGCCTCCTCTGCCTTCCCAGCCCACAACCTTTATGTCTTCCCTTAGAAAGCAAATGGGTGTCTAAGAAATAAGATAAAACAAAAACAAACCATCAGAATAGAACAAAAACAAACAAAAGGATCGAAAGAGAAGGCATGAGGAACACATATAGACACAGAGACACACACATTTGCACACACAGGAACCCTCCAAAAATATAAAATCCAAGAACCTATAAAGACAGAAAAAGAAAAAGAAAAAGGCTCCAAGGAGAATACCCTGGTTCAACACCATGAGACAAAGAATACCCAAAGATACTACTGAGTTTGAATAGAGTTTCCATCTACTGCTGGTCATGGGGCCTACCTTTAGGAGTGGTTTGTTTCCCTAGAGAAAAAACTAACTTTGTTTTATTTGCAAGTGGTTAGCAATTGGATATTGCTTCAGAGTTAAGAACGTCAGGGCGTGGTGGGGGGAGCTGAGGGTGGAGAAATAGGGAACTGCATGGGACAGAGTATGTTCACCTCTTTTGGCTCTAGGACTTTATCTAGTGCAGACTGGTGTATGTTCTGTGCGTTGTGCTGTAGTCTGAGTTTATATGTGTCAGTTGTGCTATGTTTAGATGGCCTCGTTCCTCCATGTCCTCTGGTTCTTATACTTTTTCTCCTCCTCTTCAACAGAAGTCCCTGAGCCCTAAAGGGAAGGGATTGATAGCAACACTCCATTTAAGGAAGAGTGTGCCAAGGTTTCTCACTCACTGTGCGATTACTGGCTGTGGGAAACTAGAAAAAAATCATCCTGATTGAGGTGAGGCAAAGACTACTACCACAATTTTAAGCCAGATTTGAAGCAAGTTTTAATTCAATCCTGACCAGGTTGATGAACTCTGACCAGGTCCATTCCCAATCCATTGCAGAGGCTTAAAAAGGCATCACCATATTTCTCTTCAGGTCCAATCAGGGGCAAGCATACACCCTGATGTGTTTCTTCCCACATAACCTCCTGCTTACCTGTGATGAAGCACTTCTGACATAGTTGGATTGAGCAAACTTGCTAGGGGTAGCAAAACCATATTGTGGTTTGTTATTTTCCTTAAAGAAACACCTCCAGTATTTCAGAAAGTTATCTGTCCTTGGGCAGGTGGGGCTTACTGGTTGACCTTGGCCCACAAAGACAAGTATGATCAATGTCTTGCTCAGCCATTATCGGAGAAGCCTCCTCCTGCAGCAGATGGTTCTTGGGTTTGGGAAGCATCTTCATGTCCAAATATTTTTCTGCTTCCAGATGAGGTGATGCCCTGGAATGACTAGTGAAGAGGGAGATGGGGTCTCCTCTGCAGTGCAGAGTGCTGGATTTCCTCAGGTCCCATGATGGTTTTGTTTATGTGGGATCTCCCTGTCTGCCTCTACATTTGATGGATAAGGTGATGTTTATTCTTCATCAAGGATATCCCTGCTAGCCAGCAGATGGTACCTGAGGCACAAACAGTATTACCAGTGTTACCTGTGGATTAGTGAAGATCCTGTGATTCACCATGGCCCCGGCAAAAACAAGACTCCAGCTAATGCCTCTGCCTAGTTACCCATTTAATCTACAAATAGTAGATTAGTGTTCTATTTAGCATCATTTTCAAATTCTGTGTTCTGTTTGTTTTCTATTAACATGTAGGGTATAAGGTTTTGTTGTAGAAGTTTCAAACAAAGTTTGTTTCCCTTAACTGTCCTCCATCCCCCAACCCCATTGCATCCTTCTGTCTCTAGAAGTCTCCTCTCAGAGTTCAGGGCATAGGCATTCTATTGCCTTCTCTTTCTCTTCCCCAACATCTTTGTTGCATTTTGTTTTAAAAATCACTACCACCTTTGCCCTAGAGCTGTGACTCTACCAGCCCCTCTGGGTTCCCCTCTTGTTCTATCCTGCTTAGCCTCAGGAGATGACTGTGTTACCAGCCCCTTCTGGCTTCAATCACTACTGCTTTTGTCCAGGGCCAGCCACCACAAACTCTAACCCAGCTTCCCTTTCTACCTGCTTTTGCACAGGACCAGTTGAGCTACCAGCCTCTCCTGAGACCCTTAAATCCTCGGATAAAACACACACACACACACACACACACACACACACACACAGCTTGTTGTTACTTTACAACTTGCCTACTAGGCACTATTGCTGTGTGCAGATATCTCTGCCTCTACTTATTCTAGGGCAGTGGGTCCCAACCTTCCTAATGCTGACATCCTTTAAAACAGTTCCTTGGGTCGTGGTGACGCCCAAACATAAAATTATTTTCATTGCTATTTTATAACTTTGATGTGTTACTCTTATGAATCATAATGTGAATATCTGTGATTTCCAATAGTCTTAGGTGACCCCTATGAAAGGGGTTGTGAGGTGAGAGACTGCCGTTCTACACTCAGGCAAGTTTACCCACAAGGCCCTGCTTTGTCTTCTTCCTCTAGAGTTTTCTGCATGCTGGTAGGCTTGCTTGAACAGCTATCTTTGCTCCTGTACAAAGCTAAATCCTGTGTGTGTGTTCCTCTTCTCAGGTGAACTGAAAGAACTGGATCCAAGGGACCCTTTGGAATAATTCCATGGACAGACAACCTACTCCCCCCTAGAATGGTAAGCCTGAGGAGCACTGCTTCTGTGGTGTTTCCAGAATATCATAGGTCGGCTGCTTTGCCCTTGACTCTGGAGGTTGTATCTGCCTGACACTTTGAGAACAGGGTGACATGGCCTGGTGCTGCCCCATTGTTGGGTAGATGAGATGTCTACCTGGAATTTCTGTTTCTTGCCCAGAATAACCCCCACCCCTTGCATTCTTTAAATCACACACTTTGGGTGGGGGTAGGGTGCCTATACTGATAATCATTTTTGTCTGCATTTTTAAAAGCACATGTGTTCTATGAACTGCTGCTGGATGTCAGAGCCTCCAGAGGCTCACTACCACAGCTCCTGACATTCTGTTAACTGTTTCCTTAGGAGCTACCTACTGTAGTTCTGGCCGCATTTGCCTTTCACTGACCTGGACAGACCCCTTTGTCCTTCTCTCCTTCATTCTTCACTGTTTTTTCACTTCTCAAAACCAATGTCTATATAAAGATCACTTTCCACCACAGAGTTCAGCAAAGCCACCAAAGCCCCACCATAGTCCTAAGATCTCCATTGAATCAACCTCTCATAACTCTCTGGTGAGCACAGTCTTATTCGGCCTAGTGACCGAACATCCTAAGCTGCCTTTCTCACCACTGTTTCTGTCAATGATGGCTGTCTTTTCTTTGTCTTCTAGTTCCTGAAAATTATGGGGACCTCGGTCTATGACAACCAAGTGTCTTTAGTAGCTCCCATGAGCTAGTCCTACAGAGCCTGACTGACTAACCCCTTTTTGCCTCAGGCATTGTAGCCTTTCTAGTGAGGAAGAATGAGCAGTTTGGTTATTCATTTCTCTGCATTTATGGTAGTCAGCCTGGTCCTTCCATGCTATGTCTAACCTCAGGGCCAGGCTGTGAGAAGCTTTCAGGGCTTGCTTAAAAGTCTTTCCCAAACCAAGCAGCTGAGACAGAGCACCTCCTTCCCATTAGGGTTCTCTGCACTGGTCCATTACCAGTCTTACGTTGGCACAGGATCACCTGGGAACGTAGGTTTTCGAGAGAGCATGAATCTAGACTGAGCAAATTTCAGGTTTGATTCCTAGCACTGCAAAGAAAGAAAGAGAAAAGAAAAATTCTGCAGGGCAAATTAAAAGATGATGTAGTTCCAGAAATGAGGTTCATTATAAAATTTCTGTTAAAAAGAAGAGCTGTTGCCTGAGAGTCATGGTATGTGGGTGGTCCCAGCCTCTCGGGAAGATGAGGCAGGAGGATTGCTTGAGTCTGGGAATTCAAGACCCAGCTTAGGCAGAACATCTCCAAACAAACCATAGAATGTGGAATGGAGTCTAGGTTAAGGGCAGAATGTGTACTTAGTGCATGAAAGGCTTCACATTTGATCACCAACACCAAAGAAGAAGCAACAAAATAATCCTCTGATGACTCTCAGGATGCTGTAACTCTTCGTTCCCCACCCTTAGGTCACCTCCAGATGTGTGCTTGGTGCTAGGGACTGAGCATGCTCAGTATGTGCTCTCCCTCACTCCCTCTTTTCTGCTCTCTCATGCATCATATTTCATCCCTGAGAACAGGACAGCATCTTGACTACTGTAGTCTTCCTAGGATCCCACGCTGTGCCAGGCATAGCACACAATGGGTATCCACTCAGGTCTGTCGAATGAGTCAATGTCTCTCATGCACTGTAGAACTGACCTAGAGGCCCAACCTGTAGCCATTTCTCATGGGCTGTTGGAAAGGCACACTGAAACAGAAGAGGGTCTCAAGGGGTGGGTAAATAGTGTCATAGACTGTGAGGACAGAAGCAATTCAGACAGAGGGACATGGTGACTCACAGAACAGTTGACGGGAGACTCATATAAGACCTCTCCCCACTTCCACTCCATTTTTTTTATTCTTTAGGGCAAAGAACATTTTTGTAAGTAAGTAAATGTTTACTCAACATATGGGAGCCATTACCCCAAGAGAAGATACTGGGTGTGTTATGCACTAAATTTGCCATGAGCCTAACACACAGCATTTATTTTGATTACTGTTATTTTTTTTATTTAGTTTATACAAATGTGGGTGCCAGGGAGAAGCTTAAAGCCGGTCAAATGGAGCCAACAAGGACACAGTGTCCTGCCACAGCCAGAAGAAGCCTGGAGAACACAGGGGACAGGAACTGTCCTCTCTGAGCATGGAGGTTGTTCCTTGCAGAGGAAGAAGCCTGACATGGCGATAAGAATGTACTCTTACAGTCTGGCAGCATAAATGGCCTGTCACTGAAGAGGAGGGCTCTGTCTGGAGCCTGTGGCCATGGCTGGGGACCAGCTTTACATCAGACCCTCTTCTCACAGGTTAAAAACAAAGGCATAGGGAGACTATTGCAAAGGAGGTTGGGGTAAGGTATGCAGCCCATGCTTCTCTCCCTGGAAGATGTGTTTAAAGGACTGAAGAGACCTGATGTGAAGACCAGAAGGGACACGAACTGTGTCACTATATATTAGCCAGTGCTTCCTGGTATATCATAATTGCATTTTGAGTCTTCTTCCAGTGGGTAGCATTGATACAGCTCACCAGCACGTTTTAAGTGTGAGGTCTAGAAGTGGCAGCTCCATGGGAGCCTTGTGCCTCACAGATGACAACTTGAGGCCCGTGTCCACTATGCTGCTCTCAGGGGCGATGTGAAACAGGCCCCTCCCAGGAGAGACACCAGGAATGGTGCCTTCAAAGTGTCCCCTCTGCCATTTTCAGCTTCAGTACAAACTAACGATGTCCACAGGCATTTCTGTCCATCACTTAAGTTTTTAAAGATGAACTCTGTGACCTTGAACTGAGCAAGCTCAGGAATGTGAATTCCTTTTCTGAGCATGAACGTCTTCACCAAGGATGTTCAACAGTGTAGTGCTTTCCTTTACAGACGACAACCAGGAGGGCATCTCCTCATCTAATAACATCTCCAAAGGTCCCGAGTAAAGTCCCCAAGTTTTCTTTGAGAGGGACATTGCATTTGAAATGTCACTCTTGTTCCTCTAGCCCACTGCAAATAGTTAATTCTTTCCCCCCTTCTTGATGTCTTGACTCTGCATATTTTGGCTTTGCAGTCACCAAAATGAGAGCCTTGGGGTTTAACCCAGGGCTCTTGTAACCCGTCAGAGTCGCTGCACACAGCAGCAGCAATCCTGATGTTTCCATTGGTGTAGAATCTGATCCCAGTTGTAACCTAACTGGGTTGTGGCTCTGACTGCGAATGAGAAAGAGATGGTCCACCTGGAGGACCTCAAGTTCCTCATCTTCATGTTAATGGTGACCTGGGATGTTTGCAGGGATAGTTGATCCTCCGCACATGGTGAACACTGTGCATCATGCAGTTAAAAAACAATCCAGCAAAAAAGGTGTGCGGGGATGCTCAACGGTTGGCCTCTGAAACATGGTAGCTCCCAAGGTATTTGCCTTTTCCGCGCCTAGACCTCAGAAGGCCTTATCGAACACCAGCCCCTGAAGGAAAGATTGTTCCCTGTCACATAGGTCCTTTCTGAGCCCCTGGACTGAGTTCCAGAGCCCCAGAAAATCACAATTAGCTTCTTCAATAAGAGACCAGGATGGGTTTCTGTGTCATCACCGCCATGGCTTGTCAATGCTGGCATCCTGGTGGAAGAATCCCTAGCTACATGGTACAAGATGTAGATAAGCAGATACAAAAGAGGAAGAACATTCCAGGAAAATAGATATGCTGATACAAAACCCCACGTCCCCCAAGCTAAGGCCTATAGCTCCTGCAGAAAACACGTTTATTTTTGCTGATATTCAAAAACTGAAGGGATAGGTAAGCTCTTATCGCCTTCCTTTGTGGCTTCCCCGGAGGAGATGCTAGAAGGACCTGCTCAGGGCCCTCAGTCCTCAGGAATGAGCTTAGTCTGGTTGGTCCTGGTACCATCTTGGCAATAGGGTCTGGAATCCTACAGCCACAAACATACCCACACCAGCGGTACCTGTACCTCAGTTCTCTTCCCTCTCATACTCATCGTCTCTTCCACTTGTCCAGCAGAGACACAGTGAAGAGAATCAAAATAAACTTCCACACTAGCCCAGCCTGTAGCCATGCAAGGAAAAAGACCTGACTCAGAAGTTACGCAGTAACCTGACCAAACTTGTTCTGTCCCCTCAGCATCCATGAATCTGCCCACGCTCCCCTTTATGAAGTGGACATCTACTGGGTGTTCCCTGTTCCCTTCACCACTTCAAAGCAGAGACATATGGAAGGGGCTCTGTTAGTGACTTTCAACACAGACAGGACTCAGCGCTTATCTAGTCTCATAGTACCTACCTAATTCTTCCCTTCTGAGCCTGTGCTTCTTGGCCATCCCCCAACCCCCAACTTCTGGTCCCATCTTCTGCTGTCTACTTTTAGCTCACTTTTTCTGGTTTATATGGGTGATTTTTGTCCCTCCTATGGTGACAAATGTCCAGTGGCATTCTCCATAATGAGTTAGAATTCTTCATCTGCAAAGGGCATTCGAGAAGCAAAGATAGAAGGCAGGAGTTCATCTAGTGTGCCTACAAGGTGGCTACCTCTGTTCCCTCCATTCTAGCCTCTTACCTTTGGGATTCCTGGCTTCTATTTGGAGCCGAGAGGAAGCAGCACGGTGTTCTCCGGGTGTTAACAGTTTGACTCCCTGCCTCCGTCTACTCCCTGCATTTCTTGGTCTTGAAAGTCGTGGGCGCAACATGGGTTTGCCTGCTGGTGCTGTTTGATTCAGCTGGTGTTTGCTACGAGGACAAGCTGACTGTATTTTCATTTGGCTCTGTGGTTGTCAGTTCATGGGGTGACTCCAAGGAGGATAGATTTTCAGGTGGGGTGTCACAGGATGTCATGCTGATCTCAGTGTTTCCCAAAAGCACGGCTGCCTAAGTTGGCCCCCACAACCCCATGCCATGTGAATGGGATGCAAGGGGCAGGGCATTTTCTACAGGTGACAAAGCATGGTGTTCATGACCCAACCCTAAACCCAACCCCCACCTTCACCTTTTGTTTCTGGCTGTCCAGCAGCTGTGGCTTCTTAAGCAATGAGAAAATAGAAAGGTCAACTTCATTCCTACTCCTCGTTCTGAGGGATGATGGGGCAGGGGTACAGCAAGGCTTTTTTTCTTTCCCCCATGGTTTTTGTCAAACCAGGGTTACCTGGGCTTTGCTGTCTGCTAACAGCTGTCCCTCTAACTTAGTGACTTAATATGATGTATGTTGCTGTGACCTCATTGAATGGTTGTATCCCATGATGAACATGGCCTCGACAATCTTGGAGATTGAGACACAGAGGACTGTTTCTCCATGGGAAGGTGTGAACCTTCTTCACTGAAGCTGTTCTGAGTTCCCTATGAGCTGGTCTATAGTCTTCTGGTACCCAGGGTTGACACTGAGTATGTATACAGTGATGTTTTCCGTGTTTTGTTTTTTCAAGAAGTTAAGTGAAGTATCCCTTTGTGGTATTGGTTTGCTGTGGGATTTCCAAAAAGGTTGGTGCTTAGTATGATAAGCACTCTGTTACCATTTCATAAAGCACTAAACCAAGGCCCCACATGGCATTGGCAAGTCTATCCTAGCATCTGCCCCAAAGACCCTGTGGGATTATATAGCAAAGGTACCGCAGGTCTTTTGTGGCTTCTGCTCAGGGATGACTTTTGTGGCCAGCCTGAATCATAGAATCTGGTGTGTCTCTCATCTGTGAGGATGTTCCGTCAGCTTAATGCTTTTTGTGTGCTATTTTGCTTTGGTGGAGGTAATAACTGTCAGCACCATTTGCCAGAAAATGCAAACTGTCTCCTCTTTGTGAATACAGCCCAGCATGCTTGAGTGAGGCCCACTAGCCACATGTCCCATGATGACAAACATGCTTGATGGTGTATCAGTTCTGTGGTAAAGGTTGATAATGTTTGGGTGATCTAATGGATTTATGTATTCTACCTCAACGATGATGGTGGCATTGTCCTCCTCTTGTCCAGTTGGATATCTGTGGAGGTGTGGCATGGCCAGCTGCATCTCCACAAAGGTACCACAGCCCAGGGTCATTAAAATATTGTAGTAGTTTGTGATTATGTCTTCATTAGAGGTGCTGGGCGTTAAGGCCTGCCCCATTGCTACCTTATCTTCTGTAACACCACCACACAGTGCCACATTAGAAAAAATTAATAGTAAGTTCACCTCTAGGACTTGTGGCCTCCCTACCCTCGGGTTCTTAACCAGATATACAGTATCGAGTATGAATTTATTCCTATGTAAAAAGGCCTTGAGTCTAAGAAGGAAGTGGTTTGTTAGTTCCCTTATATTTATTCTGCTATTGTACTTATGGTCCTGTATTGTCAGCCTGATCATTGCTGGAGCTCATAGGGTTCATAAGCTGGGTAGCACTTTTTATGACTTTTTTCCTGTTCTGGTTTGCTCCTCTTGCTGTGATAACACACAGACCAAAAGCAACTCAGAGGAGAGAAGGGTTTATGTCACCTGGGAGGTGACAGTGCACTATCAGTGGAAGCTAAGGCGGGAACTTGGGACAGAAACTGAACCAGGGATCTGGAGAGCTACTGCTTACTGGCTTTCTTCCTGCTCAAGGTCAGCTCCCTTTCTCACACAGCCCAGCCCAGGCCCTGCTGCCTGTGAGTAGTACATGCACAGTGAGACAGGTACTGTCCACAGCAGCAAGCAATTGAGTAGTGGCCACTCCTGGATTTAGGCCCTCCCCCCGCCCCTTCTCAGGTGACTCTAGGTTTGTGTTAAGTTGACACTGGTAGCTGACTATGACACTGCCTCGCTGGCCTCGGAGCACCGTTCTGCACTGTGAGCCGTAGCCTTCGGGGAGTGAGCTTCCAGTTTAGTACCAGCTGGATTCCTTCAGGCTCTGTGTCCAAAGTGTGTGATGCCTTCAGCATTGGGGGGGGGGGGGTCTTACTATCAAGTTCTGGTGTGGGGTTGGGGATTTAGCTCAGTGGTAGAGCGCTTGCCTAGCAAGCGAAAGGCCCTGGGTTCAGTCCTCAGCTCCAAAAAAAAAAAAAAAAAAAAAAAACTTCTGGTGGGCAACCAATAGTAATAGCCTGAATTCGGGAGGTACACCTCTGGGACCTCTGGATTAACAGCTTGAGGGGAGGTATCTCAAACCTGGCACTGGGCTGGCTTTTATATGGCAACTTGTGGCTCGAGGAAGAAGTAGTATCCCCCACGTAAGGCAACTCCATTCCGACTGTTTATATATAATTTAAGAAGTTAATAATAGTTTTTCTATATGGGTCTTTCAAGAATCCTGAGTGTCATCTTTCCCCCCAACCTTTCCTTTTCTTATCCCTCCTTTCCTCCTCCCTGTTTAAACATCCCCAACCAGTTCCCATCCCCCACTACTAATGCATTGCTAAATGGATGGATGTAATATCAAGCTGCCTTCTAAATCTCTCTCTGTGTGCCCAGTTCAGTTCTTAGTACTCACCAAAGAGGATCCTTGCGTTATGGTTGATGGCTAATATACAGAGTCATAATTAGTTGGGTGGACAGAGCAGGAAGAACAAGTGTCAGTGGAGTGGTCAGTCATAAATGCGACTCCCGTATCACACCCACTCCTGTCAAGGCTCAGGGAACATTGCGGAAGAGGGGGCGGAAAGACTGTAAGAGCCAGAGGTCAGGGAGACCTGGGTGAAATTGTATCTCCTGAACTTGGGAAGAATCACTGTGCTCACAGCAGCTCTGGTTATCTACAAAGGCCTGAACAGGATGAAGCCAGTCAACATTTCACCATAGGCACACAGGAGCCAATCTTAGCTGAGGTGCTACACACAGCTGATGACTGCTGCAGGTGGGGAGGCCGGAGATGGACTCCAGAAACAGATCGGTTTACATTAGGGAGGAGGACTTGAGTTGGGATCAGTCCACCAGGAATTGGAGGGGAAAGGAATAAATATAATCAGAAAACAGTGTATGCATGTATTAAATTTCTTCTAAATAAACATTTAAATTAAAAACAGGTCTTAAAAGTTTATAGCTATAAATTCCAATATCGAAAAATAAACAGAAGCGTAATTATACACTTCAAGAGAAACAAGAACAAACCAGACTCCAGAAGGACTGGTGTCCAAACTGAAGCAACACAGCTAGAATGAGAGGTGGGGAAGGCAGCTCAGCAGCAGAGGGAGGGTGTGTGTGTGTGTGTGTGTGTGTGTGTGAGAGAGAGAGAGAGAGAGAGAGAGAGAGAGAGAGAGAGAGAGAGAGAGGAAAAAGCACAGCACAGGGTCAAAGAACAGCGTTGGCATTGAACAAAGTAAGAAAGGTTGACAAACCCTATTTAAAGTTACCAAGACAGTAAAAAAAAAATAAATTAGAGATACAAGGAGGTGATATTTTTACAGATATAGCTAAAATCCCAATGATTATTTGGGAGAATTCTTAGGGTAAGTCCACATACACATTGATGAAGAACACAGCATCTAAGCAGACTCGAAGCTTCAACCCCAGTTATCCATAAAAAATACAAAATTTTGTCATTTTCAGAAAAATACATGGAAGTAGAGTCCACGTTATATGTTTAGAAACATGGAAAAGTGGATGGGGCTGGTTAGGAAAGGGGGACAGCATTAGCCATGTGGAGAAAGTGACTGGAGCAGATGAATATGATCCAAGTACAGTATATGCATGTATGGAAATGTTGTAATGAATTCCTTATTCTATACAGTCAAAACATGAGCACAAATCAAACCCAGAACAAAAATAAAACCTAAAGCTGTTAATCCCACCGGTGAGAATAAAACCTTTGCCAATACTTTGAGCCAAACTTGAAGCAAGCTTTAATCAAACACTGGTTAGGATTATAGGCACTGACTAGGTCTACCTCAGGGTTCCCAGAAAATGGCCATGAGCTATGTCGCTTAGAATCGCGAACCCACAGGCTATGCGCATAGTTCCGGCCTCCATCCAATCAGGACAAGCATACATCGTGATGTACTTCCTGCCTATGCGCCGCCCACCTGCATGTAATCAGGCACATTTGGGTCAACCACATTTATTTAGGGAAGTGTGGCTTGTTATGCTATATGAACAAGAGCCTCCAGCATCTCAGGCAGTATCTGTCCTTGGGCAAGGTGAGTGGCGCTTTTGTTTCAGGGCTCTCTTAAACACTAATTAAAACGTGAAACAGCTTTGGCTCTCACACTCTCTCCTTCAGTTGTATCCCAGGACAAGCCCTTGACTCTGTGATAGGTATTTGTTTATATTGCGGTCTCAGCACCATCAGCTCAGTGCTACCCAAACGAGAATTATCATCTAATTAGGGCATTAATGAGGTAAGAGCCAACAGCGATTGGCAGAAACATAAGGATAAAAGGCCCTGTGATGGCTGACACCAGAGTTACCAGATTATTTTTAATAACTCCCAAATGGTTTGTATAGAAATAATTAAACAGATTTTGCCTGGAAAAAAAAATACAAGGAGCTTCTTCATGAAGCATAACAGCAGTGACCCCAGAAGAACTTCCATCAAGAAACGCAGTAGCTGCCCGGAATATAGGGACTTCATAGAGGGAGTTGGGATCATCACAGGGTAGTGTTGAGAAAACTGAGTTAAAGAATCTGCAGGATATGGAGTATAAAGCTGACCCATCAAGTAAGCAAGGGCTGTCTATTACGAGTCAAAGAATGTCCAAGGTAAAGAGGTAAAAGGAAGGAAGGGGCATACTATGACATCAGGTCTCAGGCAATGACCGGACAGGCAATAACCAACAACCCCACTGAGGGAACCAAGCCAGAAGTTTACAGTAAAAGGTCAAAGCACAGCCAACATTACTGGGCAGGAAAATGCACTCTGTGGGAGTATGTAGAAGTCTTTGTAGGAATAAGAAATAAAGTAAGAGATAGGGGAAGCCCCATGTCACTATGGGTCAGCCACCTATGAGTTAGTAGCTTGGCTTTACTAATTATAAGGTCCTTTTGCATTCAGACTGAAGCTGTCCAGGAGAAGAGGGGTTTTGGAATGGGGAAAACAGGAGAACAATCTTTTGTAGTTAATTTTAAGAAAGGTATAAGCCAGTTAATGTCTCCTAACAACATAGTTTGAAAGTAATGAAGCACCTGCAATTGATCCATATATAGTTGTGCCTTCTGTAGGCAGATAGTGTGTTCCTCTAATAAGAATGGGGAGCCGTATTTTTCTTTTATGGAGAAATTGCTAGCTGAAGATGAAACTGGATAGTAAGAAAAACCCGAGTCACTAATTCGCCAGTAGGACCTGCCAAGAGCAAAGCCTCCACATGATGGGTAGCCTTGAGAGAATGGTAGCCTTGAGAGCGTGCCACTTTCCTTTCTATTACTGGGAATTACATCCAAGCAATAAGGTGCTGACACAAGGAGGGGCTGTTGTCCACACCCCGCGGTAACACCGTCAATTGAAACTTAATCATAGGTCCTGAAAATTAAGCCAAGGGAGTCTAAAAACAAAACAAGGAGGTCCTGGGGATAAAGGGGGACTAGTAAGTATGCATCCTTTAACACCATAAGACCCCAAGGAAAAGACACGGCATAGGGAAAAGAGGCCAGGCTCTAAAGCTCCCATAGGCTGCATAACCATTGACAGCTCTTGGGTCTTATAATAACTCCATTGTCTTGATATTAAAAATAGTATTACAGAGACTGGGCTGGAGATGTCCAGAGAAAGGTGCCCCTCAACCAACTGTGTAGCAAGTCCTTCCAGTGTAATCATCTACTGACCCGCCCAGCCTGCATGTTCAGTGAGCCACACCATAGGCTCTTAATGTCTGAGTCACGGAGGATCAGTACCTCATGGAAAGACCCAAGCTTTCTGATCCAGGGTTGAGGGAAGACACAATAGTAGAAATTGTCTCTTCTCCCTCTCTGTCAAATCCTCTCAGGAGTTATATCCCTGTTGAAACATTTGCCGGGCCACAGTAAGACATGGGGACAGACACCATTGCTCTCTTCCTAGAGAGCACATCCCTTTCCCACAAATTAATGGGGAAGACAGAAAGAACACGTTGGTTAAAGTTGCCCTTGGTGACCCTCCTCTGTTTCCTAGGTAAGAAGGACAGCATTTCTGAGGGATCTGTGCTTATCCAGCATCCTGCAGCCTTGTGATAGCCTCCTGCAGAGGCCAGGCCTTGGGCCAACCACTCAAGCCTATCACAGACACATCAGCTCAGTACTCACTGGGCCCTGAAATGCTTGGCCATAGATTTTTTAGCTGCAACTCAGGATGTTGTAGCCCCACCAATTATACTAAAAGGCAATATCGGACAAACCAACATCGTTTGTTCCCCTGAAGCCAGTAAGCACATGATAATTTCCTTTAACTAGTGGTGCTATAATCAGGCAATGCTAATTAGAGCATACTGTGGAATTCCTTGAGAAAAATGAGCCATAACTTTAATTTTATTCTATGTAATTATCAGTGATGTCCAGGAAAAAAAAAATCCCCTCGTGGTTTCGCTAGATCTGCCTAGTAAAGGACCCACCAAGCCTTGAGGCAGGGGACTAAATACTTCTGTGGGATAGCCTGAGGCCCATTTTCAGGTGTTAATACATGGTAGGAAGAGGCACACCAGTCCAAGCTGGTGGACCAGGAGTAGCCAGGCGGAGGATGGATATGCTGCAGTTAGCAGTGGGGTGTTCCTCTCCCAGGGGAGCTTCAGTCAATGTTGTGACTGTTTCATGGGGCTACAGTAAATGACTTCCTGGCCAGAGCTGTACCGAAAAGTCTCTTTCAGGTTGACATCCAGGAAAGCCCTAGAGGCCTAGGTAGCCATGGGAAAGCTCCTGCTGTAATATACCTATACATAATTAAAACAAATAGAATTAAATATTTTAAAATAAGTGAAGAACACTTAAAATATACTTTTAAAGCTGGGCGTGGTATCGAACACTTGTTTGGAGCTGGGGACCGAACCCAGGGCCTTGCCCTTGCTAGGCAAGCGCTCTACCACTAAGCTAAATCCCCAACCCCTGGTATCGAACACTTGTATACCCAACACACACCCTTCCCTCCCTGAGGGAGGAGGATTATTCCATGAGTTCAAGGTCAACTTGATCTACGTAGTGAATTCCTAGCTAGCCAGAGTTACATATTGAGACTCTGACTCCTGTAGCCCATAAAATAAAAACAAACAATAAAAAAGTCTATTTAAAAAGCATTCAGGGATAACTCTACCAGTGATTGTGCTATCATCGGTGAAATTATCCTTCAAAGGCCAAGGCCAAGGGTTGGAGAGAGGTCTCAGCAGCTAAGAGTACCTCTCCTGCAGAGGACCTGAGCTCATTTCCTAGCACCCACAGGAGGCAACTTTCAACCACTGGAACCCCAGCTTCAGGGTATAGGAACCCACACTCGTGCACATACACACACAGGTATATACAAAAAGAGAGAGAGGAGAGAGAGAGAGAGAGAGAGAGAGAGAGAGAGAGAGAGAGAGAGAGAGAGAGAGAGAGATCTTACAAATAGGAAGAACTTGGGGAACATTTGTAACTGGGCAACTCACCTTAAAAGAAATTTTAGATAAAATTCCCAGAGAATAAAAAAGGATGGAGGTCAGACAACCCAATCTACATAATGAAAGGAAGAACATTAAAGAAGAAAGCAAAGAAATAGTGATTTGATTTTCCTGACTCATAATTCATCTAGCAGAGCTGCTCAGTAAGTGTGTCTGAACATCTAGGGTTGGTCCTCAGAGCCCATGTAAAAGCCTGGCACATGATGTAATCCCAGGGTCAGGGGGGCATTTGATTGGCACCTGAGGTTGTTCCCTGGCTTCTATATGCATAAATGTGTGTGAACATGTACACAGAAGGAAGGAAAGAAGGAAATCGGGTCCAGCGATAAGTAACAGTGGATACAGGTGTGTTGTGCGTGAGCGGATGCAGACAAGGGTGTATGGCCCTCGGCGTAAGTGAAATGGATGGCAATAGGAAGTGTAATGGCTGAGCTCTAGCACATAATACCACGTGATGGAAGGAGATTCCCACAGGTCGTCCGTGACCCACTGGTGCACAGTGCACACCAACATGACACTAAATAAACACCAGACCTGTATCGGTCATCTGGGGAAGAAATTATACAAATTCCCCTTTGCCCAGAAGTACTGTTGACTGAACCTAGGGAGGCAGGCGCCCTACCACCGAGAGGTATCGCCCTCACCCTTCCCCATTCCCTACAACCTCCCCAGAGCACAGAAGCAGATATCTATCCTAATCCATTCCACGAAGCCAGAATTACCCAAATACCAAGACTGGACATTACAAAAACAGAAAATGACAGACCAGTGTCTCCTATGAACACAAATATAACTCCACAATATATTAGTACAGAGTCCAGATGTATTTAGAGGAAGCCTGTCATGGCAGGACCTGGGAGGCAAGGACAGGAAGGTTCAAGACCAGTATGAATTACATAGTGAATTCTGAGCCAGCCTGAGATACACAGCAAGATGCAGACTCCCTGCACCCGTAAGCACTTAGCCCTAGTTCTGGTGGCTTGGCTTTCACGTCATTGGCCAGGGTGTGCTCCAACCTCTGCCTGCCACAGAGCCCACTGCCAGTCAAGCCCTCAGTTATATCTGTAGAACTGCGGGGTCCCAGACAGGGCCAAGCACAAGGAGAAGGGAGGTGAAGTAGGAGAATCAGGGTGTAGGAGAAGGAAGAGAAGGAAGAGGATAAGGGGTGGGGAGGGGATACATACAAATCTAAGAATATATACAATATACACATAAGGTGTCTCAAAACCCAAATGAAATCTTGGAGCAGTTAGGCAAAAAGAAATATCCCATGTTCATGAATTAAAACAAAACAAAAAACAAATCCTTGTCGATATTATCAGTATGTCGGTTTTTCCAAACTGATCTGTAAATTCATTGCAGTGGGACAGTACATGGAGCCTAGAAACACCTTCATCTACACACAATCAACTCGTATTGGGCAAAGCAGTAAATACAGCAGTCACTTTTTTCAACATATGCTCACGGGAGAGTTAGAATTCAATATGTAACCCACAAATAAAGCAAAGCCAGTTAGAACCAAACCAAAAATGAAACAAATATAGGCCCAGTCTTATTCCATGACAAAATATAACTCAAATGGGCCATGGACTGAGATGTTAATGGAAACTATGAACATGTAGAGCATAACATAGGAAAATTACATGCCTTACAGGAAGGTGTTTTTGCTTTTTTAATTTTTATTTCTTATATGTACAGGTGTTTTCCCTCATGTATGTCTGAGTACTACCCACAAAGGCCAGAAGAGGATGTCACATAGCCTAGAGCTGGAGTTCTAGACAGCTGTGAGCCACCATGTGGGTGCTAGAGTGGAACACGAGTCCTCTGCAAGAGCAGTAAGTACTCTCAGCTGCCAGCCAAGTCTTCAGCCAAGTCTCACACAAAACCGAACTAAAACTCAGGGACAAACTGTTGATAAGACCTACATCATGGAAATGGGAGCCTTCTGAACTCCGGGTGCAGCTCAGTGGTAACACTTTACTGAAATGGATTCAAGAGACTATGGGTTCAAGCCCCACCACTCACTGTAAACACTTCTGCTCTGTAAGGGATAAGGTCAAAAATAATACTACAAGCCACAGGCTAGGAAACATCCACGAAAGACAGACTTGACAAAGGGGCTGTAAGACATGCAAAGAATCCTAACAAAAGACAATTGGAAGACAGACCATTTTTTAAATAGGGTTCAGCAGACACCCAACCAAACACATGTAAATGGAATGTTTTAGATCATGCAGTGTCAGGAGAGCACAAGTTGAAGTCATGGTAAAAGACAACATCACACTGTGTGCAAGGGCCTAAATACATAGCAGGGGCAAAACAAGGTGTAAGGTGAGGGGTGGGGCTTGAACTGGGTGGGGCTTCCTTGGCAGCACCAGTGTGCTCTGGGTGGGGCTCTTAAGGGGGCGGCCCTCAGATGTGAGTGATTTAGTCAATCTGTAGTAAGTGGGGAAGGCCATGGCCATGTATGCTTTTGATCCCAGCACTAGAGATGCAGTGGGTGGCCGGTGAGTCTTTTGAGTTTCAAGCTAGTCAGGGCTACAAAGTGAGATTCTGTCTCAAAAACAAGCAAAAATCCAAAAAACAAACAACAAAAACCTAACATATTCACATCGCTAGTAAAATGTGCATTTCTTAGGTGGCTTAGTAAAAGTGTAGAAAAGACTGGATCCTATAGCAGTTATTTCCAACCATGGAGTACCAATTTTCAATTAGAATGTAGTTATATTTTTATTTTATGCTGATGTAAGTATATTCATGTGTGTTGATCTGGGTAGCGCTGGGCTACAAGGATCCTCAGCCCTAGACTTCACCCAGTGAAGAAACCCGCAGCAATGGCATACTGTAAAAATTCACATGGATTCTTCCACGGAGTACAACGTGAGATTTGCATTTTCAGAAATGTCCATTGGCAACAGGAAATATATGGTGGACAAGGATTTGAGTGGACAGGGAAAAGACATTAGGGTTTTGAGGCCCTCGCACTGGTCTATTGAAAAGACAGCTTTCCCACTGTTGGGACGAATGAAGATATTTGGATTAATATTAAAGGACACAGATGATGTAAGGAAGCAACTGGCCTAGAGAGGCTCCATATTTCATTAATTTTTTTTAATGAGAATGAATTTTCACCCATATTAGCCAAATTTGTAGCAAGCTTTATTACAAGCTCACAACACAGTTGGCCTGGCCACCGCCTCCTCTAAGTGAGAGATCTGAGAGGCTTTCCCTGAACATAGGAGAAAGTAGGGTTTACGGAGCTCAAAAACCTGCAAGACTAGAGTTTTCAAGGGGTGGGGGATTTCCGGAGGCATTTTGGTTACGTAGGAACTTGGCAGAACATCTCAGAATTATTTGGCAGAACACCTTGGAGGTTAGGGTATAAAGTCTGGAAAAACTCAAATTCCAGGAAATGCATTAAGATATGGTTTAACAAAAAAATGAAAATAAAACAAAATCAATCAATCAATCAATACAGGAATGAACTTTCTTTAACCATGTAACAAGATGGTTTCTAATTTTAAGATGGAGTCAGGGTGTTCCATCAAAGGCTTAGTTGAAGTTATTGATTAATGTGTAATACAGCAATCCTGTAATAAATATCTTAGTGATCTCAGGTAATTGAAAGGGAGAAATACCTGACCATTTTACATTAGCAACTTCCCAGGAAGAGTTAGGAAGAAATTCAGTGTCTAGAAATTTGTTGGTTTTTTTTTTTTATGGTAGTTTACTTAAAATAATTTCTGTAGAGGCAAGAGTGAAGTATGTTTGCACTGTAGGAGAACTGCTTCTAACTGATAATGTCTACATATACAGTGTCAGTAAACAAGCATCCAGCACAGTGGGGGACCTAAACATGTCTGGGCACACGGCTCAGTGTGTAGCCTCAGAGTTAGGAATTCGCCAGTGCTGTCCAGCCAGAATTTAAGGTCCAGGCATATGTAGTATCTGTTTGCCTCCTAGTGTTCTGTACTAGGTGTCATTTATAACACTCTACTGATTTTCTTATTTATTTACACAACTGTGTAGAGCAAACAGTCCTCTTGGTCTCTGTAATGAGTTAACAGTTGACATTTTGGCTATTAATAAACGGACCAGACTGTGTGTTCTGCTTCTAGTTGACAGACTGAACCCAGCTTGTAATGATTGATGTGCTGTGTGCTTTACCAATGCCAGGACCACTTCCCATGCATCAAGTCAATAATCTTGTTGACATTTGTTAGAGTACTACTGAAGGTAACTTTCCATTTTCTGAGATCAATACACTTGCTTGTGTGTGTGTGTGTGTGTGTGTGTGTGTGTGTGTGTGTGTGTGTATGTAGCTCTGATTCTTCAGTTAACTCCCACATATATGGCCCTGGATGTTTATTTGGTGGGCGGGGCATTTTAAATCACTGATCCTATCTCACTGCTGTTATGTCTGTTCCAAAGTATGTGCTTCAGCCTTGTGTCACTTTGGTAGGTACTGTGCATTTAGAAATTCATCCATTCTTTCAACGTTTCCTGTTAGGAAAAGGAGCAGAATATTACTTCTGGACATATGTCACTCTCCCATCAGGATTCCAGGGCATAGACTATGTTCCCCTCAGGATGTACCCACATTACTTTCTGTCTGGGTCCCACGCTAAATGGACATAAGTTTAAAAATGTAATTCAATTCTCAATCCAAACATTTGGCATTTACATGCTGTGGAATGATGGCAGGAAAAAGAGAAAAAAGCCTTGGTTTTCTGTATTGAAAACATCGTGTTCCTCTTGTAAGAGCAGAAAAATTTATAGTAATACACCAGAATCTCCAATCTGGGCTAGGGGGTGCAGGGAGAATTTTGGTTTCTTTGAAAAACACAGAAGTATTACATGGGAATGCGATTTTGTTTTAATCCCAGGTGTGGGGTATGAGGCTGCCTCAGACCGTCCACAGCAGGTGACTGTGATTTGCCTCGTGCTCTAGCAGAGGCGTGGTTTCGCCAGCTGCAGATCGTTTCTGTGATTGTGTGACGTTTGGAATTCTGGGGACTCTTCAGAGGGTGTCTAAAGGCCGGGGCCCTAAGAGGCAGGTAGATTGTTGGTCAGTCTTTTGAGAGGGTTGCTTCCTGTTTGATAGTTGTCAGGGTAGAAGAAGAAACAGAAAGAAGGGAATTCGATTCATCGATCTCTTTCCTACCTAGTGTTGGGGGGATGAAAGGGCAGAATGATGGTGGAACAGCACAGAGGAAAGAAGAACCCACACAGTAGCCAAAGAACGGCTACACAAGTTTTCAGGAGCCACTCCTCAGTTACTTGGAGTGGCCGTGCATGTGTACATAGTGCACTGTGTGGCTGTGTGTTCAGAGCCAAGTTGAAGTTGTATGATCTAACACAAGAGTGGGATGGCAGTGTGCCTCAGATTGTTACATGGGTTTGATTTTAAGTTAACATTTGATTGTTGCACCTTCAAGCCTTTCACTCAAATCCCTCACAGTGTAAGGCTGTGTCCCTGATCTCCTCCATAGCTTTTTAAACTTGCATTTTCTTGCACATACCATATTTTTAAAAGTTCTTCTTTCCTCCCACACCTATTATTTGACCTCCTTCCTTCTTCCTCCCTTCCTTCCTTCCTTTTTTTTTTGTAATGAAGCAAATGCTTGTGTTTTAAAAAGCTATTTTAATAGAGTTTGGCCAGAAGTTTGGGAGAAGGAAAAAAGTACACAGGAGAAGGGAGAGACAGCTGCACCTGAGAGCAGGGATATGGGCTCCTTCGGGAAAGGGTCTCTGGTGCTTCCTGTTGTGTTATGTCTGTACCACACTTACAATTACACCTACTTATCAAGTACGAGCATTCATATTGTATGCAGTTGGGGGCTGTTATGAATATTCTTTATCCTTCTATAATTGTTTGTTTCAAAGATTTAGATGTTTAAATTTTTACACACTTGTTTACACCCACTGAGAATCTAAAAGACCTGTGTGGTATTTCTATTATAAAAAGTCACTCCAGTAGAACAGTCATGTGCCATGTTTTTTTTTCCTGAAGAGGTTATAAGGTATAACGATCTTCAAACGCCTGTGGCCATTTATGTAAGTTCCACAAACTGATACCAACACGTGCTCAACTCTTTACTCTTTCCCTGGACATCAACAGAACTATTAGCAAAGCTAACACGGCAAGAGATGGGAGCGTGCGCAGTGCTTGAGAAGCAGAGCCTGTGGGCCAGAGGACACCTCCACAGATAATGGGCCTGCTAAGCACACAGGAGGACCTGTTTCATCCCCACCCTCACATAAAAGCTAAGCATGATCACATACATAAGCCTGTAGCCCTTGGAATGGTGGAGTGGAGGCAGGCAGATCCCCAGAGCACCCTGGTGAGCCCATCTCATCAACCACCAGTGAACACCAGGGCAAGTGAGAGGCGCTGTATCCACAGATGACATGGATGATGACTGAGGAAGACATATGTCACCAGGCTCTACCACACACACACACACACACACACACACACACACAGATCAGCACGCACACAGACAGTCACACATGCATTATACATACATAAAAATGTGGGAAGTACTTTATGCTTTGTGTTGTGCAGTATCGTGTGAGGTTCCTGCTCATGTGGGCTCCACTGTTTGAGGTCTGCATTGCAGCCGAGCATGACAGGAGGCTGTGTGTGAAAGAGCACTAACAATTCCACAACAGTTCAGAACCAGAGCACGTGAGGGTGGGAACTGCTGTCCCAAATCCCCTTAAGGGCCACATCCAATGACCTGGCCCTCTCAAATGGTGTCACAGAGACATAGACCTTAGGTGAACACGTCTATCTTAGGTTCCTATTTCTTGATGAGGACTAATTTTATGTCCTTCAAGTTCTGCCCCACCCTCCACCCCCGTCTTGCTGTGGTCTTGGGAGAATCAATACTTACATAATTCACAACTTTGCTGGACATGGAGCAACTTAGTATTATGGAAATCTTACCGGAAATTGGAAACTGTCAAACTGGCTTCCAAAACGTTGCCACAGTGAGTTTGTAGCAATAATGGGTGGAAGTCCACAGTTGGTGTTGTCTCTGCTTTGCCTGGTAACCCTTCTTAGGGAAGCATTGGCATTGGTGATGAGAGGATATATTTTGTCTTGTTCCTGATCTTATCAGGAACTCTTCACAGTTTTTTTTTTTGTGGTTTTGTTTTGTTTTGTTTTTTGGCTACTAAGAGTTATGCTACCTCTAGGTTTTATGTATCTGTTTCTTATTAAGTTGAGGATGGTTTTTATCCATTTAATGCTGTAAATTTCTGGGAAGCACTGTTTTTGTTGTATAACTTTCATGAGCATATTTAAACACTAAAATTTTCTCTTGATTGCCTTTTTGACTCATCTTTAAAATGATGTGTATTATATCATCACCATCACTACCATCACCATCACCACCACCACCACCACCACCATCACCACCATCACCATCACCACCACCACCACCACCACCATCACCATCACTACCATCACCACCACCACCACCACCACCACCACCACCACCATCTCTAGTACTGGGGGGTTTCTTGGGTGCTTCTGTTGTTTCTAATGTGACTGTGGTCTAAGGATAGACACGACGTGATTTCTGTCCTTCCTGTTCCTAGCAGGTGTGCGCTATGGTTTACAATGTGATCTATGTTGGTGAGTGTTCCATGAAAGCTGGAGAAGAGTCTGTATCCTGCTGTGTTGGATGACTCGGTCTGAAGATGTCAGTTATGTCCTGTTGAAGGAAGGCTGGTGCTGCTGACCCTCCTGCTTTTCTGTCTGCTGTCTGGGTCTGGAAGGCCCCCAGTGAAGCCCTGTGCTTCTCCGCTTCTCCTGGTGGTTCTGTTAGGCTCACTTCCTCTGGGTCTCTGTTGAGTGGCTCACACACACTAAGAAACACAGCATTGCGGGCAGTGACTGTATCGTCATGTGCTACAAGCCCTGTTAGCTCCCTAGCTGTAATGTCTGCTCCGAGAGAAATCAGCACACACCTATCCCTACCTTTGTTTATTTTGGGTGCCCAGAGGTCAAACCTGAGGTCCCATGTTTGCTGGAACCTTCTTTATCATAATAACCCTCTGACCGATTCTCGATTAGCAGAAACTAGATGTGTCTTTCTGTCCCATTACTGTTTGTCTGTGTGTCCTTGTATATTTTTGCATGGGTATATGTGTTTTTTGAGTGTGTGTGCGTGTATGTGTGTGTGTGGATGTGAGAAGTTGATAACAGATCTCTTCCTTGATTGTCCTGTTCTTTATCTTTGGAGACATGGTCTCTCTCAGACCCCAGAGCTTGCTAATTCAGCCAGTCTACCTGTCACTTATCCCCTTGGGTCCACTGTCTTTGCCTTCTCACTGCTGAGATCTGCCTGGATCTTTTATGAGGGCTCTGGTACCTGAGCTCTGGTACTTACCCTGAGAGAGCAAGCACTGGGCTAGCCCCCAGCCCACACATTTACACTGTTTTAATTAACTTTTGTTGGTCTTGACTAATAATCTACTTTGTAGTCTCCATCTCATAGTGAATATGCTAGCTAGTAATGAGCTGTTATATTGTGACCGGTTTACACATCAGTGGTCTAAGTATGTTAACTGCCATCTGCCATGTCCTTCGTTCCTATTTTGTTTTCTATGTTTTTGACCTTTGTAATGACAAATGAACATCTTTTATTATTATTATCTATTTTGTCTCCTTTCTTAGCATACCATAAGTTATGGTTCTTTTAGTTAGTGATTGCCTTAAAGTCCCCAGTAAAGAAAAAAAAAAACAAGTGGGGCTACAAAGGAACATCCACAAGCACAGGGTCCTCCTGCTGCTGTCAGGGAGCATGGTGATTGCAGACACATAAGGTGGAAGCTGCCTAAAGTTGTCAACCCAACCCCCCCCCCCCAGATGACTATTGGTCCCTTCCTCTAAATGCCAGGCCTGTTCCTCAAACCACTCACTCAAGAGGTCCCTGGCTCACTGAGGCCTGGATTAGTCTGGCCACCCTAGTCTTTAGGGGAGCAGAAAAAGCTCCCTAAGAGAACTTCAATCTCCAGGCTAACTCTAGAAACTGGGTAATGGTCCTTAGGGCTGAAGGCTGGAAAACATCTCCCTAGTCACAGGTTTTTGAGGACACAGGTAATAATAGCATGTTCTAAGTAGTACCTGTAACCAGACAGACTTTGTGAGAGGGTCAGGGTGGGATTCCAGGAGCTGTCAGTCTACGTTCTCCCTAGATCAGTGAGTAAATCTAGAGCACCCTAGAGCATTGCCTCTCTAGGCCTTCCCTTCAACCTCTTACTCCATGTGGCGGCAGGGGTGTCAGAATCAAAGTGACAGCTCTAACACTGTTTTCCATGATGCTACCTTTATTTACTGTAACTTGGAAACTTATTAATCCTAAAGTGATATCATACTCCCAACCCTTGCCCCACCCCTCATCCCTGTGTTTATTTCCAAGGCCTTTGACCTTCTAGAGTCCCTTGGCAGCAGCTGGATCAGTCCTGAGTGAGGAAGAGCTGTTTTGTTTTGTTGGTTTTTTTTCCTCACTCTGGGGTTTTGGGATAGAGGAAGGGTGAAACCTCTGTCCACTTGGAGGGGACATCACACAGGAGGCTTAATGCCTCTTCTTCCTTTTCCTTTTACGGGTACCTAGTGTCTCGTGATTCCTCTTCTGAGTCTGTGAGAGGTGAACCAGCTCCAGAGCTGAGAGTGGCTCTTCAGACACCCCAAAACCAGGTTCTAAGTTAGGCTTCTTAGCCGTAGGAACCAAGCCTCCAAAGACTGCTCGCTTCTTTGACTTGACAATTGGACATGGATCAGGGCTAGGGCCCCTCATCTTTGGGCATGGTTTGGGGATACTAGCAGAGTCGGGGAGATCTGCATAGGGGCACATTTGGGGAGATAGTCTCCAGGGCACTAGCCTGTACTGGGAGGACAGGAGGAAAGACAGGCTATGGAGTTCCTCCTTGTCCTCAATGGTTTTGCCCAGTGGCCCTTGAGGGTCCTCCGTAGCAGAAGTTCCTCTGAGGATCCCCGCGCATCTGGATCCTGGGCTTTGGTTATGTGCTCCTCTGCCACAGGGAAAACCAGTGGATCCATTGTCTACCAGTGATGGTGAACTTTGATTACTGGGGTGGAGAGTAGCAGGCTTAGGCCCCCATAGTTCTGTATTGGTGCCTCCAAGACACTGCTGGTCTAAGGAAGCCATTCGTGAGGAAGCAGTCTGTGTACTGGCTCCTTTCTGGGCACCACAGTCATCTCTCTGTGCACCTTGGCAGGCAGGCAGTACAGAAGCGTTGGCAGGATTCTGAGGGTCACCAGGATTCAGAGCTGCTCTCTCAACTCCTTTCTTCTTCAAAGCCAGGCAGTGCTTCTCTATCAGCTGCAGGAGGAAACGGGTATGTAAGACCCACCACAGGCTGGAAGGACCAGAGAGGGCAAAGCACTGGGGTGGAGTTAGCCAAGGGAATAATCAACTATCTGAGTGTCAGAGATGGGCTGACATGCTTTGTTCCTTACAACTGTGCATGTCACGCTGCCTGCGTCCCCTTCTGGGTGAAGCCCGAGGCAGGATGACTTGACTTCCCATAGGTCAGGGTGAGTTAAGGTCACATGGTCTTATGAACATGGTCTTCTCTCTGTTCACCTGCTGTGTCTCAGTGTCCCATTCCATTCGGGGTCCTTCCTGCCCCGTCCAGTTTACCTAGTGTCTCTCTATATCTTATATACATGGTGTCTGGTGGCCTCTTCTTAACCTATTGCTCCTTCCCCATGTCTCTGGCATTCACCTTCCCTGTATACCTGGTCAATCGTGAGTTCTTCCTCATGCTCCAGCTCCTTGGTTAGAGCCAGGATGTCCATTTCTGGTTTGGCAGATAGAATTTCTGCCACAAACTGGGGGTTTATTATGGCCTCTACCTATAAACATAAGTAAAAGAGCTTGAGTGCCAGGGGCAGGGAACCTCCAAGCCAAGAGGACCTCTATCTTGCCCAATGCTGTTGACAAGTCATGATGGTAACCAACATTCACACACACACACACACACACATGCACACACACACACGCACACACACGCACACACACGCACAGAGAGAGAGAGAGAGAGAGAGAGAGAGAGAGAGAGAGAGAGAGAGAGTGTGTGTGTGTGTGTGTGTGTTTGGGGGAAGAGATAGAGGCAGAGGCAGAAGGGAGAGCAGGCTCATTAACAAGGGCTAGGATGCCAAACTCAGAATCTGGCCCACCCTAGGGCTCCAGATGTAGCTCACCTGCTCAACAAACCGTTTCTGTGAGCATAGCTCATCAATGTAGCTCAGGAGTCCCGCGTCTGAGTATAAGTCATCTCCTTCCTGCTCTGTCCCACTGTTCTCATCTTCCTCCTTTTCCTTGGGGTCTCCTGCGAATGGCTGAGGAAACCCCTCCAGCCAGTCCATGATATCCATGTACTCCTGCACGGCTTCTGGTGGAATTTCCGTGGGTGTTTTGGCCTTTCGTAACTGCTGGTGTCTGAACTCTGGGAGATGGGCAGAATCGGTCCTGGGGACAGTCTTCATAGAGGTACATTCTAGGAGACAGGAAAGCATGATGCTACATGGACAGAGACCACTGACACCTCAGACAAATCATGCAGGACATATAGTTCAGGGGAACTAAAATAGCCTAGGGCAAGCCAAAACAGTTGTCTCTAAAACTCTGTGAGAGGGGATGTTGCAAGAGGTGGTATGCAACAAGTGAATATTTAGAGCCACCAATATTTCAGTGCCCAGGTTCTGATCACACGGTGTTTGGATGCTTGGTGAGATGAAGGCAGAGAAGCCAGTTCAATGATTACCCAGTTCAAAACCAAGGGCTGCAAGGAACCCCAGGCTACATAGCAAATACCCCATCCTGAAGGAAGAAGCCTATGTGTGGGACAAAAGTCTATTTTTACTAATTTGGCCTCTGTATAGAATCTAAATATATGTGAACCCTACCTGGTTCCTTAACCGCCTTGGGAGCTGGGAGCCTTGGAGGATCTTGCCTTGGTGCGGTTGCAAGAACTTGGTACTGGATGTTTCTCATTGAGTTCTCCATTTCTTCTGCATTCTCAAATTCTGTGAACCTAGGGATGAAGGAGGCCATGGCCCAGCATGGGAGATTACTATGGTGGTAATGTGCACAGGGTCTTGACATAGTCTGGTACAGACACATGAAGTTGCTGACCTTGGGACATAACCACAGTTCTGAGGGACCCTACATCCCTTGATCCTTGCAGGGAATCAAACATGTTTGAGGTGTCACAAGCAGGGCTTACATGAGACTCCTCCTTAAGTCCCATCTTGACCTTGCCTAGAGCCACACAGAAGAGCCAGTTGCCAAGATGGCCACAGATATAACTGATGGAATATATCAGGAATCTCGGACCAGCTGCAGAGATGCGAGAGCGGAGACTGGGCAAGCTAGGATAGCCTGGGAGACAAGGGCCCAGGAGATGTCGGGAGAAAGCAGAAGGGAAACTGAGAGGTGTAACTGCCTCCTTCTGAGAGCTGTGTGCATGAGGGCGTCGCACACGGTGCAAAGGCAAAAAGAGCAGAGACGTGTTCTCAGAGTGTTTAAGAGCCATCCATCTCCTGTGCGCTCTCTTGAGTCTCACCCAGTATGATACATTAGGATCAACTGAAGCAACTCTCTTGAGACACAGTGGTCTCTACTGCCAAAAAGAGAAGTGACTTAACTGTTAGCTGGCATAGCAGTCTTTACTGTGAAAAGATGGTTTAATTGTCAGGTAGATGGCATTAAGACTTGTGAAGCATGTGGCCTTTGCACATCCCACAGTGCTAGAGGAGAGGAGACCCTATGTGCAGGGTAACTGCAATGGCCTAGGGTGATCCAAAACAGTCTTCTCTAAAGATCTGTGAAGGGAGATGTTGCAAGAGGTGCTATGTCTTGAACTCATATGGGAGAGCACTTGGAGACAACAATATTTCAGTGTCCTGGGGCTGGAATGGGTCACTTCTCCCACCCTGACCCTCAACAAAAAAGCAGGGATAGATACTCATGACCAATGAGATCAGAAGCTGCTGGGACCATGGAGCAGAAAACCCAGCACTATCGGAAGTGAGAACAGCCCTCTGAACAGCAAGATTACCCTCCTGGCAAGGTGTGGGTAATGAGCTCACCAGACCCAGCTCTAGCTGAGCAGAGTCCCCCAACACACACCCTCTTCAAGATGCCTGACTCACAAGACCCATCTACATCTAAACAGCTCCCCATGTGCCCTCCTTTAAGATACCCTGACTCACTTTTCTGCCATCTCAAAGAAGATCATCCGGTCATAGTTGCTTGTACACTGCCATTCCTGCAGCCCCCTCCACAGGCCTTCCTCCACATTCATGGTGGGCTTCCTCCGGGCCAGGGACCGAAGCACTGGACTGTAATTCATTAGGACCATTCAATCTAATGATCGGCTTATACCCCAGCCCCAGCAGGCTCAGCCCAGACACATCTATGTCTTTGTACCAGTGTAGTGTTAGCCTCCAGGAGCCCCAGCAAAGATCAACACAAAGATATATGCCTGTTTCTCTAGTTGCCATGTGAATTCTCCATGTATCACCATGTAGGGGAAAATGAATGGGGTTTAGGATCGCAACATGAAAGTATGGACAACAGAATAAAAGTAAAAGTCACTACAAATGGGACCTTGGTGATAGCTAGGTGTAGGTCATGATGTGGGGCTCCCAGGATAGGAGAGTGCTATTCCAGGAAGGGAGAAGAAACTCTGAAGTTTTCTTTTGGTCCAGTGAGTCAGCCATGGACCCTTCACCAGAGCTGGGTCTTCTAGGTCCTGCCTGGGTCTCTAGTGTCCAGAACCATGAGAATATAGTGTCTGTGGTTTCAGTCATCTAGTCTACCTGGTCATGTAGCTGAATTGGCTGGCAAAATGCCCCAGAAAGATCTGGAACCTAGGGTTACCTGGGGCAATGGCGCGAATGCTTGCTGAAGATTAAAATGGAGCAACGGCCCCAATGATTTCCCCAGTGCAGGTCCAGTGCCTTTCTGGCCTAAGGGGAATTCCCCAGAACAATGAGGTGGGGGACACACATCCAGGTGTGCTCTTCCCCACCCCCACTGTGATGTGCTGTGGGCCCCAAACCCTCCAATTCATGCTTGAAGATAAAAAAGTTAAGGAGAAGAATTACCCAATGGAATCAAAGTCCTATGTCCAAACCCTCGATCCCAGGACTTCGGGATCCAGGGTGTGACATAGCTGCTCCTCAGACTGTGTCTCTCTAAAGTGGCCCCATCAACTTCAGCACCTTCCTTGTCTACCTCACACTCACGGTGCTGGAGCCCCAGGAGGACCTTCCGGTTACAGATCACACTCACATGAGGAAGCAGGAGAAAGCCGCCACATCAGGTGTCTGGGGCAAGTGCCTCTGGACGAGTGTCTTGATATGCTGCCAGCGTCGGAAGTTCCCATAGACACTGTCTGGCTTGGACAAGTAATTTTCTGGGGAGTTTCTGGCTTGGATGTTGGCTGGGACACTCTCTCCATATGCTCCTTTCGGAGGTGGTGCTGAGGTCACTGGAGACCTGACAGGAACTAGCTGGACAACTTGCTGTGTGGTGGGAGGGCGAGGTCCCAGGACCCATGTTCCCTCTTGGGGCTGGACAGCCGAAGCAATTCGTGTATTAATGAAGGTGTTTGCAGCAGGTGTTGCCATGAAGAGTGGAGTTGAGTACCCCATACCCACACCTTGGGCCCCAGGAATATTGTAGTTGAGAGGCACCTGAGTGAGAACAATGTTGGCATTATGCACAGGCTGGACGGGCCTGCCCAGTGTTCCAAGCGGTACGATGTTCAGGGGAACAGCTGCATTCAGGGCAGTGCTCCCATCTTCTGCCACCAACGACATCCCAGGCAAGGCAGACAGGACTAGAGGATTCCTGGGAGAGATGCCCGCAGTCATGAGGGGTGCTGGGGGCTCCCAAAATAACTGGGGTGCTGGTTGGGGGGCAGGGGGGAGAACAGGCAAGGTTGCAAATGTAGACATGGTGGCACCAGCGTTGACAGTCATGTTCTGTCCCAGTGAAGATGCTGTGGAGATAAAGGAGAGAGTGGGAGGATGAGGGAAATCGCACAGGAGGGTGGCTCTCTGATCCTGATAATTCAGTGGAAACTGAGGGAGAGTCACCGGGAAGAGGAAACTATACAGTCTGCAGCTGTCCCTGAGTAAATCCCCTGCGGGAGTCATCTGCCTGAGCATTGTCACAGCAGGGACCTTCCTCCACAGTCACCAAGATTCCCAGATCACTGGGCTGTCTGTGGAGAGGAGCCCCCCACACACACACACCAGCTTTCCCCACCTCTGAGAGTCCCTTTCAGGAATCTCTGGCAGAAAGCTCAACAGTGTTCTAGTTCTCTACCCAGAAATGGATCAGTTTGTGTCTCCCTCCCCACTGTCTCAGTGCTGATGCTCACGGGAGGCAAGGCACCATCAAGGAGGGCCAGTTTCTGGAAGGGTCTCTGCGAGGGCAGCAGGTTTCAAATAATTTGACCTCGGCTCCTTCTGAGTGTCCCTTTCACACCCTCAAAGTTCCCTCCCTTTCTAATCCAGCGCAACAATCCAAAAGCAACACCGAGAGGTCCTCCAAGCCGGTACTCTGGAATCCTAGAGGGGATCCCGTAGCAACCCCTACCCATGCTGCGGCTCCCGCTCCTAATATGCCCACAGGAAACAGTAAAGGGATAGGTTCAACAGCCCCACACTGACAATTACTGGTCCCCACCATGGATGGGAGCTGTTCCCACAGCACCAGTGTGTAAGCCATCTCTCCAAAGCCTGTCCTTGCCATCCCTGCAGTGGCTGTGGGAGGCCGCAATGGAGTGATGAATGGAGGGGACACCAGGAGGTTTCTGGGGTTTATCACAGCTACTGACATTGTCACAATTTGGCCATGAAATCTTATGAGCTCCCACCTAAATGAAGGAATGACTTGGGGATACAGTCATGAGCCCGATGCCAAGCAAGATGCAGATATCTTAAGTTATGGCTGTTCAGCAGGAACTCAGGAGGACCACATCAAAGAGACAAGCCCAAAGATTCTGCGCATGATGACCAGGACACACATTCTAGGTCTGCTTAACAGTAACTGTAGAACATGTAGAAATGGCTCTCCCTCAAGCCTCTGGCAAAGGAAACCAGCCACCTCAGAACCCACTAAAACCAACAGCACTCCGCATCCCATTCGCTTGCCAAAGCAGTGTCAGGGAAGAGAGGCGTCCTGTCACAATGAAACGATGGGCTAAGGGGACTGTAGAGATAGTGCCAAGACAACACCTCTAAATTGATATTTTAAAACAGTCTAAAGATTCGGAACAAGCACCAACATCTTCCCTAGTTGATGTCCTCTAACAATTCTGCCTCTGTAGAATCAAAGACGTTAACCACCCGATAAGCGAGAAACCTTCCCTGGGTGGGAAGGTGGAACCCCAGACTGCCAGTTGATGGAGTAGCCTCTACTTCTATAGAGAGGGCCCCATGCAGCTGGTCTCCATCTTGCCATTTGTCTCAACGGTCCTTCTCAGGTCTAGGATGGCTCAGTTAAAATTCCTGGAACCCACAATTTCATTGAGCAAGTTCCAGCAGTCAAGAGAAGTGACCCAGAGATCAGTTGTTGCCTAAGAACCTTCCTTCTCTGGACCACCACAGTGACCCATCCCAAACACATACGAACTGTGTTCAGGAGACCTGCCTGCCATACAGGAAGAACTAGTCCAAGTCTTCTCATCAGCGGACTTCCTATGGCAACATAGTTGCATCACCCGCTCTTTCATCAGTCTCCAAGGTGAGACGTCCTTGTAGAAGTCCAGAGCTCTGTCCCCCCACTCCTTAGTCCAGTCAGTCATTGGGAGTATCGAGTTTAAATTGCCTCTGTCAGGCTGTTAGACCCCCCATACCCTGACACTCCAGCCTTACCTTCTGAAGCTATTCCTATAGGCTTGGACAGTAACCACGCCTGTCTGCTCAGGTCCATGTCGAGACAATTCAGATAAATCACACCCAAGAGTCACCAACGTGTGGCAGACACTCAAGAGAGTCAGCCACAGCTGAGAAAAGTTTGAAAGTAAACAGCTCCGGAATGTGGCATACAGCATTCTAGAGTGGGGGTGGGGCAGGAAGTAGAACAGGACTGGGGGAACATTCCGTGAGGGGTTGTGGCAGGTGCACGAGAACCTTGGGGTCAAGTCAAACGATGCACCCTTGTCGGAGATACCTGCACATGTTTGGGGTTTGCCTCATGCCTCTTCTCTCATTCCTCCTCCATAGACCTCGTTTGACCCCCTTCATCCTGGGTTCTCCATCCCTTCGACAGAGGGTAGGCTCTTGAATATTTCTTGTAATGTTCCATTTACTCTGAACAAATTACAACATATATTCAGACAGACATTAAGGGTTTCAGTAGTAGAGGAGTACAGCATATTTGAAAAGTTGATGTTGGGAGATCCAATGGCTCTTCTTGCCATGAGCGTACCATTCTTTACAGAGTCCTCTTTCTGTGTCCAATCAGTGCGGTGCTAGGACGGCTGTACCCTGCCCACGATAGCCTCTGTTACCATCTCCTTTTGCTAGAAGTCCTAGCTCGTGAAGGCATTACTCGGTGTGTAGCCTACAGGACTCAATGCTGACATCACTTCTCTCTGGCTCAGTGATACTGAGTCCTATTAGTGCAAACATCTTTGACAACAGAATTAAAAATCTAGTCACTATGACAAAATGAATTCGTAGGCTTTGGTGACAAATTGGCCCTCCCGAGACTCTCAATGGGAATAGGGTTAAATGTGAGAGACAGAAGAGGAAATAAATTCTCCCACTCCAAGGTGAAGGGGCTTGGCATTCTTAGTGCCCTGCTTTTCCAAGCGTACAAACCCCACTCCCTGTGTACATTTGACAAAGTCAGCATTCCATCTACCATGCCCAATACAGATTCCTGTGTGCATGTGCCCACCTTATTCCTAGCTCCATCATGACACTGGATTCACCAACCGTAGGCTACCATCTTCCTGGTTTTTTTGTAATTTGCTGGTATCCTTAAAATCACGTTTCCTGGTTGCAGGAAAAGACTATCTCTGACTTAATAGAATTTACCTGACAAATAGTTAATGTTAGGATGCTAAAGCAAAAGGCATTCACAAACAAATTACGTTTGCATGGACTGAAAATGCTATCACAATGCATGTTGGGTGGCGCAGGGGGCCCAGGGTAACCTCAGTGAGTTGTTTGCATTTTGCATATCAGGAGTCTTTGAGACTTATCTGATGCAAAGACACCAACTGCAAGTTTTCAGTAGCATGAGCTATTCAGTACTCCATCATAAAGAACTTTGCATTAGATGATTTTACTCCATTACAGGATAATGTCTGTTCTGAACACGAGTAAGGTGGACACGAGTAAGGTGGACCGTGCTAACTGTCCTTGGAGGCTTGGCAAGTTAAATATGTGTTTGATTTGTGGTATTTTCTGATGATACAGAGTCATGACTGAAGGAGCAGGGGCTCTTCTGTGTGGGGGACATTTGTGGCACCCTTAAAAAAAAAAAAAAGCTTGTCTGGTTCCTATTTTAATATTGTGTATCTCATTTGATCAGTGCCGAATGCTGGGGGACAGCAGTCTCATTTTGTATTGTGACAAGAGGGTTGCTAGGAAATGGTCCCAGTGGGGACGATCCTGGAAGCGGCTAAGTGCAAGCCTCGCTGCTTCCCTGGTAGCTGTCCCACAGGTTTGGGAAAGAAAGGGAGGTTTAGAGGGACCCAGACTATCAAGTCTCAATTAAAAATATTATGTCAAATTTTACTGGAAACATTTGTGAACCAACATTTATTGGCAGGTCTTAACCCAGTGGATGTTGTAGGAGGGACCCTAGAGGCAGAGTCTGGATAAAGCATGTCTCAAGAGTCTCCTGGGTCTGAATCCCCCAAACCCCCATTGTTTCTTAATGGAGTTTTCAAAAAGTATGGGAGAGGAACTTTAAAAGATGCAAAGGAGGGGTTGAGGATTTAGCTCAGTGGTAGAGTGCTTGCCTAACAAGTGCAAGGCCCTGGGTTCGGTCCCCAGCTCCGAAAAAAAGAAAAAAAAAAAAAAGATGCAAAGGAGACAAATGTCATCCAAAGTGTTGGGTCCAGAAGGAGTCATATCTCTTCAACAGTGTTCGGTGAGGACACTAGGTGCATGGGTGGAGGGTTTGTAATCCCTGGTTTTAAGGAGGGTTGGCTGGCACAGGTTCATTGAGGAGGCAGGGCTGGGGAGGGGGACGGCGGCGATGTGTTCTTTCCTCTCCCCGCAAAGCTCTACGCTTCACCTGAGAGCTCCTCTTTGTGCATGCTATTGGAGTTCTAGCGCGAGCTCCTCCCCACTACCCCCGCCCCATCCCTGTTTCCCAGCATCCATCCGTTGTGTCCACCCGCTCAGACAGATAAATAAACAAGGGCGCGAGCACGCCAGCGCGAGCACGCCAGCGCGAGCACGCCAGCGCGAGCACGCCAGCGCGAGCACGCCAGCGCGAGCACGCCAGCGCGAGCACGCCAGCGCGAGCACGCCAGCGCGAGCACGCCAGCGCGAGCACGCCAGCGCGAGCACGCCAGCGCGAGCACGCCAGCGCGAGCATGGAGGACGCTGGAGCGAGCACGCCAGCGCGAGTATGGAGGACGCCTCTTAACGTTTGCTGAATATGGCGGCGTCCAGAGTCCGTTATAGAGAAAGAGGTAACGGAAACTCAGGCCTAACTTCCTGAGCATGCAATCAGCATTGTGGCTGCTTCTGGCTGTCAGTTCCTTGTGTCTTGCAGGCAGTGTGGCCTCGAGTGACTTCAGTACCCTCCTGAGGCCATCCTGACGCTCAGAGTTCTTACACCACTGGAATTGGCAAGTGCTCAGACCAGGGTTTCTTTCCATCATTCCGTAGGGTGCCTGGCTTTTGATATGTGTGTTGGGTGCGGATGGTATTTTTCTTGTTCTTCCCCCTTTAAAATCAGTTATTTTACCAAGTGCCTTGAGGCTAGGCGCATTTTCTCCCACTGAGGTCAGACAAGGCAACCTAGCTAGAAGAACATATCCCACGGACAGGCGAACTGCTTTGGGGACAGCCCCTCCCCAGTTTTTCGGGACCCACGTGAAGACCAAGCTACATATCTGCTACATATGTGCAGTGAGGCCTAGGCCTAGTCCATGTATGTTCTTTGGTTGGTGGTTCAGTTGAGAGCTCCAGAGGTCTAGGTTAGTTGATTCTGTTGGTCTTTCCGTGGAGTTCCCATCCCCTTGGGGTTGCAATCCTTCCTCCTATTCTTCCATAAGGGTCTCCAAACTCCATGCAGAGTTTGGGGTATGGGTGTCTGCTTCAGTTTGAGTCAGCTGTTAAGTGATGTGTCTCAGAGGACAGCTATGCTAGCTAAGCTCCTGTCTGCAAGCATTACAGAGCATCATTATTAGTGTCAGGGGTTGGTGCTTGCCCATGGGATGGGTCTCAAGTTGATTGGTCATTTCCTCAACCTCTGCTCCGTCCCCAATCCCTGCATTTCTTATAGACAGGATAAGTTTTGAGTGGAAAGTTTTGTGGGTGGGTTGGTGTCCCTGTTCATCCACCAGACTTCCTGCCTGGCTACAGGAGGCAGCATCCCCAGGCTCCATACTCCCACAGCTGAAGATACCTCACCCATTCTTGGGTACCTTCCCTATCCCAGGTCTCTGTCTCTTCCTGGAGATGCCCCCTATGCCCACCCCTCCCTCCCCCTGTCAGTTTCAGATTTCCATTTATTCTCATGGCCATCTGGCCAGCCCCTCTGTCCCTCCAATGCCCCAACTCCCCTCCCGAATCCCTGTCCCATCCACTTCTCTCCCTCAATTTGCCTTCATGACCTTTTCATGCCCGCTTCCAGGAGAGATTCAAGCATCCTCACTTGTGCCTTCAGTCCTATCGAGACTCCTTGGGTCTGTGGAGTATAACATGCTACTTGTATTTTAGGGCTAATATCCACTTATAAGTCCTTACCATGGCATGCCCTCTTGGTACTGGGTTACCTCACTCAGGACTCACTCAGTCTCAAGTTTCACCCATTTGCCTGCAAAGTTCATGATGTCTTGGTTTTTAATAGCTGAATAGTATTCCATTGTGTAGATGTACCACATTTTCTTTATCCGTTCTTCAGTTGAGGGACATCTAGGTTGTTTCCAGTTTCTGGCTGTTGTGAATTAAAGCTGCTATGAACACAGTTGATAAACCGTCTTTGTGGGATGGTGGAGCATCTTCTCGATATCTGCTAAGGAATAGTATAGCTGGGTCTCGAGGTAGAACTAGTCCCAGTTTTCTACAGAACCACCAAATTGGTTTCCAGACTGGTTGTACAAGTTTGCACCCCCACCAGCAATGGAGGAGTGTTCCCCTTGCTCCAGATCATGCCAGCATGAGCTGTCACTTGAGTTTTTGATCTTAGCCATTCTGATGGAATCTCAGAGATGTTTTTGTTTTCTCTGATGACTAAGGATGCTGAACATCTCTGTAAGTGCTTCTCGGCGTCTCGAGATTCCTTCATTGAGAATTTCTGTTTAGCTTTGTAGCCTATTTTAAAATAGGATTATTAGGGTTGTTGGTGTTTAACTTCTTGAGTTCTTTATAAATTGTGTATATTAGCCCTCTGTCAGATAAAGGGTTAGTGACAATCTTACCAACCTGTAGGCTGATGTTTTGTCTTATTAACAGTGTCCTTTGGCTAACAGAAGTTTTTCAGTTTCACGAAATCCCATTTATTAATCGTTGGTCTTAGAGCCATTGGCGTTCTGTCCAGGACATTGTATTTTGCAATTTCTCTGCTCTGAGATTTAGTGTATCTGTTCCTCTGCTGAGGTCCTTGGTCCATTTGGACTTGAGTTTTGTGCAGGGTGATCAAAATGGATCTATTTTCATTCTTCTACATGCAGACATCCAGTTAGGCCAGCACCATTTATTGAAGATGCTTTTTTTCTATTGTGTGCTTTTGGTTCCTTTACAAAAAAAAATCAAGTATTCATCATTCATGGGTTTATTTCTGGGCCATTGATTCAATCCCATCGATAAATGTGTCACTATTGTTTTTAGCTCTGTTGTCTGCAGTACAGCTTGGGGTCAGGATGGTGATTCCTCCTGAAGCTCTTTTATTGTTCAGGATTGTTTTGGATATCCTGGGTTTATTATTCTTCCATATGAAGGTGAGAATTGCTCTGTCAGGGTCTGTAAGAAACTGTGTTGGAGTTTTGATGGGGATTGCATTGAATATGTAGATTGATTTTGGTAAGGTGTCCATTTTCACAGTTAATCCTACCTATCCCTGAGCATGGTAGATCTTTCTGTCTTCTGAGATCTTCAGTTTCTTTATTCAGGGACTTGAAGTTCTTGTCATAAAGATCTTTCACTTGCTTAGAGTCACAACAAGATATTTTCTATTATTTGTGGCTATTATAAAGGGTGTTGTTTCCCTAGTTTCTTTTTCAGCCCAATTATCATTTGTATAAAGGAGGGCCAGTGATTTCTTTGAATTAATTTTGTATCCAGCAACTTTGCTGGTGTTTATTAGCTGTAGGAGTTGTCTGGTAGAATTTCTGGGGTTCCTTATATATACTATCATATCATCCACAAATAGCAATACTTTTACTTCTCCTTTTCTCGTTTGTATCCCCTTAATCTCCTTTAGTTGTCTTATTGCTCTGGCTAGAACTTCATGTACTATATTAAATAGATAGGGAGAAAGTGGGCAGCCTTGTCTTGTCCCTGACAGACAAGTGGAATTGCTTTAAGTTTCTCTCCATTTAGCTTGATGTTAGCTACTGGCTTGCTGTATATTGCTTTGATTATGTTTAGGTGTGTGCCTTGTATCCCTGATCACTCTAATACTTTTAACATGAAGGGGTGATGGATTTTGTCAAAGGTTTTTTCAGCATATAATGACATAATCATGTGCGTTTTTTTTCTTTCAGTTTGTTTATATAATGGATTACCTTGGTGGATTTTCATATATTGAACCATCCCTGCATTCCTGGAATGAAGCCTACTTGATCATGGTGGATGAAGTTTTTGATGTGTTCCTAGACTTGGTTTGTGAGTATCTTATTGAGTATTTTTACATCAATGTTCATAAGAGAAATCTGCCTTAAGTTCTCTTTCTTTATAGAGTTTTTGTGTGGTTTAGGTATTGCCAATTGTGGCCTCATTGAATGAGTTTGGCAGTGTTCCTTTTTCTATTTTGTGGAATAGTTTGAGGAATATTGGCATTAGCTCTTCTTTGAATATCTGGTAGAATTCTGGACTAAAGCCATCTGGCCCTGGGCTTTTTTTGTTGTTGTTGGGAGACTTTTTAATGACTGCTTCTATTTATTTAGGGGTTATAGGGCTGTACTGGTTAGTTTTGTGTGTCAACTTGACACAAGCTAGAATTACCACAAAGGCGCCTTCCTTGAGGAAATGCCTCCATGAGATCCAGCTGTAAGGCATTTTCTCAACTGGTGATCAAGGTGGGAGGATCCAGCCCACTGTGGGTGGTGCCGTCCCTGGGCTGGTGGTCTTGGGTTCTATAAGAAAGCAGGCTGAGCAAGCCAGGGGAAGCAAGCCAGTAAGTAACATCCCTCCATGGCCTCTGCATCAACTCCTGCTCCCTGCCCTGCTTGAGTTCCAGTCCTGACTTCCTTTGGAGATGAAACAGTAATGTGGAAGTGTAAGCTGAATAAATCCTTTCCTCCCCAACTTGCTTCTTGGTCGTGATGTTTGTGCAGGAATAGAAACACTAAGACAAGGGCTGTTTAAATAGTTTATCTGGTCTTGATTTAACTTTGGTAAGTGATATCTATACTTCAGCTTGCTTCTTGGGTCCACTTGCTTGGAAACCTTTTTTTCAGCCCTTTACTCCGAGGGAGTGTCTATTTTTATTGCTGTAGTGTGTTTCTTGTATACAGCAGAATAATAAATAGATCCTGTTTTTTATCTATTCTGTTAGCCTGTGTCTTTCAGTTGGGGAATTGAGCCCATTGATATAGAGAGAGATTATTGACCAGTAATTATTTTCTGTTATTTTGATGTTAGTGGTGTGTGTGTGTGTTCCTTGTTTTTGTTGGGGATGGACTTATTTCCTGTGTTTTCTTGGATGTGATTATCCTCCTTGGGTTGGAGGTTTTCTTAAAGTATTTTCTGTAGGGCTGCATTTGCGAATAGATACTGCTTATATTTAGATTTGTCTTGAAATATCTTGTTTTCTCCATCTATGGTGATTGAGAATTTTTTTTTGTCTGAAATTTCTTAGATGTAGTGTTTTCTCGGACCGATGTATCGGCGTCTTCTACTGTGTCTGCTATGCCTGAGATCCTCTCTCCCATCTCCTGTGTTCTGTCCAGATGCTTGCATCTGTTGCCCCTGTTCTCTTCCCTAGGTTTTCCATCTCCAGGATTCCCTCAGATTTTGTTTCCTTTATTGCTTCTATCTCCATGTCCAGGTCTTGCACAGTTTTATTTCCTTCACCTGTTTAATGGTAATTTCCTGTATATTTTTAAGGAACTTATTTGTTTCTTCTTTAAAGACCTCTCCCTTTTTGGTTATATTTTCCTGTATTTCTTTTAAGAGATTTATTCATTTCCTCTTTAAAGTTATTTTGATAAAATTGGATTTAAGGTCATTTTCTCGTGTTTCTGTTGTGTTAGGATATGCAGGGCTTGCTGTAGTGTAGGGTATCCTATTCCCCTGGCATTTACTGGTTTTGTTCATTCGAGGGTCTTTAGTCATCTGGATAGGCTTTGTCCCCAGATGTTCTTCTAGTAGTAGGTATTGAGAAGGGGGTTAATGTCAATGGCCTTGGTGTGGCAGGCCTCTGATGGGCATCCTCAGGTTGTCTTGTTCTGGATCTGCAGTCTACATTGTTCAGGAGCCACAGGTCCAGTGAAGGTGGGCAGAGAGGTGGTGGGGAAAATGGAGGTCCCCCTGGGATACCAGGCTGCTCAGAGCAGCTTGGCTTGCTTGAGAGGACTCAGTGAGCAGGTAAGATGGGGGGAGTACGGGGTGGGGAGGGAAGCTCTATCAGCGCCTGCACCGACAAGATACCGAGAATCGGGGGAAAACCTGCGGGATTAAAGAAACACACACACACAAGTTATTCGTGTCAAGCCAGGAGAAGAAGAGAGAGCGACTCCTGTAGCTTTATTCACCACTTATATACCCAAGTTCCCCAGGTAGAAAATATCTGGGAAGCACAGTGGGAAACCCTGGCTCGTGACTTCGGTAACAAAAGACCGACTACGAGACCTGAATTAATTAGGGATAAATCCCAGAAGACCAGCCTAAATCTCAAGGACAAAGGCTGAGGAAGCAAAAGGCAGAAGTAAATTGACCACTGCCCAGGTGTGGCCCAGGTGTGTCGGTTCCACATGCATCAGCCGGGCTCAGCAGAGGTCATGCAGTGGAGACACTGGGTGTTTACTACTTGGTCTTTTCTTCCTGTGCTGTAAATTCATGGGAGAGGCTTTTTGTCCAACAATCTCAAGACTTATGGCAGTAATCTTAACTGTGGCCATACAGTCACAAAGTGGCCAGGCCCAAATCCAATATGGCTCACTACATCTCCCCCGTTTTTCTTTTATAAAAGACCATTAGGTGGAAGTAGTGGTCTGAGAGAGATCAGACATGCCTCACAGAGTGCCCAGCTCGGCCATGGAGAGCCACTCTTGCAGTTAGGACTGCACCCCAATGGCTAGGAATGAACTTATGCTGTAACACACCGTTCTGGGCTATACGTGTGTGTTTTGGGGGAGAAACTGGGCAGAGGAGCATTTGACTGGCCCGTATGTTTAAACGTGGTGTAGCCACCTCTGTCTTAGGTTTGACCTCTCGAACCCCAGCCTTATCTGTCATAGGGTCACCTTGTCGCCCCCAAGGTTCCATTTCTTAGATTGGTCAAGGGTCAGAGGAAGTTGCCCATCGCTGAGGATAGCTACATTGGGTCATCTTCTCATTCCTCTTATTTGAGCCCAGGTGCGAAAGAGCAGGGGCCAGATGGCATTAATTTAAGAGATTGTGGAAGTTGAGCCTCTCCCAATAAGTAGTGGGCACCTCATCTAGTTCGTTGTCTCTCTGGTTCTCCTCAGCTGCTACTACCAAGGGCCGTAGTCAAGCCGCTCCTGTAATAAAATTTAGAATTCCCAATTGTTAGCAACTACTTCAGAAAGTTCACCCACTGTGCTCGCCTAACAATAGATTGGGGGAGGGTAACTCCAGACACTGCAGACACAATGGCTGCAGCAGTAATGGCTGCTACAATAGCAGCGAAAATGACAAGGTCTTTCACAGGACAGTTCAGGATCGGCCATTCTTCTCTAGAACAACCAGCAGGCAATGGAACCATGTCTGAGATCTGCAGAACCAGGGCAGAGTTCCCCAGTCCACAGCAGCTTCACACAGATGGCATTCCTGTGAAGCTATAGACTGCAAGATGACAACACCAGTTAAGGCAGCAAGAGTCACCAGGGGAATGAGGGGGGACAGGGGTTACAGCTGGAGTCCAGTCTTCTCCAGCAAGCAGCAGTGCACAGAGGGTCTGAGTGTAGGCCACAGTGGGATGGGACACACGCAGTGGTAACACTGACTGCAGCAATGCCAAAATCTCTGTGATGACAAAAGATGAGGGGGAATCCTCCATCTTCCTCTAAGGACACAGGAATGACTCCAGGGACCCAAACCAGGAGAGCTGAATCTTGTTGTCAGCAGGCAAGACAGCTGTTTTTTCTGGTGTCCTATTGGTGGACATCACTGCTGACTGAAGTGTGCTTCTTGTTCCTACTGGTATCAGGATCACGATCTCCATCGGTACCGGATTCCATGGAGACAGGACGAACACAATGTTCAGGAATCCAAATGGGTGCTCCAGCATCTCTAGGAAAAACAGAAGCAGAACCCCTAACCCTAACTAAGACAGGGTCAGGTCTCCTCCATAATCCTGAGGTCAAATCTTTCCAACGGACCAGACCTTCCTTATGTCTTTTTCCTTTCCAATGTCTGTCTGCTGCTGAACAATTATTCTTATCTACTAACAAAAAATTTAAAATATAGGTAATAAAGGCAAGTTTAGCAGGTGGGGAATTCTGGTCCCCTGTTTTAGTTTTTTCAGGATAATTCTTAAGTGTCAAGTGAGCTCTTTCTACTATGGTTTGTCCTTGAGGATTATAAGGAATGCCAGTCTTATGTACAATATCATAATCCTCACAAAATTTCTTAAAGGGCCCACTAGTATATGCTGGACCATTATCAGATTTTAATTGTCGAGGGACTCCCGTAAAGGCAAAGGCCTGTAAACAGTGACTTTTAACATCTTTAATTTTCTCTCTACTATGAGCAGAGGCAAAGAGCAGGCCAGAATAGGTATCAGTAGACACATGGACAAACCGTAGCTTTCCAAAGGAAGAAATATGGGTAACATCCATTTGCCAAATATCATTAGATTGTAACCCTCTTGGGTTAACTCCCAAATTGGGAGAGGAAATAAATGGGGCACACTGGGGACATTGACTGACTATTTGAGCTGCTTGTTCTTTAGTTATTCCATTGTGAAACCTCAAAGAACTAGCATTAAGATGAAATTTTCTGTGCATTTGTAAAGCTTTATCATAGGCAGTACTATTCATTAACACATAGCAACATGAAGATCGAGTATAAGAGTCGGCCAATTCATTGCCTTGTGCTAAGGGGCCAGGTAACATGGAATGACCTCTTATGTGGCCCACAAAAATAGGTTCCCGACACTGCCACAGCAAAGCCTGTACTTGTAATAAGCAGGCACAAATGGATGAAACAGGAGCAACAAAGGCAGCAGTCTCAAGGGGTGAAACAATCTGAGACACATATACGCTATCAGTGTATGTGTTGCAAGGTTCATCAGAAAACATAACCAAAACTAATTGTAAGGCTTTCAATTCTGCTAGCTGTGCAGAACAATTAGGAATTTTTATAACCTCTACCTTCCCTCCAGACACTACCGAAGCACTACCATTGGAGGAACCATCAGTAAATACTAAACGAGCCTTTTGTAAAGGAGAACTAACAATAATTCGTGGAAAAAATCACTGGATGCATTTTGAAAAATTGACAAATCTTACTATCAGGATAATGGTTATCAAATCGACTAACAATTGTGCACATTAAAATAGCCCAATCTGTAAGTTCCTGGGCTAAATGTTGTAGCTGTTCTTTGGTATAGGGAGTAATGATAAGATCTGGTTCTTTACCAAAACTCTGTAAGCTAATTCTATGAGCCTTAAACAGTAATTGAGCAACGGCCTGAAGATAAGCCATCACTATTTTCGCAGGTGAAGCTTGTAAATAAACCCACGTTAAAGGTCCATCTTGCCAAAAAAGTCCCGTAGGGGAATAGGCAGATATGAAAATCAAAAATAAAAGAGGCCTAGAATAATCAATATAATTAAGGTGAGCCTCTTCCAAAGCCCGTTGTACTACATTTAAACATTCACGAGTTTCTGGAGTTAATTGTCTAGGTGAATTTGGAGAGGAATCACCTTTTAAAATATCAAACAATGGCTTCAACTGTCCCGTGGTTAATTTTAACGTTGGTTGGAGCCAATTTACATCCCCTAATAATTTTTGAAAGTCATTTAAGGTCCTCAATGTATCCAATCTAATTTTAAGTTTTTGTGGGCGAATTCCTTTTCATAATAATTCATGTCCTAAATATTGATATGGGAAGTCCTTTTGGACCTTTTCAGGGGCAATCACTAACCCTGTAGCAGCCAAACTTTCTTGTAAGTCAGCATATGCTGTCAGCAACTCGTTTTCATCTGGAGCCACTATCAAGATATCATCCATAAAATGGACGATATAAATCTGTGGATATTTCTGCCTTAAAGGCTTTAGGGCAGAGGCTACATACACCTGACACATGGTAGGACTGTTGGCCATCCCCTGAGGTAACATGACCCAATGATAGCGATGAGAAGGCTCTTGAAAATTTATGGAAGGAATACTAAAGGCAAATCTCTCACAGTCTTTAGGATCTAGTGGAATAGTAAAGAAACAATCCTTTAACTCAATAACTATCATATGCCAATTTTTAGGTATAGCTACAGGAGTAGGGAGACCAGGCTGAGTAGGTCCCGTAGGTATCATAATTTTATTGATTTCCCTTAAATCTTGTAATAATCTCCACTTCCCAGACTTTTTCTTAATCACAAAAATAGGTGTATTCCAAGGGGAAGTGGAAGGAACAATATGACCAGCTTCTAATTGTTCCTGTGCTAATTGATGAGCTGCCTCCAATTTTTCCTTGGATAGGGGCCACTGTGGAATCCACACTGGATCATTAAGACTTCCAGGTGATGGACAGAGGTTTAACATTCGGAGGCTTATTAACAGTGGCCCTTAGGATAGATTTCCCAAGCCTGTTTTACCGCTTACACTACAAGGTTTGCCTTGTTTCCTCATCACATTTCATTCAGGCTGAGTTGTCAGCACAGCCCCCATATCATTGAGCACATCTCGTCCCCACAAATTGGTAGGTATTTGCTCTAAAACAAAAGGCTGAAACCATCCCTCATGTCCTTCCTCGTCTCTCCATTTAAGAATCTTGCTGCTTTTTAGAGGAGCTGTAGCTGTCCCCACTCCTTGTAGGGTGGAGTAAGATATCTCTAGCGGCCAGGCCTTTGGCCAGAAAGCTTTAGCTATTACAGTTGTATCAGCTCCAGTATCTAGGAGCCCATGCAGGGGCTTTCCTTCAACCCATGGAGTGAGTGTGGGACGCTTCTCTAAGGAGGACACCCAAAATGCTCCGGGCCCAGTGGACCCAAAGCCCTGATTACCACGGGCAGATTTAAACACAGGATTATCAGTATGAAACCGGGGCAAAAGGACCAATTGAGCTATCCTATCCCCTTGAGGAATAACTACAACTCCGTTTTCTACAGAAACCATAAATTTAATTTCTCCAGTAAAATCGGAGTCAATCACTCCAGGAAAGATTCTTATTCCTCTCATCAGGGCACTGCTGTGGCCTAATAAAAGGCCTATACTCCCGGAGGGCAGAGGCCCATGTACCCCAGTGCCAAGGGCCTGGGGGCCCATTTGAGGGGTTAACACTGCTCTGGCAGAGGAGCAGAGATCCAGTCCTGCACTTCCTGGGGTCCCTCTGACCAGGTCCTTGATGAAAAGGGATTGGTTTGAGGGATAAACTGTGTTGGGGTATGTTCTACCACAGAAGTTTTCATGGCTCCGTACACTCTGGCTTGTGGGCCCCGGAGCAGGCCCCGTCTCCCATTTCCCAGAAGGTTTAAAGGCTGTTCCTCAACATCTTGCTTAGATCTACACTTATTTCCCCAGTGATAGCCTTTATGGCACTGAGGGCACAATCCAGGGCCTCCTATCTTATCATTCTGAGGGCACACTCTTTTAAAATGTCCAGGTTGTCCACACCCGAAACAAGTCCTGGTTCCTCCATTTCCCTTCCGCATGGCTGCAGCCATGACCTGTCCCATCACATAATTCCCATCTATTTCTTTACACAATTTAATATAGTCAATCAAACTCTTATTCTTATGAGAGCTAATAATCTCCTTGCACCACTTATTAGAATTTTCATATGCCAATTGTTTCACTAAAGGCATAGCAGTATCAATATCTCCAAACAGCCTCCCAGCCAACTGTAATAATCTATCCGCAAATTCCTGGAAAGGTTCCGAGGGTCCTTGTACTACCTTCGATAATTGTTCTCCAGCTGCCTTATTTGGCAGGGCCTTCCAAGCTCTAACTGCCGCTGGGGAAATTTGAGCATAAACGGCAAAATCGTATTGAATCTGGGCTGGAAGGGCTGCATATTGTCCTGTTCCTGTCAATATTTCTAGATTCCGCTGGGGGAATCCTGCTTGCGCATTAAGTCTAGCTAGTTGCGCACATTGTTCTTGAAATTCTCCCCTCCATAACAGAAAGTCTCCCCCACTCAATACTGCCCTGCATAACTGTTGCCAATCTCCAGGAGTCAGAGTGGAAGCAACATAGGACTCAAAAATAAGTAAAGGCAGAGGTAAAGGGAGTGAGGGGACCATAGGCAGAGACTGCCTCTTTCAGGTTTTTCAACTCCTTAAAAACTCAAAGGAGCATGCTGTCTGATGGATTGATCCGCATTGCTGGGGTCCGGGACCTCAACAATAGGAAATGCCACCCCCTGTCCAAGGGGAGGCTCAGAGAAAATTACCCCTCTCCTTGTAGCCTTGTCTTCACAACACCACTGCAAGGAGGAATAGGGTTCATAGGCAGGAGGAGCAGTAGCTCCCTCTCCTGTAAAGAAGGGATTTACGCTAGGGGGACGAGATCTTGATCTTTCAGTGGCCCTGTGCTTATTAATCTTTCTCTTAGGCACCTCTAATTCCTCTACTGATGTCTCTCCTTTTTCCTCCTCTGAGCTAGAATCCTGATCTGAATCAGAGGTTTGTAAGGACCTATGAGAGGCATCATCTTGTGCCGCTCCAAATGTTCTTTCTATCTCTGACATCCGTCCCCTTGTTTTCAAGAGAGCATCCTTGACCAATCTCCACAAAGAAAGTGTGGCGGCAGGAATGCTCTCGGGGCCATTTCTCCGCAGCGTTCTTTGCAAATCTCTCATAACCCGTTCCCAATCAGGAATATTAAGTTCTCCTGAATGGACAAGCCAAGGACTAGTTTTTTCTAAGGTTTTAATAAATTCTTCAACTGTTTCTTCCTTTACACCGATTCCCTGATGCTCGAGCAAAGCAACTGTCTGATCCACTAGTTGTAAAGTAGAACTCGCAGTTCCCATGGCGCGAAAATTTTCCTTTTCACTATTCACTCACCCAATACGTCCCTTCTTCTATGTCGGCAGGGCTTCTGGGACGTCCTGTCAGTAATCCTCTCTTCTCCAATCTCAGTGGGACCTCCAGTTGGCGGCGCCTGCACCGACACAATACCAAGAATCGGGCGAAAGCCTGCAGGATTAAAGAAACACACATACAGGTTATTCGTGTCAAGCCAGGAGAGGAAGAGGGAGCGACTCCTGTAGCTTTATTCACCACTTATACACCCAAGTCTCCAGGTAGAAAATAACTGGGAAGCACAGTGGGAAACCCTGGCTCGTGACTACCTGGCTCGTGACTTCGGTAACAAAAGACCAACTATGAGACCTGAATTAATTAGGGAGAAATCCCAGAAGACCAGTCTAAATCTCAAGGACAAAGGCTGAGGAAGCAAAAGGCAGAAGTAAATTGACCACTGCCCAGGTGTGGCCCAGGTGTGTCGGTTCCTCATGCATCAGCTGGGCTCAGCAGAGGTCATGCAGTGGAGATACCGGGTGTTTACTCAGGAGATACTTGGTCTTTTCTTCCTGTGCTGTAAATTCATGGGAGAGGCTTTTTGTCCAACAATCTCAAGACTTATGGCAGTAATCTTAACTGTGGCCATACAGTCACAAAGCGGCCAGGCCCAAATCCAATACGGTTCCCTACAAAGCTCACCTGTATGGTTCTGGATCCACAGGTCTGAAGGTGGGCAGAGAAGTGGGAGGAGAATCTCTTGTCAACCATCCCTGAAGCAGTCCACAAGCTGCTCTCCTCAGCCTCTACCCTCACTCGTAGGGGATTCTCTTCTTTATTTTAACCTCCATTGTCTGTATTAGAGGCTGATCTTTGTAGAACACCAAGTGGTTAAAAACTCATTGTTTGAGACTGTTTAGCGATTCTAGAACGAAGAAATCAAAGAATGTGATATTATGTTGAATTCCTTATATTCATTGGCACGGTTGACTTCAAAAGTAAAACGGGGCACACAGTTTATTTGGGGAGAACTCAAAATATGGGAAGATGGCTCGGTCATTGAACGACTTGCTGGACAAATGCAGTATGTTTGTTTGAATAAGAATGGCCCCCCCTCTTACGATAGGTTCACATGTTTTAGGGTATAGCCATCAGACAGCAGTACTATTTGGAAAGTGTGTAGGTGTGATGCTTTTGTATGTTGTGAAGGTTTTCCTTTTGTTATTCAAATGCTGATTTCTCTGCCTTCATATCTTGTGGCAATCTGGACAAGGCATTGTAATGCTTATTCCAAATATCTCCTGTTTCAAGTTTGTGTAAAGGATGCTTGCAATTTGTTCTCTACCTTGTCAATAAAAGCTGATCAGCCAGAGAGAATAGGGTAAGACTTCTGCCATCCAGGAGAGGGAAGGAGGGAGGGAAGGAACAAGAGAGAGGAGGAAGAAGATGAGGAGGGAGAGGAGGAAGAAGGGGAATTCAGTATGGTGGGGGGGGGTGGTAAGAGGAGACATCATGGGAAAATACAGCCCAGAGAGCCAGACCAATACTAAAATGCATTGGGCATTTTGGCTTGTGGGTATTGCCAGATTAGCTTAAAGGATTGAAATAGATCAATGTTGCCCAGGTATTGTGAGATAGATAAAGCCTGATTAAATAAATCTCAGTCTCTTCATGTTGTTATTGAAGGGACTAGATAAGATAAACAGTCAGATAGATTAATTTTCTACATCTATTTATATGAAAATTACTATTACAGAATGAATTGGGGGTTTTGGCCTTGTTGGAGGCTGTGTGCCACTGGGGGTGGTCCATGCTGAGCCCAGTATCTGTGTCTTTGCCTGTGGATCAGAATGTAGATCTCAGCTACTGCTCCAGCCACTCCCTGCATGCCACTATGCTCCCCGCCATCCTCCCTGCCCTGTTGATAATGGGCTAAATCTCTGAAACTGTAAGCAAGCCTACAATTAAATTTTATTTTATGAGTTGTCTTGGCCATGGTGTCTCTCTGCAGCAAGAGAATAGTGACTAGGACACATGGGGACCTGAGCTTAGATGTTCAGTTCTCATATAAAAAGTTGCATATGCTGGCATACACTTATAATCAGAGTACTGAGGACCCAGAGGAGGCAGGATGATCTCTGGAGCTCACTGGATAGCCAGCCTGGCCAACTCAGTCAGCTCCAGGGTCAGTGAGACCCTCCCTCAAAACTAAGAATGATATGGGATAATACAAGATGGCCTCCACTCATGAGTGGACACACACACATACATACTCACATGCTCCCACAACACCCCCAACACATAGAAACGCTGGGCCCCAAAAACACCATCATCTACTGCTGTGTGTTACCTAGAGTTGAAATGTCTCATCCATCAGGGCTGTTCTTGGGCATAGATCTTTTATCATATGCTGTTACTGCCCTGCATGTCCAAATGCTGTCCGCAGCTGGTGCCAAGTGCTGAGGTGGCTGACAGATGACAGGGTAGCTCGTCTGTGTAAAACATTAGGGTTTAGACCTATGAGTTTAGTGGATGTGAGGAACTGTGAGGAACTGTGAGGGAGCTTTAAAGCTATCTGTGGGATTAGGTAGGGTGGAGTTTATATATGTGCTGGTTCTCTGTTGGTTCGTTTGGCTATTCAATGTTTGGGGGGAGTTGTATGTGTGCTTCTGGATGAAGTAAGGGTGTGTGATGTATATGTTGAACTCTAGTCACGTAGGTGTGTGTGAATTCATAGCGCCTATGGAATTTGTGCACATCTGCGCACGCTGGAGTGTCTCGTGCATCTCGCCAGCAATGACAAGACGAAGCATTTAGTAGACTAAAAGTGTTAATAAAGAAGCAGAAGCAAAGTGGGCAAAGCACACCCAGGAGAGAGAATGGCTCCTGTTGTGACAGACAGGAGATGGGTCACTTTAGTTTTGACTTTGGAGTTGATGTGAAATCACTCGGGTGCTCAGATTCTGTGACTCTGGAGTCATGCCCTGAGGGTCTGCATCCTGCACCTCAGAACGGCTTCAGTCTGTGGGCTTCAGGTTGGGAGACTGGGGTGTAAAACTGATTATTAATGTCCTCTGTATATTAATTGGTGCTGAAAATTAATATGGCAGCAGTTATCCCTTGACTAGCTATTTCTCCCCTACCCCCCAACTGCTCCCAAATCACACAGAGACCTTTTAATATCTCATAGCTTAGGCCTTACTTGGGCAGACTCTTAACTCGCTCAACCCAACCACTTAGCTCCATTCAGCCACGTGGCTGTCTATATCTTCCAGGCCTGAGATCATGACCATCTCCGTTCACGTGAAAGACGCCCGGAGTGGGGAGACCCTCACTCAAGTCTCAGGATGACGCAACCCCCCAAGAACTCACACAAGACCGTCCTTGTTGTAATCACATGAGGTTTATCGATAGCAACCAGTGCACTGGGGTCGAGACTCGTATCCCACGCAGGGGCAGTGGAGTTCGACCCCGAGAGGCTGGGAGAAGAGGTATTTAAAGGGAGAAACCACAACCTGAGGGGGCAGGGATGGTGTCATAGAATAACAGTGAAAAAATCACAAGGAAGAACTCTCTGTCTCCCAAGATTGTTTCCTAGGAGAAGCCGTCTCTTACTTCTCAGATTGTTTAACTTCATGGTCCGCTAGTTCCTAGGAGAAGTTGTTTCCTGCTTCTCAAGATTGTTCTCTAAGATTTATGGTCAGCTAGTTTCTGGGAGAAAGCTGTTGAGCTGGCCAATGTAATTATCCATTCTATAGTCCTAGGAGAGGCTTCTTGGAACATACAATTCTGGGGCCTAACCTGTTTTCTTTTTCTGCTCTAAACTTTGTGTCTAGAGGGGCAACTTTAAAACTTTTATCTTTCATTCCCCACTTCTTCTCGTGGCTAGTTCTAATCTTAGAACTAAATTTTTGTATCTTTATAATATTGTTTTTTTTAACCTTGTAAAACATGATATTGTTGACGTAACATCAAAATCTGAATAGTACTCATCTTTTTTTAATAAAGGTAACTAGCTTATTAACACACAGGGACCTATAATCGGAAACAGAAGCAAATTTAAGAAGGGTCCCATAAGGGAAGATATCAGATTAGTCATCTAAGGAGATCTACTAAACCAGCTCTCGAACCATCTCTGATGTGTAAGTCTAGGGAGCTTTTTGAAGATCTGAGTGTCTCTCTAGGTCCCAGCTCTCAGCCCCAACGGCTAGTATGTGTCTAGTGAAGGCTGAGACTTGACAGCTGTCAGGGTGGTCAGCAGCACCAGGTACGGTCCTTTCCAGCGAGGCCCGAGTGTCTGGGCTCCATGTCATTGTATGTAGCTGCAGTCTCTGACCTGGAACTGATAAGATGTCTCGGGGGTCCCCGGGGCATAGGCTACTGCCATCTGTGAGCAGATTTCTTTCTGTATCACCTGGAGGTCTTTTAGCATGGCATATAAATCATTATTACTATGACATGTTGGTTCAGTAACATCATCTAATACAGTCAGAGGAGCTGAGGCCCCATATAAGATCTCAAAGGGGGTTAGGCTGAATCTAGAAGGGAGATTTCTTGCTCTGAAGAGAGCAAGAGGGAAGGAGTATCACCCAGTCTGTGCCAGTCTCCATGGTTAATTTGGTCAGGGTCTCTTTTAGAGCTTTATCTATTTATTCTATCTGTCTTGAACTTTGAGGTCTGTAGATATAATGTAATTTTTAATCGACCTCTAAATACTTGGCCTCGCCCTAGCTTACCTTGGCAACGAAAGTAGGGCCATTGTCTGACCAGATTACCTTGGGCATTCCAAATCAGGGGAAGATTTCTTCCAGTATCTTCTGGATGACTATCGAGGCCGTCTCTTGTTTGGTGAGGAAAGCTTTTATCTATTCCTGGAAAGGTATCTATAAACACTAGGAGATAAGCAATTTGGGCCTTTTCTTCTGTTGTACATTTTAAGTGAGGCCATCCCTTAGTCCAATCCCAGTTCCCAGTGGCTGTCTCTTGTAGGCCTGTAACCAGGATAGGCTCCTGCATAGCCATTCCCCGAGCTACTTTATCTGTTTTGTTACTGTCCCATGTCACTGAATCTCTTCCTTCCTGATGTCCTGGGCAATGAATAATACTCACAGTTGTTGGCTTCATCAGGGCATCCAAGAGATGGTAAGGCATCTGTGGCGTTGATGTGCTGGGGGCGGGTAGAGGTTTGTCCACCCCAGATGACATTTGTGTTGTCCTTCATTGTAGCATGTACTTATCTTTGACCTTTATGAAGAGAACTGTTTCCATCGGTAGACAAGGTAGCCTCGGCTTTCAGCAGGGATCAATCAGCCAGTCGCAGAGGTCTTTTTTTCCACCCATTGGCTTCTGCCAGTACTTGATACTCATGCTATGGTGGCTCCAGGTCCGGACTGGGCAGCAAGGTGACCAGATTGCCCCCAACCAGTGGAGAATCTAGTCCATGGCAGCTGACCAGTGGTCCCATCTTTTGGGATGTTCTATTCAGAGGCAAAACATCAGCCACTCTATCACCCTGGATTGGGTGACAGTTGTTAGTGCCCGGCTGGCAGGAGTGATGGGTTCTAGGCACTAAGCCACACATCTCCCAGCATCAGGTACTGGTGCACTGAGACAGTCTTAAGCTCCACATACACAGTCTGCAGATATGCATACACATGGCCTCACCCAGCCATTTTAGCCCACGCAAGCCATCTTGGAGAGCAAATTTTTCATGAGCAAGGGATAGGGGCAGTCAGGGATGACCATGGGTTATTCGGCCCAAGCCAAGGTCCACTGTTCTTTGGGTAGTCCATAAGTATTGTTTGTTGCCAGTAGCCCCCTGTACCCAAGGTCTTTGGATACTGGCCAACTGGGGCATAGGAGCACAGAGCGTTGGGTCTCTGTATCTATAAAACAACTGGGCAGGCTTCTCTTCTATCTCTGCGCATAGCCAGCACTCTAGGACCAAGAGGCTCTCTAGTGGCCCTTCTTGTTCTTTCTGGGGCAGTCCCTGACCCAGTGTCCTTTTTCTTTGTATTAGGCACACTGATCTTTAGCCAGGAATTCTCTTCTGTTGTCAGGTACTATCTTCTTAGGTTCCCTAACTACTGTGGCCAGTATATGTTCCCCTCTTGTCTTTTATTTCTCTTTAGCTCTTTAACTTCTTAACCCTTTAAATTTCTGTAACTTTCTCTTCATATCTTTTCCTTATCTTAGCCAGATTGGTGGGGCATTTTTTAGCCCCTCGGAGACCCACCCTTGGAGCCTAGGGGCAGACCCGGAGCACTCCCTACCTTCAGGCGTATTGAATCCAACAGGCAGAAGTGAGGGCCTTCCATCCATGTCTGGAACATTTTTTTTCTGGCCTCTAGTAGGATTCTGTATTTCCTATAACAGCTATTAACAAGCATCTCAAGTGGGATGGTGAGAAAACAAGAAGAGAGTCCAGAAAATAGAAGTCCACCAAAAAGGACAAAAGCATTCAGTCACACAGAAAGACAATCAAAAGATTAACAGACAAAAAAAAAAAAAAAAAAAAAAACAGAAGTGCGCACAAAAACAAAAGACAAGTGGCCGCCGCAAGATCACCACAAAACCGAACTGATTCAGATGGGAACTTCTGTGAGCTCACCAAAAACTGATGAAGGGGAGCAGATTCCACATCACTCCTCTTTCCCAACCAGAATCTCAACTGACAAGTTGTGTGTTCAATCTAGTGGTAACACAAAACAAAGACCTAAGACACACAGACAAAAACCACTCTGGAAATACAGATGGCCAGGAGGGCAGGTCTTTTCTCCAATCCAGGAGAATCACTGAATCCTCACAAGCACCCAGATGGGAATCTCCCAGGCATCCCTGGGGTCCCTCCTCACCTCCTGGGACGTCTCCCAGGGCAGTGCAATCAGTGAGCCCCAGGCACGTCTACCGCTCACACTCGCTTCTCTCCTGAGACACGAGCCTCCCTCTCAGCCCGAGATGAGAGTGACTGCGAAACCAGAACTCCAGAACTCTCGAGCAAATACAGACCCAGAGTAGCAAATACAGACCCAGAGTTTAGCCGGCACAAAACACAGACACAGACAAAGACACAGATGCTATCTCACCTCCAAATGGGTCTCTGGAGACGAGGGTAGTCACCCATCCCGGACGAGCCCCCAAATGAAAGACCCCCGGAGTGGGGAGACCCTCACTCAAGTCTCAGGATGACGCAACCCCCCAAGAACTCACACAAGACCGTCCTTGTTGTAATCACATGAGGTTTATCGATAGCAACCAGTGCACTGGGGTCGAGACTCGTATCCCACGCAGGGGCAGTGGAGTTCGACCCCGAGAGGCTGGGAGAAGAGGTATTTAAAGGGAGAAACCACAACCTGAGGGGGCAGGGATGGTGTCATAGAATAACAGTGAAAAAATCACAAGGAAGAACTCTCTGTCTCCCAAGATTGTTTCCTAGGAGAAGCCGTCTCTTACTTCTCAGATTGTTTAACTTCATGGTCCGCTAGTTCCTAGGAGAAGTTGTTTCCTGCTTCTCAAGATTGTTCTCTAAGATTTATGGTCAGCTAGTTTCTGGGAGAAAGCTGTTGAGCTGGCCAATGTAATTATCCATTCTATAGCCCTAGGAGAGGCTTCTTGGAACATACAATTCTGGGGCCTAACCTGTTTTCTTTTTCTGCTCTAAACTTTGTGTCTAGAGGGGCAACTTTAAAACTTTTATCTTTCACACGTCTCCTCTCAAAAGGTCTTCCTCTTCTTTCTAGAGTTCCCCTCTCCCTCCCAGAAGTCCCATCCATCTCTCTACTGCCAGTCACAGGACTTAGCTTTTATTGCCCAGTTAACTTGAGGAACAAGGTTTGCACAGCAAAAGCTGGGGTACTTGACAATTCTCTCATCTTGGGGCAACCAGAGCTAGAGTTACAGAATTTAGCATTTGAATACATAGCAACACCAGACCGACCCCCAAGGGTAGGGAACTCTGCGATGAGCTTTATTGAGTGCCACAGGGAAGGGCTGTTGTGGTAAAATTAAAAAAGAAAAATGCTGTCTTTTACCCCACACTAGATCCAGCACCCAGGAGCCCCAAGATATCTGGTGGATATCCTCATCTCAGTCAGCAAAGCCTCTCACCTGTTCTGCTCCATCCCATATCACACTGCCAATGGCTACTCTCTGAGCCTGGCAACAATCTCTCTACCCATCCAGTTCCCCAGGCAGGCTGCCACCATGACAGAAACACACATCCCAACTCTGTGGCGGCCCAGTGTCTCCAGCCACCACACACCCTCTTGAATTCAATTAAATCACCACATGAAAGAACACACAACACAACAACCTCTAATCCAATTGATAAGATGTAATTGCCCACCTAGACACACAAAGCCCCGTACAATCCACCCCTTAAGAATATTCATAACAACCTGTAAATGTGTAGAGAGGAATCTTAACATCCGCCTCCATGTTCTCTCGACTGCTTCTCCTCCCTCGCTCCAGGCTCTTCCTCCTCCTCCTCTCTAAAACTTCTCTCCTGCCCATCCTTCCTTCTCATCCAATGACAGGCCTCGTTCTATCTTGTACCTGCCTTCACCTGCATAATGACATCATCCTACATTTCACCCTTTTTTGTCTAATTAAAAACTTTTCTCTCAAATATAAGATGAGCACAACTATTATCATTTTATAATTAAAAGCATAAAATCTATCTAACACCCAGTCTAACACTCTATCAGTTAAAACAGAACATTTAGTTATCCATTCCCGCTTAAGAAAGGCTTAAAATCTATGTTTTGTCCTGGCTAGCTTGTATGCTTACTATCTGATAACTATCTTATAAAATAATGTATTTTCGAAGTTAAACAGCCCAATAGGCTATGAGACTATAATCAGTCTTCAATCTGTCAGAAATCTGAGAATGACCAAATAATATAAACATAGGAAACCTAACACGGCTTCCAGAACTGAGATGGGTTGTAGAGACAAATCTCCACGAGCACAGTCCTCGTTAGCAACATGTGAGCACTGGAGACACTGGGACACCATGGAATTGGGATGTGTATGTCTGGCATGGTGGCAACCTGCCTTGGGAACTAGAGGGTAGAGAGATTGTTGTCCAAATAACAGTTTCATAATGTTGTTTGTAATTCTGTAAAGTCCTAAAGGCTGGGACACGGACGCTTCAGACCAATTGTCATTTTCCTTTCCTTTTCTTTTTTTTTTTTTTAAGACTTCATGTTTTCTTAGCCAACTCTGTTATCAGCTATCTGTTATCCATTATCTGTTAACAGCTACAGCTGTTGTGTGTGTTTTGCAACTGCCAGGGACAGTTAGTGATTTTTCTCTCAGACCCAGAGGGTAGGGACCACGCCTACCTAACAGCAAGTTTACTTAGAACGAAGTCTTAGGGACAAAATGGAGTTTATCCTGCTTCTTCAGAAGCTCTCATCTCGGTTCCAGCTTGCAATGGTCTTTTTTCAGTGTAGATGTAGCTGGAGGATGATTTCAAAGTGAAATTGTCGGTTATTGACCATATCACTAGCATTTTGAATGGATTTAAAAATGAGTATTGTCTGTGTGCATGAGTATTGTGTGTACATGTATAATATACATATATGTGTGCCTCCATATAAAGACCATAAAAAGGTTGCTTTTAGATGCCTTCCTCTATTGCTCTTGACCTCTTTTCTGAGATAGGGTCTCTCATTCTTCCTGGAACTTGCCAATTTGCTGATTTGCTGTCCAACATCTCTGTATGATCCTCCTGTCTCTGGAGCCTCCGGGGGACTGGGCTTATAGGTATCTGTTGCTGCACATGGGTACTGGTCCTTGCTTTTGCACAGAAAGCACATCACTCATTGACCCTTCTCCCTGTCCTCCTCGCTAACATTTAACTCTGCCCATTGGTTCTGTGTAGGCCAAGTAACCTCTGTCTCACAGTGTTAACTAACTTCCTCACGGGGGTCTCAGCACGTAGGCCAGGTTCCCCTCCAAATCACGATCCTCCTGCCTCAATGCTGGCTCTGAAAAAAAAAAGACTACTTTTCTGTGTCAAATCTCCATTTTTGAGGGTTCTGGGGCAGGAGGGAGGGGCAGGTCCTGTAGGACCCTAGTGGTTACAGTGAGAAGATGAACCTGAACTCCCGGGCTGAGGAGAGACCACCATCTCTTCACAGTGCTCTTTTCTTTCCTTGTTGAAAATGTGACTAGAGTTCAACCACCTGAAATGAGCATCTCCACCTTCTTATTTAAAATCAAATTCATAAGGCAAGGAGGAGCCGTTGCAGAGGATACCCTTCGACAATGAGAAGCCCTGGAGAAAAGAGCTGGGAGACAAAGCAGAGCAAACAAGTTTTCCCTCAAAGCCCCAGTTCTTCACCTTACATTCCATAAAATAACCAACAGCAGATTTCTGCACATCCTCGACCTTCACAATTACTGTTTCTATTCCTGTATAAAACATCAGGACCAAGAAGCAAGTTGGGGAGGAAAGGGTTTATTCAGCTTACACTTCCACACTGCTGTTCATCACCAAAGGAAGTCAGGACAGGAACTCAAGCAGGTCAGGAAGCAGGAGCTGATGCAGAGGCCATGGAGGGATGTTACTTACTGGCTTACTCACCCTGGCTTGCTCAGCTTGCTTTCTTATAGAACCCAGGACCACCAGCCCAGGGACGGCACCACCCACAGTGGACTGGGCCCTCCCTCACTTGATCACAAATTGAGAAAATGCCTTACAGCTGGGTCTCATGGAGGCATTTCCTCGAAGGAGGCTCCTTCCTTGTGCTAACTCCAGCTTGTGTCAAGTGGACACACAACGCCAGCCAGCACAAGCATGAACATTGTTTCCATCTACACAGCCACACCCGACTGTCAATCTCTCACTCCTGTTCCATGTGTGTGAAGCACTGGCTTGTTTGAATGGGGATGCACCCTGGGGATCTGAGAGTGGAAGGGTTATTCCATTCAGGCAGGATTATCACAGCAGAATTAGACTCCTGAAACCAGTTAACTGAAACCCAAGGGACTGCTTCTCTCCACCAAAAGTGATCATGGAAGGTGAGGAAGAAAAGGCAGAGAGGAGACACAAGAGGAATTCCAAATGGACATTGCTGTACTTGATCTGCGCCTGTGTGTGGCTATCCATGTGTGTTCATATTCAGGTATGTTGCATACCCATCCGTAAGCAGGTATGTGTGCACCGTCATATGTGTGCTGGTGTGTGTGCACATGTGGAGAACAGATGCTTTGAGTCTTACCTTTAGAAAAGCTTTCTCCTTCCTTTGTCTCTCACTGGCCTGGAACTTAACCACTAGGGTAGACTGGCCGCTCTGCAAGCCCCTGGGTCCCTGCCTCCCCACTGTTGGGAACACAAGTGTTCACCACCATGCCCAGCATTCTCACTTGGGTTCTGGGGGTGGAGGGCAGGTCCTCAGACTCACAAGGCAAATGCTTACTGACTAGGCTATCCCACCAAGACCACTTGTGATATTTCTTACAGGTCTAGACGAGTGGTAATGAACTCCTTTGACTCTTGTCTTTGAATGTCTGTTACTTTTCAATGACAACTTTGTTAGAGAGAGATTTTGGATGAACTTTGTAAAGCATTTTAATTCTTTCATTACATTGCCTTCTACATTATAAGACTTTTGTTAAGTAATGTGCAAGATCCCTTGTATGTAATTTTTATCATCTATACTGAATCATCACAGACTTCTAGGCACATCTGTGTATGTGTTTATGTGTATTATGTATGGGTGTGTAGCTGTCTGTGCGTGTGTTGTGTGTGTCTATGTGCGTACCTGTGGCTCAAGGAAGCTCCCAGCATGGGATAAGATTTTGTCATTACATCCTCACCAGCACTCATTGCTGCTTGTTTTCGTCTTTATTTATTTATTTGATATTTTCTCTCATATATATATATATATATATATATTACATATTATATACACTACATATATATGTGTGTGTATATATATATAGATATAGATATAGATATATATAGATATCATTTTCAACCTCATAATCCTCTCTCTTCCTTCTCTGACACTCCTTAAATCCCTTTTCTTTAGCAAATCTTGTAGTGACAATTTTGGAGTTTTGGTTTCTTTTTAAAAAAACACAGAAATATTACATGAATATACTTTTGTTTTAATCTCACGTTCGCTGCCTCTGATTGCCCACAGCAACTGACTGAGATTTGCCTGGTGCTCTAGCAGAGACATGATATTTCTGCCTGCAGATAGTTTTAATGATTGTGTGAAGTTTGGAATTCTGGGTATTTTCAGAGGCTATATAAATGCTAGGCCACTGAGAGGTATGGTGTGTTGTTGGTCATGGTTTGTTATGTACTCCTGTGCAAAGAAGAAATAACAAGAAGAAGTTAGGTATCCCGATGGCCAAGATCAAACTTGCCCCAAAGAACAGGACACCCCTAATCAGCAGGAAGTAGCCTAATGATAATGCCGCCTCTTTCTAAACCCTTGACTTTATTCAGGGATCTCATCCCTTTCTATCTGTTTTTCTCTCCTATGTAGTGTTAGGGGGTTGAGAGGGTGGAAGTAAGGGGGTAGAAAGAAGAACCCACACAGTACCGAGAGACAGTTACAAGTGCAGTCCAGGTGTGGAGCTAAGCAGAATGGGAAGTTTGATTTCAAATGCCACAAAGAAAATGACAGGGGACAGAGGAATGGAGGTTTTTTCCAAGATGCCAGCAAAAGAAGAACCCAAGCAGCAAAGACAAAGTTACTCTCCTGCTTTTCATGACTTCTTTTTGTTTTGCTGTCTCATGGTTCACTAAGTTTAATTAGGGTTGCATGCAAGTTTTTTTTTTCTCCTGGAACAGGGGCAAGTTACCAGTGACTACATTACTGGAGAAAATGACTGCCTCCAATCCCATTACTTGCCAGTACCTTGGCAGGGATCTAGCCTCATACATCCACCCTCCCATCCATGCTGGAATCACAATGGGCCCATCTGGTGCAGGTAACACAGCTGCTGTGATCATGAATCTTGTTTTCTTGAATATAGTCTGAATGGAATGAAATGGAATCTCAAAGCAGATTAATTTGCATTTCCTTGATTGCTTACATGTTATTGTTGTTTTGTAAAGTTCCAGGCCATATGTTTTATTTTCTTAATGTTTTTATTCTTTGAGAATTTCATACAATATATTTTGATCATATTCTTTCTCCTTCCTCCAACTCCTCCTAGATCCTTTCCTATCTCCCGCCCACCCAACTTTATGTTCCTTCTCTCTCTTAAAAAATAAATACAGAACCCACAAAAAAATGTGGAGTCCATTTTATGTTGGTTGGTCAGTAATACCTAATCATGAAGCCTGCCCTGGATCGTGGTTGATAAACTCATTGTCACTCCACTGATGAAAACTGATATCCCCACTTCCAGCAGCTCACAATTGAGAAAAAACACTTGTTGACTAGAGGCGGAACTTAGTGCCACTACTTTCCCTCCTGTAATGGTTTGTATGTGCTTAATCCAGGGTGTGTCACTATTTGGAGGTGTGGTCTTGTTGGAGTAGGCGTGGCCCCGTTGGAGTAGGTCTGTCACTGTGTGTGTTGGCTTTAAGACCCTCATCCTAGCCGCCTGGAAGTTTGTGTTCTCCTAGCAGCCTTCAGACGAAGATGCAGAATTCTTAGCTCCTCCTGCACCATGCCTGCCTGGATGCTGCCATGTTCTTGCCTTGATGATAATGGACTGAACCTCTGAACCTGTAAGCCAGCACCAATGAAATGTTGGCCTTTATAAGTCTTGCCTTGGTCATGGTGTCTGCTCACAGCAGTGGAAACTCTAAGACACCACCTCTGTGCTGACTTCAGCTTACAGAGGTCTCTGCAGGTCATCGTCTCTGTAAATTCACCTGCGCACCTGCCCTGTTGTGTGTGGGAAATATCCATTACCCTAACTTCTACCATCTTTCTACCTCCGTCACATAGATTCCCTGAAGCCTGAGGGGAAGGATGCTATGATGAAGACATCCCATTTAGGGCTGAATGCCCCACGATCCCTCATGCTCTGCACGCTGTCTAGTTGTTAATGTTAATTAATGCCCATCTACTTCAAAAAGAAGCCTCTGGTGAGGGTTAAGCTATGCTCTGATCTATGGATATAGTGATATATCATTAGATGTTTTATTGCTATGTTCACTTAACAGAATAGTATTAGTAGGTTTTACCCTAGGTCCATGACCTATCTATCTAGTCCTGGTTCTTGGCCTCATGAAGTGTCAAGGTCCATTTCATACAGCAGGTTTTAGTCTAGTAGAAAATGGTTAATTATTCACCTGATATCCACGCCATTATTAGATTAAAGACCATATTTTGCAGACAGGTTGAATATGCGTGGCCCAGTTCAACTTGAGGTCCAAGTTGAACTTCCTCCAGGACATCTTGAATGAGACTCACAGAGACAGTGATCGATGCAAAAGCAAGAGGAGTTTAATTCCGACATGTCGGGGTCCTCCCACTTCAAGGGGTAATGACCCCGAGCAGACTCTGACAGGGAATTATATACCTTGCAAACAATTGGGGCAGAATTCAAACAATTGGTAACTAGGAAGGGTATTATTGATGGGGCAAAGTGACCCCCAAGCTGACTAATGATCAGTGGACCGTTCCGGACTTTCCAGGGGGACGGTTGGGAGTCAAGGGGAGGTTAGTTGGGAGTTACAGGTAGCTTTCTTTGACAGTTTGGTTTGCAGTTGCTCCGGGAACTAACTACTCCCTGGAAGGGAAGGGTCTTTGTACTTGGAGGTTTGTGGTGGAACTCTCCCACTGGCCTTAGATTGACCCCAACTCTGACTCTTTCAGAACTACTAGATGTGGCCTTGTTGGTGTAGATGTGGCTTTGTTGGAGGAAGTGTGTCACTGTTGAGGTGGGCTTTGAGACCCTCTTCCTAGCTTCCTGAAAGTCTGTATTCTCTTAGACGCCTTCAGAACAAGATATAGAACTCTCAGCTCCTCCAGTGCCATGCCTGCCTGGACACTGCCATGCTTCCTGCCATGATGATAGTGGACTGAACTTCTGAACCTGTAAGCCATGGTGTCTTTTATAAGAGTTGCCATGGTCATGGCATCTTTTCACAGCAATGAAATCCTAAGACAGAAGTTGGTACCAGGGTCTGGGGTATTGCTGTAATAGGCCTATAATATTGCTGTCATATTTTCATTTGGAGGAATGTGGATTTTGGGACTTTGGATTTGGGATGCAGTGGAATGCTTTTAAGCGGGGCTTAATGAGCCATCCTAATAGGAGTATAAAAGACATTGGTATTGGGGTGATTTGAACTGTGCAGACCTGGCCCAAGAGGTTTCAGTGGAAAAGAATTTCAGTATGTGGCCTAGAGACTATTTTAAGATATTTTGGTGAAGAATGTGGCTGCTCTTTGTCTTTGTCTGAAGAGTCTGCTTGAGGCTAAGGTGAAGATAGTTAGATTTAATTGCTTTGACAAAAGAAACCTTAAAACAGCCAGGTATAAATTCTGTTATGTAGTTACTAAAATTCACTCTTAGGAAGAGTGTTTGATGAAAAGGAGCAAGCTTTGACGGAAAAATACAAACACGTCTGATTCAGGAACAGAGGGGGACACGTGAAGGCAGAGCACGCAGACATGTTAATAAATGCATTAAAAAGAACATAGGGGCACCAGGAAGTAGAATGGACCTGAATCCTTTGTTCTAGGAGACTCTCAGATTAAGGGAGTGGTCACCCGGAAGCAAGACCCCACCCTGCTAAGTTTATTGTTTATGCTTTTGTAGTGGAACTAGGGACTTGGGTGTTATTTTCATTTAGACTTTTAATCTAAAATGAACTACAGTCCAGACGTGGAGGGCACAAGTGTGATCCAGACCTTGAGGCTGGAAGACACAGACTTTTGATCCTGCTCTTGAGGATCAGTGGCCATGAAAAGCTAAAGCCCAGCTAGTGGTCCATACCTTTAATCCCAGCATTCAGGAAAGAGTGAGCCCTGCAGATCTGAGTTCAAGGTCAGCCTACAGAGCAGGTTCCAGGACAGCCAAGCTTAGGCGGTGAAGAAGTTGGAAAACAGACAGCTGATTATAATGTAATAGAACAAGGGGGGCACGTTCCAACTCCAGTAAGCAGCAGAACTCAGTAAGTAATCAGGGCCATGTGGCTCTGGTTTTAGAATCAAGAGCAGAAAGAGACTACAGAGACAGTTAATGATGCCGGTCAGCTGGAGCTAAGAAATTAGCAGTGATTAAAAAAGAGACCAGCATCACTGAGGCGAAATCTTCTGGGAGGTGATTTCTGAGAGCACGGAGAAGCTGTGTTCTAGAGATTGCCAAGGTTGTATCTCCTGCAGCAGCAGGACCTGGTAATGTGTAAGCATTACCCAGGTGCTATAGGTTTTGAAGGCATGAAGGGGTCGTGGAGACCAGCTGAGGCTGGGCACTGTGAGAGGCCAGGGAAGGCCATTGGTAAAAGTACAGACTGGGTTGCAGTTGATGGCCCAGGATTGAAACGGTCAGGCAAAGGAGTGGAGGCTTGGCAACATGAAGTGAGCCTCTGAGAGGCGATCGGCGAAGCCTAGCTGTGACGGGAAACCGCTTCATGCTAGAGATGCCAGAGCTGTGGGATACCTGCTGAGGAAGGCTGCTAACAGGGAGTGCAGCCAGCCTCAGAGAAGGAAGTGGGCCGCAGTTAACAAGGCAGAAAGGAGATCTGAAGAGCATTGACAGCAGCCATGGAGATGCAGAGTTTGGAGTTTGGCTGGGTGGGTTTTGGTGCTTTTATCCAGGATTTCCCTTCTATGATGTTTTGGGATGGCATGTATATCCTGTGACTTTGGAGGTACGTGATTGGCTTTTTTATTTTGATTTTATAGGGAATTAGAATTAAGCAATTGGATGGATCTCAGAAGAGACTTTGAACTTTTAAACATTGTTGAGACTGTGGGGACATTTGAAGGTTTTTTAAAATTGAACTGATCATTCAGTTAATTTGCTTATACAGTGATTGGATGATTTGACTTTTTTAGTGTTTAGTTTTTGAAGGTTCCTTATAAATTCTAGATCAAAATCTCTGACGTGAAATTAAAGGTGGAGAGAAAGACAGAGAGGCTAGGAAGATGTGGGCTTGCCCTGCAACCATGAGGCCATGAATATGATCCTCAAAATTCATGTAAAACAGCAGAATATGGCAGAACACCATTGTACCTGAGAACAGCTGGAACTTGTTAGCCAGCCAGCTTAGCCTACTTGGCAAGTTCCAGGCCAGTGAGGGAGCGTGCCTCAAAACTGAAACCCTCTGCTGGCTTTCACACATGTATCTTCATAAACACAGACACAGACAGACAGACAGACAGACAGACAGACAGACAGACAGACACACACACACACACACACACACACACACGCACGCACACACGCACGCACGCACGCACGCACCAGAGCCAATTATGGGGATACAAGATGGAAAAGGAATCCTGTGCTCAGGACCTGGTTGAAGACTCTTGTCAGCTGACAATCAGAAGCCCAGTAAAATTAACATTTAATCACACCCTTCTGTCTTCCCAGATACAAACTGCAATCTTCTGGGAACCTCATCCAGAAAGCTTCTTTACAACCAATGACCCATATCCTGCCCACCCTCGTCCCCACCCTGATATCCTAGCACCTTCCAGCTCTAGCTACTGTCCAGGGTACCCCTTCTCAATGGCCCCAGCTCCTACAGCTTCCAGCTTTATCACGTTCTCTGGGCCTATTCCTCGTCCTTTACAGAACGATGTAACTCTGCCTCCACATGAGGACAAACTCAGATCAGGCTTCCATCCAAACCAGCCTTGTGACTGTCCACTGCCAGTCCTCTAACTATTTTAAATGCTTTGTAAAGTGTGGGGTGGGGTGGGGTGGGGGGACTTCTTAACAGCCTTTTCAGATGTCAGTCACGCCCAACAGAGCAGCCTGTGTTTACTGTGTCTTCTTTGAGAAGCCCACAGCCATGGTCTCTAGCATGTCTTGCTTTTCCTCTCAAGTGCCTCTCTTTCTTTTAACACTCATGCTTTTCTTTTTAATCATGCAATAATGTAATTTATTTGGGAGTTACCTTTTATCTCTAGAATTATAGAATTATATCTTCTGAGACTTGGTATCTGTTTTCTATTCTTTTTCTTTATTGGATATTTTTTAAATTTATATTTCAAATGTTATTCCCTTTTCTGGTTTCCCATCCATAAACCCCCTATCCCATCCCCCTCCCCCTTCTATGAGGGCGTTCCCATCCCCAACCAACCCCCTTTCCCACCCTGACATTCCCCTACACTGGGGGCAGGGTGTCCAGCCTTGGCAGTTACCAAGGGCTTCTCCTCCCATTAGTGCCCAACATTGCCATTCTCTGCTACATATGCAGCTGGAGCCATGGGTCACTCCATGTGTACTCTTTGGGTAGTGGTTTAGTCCCTGGGAGCTCTGGTTAGTTGGTATTCTTGTTCTTATGGGGTTGCAAACCCCTTCAGCTCCTTCAAACCTTTCTCTAACTCCTCCAATGGGGACCCCATTCTTGGTTCAATGGTTGGCTGCTAGCATCAGCCTCTGTGTTTGTCATGCTCTGGCAGAGCCTCTCAGGAGACAGCTATACCAGGCTCCTGTCAGCATGCACTTCTTGGCTTTATCAATATTGTCTAGGTTTGGTGGCTATATATATATATATATATATATATATATATATATATATATATATATATATATATAGGCTGGATCCCCAGGTGGGGCAGGCTCTGAATGGCCACTCCTTCAGTCTCTGCTCCAAACTTTGCCTCCATATCTCCTCCTATGAATTTTTTTGTTCCCCCTTTTAAGAAGGACTGACACTTTGGTCATCCTTCTTGAGCTTCATGTGGTCTGTGGATTGTATCTTGGGTAATTCAAGCATTTGGGCTAATATCCACTTATCAGTGAGTGCATACCATGTGTGTTGTTTGTGACTGGGTTACCTCACTCAGGATGATATTTTCCAGTTCCAACCATTTGCCTATGAATTTCATGAAGTCATTGTTTTTGATAGCTGAGTAATATTCCGTTGTGTAGATGTACCACATTTTCTGTATCCATTCCTCTGTTGAAGGACATCTGGGTTCTTTCCAGCTTCTGGCTATTATAAATAAGGCTGCTAGGAACATAGTGGAGCATGTGTCCTTGTTATATATTGGAGCCATTTGGGTATATGCCCAAGAGAGGTCCTCAGGTACCTAGCTGGGTCCTCAGGTAGTACTATATACAATTTTCTGAGGAACCTCCAGATTGATTTCCAGAGTGTTTATACCAGATTGCAACGCCCATAGGTGTGCAGGTTCATTAAAATCTGTGTTTACAATGTCTTTTAATATACTGTACTTGGTCACGCTAGTTGATACTAAGATTCTGCTCTGTAGTGAAGGATTTGGCTTTGCCCAAATTTGAGGTCTCTACGAGATTAAGAGTGCCCCAGGCTGCTGTGGGCTAGTCTTAGAGCTGTGTATCCGTCCTTGCTGCTGCTGATAGTTGACTGGCAGATAGAGCCATAAGTTCAACTGATTCAGAAAAACCAGATTTGTATTGGTATCGCCAATCCCAGTACATATACCCTTGCTACTGTCTTCACTCTAGCTTTCTGTAACAGAAATGTTTTATATATATATGTATGTATATATATATATATGTATGTATATATATACACATATATATGCATGTTATATAGAAATATATTTATACTTATAAATATATAACATGTAAACATAAATGTATGTAGTATAATTATTACATATAAATATATACATGCACACACACCCCTGCTCTGATTGGCCTAATCAGCCCACAAGGGCAGTAGGAGCAGAGACATCAAATGGGGGTTCAGAAGCCCTGTGAATGACCACACTGGGACCACTTGTCAGTTGATCAACTTTACTTAGGGTGAATGAAGGCTTATAAAGTTTTAGGGGACTGAGGATAGGGACATCTGGGATGGGTAAAGGTCATTGGCTGGTGGGGGCTTAGGATACCTGGACTGCCTCATTAGATGGGGAAGCATTTCAGGAATCTCAGGTACTGGCTGAACAGGTTTTATCAAGGGAAAGGAAATTGATCCTATGAGCTAATTGAGACTACCTGACATCCTCAGGTAGAGGTGAGTTTGGGGCCTTAAAATTCCCTGGACAAGGTCAGAGGAGAAGAAGCCCTGCTAACCAAAGGGAGTCTCCCATATTGTGCCAAGCTCGGGACTCTGTGGTTGTGGTAGACTGCGCCCTTAATTAGCAGAGTTTTCCCACAATAATGGATCACTTTTGAAACTAAACACAATTATTGAATCATCCTTCTAATTTTTTCTCCCCATAAACATAAACCTTCTGGTCCTGGTAAGCACCTAAGGCACTTGCCATGGGGCATCAGTAGAAGCACAAAGTGGTAGGAGGTATTTGATAGCCAGCCTCGCCTGGTATTTACATATAGTAATCTGTTCCCAGAGTAACAGTGGTTAACACCCTAGAGTAAACGCTTTTTCTGTGCACTGAGTCTTAGAGTTTGGGGTTAGGTACATCTCTGATGTCACCCAGCTCCAAGATTCCGTGAGCTTTGTTTCCATGCCGCTCTGTTCCAGAGACATTTATAGGCAGCTGCCCTGCCCTGCCTTGAGCCTCATCAATCCCACTTGGCCACACTTACAAGAGGGGTGGAATGGGTAGCTTAATAAAGAATGCAAGCTTCAAAGCTAGAGATGGTGTATGCCTCCGGAAGGCCCTTGTGAACAACTCCGGAGAGGAAAAGAGGACCAGGCTTCACATCCGAAAACTACAGAAAGCTCTACTCCTCCGCATAAGAGAGATCGAGAAGGAGAGGATAATGCTGAAGTTGTTTTTGGTGAAGCTTCAAAAGACTAGTGGGTATTTTCCTCAAGGAAAATTATGGTGACATTTGCAACTGCAGGTGAAAGATTCATCTTAAAGCTTCAAATCCAAAGACACCGAGTCTCTTTTTTTCTCCATATAACCAAAGAAAGCAGTAAAAATGCAATTGGAAGCCAAAAGTAAGACTTTAAATGAGGACATGAATGAAAGAATCCACCCATATCTGTCCCACAACGCAAAATAAGCATTAGCTTTTTGCGTGAGTTTCTTTACATCTCAAAGTGGTAACACGCAATGTACACATTATTTTTTTCCATCTCTATTAAATTGGGTATTTTCTTATTTACATTTCAACTGTTATTCCTTTTCCCAGTTTCCAGGCCAACATTGCCCTAACCCCTTCCCCTCCCCTTCTCTATGGGTGTTCCCCTCCCCATCCTCCCCCCATTGCCGCCCTCCCCCCAACAGTCTAGTTCACTGGGGGTTCAGTCTTAGCAGGACCCAGGGCTTCCCCTTCCACTGGTGCTCTTACTAGGATATTCATTGCTACCTATGAGGTCAGAGTCCAGGGTCAGTCCATGTATAGTCTTTAGGTAGTGGCTTAGTCCCTGGAAGCTCTGGTTGCTTGGCATTGTTGTACATATGGGCTCTCGAGCCCCTTCAAGCTCTTCCAGTTCTTTCTCTGATTCCTTCAACGGGGGTCCTATTCTCAGTTCAGTGGTTTGCTGCTGGCATTCGCCTCTGTATTTGCTGTATTCTGGCTGTGTCTCTCAGGAGCGATCTACATCCGGCTCCTGTCGGTCTGCACTTCTTTGCTTCATCCATCTTGTCTAATTGGGTGGCTGTATATGTATGGGCCACATGTGGGGCAGGCTCTGAATGGGTGTTCCTTCTGCCTCTGTTCTACACTTTGCCTCCCAAGGGTATTCATGTTCCCCTTTTAAAGAAGGAGTGAAGCACTCTAATTTTGGTCATCCATCTTGAGTTTCATGTGTTCTGTGCATCTAGGGTAATTCGAGCATTTGGGCTAATATCCACTTATCAATGAGTACATACCATGTGTGTTTTTCTATGATTGAGTTACCTCACTCAGGATGATATTTTCCAGTTCCACCCATTTGCCTATGAATTTCACAAAGTCATTGTTTTTGATAACTGAGTAATACTCCATTGTGTAGAGTTACCACATATTCTGTATCCATTCCTCTGTTGAAGGGCATCTGGGTTCTTTCCAGCTCTTGGCTATTGTAAATAAGGCTGCTATGAACATAGTGGAACATGTGTCTTTGTTATATGTTGGGGCATCTTTTGGGTATATGCCCAAGAGAGGTATAGCTAGTTCAATGTCCAATTTTCTGAGGAACCTCCAGACTGATTTCCAGAATGGTTGTACCTGTCTGCAATCCCTCCAAAAATGAAGGAGTTTTCCTCTTTCTCCACATCCTCGCCAGCATCTGCTGTCCCCTGAATTTTTGATCTTAGCCATTCTGACTGGTGTGAGGTGGAATCTCAGGGTTGTTTTGATTTGCATTTCCCTTATGACTAAAGATGTTGAAGATTTCTTTCAGTGCTTCTCAGCCATTCGGCATTCCTCAGCTGTGAATTCTGTGTTTAGCTCTGAACCCCATTTTTTAATAGGGTTATTTGTTTCCCTGCGGTCTAACTTCTTGAGTTCTTTGTATATTTTGGATATAAGGCCAATTATATAACCAATCTGTTGTAGGATTGGTAAAGATCTTTTCCCAATCTGTTGGTTGCCGTTTTGCCCTAACAACAGTGTCCTTTGCCTTACAGAAACTTTGTAGTTTTATGAGATCCCATTTGTCAATTCTTAATCTTAAGAGCATAAGCCATTGGTGTTTTGTTCAGGAAATTTTCTCCAGTGCGCATGTGTTCGAGATTCTTCCCCACTTTTTCTTCTATTAGTTTGAGTGTATGCCTTGAGCTTTAGTAAGGTTTCTTTTATGTATGTAGGTGCCCTTGTATTTGGAGCATAGATATTTAGGATTGAGAGTTCATCTTGGTGGATTTTTCCTTTGATGAATATGAAGTATCCTACCTTATCTTTTTTGATGACTTTTGGTTGAAAATCGATTTTATTTGATATTAGAATGGCTACTCCAGCTTGGTTCTTCAGTCCATTTACTTGGAAAGTTTTTTCCCCAGCCTTTCACTCTGAGGTAGTGTCTGTCTTTGTCTCTGAGCTGTGTTTCCTGTAATCAGCAGAATGCAGGGTCCTCATTGCGTATCCAGTTTGTTAATCTATGTCTTTTTATTGGGGAATTGAGTCCATTGATGGTCAGAGATATTAAGGAATAGTGATTCTTGCTTCCTGTTATATTCATATTTGGAGGTGAGGTTATGCTTGTGTGCTTGTCTTCTCTTTGTTTTGTTGCAAAACGATTAGTTTCTTGCTTTTTCTAGTGTGTAGCTTGCCTCCTTGTGCTGGGCTTTGCCATTTATTATCCTTTGTAGGGCTGGATTTGTAGAAAGATATTGTGTTAATTTGGTTTTGTCATGGAATATCTTGGTTTCTCCATCTATGTTAATTGAGAGTTTTGCTGGATACAGTAACCTGGGCTGGCATTTGTGTTCTCTTAGGGTCTGTATGACATCTGTCCAGGATGTTCTGGCTTTTCATAGTCTCTGGTGAGAAGTCTGGTATAATTCTGATAGGTCTGCCTTTATATGTTATTTGACCTTTTTCCCTTACTGCTTTTAATATTCTTTCTTTGTTTTGTGCATTTTGTGTTTTGACTATTATGTAACGGGAAGAGTTTCTTTTCTGGTCCAATCTATTTGGAGTTCTGTAGGCTTCTTGTATGCTTATGGGCATCTCTTTCTTTAGGTTAGGGAAGTTTTCTTCTATGATTTTGTTGAAGATATTTACTGGTCCTTTGAGCTGGGAGTCTTCACTCTCTTCTATACCTATTATCCTTAGGTTTGATCTTCTCATTGTGTCCTGGATTTCCTGTATATTTTGGGCCAGTAGCTTTTTACGTTTTACATTATCTTTGACAGTTGTGTCGATGATTTCTATGAAATCTTCTGCTCCTGAGATTCTCTCTTCTATCTCTTGTATTCTGTTGGCGATGCTTGTAGACAGCTCCTTGTCTCTTCCTTTAGTTTTCTATATCCAGGGTTGTCTCCCTTTGTGCTTTCTTTATTGCTTCTATTTCCATTTTTAATTCCTTCAACTGTTTGATTGTGTTTTCCTGGAATTCTTTCAGGGATTTTTGTGTTTCCTCTCTATAGTCTTCTACTTGTTTATTTGTGTTTTCCTGCATTTCTCTAAGGGAGTTCTTCATGTCTTTTTTGAAGTCCTCCATCATCATGATCAATTGTGATTTTAAATCTAGATCTTGCTTTTCTGGCATGTTTGGATATTCAGTGTTTGCTTTGGTGGGAGAATTGGGCTCTGATGATGCCATGTAGTCTTGGTTTCTGTTGCTTGGGTTCCTGCACTTGCCTCTCGTCATCAGGTTGTCTCTGGTGTTACCTTGTTCTGCTATTTCTGACATTGGCTAGCCTGTCCTATAGGCCTTTGTGTCAGGAGTGCTATAGACCTGTTTTCCTGTTTTCTTTCAGCCAGTTATGGGAGCAGAGTGTTCAGCTTTCAGGCTTGTAGTCATTCCTGTCTACTGGTCTTCAGCTGTTCCTTTGGGCGTGTGTCCTGAGTCCACCAGGCAGGTGACTTGGAGCAGAAAAGTTGTTCTTACCTCAGTTTTCAGGCCTGAAGTCACTCCTTGAGCTGCATTTCAGCACTCCATGAGGGCAGCAGTACACAGGGGGCCCAGATGGCATTAGGCATTTTCCTCTAGAGTCAGAAACGTGGGAAGAGAGTAGTCTCCTCTGGCTTCCCAGGCATATCTGCCCCTCTGATGGTCTAGCTCTCTCTCCCACAGGATTTGGGTGCAGGAAACTGTTTGACCAGGTCCCTTCAGATCTGGTCACAGTCTGGACCTCAACGCTCCTGCGGCTTGAGTGCCCCTATCTTCCTGTTCCTAGAGGCCCTATTCATTTTCCTCTTTGGCCAGGGATATGGGCAAGAGTGGTCAGTACTGGCAGTCTCTCCTACCCTGCAGTCTCAGGAGTGCCCACCTGTCTGAGCGATGAGCTCTCTCTTCCACGGGGTTTGGGAGCAGGGATCTGTGGGCCGGGATCCCACATTATATTTTTTAATTGCATTTTATTTACATTTTAAATGTTATTCCATTTCCTGGTTTTCCCTCCATAAACCTGCTATCCCACTCTCACTCCTCTTTCCCTCTCACCTCCCTGCCCTGATATTCCTTTACACTGGGGCATCGAGCCTTGACAGGACCAAGGGCCTCTCCTCCCACTGATACCCAACAAGTCCTATCCTCTGCTACATGTGCGGATGGAGCCCTAGGTCCATTCCTGTGTACTCTTGGGATGGTGGTTTAGTCCCTGGGAGCTCTGGGGGGTCTGGTTTGTTGCAAACCCCTTTAGCTACTTCAGTCTTTTCTGTAACTCCTCCAATGGGGACCCTTTTCTCAGTTGGCTGAGAACAGGTTGGCTGTGAGCATCTCCCTATGTATTTGTCAGGCTCTGCCAGAGCCTCTCGGGAGACAGCTATATCAGGCTCCTGTCAGCAAGCACTTTTTGGCATCCACAATAGTGTCAGTGTTTGGAGTCTGTATATAGGATGCATCCCCATGTGTGGTAGTCTCTCGATGGCCTTTCAGTCTCCGTTCCATACTTTGTCTCTGTATTTCCTCCTGTGAGTGTATGTTTTTTTCACCTTTCTTTTTTTTTTTTTTTTTTTCCGGAGCTGGCGACCGAACCCAGGGCCTTGTGCTTCCTAGGCAAGCGCTCTACCACTGAGCTAAATCCCCAACCCCTTTTTTCACCTTTCTAAGAAGGTCTGAAGCATCTACATTTTGGTTTTCCTTCTTCTTGAGCTTCCTGTGGTTTGTGAACTATATCTTAGGGATTCCAAGCTTTTGGGTTAATATCCGCTTATCAGTGAGTGCATAAGATTTATAATTGTAGGGGTTGGGGATTTAGCTCAGTGGTAGAGTGCTTGTCTAGGAAGCGCAAGGGCCTGGGTTTGGGCCTGAGCTCCCAGGGGAAAAAAATTATAATCGTAAATGCCATAAGCCAAGGTCTGGTTTGGTAGTGATTTTTTTTTTATTTTACTTTGCTTTGTTTTGCTGTGTGTATGTGTGTGCGTGTGTCTGTGTGTGTGTGTGTGTATGTGTGTGTGTGTCTGTGTCTGTGTGTGTCTGTGTCTGTGTGTGTGCTGTGTGTATGTGTGTGCGTGTGTCTGTGTGTGTGTGTGTGTGTCTGTGTCTGTGTGTGTGCTGTGTGTATATGTGTGTCTGTGTGTGTGTGTGCTGTGTGTATGTGTGTGCGTGTGTCTGTGTGTGTGTGTCTGTGTGTGTCTCTGTGTGTGTGTGTGTGTGTGTGTGTGTGTGTGTGTGTGTCAAATTTGAGACAGATCTCACTTTGTAACCAGCCTGGCTTTGCAACTCACTGTATAGCCCAGGTTGGCCCCAAATTTGTGACATTTCTCCTGAATCAGTCTCCAGAGTGCTGGATTTACAAATGTAAGCCACCATCCTGAATACAAGGCAGAATTTCATGGCATGATCTTAGCTGACTGGCTTGCCTAGTAGAGGAAGCCTGGAGAACATGTGACAAGGTTCTTATGTGAGTTGAGGCCCTCTGACACCTCCCCAGCCATTGGTAAGTCTTAGGGCAGGGACAGGTGGGATGAGTCAGCAGACGAGCACTTGTCGGTCTTCTAGAAAACCCAGGTCACAACCTCATAACATCTGTAACTCCAGCTCCATTGACCCTGACCTACACAAGCACATGTGTGCATATACATACATGCATGTTCACGAGTGCACCTGCGTGTGTGCACGGGCACACACACCTAGGTAAAATTAAAATATTAGTCACAACAATAAATCTTTAAAAAAAAAAACTAGAGCGAAACATAGTAAGATATGCTAACAGGTACACGGCTAGTTAGCAAACGCCAGCACTCATTGTTTGAAACCACCATCCCTGAAGTACACAAAGTTTCTGTGCAAAGTCCCAGGCCTTGCATGTGGATGTGGACATGGGCATGGGTCTCTCTCTGCTGCTGGTCACCCTCCTATGGGGAACCACATACACATTGTGCTTGTCACCTTCCGAGTGAGTGACCCCAAGGGCATGAAAGCCAGGTGCTGTTGGAGAAACTGTGTGCAGGTGGGGTATTCTCTGTGCGTCTGTGAAGGTAAATTCATGGGAGCGTGCAGTTTTAAGCAGCAGGAATCAGAGCTTGTGATGTTACAGGGAAGCAACCTCTGGTTTATCTTCCATCGTCAGCATCTGGACCACCTCAGTTGGTTATGGGCTCAGCCCCCCATTGCTGAACCCATACATCTGTGTGAGTTTGTCTTACATTTGTTGGGTATCAGTATCCCTGTTGAATGTCTAACCTTGTCCCGGCGAGGAAGGATTGGCCAGTGGAGAGCTATGCTGACTGGTCATGATGTCCTGAGCAAATGTATGGTCCTTGTTTGTACTGTGGCGGCATCACATGGGTGATAGAGTCTCTGTTAATCACCAGTATCTAGAAGCGTGGTGCGTTTTTATGGGTATGGGATCAGGTGCCCTCTGCATCTGCAAAACAAGTTAATTTAGTTGTATACCAAGTTGGCCCCTTGACCATAAGGCATTCACACATGGGCTTCTCATAGGGGAGACAATTTATTTTTAGAAAACGGAACTGGATCCAATATGTCACATAATGGCTGGCTGTACGGCTGTTGCCTTGTGACACTATCTGTTCTCTCAGCCACACATGGCAGCTGGGATACTCCAGCAGTAGCACTGCTGGCCTTTGGTGACCGTCTTCTGTGAATTGTGTGCTTTTAAAAGAACATCCCATAAGAAAGGAATTCCCCAAGAAAGGGCAGAGTATCATGGTAGAGACTGAAGTTGCAGGTCATGTGTGACCAGCAGAGGGGAACTGGCTACTCCCTAATAGTGCTGGGGTGCCGTCCAGTTGAGATTGGATTACTGTACGTCTGTAGTGCAGTAAGCATGAGAGAGTGGCAGCTGAGGATGCTTCTCCCCATAGCACTGGTCAGAGCTGCTGGTCCTAGGTGATCAGCTGGCAGCACAGGGACTCAGAGTGCCAAGTCCCTATCAGGGCCTCAGAAGAACCAGCAGCTTTTCTTCAAGGAAGTAGAGGGGAGAGGAAGTGCCAGGCTATTCCTTGGCTGTGGGAGGTAACATCAGAACTCTCTGTCCGTGAAATTGTATTTTGTTTCCAGCATGCTCATTAGAAATTACAGCATCGATGTTGGAGGCCCCCTTACTTATAGTGAATTTAAATATGGTACAGCCAAATCTTGCACACCATCCAGACAGTGGCCTGTGTGGTTTGAACTGACTCGGTTCTCTTTAAAAGCCCATACCAGTTTCTTTTGTTAGTGTCTAGGAGTACCTCTTATATCTGCTGGGCAGCTAAAGATGAGCCTTGATCGGACTCTGAGAGGTGCAAGGACTGTTCCATGGCTTTGATGTGATTTCAGGGTCGCTCCCAAAGGTGCACGTGCTACCATCTTGTTCTCCTATGTAGCAGTGTACAGGTGGTGATGACTTGGTGGAGCCTAAAAGAAGAAAGAGGCATGTAGGTAGAGGCCTGACCCTCCTAAATGAGTTAGCCATCTTGAGGGATCTGGCAGATCTCAGGGGACGGGATTAGATCCCAAGAGAAAGCCAGTTATAAAATTAATTCATCTTTCTTACTCAGTCTTATTTCTTCCCCCTTACACATCTGCCGTTCTGCACATGTTCATAAGCTGCCACCAGAATCCTCAAACCAAGTTATTTTTTTCTTGCTATGGCAAAGCAGCTTAAGGAAGGAAAGATGCATGTGGCTCTCAGTGTCTGAGTACAGTTCCTCACTGCAGCAAGCATCCGGGGTGGCAGGAACGTGCAGCCGCTGGTTGTATTGCATCCCGAGTCAGGAGCAGAGAGCATGAATTAATGCACACGGGCTGGCTGAGCTCGGGTTGCTTTCTTACAGTTTAGGGGATGAGTCTGCCATCCCTGCATGTGAGTTCGCTTGTGCCCCTCCCAAAGCCTTGCCGAATGCCTTGTCCATCAGCTTGATAACACACACAGTCCTTTAGGACACAAGACACTGAGCTCAGGGCACTGGAGCCAATCCACTGAGGTTAGTGTAAGTGGTGGTGATGGGATGAGATCTGATCCACTGAGATCTGGATACCGCCTTCCGGTCTAGAACATCCTGTACACTAACAACTCCCACTGCCATGCCTCATCAGCACCCGAAGCCGAGAGCCAGCAAGTACAAGGAGTGCTTCTCTCTGCGCATCTAGGGAGTGGGCCTCTTGTATACTTTTATCTACATTTGTGTGGCCTTGCACTCGTGGTGATTAAAAGCCAAATTACCAGGTGTGGGAATGGTGACAATTCTTTTCAGAGACTGTTGTTAACTGAAAAGAACCTGTACTCACTGCCTTGAGAATGTGTATGTGTGTGTGTGTGTGTGTGTGTGTGTGTGTTTGTGTGTGTGTTTCTTGGAGTCAGTGGTTCAACAGGAAAGGTTGGGGCCGTAGCTATGAACAACAAGGATGAAGCTTGCTTTCATATGATGGGAAAATGGTAAAGGGAGCCTGGAAACAGGTACCTCACAAGGTGTCTCTAAACTTTTACACCCAGCAGTGAACATATCCTCATCTGGGGAGCTCAGACCCCAAGAGGAAGGCCCAGGTCACCCCACTAAGCAACCACTCCAGATGGCTTGATTTTCTTGTCCACACTGACAACCTGGAGCAAAGGGGCCTCCTCACTGTATCCCTGACTCCTGTCTGTTGCCTTCTGTGGGAACTGAGCTGACAACGTGCTTTTTAACTCCCTGGTGCCTTTGGTACATAAAGACTTAGGTTTTGGTCAGGCTGTGCTAGCCGCTCACTTCTGTAACTCCAGCACTCAGGCAGCAGAAGTGAGAAGGTCCAGGATGGAGAGTTCTAGGCAAACCTGGGTAGTGAGCTCTCATCTCTCAATTTTCTTTTCTTAAAAAATGGGGATGCAGGGAGACATTTTATGTTAGACGTGGCAGCTAACAAAATAAAGATTAAGCCAAATGCTTTGGAACTTAAATTTCCTTTGCTTAACTGGTTGTTTGTTGTCTTAGTTAGGGTTTCTGTTGCTATGATAAAAACCCAAGACCAAAAAGTAAGTTGGGGATGAAAGGGTTAATTTAATTTACACTTCCACATTGCTGTTCATCAGGGAAGTCAGGACAGGAACTCAAGCAGGGCAGGATCCTGGAAGCAGGAGCTGATACAGAGGCCATAGAGGGCTGCTGCTTACTGACTTGCTTCACATGGCTTGTTCAACCTTTCTTCCTTCCTATATTTCTTTCTTTTTCTTCACTCACTCACTCATTCATTCATTCATTCATTCATTCATTCATTCATTCTACATCCCAACCACTACACCCTCCTTTTGGTCCATTGTTTACACAATCCCTTCCCCCAATCCCCTTTCCTTCTGAGAGTGTGGAGGCCCACTGCCCCTGGGTGCCCCTGCACTCTGACGCATCGTCTCTGCAGGGCCACTGAGGGTCAGACAAGGCAGCCCAGTTAGGGGAGCAGGTTCCACAGGTAGGCAACAGATTTAGGGACAGTCCCCACCCCAGTTGTCGGGGGACCCACATGAAGACCAATCTGCTCCATATTTGGGGGGTGGGTGTCTAGGTTCAGCCCGTGTATGTTTGGTTGGTGGTTCAGTCTCTGTGAACCCCCCAAGGGCCCACGTTAGTTGACTCTTTTGGTCTTCCTGTGGGTTCCTGTTTTCTCCAGGTCCCTCAGGTCTTCCCTCAACTCTTCCGTAAGAGCCCCGAAGCTCCATCCGGTGTTGGCTGTGAGTCTCTGCCTCTGTTTTTACAGCTGGGTGGAGGTGGAGCCTCTGAGGGGATTCTCCTGTCTGCTAGCATAACAGCATCACGGATAGTGTCAGGGACTGGTGCTCGCCCATGGCATGGGTCTCAGGCTGGGCCAGTTACTGGTTGGCCATTGCCCCAGTCTCTGCTCCATCCTTGTTCCTGCCTTTCTTGTAGACAGGATACATTTTGGGTTGAAAGTTTTCTGGGTGGGTTGGTGTCCTTGTCCCTCCACTAGGAGTCCTGTCTGGATATAGGAAGTGGCCACTTAGAGTTCTATATTCCCACTGCTATGAGTCTCAGCTAAAGTCACCTCCATAGACTCCTGGGAGCCTTCCGATCCCAGATTCCTATATCCAAAATATATAAAGAACTTAAGAAGTTAGGCGCCAACAAACCAAATAGCCCAACTTTAAAATGGAAATCAGAGGTAACAGAATTCTCAACAGAGGAACCTTGAATGGTCAAGAAGCACTTAAAGAAATGTTTATAGTGTTCTCAGCCATGGGGAAATGCAAATGAAAACAACCCTGAGATGCCATCCCCCACCCATCAGAATGGCTAAGGTGAAAGCTCAACTGACATCTCCTGCAGGGAAGGATATGGCGCAGGAGGAACACTCCTCCATGTCTGGTCGAGCGCAAACGTGTACGGCTGCTTGGAAATCAATTTGGCAGCTTCTCAGAAAACTGGGAATCGTTCTACCTTGAGACCCAGATAAAAACACTCCTGGGTTTTATACCCAAAAGATGTTTCACCATTACCACAAGGACATGCACTCTACCATGTTGACAGTAGCTTTATTTACAATAGCCAGAAACTGGAAAGAACCCAGATATCCCTCGACCAAGAATGGATACAAAAATTGTGGTTTGTTACACAACAGAGTACCATTCAGCTATTAGAAGAAGGATACTTTGCAGGCAAATGGATAGAACTAGAAAATGTCATCCTGAGTGAGGTATCCCTGACCCAAAAGGACATGCATGGTGTGTGCTCATTCATAAGTGGATACGAGCCGTAAAATACAGGAAACCCATGCTATGCTCCACAGACCCAAAGAAGCCGAACAAGATGAAAGGCCCAAGTGGGGAAGCTTGAATCTCACTTAGAAGGGAGAATAAGATAGTCATAGGAGGCAGAGAGAGGGAGGAAACTAGATGAGAAAGTGGGGGGAGGGCGGAGAGGTTCAGGATCAGGTGTGGGGAGAGACAGGAGAGGGCCAGAGGGCTGGAAGAACGAATGGAAATTGCTGGCTTGCAGGGGTTGGGTATCTGTAGGTCACGTCAGCCTGCTTCCTTATAGAACCCAGTCTGGGGATGGCATCACCCCCATTGATTGCTAATTGAGAGACTTAACGGCCTTACAGCTGGATCTCATGTAGGCATTTCTTCATCTGAGGCTCCTTCCTCTCCGATGACTCTAGCTTGTGTCAAGCTGACTCACAAAACCAGCCAGGACGTTTGTGTTGACTGGCCCTTGGACCTGTAAAGGGAGGTCATTTCTAGTTTGCAGCGTATGTGGTGAGGAAAGGGCAGCTCTGTGGGTGACGTCACACTTGCTCCATACTCTTTTACTCGACGTCACTTTTTACTGAGCATAGCAATCTATTTTGGCTGTTTTCCAGTTCTTGTTCCCACAGAAGTTTCTTGTGTATCACACAATAGTTCTACAAGCATGCATTCTAAAACAAAATCCACCGCGTATAAATAAGCCTTTTGATGTCATGATACGCAGTAAATAAAGGTGTGATTCCTGTATAAGATAAAAAGAATGGGGGGGGCACACACTAGGGATTGTGCCATGAGTTATCTGCATCCCTGTTTTGTCTATAATTTTCCTTTTGGCCTTTTCCATTTGAGGAGCGATAATGTGCCAGCACACGGGAGGATCTGACTTTATTCACTGGGGAAGCCTCTTCAGCTTTGATCCCCACACACCCATTGAACCCTCTCTCAGTGTGCCTAAGCTTCTAGATCCCTTGCTGTTTCTTGACCCTCTATTCTGCTGTATGCACTGATGCCAATCGTTATTTAATAATTGGAGCTTCTGTTTTCTTTATAACTCACAGGGCAGGCCTGTCCCATTCTCTAACTCTTGCTTCTACAAGTCTGTTCTTGTTCTTGACTGGTTGTAGCTCCACGTGTAGTTTAGGATTTTTTTCCACGTAAAAACTATAGCAATACTGTCAGTATTCTGTGTACATGGAAATAATGACTGTTCTAGAAAGTCTTTGTCTTCCTCCTGTACATTCTACTGTTCCCGTGAGCAGGACACTCCATCTTGCCTAGTGGCTGGTACAGTGACTCTCACTCACACCTGGCGTCGTTCTGCCTCTCCTTTTGGGGTGTCCAGGCACCTCGGGGACACCAGCTCAGAGAAAGCAGGGCAAAGTCTGGAACGGGTGGTGTCCCTAGACCCCAGCCCACCCCTTCCCTCGGGGGTGTCAGATGTCGCCATATGCCAGACCAAGGAGGATGGAGTGGAGTTTGGGACAGATATGGTGCGTAGGCTCCGGCCCAGCGGGGAATGCTGGGAGTGTCACACCTCTTAACGAGGACTAAAGAGGTTCTGGTGAGGCGCAGGGGTAGGGTCTGGATTCCTATGGCGTCTACAGTGTGATGTAAGTCTCTGCAGCCAAAGGGAGCCTGGCCAGGCAGATGGGGTTCATGGTCCCTGCTGAGTCTTCCCCTAAGTGTTACAACTCAGTAAAAACAACGACTCTGAGACCATTCTTGGTGAAATAACTTGTGTGTTTTATTCCATGTGGGTAGGGACTATATGAACCTTGGGAAGTGGGGATGTGATTTGGGGGTACATGCTTTTGGCTAAGGCTATGGTGCTGGTGACGCCTCTATTTGCACGGGGAAGAATTCTAGGGGCTGTGCTACATGACCACCTCGTTGAGGGTCATGGTTAAGTGTTCCAAAGCAGGCATGGGGGCATGGAGGGCCAGCTCTACTCCTGCCATCTCAACCTCAGATTCCTGGGGTTAGAGCATGCTCCACCTCAGCAGTCCATGTCCACCTGGTGGCACGGCCAATGTGCCCTACAACATGGGATGCTTTGCCAGTATTGCAGAGTTTGGCTTTAGTAATTCTAACAACTTATGTAGGTTTCTAAAATATAGTATCAAAGGGGGCAACATTTTTTCTTTTTTAGAATTTATTTTTATTATATGTGCATTGTTGTTTTGTCTGCATGTATGTCTGTGTGAGAGTGTTAGATTTCAAGGTACAGTTGTGAGCTGCCATGTGGGTGCTGGGATTTGAACCCAGGTCCTCTAGAAGAGAAGTCCGTGTTCTTAACCATTGAGCCATGTCTTAAAGAATGCAATATTTTTAGAACTTGTTTATATTTTTTAAAATCCTGTATTATCACCTCCAGATAACACTTGAACTTATATACTACTACTACTACTTCTTCCTCCTCCTTCTCTTCCTTCCCTCCTCCCTCTCCTCCCTCCTCCCCCTCTTCTTCCTCCTTCTTCCTCCTTTTTTTTTTTTTTTAAATAGTACCAGGACTTGAGCCCTAGGCTTCACAAGCTAGGCAAATGGTCTGCAGCACTAAATGACATTCATCTCTGGCTTCATTTTACCTCATATTTTGAAACTAAGTTGCTCAGGACGGGCTTACACTCTTTAAGTAGACTAGGCTGAACTCTCAAAGTGGCAGAGGTGATGAGCTTGTCTTGCCGGCCTGGCCCCTTGGTTCGTCTCTCACTTGGTTTGCAGAAGGAAGGCTCACATAGCTTCATGTGCTCACCTGTGGCTTCTTGCCCCATCAGCTGCTGTGCCCACTGACAGTACCGGAAGGGAGCTTCAAAACATGGAACTGGAGGACTGGGGCATGTAGCAGTTTCTTTAAGTCTCTTCTTGGGGGCCCAGAGCACCACACCCAAGATCAATCCGTTCAGCAAGATTAACTGGCTATGGCTGGTCTTGGCCCCTTGTCTCCAGTAAGACTTCCCTTACCACGCGGGTTCACAACTCCAGAGCAAGATCCCTAGAGCGGTTTGTGTTCCTGGGTAGGGGCACTAGGCCCAGCCTTGAGTCACTGTAATGTCAGAGCAGACACTTTGCCAAGGAGGGATTTAACAGGAATCATCTGCTGAGGACGCTGCTTGTGCAAGGCCCTGCAAACGGAACGTGCCCGTGAGGTCTCCAGCAGAAACCAGCTTTGCCTGGTCTGACCCTTCCCATCATCTTCAGAACATGACCGTTACCTTTCTTGCTGGGCCACAGTATTCATGTCTGCTGGTTTCTCCTCCTCGTTGTTGTCCATGGCTGTCTAGGGATGGCTCAGTCATAGAACAGCCTATGGACCTGTCTGTGGTGGAGTTAAGTTAGGATTCCCACTGACAGCTTCAGGGGAGGCAGTCTCATGATGCCATCTATGTCCTACACGCCCACGGTCATCTGTGGTACACAGACACTGTTGTTAAACTTGGCAACCGAGGAGGCAGGGTGCCAGAACAGAGCCTGGCCGTGCCCTGCTGCTACGCCGCCTGGCTCCATGTAGCTCCCCAGCCTTCTCCTTGGAAGTGAGGTGCTCTATTGACCTAGGCCGAGGTCTGTTTTGGGCTTCCGTGAGTGGCTGCCTGCTCATACTGCTCACACTTGGGAGCCTAGCAGACACCCACCAGCCCAGCCAGGGCTCCCCTGCTGACCCTGCCACTCTGCTCTGTTAGTGACCTTGAGCTTTCAAAATGACCTCACAGAATTCATCTCAGCAACAACAAAGTCCACGTACAAATGTATGTCTACAGCACAGGCAGATAAAAATATTTTAATTACATTCTTGATAACAAAAGCAGCTCTATGGCCATCTGGACGCTGCAAACAAGCAGGCCATTAATTATCACTACCATAAGCGGTCCACTCTGTGACTGGAGATGGTGCTGATTCTCCCGTGCTTCTCTGAGCAGGACAGGAAAGCCTAAGACAATAGAAACTACTTGACTGGCTCACTGTGAGAAGGCAGCGGGCACCTTGCTAGTTCTTTCCCTAGAGCCAACAACATCTTTGGTAAGGACTCTGCACACCAAGCAAGAGCATCTTCAACTGGTGGCGCCTACCCAAGCTGAACCTTGTAGCAATATGACCTCAGAATACTTGTTCCAGTGCTTCTGGCTTCCACCCCAGCAATGCTCCTGCTGTCGCTTTTCACGTGGGTGAATCCACTACGAGGAAGAAGGACATGCCAGGCATTAACCTTGGAATAAAGGCAGACGTCTACGTAAAAAAGATTTTACATGAAGACAGAGCCCAGCCTGCACCATCCCAATCCTACCTAGCCCGCTACCAAGACTGGAAAAGGTACTGCATTCTTCAGGGGGAAGGGCATGTCAGGTTCCCCCAGCAGGGCTGCCTGAATCACCATGATCCACGTGCGTCTCCACCAGGGTCTACAGTGCACCCATCCACAGTCAAAGCTTGTGTGCCCGTAAGAGCTCCCAGGACCTTTTCAAGGTCTAACCTGCATCTAGCCCCCATGTTCTCTGTGGACTATACACAAAACATCTAAATTTCTCATCTATTTCATTTGCAAAGTGTGGGTAATATCAGCATGGGCTGGTTTTGTCCAATACAGGAGACAACACACAGCACCCAGAGAGAGCTGGGAAGTCTGATCTGTGGCAGAATAAGAAATGGGTGTGCACCGTGGCTCATCTTGAGACCCAGCTAACGAGGCTGGACTTTCCCACAATTCCTTTAGAATCATTCCTTCCAGCAGATGTGATATGCACATCTGGTCTCAGCTATTGAGGAAAGTGAGGCAGAGGAATACTTTATGCTGGAAGTTTGAAACCATCCTGGGCAACGTGGCAAAACTTATTGCAAAAGAAAGAAAACCAGTGCTTTTCCAGTCTACAGATGCAGGGCTGGAGAACAGCCAGTTACCTGGCCCATCTGTGAGATCCCCCGAGCAAATGATAACAGCTCTTGAGAATGGGAGACGTGTTCTCCTTATTCCACACGTAGACACACAAGGACAGGTCCAAGGCAGCAGTGATGACACGGTCTGGATCCTTGAAAAGAAGTCCAGTGAGCTCCAGCCATGGGTTCCCAAGAGCAGCAAGCATGTCCCAGAAGGGAGTACCACACTCACCACCCACACAGACGTGATGGGCTTCTGGTGGTCCTGGAAGGCCATCAGCTGCAGGCCGTGAATGTTGAACAGCACCAGCTCTGACCCAGAGGTGAGCAGGATCACTTGGGAGCCGTGGCCCTGCATGAGGTGAGGAGTCATGGTGTCTGGCAGGGGGAAGCTGGCCAGCTGCTGTGCTTGGGAGAATAAAAGCACACAGGTTGCTTCTCTGGGATGGCCGTGTGCCTCACCCAATGATCTGGTACACTGAAAAGTGCAGGACTTTACAGTTAGAGAGCTCGGCCCCTAAAGCTCAGTCCAGGAGCAGTAAAGTGCTGGGGTGCCACCACCCACAGAGAAAGAGACCATGGGTGTGGAATTTACTCCTGAAGACAAGGACCACATGGGGACCAACATGTGCTAAGCATTCCACCACCTAGGACATGAAATCATGCAGCAAAGGCTCCAGGCCACTCTGCTCTCCTTCCCCGGAAGGGAAAAGAGACTATCCTGGAGGAACTGTGAGGAACCTCTCCTCAAGTACCAACTAAAGGCTTTGGCCAGCACAGGGACCTTACCCAGGATGCTCACTCTGTCCCTGGACTTGTTGGCCTTTAACTCGAAGGTAGTGATAACCAGATGGACGCCACTGTCATCTCTGTGTGTCACCATGAGCCTGGCCGCCTCATCTGGAGCCCAGCATGCTCTGGAGCTCAGCCTGATGGGGAGGGTAGCAGAGGCAGGAAGTCTGTCTTCTGATGGGTGTAGCAAGGGCTGAGTGTAGAACACCTGTGGAAACACCCCTGTATGGTCACAGTGTGGTGAGGGGTCTGATTGTTCCCAAAGCCCTCCAGCCCCAAGCTGACTTCACCCTCTGGCGGGACGGCCTGGACACCTGGCTGGTCACACACTGAAGCCTCTATTCTAGGCCCAACAGGGCAACCCAGGTCATTTTCCTGTCCCCCTTCTAGGCTGTGGGTTACAGCATCCTGTATCCTCTGTACCAGACTGCTATTTGCTTCTTCCCTGGCTACCACGTCTCTCTCCTGTGTTCTACCAGCTCTTCTTTCTAGGGTCTAACTTGTAAGTTAGGTTCTGGCACTCAATCAGGGTTTCGCCTCTGGCAAATGACTGGACATCTCTGTGTCTATGAACCAGGTCACGGTTAGTATACTCCTTGTGACTTGCAGGGCTTGCTCCTGACCACAGAGGATGAGGCAGAGCAGACCCGCACCCCGTGCATCATATGCTCTCTTCCCCAGCACTGCATGGGCCTCACTGTGCACTTGTCTTTGCCCTGATCTCAGCTCAGACAACATGTTAGGACCATCCCAGTCGAGATGCCCAAGCCCAGCCTATTCAAAGCTGACTTTGCCCCTCCTAACAGAGAGCTGACCCTTTTAGCTCATAGCATGGTGACAGGAAAGAGTAAGAGAATAACAGGACTGGGCTTCCTGCATGGAAGGCATCACTTGTGCCTGGTCCTGTGGTGGTCTGAGAGCCCATGTCCTGCAACCATGTTGTGCAGAAACGTTAGCCACCCCCCACTGCAGCAGGTTCACCAGGAACTGGGTTCCTGGGCACTGACCTTTGGGCCTAAGTCGGAGTCTTGTGCAGACACAAGTACCCACTGTTTGTCAGGTGAGCACATGAGGCTTACAGGGGTGTGAGGAAATGTGGCCACTCTGAAGACGACTTGCAACTGAGGTACCGTCATGGTGTAGAGGGTCCCTTCAGCACAGGCTACCTGGAAGAGAAAGAAAGTGAGGAGGAGGTGTACCACCACATCCTGACAGAGCCGAGTCCCCGCTGAAAGGTGGGCACAGCTCACAGCAATGTAAGTGTTCAGAGCCGAGCCAAGTCCCCTGCAGGAGCCTGCCATGTAAGCCAGGACAGAAGCAGCCCGCCTCTGTGTTTCCTCTGGCACTGAGGGCAATTTAAAAGGTCAAAAGAAAATGTTTACTAATTTGGGAAGGTCACCCTGAGTACAAAAGTCACTATAATTTCTGCTACACTGAGTGCTCCTGCCTAGACCCTGTATATACACTCAGGAGGGTGCCTAAATTATCATCATTAGGTCGAAAGTATGCATATTTAAAATGTTTCAGGGGCTGGGGATTTAGCTCAGTGGTAGAGCGCTTACCTAGGAAGCACAAGGCCCTGGGTTCGGTCCCCAGCTCCGAAAAAAAGAACAAAAAAAAAAAAAAAAGTTTCAAAAATTGAAATAACCACCCAACTCTGGAAGCCAGTTCAAAGCACATTCCCACTTTGCCTGTAGAAAAATAAACATTTTAACACTTCTGGGTAAGACTGTGTCCTGCATGTGACCTGGTGAAGGACAGAGTCGGAACAGGAACAGCCACTGTCCTCAACTCAAAGGAAGTGACAACAGCTGAGACGCGAAGAACAGTCAGGCAGGCGCCAAAATGACCAAACAGCTTTATCCACGGCTGTGTTCGTGTGTGTGTGTGGGGGGGGGGGGGGCATGTGCGTATGTATGTGTGCATGTCGGGGTGAGGGTGGGGACTGAGTGTGTGTGTGTGTGTGTCAAGCCAAAACCTCTGCAGTAAGCCAGGCAGCATCTGGTGGAGGAAAACCTGTTTTACTTTCAATACAAGTACACAATCCTCAACACCCAGCCACAGGTCTGCGTGACAGCTGATTTCCCCAGGGGATAAGTTCGTGCTGGAGGGGGCTCTCATCGTGTCACTGTATGACAGAGGGCGGACTCCAGGCACTGTATATCGGGGAACCAGCTGAAAAGGGTGCTCCCCTGGGGTCCTGAGAGAGGAGAGGAAACCCAAGCCAAGGAGCCAGAATTTAATCCATTGCGACTTGGGGTGAGGACCCTTGAAGGTGGCTGTGGAGACAACGGGAAGAACAGACACTGGCAAACTGAAAAGCAGGGTGCACATGGTATAAGGTACCGGCCCCTGAAGGTCAGGAGCTCTGCCCCTCATAAAAAGCTACAAAAAGTGAAGGAGTGAAGAAACACAGTTGACAGAGGGCTCCAGCACACAGGAAAGCAAGGGTTCATGGCTACAAAAGGAAGAGAGTGCACCCTGCAGGCTCCCACCACATCAGCAGAGGCTGCGGGGAACAGTTGATGCCACCTGCTTCTGAAGGACAGACGAGCTGCCTACAAGCTGCCTTCCCCTCAGGCAAAACAGAGCCAGAAGAGCAGCGCCCCGCTATGAAGAGGGAATCGGGCTCCACCCACCACAGTGGCTACCCCAAGAGACGGATAGACCCCGAGGGGCTCCAGAGAACGGGTGGGTGTGTGTGCGCATGTGCGTGTCACTCACCAGCAGGAAGGAGCCCTCTGGGTGGTCGCAGGCCTCCATTGAAGAACAGGAAGTGGGTAAGCTGAAGAAGGCCCATTCAGACCCTGTGTCTGTGTTCCACCCCCGGATCAGGCCCTGTGTATCCACAGTGACAACCAGCTGCAGCTGAGGGTAGGCCACCAAATTCACCAGAGGGGCAGGCTGCACAGGGCTCGACCACATCTCTGTGCCCTGGCAACAACAAAATTAACTATTGACATTGGGCTTGATTTATTCCATAGATAGATATGGTTTTTTATCAATCAGCATAGGTTTCCTGGGCCTACTCTACCAGGCTCCGTAGCAGACCGAGGCTGACCCACCTGTGTGGTTCTAGGCTCACCCAGAAACAAACCTATGTCACACATGACAGGGAATTGCTAGATTAGGTTAACTGACGTGAGAATTTGATGAGCTGGGGTCCTGGACTGAATGAAAAAGAGAAAAACCTAGAACTCCAGCTCTCAGGGATCTGACACCCTCATCTGACCACCATGATCTCACCGGCGCATTCACACATGAACAGCAAACCTTCAAAAAGATTAAATACTAAAAGAATCCCGTATCTGGGTGTGGATGGACGCAAACTACTCTGATGAAAACAAGCAAAATAAGGCAGGCATGGCATCACGAACTGCTATCCCAGTGACTGGGAGGAAACGCTCAAAGACTCCCATAAGCGCCAGGCCGGCCTGAGCTGCAGGGCAAAATCCAACCTGATCTCAAAAAGCCAGAAGGGCAGGAGAAGGGGCAAACTGTTAACACTGTTAATTTGAAGGACTGGAAGGAAGGGATGGAGAATATTTGTTCATCAGAATTGTCTAGTTTCTGTTTGTGCTTTTGTTGTTATTGATGGTGAAGTGACTGTCTAGGGATTCAACCCCAAACCTCACCCATGCCAGGCAAGAGCTGCCCATTCACTAATCTCCCAGCCTGCTAGGCAAGTGCTTCTGGACTTCTAGGAGACTCAAGAAAAGTTCTGCAAGGCTCTACAGTTTCTTCTGATAGCATTTCCTCAAAAGCATCCCACAGCAATGTGCCAAGAAATAATTGAAGCTAATGAACAAATGAGAGAGGGGCAGACAAAGGAGAGAAGAAAACACCAGCCCTCCAGGTACAGACGAGCGCCACTCACTAAATTCCCTCCCAGCCAGGCGGGCACTGCCTACTCTCCAGCCTGCCAGTTTGTTTTAGAACCTTTCAAGGCACAAACACAAGCCAGCTGCGGTTTGCACATCCTGGGGTGCCGACACTAGGGAAGCAAGAGAATCCCAAGTTTCAGGCCAGCCTGAGCTATACAAGACCCTACAAACCACATGGAGGAGCATGTGCTACCTGACAGAAGCCAATTTTAAAAGGTACATACTGTCCTTCTATCTGGGCTGCTGCCACAAAATGCCAAACACCCAGCAGTTTGTATAGAAATGGGGTTTCACACATTTCTGGAGCTACAAAGCCCATAATCAAGGCATAAGCAGGTTTGATTGTCTGGTAAAGGTTCTCTTTTCATGTCCTTAAATAACATATGGTGGGAAAGGAAAGGGGTGTGAACCCCTCGGTTAGAACCTTTCAGTAGAGGACCATAGATCTGTCACCTCCAGAGCTCAGGCAAAGACCCTGCCTGCTACTGCGAAGCAGGGCTCAGTGTGGCCCAGCACCAGCTCGACATCGGACTCCTTCAGGGAGAAAGGACAGTAAGATCTGCTCACAAATAGCATTAAGGCTGGGACCAGGCCGGATGGCAGGAAGGGCTGCTGGCGTCCTGCAGGCATCCCACACTGGAGACAATGGAGAGGCAGCAATGCAGGGTCTGGGGTGACACCGCCTGCCCGCAGCCACACAGGCCACTGAGCAGTTTTGTATCTCGGTTTCAAAAAGGAGCAATGACCTGAAGTACTGCTGGGGGTCACTACTCTTCGCTTGTTTAGACATTGTCCGTGGCTCCCTTTGTGTCACAGCGGGCCTGGTAAGTAGTTTTGACAGAGATGGGCCTACGAGGGGTTAAACAGTTGGTCGAGTCGTTTCAAGAAAATGCTGCTGGCCCACTCAGCACATCACTCTTTTCTTTTGGCAACAATGGAAAGATGTCTTTTTAAATTATTTACCTAATAATTTGTGTGTGTGTGTGTACAGAATGAGATGCTATCTCCAAAACAAAACACAAAATACCAGGCCAGCACCAGCAGATGGCCTCAGTCTGTCTCCAGCCCGGGCAGGCTGAGACTGCACACTTTCCTTTCAACCAGGGCTGTCTCCTCCCATCTCACTAAGTTCCCATAGCTGGCTGTTTCCACGCGCACCCACGCACTTCCAGATTTCCGTGGCTGGCCGGGATGCACCCTTGCACACCACGGTCTGCTGCACTAAGAGGCTAGAGGCTGTTGTTTCGAGTGGATTCTGACCGGAGGGTTTCTGACCTAGAACAGTTTGTAAACTTAAGATGCTAGATTCTGCACCCAGCGATTGTGTTACCTGTTGGTTCTAAAGTAAGATTGTGTGGTGTTTTCCTTCATGCGACTCAACTGAGTTCCAGAGAAAGGAGCAACAGAGCTTAGTGTGCAAGGGTGCATCCCAAGCAGCCACAGGAATTTGGAGGCGCCCGTGGTGACAGCCATCGATGGGGTTCAATGAGACAGGAGGAAAGGGAAGAATGCGCTCTCTCAGCAGAGGCCGTCTGCCGGGGCAAGCTGCCGTTAGTGTGGATGCTTTTGTTTTATATTCCATCTAACACTTCAGATTTTACATCTGCACAAGTACTGACAAGGTTCAAAATTCTAGGCAAGTTGTCCAGGCTGGCATGCGCTCACGCACACACAAAGGGCTGACCAAAAGCTGTCTTCTTGCAGAACCTCCTGGTGTCAACATGAGTTCCAGCATGGAGGACCGTGACTGTGTGGTTTGCTGTGAAGTAAGGAATGGCAAAGCAGCTGTCATCCCAGGCACAGGCCACAAGAGCCCCCACCACCATCAGCAAAGTCTGGTCTCAAGAGGGAAGCCAAGCATGTGTCACACAAAATAGGTCACACTCAAGTTTCCAAAGTCCCCTGGCTGTGCTTGTTATCAGTTTGTCCTACTGGTGACAGCCGAAGGCACAGCTCAGATGTCTCATCTGCAAAATGGGACACCTGCCCTGCATTAAGAGAATCACCCCAAACGTCCCTCCCCAGGGTGCAGCTCACCTCCTGCAGATCCCAGGCACGCACCGTACAGTCTGAAGACACAGTGCAAACCACGGACCTTGCCTTTTCATCAAAGCGGTACTCGTGGGGTGAGACGTAGGCCAGCTGATCTATCGTTCCTGGAAGAGAGCACAGGCAGAGATGGATCTGACACACATGTGTTCCTCTTTTCCCATTATAGCCACTCAGCTGGTGGGTGAGCACTCCCAAGAGCAGAGCCTACCGAGGCCCGTCTTGCCGTTTTAGACAATTTAGAAATGGAGATAGCAACTTATTCTTTCCCCCTATGATATGATAGACCTGCATTCATCAACTGGCATCAGCTGGGATGCCAAGTACCCCAAGACTTGATCAGGAAGAGGGGGATCGGTGGGAGTGGACATGGCTCCTACACTCTCCAGCCCATACCTGTGTGCCCAGAAATAGCTTTGCAGATGAAGTCCTGTGGCCGCCCAGATTTCACACGGAACTCAAGCTCAGACCGGCAGAAATAGTACTGCCTCCAAGTCTGCGTGCCCAGGACCACTGGGAGGGCCTTGCAGGGGGCCCATCGCCTCAGACACAGCTGCCTGAAACACAAACGCACAAGCTTAGGCAGGACACAACAGTCAGTGATTCCGAAACCAGATCTAGCTTTGAATTCTGGCCTCGAAACCAACTGTCCCTACCTAGGCCTCAACTTCCTGCTCTGTCGAACGGGGGCAGTGCTGATGATAAGTGAATGGTGGCAGTGTGAACCATGTGTACCTTTTATATGACAGGCTGCCCCTCACGGCAGCCCTATGGAGGAGGCGCTCACCACCATCCCACTCTTGGGGACACAGACGCTAAAGGACGGATTCATGTTGCCAACTATGTCAAACTCCCCACTTGCCCTTGCTGTTCTGTTGGTCCTTCCTGAGTTTCCTTGCTGTTGCCAGGGGTCAGAGGGTCTCTTCAGATCCACCTGTTTGTCATTATGACACTTCTTTACACGCCTGACCCCAAACTCTATTCAGTGCTGGCATTCAGCTGCTTTCAATACTGTCTGCGTATGCCTCTTCCAAAACCCAGCGTTCAGCACATTACGTCTTTTAAGCCAAAGTCTGCCTCAGGAGTGCTTGCCGAGCAAGCACAGCCTTTGATCTCCAACTCTCGTAACAAAAAGAAGAAAAAGGAAGACTTAAGTGTATCTCGTGTGTACAGCATTAAGCCGGACCATTTCTCTCTGCCAGTTCTGTGGCTCCTTCCAAGGGAAAGCCCTTGGGTTGTGTAATCGTGTTTTTCATTATTTTAATGCTCTCTTGGATTAAGCCCCAATACTTCATTACTGCCATGTTTTGTGTTAAGCACGGTCTAATATACTGTTTCAATTTCTTGGTCATTTCTTTGTATTACTAGTTACTGTTCAGTGGTTGGCTTTAAGATTATAACTTGGATTTTGAAATACGAAGTTTTATTTTTTGACTAGTACACAATCAATTTTCAGTAGTAAAACTTCTGTGCATACGTGTCTGTTTCTGTCCTTCCTCCTTTAACATGTGTCATAAATCACACCGTCTTACACTGTAGACCCATTAAGGGACTTTCTATGCTGTTGTAAAGGCGTGCACTTGCCAGAGCCTGGGAGACTGAGGCAGTACAGGCGCTGAGCCTGAGCCAGCCTAGGCTGTGAGGAAAGACGGCCTGTGTAAGAGTCGGAGTGTGGTGTGTTGGTTTAGACCCCAGCTGGAAAAGAGAAGAGCAGGAGATGGGGTGGGTCACAGTGCTTTGCTTTCGTACCACAGTCGACAACGTTACAAAAGGCACTCACACCACCTCCACACCGTGTTTCTACATAGTTCCTTTTGCCTTTACTGCTGGTATGTGTTTATGTGGACTAAAGCTCCTGTCTGGAGTTGGAGAGGAGTAGCTAATGGTGCTGTGAGAGCTGAGTGCAAGAACAGTGGAGGTCTGGCTGGGGAGGAGAGCAGCTTTCAGAACTGGAGCTAAAACAGAATACTCTGCTGCTACCCGTCATGGGTCAGTTCAGAAAGCGGAGAATGTGGTCAGATGGGAAAGAGCCTGTTCACAGTTCCACAGTTTGAACACCACCAGTACAAACTGACCTTTATCCTAACTTACACATCCATTGTATTGGCTGATTTTGTGGGCTAACTTGACACAAGCTAGAGTCATCACAGAGAAAGAGCCTCTCTTGAGGAAATGCTTCCATGAGATCCAGCTGTAAGGCATTTTCTCAATTAGTGATCAATAAGAAAGGGCCAGGCCCATGGTGGGTGGTGCCATCCCTAGGACGGTGGTCATGGGTTCTATAAGAAGGCCAAGGGGTTGGGGATTTAGCTCCGTGGTAGAGCGCTTGCCTAGCAAGCACAAGGCCCTGGTTTCGGTCCCCAGCTCCGAAAAAAAGAAAAGAAGAAAAAAAAAAAAAAAAAAGAAGGCCAAGCAAGCCATGGGGAGCAAACCAATAGGTAGTACTCCCTATGGCCTCTGCATCAGCTCCTACCTCCAGGATTCTGCCCTGCTTGAGTTCCTGTCCTGTTTTCCTCCAGTGATGCACAGTGATGTGGAAGTGTAAGCCAAATAAACCCCGCCCTCCACAAGTTGCCTTCTGGTCGTCACAGCAACAGAAACCCCCACGGTCAGCCTCAGTATGTAAGCTCTCTGCGTGTATGGCACGAGGCCTCCACTGCTCACACGTCCGGGCAAATGTGGTCTTGGACTCTCTGGTCTATAGGAATAAAGCATGTGGACCAGCCCCAGACAAAAAGAGCTGCTGAGTGATTTTGTTGGGCCTGCATGGGATTGACAGCTGTCAACATCAAAGAATCATGATGCTACATCAAAAAGAAGAACAAGAGAAAAATGAACTTGTGAGCATCGAGATGTTGTAAGGAAGTTAGGCGATGAAAACGGAATCCTCTGTTACCTTCTCAAGAACATTTCACTCAGGGAGAGCTCTGCCCTGGCTTATGTGTGCCCCCCACGGGCTATAGCGGCAGCTGCACTGCCACTTCATCCATGCAGATGATTTTGTTGAGCCGCACACAAGGCAAGACCTGCCTTTACCTAAATTACCTACAGTTCCCTAAGAATGGATTTCAATGAAAGTCTGCTTTGAACCTGAGATTGTTTTTGTAATCAATATTAGTTATAAAAGCTGATGATCGGCACCCCAGGGCTGACCCTGTGCCACAGCTCTCCACACCCAAATCCCACCTGGAGAGAGCTGGTCTCCCAGGGCTGCTGACACACATAAGATCACAGCTGAGACCACCACTACTGCTCCAAAACCTGGCCCAAGTGGGGACACAATTGGACCCCATGGGACACAGGAACCACGGACCAGCCTGAGACAGGAATTCAAAGTCCATACCTAAACACAGTAAAAGCCAATATACAGCAAGCCAATAGCCAACTTCAAACTAAATGGAGAGAAACTTGAAGCAATCCCACTAAAATCAGGGACAAGAAAAGGCTGCCCACTCTCCCCCTATCTATTCAATATAGTACTCGAAGTCCTACCAGAGTAACGAAAGGAGATCAAAGGGAGACAAATTAGAACGGAGGAAGTAAAGATATCACTATTTGCAGATGATATGATAGCATACATAAGTGACCTAAAAAATCCACAAGAGAACTCCTAAACCTGGTAAACATCAGCAAAGTGACTGGATATAAAATTAACTCAAAAAATCAGTAGCCTACTCAAAGGATAAACAGGCTGAGAAAGAAATTAGGGAAACGACACTTCACAATAGTCACAAATAATATAAAAATATCCTGGTATGACTCTAACCAAGCAAGTGAAAGATCTGTACGACAAGAACCTAAAGTCTCAAAGAAAGAAATTGAGGAAGATCTCAGAAGATGGAAAGATCTCCCATGCTCATGGATTGGCAGAATTAATATAGTAAAATTGGCCATCTTATCAAAAGCAATCTACAGATTCAGTGCAATCCCCATCAAAATTCCAACTCAATTCTTAATAGAGTTAGAACAATTTGCAAATTAATTTGGAATAACAAAAAACCTCAACAATAAAAGAATTCATGGGAAAATCACCATCCTTGACCTCAAGCTATACTACAGAGCAATAGTGATAAAAACCGCATGGTATTAGTACAAAGACAGGCAGGTAGATCAATGGAATAGAATTGAAGACCCAGAAATGAACACACACACCTTTGGTCACTTAATCTTTGACAAAGGAGCCAAAATTATTCAGTGGAAAAAAGACAGCATTTTCAACAAATGGTGCTGGTTCAACCTGCAGTTGGCATGTAGAAGAATGTAAATTGACCTATTTTTATCTCCTTGTCCAAAGCTCAAGTCCAAGTGGATCAATGACCTCCACATTATAAAACAAGATATGATGAATCTAATAGAAGAGAAAGTGGGAAAGAACTTTGAACACATTGGCACAGGGGAAATTTTTCTGAACAGAATGCAATGGCTTATGCTCTAAGATCAAGAATCGAGAAATGGGACCTCATAACATTGAGAAGCATTTGTAAGGCAAAGGGCACTGTCATAAGGACAAAACTACAACCAACAGATTGGGAAAAGATCTTTACCAATCCTACATCCAATATATACAAAAAACAAGTTATCCTCCAGAGAACCAAATAACCTTATTAAAAAATGGGCTACAGAGCTAAACAGAATTCTCAACTGAGGGATACTGAATGGCTGAGAAGCACCTAAAGAAATGTTCAACATCCTTAGTCATCAGGGAAATGCAAATCAAAACAACCCTAAGATTCCACCTCGCACCAGTCAAAATGGCTAAGATCAAAAACTTAGGTGTCAACAGATGCTGGCAAGGATGTAGGAACACTCCTCCATTGTTGGTGGGATTGCAAGCTGGTACAGCCACTCTGGAAATCAGTCTGGCGGTTCCTCAGAAAATTAGACATAGCACACTACCTGAGGGCCCAGCTATACCACTCCTGGGCATACATCCAAAGATGCTCCAACATATAACAAGGACACGTGCTCCACTATGTTCATAGCAGCCTTATTTATAATAGCCAGAAGTTGGAAACAAACCAGATGTCCCTTAACAGAGGAATGGATACAGAAAATGTGGTACATCTACACAATGGAATCTACTACTCAGCTGTTTTTAAAAAATGACTTCATGAAATCCGCAGGCAAACAGACGGAACTTGAAAATATCCTGAGTCAGGTAACCCAGTGACACACATACACATACACATACACATACACATACACACACACACACACACACACACACACACACACACAAAACCCACACATGGTGTACTCACTGATAAGTGGATATTAGCCAAAAAGAAGCTCAGAATACCCATGATACAACTCACAGACCATATGAAACCCAAGAAGAAAGATCACACCAAAGTGGATGCTTCTGTCATGCTCAGAAGGGGGAGGAAAATAATCTTGAAGTCGAGGGAGGGAGGGGTCTTGGAGGGGGAGAGAGAAGGATGGAAAACGGGGCTGGTTCAAATAAGAAAGGGGGTGGGGGAGAAGTACAGAGAGTAAGGAATTTGAAAGGAGGAGATTAGCAAGAAGGGAGGGGCAACTGGGGGCCAACCACTAGAAAGTCCCAGATGCCAGGGACCCAAGAGTTCCCAGGATCCAACAGGGAGGACATTAGTCAAAATACCCAACAAAAGGGAGATAGAACCTAGAGAGACCACATCTAGTGGACAGGCATGGTCCCAGGTCGAGGGATGGCCACCCATCACCTCAAAAATACTAATCCAGAATTTCTCCTGTCAAAACGAAATGCAGGGCTGGAGAGGTGGCTCAGTGGTTTAGAGCACTGACTGTTCTCCCAGAGGCCCAGAGTTCAATTCCCAGCAACCACATGGTGACTCACAACCATCTGTAATGGGATCTGATGCCCTCTTCTGATGTGTCTGAAGACAGTGATGGTGTATTAAATAAATTATTTTTAAAAAAACTGAAATGCAGGGACAAAGAGTAGAGCAGAGACTGAAGGAAAGGCCATCCAGCCACTGCCCGACCTGGGCATCCATCCCATCTGCTGACACCAAACCCAGACACCATTGCTGATGCCAAGAAGTGCTTGCTGACAGGATTCTGGTATAGCTGGCCCCTGAGAGGCTCTGCCAGAGCCTGACCAATACAGATGAGGATGCTCACATCCAAACATCAGTCTGAGCATGGGGACCCTGATGGAGAAGTTAGGGCAAGGACTGAAGAGCTGAAGGGGTTGTAACACCATAGGAAGAACAACAATATCAACCAACCAGACCTCCCCCCAGAGCTCCCAGGGACTAAACCACCAACCAAAGAGTACACATGTGGGAACCTAAGGTTCCAGCTAGATATGTAGCAGAGGATGGCCTTATCGGGCATCACTGGGAGGAGAGGCCCTTGGTCCTATGGAGGCTCAGTGACCTAGGGTAGGGGAATGCCATGGTTCTGAGCAGGAGCGGGTGGGAGGGTAGGACAGCACCCTCATAAGTGGCAGGGGAGAGGGGGAAAGAGATAGAGGGCTGGTGGATAGGATACTGGAGAAGGGGATAACATCTGAAATTTTAATAAACAAAATAACCAATTAAAAAAAATAAAAGCTAATGAAACCCCACAGGACCTAAGATGCTGAAAATTGAGTAAGCTAAGATAGCCCTGAAATAACGGAGAATTCTGGGGTGTCATAGTTACCCCCAAATAAAAGCAAAGACCCCCCCTCCAGCTTTTGAAGCAACTTCATGTTTGAACAGTTGTTTCCCATTAAGCGTGACTAAAATACAACTCCCACCTGACCCTCAAGGCTGCCTGTCCTACGTTTAGCCTGAGAGGACTCAGCTGCTGCCCATCCTCCAGCTGCTGGTAGTTTTATCTTGGTATAAGACACTTGAAAGCCACTTCTGGTGAACGAGCCCCTCTCCTTTGCAGGATACCCTTGGCTCCTCTTCACTCACCTCCACAGTTCATTGGTCATTGAAACCTCATTCCAGACCTAGAATAAGGAGTGGGAAAGACAGATCTGGTCAGTCAATGACCATTTAGCACCATGGCCTACCAAATCCCATGGAGGGGAACAAAGAACAAAACCAGCCCTGCATTCAACACAGCTCAACCCGGGGCATTCCAAACCATAGAACCACTAAATGGGCCAGTCACAAAAACAGACAGTGCCTAGCATAACTGTCATCAGCGAGGCTTCATCCAGCAACTGGTGGGAGAAGATGCAGAGACACACAGCCAAACATTAGGCAGAGCTTGGGGAACCCTTCAGAAGAGGAGGAAGGATTGGACGAACCAGAAGAGTCAAGGACACCACAAGAACATGGCCAACAGAGTCAACTAAGCCAGGGTCATAGGGGCTCACAGATGGACCGACAACCAGGGAGCCTATAGGCGTCTGACCTGGGTCCTCCACATATGTTATGATTGTGTAGCTTGGTGTTCCTGTGGGACTTCTAACAGTGGGAACAGATGACCTTTTGGCTGCTTTTGGGATCCATGTCCTCCTACCGGGTCTCCTTGCCCAGCTTGGTCTTACTGTTACTTGTTAGGCCAAGTTGGTATCCCTGGGAGGCCTGCTCTTTTCTCAATGGAAACTGAGGAGGAATGGACATTGGGGGAAAAGGAGGTGGGCGAGGGACTGGAGAAGAGGAAGGAGAAACTGCAGTCGGAATGTAATATAGGAGAGAATAATAAATAAAAGGCAAACAGCCACCACCAAGTGATGAAAGGGAGGTTCAGTGGGGTTGATGGGTCGGGGCCCAGGAGCTCAGAGACACAAGGGCTGGATAGCTGGTCTAAAGAGATGTAGGGAAACACGCCAGATATGCAAACAACTCATAAATATGAAAAGGATGGTTGTGTAATTTGCCTCAGAGCACGAGGTTCTGGTTGGAAAATAAACAGAAAAAGGACCCTACTGCTCCCAAGCTTCCAAGTAAAAATGCCAGTAAGCTACTCAAGCATTTGGAACAGCATCAGAGGTAGAAATCATTTACCTGTTCACTAAGTTAAGCTCACCAGGCGAGAATACGACCACCACCACCACCACCAATTTTTGAGCCAAATTTGAAGCAAGCTTTATTAACTACTGACCAAGACATGCATATTGGCCAGGATGATGGACCCTGGACAGGTCCATACCTGGTATTTCCAAAGTATGTCACTGGATTACATTAGATGGGGGCTTATGTAGGCAAAACCCATGAGGCTGCATACTTGCCACCTCTGTCCACTCAGGGCAAGTACGTCCCTGACTTACTTCTCGCCTATGTACTTCCCACCTATGTGTGATGAAGCGCATCCTGTGTAGTTGAGGTAACCAATCTTGTTTACAGAAATGAAAACTCGTGGCTTGTTATCTTACACGAACAACAGCCCCCGGCATTCCAGAAAATTTTCTGTTCTTGTACAGGTGGGGCTTGCAAGAGAGAGGCAACTTTTGCTCTACAGATCTCCTACCCACAGTAATTTAAACTTAAAATATAACTTTAGCCATCTCCATCCATCAACCAAGATGTTAACTAGTCGCTGTAGGCAGACCATTCAATCACGACCTCCATTTTCTCTCCAGGGTCTGTCAGGGACAAGGTGTAAAATGACCAACTGTTAGAATGTGGGGTGAGTTCTCCAATTCACAAAGTTTTGACAACTGATGCAAAGGAAAAAGATGCAGGCCCCAAGAAGTATTACCATGTAGCAGAAAGAAGAAATAGCTAGAGATACTGGTCAAACTACTGCAGCATTAAAAACCCACAAGGGCAGACAGGAAGGTCCCTCACCTGGTAAGAAAACATGGCTCGCTCAAGATCCTAGGCACTTCCCCCAGAACGACAAAAAAAAAAAAAGCACAGAACTAGATGATGCCTTATCTACATACACATCCTTAGTCTAGAACCTTCCAGCTTCACTGCCAGATGTCAACTCTGGGTCCTCTGATGAAGTCTGAAGTGAAAAGACTGAGCTAGCCAGAGTCAGGCTGTCTCTATGACAGGCCAAAGTTTCTGTTTCCCAGAAATGAGAACCGGGATCCAGGAACTTCCAGTCAGCCAACCACAGCAGTGGACAGCCAATCTGAGGACACCTCGCCTTCTGGCCTGAAGTAAGGATAGGTAGCTAGAATGAGTAAGCAACCGGCTGGGACGTCTCCTGAGCCTAAGGAATTGTACAATCAGTCAGGCCCGGAGAGATAGAGATAAAGGCGCACACCCCTTCCTGGAATTCCCCGGACAACAAAAGCTGAGCTTGGAGTCCACCAGGGGTCTCCATTTCCCAGTGGGGAGAGCCCAACTCGCCGGAAACTCAGCTCAGTAAACGCTCTTTGCTTTTGCGAACTATCTGAGTTTGGGGTACCATTCTTTGGTGATCCTAACAGAAGAGCTAGTGGCATGCTTGTCATTTGATGGTTTTGGCAAAGTTGACAAGATTGGAATGAATAGTATTGGTCTCTTTCTGTGAGTAAAAGCTTTAAAACCGAACAGGTCTGAAACTGCAAATTAAGTGTTCTGTTCAAGCAACGTTGCGTCTAACCTTTTGAACATTTAATGAAGACACACTACAATGCACCGGGTACTTGGGATAGACATTAAAGAGGGAGAGTTTTTAGCATTTTTTTTTTTCGGTCACAGTTCAGTAATGAATCTGGCAAGGAAAAATAAGTACCTTACACTAACAGTGATTAGTCGCCCTTGCAGTCAGTCCTTCAGGGGAAGCCCACTGCAGGGGTTTAGAGAGTGCTAGGGGCAGATGACCACCAAGACAGGGGCGTGGTCAACAAAGTGGACTGGAAGGGTAGGGCGGGGCCACCCGGAGCCATCCGAGGCCACCCGCCAAGCCAATTCCTGGAGGAGAAGCCCTTCGACCCCGGGCCGGCGGTACGCGCCGGTGGGGCGACCCCGCCCGGGACCTCACCTTGTTCACCTGCGCAGCGCGCAGCAGGTCGCGGGCCTCCAGGAAGGAGAAGACGTGCTGCAGTTCGTGCGGGCCAAGCTGCAGCGCCATCCTGCTTGCCACGCCCCAGCCCTGCGGGCGTCCGCTTCCTCCACCGTTAGAGAAGCCCGCCCACATGCGGAATTAGTACTGGTTACTTCCGCTCCTGAGCTCTCCTCCCCAGCTGCTGACCCTTAACTCCATCCTGCTCTGGCCTAGCGAACACTGAAGTTAGAATAGCCTGATCTTGACCTTGTTTTTCTCTCTGCCTCTCCTCTTACAACCAGTCTTTGTCCCTCACCGGTTCTGGCTTCAGCCTCCTCCCTGCTTATGATTCTGCATTGTTTTTATATGCATTCGGTGTTGTCCAGAAATGGGCTGCGCCGTAGGACAAAGCGTAGGAAGCATGAATCTTCTATTGTGATCAGTTGCTTCCTCTAATACTGCAATTTACAGCTTCTGTTAACACCACGCACAAATAAGTTTAACCTTAGAAAAGAGAAAGTTTTGAGTACTGTGTGTCCGTAATGAACGCTTCTGTACTCCTATAGGGATCAGGGCAGCTACAAGCCCACACTGCCCATCCTTGGCCATAGACCATCATTACTGCCACTGGTGGGCAGGTGAAGACATTTTCCCCAGTCAGAGCCACACCTTCCCTAAGCAAGGTGAGGCCTGTGTGGTTCTGAAATGATTAAGGGAGCATCATCTTGTTTCGACTCTCATTTCCTGTCTGCTCAGATAGCTCGGTCTGCAGTGGCCACACATTTGACATTTCCGTGGCTTTGACCATGGGCCAGATATATTAACCAAAAATAAACTACAATACATTTTAAAGGCACAAGCAAAAAAAAAAAAATGACACACTATGTCTGAAATAATCAGTATGCTTTGCCAGTGACGGACGTGTGGAGGTTCCTTGACCCTCGTTTGACTTTGATGTCAATTATGGTCTTTGTGAGTTTTGCCTTTAAAAAGTCTGCACCCCTGAGCTTGGACGCCAAGAGACTCTTCAGAGGCATAAGCCTGTTCTTGGTCTGGCCATCAATAAAAAGGCCTTAAAACCTTTAACTGGCTTCATCACCATGGTTGCCAATAACTGTGTCATGTGGGTCATTTCAGTGCACTACGGTCAAGATGCTTGAACATGGAAAGATCTCCCAACCCTCCAGGGACAGAAACGATTGCTTTGTGCATAGCATAAGGTGACCTAAGGCAAGAGGGGTGACCAAGAAGAGTGTGGAGCAGAGAGCTAAGCTGACGGTTGCCCTAGACCAGGCACCTGGTCATCTTCCCAACACACGCCACTCCCCCTTTCACTGAGGAGCACCTAAAACTGGGATGACAGACATGACCTCCTCTCCCACCCCTGCACATGGGCCAGCCGTGGAGGGATCTAGTACCTCCAGATGTGTACACACGAATCCCTGTGCACTGCAGCACCAGTGAGGCCTACCATTCTTTAAAGCCATTGACCCATGTTTAAATGAAAAGGGTTTGCATACCTAGAGTAAAGAGATAGACAGGATCTTTGAATGTCAAATTATTAACAAGTCATAAGACCACTGAAGCACCCTACAGTCACTCCCTAACTAGTAAATGCCAGTGCATTGAACCCAGGGAAGTACAAAGTGTCCCAAGTCTCTCATTAGCAGAGTTACTACTGCTGACATTAATAAAGCGAAAGGGTCTGTTTTATGTGTTTGTACCATTGGTCCCCAATAGGCAGCACTGTGTTAGAAAGTTGGGAAACCCTTGAAAGTTGGAGATTCTATGGCAATACTGGGGCTTCTGGGAGGCCTGGGAGACTGTCAGTGCAATGTTAGCCAGATGCCTCACACCCTGCTGCCAGGGCCACCAGCTGAGCCCACCACCATCCTGTCCCTGCCCTCAGAAAGCCTAAGCCAAAGTAAATTCTTCCTTCTCTGTGTCATGTTTTGTCAGGTTGAGGTGAACGGCCACAAGAAAATAGCGGGAGAAAGAAGAACGTCATGTGGGCCGTACTTCCCCATGTCTGGTGCGTCTTTGGGGTGACCTCACAAGGAGTCGTCATAGGAACCTGTTCATACAAGGCACTGGCTCCAGCTGGCTTTGTGCTTATACCTGAGAGAAGCTGTTGGTTGCTTGGAAAGAAGTTGGACTTGGATAGACGTTGATAAACTTGGGCTTCCCTGATCAGTTGGACCTTGACATAGTACGTTTACTGGCTCTTTGATTTTTGATGGGGCCGTTTTGCTTGATTCTGTTGTCTTTGAGTCTCTAATTCCTGGGCTGGCCTGAAACCATGTAGACCAGATTGGCCTGGAGCTTGCTATGTAGAGCAGGCTGGTCCAGAGTTCACAGTTCTCCCTTTGCCCTGCTTCTGGAGTAATGGGATTAAAGATAGGCGTCACTTTGCCCAGCCTGTTTTGGTTTTTAAATTTTGTATTTATCCACTTACTAGCTGTGCTTTTGAGTCTGATTTACAATTACATGCAGGCAGGCCGGCAGGCATTAGAGCAAGAGCTGAGAGTTTACATCTCTCTACCTCAGAGAAAGATTGAGTTTTTAAACCTAAAAGCCTACCCAGAGTGAGACACCCTCTAATCCTTCTCAAACAGTTCCACCAACTTGAGACTCTCTCTCTCTCTCTGCCTGCCTATGGGGGTCATCCTCATTCAAACCACCATGTAGACTATTTATGCTTATCATTTTCAACTCTGGCTTTTCTCATCATAAAGCTTACATTGGTATATATTAACTGTACAAGATAAGGAATTTTATTGTGACATTTCTATACATGCATATAACGAGCTCCGATCATCTTTATTAATTCTAGCTCTGATTTTTATTGTGTTTTGTTGACTATGCTCTGTGGTTTGGTTTGTTCTTATCTTTCTATAACCTTGAAGGTCATCATCCAGTTGTTCAAGATAACTCTTTTTTTAATGACATAGGATTGTATAACCATGCACTTGTCTCCTAGACCTGCTTTGTTTGTTTGTTTGATCTAGCACTGTACAATGATGTCACACTTCACATGGTGGCAATGGAGGAGGAGCTTGAGGCCAGCCCTCTGATGAGGAAGCCCTCAAAGATAAGTCCAAGATGTCAGTGACATTTGCCTGTGGCACATCTGCAGAGACAAAGCGTGTCTGCCACATCCACACAACACCGAAGTGGCTGTGACAATCTTGGACAAGGGCGTCAACAGGACCTCCAGCATCACCACTGAGGTGGCCCTCATGGAGTCTGGATAACATACAAATATCATTACCCTCTTCCACTTAATCGACACGCCAGCAAAGCCGTATTTGGTCATAGAATTTGCAGCAGGGAAGATTGGAGAGTGTCATTGGGCCACCTCATTCTCCACTGGATGGTGACAGCACTCACGGCCCACCCAGACATAGAACTGGAGAATATCCTAGTGAAGGGGACAGACAATGCCGAGCAGTGACTTTGCATTGGGCAAGAGCTGGGGGGGGGATCCCCTGACCACCTTTCCTTTTAGCCCAAGAGATACTAACTGGAGGGCAGAGGCTACCAGGGACTTCCCATCAGCATGTGCTTCCTTGGCGTAGTAATTCATAACGCAGTCACTTCTGTGGTTGCACACCACGCAAAGCGTCAACCCCTTGAGGCCTGCGCTGGCTGATCACAGCCGCACACTATCAGGTTCTACCAACCCATCTAGGATCATGCAATGTCTCATGATGTGCTTGCTCTATGTGGGCCCCAAGACCAGGATGCCTACAGGCCAGCCCAAGGGGCATGCATGGCTATCTGACTGTGAAGGAGATTCACTTTGTAGCCTCCATAAAGACAGCCCCCAGACTCCCAGTCACGAGCATGGTGGAAACCTTGTATGTCTGGGAAATCATGACATCTACAAAGAACAGCAAGGTTAGTGAGGTGAAGCAACATACCAATAGGTTGCAACGGTGTCTGACCTATCCAGACACCTGTCGGCAGGCTGTGAAGCCTGAAGCCCTGTTCTGAAGGGACCCCTCCAAGGTCGTCAGCACCCCTTTCCCCAAGGAAGAGGTGAAGTAAACCTGCTTTCCTTTCCTCTCATCTGGAACGAGCCGATTGGAGGGGGAGGAGGAGAAGGGAAGGTGGAAGAGCTGAAGAATTTCCCGGCATACAGTGCTGCTGGGAGAAGACCACTGTGCAGCCCAGGGTTGCAGAGTGATGCCCTGGGTACCAATATCATAACCAGCAGTCTGGGGAGAGTAACACTGGCATGACATCCCACCACTTGATGACCATCCTCCTCTGCACCACCCTAGGATATGACAACCGCAGGGGCCGGTGGAGGTGACACAGGTCTATCTTCCTTCCCAGGAATCATCCTGGGCCAAACATCCCCAGGAACCAGCCTCAGGTTGTGCCCACAGCCTCTGAGTCCAGTTGACACAGGGGCTGGAAGGGTTTAGGGAGATAGACCCACGTGCTTAGAACATTTTGCTCTTGCCCTCCAGACCCAGAGAGAAGAAACTATATCCCCAAGGTAAGAGGTTACAGTGAGAGGTGAGGACATCGGAGTCTGCAGGAGACCCAATAACTGAGGCGATCTTGATACTGAAAGAATAAAGATTTTTAAACTATCCCCCACTGTCCCTGCTGTGAGGGCCAGTACACCTCACAAAAGAATAACACCACATGTTATGGGGAAGTAGTCCAGCCATAGACCACCTGGCCTCGAGAAGGCCTAGCTCAGCATAGACCATCCGGCCTCAATAAGACCTGGCCGAACGGGGCTGGGGATTTAGCTCAGTGGTAGAGCGCTTACCTAGGAAGCGCGAGGCCCTGGGTTCGGTCCCCAGCTCCGAAAAAAAGAACCAAAAAAAAAAAAAAAGAAAGAAAAGACCTGGCCGAACATAAGCCATCTGGCCTCATTAAGGCCTAACTCGACATAAGACATCTGGCCTCGATAAGGCCTGACTTACCAATCCTGAGGAAAAAGAGTTGGGGTCAGCTCGCCCCAGAGGCAGGGTGGCCTGGAGTTGGACTGAGCCCAAGCTAGATCATGTGCACCAATGTAAACAAACTAGTAAAATTGCTTTGCTTTGTGTAACTGTTGCCACCTGCCTATGTAATTCTCCCTATAAATCCCTTCCCCTAATTGGGCTTGGGGTCGACTCCTCTGTTTCTGGTTCCTCAAATACACCTCTTGTTCATTACATCAAGACTGGTTTCTCGTGAGTTCTTGGGGGGCTGTGTTGTCTCGAGATTTGAGTGGGGTCTTCCCCACTCCGCTGGCCTTTCAATACTTCTTCATTCTTATTTTATATTTGCCTTTTAATTAACCTTTGCAGTGTGCACCCATCACAAGGACATGAAATGTGATGTCTTTCACCTAAGAAGGAACTTTGTCCTTCTTAGGAAATCTGGGAAAGCTGAGGCAGAAGGGGACAGCACAGGGTGTAACTAGAGGTAGGTAGGGAAGGAGGGGGAGAGAGAGAGGGAAAGAGGGAGGGAGGGTTTGGCAAATGGAAGAACACAGGTTCAGAAGGGAGGACACAGCGGGGTGGCTCCAGGCTAAGTCCTGTCTATGTCAAAGTCTCTAATAGAGTTCTCTCCACGTATTTTTTCAAGGAGTGAAGAACACGCCCAGTTCTATGGTTATTGAATGTCGTGTCTGTTTCCAACCTGGTGTGGACGGAGAGCCACGGGAAGGATCCAAGTCAGAACTGCAGGAGCGTGTCTGCATCCACACTCATTAGACGCCAGTAGGGCACACCACCACCCTTCTACCCCCACCCCCACCCCGAGCCCATCACTCCTCCAGCTGCTGGGTTCCTGCCTCCTTCGGCTCACTGTGGTCCCAGTACTATATGCTGGAGCCAGAGAAAGACGGTTCACCACCACCCCACCCTAGCTCCTGAGGGACCTGTGGGACCTTCAGTCACCTATGGAAATTGAACCCGGGGCCTTTTCACCAGCTTGGCCCCTTCAGGCTTAACAGTCTTCTACTGACCAACGTAGGAAAGAAATACAGAAAGCAGGGGAGGGGGTGAGGAGAGGAGAAGTAGAGGAAGGGATGGGGAGAGGGGAGGGCTAGGTGAAGAGAGAAGGGAAAGGAAGGATAGAGAATGGGATGTGGGGATTGGGGCCAGAAGGAGAGTCTGTCCTGAGGAAATTCAAGATCCTGAGCTGAGGGAAAGGGATGAAGGCATTGGGTGGCAAATAGGCCATGCAGCAAGTCCCCAGAAGAGTGGAGCTGGAGGGGGCGGGACCTGGGCAGTCATGAGGAAAGGAGAGCTCCGGGTCAAGGTGCACAAATGGGAGGCAGCCTTGGCAAACTGCTCCTGGCATGGACAGGAGAGGTATGGGTAGAGAGGAGAAGGGAAGCCCCAGCTCAGGAGGAGACCATCCCTCTTCCTGTCTGACCTAGCCTTGGGCAGCTCTACTATATGCTGTGTCTTTGTCTTCTCAGCTTCCTTGGTCCAGGCCCTGGTACCCAGGTGATATTGTCATCTCCTTCCCTGACTGGTTTCCATTAGTCTGAGTTTTATTCTACCAACCCAGGAGATTGACTGGATCACTGAGTTGGTGCTGTCCCACTTTGGAGAAGACGGCCCTGTCAGGCCTTGGACACAGAAGCCCTTACAAAGCCAGTGGTCATTTTTCTACCCTGTGCCCAACACCACCTTTGGGATCAGACCTACAAGGAAATGGATTGCCATGGGACTGAAACTCTCGACCAGTGGTGCAGTATCGACTGGACACCCTCAAGTTGCCAGGCCACCTCTAGTACTAAATGGTAGGTGGAACTCTTATTGCTGAAGATGGCACTGAGTCTACTAAGTGCCAGCCGGTGGCAGAAGATGAGTTTCTGAAGCCTGGTTTTGATGAACGCTGGCCTAAGTAAGGATAAGGAGGCAGCAGAGGCCAGGCTCCCACAATCCCCAGGGGACAGTGTAATGGCCTGACTTGCTGAAGAGCTAAAAATGACTGAGTGGGTCAGCCACTGAACCTGCACCGTGCTGTAAAACCACAACTGTCAGGTGATTCCCGTGGGGGAAATAGAGGTAGAGACACCGAGCTCAAGGGACCAGAGTGGGTTTGATTGAGTGGGTGACTGCAGAGGCCAGCCTGTGACCCTGTTCACTTTATGGGACCAGGGCACGAGGAAAGAGAAGAGGGCAGCTATTGCCCTAAGTGAAGCAGGCCAGATGGGTGAGTGCTTCAGCATGGTGGTTTCTGAGGAAGGCTTTTAGTCTCTGGTGTGTACAGAGCTGCTTTCCATCAGGGTCCAGTAGCCTTGTTGTACACAATCATGTCTGCACTGCCCAGGAGGCTGGGCTGGTGGTGTGGAACTCTTACCTGAGAGAGAGAGGAAAGCAACATGCCCAACCCCCAGCACACTCTCTTATCCACAAGTTCCTACCCTCACAGTGGGGGTGGAGAGTGCCATTAGAGCTCCTATATATCAGTCTGTCTGCATAGATCCTCATGTAACCCACGATGTCTACCTCAGATTGGAACACCGAAAGAGGGGTGGTGAATAGTTAGCTTCTAGTGAAGGACAGGCTCTCCATGATGGCCCTTGGAGCTAATGAGCCAGGCCTTTTGGCCCTAGCTGTGATTCTCTGTGTGGCCTCTGACTTGGTTTTGGAGTTCAGAATCCAACCCCAGAGCCCCCCACGGGCTCTTTTGCCATCAGCTCTGTGGGCTCAGTTGGCCCATGTGAGGTATGAAGGAGCTCATCTTCTCATCTTGGGTCCCTGGTCCCAAATGGATAGGTGCAAGTGAGTTGAGGTATGGCGGGTAGAGGCCCCAGGTCCAGGCATGTTGGTGGGTGGGAGGTTTTTGTTTTGTTTTGTTTTGTTTTGTTTTGGAGCCATTTGTTCCAGAACCTGGTGCCCAGGACAGCAGCAGGGCCACCCAGGCAACATTAGTCACTGCAAATGATGACCTCTGGGAAGCCACTGCAGAAAATGCCCAGGTGTCACAAAGGAAGGAGGCAGAGAGGTTTTATGGCTGTCTCCCTTAGTCCCTGGAAACCAGCCAAAATGAACTTTCTGTCCTCTGCAGAGAAAGCTGACCTTAGTTAGTCCTGGGTAATACCAAACATTATGTCCATTATCCACCCCCTAAATGTGTTTCTTTCCTTATCGTGGTGGTGTGTCTCTGACTCCTTCCCCCTGAAGGCTTTTCCATGGTGTGAAGATTGCATGGCCAGGTTAGCCTCAACATCAAATGCACAGACTAGAATTGCTGCTGTTTCTAGCTACTCTGATAATTTACAATAGTTGAACACCAAGAAAACAAAGCCAAAGTAAACAGATGAGGTATAGAGAGAGATGTGTTGTCTGAGGAAGGGAGAGGGTGGGCTTTATCTGGGAGGCAGTGTCTTCCTCCAGGGAAAGCATAAGGATTTCACAGGGAACTGATGTATCTCAATTATGTGCGAACCAGGCCTTAGCTAGTGCAGTGAAGACATGTGCACCCTACATTGCCTGCCCATGGCATTCCTGAGCAGGATCGGTGTAAGGCTATGGAGCTCCTGCTTGAGGGTTATTTGCACCGTAACCCTGAAGCTATAAGGAGACACGCTAACAGCTCACTGACACATGAGTCTGCCTCAGACAGTGCGAGCCACACTCTGTGGACTCAGACTGGGTTTTGGAGTTCCGATATCAACCCCATAGCATCCCATGGCCATCTTTCCTGTCATCAGTTCCATTGCTTCAGTTGGAGTGAATTCTGTGGCATCAAGGCTGGTGCTGCCACCTCAGAAGTACAAGGCTCACAGCTGTTTGAGGCATGGGCACCAGCGTGTCCCAGACTTCACACCCACAGGCAACTGGAGATCGGGCCCATACCTCTCACTGAAACTGGAAGTACACTGTAGCCAGACGTGGCAAGAAGAACAATTTCATTAAAAAAGAATATAAAAAGGCCTCATTTTTCCCCATGCTAGCCTTCACACTTGGTCTACCATTTTTATTTGCAGGGATACGGGACATGGCCCCAGAAGCCCCTTTTGCCCGTTATGGCCTTGTTCTTGCTGTGCAGGAAATACTGAGTGATGCCAGGAGTGATCCCCTGGCCAAGGCCACCGCCCTGCTGAAAAGTGGCGATGCATGCCGCTTCCTATGGAGGTTTCCACGATTGCAGAAAACAGAGGTGTCCAAGTGCTCCTAAGTGTCCTCTACGCTGTCCCAGGACACGGTTCTCCTTTGTTCTGTTTGGCAAGCTTCAAGCTTCCCCCTGGCCCCTGGATGTTTGTGAACTAAATGAAAAGCCACATCAGTAGAAATGCTATGCAGGGGCTCTGGGTTCCTTAAAAATGGGGCTTACGGTAGACCTGCATATATAAATAAGCCTTTCACCTGCTGACCCAGGGTGAAAATGCTACTTGCCTTAGAATAAAAAATATTAAAGTGCAGATGTGGAGTGTCCAGGTCTTTGTTGGTTTCCTCCAGTCATTCTTTGAGGCATGGTGTCCCCTTCCTTGCTTACAGTAGGTGACACTTGTTCTCACAGTTACCTGCAGCATCCTTCTCTGCTTCCAACATCCTCATGAGGAACAGTGACAGGCGAGCCACACAGCATATCATTCTAGAGACGTCCTACAATGCAAAGAGAGGTGCCGATTTGTTCAACAGACCCATGCAGCTAGGTATGTGTCGGGCACAGCACCGGGTCCCAGGCATACTGTCATGGCAACGATGCTGTTCTGCCCCTGGGGCTGAGGTGGCTGGGAGCACAGAAGGTGAGGCTACTGCTTAATGACAGAGCTCACACTGGTCACTCTCGGGAACCTATGAACACATATGTGCACACAGGTATGCGTGTACATGCACACACAGGGAGAGATGAAGAAGCATGTGTGGTAAAGTCTATGACTTTGAAGGCAAGAGCAACTGAGACCCTTTGGAGAAGAGCTGCTTGCTGCAGAGTCTGAAGGAGTTCCTGGATGACATGACATGTCACCTTAATCTAGAACACGGTTAAACTCAACATAGAAAAAAAAAAAAAAGATCAAACTGTGGGGTCTGTGCTCATGCTTCATGGTGCTTTCAGAGGCAAGAAAGTTCAAGGAACACAGAAAAACGTCATCAGCTGAGCCTCCCCACCTCTCATCTCTCTCTCTCTCTCTCTCTCTCTCTCTCTCTCTCTCTCTCTCTCACACACACACACACACACACGGCTAAATCTGAGGTTTGAAAACACTGCCCAAGCTGATCTTGAACTCCTAGGCTCAGAAAGCCTCCTGCTTTATCCTCCTGACTAGTAGGTAGCACACTCCAGGGGCCCAGTGAGCAGACCTTACTTGAGCCACTGGGGCCGGTCTTTGTTCCTGGGGCTGGTGGGAAAGGGTGAGGCCTCTTCAATGGGACATATCTGATCACCTCAGGCTGGGTATCTCTTCCCGGGGGGCGGGGGGTGTAAGCCTGGGGCTGGGCCCAGACAGATGTAAGCCTGGGGCTGGGTGGCACAATCAACTGAGGCCTCAAAACTGAAGAAGAATTTAGACAGCTCTGCCTCTCACCATGTACAAATATCAGATCAAAATAGACAAAAGACCTGAATTTAACATCTTTTTTAAAGATTTGTTTACTTCATGTATGAGTCCACTGTCACTGTCTTCAGACACACCAGAAGAGAGAATCAGGTCCTATTACAGATGGTTGTGAGCCACCATGTGGTTGCTGGGAATTGAACTCAGGACCTCTGGAAGAGCTGTCAGTGCTCTTAACCACTGAGCCATCTCTCCAGCCTCAAAAGACCTGAATTTCAACCCTGAGTGCTGAGGCTGCTGGAGGGAGGAGAAGGAAGAGTCTTCCTACACAGGCATTGGCAGAACTCTCTGACTGGAGCACCAAGAGCACAGGGAAGGACCCATGTGTGACAATGAGAGTACATGAAACCATGTGTGACAATGAGAGTACATGAAATTAAAAAGCTTCAGCACAAGAAGATGCTAGCATTCGAGGGAACAGACCTCCTAAAGTATGGGATAAGATCATCACTGTGGGGTGCTAACATCGGAATGTAAAGAGTTGCAAATGTTAAACACTAAAAGACAAGCGGTCAGTCAATGGGCTAATGAGCTGGACAGTTCTCAAAAGGAAATAGGGCAGAGCCGTCTCCACTGGAGATGGTAGGAGTCATGGGGCCAGCGCAGCCGCTTGACACAGTTTCAGCAAGGCTGAGCTGCATGCTGTAATTGCTGTCACTCTGTCTCTCAGTGTACTGCATTCTTGGGGACTTTCTACGTTGTGGTTCATTTCGTGGGGCCCCCTGCCAATCCAGGCAGAGAGCTGGGGTTCCGCCAGAGCCTATGTCAGCGTTCCCGTCCAGAGACTCCTTGAGGACAAGTGTGACCAGAGGCATGGTTATCACTAATGGTATTTCATTTTTAAGGATAATTTGACCATGAGACATGTCTGACCCTGACAGCTTCCGCCTTCACAGTTCAAAGATGACTTTGAGCATCTTTGTCTCCAGGCGAGGTTGCTTATTGTGACAAGGTAGCCCCTGGGCAGAACTCGCCTACATCATCTGCAGATAAAATACTGTCCAAAAAGGAAAAACAAGATGTGGGATAGTTGACTGCCAAACTCTGCCAAGACAGGGTAAGCTAGTTCTCCATTGCTTCTGCTTCATTTCAAGGTCTGTCAGATGGTACTGGGCCTGAAGGCTGGAGACGATGCTCCAACTTTATAAGAAATTGGGGGCTTTCCACATAGTCAGCCGTCTCTACAAACTGTTTAAGTCCTAGAATCTATGTTTTGTGTTTCGTATATACTCAGATAATAGTTAATTCGTTCTGGGATTTCTGATGTGTTGAAGACTGGTTAGAGTCTCATAAGCAAACTTGAGTTGTTTAGCATTGAGAGATACGATATAGACTTGACAGGATGGTTCTCAGATGGTAATGCAAAATACAATCAGAACGTAATTCAGGTGTAGAATCGTAAACTCTTAAAGTTCAGATAAAGAGTAGAGTGCTTTATCTAAATTGACAAATATGATAGACTGTATGTTAAAAGCATATTATATTTTACCATTTGCATAATTGTGAGAATTGTGCTCAATTTATATCTGAGAGAAAAGAGCCTTTTAATTGTACAAAAAGGGGGAACTGTGGTCAGTTGCCCTGGCGCTGTTTGTATTTTGATGTTAATCTCGCTTCCTCCAGAGGGTCTGCAGAAGTAGATCACATACTCAGGTGATCTTCCTGAACATCCTCCCCATTCTTACTGGACAAATAAAGACATGAGCCAATGATTGGGCAGTGGAAAAGAAAGGTGGAACGGGTGGTCTCAGATAGGAGGAGGAGGAAGATGGGGCAGAACCACATGGCTTGAAGAAGCTGCAGGTATCGGGGTGGGGGTCTCATAGCTGGGGACCAGACAGATACAGTGATAGACCCGCCCACTCTAGGAACAGAGTTCATAAATATAATAACTGGTTGTGTGCTTTTTATGCGGGCTTATCAGGGTAAGAAATTACCACAAAAACCTAAACTTCCTGTTCTCTGTGAAACAGGTCTACCTCCAGAGCCCTATGGATTCCAGCCTACAGAATGAGTCTTAGTCAAGAGATACTGGCATTAAATCAATGCTGGAAAGACGCCCATGCCATCCTTCACATCTACCACCATAAATGTTGACACAACTGTAGTGTGCATTCATCACTCACTCTTGAATGGCAGATCCGTTATCAGCTGAGGCCAAACTGGAGCAGCTGGAGGTTACTCAGCCTCGGGACTCCCTCCTGTGTCCCACTGATGGGCCACCTACCCAAGCCACAGGGGCACCATGAGGACTTGAGTGGTACCAACCCTGATACCCCCTCTAAAATATAATAATAGCTTCAGGAAGTCCCATGATTGGGACTTCCGGTTACCAGAGAAGGGACAGTGAGACATCAAATTTCTGGGTTTTAAACTCCATCTTAGAAAACCTGAGCTTAGCTCCCATTTCTTGTCTACGTCCAGCAAGGGCTCCACCCCCAGGTCATCCCACCAACAAATCCAGCATCTCGCACCAGTTTCCAGGGGTCCCCAACAAATCTGCACCTCCAGGTTACACGCCCACCCCTGCCCAACAGCCCCACTAAGTAGGAGAAATGCAGAAGTTAATTTTATGGTTTAGCTCCCAACAGCAGCCAATTATGTTAAGGCAACAGTAACCTCCCACTCATGTGCATTCCAGGCTAGAAACACTTACACCTTGCTTGCCATTTTCTATAGAACCTGACCCGATGAGCGTTCAGAGCTTTTCTCTGCTGGAACCTTCCTGTGGGTTGGTAGTGACTTAAGCCAGAAATCCAGCTTGTAAATAAAGAACCTGGTGTGATCAAATCAGATTGGCTCCTGATTGGACCTTAGGGGTCAGGAAACTATTCTTAGTTTCCGGGGGAGTTCAAATTAAGGCAACTTTTGAGATTCCATTTTGCCTAATGACAATGGCTAAGATCAACACAAAGGAGAAATTCTACCAAAGATGAGTGAAGGGACCTGTCAGAGCTGGGATTGGGTGTGTAAACTGGAGCAGCATGTTGGAAATTGTTCTAGAGTTCCTAAAAACAGAACTACCATAGCCCCAGGGATACCATTTCTCAGCATGGACTCAAAGGATGCGGTCTACACCCTGCCAAGGAGATACCTGCACATCCATGTTGACTGTGATTCTACTACCAAAAGCAAGACAATTGGGTAGTTGAAAAATGCCTAAATAAATTCTTTCAGAGTTTGCTCCTTTGAAAAAGTGAACATGTAAAGAAAAGAAGCAAAACACTATTAGTCATACAAATTATCATAGCTAGTTTAGTTCATAATTAGCCACATGCATTTTTATGGTTAAGAACTGAATTTCACTTTCCGTGCCGTTCTATAGCTGAAGAAAATAAAAGTATACTGTTTTAGAATTAATTGAATAATGACAAAATTGAAAATAGGAGGTAAATGGAAGTTTTGCGTCTGACTTGAGACGAGCTGGGATCACATAATGGACAGACATGGATCTGCAGACAGAACACAACCTGAGAATAACAATCCCCAAGGAAAAAACTCAAGTTCCACACAGAAGCCACTTTGTCAGAAACTCGGAACCTGATGGACTTATGCAGACAGCTTCCAGGACACAAGGGTGGAGTGAAAACGTCTGGTTTCTTTAGAGACTCCGGTTATACTGAGGTTTTCCTGGGGCAGACAGGTGAGAGAGTTTGGCTGAAGCAGTCACAGGTGAAAGGATGCTTTGCTGTAGCAAACACGTGAGGGGACACATGACGTTTAGAAGGGACATTGATATGACCCAACAGACAAGGAGCTCCACCTTTGGTTCGCCTTGCCCTCCCTTGCTCGTCATTGCTTGTGACAAGTTTGTATTGATTGGTTCCCCCTACAATTGCTGAGCTCTGCCTGTGGGGTCTTCTTAGAGAGAAAGTCACCAGAGAACTTCTAGTGAGATTCCCGAGTCTCCTTGGACTCTGGCTCCACTGGGGAGGCTTGCAGACTCTTCAGACATAACTGCCCTTGGTGATTAGTGTGTTCCTTGTACCCAGGGGACTGATCTGAAGGAGCTGACTCATGGTTGGTGTTTGCTAGGGGACTGGATGAGAACAGGGATTGTAATTGCCCAGTAGAACTATTTCTACACACGTCTGCTTCTCCCAGATCTCTAATAACCTTTCTTTCCCACTTTCTCTGTGGGCTGGGGGGCTAGAGGGGAAGAGAACCCTTACTAAAGTAGGATAAACATAATATATGTCTACACAAAAGACTACTGAGGCTCAGGGATAAGGAACAAAGCATAAACTGGGATCTATTTGTGACTGGTTCCCTTGGAAGGAGGGAGCAAGGACAGCACACACGAGGGACTCCTGGGCTGGAGGCTGGGGACAGGCTGTGGCATCCCCTCTCTTGGCAGGAGCCCTTTGTGATGAGGAGGCCACAGCTGTGTGATGCTGCCTGAGCCCTCCTGACACATCTCACACTGCAGCCCAGGGCTCAGTGGCCTGTGAGCTGCACTGCCATTCAGAAGATGGAGAGATTTCTCAATCTGATGAAAGGCATTCTTTACTCATGGATGAGCCCCAACTCTGTGAACACAGCAATGGACCTGAGCATTGCCATTCTGTGTGGGGTGGGGCTCTTTTTCCTACTAATCACCTTCCTGAAGGACTGCCCACTGTCACCAGCTTCTGGAAACAAAACAGACATCCCAAAGGTGAGGGGAGCTTTGGTCCACACACAATGGAGCAGTAAGCTGTTGTTCATGACGGTTACTCTCATATTTCCTGGAAAACAGGTTTAGTGGCAGTTGATTATTTTATAAAAACATTAACATAAGAAGATGTTCTTTGTTTTAACTCAGGGATGGGATGTAGGCTGCTTACCTTGTCCACAGCAGCTGAGTGAGCCTTGCTCATGGTCAAGCCAGAGCATGATTTTCCATCAGCTGCGAGTTTCTCTGTTCCTGTGACTTCTGGAACTCTGGGGACTTTCCAGAATAAACAAATGCCAGGTCCTTAGGAGACATGTGGGTCCTTTGTTGTGGGTCTCTGGTGTTTGTGGTTTGTTCAGTAGTTGTTTGTGCAGAAGAAAGAAGAAAAAGAAATTTGGTATCCTGACAGGGAAGATGAAAGGAATTCAATCCACCTAATCGACAGATATGGATAATCTACCAATAACTTCTCCCCCTTTCCCTGCTATTTTTCTCCCCTATCTAGTGTTAGGGGATAGAATGGGTGGGAGAAAGGGGTGGGGGAGGTGGAAGAAAGGCGAAGCTACAAAGTAGCTAATGTCCAGCTGCAGACAGGTGAGGGGAAATCTCAGAGTCAGACAGGGCTGACAGGCAGCAAAGGGGTGAGAATGGCCCTGAGGTGTCTGCCTGAAGCTCTCAAACCATGTCTAAGGAGGCAGAGAGGACACTCAGGACGACTGGGCTCCATGGGCAGATGCATTTCTGAGTTGGTGGGGACTCAGGACACCCTCAGTGAAAGGTCATCTGTCCTCATTCAGGTGCTTGCCTTCTTTGGGTTGGGCTGATGTGAAGCAGGTGATGAGACCAAGGCCCTCAGATCAGGGCTTGAGTCTCCTCTGCTCTGAGGAAGCAGATATCACCTGACAGCACAGAGACAGCTGCAGAGAGCAGCCTTAGGTAGGAGGATCCTGTCTGAGGAACAGTGACTGAGGTCATCCCTGGTAAGGGTGGTATACATAGCAGCTTCTGCTGTTTATCCAAGAAGGCCAAAAGGAAATGTTTGCACACAGTGAGAATGACGCAGGATGGATGAGAGAGAGCCCGCTGAGAAATGCAGATTTCATGTTATCCCTGAGAACAGAGAGCAGGAAGGTTGTCTACCAGAGAGAGGAGGAAAGGACGCAGGGTCACTTGTGTTGTTTCTAACTGGCAGGATGTGAAGAGGGGGCAGAGCAACACCAGGAGGAAAACTGATGTGGAAAAAGGTAGGCTTCTGCTTTTCTGTGGAGAGAAACGCCCTCTGGCCTAACCCTCAGTCAGGAGGACACGATATGCAGGAAAGAAGAGGGAACTTCTGGGAAGGAAATTATCATTATGGAATCCCCAAGTTTGTGATAGAAAGGAGTTGTGGTTGGCCTGGGCTGGGTACTATTCAGAGGACTGTTGTGCAAGGCACTGGAGTGATACTGTGCCCTGTATGGGGACTCCCAGGTCCAACTGACACCAGGTAGCTTCAGTTCTCCCACCTGCATTTCTATTTCAGATAACTGACCCTGTGGCCATTATAGTGTTGTCAGTGGAATTACAAGGTCTGACAGAGGAGCAAGGACAGTGTAAATGGAGAGAGGAGGTCCCTCCATGCCCCTTGCTCATGCTCAGTGTTCTGTCCTTGGACTATGGTGGTTGAGCATTAGAGTCTTACCATGGGTAATCATAAGACAGATGCCACTCTCTTGTGTGTTCTCACTCCTTATCCTGATCCTACATAACTATCTCCAGGTTGTAGAGATGGAGGGGAAAATGTGGAAGAGACCAAGACTCCATCACAACCTATGAAAATGTAAGAAATCTTTGTCTTGTGGAATTTTTCATACCAGAATGTGAGCTCTGGGTCTGGTGAGCTCTGGGTCTGGGCATCTTCATATGGAAGGTGTATGCAGGGTGGGATTTGAAGGCAGCCATGTAGTATGCGACACCAAGGGACTGGGATATGGGGCAAGGGAGGGCTCTGAGTACAAATGCCATACTTATAGACTTGAGGGCCCCTTGATCCTCTGCTTGGGCAGAGGTTTTCACCTCCTTCTTTTGCAGTCTGACTAGGCAACTTCTCCAGGACTCTACACCACAACCCTTTTGGAACTCAAGTCAGAAAACGGACCACCTTTTACTCTCTGAGCTGTTTTCTTCCCTCATGAGCTTAGAGGATCTTATATTGCAGAAATTTAATCGATGTTTCTGGGGCACATCCTCTATTTTCTCTGAATCAGTTGTGGCTATGGCCCATGTCCTCAGAAACCCTTGCTTTGAACAACAGAAATCTGTGAGGTTTAGTGATCCCTGTGTCCCTGCCCAAGCTCCATCCCAGGCTCAAGGACTTCAGCATTACTGGTACCAGCCACTGCCTCACGAACATAGGAAAACAAGCTTGGTAGATCTGACATGGGTCCCAGAAAAGGAAATCCTCCCAAGATCTACCCCAAAACAAATACATCCCAGTTTGAAGAGAAGGGCCTATGGAGTGTCATGTCCTACCACTGAGAAAGGGATCCAGACATCCCTACCCCCTGAATGCCTGTCCCATAAACATGGACTGTATTCTAAAGCCGTCAAAGGTTATGTTAAACGAAACCATCAAAAAGCCATTGGAAAGCCCCCTGGGAACTTGCCCAGGGACACCCTGAAGACTAAGGCTATCAGGCCTGCATCTGAGCATCTTCGGATGTTCCAGTACCACAAGGTGCCACAGACTAAAGAAAAGGCAACAAATGTGGGAGAACAACAAGGAACCCACATCAGATTCCCTCCATCCAAGAAACTGAAGCAGCTTCAGGGACGTTTCCCACCAAACACTGATCATTATTGCAAGAGAAGGCCTCAACTCTCCCAGCCTGGCCAGCCCTCCATCCTCAATTCCAAGAGCTACAATTTAGGCAAAATCTTAGCGTCTGTGTTTGCAGGGATGACCTTAATGAAGGACAGAGCAGACTGTACTATGCAGTCTCAAGTCTCCCAGGCTCCACAGGCTTCCGTCCGCAACTCCAAAAGGTACAAACATAGTAAAAGGATGGGGTCTGAGCCCAGAAGGGTGCCCTTAAAGAAAGACACAGCAAGGTATGATATGGGAAAGCCCATCAAGAAGGGACGTGGTGCTGGGGCAAAAAATGTGCCTCACAGTTCATGGAGCATCACTGGGAAGGGGCTGAAAGCCAGGAACCCTGCACTGAGGACAGACGAGCTGTCCGACATAAACCCTACTGACGATCATTCTCTGCATGACTTAGAGGCTAAAAGGAAGCTGGCATCAAATAGCACAAAACTTCCAGTCAAACACAGAAGGACACCATATCTACAGATCCTTGAGGCACTGGATCCCACCCCATATAGGGTTCCAGCCTCAAAATGTTCCCGTGTTGTATTTCCCTCCTCACTCATCTGGGATTCCAAGGAGGAATACTACTCCAAGGCTGCCGTGATCCTGGAAAATTTGCATCACCAGGACCCAGGAGGGACAAGGGTAGAAAGTGCATCAGCTGCCAGTCTAGAGAGGGCTCTGTCTATGCACTCAACTGCAGAGGTGCAGAAGACACAAAGAGCCCCTCCACCTGCTGCCAGCCATAGACTCCCAAAAACACATCCAGATCTACTGAAGAGACACCTGAGTATTCAGCGCTCTGCTTTGTACTTTGAGGCAAAACCGCAGGAGGGCAGGATTATCCGAGGGATTGGAAAGGGCAGCCTACAACAAAATAACAACCCCCAAAAGGCCAAGCATGCACCACTCAAGAGCTTTCATGAGGGGGACTCAAGACATCACTTGTGGAATGGGACAGTGGTGGGCCCTGGAGAATGGGCTTCAGCAGCCAAACAGACTAAAGCAGGGGAGGTAAAAAAAGAGACACCTTATGCATGGAGAGGGAGTCTGGGATCCAACGAGAGTCACACTGGCAAGGACATCAATATCAGTCCCAGGGTCTTTGGCTCTTTAGGGGCCAAGAGAAGCCCAGGCCATCTCCAAACATGTACTCCACAACACTCGCAGGACTCAACTCTAAGAACACAAGGGTACAGGAGTATCAGTGTCAGTTCAAACAAGCAGCCACAGCCCAGGCCCGGGAGACACGATCCAGAATGCCCCAGTACAGTACACCCTGCCAAGGTCAACTTGTCTTCAGAGCACTCAATGTCCAGCTTCCAGAATACGTGCCAAAAGCCAAAGACTGCCCAGGGCTCATGTGATGTCTTCCTGAGGACGCATGAGAGGGCAGATACTGAAGAGAATAGAGTCCTGAAGGATAAGATTAGAATAAATCATCTCAAGGACTTGTGTCTCCACAAAGAGAGGCAGGGTTCTATAAGACCTACAGCCATAAGCCAGGGAGAAAGGCTTGGGAGATCAAGGCCTTGTAGCCTGAGCTCCACACAGCTCAAGGATACAGCAAGGACTCGGACATCAGATAAAGGAGAGGCTACTTCTAAAAGCTCTTGGAAGAGCGACATAAGGGAGATTTTAAAACATGGATATGTTGGCTCCAAAGACATTGGACAAGGGGACACTTCAAAGAAAGATCAGCCCCCAGCAGTGGCTGAGCGGACAGAGGAAGACTGGACAGGGAAAAAGGTCATCTGCAGTATGATAGCTCACCTGCAATACCTTATGAACTTTCTGTTTGAGGTCATAGAGGACACTGAACAGGACACATCAAAGGTACAAGGGTGTGAAATAGAATCCCTGAAATTCCAGCTGGGTAGCTCATCCCACTCTTCTGAGGGTGTCTATGGCATAAATCAAGGTACACCAGCAAGCACAGTGAGCAGGGGCCACACCAGCCCCGAGATGCATAACTGTTCCTTCACAAAAAGAGGGATTGGAGACAAAACACAGTCAGGGATTAAAGCCAAGACAGCCTGTGACCAACATCTGAACCAGGTGAACAGAGGGATGTTCTCAGACCAGCTCCCTATGCCCAAAAAATATGACCTTTCACGTATGTACAGGGGAATTCAACACCAGCAGGAGCTGGGTCTCACAGACCAGACCTGTGACCAACATAAAATTACAGAAAAGTTAGGAATGACCCACTGTCCACATGGAGGCACCAAGGGACACAACTATTCCTTTGGATATAGAAAACTTGGAGACCAACAACAGCCAGACTTTACCCATAAGGCCTTGGACCCACATCAAAGTGCAAAGGAAGACATGGGCTGTGTCTCCTGTCTGAGTCCCAAAGGGAGCCGTCCAGTCAAGCACAGGCGAACTGACTGCTTCTCACCTTCAGTTGCTGCCCAGCAAGCCTCTGGCACCAGAACAGGGCAAGGAGTAGGTGGCTCAGGCTGTCCTTGCCTTCTCACACCGATTTTCTAGAAGGTGTCCCATCTGCCCAGCCATTGTGTCCCCCATGCCTCCTAGTAATAAACTTGGTGTTGTCCCTGTAAAGAAAGTCGTTTCTTTCTGGAAGTCTTCCTCCTGAGCTCATGGCTCCTTCCCAGATGGGAGCTGCTTCCTGGTAAGCACTCCTGTCTTTCAGGACAGTGGTTCCTGTCTCACAGTGATGGAGCAGGGGAGGGTCAGCATTGCTCCTGCCCCAGTGCAGTTTATGGAGAGACAGGGCAGGTGGGAAGGCACGGTCACTTTCAGGTGTCACCCTCACACACTCCCTTTGCTGTGCAGTTAGTAATAATCTTTCTGTCATTACAGAGACAACAAAAGGTTACACTTTTTCAGGATGAGCCAACCCCGTGAAGACCCCACCCAGGTCTGTGGCTCAATCTGTTCCCTTACTGTCCACCTTTATGTTTCTGTCACTTTACAGAATGATGTGCTGAGACAACAATCACAAACTTTTCATCCCCACTTCAAAGGTTGGAGAATTTCAACCTGCATTTCCAGGACAGACATAGAGAACAACTATCCCAGGAGCCCCTGTCATCTTGATGCAGACGGTGGCCCTAGCACAGCTTACCTCACCTTGTGTGATGGGCAGAGATTGTCCATAGTCTGCTTTGCTCTTTGACTAGAGTAGGGTCCAGAGTAGAACATGCAGTGTGGGACCATGGGTCGTTACTGGAGGCCATGTCACAGAGGCCTGCCCAGTAGCACAGGAAACCTGCAGAGAAACCAAAGACATCCCAGTCAGTCCCCTCACTGACCTCCCTAGAGACCTGGCATCATCCTGCACAGGCCATCGCCTTGCTGACATGTGGACATGCAGCTCATATGATGCTGCACCAGTGCCACCCTGGGGTAGACAATGTCTGTCAGTTGTAGATTGTTTCCTGGTGGAAGATTTCTATGCAGACAATTTGGAAACCTACATCCGTACTTTACCATCCTTCAAGATCTGAGGAGAACAGAGACCCTTTCTGGATCTATGCTCTGTCAAAGTTCAACCTCCCCTCTCTCCTCCCATAATTTTCTTTCAACTCTGCATTCCTCCTGCAAGCCCTGAATGAAGCAATCCACCTTTCATCCCCCACTGCTTCACCAGATCTCCTCTCCACTTCTTTTGTGTTTCCTTCATATATTTGGTTTTAGTGTAAAATAAAGACAATATAGCTAAGACTAAGTGATATCAATGAATTAGTATAAACCAAAGAAGTGCACAAACTCCCTAGGGTAAACATGCGGGATGCTGTCAGCCCCTCAAAGCCCACACGCTTCTCTGTCACCAAGCCCCCTCAACAAGGACAGCCACCTTGCTTTAGGAACCTCCTCCTCACATGTAAGCAGAATCTTGATCCCCTGAGCTTGTGTTGCTCACCTCAGCAGCCCGGCTCCCTCATGCTCTGTCTCCTCTCTGTCGGCCATCTTCCCTTTGCCACTGTAGCATTGGATGCGGCATCCCTGCTTCTAGGGCTGCTCCTCTGGTGTACAGAGGTCCCACTGGCACAAGGGTCGGTTTGCTTGTGGCTGCTTCGGGCCTCCTTTCCCAGTCGCGCTCACTTGAGTAACTACAGGGTGAACGGGTGGGTTTTAAGACTTCGGTTTGCTTGGTGCTGTTCATGGTTCTGTTTTCTTACCTGCTGCCATGCCAGTCTCACTCTTCCTTTCTCCTCACTGATTGATAGGAAGGTATATTCTGGATGTGAGCATTTCACTGGTTATATCTTGGCAGGAAATTATTCCATGTGAAGAACTTTCCCCTGGAGATTGGCTTACACAGGGCTGGGAGCTACCATGTGAGTGCTGGGAATGAACCCTGGTTCTGCCCAAGGCAGCCACTGCTTTTAACTACGGAGGCAACTCTCCAGTCCCACAGGTCCTAATACTGTGAGACAAGACTTTCACTACTTCACCCATCAAAAGGATTTTATTTTGCCCCTTTATTTGTGTATAGCTGTCAGAAATTTCGGAGGAAAAAAAAAACATGAAATCTATCATTACATTGAATTCTCATTTTCATTAAATTAGAATATGTATCAATTATAATAGCCCTTGCCATCATTAAAGTATGAAGATGATGTTACTATTTTCAGTTTACGACGATTAAATGTATCTTTTCATAATTTTGAAAAATTTACCTTCTAGGATTTCCTCCTTATATTAGATACTTTTCTAAGTACAAGTCATGTTTTAAAATTGTAACCTCCAGACCACTATAATTTTATGATTTTTATTTCTTTTGATTCACTTAAGATAAAAAGATAAAGTTGGGTGGGTAGTGAGAGAAAATTTTGAGAAACGTTGGAGGGAGGAGAAAATATGACCCATATATATTGTAACAAATACTTACGAACAAAAAACAAAGCCAAACAATAGTTGGGAAAATGAAGAGTTGTGCTAGCACGCCCCATTCAAATAAAGGCAACTAAGACTTCTTTTCATACCTGGAAACACACTTTATCGCTGCACACTGACCTGCTAACCTGCTACTTGGCTCACTTCCCAGAGCTTTCCTCTCTCTTCCTTTTCCTATAATGTGTGCCTTTAGTGCCCTGCTCCAGCCCACTTCACACACAAACTCTGTTCCCTCCTGAGATGGGCTTTGGGGCATCACTAGGTTACTAGGGGCATGGGACCTCCTATCTAGAGGGAGACCCTCGTATACAGAAAGAGAGGACAAGTATTGCACTATCATCTATGTGCAGTGTATGTGTATGTGTGGTGTGTGTGATTATGCATGTGTGTGGCGTGTGTGTTTATGTGTGTGGACCTTTCTCTTTTGTTTGGTGGGTGGGTGTGCCAATACAAGAGGCTCATCTGCAACCAGGAAGAGAGTCACCGCCACAAACAAATCCTGTGTGCAACACCTTCCTTCCTGATGTTGGCCTTGGAGTGGGGCTAGAGGATATAGGCCAGGGAAAACTAGGGCAGGGGCCTCCCTCCAGGTAGGTATGTGGAAGATGTTAGCCTCACTGGGTACCGCACCTCTGCAGGTAGCCTCGGCTCTGTAAGTGAGCCCTATTCATTCATTGATTCCCAGAGTGTATCCTGTCAGAGTGTGTCACTGGGACCTTAGGAAGAAATTCTATCAACACCGAAGCCAATAACCTTTAACTTCCTTTCTTACGCCAGGGCAGAAGTTGTCTAGCAAGATCTGAGTCTAGCAGAATGTTTGTGTCAATGACAGGTGGTGGGGTGTCCAGCAGGACCTGATACCTATCCCTGAGTCTCAGGTTATACTGGGGTCAGAGGGGTTGTCGAGCAGGTTCTGGAACCTGGCACTGTATACGCCACAGTAGAAGAGATACTGTCTAGGCAGGACTGATATCTAGAAATCTCTATGGTGAGTGTCCTAAATTTCCTTACACTAACAATAATTATACAGTGTTAACAGGGTGGGAGGACCAAGTTAACTACATATATGAGACTCTAGGATAACAGACAATGTTGCATACAACATCCCAAAGCACCTGCCAATATACTGCTGTGATCAGTTCCAGCTGCAGAGCCTCCCTGCCACACACAGTACGTTGGGAATCTGGCCTCAGCACAGCACACACTGCACCATCACTAGGCTTGAACGTCTCTCCAGAGGTGACTTTGATGGCCAAATTCACACAGTTAGATGCTGCTGTGTGCAATGCTGTTCTCACTGCTCAGTGAACTGAACATCGTCTCTGTGAAGAGGGGCTGAGCCTGTTCTGCCTGTAGACGCCCGACCTTCTCAATGAGGCTCACCAGATCTCCCTCAGCAGTCGTCACAGCACCACACAGATACCTTTTCCCATTATGAGGGGGAACAGCTGCATTATATTTGGATGGCCCAGAAGATTCATTATGTCAATTTCAGTCACGTTGACTCAGTCATTTTCTCCCCCATTTCCTGGACCCTGAAAGTGTCCTATGCCTCCTGTGGAGGAGGCACAGCTGGGGAAAGCTGCCTTTCTGTGCCAAGGGTCCTGAAGGTGACAAGATCGTGTGAAACGGACACATTTTGGAGGATCTAACTCCAGTTCCAGCTTCACTGCTGCCTGCTCTCTTCACTTGCTGGCAGGTTGCTCGGCAATTCCCATGCTAACACCAGCTGACTAAACACTGACATGAAAACCATGATATTGCACTCAAGAGAAGCAGGATGGGAGGAAGCTGTACGGCTTTCAATTCCCAGGAGAGAGAGAGAGAGAGAGAGAGAGAGAGAGAGAGAGAGAGAGAGAGAGAGAGAGAGATGTGAGAAGGTCCCACAGTGCACTTCAGAGTCATAGAAACAAAACCTCAGAGCCATAGCTGATAAAACATGCTGAAGGCGAGAGCTGAACCTAACCAGATCATAAACAACAATGAATGAGAAATAACAAAAAACCAAGCATAACAAAACAACTAAAACAACAAGAAAGCATGGTCCTTGGAAAGGACAGAGGAAACTGAGGAAGCATGACCAAAACTAACCAAACAAGAAGATTCAGAATAAAACTAGGGACAAATGAACCTATAGAATCTGTAGAATAAATATAAGAAACCCATACTGTACTCAAGTTTGAAACTGGGAGAAATGGGCAAATTTCCTAATATATAAAATGTACAACAATGTTATATATCAGTAAGAGTCAATGAAGTTGAAAGATTAATAAACAAACAAAAAATCAACAAAAAAAATCCCAAGGCCAGACATCACTGTGGATGAAATTTCCATGACTTTTAAAGAACACCAATGTTCCTGGAATGATTCCATAACTGGAAGGGAAGGGACACCTTCCCATGTGTTCCAGCAGACATTGTTACTCTGTCACCACAACCAGACCAAAGGAAGATATGCTGCTTCCCTGGGCAGAGCTGCTACCTGCCAGACCTGATGACGGAGACTTATTCCTCAAGCCCACATGGTGGAAGGAGAGAACTGGCCCCACAGCCTGTCTGTCCTCTGTCCACATGTGTGCTCTCACATAGAATTAAAACTACAGCAAACCAACACTATGTCAATGCTTTCATGCAGAAGACGTGAAAACCTCAACGTGAGTACTTGATACTTCGCACCATTTCAACAAAACATTTAAAAGCTCAGGATCGAGATCAGTTCACTCGTGAACATAGGGTAAGTTTAAAATACGCAGATCACAAACAAAAGCATGTGAAGGGTATACAAGATAAAAAGCACCTAGCCTTAAAAATGACATAATGTCACTTTCCAGAAAATAGTGGAAATAAAGATAATGCTGTATGCGACAAGCCAAGTCTCTGAAGACAAACATGGTGTGTTTTCTCTGCTATGCAGAATCTGCAGGTTAGGAGGAGCCTGGACATAAAAGGGGACATGGAAGAGGGCAGGGCTCTGCTTCCCTGCGATGGTCCACAGGGCAGGTGCTAGGCAGGGGCCTGGGTGTCTCCCTCACCACAGACTGTCCAGCCAGTGCTGCACAGAGTCCTGGGAGATTCAGATTCCAGACGCCTGCAGCCCCGAGGTCTCCATTAGCCAGGCGGCAGAAACAGCATGTCAGTACCTGAAACCTGACCAATGTGATTCAGACAGGATGAGAAGGCAGGTGAGGGACCCATCTCACTAGCAAGGCAGATATGGGTGCCCCTCTTCTCTCCTCTCAGTGGCAGCTCCTTCCTCCCCAAAACTCTGGGAGGTTGTTCCCTCTCTGTCTAGGTTCACAGAACTTGAAGGACATATATGATCCCCAGGACAACCAAACTCTGCTCCTCCATTGAGAATCACCCCCAGTGCCTGGAATCCCTCTCATAACAGAGGTCCTAGCCTCTTCATTTTCAAACACTGTGCTGTGGGGACTCTCTCCCTGATGCTGCTCAGTGTTTGAGAGGAGTAAAGCTGTCCTGACAGGAGACTTCTCAGTGTCTGCCTTACCCCCCTCGTGCCCCAGCACACCTAGAGGTTTCCCTGACTCTTACCTTTTATTACCTTACTTGGATGCTTTGTGTCAGTCCCAGGTCTAAAGCTCATTTCCATCTTGGCTAGTGTCATCGTTGAGGAAGCGCCACCTGCTGCTAGCTAAAGGTAGTGCATGATGAAAGAATTAAAAAAAAAAAAACCAAAAAAAAAAACCAAGACAATACAAAAGAACAGGAAACAAAAACCTGAACAGGACAAAGCTGTCCAGAAAGCCTCACCACCAGGGTCACTGAAGAGGGCAGACACTCTGTCCTCTGGGAACAGTGCTAGGTGGATAGAAGTATTAGTTCCACAGGCACGCATGTGCGCGCGCGCGCGCGCGCACACACACACACACACACTGCACAATTCAGGATCCCAAGATACAATGACACTATACAGTCAGCCGCAATAAACGTTTCGTTTCTCTTCTTGGGTGCACCTGGAGCTCCTGTAATGCTGGCATCACTTTCTGCATGACCCGTGGACATGGGCACAGAGTAGAGTTAATGTGTGTGCACTATCTAAAGGAACAGGAACTGTCACTGTGTCCCTAGGACTTTACATACCTGCTTATAATCCTTGGGCCACACAACATAGTCCAAGATTGGTTCCGGTGAGCTTGCCCCTCAATTTGAATTGGACAGCTAGGTCCATAAACAGAATTCCTTCCCAGGCAAATTGGAGCCAACTTACTCTGAGGAAAGACTCTCTAACAGACTTGGATCTTAGGCAATGGCTCTTAGTGTGGGATCTCCAGGCAATCATAGTCTCAGACTGACTTCTGTCAGAGCAGAGAGTAGGCCTCAAATGTGCATGTGTTGAGGAAGGGAGAATTATTAGGTGACCTGGTTCTTCCTGTTTCTCTTCAGTTGAGGGGTTGGTGGAATCTCTGTGACTGTGTAGGAGTCTGGGTTTCATCAGCAGAGCTGAACCCGGAAGCACTACCACCTGTGTGTGCTGTGTACCAGAATTTGGCAGCATAGAAGAGAAGAGACCCCTGGTGCCCTGGCAGGCAGATCTCAGGCACGCCAGGCATCACTACCACTGAATGCTGCTTTGGAATCCACAGCCACACTTAGAGGCCAGGGAATCAGGGGTGAGCCGCCTGCTACAGAAGGATAGACAGAGCCCTGAAATTTAAGAGCCCCAAGGTGAATCCTTCCAATGCTCTGGACCTGGGTTCTTTTGATAAATGTGTCACAGGAAGGAAGATGATATCTTCCAGAACTTCAGCGCTCTTGTCCAGGACAGACTTGGGGGACCCCTGATAACGCAGGGCAGAGAGCTGGGGTTTGCCCAGAGCTGGGGTAATTTTCAGGTCCAAAGGTGAAACACGATTCCCTTAGGATGAGGGTGACCAGGGTGTTGCCTACACTTCAAGCCTCACGAAGAGAGATGTCTACATCACTCGCACTGAGCCGACGGAGTCCATAACTTGTTCGTAAGAACACAAGTGCTTAGCAAAGAGGCGGCTCAGGACAATTTTGGTCCAAGTCTAGGCGTGATAATGCAGGGTGCTCTCTACTGCCTGAGTCCTTAAGAAATCTGGTAGCCTGTGGCTGTCCAAGAAGAGGGAGAGGTGACAACATTGCCCACTGTCACCATCTCCCCCTGAATGTATGCTCTTCCTCTTCTCATTGGCAAACCTAGGTCCCTTGGAACTGGAGAGCAAACTCTCTCCTTAGGTCTGTCCCAGGCTCAGTCCATGGTGGAGGATGTTCCAGCAGAAGCAGCTGTGAAACCCAGGAGGGCACAGCTTACACCTAGACCCCACTGCAGCCTGTGAGAGCATGGCTTAGAGAGGGGCTCCATGCAGCCAAGGAGGGCACAGCTTACAGCCTGGCTCCATGCAGCCTGGCTCCAAGCTGGCCTTCCCCAGCCTCTGCTCATGAAGATGTGAGACAGGCAGGTTGGAGCCTTGCCATCCTATGTAAATTGTTCAAGTGGGGAGGGGGGGTCCTAGGTACAATTTGATTAAAAACTAGTATTGTTTGCCGGTACAGTGCAAACTGATACAGTCATGATGGAAATTGGGAAGTTTCAAAAATAACTAAAAATACACCCATCTACTTGTGCACACAAGTCCAAAAGACTTTGCATCCTACTACAGAGATAAAACAGCTTATTGCTCTTACATTCACAATACCAAGGATATGAAATTAACCTGGTTGTCCATAAAAAAGGTTGGGGGCTCTCCTCTTCCCAAGACAGCTAAGGAAGTAACAGGCTTGCGGGGAGCTGAAGATGAAGCCTTTGACACCCACTTGGGACAGGGATAATCAGCACAGCCTGCTACAGCAGCTACTTGTGCCACCACATCTCACAGAGCAGCTGAGAGCAGGGTCTCGTGGCTGCCCTTCATGAATCCCCAAGTAGACAACCTCTCTGCAGATCCTCTCTCTGCCATGCTCCAGGAAAAAGCGCCCAGCACTTGTCAAGAACTCTCCTGGTCTTTGTTGGTGACTAGCTAAAACCTAGTCTCAGGAATGCTCTTTCCCATGGAACAGGTACAGCAAAGGGCTTGCATGCTCTGGCCAGGCCAGCTCTCACCTCCCAACCTCTCCTTTCACTATGTGCCAACTCATACCGGGATAGGAGACAGGCTGATCTGGCTTCACTCCTCCCTGCTGGGTGGAAAGAACTATTCTTAAATGAACCCCACAAAAGCTGATTCCCTAAACTGAGCTGGCTATTTAGGGAAGGCAGAAGAAAAGCAGCTGACCCCATCCCAGACACCTGGTAGTTGCAAAATGAGACAACAGAGCCCACACTTTCAAAACAGCTAATCTAAGGAAAACAACTGACTACCCATCCTGCTCCTCACAGAACCCAGTCCCCACGTCCTGATCCCTGGCTGCAAATCTCCAGTTTTGAGTGCAGGATAAAGACTCTCACCCTGAGGTGCTCTGCTATCCTGGTTCTGAAGCAGCCTGAGCCATGCATCCACCCCACTCCACCCACAAACCATGCTGGAAATCAGGCCTATGACACACACGACTAGGGGAAGCCAGCAGCCTGGTGATTCATCAGACTCTGATGGAAACCTCCACTTCAGCAGCACACACCAACCTTTAGATTCCAGGCCTCCAAGGCACAGACTAACTCTGACAGTGTAGTCAAACAGTAGTACCCTGAGGTATCCAGGAGGGCCTGCTGCAGAGTGGTACATGTGGGATTCGCTGTGGCTGAGTAGGAAACATGTCCAGTCCAGCTCTCACCCTGCAATCCACAACAAAACTGGATATTGAGTCCTTGCCTCCACATCAACTCCTACACATCAGGCTCTCTCTCCTTCTCCCCATTCTGCAGGCACTGCTAGATATCAGGGCTTGTTAGATAACCACCTCCCTTTTCATGAAACTCCATGGGTACAGTTAGGTGTCGGGCATTTCAGCACCCCTGGTTCCAGCCATTACTCACTGCTATTTCCTGAACTCCTTCACAGAACAATCCCAGAACTGTCTCACCCGACTGCTGCTGGACAGCGACACAGACTTGTATTTATTGATTGTGCTTGGGCCTTAGCTTGCTACCTCAAACAAGCAGGTGTAACTTATTAACCCATGTATTCTGCTTCACATCTAACATGTGTCCATTGCCTCTCCCTCAGTACATCTGACTTCATGCATGGCTGGCTGGTAAATCTCTCAAACCTCTGAATTCTTCCCACAGTTCCTCTCTCTGCCCAGAAGTCCCACCTTCCCTGTCCTGCGCAGATCTAGGTCTGAAGCTCTATATTAAAGCCAATCTGAGAATGCCTTAGGCAGGTTAGGATGGACAGAGGTAACCTTCATAGAGTTCAAACAATGCTACCCCATCACAGACGCAGCTGGAGGTCAGACTCTCTAGCAGACTCCATCCCCACCACCACCCCTGCTGGAAACCATCCCCTGCCTGACTTGCCCTCCATGCTGTCCAGTACCACATACACTGCTGTGTCTAAGTATGAGATCCGGGTGAACAAACTGTTGGAGCCATACGTACACAGGTCTGTGCCAGAACCCAGTAACCTACTCCTTTTCATAAAGTGCACTGTTTTTGTTCTGGGGAGTTTTCAGAATATGTGTGCAGTGTGCAGGGACAGGGATGCTGTCTGTGTGTCCACCTTCTGTATGTTTACATAAAAATAAAATAATGTTCCTCTGGTTTTTCCTATCATCCTTGGTGCCATCCTCTCTCAGTGTTTTCCCTCCCTCCCTCATCCCCAGAAACTGTCACAATCACCTTCATATTTCTTGCTGTTTCCCCTGTTTTAGGCACCTGTGTCCTACTATCCCCCTGTCCACTACCCTCCAGCTCCCACACCCTTTGTACTTTCCTGTTTTCTGGGGTGACTCCACTAGAGAGGGGGGAGGGCACAATGCACTTGCCAGGGAAAGACTCAGGGAAGTAGGATGCCCATTCTTTTGGGAGTAAATCAGTGGGTGGTATGGCTTTGTCACATCTGCCTGTGTTCTCTGCTTCCCAAGAGTTCCCCATACTGATTTGCAGAGTGGTTACACCTTGGTATTTATATGGTTTGTTCAAGGAGGATTTAATGTAGACCAAGCTGGCCTCTATTTTGCTATATGGCTGAAGCTGGCCTTGAACTCCTGATCATCCTCCACCTCTCATGTGGTCAGATTTTCAGGGGTTGGGAGAGCTATTAACAATGGCTACCACTTGCCAATAAATGTGAGTTTTTCAATTGTTCCAGAGATGAGGACCTCAGCAGGCAGACGATGGATGATAAAAAGCTAAGCTTTGACAGTCCTCAACCGGATGAAGCGAGAGTTTGGAGCCACTGTATTCCATTCTGTGCACCACACATGCCATGCTTGTGGCACAAGCCTGGGATCCCAGCTCCCAGAGGAGACAGGAGGATCCGATGTCCAAGGTTTCAAGGTTATCTTCAAATACTTAAGAGAGTTTAGGTCAGCCTGTGACACATAGAGCCCTGCCCTTGAATAAATGTCCTTATTCCATTGTATAAAATCACTGAGGATGACTAAGCACTCTTATCTGAGGTACAGAGGATGACTCAGTGGCAAAGCTCCTACCTGTCACCCATGGCATGTCAGCCTAGATTGTTCAAAGTCTAAGAGAGAGCACTGGGAGGATAGTGACCCATAGAGTGGGACCTCCATGTGGTGATGGCAATGGGTATGTTAAGCATCATGCACATAATATCCTTTTAATATATTTACATAATTAAACAAAGGATATCATTGAGCAATGGCTACCTTTTATGATGAGCTTGCAAAAACCCTACAAATTTAGTAATCATTAATGATAAGTTGGTTATGTTTCTAACTGAGGAAATATCACACTGCTTCTGCACTTCACAGTCTATTTTAATTTTATATCTGAGTATGGGACTATGGCTTGTGGGAGATCACTGCTTAGCATGCATATAACTCCAGGAGAAGGAAGAGAAAGAGAAGAGGAAAAGAAGGAAAAGAGAAGGAGGAACAGGAGGAGCAGGAGGAGAAAGAGGGAGAGAAGAAATAAGAGGACAAAAACAAAACAAATCTTTATGGAGAAAGCTGGCCACAACGCCTTAACACCAGGGTCACTGAAGATGGCAGACATTGTCCTCTGAGAAGAGAGCTGATAGGAGCAAAAGTGCTACACACACACACACACACACTCACACTAACACACACACCAACACACACACTCACACACACATTCACACAAACACACACACACACAGTCACATACAAACATTCACATTCACACACCCACAGAAAACAAACACACACACTGCATATTTCAAGATCCAAGATGCAATGACAATAACAAGGAAAGAGCATAAACATTTCATTCCTGTCCTTGGATGCATCTGGAGCTCACTTCAGGCTGGTGTCCCTTCCTGTATGACCCTTAGGCCCAGCCTCACAGTAGAGGTAATGTGGGTGTACTATCAGAAGAAGCAGGGACTGTCACTATGTACCCAGGATTCTCTGAGACCTGCTTATAAGCCTGGGTTCACACAGGTAATCCAATTCAGCATTAAGTAGGTTTGCTGCTCATGTTTTGGGAACCAAGCAAGATCCATATATACAACTCCTTCCCAGGGAGAGTGGAGCCTACAAACTCTGAAGAAAGACCATCTAACAGGTCTAACTCTTAGCCAGGGGCTCTGAGTGCCGCATCTCCAGACCATCACAGTCTCCAGTCTCAGACTGACTTCTGTCAGAGCAGAGACTAGTTGTCAAATGTGTGTGTGTGAGTGTGTGTGACTGTGAGTGTGTGTGTGTGTGAGTGTGTGTGACTGTGTGTGTGTATGTCTGTGTGTGTGTGTTTGTGTGTGCTTAGTGTAACTTGTGGGCACATGTGTGACTGTTGAGACAACTTGAGGTATCAGTGTTCTTCTTTTATCATTTGAATCTGGGGCCTATTGGGGTTGTGCGGTTACAGAGGGGGTGCTTTTCCTGCTCAAACAACTCAACATCTGCCCCATACCAGAAATCTCTGTGCTTCGGTGACATGGCCTTAAGCTGAGAAAACTCAGGATGACAAGACCCTCCTTCACTGAGCATGCTCAAGATCAGACTGTACCATCTACCACTGGGTGAAATCCACATGATTCTGTGTTCAGGGAAGATGGTGCCTTACAAAGTATGTGCGCACTCTTCATGCCTGTGATGGATACAGAGTCTTCACTCTCTATGCCCCATCTCAGTTATTTTGCTTTTGTACTAAGAAAGAGCTACTGCTGCTCACTTACACCATCTCCAAACACAGTACAGGCACACAGCACCTCTTACAGGTGTGGGTGCCCATGTGCTCACCCACTGTTGTAAAGGAAACTTGACCAAAGTACACATTGAACCTCACACAATAATAGTGACAGACTTCAATACCCCACTCTCACCAATAAACAGGTCACTGAAACAGTAATTAAACACAGACACAGTGGAATTAACAGAAGTTGTCAATCAACAGAAACCTCCCATACTCATGGAAACTCTTCAACTCTCTTCTCTGTGCTAACTTGTTCAGGGAAAAAATACAGAACGAAATTAGTCTTTCTAGATTTTATGAAAAAGAGGGCACAGCATATCCACACTTATGGGACACAATGAAAGTAGTCCTAAGCATGAAATAAAGAGCACTAAGTGCCTTCATGAAGAAATTTGAGAAATCCTACTATCCTAACTTCACAGCATATCTGAAAGCTCTAGAACAAAAGAAAGCAATCACACACAAGAGGAGTAGAAGCGAGGAAATAAACTCAGGGCTGAAATCATTTAGAAACAAAGAAAGTGAGACAAGGAATTACCAAACCAAGAACTGGTTCTTTGATAAAAATCAACAAGATAGGGGTTGGGGATTTAGCTCAGTGGTAGAGCGCTTGCCTAGCAAGCGCAAGGCCCTGGGTTCGATTCCCAGTTCTGAAAAAAAGAAAAGGAAAAAAAATCAACAAGATAGACAAACCGTAGCAAAACCAACTAAAGCACACAGAGACAATATCCAATTTCACAACATAACAAATGAAAAGTGATACATAAAAATAGAAATTGAGGAAATTGAAGAATCATCAGATCTTACTACTAAAGCCTAGACACAACAAAACTGGAAAATCTAGATGAAATGCATGAGTGTGGGTATGGCTGACAGATACCATACACCAAAGATTAATCAAGATCAGCTCCAGTATTTAAACAGTCCCATAACCCATAGGGAAATACAAGCAGTCATTAAAATCTTCAACCAAAAAAGCCCTGGTCCAGATGGTGTTAGTGAAGAATTCTACCAGACACTCAAAGAAGACATAATAGCAATACTTGTCAGAGTAGTCCACACAATAGAAACAGAGAGAACACTACTTACCTCATTCTATGAAGCCACAGTTGCTCTGATACATAAACCACATAAAGACCCAACAAAGAAAGAGAACTTCAGACCAATTTCACTAATAAATAAGTGGAAAAATACTCAATTAAATTCTAACCAACCAAATGAAAGACCACATCAAATCCATCATTCCCCCTACACATTTGTAGCAGTTGTGCAGCTCAAGCTTCTTGTGGATACTGTAAAATTTCAGTGGGAGCTGCCTCTGACTCTGTTGCCTGCCTTTGGATTCCCTTCCCCCAGCTGGACTGCCTGCGTAGACCTCATTCAGACAGGACAGGATGCACTTAGGCCTTCTCCCAGTTGATTGTAAGGGCTGGTTTGTATCCAAGGTAGGGTGTCCCCTTCTTTGAGGAGAAGGAAAGGGAGTAATGGGGGAGGTATTTGTGAGACTTAGACTGGAAAGATGTACTAGGATCAAGGGATAAAGGGAATAAAAAACTTTAATGGAAAAAAAGAACTCCAGTAGCACAGAAAAGAGCCCAATAAATAGAAAATGAGATGAAATGAAATTAAAAGTCTCTGTTCAAACAAAGATGCTTGCGTTACAGGCCTAGAGGATGGGAGACAATCCCACTAGTGAAATTCCAATGTGGGGCCTTAACATTTAGAATGTACAAAGAATTGCAATTTAAATATCAAAAAACCAATATATGGACTAATGAACAATTTTAAAATTAACTATTTTACCAATTGATCAACATTCTTTGCCTTCAGATAAATTCAACTTCAGAATATATAATGAACACAAGAAAAGAGACACAAACAACCAAAATAAGTCACCAAATTATAAGGGACAGAGGATAACAGAGAAGACACAACAGAGAACTTTCAATATCCTTAGCCATCAGATAGATTCAAATTAGGGAAACATTGAGATTCCATTTTACCTAACAACAATGACTGAGATCAAAACAAAAGAGAAACTTGGCCAAAGATTAAGGAAGGGACCCATCAGGAACTGTTAACTGGTGTGTGAACTGGAGAAGCATGGGGGAAATCAGTACAGACATTCCTAAAAGCAGAACTACCATGGGCCCAGGGATACCGTTTCTGAGCAAGGACTCAAAGGATGTGGTCTATGACAAGGAGATAAGGGCACAGCCATGTTGATTGTGGTACCACTCCCAACAACAAAACAATTAAATAGTTAAAAATACCTAAATAAATTCTACTAGAGTTTGGTAACTAAGAAAACTGAACATGTCAAGAAGGAAAACACTACTAAGCATGGCAATAATCATAGAAGGTTTAGTTCAGAATTACCCACGTGCTTTCTTATGATTCGGAAATGAATTTCATTATCCTTACCATCCTATACCAGAAGACAATAAAAGTACATTGTTTTTGATTATACTGAACAATGACAAAGCTAAATAAATAGGAGAAAATGGAAGTTTAATGTCTGAATGGAGATGAGCTGTGATCACATAATGGACAAACATAAATCTACAGAAAAACACAACCCTACAGAAAGAATCCCTAAGAAGGAAACATAAGTTCCACAGAGAAGCTCATTTTCTGAAAAACTAAGAACCAATGGACCTGAGCAGATATCTTCCAGAAGACAAAGGTAAAGTGTAAATTTTGGGTTTCTTTGGAGACCCAGGCAGATGATACTAATGTTTTGCTGGGGCAGACAGGGGAAAGAATGCTTTGCTACAGCGGACACATGAAAGAATGTTTGCCTGAAGCAGACACAGGTGACACATGAAAGGAAACATGATATTTAGAAGGAATATTGATAAGACCCCAGAGACAATGGGATCTCTGGCTTTGGTTCACCTTACTCTGCCTTCCTAGTCATTGCTGAAGAAAAGCTTGTATTGGTCCACCTTACATTGCATTCCTAAGCTTCTCCTGGGGATTCGTCTGAGAAGACTCACCAAAGAACCTCGAGGATTCTTGCCGTCTCATTAGACTTGGGCCCAACAGGCCAGCCTCCCAGATTCTTCTGAATAGAACTGCCCCTGCTGATTCATGTGTGGTGTCTGTGAGTAGACAGCACTGAAGCTGCTAATTCATGTTTGGTGTTCACTAGGGAACTGAACCGGGTACAAGGAAGATTGAAATGTCCCAAAAGAACTATTTCCATTCAGCTCCCTGTCCCCCCATATCCTAATAACATTCCTCTTTCACTGGTGGGTGGAGGGTCAGAGGGGAGGGTGAAATCTTATAAAAGTAGGTTGAGCAAAACATATGCCTACGCCGAGAAATACTGGTGCTCAGAAAGAAGGAACAAAATATGGACAGAGGTCTATTTGTGCCTGATACAGCAACAGGATTAGGAAGAAGGGAAAGGGAAAAGACACAGCAGGTAACCCTGGCATGGAGGCTGGGGAGGGGCAGTGGCACCCTCTCCCCTGGCAGGCGCCCTTTGTGATGAGGAGACCACAGCTGTGTGATGTGGCCTGAGCCCCCTTGAAAAGTCACATGCTATACAGCACAGGTCAGTGGCCTGTGAGCTGCACTGCGATTCAGAAGATGGAGAGCTTTCTCAATCTGATGAATAGCATTATTTACTCGTGGGTGAGCCCCAGCACTATAGACACAGCAATAGACATGAGCATTGCCATTCTGTGTGGAGCTGGGCTCTATTTCCTACTGACCCCCTTCCTGAAGAACCTCCCTGTGTCACCATGTGAAAGTGAAATGGACATCACAGAGGTGAGGAGAGCCTTGGTTCACATGGAATAGAGAAGCTGTCTGTTGTTCACTACTGCTTCTCTAACTTTTCATAGAGATACAGGTTTAGTGACAATTCTGGTATTTAAAAAAAGAACCATAAATATAAGAATTTAATTTTTAAAGTCTGGTGGGTGATAAGGGGCTGCTTCAGATTGTCCACAGTAACTGTATTGTCACATGACCAAGGAGGACCATGAATTTTTCAACGGCAGATAGTTTCATTGTTCTTGTGACTTTTGGAATTCTGGGAAATTTTTGGAGGGTATATAAAAGCTAGAACCTTGAGAGGCATGGGGGGTTCTCGTTTGTTGGGCATTTCTAGCCCTTGTTGGTATTTGTGGTTTGTTAATTAGTTGTGTGAACAGAAGAAAAAAGAAGTCATCCTGGATATCCTGATAGTAAAGGTCAAATTTTCACCAAGGACATCATCCCCTGTAATCAGCAGAATAGTTCAAGAATAATGTCTCCCCCTTAACCCTCTATCCTTCTTCTCCTCTGTCTGGTGTTAGGGGATAGAATGGGTGGTAGGAAAAGGGTGGAGAAGGATGAAAGAAAGAAGAACCAACAAATTAGCTAAAATCTAGCTACAGACAGGGAATGAGAAATCTCCAGAAAGAGTCTGAATGGGTTAGCAGGAAGGGCATAGGAGAGTGTGGCCCTGAGGTGTCTGCCTGAAGCTCTCACACCATTGGTAAGAGGATGCAGAGAGGGCACTAAGTACGACTCTGGCTACTTGGAAAGACTGCATTTCTGAGTTGCTGAGGACGCAGAACAAGCTCAGTGCAAGGCAATCTGTCCTCTGCTCAGGCACTTGGTTTCAATTGTGTTGAGCTGATGTGAAGCAGGTGATGAGACCAAGGGCTCAAATCAGGGCTTGAGTCTCCTCTCCTCTGAGGAAGCAGATATCACCTGAGACCAGAGGCAGCTGCATAGTCTGAGGAACACTAACTGAGGACATCCCTGGTAACTGTGGCATAGGAAGCCCCTTTTGCTGCCTTTCCAACAAGGCAATAAGGAGATGGATTTATGTACAGTGTTGAAGAGGCAAGGAGGGATAAGAGAGATCTCCCTGGGAAATTAAGATTTCATGTATTATAGGACCAAAGAAAACAGGTAGCTTGTCAATGAGAGAGGTAGAAGGGGCCCAACTAATTTGTGTTGTTTCTAAATGGCAGGATTTGAAGATGAGGCAGAGAAAGACCAGGATGAAAATCACTACTGTCAAAGGTAGGCTACCGTTTCTTAGGGTTGAGATAGTAAATCTGGCCTATCCCTCAGTGACCAGGGTCATGATGTAAACCCTAGGACATGATATGCAGAACAGAAGAATGGCTTCAGGGAAGGAATATACATTCAGAAAACACCCATGTTTGTGATAGAAAGAAACTGTGGTTGACCTGCGCTGAGTGCTGCACATGGGAATGTTGTTCAAGGCACTGCAGTGATTCTGTGCCCCTTATGGGGGAATCCCACTTCCACCTGAAAACGGGGGAGCTTCAGTTCTCCGACCTGCAATTCCCTTTCACATAACTGAACCTGTGGCCCTTGCCTTATTGTAACAGGAATGACAGGAGTGGAGGGGGGAAGGAAATTTTTAATGGGCAGATAAACTCCCTCCATTCCCCTTGTGCACACTCAGTGTTCTGTCCTTGCACTATGGGAGTTGAGCATTCCATTCTTAGCATGGGGAGTCATGAGAGACGCCTCAGTCCTAGGTGTTCTCATTCCTTATATTTTTTACATGACCATCTCCAGGTTGCAGAGAAGATAGAAAGAATGTGGAAGAGACCAAGATTCCATCACGACCTATGAAAATGTAAGAAATATCTGGCTTGTGGAATTTTTCATGCCAAAATGTATAAGGGTCTGGGTATCTTCATACTGAAGATGTTATGCAGGTTGGGATGGGAAGACAGGCCTCTTGGATATCACACTGAGAGACAGGATTTATGGAGGCAATGAGGCCCTATATGTCTATAGGTGCCCTATTTACACAGAGTTGTGGACCTCTTGTTCTTCTGATTGTTGCTGATGCTTTTGCCTCCTTTCTTTTGCACTTTCAGCAAGCAACTTCCCCAGGACTCCACATGGCGTCCCTGGTGGAACCCTCTTCAGAAAATGGAACACCTTCCTCTCTTTCAGTTGTTGTCTTATCTCAAGTTCTTGGAATATCTTATACACAAGGAATTTAGTCACATTTTCTGGGGCATATCCACTCTGTTCTCTGAGTCGGTCCTGGCTACTGCCCACATCTTCAGAAGCCCTTCCTCAACAGAACATAAAACCATGAGGTTTTGTGATGCCTGTCACCCTGGCCAAGCTCCTTCCCAGGCTCAAGGACCTCCAGAGTGTTCCCAAGAACAGCCATTGCCTGCACAACTTGTGACACCAAGCTTGTTAGCTGTGACAAAGGCCCAACTAATGCAAATCTTCCCAAGCTCTACACCAATCAAAACACCTCCTTGTTTCAAGAGGCAGGCCTTTAGAAAACCACATCCTACCAGTGATAAAGGGATACAGGTATCCCTATCAACGGAAAAACATGCCTGGCAACATGGACAGTATTGGAACCCCACCGAAGGTGATGATATCCAAAAACATCAGGCAGCCTTTATGAGACCGACTCAAAACTTGACCCTACACGATGAGGCTTTCAGGTCCCACTCCATCCTTCCTGAGTATTGGCAGATGGCCCACAAAAATGAGGGGCCACAGAATGAAGGGAAGGAAACTAATGTGGGACAAGAACAAGGAACCCCCATCATATTCCTCCCATCCTGGAGGCTGGCCCAGCTTCAGGGAAATTTTCCAGCATACAGTCATTATTGCAAGAGCAGGCCTCTACTCTCCCAATCTGTCCACTCATCCATCCTCGACCACAAAAGGTACACGTGGATCAAAATGAGGGGGTCTGTGCCCGTGGAGGTCCCCTTAAGGGAGGTCATAGAAAAGAGTGAAAAACATACCACCATCAAGAAGGGCATTGGTCTTGGGAGCAAGCACCTGCCTTGCACTTCAAGCAGCATCCATAAAAAGGGGCTGAATCCTAGTATTCCCACACTAAAGTCAGACGAACTGTCCTACATGAACCCTGCTGAATATCTTTCCATGGATGACTCAAACACTGAAAGGAAGCTGGCATTAGATATCACAGAACTTCCAGTCAAACACAGAAGGAAATCATATCTGCAGATCCTTGAGACAGAGGATCTTACCCCACCTGGAGTTCCAGCCTCAAACATTCCCCAAGTTGTGTTTCCCTCCTCCCCCATCTGTGATTCCAAGGAGGAACACTACTCCAAGGCTGCCACAATCCTGGAAAATTTGCATCACCAGGACCCAGGAGGGACAAGGGTAGAAAGTGCGTTAGCTGCCAGGCTAGAGAGTGCTCTGTGTATGCACTCAGCTGCAGAGGTGCAAGAGAACCAAAGAGCCCCTCAACCTGATGCCAGCCATGGGCCCTCAAAAGCTCATCCAGATTCATGGCAGAGTCACCTGAGTAGTCAGCAACCTGATTTCTGCCTCCAGGCTCAACCCCAGCAGAACCGGACCATCCAAGGAAGTGAAACAGGCAGTCTCCAACAAAATACAAGCATAAAAATTGACAAGTATCTACCATGGAAGGGGTTTCAGTATGTGGACTCATCTCAACCCTGCTGTCGTGTGATAGTGCTTGGTCAGGATGAAACCATTCCACCCTCAGCAGCCAAACCAAGCAACAGAGTGGAGGTGAAAGAAGAGCCATCTGCATGGACAGTGAGTCTGGGATCCAGTGAGGTTCACAATGGCCAATCCATCAATATCAGTCGCAGGGACTTTGAGTCTTCACAGCCCAACCAACATCCTGGTCATCTGCAAACACCTACCCTACAGCACTCAGAGGACTCGGTCCAAAAACCACAATCACACAGTAAGATAGACCTGAAATCAAAGGAGCAGGCACAGCCCTGGCCTGTGAGTCATGATCCAGATGTCCCCAGTACAGTACACCTTGCCAAGGTCAGCTTGCCTTCACAGCACCTAATGCCCAGCTTTCAAATTACATGCCAAAACCCCATAACTACACTGGCTTTAAGTGAAGATTTAGTGAAGAGACATGAAATGCTGGAAACTGGAGAGATATGTGTCCCAAAGGAAAAAATTGAAGTGAAAGATTTCAAGGGGTCCCATCCCCAGAAAGAGAAGCAGATTACTATAAGATCTAGAGCCATAAGCCAGGGAGAACGGCTCAGGAGGGTAAGTCCTTCCATCCAAAGCTCCACCCAGATCACGGATACAACCAAGACTTGGATTCCAGGGAAAGGGGAGGTTACTTCGAAAAGTCCTTGGGATAACATCACAGGGACTGCTTCAAAATATCAAACCTCCGGCACAAAATACATTGGACAGGGGGATTTCTTAGAGAATGTTCTCCCTACCTCAGGTACTAAGCAAATACAGGAGGTTGTAACAAAAAACAAGGTCCTCTACAATACAGTAGCTGAAATACAATCACTTGTGAATGCTCTCGTCCGGATCACGGAAAACACTGAAGAGTACCAATCAAAGGTACTAGGGTGTAAAGTGGAGTCCCTGACATCCCAGCTGGATGACCCATCCCACACTCCTGTGGGTCTGCATGATACAATCCACAGCAGAGCAGTAAACAGACTGAGCTGTGATCATGTCAGCCCTGAGATCATTAACTTCCCCTTTACATATACAGGGATTGAAGACCAACTACAGTCAGGGATTGAAGCCCAGAGAGCCTGTGACCCAGGTAAAATTACAACAAAGGTTGGAATAGGCTGTTGGCCACATAGCAGCCTCGAAGGGCACAACCATTCCTTCAGATACAGAGAAATTACAGACAAACAGCAGTCAGGCATTGTCCATAAAGCCTTTGACACTCATCAAAATACAAAGAAAGGAATGGGCTGTGCCTGCTTTCTGAGTCCCAAAGAGAACCATCCAGTCAGTCAGACGGGAACTGACTGGTCCTCACATTCAGTTGCTGCCCAGCAAGCCTCTGACACCAGGTACACCTGACCAGGACAGGGCAAGGAGCAGGTGGCTCTGGCCATCCTTTTTCTAGAAGGTGTCCCATCTACCCATCCATTGTGTCCCCCATGCTTCCTGGTAATAAACTTGGTTTTGTACCTGCAAAGAAAGATTTTTCTTTTTCGGAGCTCTTCCTCCTGCACTCATGGCTCCTTCCCAGATAGGAGCTGCTTCCTTGTAAACACCCCTGCCTTTCACCACAGTGGTTTCGGTCTCACAGTGATGGAATAGCATATTTCTGCCTCAGTGCAGTTCATGGAGAGACAGGGCAGGTGGGAAGGCACAGTCACTTTGAGGTGTCATCGACATACAGTACATCATTTTATACATCATTTTATAGTTATTATTAAGCATCTGTCATTGCAAAGACAACAAAACACTACATTTTTTTAGGATGAGCCAACCCCGTAAAGACCCCACCCAGGTCTAGGTCCCAATGTGTTCCCTTCATTTTCCCACCTTGATGATTGTGTCACTGTACACACAATGTGCAGAGACAGCAACTACAAACATTTCATCCTTGTTACAAAGGTACGAAAAGCTCTCCCTACATTCCCAGGACAGACATAGAGAATTCCTATCCCAGGAGTTCGTACTCACCTTGATGTAGGCTGAGTCCATATTAGTATTTATTACAGCCTGTTCAATAGGTCAGTAACTGTCCACAGTCTGCCTTCCTCTGTGACTAGAGCCAGAGCCAGAATAGAATGTGCAGTCTGTGACCATAGGTGGTTACTGAGGGCCATGTCACAGAGGCCTGCTCAGTAACACAGGAAAGATTGCAGAGAAACCAGAGACATCCCAGTCAGTCCCCTCAGTGCCCTCCCTGGAGACCTGGAATCATCCTGCCCAGCCCATCTCCTTGCTGACATGTGGACATTCAAGTCATATGATGCTGCACCAGTGCCAACCTGGTGTAGACAATGTCTGTCAGTTGTAGATTGTTTCCTGGTAAAAGATTTCTATGTAGACAACTTGGAAACCTACATTCATACTTTACCATCCTTCAAGATCTAAGGAGAACAGAAACCCTTTCTATGTGAATAATTTGGAAACCTACACTCGTACTTCACAATGTGTCTGGATCTGTCAAGAACCAAGGCCCTATCTGCATCCATTGTCTAGCAGAGTTCAATCTCCCCTCTCTCCTCACATAATGGTCTTTTAATTCTGCATCCCTCCTGCAAGCCCTGAATGAAACAATCCATTTTCATCCCCCACTGCTTCACCAGATTTCATCCCCACTTCTTCTTTTGCACTTTCTTCATATATTGGTCTTTAGTGTACAATAAAGAATACACAACACCCAGAGCAAGTCTATCAGCCAGGTGCTGTAACACGCCTAGGGTCACAGGTGAGGAGGACACATCTGTCACAATGTCCGGAGTGACTGGGTCTCCTGGGAACCAGGGATGCAGGAACCTTTGCCCAGCCATCCGTGGGGAGGGTCCCTTATGGTCTGAACTTGTACCCTGAGCAGAAAGCCCATCACCCAGGTGCTCGAACATGCCCAGGATCTCAGGAACACAGAGAAAGCTGAACTCCCAGGAAATTGGACACACTCAGGAGCACTGGAGCTCTGACACACTGAAAGTCACGGTTGAGGCCACAACTTCTTCTCCAACACCCAGCATAACAGGGACCCACATAGAAACCAGGGAAACACAAACTCCCGACCACCCAGAGACATGGGTTCCGTCCAGCTTTTATTTGTGCTCAGAGCAAACTCAGGACTCTGGCCTAACCCCACCCACTCCTGCAACACCCAGAGAAAGCTTGACTCACAGGATCTCTGACAAAAAAAAAGGACCTCAGGAGCTTGGTCACACCAGGACTTCAGTATCTCAGAGGCAGTTTGATTCACAGGATCACAGGATCAAAGAATCAGAAAGACTCTTGGACTCTGAGGAGTTCTCATACAAGCAGGATCACGAAAAGGACATGCTCCAGACAGAGACAGCTATGGCATGCACTAGAGACATCCAAATGGCAAGAGGCAAGCACTAGAACATAAGTAACAGAAAACAAGGCTACTTGGAATCATCAGAATCCAGTTCGCCCACTACAGCAAGTCCTGGATATCCCCATCACAGCTGAAAAGCAAGATTCGAAGTTAAAATCATAACTCATGATGATGATAGAGGACTTTAAGGAGGACAGGAATAACTCCCTTAAAGACATACAGGAGAACACAAACAGGTAGAGGAATTGAACAAAACCATCTAAAAATAGAAATAGAAACAAAGAAATCAGAAAGGGAGATGAACCTGGAGATAGAAAACCTAGGAAAGAGATCAGGAATCATAGATGCAAGCATCACCGACAGAATACAAGAGAAGAGAAAACATCAGGAGCAGAAGATACCATAGAAAACATTGACACAACAAAGAAAATGCAAAATAAAAAAAGCTCCTAACCCAAAACTTCCAGGAAATCCAGGAAACTCCTCCTGGATGAGAAAATCAAGCCTAAGAATATTAGGTATAAAAGAAAGCAAAGATTCCCTAAAGGGCAAAGAAATATCTTCAACAAAATTAAAGAATAAAATTTCCCAAACCTAAAGAAAGAGATGCCCATGAACATACAGACCTCCAAACAGACTGGACCACAAAAGAAACTCCTCCCAACACATAATCGTCAAAATACCAAATGCACAAAACAAAGAAAGAATGTAAAAAAACAGTAAGGGAAAAAGGTCAAATAACATATAAAGGCAGACCTATCAGAATTACACTACACTTTTCAACAGAGACCATGAAGCTAGAAGATCCTGGACAGATGTCATATATATCCTAAGAGAACATGAATGCCAATCCAGACTACTATACCCAGAAAACTTTCAATTGCCATACATGGAGAAACTGAAATATTCCATAACAAAAACAAATTTACACGATATCTTTCCACAAATCCAGCACTACAAAGGATAATACATGGAAATCTCCAACACAAGGAAGGAAACTACACCCTAGGAAAAGCAAGAAAGTAATCTTGCAACAAACCCAAAATAAGAAAGCCACACAAAGATTAAGTCTACCTCTAACAACAAAAATAACAGGAAACGCAATCACTACTCTTTAATATCTCCGAACATCAATGAATTCAATTCCTGAATAAAAAAACATAGACTAACACACTGTATAATTAAACAGGGCCCAGTATTTTGCTGCTTACAGGAAATGCACCTCAGTGACAAAGTCAGACACTATCTCAGAGGAAAAAGCTGGAAAACAATTTTCCAAGCAAATGTTTCTTGTTCCAAGAAACAAGCTGGAGTAGTCATTCTAATATCGAATAAAACTGACTTTCAATCAAGAGTTATCAAAAAGGATAAGGGCACTTCACACCCATCAAAGGAAAAGTCCACCAAGATGAACACTCAATTCTGGATATCTATGCTCCAAATGTAAATGCAAATGCAAACATTCATAAAAAAAACTTTACCAAGGCTCAAAGCATACACTGTATCATACAAAATAATAGTGGGAGACTTCAACACCCCACTCTCATCAATGGACAGATCATGGAAAAACTGAATAGAGACACAGTGAAACTAACAAAACCAAATGGATTTGACAGATATCTATAAGATATTTCATCCTAAAACAAAAGAATATTCCTTCTTCTCAGCACCTCATGGTACCTTCTCCAAAACTGACCATATAATAGGTCACAAAACAGGCCTCAACTGATACAAGAAGACTGAAATAATCCCATGCGTCCCATCAGATCACCATGGACTACAGCTGCTCTTCAATAACAAAAACCACAGGAAGCCCACATACACATGAAAGCTGAACAATGCTCTACCCAATGATTACTTTGTCAGGGAAGAAATAAAGAAATTAATGACGTTTTAGAATTTAATGAAAGTGAAGGCACAACATACTAAAACTTATGGGACACAATGAAAGCAGTGCTAAGAGAAAAACTCAGACTCTGAGTGCCTCCAAATGCAAGCTAGAGAGAGAATCAATTAGCAAGTTGACAGTACACTTAAAAGTTCTAGAACAAAAAGAAGCAAATACACCCAAGAGGAGTAGAAGGCAGGAAATAATCACACTCAGGGCTGAAAGAAACCAAGTAGAGACAAAAAGAACTATACAAAGAATCAATAAAACCAGGAGCTGGTTCTTTGAGAAAATCAACAAGATAGATAAACCCTCAGCCAGACTAACCAGAGGGCACAGAGAGTTTCCAAATTAACAAAAGCAGAAATGAAAAGGGAGACATAATAACAGAAACTGAGGAAATTCAAAAAATCATCAGATACTACTATAAAAGCCTATACTCAACAAATCTGGAAACTCTAGATGGAATGGATGATTTAGACAAATAACATATACCAAAGTCAAATCAAAAGCATCCAAGCAATCTAAAATAGCCCATATCCCCTAAGTGAATAGAAGTTCTCAAAATCCTCACAACCAAAAGAAGCCGAGGGTCACATGGATTTAGTGCCAAATTCTACCAGATCTTCAAAGAAGATCTGATACCAATATTCCTCAAAGTATTCCAAGAAATTGAAACAGAAGGAACACTACCTAATTTATTCTATAAAAGCACAATCACTCTGATACCCAAACCACACAAAGACCCAACAAAAAAATCCTTCAGAAAAATCTCACTTATGAATATTGATGCAAAAATACTCAATAAAATTCTTGCAAACCAAACCTAAGAACATGTCAAACCATCATTCACCAGGATCAAGTAGGCTTCCTTCCAGGGATGCAAGGTTAGTTCAATATATGAAAATCCATTAACATAATCCACTATATAAACAAAAACAAAGAAAAAAATCACATGATCATCTCCTTAGATACTGAAATCCACTTGAAAATACAACACCCAATCATGTAAAAATTATTGGAGAGATCAGGAATTCAAGGCCCATACATAACCATAATAAAAGCATTTACTGCAAAACAACAGCCAATGTCAAATTAAATGGAGAGATACTTAAAGCAATCCCACTAATATTGGGGAAAAGACAAGGTGTCCACTTTCCCCATAACTATTCAATATAGTACTGGAAGTGCTAGTTAGAACAACAAGACAACCAAAAGGTATCAAGGGGATGCAAATTGTCAAAGAAGAAAGAAAGGTAACACGATTTGCAGATGATATGATAGTATACATAAGCAGTCCAAAATTCTACCAGAGAATTTCTCCAGCTGATGAACAACTTCAGCAAAGTGGCCAGATATAAAATTAAATCAAATAGATCAGTACCCTTCCTTTATACAAATGATAAAGAGGCTGAGAAAGTAATTAGGGAAATAACTCCCTTTACAATAACCACTAATAATATAAATTATCTTGGGGTAACTCTAACCAAACAAAGGAAAGATCTGTATGACAATAACTTCAATCTCTCATGAAAGAAATCAAAGATCACAGAAAATAGAGAGATCTGCCCCATTCATGGATTGGCAGAATTAACATAGTAAAATGGCCATCCTACCAAAGACAATCTACAGATTCAATGCAATCCCCATCAAAATCCCAACACAATTCTTCAAAGACATGGAAAAAGCAATTCTCAAAATCATCTGCAAGGGATAAAAACCCAGAATAGTGAAATAATTCTTAAAAATAAAAGATCGGCTGAGCATCATCATCCTTGACCTCAAGCTCCACTACAGAGCAATAGTGATAAAAATTGCATGGTATTGGTACAGAGACTGAGAGGTTGATCAATGGAATAAAATTGATGACCCGTATATAAAGCCACACATTTATACACACTTGGTCTTTGACAAAATAGCCAAAAATATACAACGGAAAAAGAAAGCATCTTCAATAAAGGGTGCTGGTCTAACTGGCTGACTGTATGTAGAAAATGAAAATAGACCCATATTTGTCACCTTGCACAAAGCTGAAGTCCAAGTGGATCAAAAACCACGACATAAAATCAGATACATTCAATCTAATAGAAGAGAAAGTGGGAAAGAGCCATGAACTCATTGGCACAGGGGAAATTATCTAAATAGAACTCCAATGGCTCAAGTTCTAGGGTCCCAGAATGGGACCTCATGAACCTCAAAAGCTTCTGTAAGGCAAAGGACATAGTCAAGAAGACAAACCAGCAACCTACAGGTTGGGGGTAAAATCTTCACTAAACCCACATCCAGTAGAGGGCTAAGATCGAAAATATATAGAGAACACAAGAAGCTAACCACCAAAGGGGAAGAAAAAAAAACAACCCAATCAAAAAATGGGGCAAAGCATACATATACAGCCACCAAACTAGATAAGACGGATGAAGCAAAGACGTGCAGACTGATAGGAACCGGATGTAGATCTCTCCTGAGAGACACAGCCAGAATATGGCAAATACATAGGCGAATGCCAGCAGCAAACCAGGGAAATGAGAACAGGACCCCCATTGAAGGAATCAGAGAAAGGACTGGAAGAGCTTGAAGGGGCTCAAGACCCCATATGTACAACAATGCCAAGCAACCAGAGCTTCCAGGGACTAAGCCACTACCTAAAGACTATACATGGACTGACCCTGGACTCTGACCCCATAGGTAGCAATGAATATCCTAGTAAGAGCACCAGTGGAAGGGGAAGCCCTGGGTCCTGTTAATACTGAACCCCCAGTGAACGTGATTGTTGGGGGGAGGGCAGTAATGGGGGAAGGATGGGGAGGGGAACAACCACATAGAAGGGAAGGGGGAGGGGCTAGGGGGATGTTGGCCTGGAAACCAGGAAAGGTAATAACCATTGAAATGTAAATAAGAAATACTCAATTTAATAAAGATGGAGGAAAAAAATGGGGCAAAGAAGTAAACTGAGAATTTACTACAGAGGAATCTCGAATCCCTGAGAAGCACCTAAAGTCCTCAGTGATCAGCAAAATGCAATTCAAAACGACCCTGAGATTCTACCTTACACCAATCAGAATGGCTAAGATCAAACCTCAGGTGACAACACATGTTGGCTAGGATCTGGAGAAAGAGGGATACTTCTCCATTGCTGGTGGAATTTGCAAAACTGGTACAACCACTTTGGAAATCAATTTAGAGGTTCCTCAGAAAATTAGAAACAGACCTACCTGGAGACCGAGCTATAAATACAACTTGGAAATGTACCCAAAAGATTCCCCACATTCCACGGGGGCGCATGCTCCACTATGTTCACAGTGGCCTTTTTTGTGATATCCAGAAGCAGGAAGTAACCCAGATGTCCCACGACACAGAATGGATACAAAAAGTGGTTCATTTACACAAGGGAGTACTACTCAGCTATTAAGAACAAGGGCAACCTGAGTTTTGCAGGCAAAGGATGGAATTAGAAAAATATCATTCTGAGTGAGGTAACTCATACCCAAAAGAACTCACATGGTATATACTCATTAATGAGTGGACATTAGCCAAAAAAAAGCACAGAATACCTGAGAACAGAACTCAAAAATGTCAACATGCTGAAGAGCCCAAGTGAGGACACTTCAGTCCCACTTGAAAGGGACAAGAAAGCAACCACAAGGGGGGAGGGAGGGAGGGAGGGAGGGAGGGAGGGAGGGAGGGAGGGAGGGACATGAGGGGGAATGGGAACAGGGAGCATGGAGTGGGAAGAGGGAAACATGATCTGGCATTGGGTGTGGTGAAAGGACTGAATCCCTGAGAGTCAGCAGAAGCAATGGACACAAGCAACCTTGGGAGGTAGGAGGTTGGGAGGACCCTACAGAATATACCAGAGACCTGGGAAGCGAGAGAATCTCAGAACTCAAAGGGGGAGACCCTAGATGAAAAACCATATAGTGGGGAGAGGGAACTTGTAGAGCCCACCCCCAGCAGAAAGACAGGGCATCAAGTGAGGGATGGGGTTGCTATCCCACAGTCAAAACTCTGACCGACAATTGTTCCTGTCTAAAAGAACTGCAGGGATGGAAATAGAGAAGTGCCTGGGGAAAGGAAGGTCCAGTGACAGGCCCAAAGTGAGATCCAGCTCAAGGAGAGGCCCCTAGCCCTGACACCATTACTGAGACTCTGAACCACTCACAAAAAGGGACCTAATCATGACTGCCCTCCGAAAGACCCAACAAGCAGCTGAAAGAGTCAGATGCAGATATCTGCACCCAACCAATGAACAGAAGCTGCTGTTCCCTCTAACTGAATTACGGGAAAGCTGGAAGAACCTAAGGAAGAGGGTGACCCTGTAGGGGAATCAGCAGTCACAATTAACCTAGATCCCTGAGATCTCTCACACACTGGATCACCAACCAGGCAGTATACACCACCTGATATGAGGCCCCCAACACATATACAGCAGAGGACTGCTGGGTCTGGGTTCAGTCAGAGTAGATGTACCTAACCCTCAAGAGACTGGAGGCCCCAGGGTGTTTAGAAGTCTGGTGGGGGGTGGGGATATCCTCAAGGAGAAAGGGGCGCTGGGAAGAAAGTATGGGATATGGAACAGTCTGAGAGTGAACCTGGAGGGGAATAAATTCTGGAGTATTAAAAAAAAGAAAGTAATAAATTATAATAATAATTTAAAAAATAAAATTCACCCACCACAAAATAATCAAAGCACTTAATATACAGATCAACCAAAAAATGTTAAAATTCAGACCTACCAGAATTACAACAAATTTCTGAATGGAGACTTTAAAAGCCAGAAGGGCCTTAGCAGATGTCTTACAGACTTCAGCCCAGAAAACTATAGCCAGAAAAATTTTCAATCACCATAGATAGACAAAAAAAGATATTCCATGATAAAAACCAAATTTATACAATATCTAAATACAAATATAACCCTACAGAAGATACTAGTAAGAAAACTGTTACCCAGGGAGGCAAGTATACCCAAGAAAGCACAGGAAATAAGTAACCCCACAGCAGTAAACCACAGGAAGGGAAGTACACACACACACACACACACACACACACACACACACACACACACACACAAGAAAGAAAGAAAAAACGGGCTAGGCAAGATTTCAAGATGGCAGTGCCTGTGTGGTTGACCAAGAGGCAGAGGTGAAGGCCCCTTCACAGAAGGTAGTCAGGACCACCTGTTAGTCGCTCTCACCATCCAAGGAGCCTCGCACTGGTTCTTTTTCCAAATGAAGAAGTAAATCATATAAATTGCCAACATGGGGGGGAAGATCAATATCCTCCACGAAGAGTGGGAAGTTTATGAACCCCACAGACCAAGCCAAAAGGAAGCCCGAAAAAAAGAATTGGAAAAGAACAAAAAACAGTGCATGACGGTCCGAGCTCTGCTTTTTTGAAGGTTAAGGTCGCAAACAGATTATCCGGGACTTGGAGAAATTGAATGAAACAGAGTTTAACCCAGTGCAACAGCCACAGTTGAATGAGAAAATATGAAAGACAAGCGGAAAAAGGTGCGGGAAAACTTTGAATGAATTCTACGACTTTATGAAAAAGAAAACCCAGATATTTATGAAGAGTTGAGAAAGCTAGACGTAGCTTATGAACAGAAGAGAGCTCAACTGAGCCAATGCTTTGATGCCATCAGCAATGCTCACCATGTGGACGTAGAGAGCATTCCTTGGCCAGACATGCCGCATGCTCCTTCCAACATCTTGATCCAGGACATTCCTCTTCCTGGTGCCCTGCCACCCTCCATCTTGAAGAAAACCTCAGCATATGGGTCTCCAACTCGAGCTGTTTTGATCCTTCCTCTACTGGGACATGGTGTTCCACATTTGCCCCCTGATAGAAAACTGCACAGCCCTCTACATGGCCCACCTCCTCCTCTGCAGATGCATGGCCAAAGACCGGGCTTTGCTCTAGATCTCCCCTCGGAGGTGAGAGGAAGACATGCTGTACAGTCCAGAGCTTGCTCAGCGGGTCATGACGATGACATGTCCAGTACCAGTGAGGACAATGGCTATCCTGAGGTCATGGATCAGGATAAGCGGGATGACAATACTGAGGACGGTGACACGGACAGATTGGCCACAGAGAGTGATGGGGATGAGGTGGGCACCACGATGTCAGTGAGCCCGACAACTCTGAGGAGGAGAAGTCAGGTCTGAGCATCTGATTTACAGATGCCTGGGAAACCAAGGGAGAAGAACATGAAGGAGCTGACTCCTCTTCAAGTCATGATGCTGCGAATGGCAGGTCAGGAAATCCCTGAGGAAGGACGGGAAGTGGAGGAGTTTTCAGAGGAGGATGACGATGAAGACGGATGATTCTGAAGCAGAGAAGCAATCACAAAGCAGCATAAAGATTCCCACTCTGGTGGCTCGTCTGCTCCCTCTTCACAGCAGCAGGCTCCTGCACAGTCCGTCCTCCTCCTCACACACAAGCACCTCCCATGCCAGGACCACCACGTCTTGGACAACCACCTGTCCCACCCTTGTGGTCTCCTGGACCACCTATGGGCCTTCCTCCTGGGCCACCCCAGAGGCTCCTCCATTCCTAGAACCATCTGGAATGCCAGGAATTGGAGGGCCTTTACCACAACTTTTACCTCCACCAGGACCACCACCAGACCAAACTCCTGATCCTCCCCCAGGCCCACCTCCTGGCCTGCCCCCTGGTTCCTCCTCAAGACCCCCGTCAAAGCTACTTCCTCCCACACCTCATCCTGGCATGATGCGCCCACCCTTGCTGCCCCCTATTGCACCTAACCCACCTGGCCTTTTCTCACCAGCTCCCTTGCCCAACCCAGAAGTGTTGAGTTTCCTGCCCGCCCTCACTCAAAAACAAAAGGCAGATGATGCAAGTGCAGCCACCATCGAGAAGAAGCCACAGCAACCATGAGTGCCAAGTCCCAGATCACCAATCCCAAGGCAAAGGTCACACGGTTTGTGCCCACTGCACTGCGGGTGCCCCATGAGAATAAGAGGGCTACTGTTGTTGACCCCAAAGAGGGTCAGAGGATGACCTCTGATGAGAAATCCAAACAGGCTGACAGAATGGACTTGAAAACAGATCCATCATTCCGGTGCATAATGAAAACACACCTGTGAAACAAAGACAGCCATTACCAACGAGTAAAGGGCTGGAAAAGGTTCTTCTACTGCACCCTATACTCAGGATGCAGTAGGAAATCTAACAATTAATAAAAATAAAACTTCAACCCAAAATGATCAAAAGAGTTAAGGAAGACACCTCAAATGAAAATTCCACAAAGACAACTTTTCGATTCTAAACATCTATGCCCCAAGTGAAAGGGCATCCACACTCATAAAAGAAGCATCACTAAAGCTTAACTCACACGTCAAACCCCACATTGTTAATGGTGGGAGACTCCTCAACACCCAGCTCTCACCAATGGACAGGTCATCAAGACAGAATCTAAACAGAGAAATAATGAAATTAATAGTTGTTATGAATGAAATGGACCTAACAGGTATCTACAGACCATTTCACCAACACACAAAAGAGTATACCTTCTTCTCAGCAGCTCATGGAATGTTCTCCAAAATTGGCCACATAGCTGGTCACAAAGCAAGCCTCAACAGGTAAAACAAAATTTAAATAACCCCTTGCATCTAGTATGACCACAAGAGTTTAAAGCTGTAATTCAACAACAGAAATGACAGAAACCCTACAAACTCATGAATAATGAACATCTCTCTACTGAATGACCACTGGAGTAAGAAAAATAAAAAGAAACTAAGAACTTTCTAGAATTCAAGGAAAATGAAAGCCCAACATACATGAATTCATAGTACAGAATGAAAGCAGTGCTAAGAAGAAAGTTCACAGCACTAAATGCCTTCACAAAGGAGAGATTTTCTCCTAGCAGCAACGTCATAGCAGACCTGAAAGTTCTAGAACAAAAAGAAGCAAAATAAGAGAAGCAGTCAATAAAAAAAAAAATCAAACTCGATACTTAAATCAACACATGAGGAACAAAGAGAACCACATCAAGAACCAATGTAACCAAGGGCTGCTTATTTCAGAAAATCAACAAGGTAGACAAAAGCTTAGCCAAACTAAAGGCAGAAAGAGAACACCCAAATCAAGGAAATCAGAAATTACAAGAAAGATAGAGCAAAGGACACTGAAGAAATACAAAGTGTTATCAGGCCTTATTTCAAAAGGCTGAATGCCACAAAATTTAAAAATCTGAATGTAATGGACAGTTTTCTATAGACACCATTTACCAAAGGTAAATCAAGATCAGGTAAACAATTCAAACAGTCCTATAAACCCCTAAAGAAATAGAAAGTCATTGAAAGTCTCTCAAACAAAACAAACCCAGGGCAGATGGTTTTCACACAGAATTCCACCAGACTTTCACAGAACTTAATAACAATACTCCTTAAACTACCTGACAAAATAGAAACAGAAAGAAAATAGCCATTCTGAGAGGCCACAGTCATAATGATACCTAAACCATACGAAGACTCAACAAAGAATTTCAGATGAATTACCTTTATGAACGTTGATGTAGAAACAATCAGAAAACACATCCAAACTCGATCTAACTACGTATCTTAGATAGCATCCACCATGATCAAGTAGACTTGATCCCAGGGATGCAAGGATGACTCATTAAATGGAATTCCACCATGGGAATCCACCGTCTAAAACACTGAAAGGAAAAACACCCCACAGGATCATTTGAGGCTGACAAATCCTTTGACAAAATCCAGCAACACTTCATGTTAAAAAGTCATGGAGACATCAAGGGTACATAGTGCATACTTAAATATAATGAAGGCAATATATAGCAAGGCAATGGCAAACATCAAATTAAATGGAGGGGAACGTAAGCAATTCCACTTATATCGGAAAGAAGGCTGCCCACTCTCTCCCTAACTACTCAACATAGTACTTGACGTTCTAGCTAGAGCAATAAGACAACTAAAGGAGATGAGGCAGCCAAAAGTACCCTTATTTGCAGATGATATGATAGTACACTTCGGTGACCACAAAATTCTACCCAAGAACTCCTACAGCAGAGTGCATGTAACAAACACATCAACAAAGTGGGTGGACAAAATTCACTCAAAAAATCAGTAGTCATAACTTTAATTTTTTCAAAGCTTACTTTTAATTACAATCATAAATGCTGTAATCTCCATTTTAGCACACTACACACCAGAGGTAGTGGAAAAGAAATGATACAGGGGAAGTGGACCTGTGTAGAAATGGTTCTTGGGAGCAAATCCAATCTACCTTCTCAGGAAATCAGCAGTTCAGTTCACAGGTCAGCAGTGGAAGCTGGACTGACTCTCAAAAACACTTTACGGATACATGAGGAGACCACTTTGGTATTGTCAGGATAGCAGCAGTGGTAACAGACCTTAGCAGGTATAACTAGGCCTCACTTGAATTAACACGAGGCAGCAGGAGGGATTCGGACCAGCGGGGATGCCAGGAGCAGCTGTGTCTCTCTGGACTGAGTGAACATCAGTGAAGACACAAGGCCAAGAAGAGTTTAGCTGTGTGAGCAATGCAATCTCTTCTCACAGCTGTAGAATCCTATTTATACGCCCTCCAAACATCACATGACCTCCCTGGGTTTTGCCTCACCAGGTGTCTTGCCTCAGGATGTGAGCCTGCCTCAGCTGACATCACTCTGTCAATTGATCCTCAAAAGTAGCAAGAAAACAAGCACAGGACACCACCAGAAACTTTTGGGTGAGTTTCAATCTGTGGTATCCAGACAAATAGAGCTAAACTATGAAGTAGAAGTGGACGAAAGTGGACCAATACATGTGGATTGTTAGCAAAGAGTCATTCATCATGTGTCCTCTCACAAGCTTGCTTACATAAACATCTTTTCAACTTTATCTACTTCAGGGAAATGTTCCTTCACCCACCCAGCAAATCATCATTCAATGCAAACGGCTTTCCACAGAATCCTTAAGTTTCCTCATCACATCCCCCTTTCTCTTTAAGAACTGTCTTTTGCACTTCCAGGGGAATCACTATCCCTGAACTCAAGCAGTGTTACAGAGCAATAGTGATAAAAAAAAAAACTGCATGGTATTGGTACAGAGACAGACAGATAGACCAGGGGAATAGAATTGAAGACCCAGAAATGAACCCACAAACCTATGGTCACTTGATTTTTGACAAAGGAGCCAAAACCATCAAATGGAAAAAAGATAGCATTTTCAGCAAATTGTACTGGTTCAAGTGGAGGTCAGCATGTAGAAGAATGCAGATCGATCCATGCTTATCAGCCTGTAGAAAGCTTAAGTCCAAGTGGATCAAAGACCTCCACATCAAACCAGATACACTCAAACTAATAGAAGAAAAAGTGAGGAAGCATCTCGAACACATGGGCACTGGAAAAAATTTCCTGAACAAAACACCAATGGCTTATGCTCTAAGATCAAGAATTGACAAATGGGATCTCATAAAACGGCAAAGCTTCTGTAAAGCAAAGGACACTGTTCTTAGGACAAAATTATAACCAACAGATTGGGAAAAGATCTTTACCAATCCTACAACTGATAGCGAGCTTATATCCAAAATATACAAAGAACTCAAGAAGTTAGACCGCAGGGAGTCAAATAACCCTATTAAAAAATGGGTTTCAGAGCTAAACAAAGAATTCACAGCTGAGGAATGCCGAATGGCTGAGAACACCTAAAGAAATGTTCAACATCTTTAGTCATAAGGGAAATGCAAATCAAAACAACCCTGAGATTTCACCTCACACCAGTGAGAATGGCTAAGATCAAAAACTCAGGTGACAGGAAATGCTGGCGAGGATGTGCAGAAAGAGGAACACTCCTCCATTGTTGGTGGGATTGCAGACTGGTACAACCATTCTGGAAATCAGTCTGGAGGTTCCTCAGAAAATTGGACATTGAACTACCTGAGGACCCAGCTATACCTCTCTTGGGCATATACCCAAAAGGTGCCCCAACATATAACAAAGACACGTGCTCCACTATGTTCATCACAGCCTTATTCATAATAGCCAGAAGCTGGAAGGAACCCAGATGCCCTTCAACAGAGGAATGGATACACAAAGTGTGTACATCTACACAATGGAATATTATTCAGCTATCAAAAACAATGACTTTATGAAATTCATAGGCAAATGGATGGAACTGGAAAATATCATCCTGAGTGAGGTAACCCAATCACAGAAAAACACACATGGTATGTACTCATTGATAAGTGGCTATTAGCCCAAATGCTTGAATTACCCTAGATGCCCAGAACACATGAAACTCAAGAAGGATGACCAAAATGCGAACGCTTCACTCCTTCTTTAAAAGGGGAACAAGAATACCCTTGGCAGGGAATAGAGAGGCAAAGATTAAAACAGAGACTGAAGGAACACCCATTCAGAGCCTGCCCCACATGTGGCCCATACATATACAGGCACCCAATTAGATAAGATGGATGAAGCAAAGAAGTGCAGACCGACAGGAACTGGATGTAGATCGCTCCTGAGAGACACAGCCAGAATACAGAAAATACATAGGCGAACGCCAGCAGCCAACCACTGAACTGAGAACGGGACACCCGTTGAAGGAATCTTAGAAAGGACTGGAAGAGCTTGAAGGGGCTCGAGATCCCATATGAACAACAATGCCAACCAACCAGAGCTTCCAGGGACTAAGCCACTACCCAAAGACTATACATGGACTGACCCTGGACTCCAACCTCATAGGTAGCAATGAATATCCTAGTAAGAGCACCAGTGGAAGGGGAAGCCCTTGGTCCTGCCAAGGCTGAACCCCCAGTGAATGGGATTGTTGGGGGGAGGGCAGTAATGGGGGGAGGATGTGGAGGGGAACACTCATCGAGAAGGGGAGGGGGAGGGGCTAGGGGGATGTTGGCCCGGAAACCAGGAAAGGGAATAACAATCGAAATGTAAATAGGAAATACTCAATAAAGATGAAAAAAAATTGTTCTTTGCTCCAACATTAACAATTTATTCATAATAGATATAATTATAAAAAACATCACATTTTCAATAAAGGGCTTATTACAATAATCAAAAATAGGCTAACAAAATGAACTTAAATTTCTATGAATACAGAATGACTACATGAAAAAACATTACATTTCTTTCAATATAGAATACAATAATTAAACAAAAACCTTAAATTTCTATTAGTATACAAAAATTCAAACAAAATCACCTGCAACCCTGGATGATAACAAGCATAACACATCCGGCGACTAACACTACCCAGCCAACTTAAGGGATTGTGATGAGTCTTCTGTATTGGGCCAAAGAATTCCTGCTTGAGCCCCAAGAGGAAAAAATGGTTAGTCTGAATAAAGCTAGCTCTAGCATTTATTGCCTAGACTCTGGGTTTATGTAATCTCTGTATTGTATGTTGTTAGAACCCCACAACCCGCCCCCCCCCAAGAAATGATTAGTCTGAAGAAAGCTGCTAGTAACATTTTTTGCCCTGACTCTGTTTATCCAGTTTCTGTACTGTCCTTCCAGTCTACATATTGTCCAGTCTCTGGGTTTATCCAGTCTGTGTGTGATCAATCACTTAGGCTACCCTTTGAAGTTGATTTGCATTTTTTTTTGTAAAATCAGACACTGAGTCTGTGAATCCCTTGGGTTATTTGCTTTGTGAAGACCTCCATGTCTCAGGTGATAAGAGGATTTCCCTGGTTTGATCTAATAAGTTTTGTTCGAAAGCATACTTTTTCATTCCCTGAAGATTCAAAGGAATAACTGTGTCCCCATCGTGAAACATTTGCATGTTTCATTCGAATGTCAAGTCGCCCTTACAGAATATTGGTTGACCTTGTTTGTTCTGGCTTGAACTGCGTTCCTGATTCCTGTGTGGTGTCTGCTCTGTGCTCCAGACTGCAGCTGCATGCTCATGTTTGGTGTTTGCTAGGGGAATGGACTGAGAACAAGAACTGGAATTGCCCTAAAGAACTATTTCTGAACAGGTCCACTTCTCCATATCACAATACCCTAACTTTTCCACTACTTCTTGTGGGTTGTAAGCCAGAGGAGAGGTTGAACAGGATTAAAGTACATTGTGAAAAACATGTGCCTAGACAGAGAAGTTCTGGGGCTCAGAAAGAAGGAACAAAACATGGACAGAATGCATTTCTGATGAATTCAACAGCATTCGAAAGAAGCAAGCAGGGAAAGGGACACAGGAGGGGCTGGCTGGGCTGGAGGCTAGAAAGGGGCTGTGGCAGCTTCTCTACTGCCAGGATCCCTTTGTGATGAGGAGGCCACAGCAGTGTGATGTGCCCTGAGCCCTCCTGACACATGTCAAACTGAGCTTTAGGACTCAGTGTCCTGGGAGCCGCTCTGCAGTTCAGAAGACGGAGAATTCTCTCCTGATGAACAGCGTGGGAGACTCAGGGATGAGCCCCAGCCCCATGGACATAGCAGTGGACATGAGCATTGGGATGTGTGGGAACAAGGGGTCTTGTCCTACTAATCCCATTCTTCAAGGAGTATCCATGGTCACCAACAGCAAAGGGGGCATCCCAAGGAGAGCAAACATGGTTCACACACAATGGAAATGCAGTCGATTGTTCACAACTTTACTCTCACATTCCTGAGAGACAAGAGTGCTGACAAATGTAAGCATTTTTGGTTCTTTTAACATAAACATAAGACTACATTTGTATTTTGACCACAGGTAGGGAGTAGGGCGCTATTTCAGATTTTTCACATCAACTGACTATGATTTCCCTCATGCTCCAGCCGGTGCGTGATTTTGGGAGCAGCAGACAGTTTCCATGTTTCTGTGACTCGGAATTCTGAGGGCTTCTCAGAGGGCATAGAAAGGACAGGGCCTTAGGAGGGCTGGGGGGTTGGTGGTTGTCGGTTGTTTGCTATCAGTGGTTGGTGTTTGAGGTAATTATTTGTGTGCACAGAAGAAAGAAGAAATTGGATATCCTGATGGCAAAGATCAAACTTTGCCCAAGGAATTCAATCTCCCTAATCAACAGGAAGTAGTCTAACAATACAACCCCTTTCCCCATTTTCTCTCCTATTTAGTTAATTGATTGAGAGAGTGGAAGAAAAAGGGTGGAGAAGGGTGGAAGAGTAGCAAACATTCAAACTCTAGGTACAGATAGGGGAGGGGAAATCTCTCGTCAGGGCAGCACCTCAGTCTGCAGCAAATGGCAGGTAGACCAGCGGTGAGAGTGCCCCTGGGGTGACCAGGTGAAGCTCTCAGACCATCTATAGAGAGTAACAGAAAGGTTACTCAGGATGACATGGCTCCATGGACAGACTATTTCTGAGTTGGTGAGGACATGGGACAAGCTATGAGAAAAGCCGTTGTCCTCTGCTCAGGGACTTGTCTACGTTTGTGGTGAACTAATGTGAAGCAGGTGATGAGGCCATGGGCCTCAGATCACGGACTGAGTCTCTGCTCTGAGGAAGCAGATATCACCTCACAGCCCAGAGGCCGCTGCAGAGCTTGGGCTTGGGTAGGAGCTTCTCTGAGGAACAGTGAATGGGGACATTTGTGGTACATGTGGCACAGACAGTGCCTTCTGCTATTTCCAACAGGGCCAAAAGGAAATGTTTATACAGACTGTGAATGGGTCAAGGATGGATTAGTGGGAGCTCCCTGGGAAATGGATTTCATGTTATCCGTGAGCACAGAGAACAGGCAGATTCCCAACCAGAGGGAGTAGAGAGTCCCCAGCTCATTGGAATTGTTTGAAACTCACAGGGGCTGAGCAGGGGGCAGAGCAAGACCAGGGAGAAAACTGCTCCTGCAAAAGGTAGGCTCCTGCTTTCCTGTGGAGAGGAATCCCGTGTGGCCTGCCCCTTAGTGAGGAGATCATGAAGACGGCCATGCCTGAGGACATGAGATGAAGAAGGAAGAGGGGGCTTCTGGGAAGGACATTGAAATGAGGAATTCCCAGGTTTGGTGATAGGAGGAAGCTGTGGTTGGACTGTGATGTGTGCTGCACACGGGAGTGTTGTTCAAGGCACTGGAGTGATGCTGTGCCCTGTATGGGGACTCCCTGGTCCCCCTTACAGCAGGGAGCTTCAGTTCTGCCAGCTGCATTTCTCTTTCAGATGCTGAACCTGTAAACCTTGCTCTGTTGTAAGGAGGAAGACATGGGTTAAGGGAGGAACAAGCAAAGTGGCAATGGAAAGGTGAGGTCCCGCCATTCCCCGTGCTCTATGTCCGTGCTCTGCCCTTGCACTATGATTGATGAGCATGAGAGGCAGACCATGGGTACTCATAAGAGAGATGCCGCACTCCTGTGTGCTCTTATTCCTCGTTCTTACCCTACAGAACCATCTCCAGGGATAGAGATGGCGGAAAAAACGAGGAAGAGGTCCAGGCTCCATCACAACCTGTGAATATGTAAGAAAATCTCTAAGTCTTGTGGAATTCTTCACTCCATAATGTGAGCACAGAGTCTGGGGGTCTCCATACTGAAGGTGCCATGCAGGGTGGGATTGGAACACACCCCTATTGGATGTGACACTAGGGGGTATGGGATATGGAGGCAGTGGAGGGACTCTATGGCTACAGGCACCATATTTACACAGTCTAATGATCTTCTGCAAAGGCCTGACGCTTTTGCCTCCTGTCTCTTGCAGTCCGACGAAGCAACTTTTCCACACCACAGCCTTTTTCAAACCCTAATCAGAAAATGGATTATAGTCCTTTCTCTCAGCTGTCCTACCTCAAGGTCTTGGAGGATCCTATACAGCTGAAGTTTAGTGGACTTGTCAGGGGCATATCCTGTGTTCTCAGTCAGTTGTGGCTACTGACCAGGCCTTCAGAAGCCCTTCATCATCCGGATATAAACTGTGACATTTAGTGATGCATTTGTCCCTGTCCGAGGGCTAAAGAAGGCTGGAAGACCTCCAGAGATTTCCCAGGAGCAGCCATTGCATCAACCATTTGTAATTCCAAGCTTGGTTGTTGTGACTGAGGTCCAGGAACTGGAAGAACTTCCAAGTTCCACACCAAACCAACACCGATTGTTTACAGAGTAGGGCCTGTGGAAGAGCTGAGCCTAGCACTGAAAGATATGGTGTCTAACTGAAATCCAGCCCTGGCAAACGGACTGAATTGGAAAGGCACGACAGGTTCCAAGGAACGAAAACATGAAACAGCCATTACTCGGCACACTGACAACTTGTCCAGGGGACCCTGCAGACTAAAACTACCAGATCAGCCTCCAGCATCCTGAGCATTGTCCGACGATCCACCATCATGAATAGTCACAGAATGAAGAAGACAAGGCAATCAAGGACAACAAGGAACGTCCCTCTGGTTGTTGCCATCCCGTGAACTTACTTTCATCCAGGGTCAATGTCCAGCAAACACTGTGTTGTTCTAAGAACAAGCCTGAACTCTCCTATCCTGCCCAGCCCTACATCCTCAACCCCAAAAGCTACCAGTGGGGCCAGGTGACGGGGTCTGTGCTGAGAGATGCCCTCAGAAAGGCAATAGCTAAGTGTAACACACAGAACACCTTCAATAAGAGCCTAGGTGTTAGGGACAAAGGCCTAACCTGCACTTTGAGCAGCAGCCCTGGGAAGAGGCTGGAGTCAGGAACCCTGCACTGAGGAGAAACCAGCTCTTCTGTGTGAACCCTGCTGAGCATCGTTCCCTGCTTGACTCAAAGACTGAATGGGAGCAGGAATCAAACATCACATACCTTCCAGTGAAACGCAGAAGGAGACAATAGCTGCAGATTCCTGAGGCAAGGGATCTCATCCCACCTGCAGTTTCAGCTTCAAACCTTCTACACATTGTGTGTCCATTCTCACCCATCTGTGACTCCAAGGCTGAATATCCTCATCATCTGTGACTCCACGCCTTAATACTAAGTATTCCCTGGCTGCCATGGATCTGAAAAATTTGCATCACCAGGACCCAAGAGGGACAAGGGGAGAAAGTGTATCAGCTGCCAGGCTAGAGAGGGCTCTGTCTATGCACTCAGCTGCAGAGGTGCAGGAGACACAAAGAGTCCCTCCACCTGCAGCCAGCCATGTGCGCTCAAAGGCTCATTGAGATCCATGGCAGAGATACCTGAGTTCTAGGCTCTGTGCTCCCTGCCTCGAGACCAGATCCCAGCAGAACACGACTATCAAAGGGACTGGAAAAAGCATTCTGCTATCAGGACTACCCGAAATGGCCAGGATTGCAACATAGGAGAGATCAGAGGATGTGGCCTCAGGGTATATGCTCTGGGGTACAAGAACAATAGGCCCTAAAGATAGGGTCTGAACTTCAGTGATCAAAACAAACCAATACATGAGAGGTGAAAGGAGAGCCTCCCTGACTGGGGAGTTAGACTGAGATCCAATAGGTTTCCCAATGGCCCAGCCATCAACATCAGTCCCAAGAATTTGAATCTCCAGAGGCTATTAGGAGAGAATATCTCTAAACACCTACCCCACAGCACTCATGGGACACAGCTCTAAAAACACAAGTATACAGTAAGATTGACTTGAGATCAAACAAGCAGCCCCAGACCTGGCCTGTGAGATGTCATCCAGAAGGCCCCACTACAGTACATACACCCCACCAATGTCAGCTTGCCTTCACAGCACTCTGCCCAGCTTCCAGAATACATGGCAAAAGCCCAAACTTCCCAGGGCTTAGGTGATGTTGTCAGAAGAAGACATAGGAGGGTGGAGACTCAAGAGTTCAGAGTCCCCAAGGATAAGATCAAAGTGAATGATCTCAAGGGTTTCCTCCCCATCGAGAGACGCAGAGGATTACAAGACCTAGAGGGATAAGTCAGGGAACATGTCTCGGGACAGTAAGGTCTTTTATCCAAACCTCCACCCAGCTAAAGGATACAGCAAAGACTGGGAGTCAGTCCTCCCTATATATACCAAAAAAAGGAGAGGCTCCTACATCAATATTTCTGAAGAGCATTCAAGTACTGTTTCTAATATGGAAATCTCACCACAAAATGCAAGGGACAGGGAGATTCTTTAAGGAATGACAGCCCCCATCAGGTACTGAGCAAATACAGGAGGCTGTAACCAGAAACAAGGGCATCTACACTATGGTAGCTGAGCTGCAATCCCCTCTGAGTGTCTGTTCCAGATCCTGAAGGACACTGAAGGGTTCAAAGGTAAAAGGCTATAAAGTACAATCACTGACATCCCAACCGGGAGACTCATCCCATTTCTCTGGTGTTTCTATCACACAAACCAGAGCAGACCAGGAAGCAGAATGAGCTGGGACCATGGCAGCCCTGAGGAACACAACCATCCATTCAGATACCAGGAATTGAAAAAATATAGCAGAGTCAGGAGTTGAAACCCACAGACCCTTTGACCAACATCCAAAGTGACTGAAGAGAGGAAGGGGCTTTGACTAGCTTCCCACTCCCAAGGGGAAAGACCATCCATGTTGGTACAGGAGAACTGGAGAGAAGCAGGAGCCAGGTCCGGCTCACCAGAGAGCCTGTGACCCAGACCCAATTAGAATAAATATTGGAATCAGCAGCTGTCTACAAAGAAGCCCCAAGAGGCATAACCATTCGCTCAGATACAAAGAAATTGGAAACAAACAGCAATCAGGAGTCGTGCATAAAGCCATTGGTGCCAGCTGCCATCTAGGAGAACCCAAAACCTAGCAGGTGATCTTCCTGAGAGGATTCCCTTATGGAATGTAGAATATGTCGGACTTGCTTCTTTAGGCTGAGAAGATTACATTGGAGGAAAGATTCCTGCTCTTGATGGGCTTTTCAGTTATTATTAAATTTATATACAAACACTAGCTATTAGTCCACCATTTTGAGCACATTTCTGCAGAACAACCAATGTATAGTGTCTTATAGTGATGCTATATAGGTAAATAGATGATTTCTTAATTCTTAATCATGATCATATAAGGAATTCCTACAATTATATTCAGAATTGTTAACATCTTTAATAACAGGATTGCTGTTGTCCTACCTCATATGAAAACTGTAGTGAGAACTCTACACTTCTTCAAGGCTACAGAAGAGTTAATTTCTTCTGAGATAGAAAGCAGACATCTGCAAATTTGAGCATATTCCAAGAGGTTGTAAAACAATCAAAGGTCATAAAAATCGAACAAATAATTTCCTAAAGCTGCAAGGAAAAAAGATAAAAAAACAAAGTTTACAAACAAATCAGTAGCCTTCTCTTCTCAAACAGGCTGATAAAGAAATCAGGGAAATGACACCCTTCACAATAGTCCCAAATAACATAAAATACCTAAGTGTGACTCTGACCAAGCAAGTGAAAGATCTGTATAACAAGAACTTCAAGTCTCTCAAGAAAGAAATTGAAGAAGATCTCAGAAGATTAAAAGACTTCCCATGCTCATAGATTGGTAGGATTTATGTAGTAAAAAATGACCATTTTCCAAAAGCAATCTACAAAATCAATGCAATCCCCATCAAAATTCCAATTCAATTCTTCATAGAGTTAGAAAGAGCAATTTGCAAATTCTTTTGGAATAACGAAAAACCCAGGATAGTGAAAAGTATGCTCAACAATAAAAACTTCTGGGGGAATCACCATCCCTGATCTCAAGCAGTATTACAGAGCAATAGTGATAAAAACTGCATGGTATTGGTACAGAGACAGGCAGATAGATCAATGGAATAGAGTTGAAGGCCCAGAAATGAATCCATATGCCTATGGTCACTTGGTCTTTGACAAAGGAGCTAAAACCATCCAATGGAAAAAAGATAGCATTTTCAACAAATGGTGCTGGTTCAACTGGAGGTCAGCATGTAGAAGAATTCAGATCAATCCATTCTTATCGCCCTGTACAAAGCTCAAGTTCAAGTGGATCAAGGACCTCCACATCAAACCAAATACACTCAAACTAATAGAAGAAAAAGTGGGGAAGAGCCTCAAACACATGGACACTGAGGAAAATTTCCTGAACAAAACACCAATGGTATGCTCTAAGATCAAGAGTCGACAAATGGGACTTCATAAAATTGCAAAACTTCTGTAAGGCAAAGGACGCTGTCATTAGGACAGAATGGCAACCAACACATTGAGAAAAGATGTTTACCAATCCTACATCTGATGGAGGGCTAATAGCCAAAATATACAAAGAACTCAAGAAGCTAGACTCCAGAAAGCCAAATAACCCTACTTAAAAATGGGGTACAGGGGTACAGAGCTAAACATAGAATTGTCAGCTGAAGAATATCCAATGGCTGAGAAGTACCTAAAGAGATGCTCAACATCCTTAGTCATCAGAGAAAAAGCAAATCAAAACAACCCTGAGATTCCACCTCACACCATTCAAAGTAGCTAAGATCAAAAACTCAGGTGAGAACAGATGCTGGTGAGGATGTGGAGAAAGAGGAACACTACTCCATTGTTGGTGGGATTGCAAACTGGTACAGCCAATCTGGAAATCAGTCTGGAGGCTCCTCAGAAAATTGGACATTCCACTACCTGAGGACCCAGCTATACCTCTCCTTGGCTTATACCCAAAAGATGCCCCAACATATAAAAAAGACACGTGCTCCACTATGTTCATCGCAGCCTTATTTATAACAGCCAGAAGCAGGAAGAAACCAAGATGCCCTTCAACAGAGGAATGGATACAGATAATGTGGTACATCTACACAATGGAATATTACTCAGCTATCAAAAACAATGACTTCATGAAATTCATAGGCAAATGGACTGAACTAGAAAATATCATCCTGAGTGAGGTAACCCAATCACAGAAAAACACACATGGTATGCACTCACTGATAAGTGGATATTAGCCCAAAAGCTCAAATTAACCAGGATGCAATCCACAGACCACAAAAAGGACATTCCAAGTATGGATACTTCATTCCTTCTTAACAGGAAGAACAAAAATATTCATAGGAGGGGATATGGAGGCAAAGTCTGGAGCAGAGACTGAAGGAACGGCCATTCAGAGCCTGCCCCACCTGGATATACAGCCCATATATAGACAGCCACCAAAACTAGATAAGATTGATGAAGCTAAGAAGTGCATGCTGACAGGAGCTGGATATAGATGTCTCCTGAGAGGTACAGCCAGAGCATGTCAAATACAGAGGCGAATGCTAGCAGCAAACCATTGAACTAAGAACAGAATCACCATTGGAGGAATTAGAGAAAGGATTGAAAGAGCTGAAGGGGCTTGCAACCCCATAAGAACAAAGCCAACCAACCAGAGCTTCAAGGGACTAAATCACTACCCAAAGAGTACACATGGACAGACCCATGGTTCCAGTTGCATATGTAGCAGAGGATGGCCTTGTTGGGCACCAATGGAAGAAGAAGCCTGTGGTCCAAGGCTGGACTCCCCAGTGTAGGGGAATGTCAGGGGGTGGGAAGGGGGGCTGGTTGGGGAGGGGAACATCCTTATAGAAGGAGGTGAAGAGGATGGGATAGGAGGCTTAAGTCTGGGAAATAAAGACAATAACACTTGAAATGTAAATAAAAAATATCCAGTAAAAAACCTGAGTTTATCTATAGAAAACATCAATAATACCTTAGTCACAAAAATTAAGGTGTCTTGCTTTCATTGAACCTGCTGAGTTTGTGAGAGATAATGTTTGACCAGATAATGACTCTTAAGGGACAGGCATGCAAACATTCTCTGTTGTAAACTTCTTGTTCAATTTATGATTTGCAGTTTTGCATAAACTTGTGATAAATTTTTAGCATGTGATCATATATTCTGAAAGGTACATAAATGCTAAGGACAAAGAAAAAACAGAATCTTTTTTCTTTAGACATTTTCAAGAGAAATTTTTTGAGTACAGATTCTCAGAGAACTTTTTAGATATGGAAAACCAAAGTGTGGAGGCTTCAGTCCTACGGAAAAGGGGGAAGAATCGAAAATAAAAGACTACTTTTTTTTTTTCTGGGACTCCACCAACAGGCTGAGAGTTAGTTCTGAAAGAATCCTGCAGAAAAGTAACAAAAGATACCTTACTTAATGCCCTGCCGTTTTGGTATGGGTCTATATTGCCTAAGCCAGCGGTTTTTTTAACCCTCAGAATGGGCAAGAATGTTTAGGACTTTCTAGAAGTTATCAGCAAGCATTCAGTATAGTCAGAGAGCAGGAACATCTGGAGACCCTCAGTCTTTAAAGCTGCTTCAAACTCTGTCCAGCCGTACAGGCTCCTGGAAAATTGACCCACAGCAAAGGACAAATTAAGGAGTGGGATGTGGCTGCCTTACAAGTCACAAAGGGAAAGGAAAGTCCCAGTGTGTAAGGAAATGGTACCAGGTGGTAAATCAAACTTAAACAGAGAAATGGCAAAGACAGGAGTAATATGTTCTGTGCAGAAATGAACAGACCCAAGAGGGCTTGGAGTTCTATAGAGTAATGAAGCAACATGTTGATTTGGTTTCTATCACAGAGATGTAATAAAAACGGCCATATGGCACAGGGGAGGGAAAGAGCAGCTGTTTTGAAGTCGTTTTTTCTATTTTATCAAAGCTAGATTACAACCAATCTGAAATAGTTTTGGGTACATCATTAGAGCATCTAGTAACTATGGTTACAAAATCAGCAAAATAATTAACATGACCCAATAAAGTATAGAGTATGAAAGGAATCATCTGAGAAAGAAATGTGGGCAGGAGGATGAAACAAAATGCTAAAAAGGAAAATGCAAGGCTAACCCCATCAGTGAACAGCTGAGATCACGGGCTTGAGAGGGTAGGTTGGTAAACTTAAAGAGGAACATGGTTTTGAGAAGGAGCTTGCTTTTGGTTATGGTTCTTGAGGTTGACTGGGATTTGTTTGTTTTTAATGCAGCCCATTTGGCCAACAACATCAAGATTCTCCAGCCTCAGCTTTCTCAGATTATGGAGTGTTGGTCTTGCTACCATGCCAGAACAGAGGTGGTTATAAATGTAATCTCCAGTCCAGGAGAGAGTGGTCTGAGACCCAAAGGACTGGAAAAAAAGGAGAGCATATGTGAGAAGGAAAGAAGGAAAGGCGGAAGTAAAAGAGGAAGGAAGGATTAGTTGCTCTCCTACTGGAACTGCCAGTAGACGTTTCATTAATATAGTACTTGGATCCATATATTGAAAATCCCAACAAGCTCATCAAACAAAAGTAAACAAAATATATAAATTAACAAACTATTAAACAATCTCATAGATTATTGAAAATAATATTACTATGAAAATTATGTTCCCAGCATGCTCCAGATGCATATGCTGTTTACTTTTGAAAAGCCTCTTAGACTTCCCCAGTTACTACACAACAATCTCGTCAGCGGAACATCATTTGCAGGTCACTGCCCTGGCAGAACACGCAGGCCAGGCCAGCCTTCACCCCTCAGTCTCCTCCTTCCCGGTGTCTAGAATCACAGATTAGGCTTTTGAAGCCTGCTAGATGGAGTGCACGAGTGTAAGGGGAAGGCTCCAGTTGTCTCTCTTCTTTAACATGTAGCAAGGTGGATTCTCGTGCTCCTGAAAGAGAGGAACCCAGACGAGACACAGTGTAAGATCAAACACCCAGAATTTAGGGAGTGAGCAAGGAAAACTGATTCACACTTAAAACACAAGTGGACCTAGCAGAATGGCCTCACATCTCTCCTGTCACTGTAAACTTTTCCTGTGCCTCCCTCAGACTGGGCACATGAAGGACAGGGGTGTCCTCTTAATAGCTTAATTTGCCATGAATTATGACTAAATATTTGTATATAATTGTGATATATATATATACATATATATATATATATATTCCTACACCATTATACTTCACCAATGTAGACAGCTCATCGCAGAAGACAGAGCAATGTAGCAGGAAGCTGTGCACCACCCCTGGACCTCAGGCCCTGTCAGGTTTCAGGGCCAAGCTGCTATCCCTGCAAGATCTGCATAAAGTGGTAGCATACACAGCCTGTGGGTCACCACCACTATGGGGTTGCATATCGGATATCCTGCATCAGGTAGTAACATTCTGATTCACAGCAGTAGAAAATTGCAGTTTGGAAGTAACAAGGGAGTACTTTTATGGTTGGGGTGGTCACCACAACATGTGGAACTGTATTATGGTTGCAGAGTTTGGAAGACTGAGAACCCCTGGCTTATATGATGGAGATGCGGCAGACAGGACAAAGGAAAAGCAACTATGTCATTCCACATCATTTTCATGACTGACTCCTGCTTACACTGAGTGAATTGCACACAGCTCCCCATAGTATTCTAACATTCGGTCTACAGAACACAGCTTCAGACCTCAAACAGTTCCATGTGCTCCCTGGGCCCAAGAGCTGGCAGCAAGTCTCAGTGTCAACTGTGGTGTTCTCAGCCACAGTTTGGTATCCTTTGCCACACTGGGAGGCAGGCACCTTGGAATCTGCTGAAAGGTAATCTTCTCTCTTCTGTCTGTCATTTAAGCATGCCCAGGAGAGTGGTAAACTCTTCCTTAAGCATGCTGAGTTTAGTGAACTCCTGTACTGCGCACACTCGGGACATGAGGGTCTTCCTCCATGGAGCATGCTCAGGGATCGCCCGAAACTTCTGCCATTAGGTCCAGGCTCCTGGAGAGAAGCTACTCTGCTTTACCTATTGCAGTGGGCATGGCCTTCCAAAATGGATGCCAATGCTCTCCTCACTCCGTCAAGTTTCTCCTTTCTTCCTCGTTATCTCTGCGTACTTTGGCTTTGACTCACTGCCATGACAGCCCTTGGTGCTTGTCTTGCTCTTAGACTATCAGTGTAGTCCACAGGGCAGGCATCGGCCATGCTGCTCTCTCCATTTGGTTTGCATCAGTGACGTCACAGGCAGGGCATACACAGGTGTGCCGACTTCAGGGCAGTGAAGCCCTTCAGGGAAAAGAAGTCAGAGATGGACTTACTCCTCATATTCACCTTAGCAGTGTCCTGGTTAGGGAGCAGGAATATGGACGGCCCTTCCTCAAGTTGTTCCATCCAGATGACAGGCGCGATGTATGTTCACCTCTCAAGGCTCAGCGGGAAACACTTTCACATCTTGTTCAGGAAGTTCATTGCACCATCTGCTGGGAGAGAGAGGACAGGACTGTTCAGACTAATAAATGTGCAAATGGAACCAAAGGGTCCCATTTCCCATGGGTAACTCACCTGCTGCTGGTGGTCACAGATCCAGGACATGTTGCAAATACAAAGTCAGGAGCTGGCATAGGGTGCTGTGCTTGACCACTTTGACCATGACATCATGGCTGGTGCTGCTGTAAGCTGACAGAGCGTAGAGCTAGTAGGTAAATTCCAGCCACTGGAGGAAGCCTATAAGCACACAGACCCAGAGTCTCATTGCTGTCTGATGGTGTACAGACACACATCCCCAGGAAGCTAGAACCTGGCTCCGTCCTGAACCTCTCAGTCCTTGTCAGGATACTCCCTGCTCCCATGGTTCAACAACCACAGAGATGAGCCTCTTCTCCTTCATCATTTGAGAGACACAGGACAGAGTCTGTCAGAAAGGTTAAAACACCTCACTGACTCAGTACTGAGTAGCCCTGAGCTGTATCAACAGCATTCCCTAACCCATGTTATAAATGCATTCTGGGCCAGGAAATGCTATTATCCACATGGGCCAGGCCAAAGAGAGGCGATAAAGCTCTCCTCTGGAATGTGTATGCATGAGTAATTGTGAAGGATCGATCAGTTTGTAAAGTCCAGCAACTGGGACTTTCTCCAACTGCCCACAGAGCTGTTTACCTTTCAAGGGATGTCAGGAATGCACCCAAGTCTGCATTTACTCCTTGTGACCTTAATGCCCTCAGAGACTGACTGAGACATATCAGCAGGCTCCACCCTCTGCTGTGTGTTCAATGTGACCAGCAAGTTTTCTTCTGCTTACCGAACAGAAATCATAGTGACAGTATTGAAGGCTCAAGCACATATGTGGACATCCTGCATCTTGCCACTACGGAAAGTCATGTCTGGAAAACACCTCCTTCCTACCAGTCCAAAATGATCCAAGAGATATGAGAACCAGCATGGTAAACCCTGTTGCCAACACACACAGAGACAGACAGACAGACATGCGTGCACACATGCACATACATGTACGTACGTATGTACACGTATACACACACACACACACACACACACACACACACACTGCTAGCTAAGATACCCTGGTGGAAACCACCAACTTCTGCTGGCCCACTAAACTGGTAGGAATGGGGCAAATTTCCAAAACCATATAAACTTCCTGAGGAGATCATTAGCAGTCAATGAAGATGAAAGATTAATGAACAACAACAAAAAAAACCACCAAAATTCCAGGGCCAGACATATTCATGGATGACTCCTACCAGTCTTTGAAAGGATACCAATGACCCTAAAATAATTCCATAAAGTAGAAGGGAAGCGACACTTTCCAGTGTCCAGTCCAGACGAGGTTACCCTGGAGCCAAGAACAGACTACCAGAAAACCACTGCTTTACTGGGAAGAGTTGCTGACCACCACACTTGATGACTGGAGAACTGGCCTCACAATTTGTCCTCGGGCATTAACATGTGTGCAGACACACATGCAACTAAAACTACAAGAAACCAAATATTGGGCCACTATTTTCATGTAAATGATGCAGTAGACCTTGGTGGTTCACACTAGTTCAGTGACACATGCTCATGATCAAGATCAGTTCACTCACGAACATAGGGTAAGTTTAAAGCACACAGATCCATAAATAAAAGCGTGTGAAGTATACACAAGACAAAAAAAGCACCGAGCCTTAAGGATGACATTTTGTCATTTTCCAGCAAATGGGTGGAACAAAAGTCAATGCTGCAGGTGACAAGCCAAGTTGCTAAAGACAAATGCAGTGTGTTTACTATGCAGAATGTGCACGTTTGCAGGATCCAGGACATAAAGAAGGGACATGGAAGAGGGCAGGGCTCTGCTTCCCTGCGACGGTCCGCAGGGCGGGTGCTAGGCAGGGGCCTGGGTGTCTCAGTCACCTCAGACTGCCCAGTGAGTGCTGCACAGAGTCCTGAGAGGTTCAGAATCCAGACTCCTGCAGCCCCGAGGCCTCCATTAGCTAAGTAAGCACTGGAAAGAAAGGGTCAGTGCCTAGAATCCAACCAAAGTGATTCAGACAAGCTGATAAGGCGGGGTGAGGGTCTCATCTCATTAGCAAGACTAGGAAAACCAGGCTTTACCTGAGTATTGGGGAGTAGACAGGGGCCTCTTCTCCAATCATGGTCTCACAGGCTGCCTCAGAGCACTGTCTCTGCCACTGGAGTCCTGGAGTGAAATCTCAACCTCAATTATAGCAGGCCAGATACCAACTGTCTCAGCTACCTCACACCAACTGTGACTCCTGATCTGTGTTCTATTTGGTCACATGTCCAGAACTTGGCCAATCAGACTGGCTAGCCAACAAGGACTCTCCTGAATGGTTAAGTTGAAATCATGTGACTCCTGCTCTCTAGTGAGAAGACTCACATTCAGACCACAGGTAGGCAATCCTATTACAGCAGGGGTAAGAAAACAGGCTTTTTGTGCTCTGTGCTTCCTTTCAAGGAATGTGCCAGCTAGGGTGCACCTCCCCCACCCCACTGCCTCCGTCCACAAGACATCACTCGCATCTTTCTTCTGAAAGCACCCGGTCTAAACCTTACTGACAGCTTTCGGGGTAGTGTCCCTATAACTTAGCAGCGCATCCTGCTTGGTAGGATAAAGTGCATCTTGAACGAAGGAGGAGGAGGAGGAGGAGTAAAAGGAAGAAGATGAGAAAAAAGAGGAGAAGGAGAAAAGGAGAGGGGGAGGGAAGGAGGTAGGGGACAAACACAAAACAAAAGAAAACTTGATGGAGAAAGCTGGCCAGAACGCCTTAACACCAGGGTCACTGAAGATGGCAGACATTGTCCTCTGAGAAGAGTGTTAGATAGGAGCAAAAGTGCTACACACACACACACACACACACACACACACACACACACACACACACATACACAGAAAACAAACAAACACAGCCCATATTTCAACATCCAAGATGCTATGACAGTCACCAGGCAAGAGCAATATGTGTTCTGTGCTGTTCTTGGATGCATCTGGAGCTCCCCTCAGGATGGCGAACCTTTCTGCATGACCCTCAGGCTGGGGCAAATAATGGAGTTATTGTTTACACTTTATCAAAAGCAGCAGGAACTGTCACTGTGTTCCCAGGATTTTCTGATACCTGCTTATAAGCCTGGGGTCACTCGTGTAATCCTAGTCTGCTTCCAGTAGGTGTGCCCTCAGATTTAGGAACACAGCAAGATCCATATAGAGAATTCACCTGCTATACACCCAGGTTCAGTGGTCTGTGAGCTGCACTGGGATTCAGAAGATGGAGAGTTTTCTCGCTCTGATGAACTTAGTGAGCCTTAGTGACTCAGGGATGAGCCCCAGCTCCATGGACACAGCCATGGACCTGAGCATTGCCATCCTGTGTGGAGGGAGGGGCTCTTTTTCCTACTAATCCACTTCCTGAAGGAGAGCCTAGTGTTACCACCACCTGAAAGTGACAGGGACATCACAAAGGTGAGGGGATCCTTGGTTCACACACAATGGAGCAGTGGTCTATTGTTCAGGACTGTTACTCACATTTCCTAGAAAAACAGGTGTGGTGACAAATTATGCTAAATATAAGAATATGATTGTTTATTTTAATCTCAGGCATGGGGAATGGGGCGTCCTCAGATTTTCCACAGGACCTGTGTTTTGCCTCCTTTTCAAGCAGGAGCATGATTCTGCCAGCAGAAGACAGTTTCATTGTTGTGTCTTTTGGAATTCTGGGAAATTTCAGAAGGCGTATAAATGCTAGATCCTTGAGAAGCATGGTGGGTTGTTGGTTCTTGTGGGCAGCTATCCTTTGCTGGTGTTTGCGGATTGTAAACTGGACATGTGCAGGGAAGAAAGCAAATATCCTGACAGTCAAGATCAATCTTGCCCCAAGGAACTCACCCCCCCAATCACAAGAAAATAGTCTATCAATAATGTGTCCCCCTTTCCCAAACTCTACCTTTTTTCCGTATTTAGTGTTAGGGGATAGATTAGGTAGAAGGATGGAAAGAAGGTATCTAAAATCTAGCGGCACACAGGTCAGAAGACGTCTCCAGAAAGAGTCTGCAGGGGTTGGCAGGCAGGAGGTGGCAGTGGCCCTAATGTTTATGTCTGATTCTCTCAGGCCATCTGTACAAGGAGGCAGAGAGGCCTTCAGTGACTACTGTGGCTCCATGGACAAACTATATTTCTGAGTTGGTGGGGGCACAGGACAAGCTCAGAGAAAGACCATCTCTCCTCTTTTAGGCGATTGCTTTTGTTTGGGTTGAGCTGAGGTGAAGCAGGTGATGAGACCAGGGGCTTCAGATCAGGGCTTGAGTCTCCTATGGTCTGAGGAAGCAGATATCACCTGACAGACCAGAGGCAGCTGCAGAGCACAGCCTGTGGTAGGATCCTGTCTGAGGAACGCTGACTGAGGACATCCCCCTTTCCCTACCTTTGCAACAAGGCAATAAGGAGATGGATTTATGTACAGTGTTGAAGAGGCAAGGAGGGATGAGAGACAGCTCCCTGGGAAACTAAGATTTCATGTACTGAAGGACTGAAGAGAGAAGGCAGCTTGTTAACGGGAGTGAGGAAGAAGGGACCCCAGCTAATTTGTTTTGTTTCTAAATGGCAGGATGTGAAGAGGAGGCAGAGCAAGACCAGGAAGAAAATGTCTACTGTAAGAGGTAGGCTTCTGCTTCCCTGAGGTGAGATATTAAATCTGTCCTGCCCCTCAGTGACCAGGGTCAGATGAGAGCCGTGCTCCCAAACACATGATATGCACATGGTTCGTGCTCACGTCTTTCACCGCAGTGGTTTCTTTCTTACAGTGATGGAGCCGGGGGAAGGTCAGAAGTGCTTCTGCCTCAGTACAGTTCATGGAGAGTCAGGGCACATGGGTAGTCACGGTCACTTTGAGGTGTCATCTACACACAATTCCATTAGTGCGCAGATAGTATTAATCTTTCTGTCTTTACAGAGACAACAAAAGGCTACACCTTTTCAGGATGAGCCAACCCCGTGAAGACCCCACCCAGGTCTGTGGCCCAATGTCTTCCCTTACTGTCCCCCCACCTGAGGCTTTTGTCACTGTACAGAATGATATGCAGAGACAACAATTACAAAGATTCTATCCCTGTTTCAAAGCTAGGAGAATTTCTACGTACATTTCCAGGATAGACATAGAGAACTATCTCAGGAGTCTCTATCTGCATTTCCAGGACAGACATAGAGAACACCTATCCTGGGAGCTGCTCCTCACCTTGATGCGGGCAGACCCTATCACTACACATCTAAGCCTGTGTGATGGGTCAGTGATCATCACCAGTCTGCCTTCTTCTGTGACTATAGCTTGATCCAGTATAGAGCGCAGTGTGTGACCATGGATAGTTACTGAGGGCCACGTCACACAGGCCTGCCCAGTAACACAGGAAATCCTGCAGAGAAACCACAGACATCCCCGTGAGTCCCCTCAGTGTTCTCCCTGGAGACCTGGATATATTCTCCACTTCCCTCCCCAAGCCATCACCATGGAGACATGCAGCTCATATGATGCTGCACCAGTGCCACTCTGGAGTAGTCAATGTCTGTCAGTTGTAGACTGTTTCCTGGTGAAGATTATTATGCAGATAATTTGGAAGCCTACATTCCTACTTTACCACCCCTCTGAGCTCTGTGGAGACCAAACACCCTATCTGCATCCACTGTCTGGTAGAGTTCATCTCTGCTCTCTCCTCCCATAATTTTCTTTCAATTCTGCATCCCTCCTGCAAGCCCTGAAGGAAACAATCCATTTTTCCTCCCCCACTGCTTCACCAGATCTCATCTCCACTTCTTCTTTTGCATTTTCTTCATATATTTGTTTTTAGTGTAAAATAAGGAAAACATAACAAAACATATATGGGATGTTAAGTCATTAGTATAAAACTAACAAGGGAACAAACACCCAGGGTCAAAATACAGGATGCTGTCAACCCCTCAAAGCTTATGTGCTCCTCTGTCATCACCCCTCCCCTCTGCAAGGGAAGCCCTTGCTTCAGGAGCTTCCTCTTCCTCTTCCTCACATAGAAGTAGAGTCTTGACACCCCGAGCTTGTATTGCTCGTCTCAGTGACTCTGTCTGCCATCGTCCCTTTAACACTGTAGCATAGGATGATCCATCCCTGCTCACAGGACCCACATCTGAATCATTTAGCACTTTCACCTTATTTTAATGTACTCAGATTTCTCTGTCCATTCCAAAGTGGACAGATGTTTACATCCCCATTTAATTGATGACTGCCCTGGAAACTGCTTCCTCCCTGCATGATGCTAGTAATAGCTTGTGTGCTTCTAGGGCTCCTGCATTGGTGTACAGAGGTCCCACTGGCACAAGGGTTGGTTATTTGTGGCTGCTTTGGGCCTCTTTTCCCAGTCGCACTCACTTGAGTAACTACAGGGTTAACAGATGGGTTTTGAGACTTCGGTTTGCTTGGTGCTGTTCACGGTTCTGTTTACGGTTCTGTTTTCTTACCTGCAGCCATGCCAGTCTCACTCTTCCTTTCTCCTCACTGATTGATAGGAAGGTATATTCTGGATGTGAGCATTTCACTGGTTATATCTTGGCAGGAAATTATTCCATGTGAAGAACTTTCCCCTGGAGATTGGCTTACACATGGCTGGGAGCTACCATGTAAGTGCTCGGAATGAACCCTGGGTGTGTCCAAGGCAGCCAGTGGTTTTAACTACAGAGGCAACTCTCCAGTCCCACAGGTCCTAATACTGTGAGATAAGACTTTCACTACTTCACCCATCAAAAGGATTTTATTTTGCCCCTGTATTTTTGTATAGCTGTCAAAATTTAAGGAGAAAACCATAAAATCTATCATATTGAATCATAAGATAGTATATTGAATTCTAATTTTCATTAAATTATAATATATCAATTATAATAGCCATTATCATTATTAAACTGATTCTTTTAAACTATGAAGATGAGGTTATTATTTTAAGTTTAGGACGATTAAATGTATCTTTTCATAATCTTGTAAAACTTTACCTTCAAGGCTTTTCTACTTGTATTATATATTTTTCTAAATGCAAGTCATGTTTTAAAATTATAACCTCTAGACCACTTTAATTTTGTGTGTTTTGCTTTCCTTGAGATAAAAACATGAAGTTGGGTAGGTAGTGAGGGAGAAATTTGGGGAAAGTTGGAGGAAGAAAAGAATATGACCCTTATATATTGAAAGAAATACAAACAAAATAAAACAAACAATAGTTAGGAAAAATGAAAACAGATGTGTTAGCACACGCCATTCAAATAAAAGCAAATGAGATTTTTTTTGATACCTGGAAACACACTTTATTGCTGCACACTGGCCTGCTAACAGGCTACTTGGCTCACTTCTCAGAGATTTTCCTCTCTCTTCATTTCCTTATAACGTGTGCCTTTAGGAACATCATGTGCTATCCCTTCTCCAGCCCACTTCACACACAAACTCTATTCCCCCCTGAGATGGGCTTTGGGGCATTACTAGGTTACTAGGAGCATGGGACCTCCTATCTAGAGGGAGACCCTTGTACATAGAAAGAGAGGACAAGTATTGCACTATCATCTATGTGCAGTGTATGTGCATGTGTGATGTGTGTGATTATGCATGTGTGTGGCATGTGTGTTTATGTGTGTGGACCTTTCTCTTTTGTTTCTTTGGTGGGTGGGTGTGCCAATACAAGAGGCTCATCTGCAACCAGGAAGAGAGTCTCCACAACAAACAAATCCTATGTGCAACACCTTCCTTCCTGATGTTGGCCTTGGAGTGGGGCCAGGGCAGAGTAGGGGAGGGACCTCCATCTATGTAGGAATGTGGAAGATGTCAGCCTCACTTGGTACTAACTTTTCTGGTACTACTTGGCAGGGAGTAACACTGCACCTCTGCAGGTAACCTCTAACCTCTGGTCTTTAAGTGAACCCCATGCACTCGTTGATTCCCAGAGTGGATCCTATCAGCGTGTGTCACTGGGACCTTGGGAAGAAGGGTAGATATTAAGTCTCCCCTGGCGAAAAAATTCTATTGACACCTAAGCTGATAACCTTTTACTCCCTTTCCTACGTCAGGGCAGGAGTTGTCTAGCAAGATCTGAGTCTAGCAGAATGTTTGTGTCAATGACAGGTGGTGAGGTCTCCAGCAGGACCTGATACCTATCCCTGAGTCTCAGGTTATACTGGGGTCAGAGGGGTTGTCGAGCAGGTTCTGGAACCTGGCACTGTATACACCACAGTAGAAGAGATACTGTCTAGGCAGGACTGATATCTAGAAATCTCTATGGTGAGTGTCCTAAATTTCCTTACACTAACAATAATTATACAGTGTTAACAGGGTGGGAGGACCAGATTAACTACATATATGAGACTCTAGGATAACAGACAATGTTGCATACAACATCCCAAAGCACCTGCCAATATACTGCTGCGATCAGTTCCAGCTGCAGAGCCTCCCTGCCACACACAGTACGTTGGGAATCTGGCCTCAGCACAGCACACACTGCACCATCACTAGGCTTGAACATCTCTCCAGAGGTGACTTTGATGGCCGAATTCACACAGTTAGATGCTGCTGTGTGCAATGCTGTTCTCACTGCTCAGTGAACTGAACACCGTCTCTGTGAAGAGGGGCTGAGCCTGTTCTGCCTGTAGACGCCCGACCTTTTCAATGAGGCTCACCAGATCTCCCTCAGCAGCCGTCCCAGCACCACACAGATACCTTTTCCCATTATGAGGGGAACAGCTGCATTATATTTGGATGGCCCAGAAGATTCATTATGTCAATTTCAGTCACATTGACTCAGTCATTTTCTCCCCCATTTCCTGGACCCTGAAAGTGTCCTACGCCTCCTATGGAGGAGGCACAGCTGGGGAAAGCTGCCTTTCTGTGCCAAGGGTCCTGAAGGTGACAAGATCGCGTGAAACGGACACATTTTGGAGGATCTAACTCCAGTTCCAGCTTCACTGCTGCCTGCTCTCTTCACTTGCTGGCAGGTTGCTCGGCAATTCCCATGCTAACACCAGCTGACTAAACACTGACATGAAAACCATGATATTGCACTCAAGAGAAGCAGGATGGGAGGAAGCTTTATGGCTTTCAGTTCCCACATGGGTAAGTGAGAGAGAGGTGAGATGGCCCCACAGTGCTTCAGGGTCACAGAAAAATAATACACAAAACCCCAAAGCAGCCGCTGATAAACAGCTGGAAGTGAGAGCTGAACCTAACCAGACCATAATGAACAGTGGGGAATGGGCATGGTCCTTGGGAAGGAGAGAGGAAACTGAGGCAGCATTCCCGAATCTAACAAATGAGAAGATACAGAGTAAAAGGAGACACAAATGAAATACAGTAGCAGATACAGCAAGGCTCTAAGAACATTAAGACAGGGCCGGAGAGATGGCTCACCACCATCTGTAATAGGATCCGATGCCCTCTGCTGGTGTGTCTGAAGAGAGCAAATGTGTACTAACTTAAATAAAATAAATAAATAATCTAAAAACAACAGCCTTTAGAACAGATCTAAAAATCTATGGGACAGACATACAGCCAACAATTGTGAAACGGAGATATTGGCAAATTTCTAAATACATAAAAATGCATGAATATATCAATACTAGGCAATGAAATTGAAAGATTAATAAACAAAACAAATACGCAAAAGCCCAAGACCAGAAATATTTGTGGATGAAATCTCCCTGACTTTTAAAAAACACCAATGTTCCTAAAATAATTCCGTAAAGTGGAGAAGGGACGCTTCCCAGTGCGCTCCACAAAGCCAATCCCTGTCATCAAAGCCAGACAAAGGGAAAATAACTCAGTGAGCGGCGCTGCTCACCACCAGAGCAGATGAGCCAGGTCTAGTTCTTGAGCCCACATGGTGGAGGGATAGAACTGGCCCCACAATTTGTCCTTTGACCTCCACATGTGTGCAGACACACACAATTAAAACTACAATAAACCAAATACTATGTCAATATATTCATGGGGAAAATTCGAAAACCTCAATGAAAGTTACTTCTTTATTTATTTGTTTGTTTTTTTACTTATTTACTTATTTACTTATTTATTTATTGTTCTAGCTGCTGTTTATTGACATTCAGGTGGGCACTATAGCAACAGTGAGGAAACTGGTCAGTGAGCCATTTACAAAGACAGCACAATGTGCTGATAGGATCAGTAATGAAGACGGTGGCTCATGAAATCCAATCACTAGAAAGGCGTTTTCCAAATGTACTGGTGGAGAAAATAGGCCTGCAGACTAAAGCCAGTTAGGGATATATCTCTTACTAGGGACCTCAGGTGCTATCTCACAGTCTTAGCTTGGGATATACTTTAAGGCAGTTTCAAGAGGAAATTTTATAGCAATGTATGCATGCATTAACCTCCACTCCCACCCCACCCCCCGCAAAAGAAATACAACCAAAATCTCAAATAAACGACCTAATGATGCATCCTGAGGTCTTAGAAAAACAAAGTGAGCTGGCACCCACTACAAGCAGGACATTTCAAGAATAATACTCATAGGGGCAAAAGCAACTGTAATAGAGACTAAAGGATAATATAAACAATAAGTTAAATGAGACAGTTTTTTAGAAAATAAGTAGGATTGGAAACCTCCCACCTGAATTAATCAAAGATGTAGAGTCCCAGATAGCAAAATTAGAGATGATAGGAGAGATCCTACAACACATTCAGAATACATCCAAAGGATTGCTGGGGGAACACATGAAAATACATAGAAGAAAACAAAAAACTTAATATAGAATAAATAGAAAACCCACTGTAACATATGAAAGTAATTAGAGGCCAAGCATGGTGGAGCCTGCCTTTAATATCCATAGTAGTTTGGATGCAAAGAACGCAAGTCTCTGTGAGTGTGAAGACAGCCTGGTTTACATAGTGAGTTCCAAGGCACCAGTGCTCCAGTGCTCCACAGTGAAATCCTTCCAAAATCTAAAGACTGGAGAGAGCATTCAGTGGTTAAGACTGCGTATACTTCCTGTTCTTGCATAACAGCCAGACTCTATCACCTACCCCAAACAGCTCACGACTGCCTGTGAGTCCAGCGGTAAGGACTCCAATTATCCCGCTAGACTCTGTGTGTTCCCTTACACACATACACACTCACACAGACACACAAATGTTCAACATGATTAAATGATGAAAATCTCTCACCAATTATGAGTTGACAGAACATGCTTAAATGTAATAAAGGCTTTATGTGAGAGACTTAAGAACAACTTTATATCAAACACTGCAAACCTCAGAGTATGTACATTAAGATCTGCAGTGAGACAAGTATATACATTCTATATACTTAACCACTTAGAGCCAAAGGGCAAAAAGGTGACCTTAACTCAAAACACATAAAGATGATACAGACCTGTAGAAAGGAGATTAATAAATCCCTTAACAAATATAGGAAAACACAATCACACATGTGAAAAAATGCATAAAACTGCCAACAACCAGAAATCAGAAACAAAAATAACGAAGAAAACAAAAACTGAGTGAATCATGGAGCTTCAAAACCAAGGGAAGGAACAGGCACTACAGAGGCAAACATCACCAACAGAGTATAAGAGATGGAGGGGAGGGATTCAGGCATAGAAGGTATGATATGAAGAAATCGATAGAATGAAGAAAAGACCAAATATAAAAAGTCATGACACAAAACATTGAAGAAGTCTGGGACACTATGATAAGACTCCTAAGCAAAATAGGAGCAGAGGAGGGAGAAGGTTTCCAGGTACAAGGGTCAGAAGATATTTTCAACAAAATCTTGGAGGTAAGTTTCACAAGCCTAAAAACAAAATGCCTATAAAACACACAGGAAGTGTACAGAACACCAAATACACTGGACCAGAAAAAAAAGTTCTCCTACCACACAGTAATCAAATCACTAAATGTACAGGACAACCAAAAAAGAACATAAAAAGTTTCAAGAGAAAAAGGCTAAGTAAAATAAAAAGTCAGGCCTACCAGAATTATACCAAAATCCTCAACAAAGACTCCTCCTAGGAACGTCAAAGCACACCTGAAAGCTTCAGAACAAAAAGAAGCAAACGTACGAGAAGTCGACAGTAAAAACATAATCAAACTCAGGACAGGAGTCAACAAATGAGGAACAGAGAGAACTATACAGAGGACCAAAGAAACAAAGCGCTAGTTCTTTGGGGGGGGGGGTATCAACAAGAAAGACAAACTCTTAGCCAAATTAATAAAAAAAAAAAAGCAGGAAGAATGTACCCAAGTCAGGAAAATCAGAAATTAAAAGCAGCGCATGGCAACAGACACTGGGAAATCCAAAGAATCATGTGGACTGACTTCAAAGTCCGAATGCCATAAAATTAAACCATCTAAATGTCAGGAACAATTCTACAGATACCTTTCTCCACAGTTAAATCGAGAAGAGGTAAATAATTCAAACAGTCCTATAAACCTCTAAGGAAAGAGAAACAGCCATTAAGACGCTCAAACAAAACAAACCCAGGGTCAGTGGGTTTTCACACAGAGCTCCACCAGCCATTCAAAGAAGAGCTAATGCCAATACTCCTCAAACTAGTTGAGAAAATACAAACAGAAGAAAGAAACATTGTGCAACTCATGGTATGAGGCTACAATGACCCTGATAGGTAAACCACATGAAGACTCAAGAAAGGGAATTTCAGACCAATTCAGCAGGAGGGATTCAGACCAGCAGGGATGCCAGGAGCTGCTGTGTCTCTCTGGACTGAGTGAACATCAGTGACGACACAAGGCCAAGATGAGTTTAGCTGTGTGAGCAGTGCAAGCTCTTCTCACACTGGTTGAGTCCTATTTACCCTCCCTCCAAGCATCACATGCCCTCCCTGGTTTTGCCTCACCAGGTGTCTTGCCTCAGGATGTGAGTCTGCCTCAGCTGACACCACTCTGCCAATTGGCTCAAGTCCTCAAAAAAGCCAGAAAATTCAGAATAGCACACTATCAGAAATTTTTTGGCCAGTTTTCCTCTATGGAGTCCTGACAAATGAAACTCAAGTAAAAATGTAAGTCAGACCAATCAATGCTGGTTGTTAACAGAGAATCGTTCATCACATGGCCTCTCGCATGCTTGCTTTGGCAAAACATCCTTTCGCCTCTGTCTACTTCAGGAAACTCTTCCTTCACATTGTCACCCCAGCAAAACATTACCCAGAAGAAATGACTTTCCAAAGAACCCTTAAGGTTCCTCATCACATCCCCCTCTCTGTTTAAGAATTGTCCTTTTCTCTAACATCAATAATCTTTTCACAATAGAAATAATTAATAGAAATCATCGCTTTTCAATAAAGGGCTTATTAAGTACAATATTGTCATAGTCTAGAAAACAAGCTCAGATGTCTATGAAAAGAGAATGACTAAACATAATCCTTTCATGTCTTTGAATATAAAGCACAATAATTAAACCAAAACCTTAAATTTCTATTAATTTTCAAATTCAAATAACACTAGAGGATAACAACCATAACACATCCAGTGACTAAAACTACCTAGTCAACTTAAGGGAGTGGGACGAGAGTCTTCTTTTCTTGATGTATTCCAGTGAAGAATTCCTGTTTAGGGCCCCAGAGGGAAATGGTTAGTCTGAATAAAGTAGCTGCAGCATTTATTGCCCAGACTCTAGGTTTATACAGTTGCTGAACTATCTGTTGTTTGGGCCTCAAGGAAAAGTGGTTAGTCTGAAAACAGTGAGCTGGATCATTTATTGTCCAGTCTCTGTGTTTATCCATTTTCTGTACTGCCCTTCCAGTCTATATTATACAGTCCCTGTGTGATTGGACACGAGGGCCCTCTGAAGTTGATTAGCATGCATTTTTAAGGATTCATACATTGAGACAGTCTGTGAATAACTTTGGCTATTTGCTTCATGAAGACATCCAGGTCTCCAGTGATAGGAATATTCCCTGGTCCTATCTGATCTCTGATCTTTTTATGTTTTGCTGGTAGCCATATTTTTTTGAGTCCCCATACATACATAAGCATAACCATGTCCCCATCTTAAAACTAATGCAGGTTGACATTCTAAAGTCAACACACCCTTACAGTATATTGGTTGACCTAGTTTGCTCAGGATTGAAATGCCCTTCCTGATTCCTGTGTGGTGTCTGCTCAATGCTCCAGACTACAGCTGCTGATTCATATTTGGTGTTTACTCTGGGTCTGGATTGAGAACAACAGAGATTGGAATTGCCCAAATGAACTATTTCTAAACAGGTCCACTTCCCCATATCCTAATAATCCTCCTTTTCCACTACCTCTGGTGGATGTTGGGCTGGGGAGAGTTGAACTATATTAAAGTAGGTTGTGAAAATATAGACCTACACAGAGAAATAATGGGGCTCAGGGATATGGAACAAAACATGGACAGAATCTACTTGAGACTGATTCACAAGCAGGATTTGGATGGAGGGAGCAGGTAAAGGGCATAGGAGAGGCTGGCTGGGCTGGAGCCTGGCAAGGGGCTGTGGCAGCCTCTCTACTGCCAGAATCCCTTTGTGATGAGGAGGCCACAGCAGTGTGATGTGCCCTGAGCCCTCCTGACACATGTCAAACTGAGCTTTAGGACTCATTGTCCATCGCTTCTCGGCCTTTTGGCTAAGATCAAGTGTAGGACTCATTGTCCTGGGAGCTGCTCTGCAGTTCAGAAGACGGAGAATTTTCTCCTGATGAACAGCGTGGGAGACTCAGGGATGAGCCCCAGCCCCATGGATATAGCAATGGACATGAGCATTGGGATGTGTGCGAACAGGGGGTCTTGTCCTACTAATCCCATTCTTCAAGAAGTATCCATGGTCACCAACAGCTGGAGCACAGAGAACATCCCAAAGGTGAGCAAATAAATGGTTCACACACAATGGAGCTGCAGTCTTTTGTGCACGACTTTACTCTTACATTCCCTAGAAAGACAGGGACAGCTGCTGACAAAGTTTAGCATTTTCGTTCTTTTAAAAACATAAATATAAGAATATGGTTTTGTTTTCATCTCAGGAGGAGTATAGGGTGCTACTTAAGATTTTCCACATCAGCTGACTATGATTTGCCTCATGCTCTAGCAGGTGAGTGATTCTGCCAGCAGCAGTTATTTTCTGCATTTCTCTGATGCCTTTAGGTCTGTGATCTTCTCAAGGAGTATACAAATGACAAAATGGTAGGCATGGTGGGTTGTTGGTGGGCTGTGTTTCCTATTAGTGGTTGGTGTTTGCAGTTTGTTACATAGTCATGTGCACAGAAGCAAGAAGTTGGATATCTTGATGGCAGAGATCAAACTTGGCCCAAGGAATTCAATGCCCCTAGTCAACAGGAAGTAGTCTAACAATAACATCACCCCCTTTCTACTCCATCATTGTTCTCTCCTATGTAGTGCTAAGTAATTGAAAGGGTGGAAGAAAAGGGGTGGAGAAGGCTGGAAGAGAGGAAAACATTCAAACTCTAGCTACAGATACATAAGGGACAAACTCTAAAGAGCAGCACTTCTGTCTGCAGCAAATGGCAGGTAGACCAGCGGTGAGAGTAGAGTGCCCCTGGGGTGACCGGGTGAAGCTCTCAGACCATCTGTGACATGGCTCCATGGACACACTATTTCTGAGTTGCTGAGGACACAGGACAAGCTATGAGAAAAGCTGTTGTCCTCTGCTCAGGGACTTGCCTATGTTTGTGGTGAACTAATGTGAAGCAGATGATGAGGCCATGGGCCTCAGATCACGGACTGAGTCTCTGCTCTGAGGAAGCAGATATCACCTGAGAGCCCAGAATCAGCTGCAGAGCTTGGGCTTGAGTAGGATCCTGTCTGAGGAACACTGATTGAGGCATCTGTGGAACCTGAGGCACAGACACTGCCTTCTGCTATTTCCAACAGGGCTAAAAGAAAATGTGTTTATACACCGTGTGAATGGGTCAAGGATGGATGAGACAGAGCTCTCTGGGAAATGCATTTCATTGTTATTCATGAGCACAGAGAACAGGAAGGTTGTCTACCAGAGAGAGTAAAGCAAGTCCCCAGCTCATTTGTATTGTTTGGAACTCACAGGGGCTGAAGAGGGGCAGAGCAAGACCAGGAAGAAAACTGCTGCTGTAAAAGGTAGGCTCCTGCTTTCCTGTGGAGAGGAATTCCATCTGGCCCTCACCTCATTGATGAGGGTCATGGTGTCAGCCATGCTTTTTGAACATGAGATGCAGAGCTCCAAGAAGGAAGGGGGGCTGCTGGGAAGGAAATCAGGGACACAAATCCTCAGGTTTCATGAAAGAACAAAGCTGTAGTTGGTCTTGGTGGGTGCTGCACTTGGGAGTGTAGTTTGAGGCACTGGAATAATACTGGGGTGATAGTGGTATGGGAACTCCAGGTCCCCCTGACAGCATGTAGCTTCAATTCTAGCTGCAATTCTCTCTCAGAGTGTTGTTGTAAAATATAAAAATAAAATGGTAATGTTGGTCTTTTTACCCGCTAGGTCCTCACCGCAGGTGTCCCAAGACATCTGCTAGATATCTTGGCGGAAACACAGTCCAGCTGCACACTTTCTTACACTCAAACCCTCACATAAAAGAACACACAACACAGTAATCTTAGATCCAATAGATAATATAATTGCCCACTTAAACATACAAAGCCCGGGTACCATCCATCCCTTAGGAACTTTGATAACAACCTGTAAATGCACAGAGCAGAATCTTAACAGCACCTGTCATAGCTTCTCACCCTCTCCTCCGCCCTGTCTCCTCCTCTCTCCCCTAGTCTCCTCCTCTTCCTTCAAACTTCTCTCCCGCCCATCCTTCCTTCTCCTCCAATGACAGGCCTCCTTCTATCCTGTACCTGCCTCACCTGTGACATCATCCTACACAGAGAACAGGTCCTGTGCCCCTTGCTATATTGTAAGGGGAATGACAGGAATGGAGGGAAGAGCAAGGAAAGTATAAATGGAGAGATGAGGTCCCACATTCCCCTTGCTCACAGTGCTGTCCTTGCACAATGGTGCTTGAGCATTAGAGTCCTAGCATGGGTTGTCATAAGAGAGATGCCTCACTAATCTGTGTTATCGTTCCTTGTCCTTATCTTACATAACTATCTCTAGGGTTAGAGATGGCAGAAAAACTGAGGAAGAGGCCCAGACTCCATCACAAACTGTGAATATGTAAGAAAATCTCTAAGTCTTGTGGAATTTTTCACTCCATAATGTGAGCTCTGGGTCTGGGGGTCTCCATACTGAAGGTGCCATGCAGGGTGGGATTGGAACACAGCCCTATTGGATGTGACACTAGGGGGTATGGGATATGGAGGCAGTGGAGGGACTCTATGGCTACAGGCGCCATATTTACACAGTCTAATGATCCTCTGCATAGGCCCGACACTTTTGCCTCCTGTCTCTTGCAGACCCACAAAACAACTTTTCCACACCACAGCCTTTTTCAAACCCTAATCAGAAAATGGATTATAGTCCTTTTTCTCAGCTGTTGTCCAACCTCAAGATCTTGGAGGATCCTATACAGCTGAAGTTTAGTGGACTTGTCAGGGGCATATCCTGTGTTCTCAGTCAGTTGTGGCTACTGACCAGGCCTTCAGAAGCCCTTCATCATCGGGATATAAACTGTGACATTTAGTGATGCATTTGTCCCTGTCCGAGGGCTAAAGAAGGCTGGAAGACCTCCAGAGATTTCCCAGGAGCAGCCATTGCATCAACCATTTGTATTTCCAAGCTTGGTTGTTGTGACTGAGGCCCAGGAACTGGAAGAACTACCAAGTTCCACACCAAACCAACACCGATTGTTTACAGAGTAGGGCCTGTGGAAGAGCTGAGCCTAGCACTGAGATAGACAGGCAGGCATGCCGACCAACTGAAATCCAGCTCTGGCAAATGGACTGAATTGGAAAGGCACAACAGGTTCCAAGGAACGAAAACATGAAACAGCCATTACTTGGCACACTGACAACTTGTCCAGGGGACCCTGCAGACTAAAACTACCAGATCAGCCTCCAGCATCCTGAGCATTGTCCGACGATCCACCATCACGAATAGTCACAGAATGAAGAAGACAAGGCAATTAAGGACAACAAGGAACGTCCCTCTGGTTGTTGCCATCCTGTGAACTTACTTTCATCCAGGGTCAATGTCCAGCAAACACTGTGTTGTTCTAAGAACAAGCCTGAACTCTCCTATCCTGCCCAGCCCTACATCCTCAACCCCAAAAGCTACCAGTGGGGCCAGGTGACGGGGTCTGTGCTGAGAGATGCCCTCAGAAAGGCAATAGCTAAGTGTAACACACAGAACACCTTCAATAAGAGCCTAGGTGTTAGGGACAAAGGCCTAACCTGCACTTTGAGCAGCAGCCCTGGGAAGAGGCTGGAATCAGGAACCCTGCACTGAGAAGAAACCAGCTCTTCTGTGTGAACCCTGCTGAGCATCGTTCCCTGCTTGACTCAAAGACTGAATGGGAGCAGGAATCAAACATCACATACCTTCCAGTGAAACGCAGAAGGAGACAATAGCTGCAGATTTCTGAGGCAAGGGATCTCATCCCACCTGCAGTTTCAGCTTCAAACCTTCCACACATTGTGTGTCCATCCTCACCCATCTGTGACTCCAAGGCTGAATATCCTCACCCATCTGTGACTCCACGCCTTAATACTAAGTATTCCCTGGCTGCCATGGATCTGAAAAATTTGCATCACCAGGACCCAAGAGGGACAAGGGGAGAAAGTGCATCAGCTGCCAGGCTAGAGAGGGCTCTGTCTATGCACTCAGCTGCAGAGGTGCAGGAGATACAAAGAGTCCCTCCACCTGCAGCCAACCATGGACCCAAAGGCTCATTGTGATCCATGGCAGAGATACCTGAGCGGTAGGCTCTGTGCTCCCTGCCTCGAGACCAGATCCCAGCAGAACACAACTATCAAAGGGACTGGAAAATGCATTCTGCTATCAGGACTACCCGAAATGGCCAGGATTGCAACATAGGAGAGATTTGAGGATATGACCTCAGGATATCTGCTCTGGAGTACAAGAACAATAGGCCCTAAAGATAGGGTCCGAACTTCAGTGATCAAAACAAACCAATACATGAGAGGTGAAAGAGAGCCACCCCTGACTGGGGAGTTAGACTGGGATCCAATAGGTTTCCCAATGGCCCAACCATCAACATCAGTCCCAAGAATTTGAGTCTGCAGAGGCCAATAGGACAGGACATCGCCAAACACCTACCCCACAGCACTCATGGGACACGGCTCTAAAAACACAAGTATACAGTAAGATTGACTTGAGATCAAACAAGCAGCCCCAGACCTGGCCTGTGAGATGTCATCCAGAAGGCCCCCACCTACAGTACATACACCCCACCAATGTCAGCTTGCCTTCACAGCACTCTGCCCAGAGTACACGCCAAAAGCCCAAACTTCCCACAGCTTAGGTGATGATGTCAGAAGAAGACATAGGAGGGTGGAGACTCAAGAGTTCAGAGTCCCCAAGGATAAGATCAAAGTGAATGATCTCAAGGTGTTTCCTCCCCATCGAGAGACGCAGAGGATTACAAGACCTAGAGGGATAAGTCAGGGAACATGTCTCGGGACAGTAAGGTCTTCTATCCCAAGCTCCACCCAGCTAAAGGATACAGCAAAGACTGGGAGTCAGTCCTCCCTATATATACCAAAAAAAGGAGAGGCTCCTACATCAATATTTCTGAAGAGCATTCAAGTACTGTTTCTAATATGGAAATCTCACCACAAAATGCAAGGGACAGGGAGATTCTTTAAGGAATGACAGCCCCCATCAGGTACTGAGCAAATACAGGAGGCTGTAATCAGAAACAAGGGCATCTACACTATGGTAGCTGAGCTGCAATCCCCTCTGAGTGTTCTGTTCCAGATCCTGAAGAACACTGAAGGGTTCAAAGGTAAAAGGCTATAAAGTACAATCACTGACATCCCAACCGGGAGACTCATCCCATTTCTCTGGTGTTTCTATCACACAAACCAGAGCAGACCAGGAAGCAGAATGAGCTGGGACCATGGCAGCCCTGAGGAACACAACCATCCATTCAGATACCAGGAATTGAAAAAAATTGCAGTCAGGAGTTGAAACCCACAGACCCTTTGACCAACATCCAAAGTGAGTGAAGAGAGGAAGGGGCTTTGACTAGCTTCCCACTCCCAAGGGGAAAGACCATCCATGTTGGTACAGGGGAACTGGAGAGAAGCAGGAGCCAGGTCCTGCTCACCAGAGAGCCTGTGACCCAGGCCCAATTAGAATAAATATTGGAATCAGCAGCTGTCTACAAAGAAGCCCCAAGGGGCATAACCATTCGCTCAGATACAAAGAAATTGGAGACAAACAGCAACCAGGAGTCATGCATAAAGCCATTGGTGCCAGCTGCCATCTAGGAGAACCCAAAACCTAGCAGCTGATCGTCCTGAGAGGATTCCCTTATGGAAGGTAGAGTATGTCGGACTTGCTTCTTTAGGCTGAGAAGATTACATTGGAGGAAAGATTCCTGCTCTTGATGGGCTTTTCAGTTATTATTAAATTTATATACAAACACTAGCTATTAGTCCACCATTTTGAGCACATTTCTGCAGAACAACCAATGTATAGTGTCTTATAGTGATGCTATATAGGTAAATAGATGATTTCTTAATTCTTAATCATGATCATATAAGGAATTCCTACAATTATATTCAGAATTGTTAACATCATAACAGGACTGCTTTTAAGTCAAAACTGCAATGAGAACCCTGCACTTACTCAAGGCTTCAGAAGAGTAAATTCTTCTGAGATAGAAAGCAGGTATTTACAACTTAGAGCATATTCCAAGAGGTTGTAAAACAATCAAAGGTCATAAAAATGGAATAAACAATTTCCTATAGCTGCAAGGACAAAAGATAGAAAACTGACTGAGATTATCTATAAAAAACTTAGTCACAAAATTTAAGGTGTTTCACTTTCCATGATCCTGCTGAGTTTGTGAGAGATAATGTTTAGCCAGATAATTACTCTTAAGGGACAGGCATGCAAACAATCTGTTGTAAACTTTTGTCCGATTTATGATTCGAATTTGTGCATAAACTTGCTATGAATTTTTAGCATGTGATCATATACTCTGAAAGGTATGTAAGTGCTAAGGACAAAGAGAAAACAGAGAATCTTTTTTCTTTAGACAATTTTTAGAGAAATTTTAGGAGCATACAGATTCTCAGAGAACTTTTTAGATATGGAAAACCACAGTGTGGAGGTTTCAGTCCTACAGAGAAGGGGAAAGAATTGAAAACAAAGACTACAATGCTTTTTTTTTTTTTTTCTGGAACTCCACCAACAGGCTGGGAGTTAGTTCTGAAAGAGTCCTGCAGAAAAGTAACAAAGGCTACCTTACTTAATGCCCTGCCATTTTGCTATGGGTCTATATTGCCTAAGCCAGCAGTTTTTTTAACCCTTAGAATAGGCAAGAATATTTAGGATTTTCTAGAAGTTATCAGCAAGCATTCAGTATAGTCAGAGAGCAGGAACATCTGGAGACCCTCAGACTTTTTTTTTTATTATTATTAACTTGAGTATTTCTTATTTACATTTCGATTGTTATTCCCTTTCCCAGTTTCCGGGCCAACATCCCCATAACCCCTTCCCCTCCTCTTCTATATGGGTGTCCCCATCCTCCCCCCATTACTGCCCTCCCCCCAACAATCACGTTCACTGGGGGTTCAGTCTTGGCAGGACCCAGGGCTTCCCCTTCCACTGGTGCTCTTACTAGGATATTCATTGCTACCTATGAGGTTGGAGCCCAGGGTCAGTCCATGTATGAGACTGTCAGTCTTTAAAGCTGCTTCAGACTCTGTCCAGCCGTGCAGGCTCCTGGCAAATTGACCCACAGCAAAGGACAAATTAAAGAGTGGGATGTGGCTGCCTTACAAGTCACAAAGGGAAAGGAAAGTCCCAGTGTGGAAGGAAATGGTACCAGGTGGTAAATCAAACTTAAACAGAGAAATGGCAAGGGCAGGAGTAATATGTTCTGTGTAGAAGTGAACAGACCCAAGAGGGCTGTAGGTCCAATAGAGTAAAGAAACAACGTGTTGATTTAGTTTCCATCATAGAGATGTAAGAAAAATGACCATTAGGGCACAGGGAAGGGAAAAAAACAGCTATTTTGAAGTAGTTTTTCTATTTTATGAAAGCTAGATTACTACCAAACTGAAATAGTTTTGGGTACCTCATTAGAGTGTCTAGTAACTATGGTTACAAAAATCTGCAAAATAATTAACATGACCAAATAAAGTATAGAGCATGAAAGGAATCATCTGAGAAAGAAACATGAACAGGAGGATGAAACAAAATGTTAAAAAGGAAAATGCAAGGCTAACCCCATCAGTGAACAGCTGAGAGCATGGGTTTAGAGGGTAGGTTGGTAAACTTAAAGAGGAACATGGTTTTGAGAAGGAGTTTGCTTTTTGTTATTGTAATTGATGTTATTTTGTTTCGTTATGTTTTGTTTTTAAGGCAGTCTAGGTTGGCCAATAATGTCCAATTCTCCAGCATCAGCTTCCTTGGTTTTGGGATTGTTGGCCAAGGTAACGGGAGGTGGTAACAAATGTAATCTCCAGTCCAGGACAGGGAAGTTGGAGACACAGAGGACTGGAAAAAGGAAGAGGGTTTGTGAAAAGGAAGCAAAGAAGGAAGAAAGGGAGGGAGGGAGGGAGGGAGGGAGGGAGGGAGGGAGGGAGGGAGGGAGGGAGGGAGGGAGGAAGGAATACTACTATTAAAATTATGTTCCCCACCATGCTCCACATTCACCCAGTCTACTTTCAAAGAGCCTCTTAGATTTCCCCAGTTACTACACAACAATCTCGTCAGCGGAACAACATTTGCAAGTCACTGCCCTGGCAGAACACGCAGGCCAGGCCAGCCTTCACCTCTCAGTCTCCTCCTTCCCTGTGTCTAAAAATCCAGATTACCCATTTGAAGCCTGCTAGATGGAGTGCACAAGTGTATGGGAAAGGCTCCAGTTGTCTCTTCTCCACCCTGCAGCAGGTTCACGATTTGTGTTTCTGAAAGAGAAGAAGCCAGACGAGACACAGTGTAAGATCAAACACCCAGAATTTAGGGAGTGAGCAAGGAAAACTGATACACACTTAAATACAAGTGGACCTAGCACAATAGACTCACATCTCTCCTGTCTCTGTAACCTATGCCTCCCTCAGAGTGGGCACATTAAGGACAGGTGTCTCCGACTCTTAAAAGCCCATTTTGCCATGAATTAGGTCTAAATGTTTATATGTATAATTATGGCATGTAATATATATTATTAAAATATGCACAGGGGTCTAAATACACCCATAGATAAAAACTTTATTGGAGGAAAGGGGAACCAGAAAGTACCTGAAGGGTCTTGAGGCTTCTGCCACCTTCTTTGCATCCTGTTTGGACATGAGCTGACCTGACTGGAGTCTAACACTGCACTGCCGATCTGTCTTGACCACCAGTGGACTGAAACCCTTAGCTCACATCCTGTTTGAGGGCCCTAAGGAGTCCCAACCATTACCGTTTAGGTGCTTTTTGGGAGACCTGTTTATGGCTCCTCCTGGGAATTTGCCTCTGGTCCCACACAAGAATGGTGAATCTTAGATAACCAAAGCCTGGAGTGCACAGGCTGGCTAATGACCTCTACACATGATCTGTGTACCACAAGCATTGAGGCTCCAAGACTCAGGGAAAAGAAGGAAATGGACCTAAAAATATCCCTGCACCATCACACTGCCGCAGTACAGCTGTCTCATCACAGAGGAGAGAGCATTGTGGCAGGGAGCTGTGAGCCACCCTTGGACACCAGGCCCTCTCAGGTGTCAGGGGATCAGCCATGCTGACAGCCCTGCACGAGCTGCTCTGAGAGTTGGTCCTCACTCTGAGGATCACGACCACTTTGGGGTGTATATATCAAATATCCTGCATCTCAGATAGTTACAATATTATTCATAGCAGTAGAAAACTAGGAAGTGGGGCTGGGGATTTAGCTCAGTGGTAGAGCGCTTACCTAGGAAGCGCAAGGCCCTGGGTTCGGTCCCCAGCTCCGAAAAAAAGAACCAAAAAAAAAAAAAAAGAAAACTAGGAAGCTTGGAAGTAGCAGTAAGGTAATTTTATGGTTGTGTGTAGGGGTGTGGAGGTCACCACAACATGAATACCTGTATTAAATGGCTGCAGAGTTACAAAGGTTAAGAAGCACCGGCTCATATGAAGGAGACCAGGCACGAAGGCTGGAAGGAAAAGCAACTCTGTGATTCTATATTCTTTCCATACGTGACCCCTGCTAACACTGACTGAACTGTACATAGCTTCCCAGCAGCACTTCGATATACAGTCTACATGAAACAGCTTTGACCCTCACACAGTTGCATGTGTGCCCTGTGCCCAAGGTCTGGCAACAAGTCAGTGTCCACTGTGGTGTCTAAGCCACACTCTGTAGTATTCTTTGTCACACTGTGAGGCAGGCACCTGTGGAGTCTGCTAAAAGATAATGTCCTCTCCTCTGTGTGTCATTTAAATTATTAAGGTATGTGCGGCATCAACACGCATTGAGCATGCCCTGGAGTACATAAACGGTTCTTAAGCTTAGATTAGTGAACTGCTGTACTGAGCACACTCACAGCATGACGCTCTGCCTCCATGGAGCCTGCTCAGGGATCACCCGAAACTTCTGCCATTAGGTCCAGGCTCCTGGAGAGAAGCTACTCTGCTTTAACTATTGCAGTGGGCATGGCCTTCCAAAATGAATGCCAATGCTCTCCTCACTCCGTCAAGTTTCTCCTTTCCTCCTCCTCCATCTCTGCTTACTTTGGCTTTGACTCACTGCCATGACAGCCCTTGGTGCTTGTCTTGCTCTTAGACTATCAGTGTAGCCCACAGGGCAGGCATCGGCCATGCTGCTCTCTCCATTTGGTCTGCATCACTGATGTCACAGGCAGGGCATACACAGGTGTGCCGACTTCAGGGCAGTGAAGCCCTTCAGGGAAAAGAAGTCAGAGATGGACTTACTCCTCATATTCACCTTAGCAGTGTCCTGGTTAGGGAGCAGGAATATGGATGGCCCTTCCTCAAGTTGTTCAGTCCAGACGACAGGCGCGATGCATGTTCACGTCTCAAGGCTCAGCGGGAAACACTTTCACATCCTGTTTAGGAAGTTCGTTGCACCATGTGCTGGGAGAGAGAGGACATGACGGTTCAGCCTAGTAAATGTGCAAATGGAACCAAAGGCTCCCATTTCCCATGGGTAACTCACCTGCTGCTGGTGGTCAAGGATCCAGGACATGTTGCAAATACAAAGTCAGGAGCTAGGATAGGGTGCCATGCTTGACCAGTTTGACCATGACATCATGGCTGGTGCTGCTGTAAGCTGACAGAGCGTAGAGCTAATAGGTAAATTCCATCCACTGGAGGAAGCCTATAAGCACACAGACCCAGAGTCTCATTGCTGTCTGATGGTGTACAGACACACATCCCCAGGAAGCTAGAACCTGGCTCCTTCCTGAACCTCTCAGTCCTTGTCAGGAAACTCCCTGCTCCCATGGTTCAACAACCACAGAGATGAGCCTCTTCTCCTCCATCATTTGAGAGACACAGGACAGAGTCTCTCTCAGAAAGGTTAAAACACCTCACTGACTCAGTACTGAGTAGCCCTGAGCTGTATCAACAGCATTCCCTAACCCATGTTAGAAATGGATTCTGGGCCAGGAAATGCCATTACCCATATGGGACGGGCCAGAGAGAGGTGGCAGAAGTCTCCTCCAGAGTCTGCGCATACAGGAGTAATTGTGAAGGATTGATCGGTTTGTGCAAAGGCCAGCAAGTGTGGCTTCCTCCTGGTCACAGAAGCATTTTCCTTTCCAGGGAAGTCAGCAATGCAGCCAAGCCTGCATTCATTCCTTGCAACCTTACGTCCCTGAGAGACTGTCCAAAACATGTCACCAGGTGCCACCATCTTCCATGTGCTCACTGTGTCTGTCAGCAAGTTTGCTTCTGCTTAGAGAACAGATATCAGGGTGACAGTATTGAAGGCACAAGCACATATGTGGACATCCTGCACCCGGTCACTGCCCAAAAGTCACGTCTGAAAGATACTTCTGACCAATCCAACATGATCCAGTAGATATGAGGACGAGCAGGGCACACATACCAACACACACACACACACACACACACACACACACACACACACACACAGAGCAGAGGGTGAGTTGTGCAGTGGGAAGCCCAGTATGCTCTGACAGTGGAAGCACGTGTGAGGTGGCTACAGAGATAGAGGGAGTCCAACAGGGTCTCATGTATTAGTGTACGTGGGACAACATGAGCAGCTGGGGAAGGCTGGATAGGAAGGAGTTTCTAGGGAAACAGCAGGAAGGTGCCCATCAGGGATTGAGAAGATGCGATGTGTGGATATGTGTGTGCGAAGACTGGAAAGGGGGGCATACATCGCTAGGTCCAGTCCCTCCACACTGTGAGTATGGGGTAGGTACAGTAGGGCCCGATAATGTACACAGCACAGTGGTGGCAGGAAGAGGGGTGTCCTGTGTGTCCTGATTCCTCAGAGTGCCCTGAGTTTGGTAGATAAGTGCCTAACGGGACTAAACCTTAGCAGTGTACCTAGGGTGTGAGTTCGGAACAGCAGGGCCTGATTCCTAGCAGAGAATGGGAGGTGTGGGGTCTCATAGGGTGTGAGACTTCGGTATGTGGGGTAAGACACAATATGGTTCCCAGCAGAGTCTGAAACATAGCATCTCTATGGGTGATGAGGACAGTGAGGGAGTGTGTCCTTCAGAGTTAGAGACACAGCCCAATGTCCTATAGTATGGCTAGGGTCCCAGGAGCATCTGTTTCATAACAGTGTACACAAGGCTGCAGAGTGGCCTCCAGCAGGGTCTGGGATGGTCCAGTTTATGTGGGGTAGGGCCCGAGAGGACCCCAATTCTGGAGGTTTGTATGTGCCCAGGAAAATGCTCAAGGGTCGATAGCTCGATGTATGTGAGCAGCCTCGCTCCCCTCTCCCATGCTGCTGCCCCACATACAATGACGACTTTCAGGCATGGTTGGACACACTCTTCTAGGACCCCATATAATATTTGCAATGTCAGGGCCCACTGAAAAATACATCCGAGGGGTTACACCACTTACGATACTGGGTACTAGACATCATGAGACCACGTGAATACTTCCTTGCTGCGATCTGAAAAGCACAGCCTAGTTATCAGACTCCACACCTTGTCCCCTGACAAAGACCCCCATACACTGCCATTTTCAGAACCTCCTAGACATTCTCCACCCACACCACATTCACTGAGGTTTGAAACCCTCCAGGATGTCACCTCCACTACCACAGACAACTGCTAGGCACTAGGTCATTCTGCACTTGACTTCCCTCATTTCCACAGCCTTAAATACACTGCTTTTATCACGCCATGCTGGATGCCTGATAATTTATATTGTAGTAGGTGCTGATGAGGCTCATGTCTAAGAGAGTCCTGACACCCAGCAGTACACGTGGGCGTCGTTAGTGTGTGGCTGACAAGCAGGTCCTGTACACAGCAGTGTGCTGTGCATACAGGGGAGGGGAGGATCCAGCATGGCCTGATGACTGTCAGTTATTGTGAGGTTTGTCAGAGATCATTTAGGACCCGATATCCAGAACTTATGTGATGTAGATGTTGGGGGTCTGTTCAGCATGGCCAAATACCTACCAGTCAATGTGGTGTTTGCTGGGAAGCCATGCATTGCCCAATACTTAGGAATGCATTTGAGGCACGGGGCTGTGGTACAGCAATGCCTAGAACCTCACTGTACAGGTGATGTCTCACAGTGCAATACCCCTGGGGTGTATGCCAGGGCGGAGGTGTCCAGTGAGAACTGAATCTAGCAGGATATGAGGGTCAATGACAGGAGGTGGAATGTCCAGCAGACCTAATGCCTTTCCCAGTATCTCAAGTGGCAATGTAGTCAGAGATATCTAGGAGTATCTGGTACCTGGCATTGCATATGTGGCAGCATACAAGATGCTGCCTAGCCAGGAGTGATATCTAGAAATCTATAAGGTGAGTCCTACATGCCCTCAAAGTAACAATGTAAATAAGGTGTTAATGGGGTGTAGGTGCATGCACAGCACATATGTAAGTTTCTAGGTGATCAGATCCTGTTGCCCACCCCATCCCACACTACCTGACAATATAATGCTATGATCAGATCCAGATGGAGAGCCCCTCTGCTACACATAATGTGTTGGGAATCTGGCATCACCACACCCCACACTGTACCACACCACACTTGAACTTCTGTCCAGTGGTGAGTTTGATGGCCAGGCCAAAGACATACAGTTTGATGTATCTGTGTGCAATTCTGTTCTCGTGGGTTAGCGAGCTGAACACACCATCTGGGTGAAGATGTGATGAGTGTATCCCTTCTGTAGACAGCCGCCCTTCTCAGTGAGGCTGATCTCCCTCAGCAGCACATTCCTGCCACAAAGATGTGTTTTCAGGTTGATGTGGAACGGCTCCATGATGTTTGGATGATCCAGAAGCTTAATGAAATACACAGATCCACAAATAAAAGCACGTGAAGTGTATATGAGACAAAGAAAGCGCCTAGCCTTAAGAAACAGGTGGAACTAAGGATAAAGTTACACGAGATAAGCCAAGTCTCTAAAGACAAATGTATTTTCTCCCCTATGCAGAATGTGCACATTTGCAGGATCCTGGACATAAAAAGGGGACATCAAAGAGGGCAGGGCTCTGCTTCCCTGGGGTGGACCACAGGACATGTCCTGGGCAGGGCTTGGGTGTCTCAGTCACCACTGACTGTACCGTGAGGGCTGCACAGAGTCCTAGGAGAGTCATAGACTCCTGCAGCCTTAACACCTCCGTTAGCCAGGCGGTGGGAAGAGAGGGTCAGTGCCTACAACCCAACCAAAGTGGATCTGACAAGCAGAGAAGTCAGGGTGAGGGACCCAACTCATTAGCAAGACTAGGGAGAGCAGGCTGTACCTGGGTGTTTGAGGAGTAGACAAGAGCCACTGTCCTCCTATCATGGTGTCACACACTGCCTCAGCATACTGTCTCTGCCTCTGGAGTCCCAGAGTGAAACCTTAACCTCAATGATAGCAGGCCAGTTACCAACTGTCTCAGCCACCCTGCACCAACTGTAACTCCTCATCTATGACTTAATTGGTCACATGTCCACAACTTGGCCAGTCAGACTGGCTAGCCAACCAGCACTCTCCTGAATGGTCATATTGAAATCACGTGACTCCTGCTCTCTAGTGAGAAGACTCACATTCAGACCATAGGGTGGGCAATAGTATTACAGCAGGGGTAAGGAAAGAAATTAGCCTGCTCTGTGCTTCCTTTCCAGAGATGTGACAGCTAGGGTGCACCTCCCCCAATCCCACCTCCTACCTCAGCAGGACAAGTCAGGATTGCACTTCCTTTCCCAGGTCCTGAAATACTGATTTATTTCCTAAGGTCAGATTTTGGGTTTGCTCCCAGCTGTGTGTCCTCCCTAGTAAGAGGGACTTCAGTTAGGTATTCAGTCCATGATCGTTCAGTTTTCACTAGGGATCACCTTTGGGTTCAGAGGGCAACAAGACTGAAGGAATTCCTGTCTTCAGGAAGCACACGGTCTAAAATAATGAGTGAGTCTCTTTCAAGCAGTGTCTATGTCTGGAGTGTGTACAGCCTTTACCTCAGAGAGGGGCTCTTCCTTAATGCCTGTGCTTCCCTGTGTGCTAACACCATTAGTCAGTGAACTCCAAAGTGAACTCCATCGTAAAATAGTCGAGGCTTCTCATACTTGATTTTCCTCTCAAAATATCTTAAAATTAAATGACATTTTCCTCTGCCTTTTCCCATCATTCCTTGCAATGCTTTTTGTGATGGATAAATTTTTTAATTGGATATGTTATTTATTTACATGTCAAATGTTTTCCCCATCCCAGTATCCCCTCTGGAAACCCCCTATTCCATCACTGCCCCCCAATTGTATGTGGGTGCTCCTCCACCCACCCACCCACTCCTGCCTCCCCGCCCTGGCATTTCCCTACACTGGGGCATCAAGCCTTCCCAGGATCAAAGGCCTCTCCTCCCATTGATGTCCAATAAGGCCATCCTCTGCTTCATATGCAGTTGGAGCCATGGCATGGGTCCCTCTATGTGTACTCTTTGGTTGCTGGTTTAGTCCCCGGGAGCTCTGGGGGTTCTGGTTGGTTGACATTGTTCTTCCTATGGCATTCAAATCCCTTCAGCTCCTTCAGTTCTTTCTCTAACTCCTCATTAGGGTCCCCATGATAGATAATTTTAATCCAGAAATTTTTTCTCAGATGTAGCAACTCCCCCAGTTTTTTTTTTCCTGACTTCTCCAGTACTTTTGGAAAATACTTTCAACCATCGAAGCCTGCATGCCATCCCTGCTCTTGGATTTTGCAATCTGAAAATCCCGTACCGTGTGAATATTGCTTCCCCAGTCTGTGGCTAGCCCTAGTGCGATTTGCTCAGTATCAGCACAGCCAGGTGGCCTCTCTGCCCCATAATGGGTCAGACTTAAAGACTCTGTCCTTGGTAGCTTCTGTTAAGCTTTGGGCCACACCATCAGTTTAGAGGTGCTCACTTCAAATCAATTTACATTCTCTTGATTTAGATCCTTTGATGAGCTGAGCAGTATCTTGTCTCAACAGGACTTTTCCTACAGTCTGAGAGGTTTGTCTTTAACAGTCCTATTCACTTTGTAAAAGAATTTGTTCTTGGAGAAGTTTGAATGATGCAATTGGGTGATATGCACTTCTCCCTAATTCTCCCCAAATATCCACTCCTCCTCCACACCCATCCCAGCATTCTGTCTCTTTTTTAACTAATTAAGACCCAGCCGTGCTGCCCATACATTCTTGGATGTAGGGTCTCCCACTGGAGCACTGTCTACTTATCAGAGGCTCTCAGAAAAATCTCGTAGAAAACTGTCTCTCCCTCTCCCAGCAGCCTCCAGCAGTACCACAGGGTTGGGATTCTGTGCCGAACTCTGATCCATCTCCATGCTGAATGTGTCCTGGTTTAAGCTCTGCGTGTGCTGTCACAACCAATGTAAGTTCATGTGCGTGGCTGTCCTGTTGTGTCCCCAAGATTCTTTCCCTTGTCATCAGCTACTGCCTCGGGCTTTTATTGTGCTCCTGCCTCTCTTCTGCCACGATCCCTGAGCCTCTGGGAAAGAGGGTGTGGTGTCTAGGTTCCATTTAGGGCTGATCACTGTACAGTTTCTTATTCTCTACACCCTGGCCAGTTGTGGGTCTCTGTATCAGTCGCTACAATAGAAGCTTATCTGACAAGGGCTAAAAGCTGCACTGATATATGGACATGACAATATGTAGGAGTTGGCTTAATACGATGTCCACTTAGCAGTATAATAGCAGTAGGTCTCCCCCAAGGATCCATGGCCACTCTATATAAGCACTTTTGGCCTGATAAGGGTATAATGTATGGGTTTCATCTCATGGATCGGGACTCGAATCCATTTAGAAACTAGCTGGGCATGTCTTGTCAGGCCTGTTATTGTTGTAGCTTGCAGGTTCCAACAGCTGAGGAAGACTGGCGATTGCTTTTCTTCTCTAGTACCATACAGAACACCTTCCAACACTATGAGAGCTATCGAGTGAGGATGAAGCTTTCGGGTCAGTACCAGCTTGATTCTCCATGTTCTGTGACTCATGTATGTGACGCCATCTTTAAGACAAAGTCTTTATAAGTAGCAGTGACTGGCCTCACATTCAGAGACCCACCTGGTTTTGCCTCCCAAGCACTGGAATAAAGGTATGTACAATACACAACCAACAATAGGGTCTTACCACGGTGTTCTGGAGGGTAACCAAGAGCATTGGCAATGTCATGAACTACTTGGGGTTTGTGGGACCTCGCTTGCCATCAACTCCAAAAGAAATAACCAGTTCCTGGCATTGGGTGTTTTATTTGTGAGCCTCTGGTGTCCAGTAGGAGCATTGTTGGAGGGTGGGTTTTCAACAGAAGAGAGATAGAGTGTATTGTATAAAAGAGTAAAGGGGAATAATGGATATAAAGGAAGGGATAGATTATAGTGGGACAGCAGAGGGCAAGGTAGAGTAAGGAAGGGTAAATAACACTAAAGAGCTTTCGAAAACTCATATAGAAATGTACTGCTACAGAAGCTTCCTAATACACACACACACACACACACACACACACACAAACACACACACTCACATCTAAGCAGACAGATATACATTCACATTTGCACCCACACACAGACATATAACCACACACTCAGACAGATACACACACAACTCATATACAGATACACACACATTCACACACATACATACAAATACACAAATACATATACACACACATAAACAGATACACATTCACATGCACACACACATGCATACAGACACATACACTCACAACAGAAAGACACACACATTCGAGCACACACACAGACACACACACACCAATAGATGCACACACACTCACACTCACACACTCACTCACACACTCACACTCACACACACTTACACTCATACACACACTCACACTCACACACATTCACACACATGCTCACACACACACTCACACACACACTCACACACACACACTCACACATCTTGGGTGTTTTACATAGCTTGATCATGTTTAATACACTACATGATGGTTGGTCTTCACTGCCAGCTTGACTGGGTTTTAGAATTAAAAAGAAAAGACACATTCTAGACACATCTGTGAGGCTAAGTCCAAATAGGTTTCTGTGAGCAGGGAGGAACCACCCTGACAGTGACATCCTTCTATGGATTTAATGTTCAAAAACTTAAAAGACACACATGACATGAGCACAGCATTCACCTCTCTCTGCTTCCTGACTTCCCTGGGGCACCTCAGCCCCAAGTCCACTGAGGTTTCCCATCAGAAGAGCTCAGTGTTACAAAAAGAGTTTGTTCCAACCCAAACTGTGACCATGGGTTCCCTCCTGGCTTCTCTTAGGGTACGACTTGAGGAAACCTACCATGATATGTTCCTACCAATGAGATGTCTCTCTCCTAGGACTCTGGAATTGTCTTCTCTTTTCCTCTTCTTTCGGTTTTTTGACGCAGGGTCTCATGCTAACCTCAGACACATGATGTTTACGTCTTAACTGCTGGAGTTCTGGGTTTACACCATGTGCCATCATGCCTAGCCCGACTTCCTACTTCAGTTTGCTGCTTCCAGCATATCTGCTTGATATTTTTAAAAGACATCTCAAATCTAATTACTCATTGCCATCTTTTTTTTGTTCCAAAATCCCAGCTCTCAAAAAATACTACCACCATTCACATGTAAGTCCACCCCAACTTTGTTTGTTTGTTTTCTTGCCTTTTGGTTTTTAAGGTGGGATTTCACATAGCCCATGTTGGCTACAAACTCTGTATGTAGCTGAAGATGACTCTGAGGTCCTTGATCCTTCTCCTCCATGTTCCTGGTTCCAGGCATATCCCATCCCTGGCTCCCTGGGCCATTCTTCACATCTGTCCCTCTCAGTCAATATCGGATCTGTTCATAAGTGTTTTCATTTCTCTCTCTCTCTTTACATATAGCAGAGTGTCTTAGTCAGGATTCCTATTCCTGCACAAAACATCATGACAAAGAAGCAAGCTCGGGAGGAAAGGGTTTATTCAGATCACACGTCCACATTGCTGTTCATCACCAAAGGAACTCAAGCAGGTCAGGAGGCAGGAGCTGATGCAGAGGCCATGGAGGGATGTTGCTTACTGGCTTGCTTCCCCTGGCTTGCTCAGCTTGCTCTCTTATAGAATCCAGGACCACCAGCCCAGGGACAGCCCCACCCACAATGGGCTGGGCCCTCCCCCTTGATCACTCATTGAGAAAATGCCTTACAGCTGGGTCTCATGGAGGCATTTCCTCAAGAGAGGCTCCTTTCTCTGTGATAACTCCAGCTTGTGTCAAGTACACACACACACACACACACACACACACACACACACACACACACAGTCAGTACACAGAACCTGGAATCTCTTCCTCTGCCTCTGTTGCCAGACCTGTCTGTCTGTCTATCTACTTACCTTTTAGCTACTATTCATGATCAATCACTTATTTACCTTATATTGCTAATAATCTGTTTAATCTAATCTTATCCTGTGCCTATCACATATCTACCTCTCTCTTATCTATCAAATATGTCTATATTGTCTATCAATCATTTATCTATCTTTCTACATACATGTTTCTTCATTTTTTAGACAGGGACTTTCTATGTAGTTCAAGATAGCCTATAACTTGCTTTGAATCCCCTCTGGCCTTGAACTTCTATCCTCCTACCTAAGCCTCCTGGGTGTTGGGATTACAGGTAGGAGACACCATTTCTGGCTAGCTTAAGAGACTGGCCTTAAGCTCCTGTGCACGAGTAATCCTCCTGCCTCAGAATTCTGAGTAACTGAGAATATGGCATGCACCACTCTGCCTGGCACTTTTGTCCCGCTCGATTTTTCTCGGCTAACTCCCTGAGGTTACCTAGTGTGCGTCCTATTAGATGAGACAGGATACAGACGACTTCCCGACCTGCAGCAGAAGATGGCCTCGACCTCCTTGTCCTCCTCCTTCACTGCCCTGTACAGTTTAGTATTTCTCTGCCAAGTGCTTCGCCAACAGTTGCTGTAGTGAGTCACTTCCCTTTCTGATCTCACCTCAGGCCAGGAAGTTAACAGGGAAGCCTGCAATATTAGAAGGTGGCAGCAGATGGCACTGTAGGAAAAGGATTAGCAAATTAGAGCCCAAACTGAAGTGTCTAGAGTGGATGCATCTGGTGATATGGGTGTCGAACGGCAAGCACCTCGTGCACATCCCCAGATGTTTCCCCTATGGATGCTTCAGCTCAGAGAGTCACTGTCTGTGGGACCCCTTCATCCTTTCTCCTGACGTCCACACAATCCTCAGAAACAGGAAGAAACTTCGTGATAGACATTTCATGCTGGTGACCAGGAAAACAAAGCCATTCTGTGGCTGGTGTTCCCATCATAGACTCGGGATACACACATCAATGTCACTCTGCAAAGTCTCTGTGGTTGTAAACAAGGGGGTCACAGACAATGCTATCACAACACAAATACCTTAGATACTGTCTTAACGGAAGTGTTCATACCATGATTCAGTTTCTAGAATGATAATGGTTGGTTCTCTTTGGGGTTAAATTGAAAGACTGTGTTTAGGATGAGACCCCTACTTTTTGCAAAGCCTCTGTTTTACAGTACCTGGAGAGAATGTTGTGTGCTCCTTCCAAGAGGAGAATGGGGGGGGGTGGCTGCTCAAACACTCTTCTTTACATTCTTGTTAAAGGGAGAGGACATTAAACAGACTAGAACAGAGGAACAAGGATGTGATGATTTGGATATCCTTGGCCTAAAGAGTGGCATGATTAGGAGGTGTGACCCTGTTGGAGTAGGTGTGTCACTGTGGGTGTGGGTTTTAAGACCCTCGTCCTAGTTGCCTGGATGCTAGGCTTCTCCAAGGTGCCTTTGGGACAGAGGTGGGACTCTAAGCTCCTCCAACCCTATGTCTGCCTGGATGCTGCCATGCTCCATGCTTGATGACAATGAACAGAACCTCTTCACCTGTAAGCCAGCCCCAGCTAAATGTTGTCTAAGAGTCATTTTGCTCGTGGTGTCTGTTCACAGCAGTAAAACCCTAAGACAAAGGTGTTGAAAAGAGAATCAAAGTTTCTTTTCACTCACAGGACACAGTATCTAAAAGGTGGAAACAATCAATCAAACAACTAGGGATGTGGCCCAGTGGATGAAGAGCTTGACTAGCATGCACTGAGCCACAAGTACAGACCCTGGAGCTGCACACCGTGGAGCTGAAAAAGGAGATGAAACTCCTCGCATGCAGAATGAGATCATTCCTATAGCAATCTCTGTTCCTTGGGTATTCCGGTCTGTGACATTTCTGTCCTCAGTTCTGCGCATCTCACCATTGTTCTTGGGGAGATGCCGGACTGAGTCCCTCTTAGCCACTGGTTACATTTTCCTTCCGTCCTTCACCAGATATTCAAACCATGAGCCTGCCCAAAGGCTCCTGTGTTGAATCTGCTTCCTGGTCTCCAGATGGTGGTGCAATTGAGAAACACTTGGATGGTGGTGGTCTAACCACTCAATGCTCCATTGAAGATCCATTTTCCTGAAAAATGATACAATGTCATGCTTCTTTGAGGCTGACTAAAACTCTGTGTCTTTATGCATTTGTCTGTGGATGGACATCTATGCTAATTGCATGCATTGGCTGTTTAATACGAGGCAACAATAAACATGGGTACAGTCATATTGTTGTACTTTAACCTAGCTCTCCAGGGCTAGGTGATCCAGAACTGCCAAAGTTCCCCCTTTTCATTTTTGAGAAACTTTCATACTCGTTTCCATTTTGGTCCCACTAATTTACATTCTTAGCAACTTTGTATAAGATGCCTCCCTCCCTGGCACATGTCATAGATAGCATGCACTCTTTGATTTTTTTCATGGTAACCATTCTGACCAGTGAAATGGAATCTCAGTGCAGGATTTTACTTGTTTGGGGGTAGTTTGAGACAGGGTCTGACTATGTATGCCAAGATTGCTGCAAATCCACAGCAACCCTCCTGCCTTAGCCACCAGAATCCTGGGATTACAGGCATAAACCACTGTGCCCAGTTACAAGGCAGTGTTGATTTGCATTTCCAAAAGGTAGCATCCACAGTTTGCTTGGATAGAACTGGTTCTATTGGAGCCCATGAACTGTCAGATGTGAGAATCAAACATTTATACATAAACATTTCCCTTAATTCTTAGTTAATTAAAGTTGATAACTTAAGTTTCATCTTTTATGAATATTTTAATGAAACCTAAGAAAGCATAGGACAAATGACTGACGACATCATGTTCAAGCATGAGGTCCTCTACCTATCTATTTATCAGGCAGCAGAAACATAAGTGGGCAAATTAAATTAACTCATTGCCTACTTGATATAGGGAAGCTTCAAAATGTGGGTGACTTTTCTGTTTTCTCAAAACACACAGTTTCATGTTGTCTTAGTCAGAGTTTCCACTGCTCTGAACAGACACCGTGACCAAGACAACTCTTATAGAGAACAACATCTAACTGGGGCTGGCTTATAGGTTCAGAGGTTCAGTCCATTATCATCAAGGTGAGAGCATGGCAGTATCCAGGCAGGCATGGCACAGGCATGGATCAAGTTCTACATCTTGATCCAAAAGCAGTTAAGAGAGACTAACTCCTCTAGGCATCTAGGAGAAGGGTCTAAAAGCCCACACCCACAAAAACACAACCTCCTCCAAAAAGGCCACACCTACTCTAACAAGGCTGCACCTCCTAGTTGTTAATAGTGCCACCCCCTGAGCCGTGCATATTCAAACCACTACACACATGTATTAAAGAAACCCACACAGTACTAGGTAACAGAAGTGAGAAGGTCACAAGTTCTAGGTCACCCTAACCTACACAGTGAGTTCCGGGACTGTCTAGGCTATATATCAAGACCTGGTCTAACTCTACCTCAAATGTACATTGGTGCAGGTTTTATTTATTTTCAACTTTTATTGTATTTGTAAATTGTGTGTGTGTGTGTGTGTGTGTGTGTGTGTAGCCACCCACATATGAAAGTCAGAGGACATAGGAGTGAGGTTTTTTTCCTTCCACCATCTATGTCATGAGGATTGAACTTAGGTCACTAGGCTTGACAGCAAGGATCTTTATCCACAGAGCCATCTCACTGGCCCTGGGGACCATTTCTGTCTACCATGGAAAGGAGAGCTTCCAGGGTCTGATGGATCCTTTTGATGCTCAACTCAGAAACTCTGGAAAAGCTGGTCTGTCACAAAATTGTATTTTGAAACTGTAAAACAAGAAGAATCCTCTTTTCTCCCTGGAAATAATCAGAAGATGAGAATAAAGAACAATGTTATACTAACACAGAAGTTAACGTGCTGCTTTGCATCTTTTGAGGAGACCAAGTGAAGCTTGTAAAGAGTGCAGGACTGTTCCAGGGCTGGAGGTGGGACAACATAGGAAGAAAAAAGAATCCATCAGAACACCCCAACACACACACACACACACACACACACACACACACACACACACACACACACACAAAACAGGAATCCATTAAAACACCAGTCAAATCACTCAGGAATTTCTGGGTTTCTCCACCAAAAACTGAGTTATTTGGAATCCAAACTTTGATTTATTTTTTTAAGATTTATTTATTTTATTTATGAGTACACTGTCACTGTCTTCAGACATACCAGAAGAGGGCATCAGATCCCATTACAGATGGTTGTGACTGCAACGGTAGTCACTGAAATACAGGTGTGGTGAGAGCACAGTTTTTGCATACAAATCTCTGTGCATGGAATGGTGCACACAGAGAGAGAGAGAGAGACAGAGAGAGAGAGACAGAGACAGAGAGACAGAGAGAGAGACAGAGAGACAAAGACAGAGAGAGACAGAGACACACAGAGAGAGACAGAGATGAGACAGAGACACGGAGACAGAGACACAGAGACACACAGAAAGAGACAGAGACACACAGAAAGAGACAGAGACACACAGAGAGAGACAGAGACACACAGAGAGACAGAGAATACAACATGAAACGAAAGGTGCATTACTACTTGTGTAGATTTTAAACTTAACTTTTAATTGAAGTTACCCTGTATAAATTTTAAACCATGCAAACAATACTTTTTAAGCAATGGAAACATGCCAAATTCAGAGTGTATCTGGTTCTGGGGACTGAAGGAGGGAACAAGGCTAGAAAATGAAAGGCAGAGGTTTAACCTTATCTCCAGTGACCTCAGTTTCCCTTAGACACCTGTCTGCATTATATTGAGTGAAGCAGCAGTGTTTATGATATTTCTCTGTCTCTGTTCCTATAACCTTAAATGCCTTTGGATTGCAAATGCTTACACCGACTGAGAAATATCACAGGAGATCATAAGAACCTAGTAAGTGTTTATTAGGTGTATCTTTCTCCTGGAGTGAAAGGGTGAATACATAGGAAACCGAGCCACTTTAACTACAGCCTTCAAGAGCTGAGGAAACCGTTGAAATGTTGCTCTCAAGAGGCTGGAGCTGGCCAGATAGCAACCAGGAGCTAGAGGTGTGCAAGGGTGCAAGGAATCCCTTCCTCCTGCCTTTATCCTTTTATATTATATATATAATTATATATATTTAATTTTGTGTGTGTGTGCCCTTATATATATGCTCACACAGCACAGCACATGCAGGAGCCCTCGGAGGTCAGAGGAGTCACCAAGTCCTCTGAAACAGGAAGTACAAACAATCATGAGTCGCCGTGTGGGTGCTGGGAACTGAAACCAGATCTTCTGCAAGAGCAGGAAGTTCTCTTAACTGCTGAACCATCGCTGTGGACAAGGTTCAATTCAGACTCACATTCATGAAGCCTCTGAGCTTGTTGGAAAGTAGTAATCTGAGGCAGAACATGGAGATGTCGGAAGGAGAGCAGATTTGATTCAAGTCTTTAAACAGTCAGGCTTGTGAGAAAAAGCTGCGGTAGAAAAATCAGGTTTCCCTTTCGTCCTTTAGGTGATAGGAATGCATTTTATTTCAAGCGCCAGTAAGCACTCTTCGTATTTCCGATGAGTTAACCTCTCTATCATTTCCATAATGTCTTTCAGGTACAAGACTGCCACGTCTAATTTTAGTGCACGTTGGAACTTCCCTGGCAAAATATCATGCATTAATTTTATTTATAAATAGGAATTAATGTTTAAATATAATTATAATCTGGAAGGATAAGTCGGAGCAAGAAGAATCAAATATAACTCCGTTGTCACCTTTGCATATGTACTGTGGCTTCCGGTTTACTGTTTGGATGGGATTCCTGCGTATGGGAACCGGTGGCTCTGTTTCTTGTGCCTTTCCTTAGGTTCTTTTCCTTCTGTCTGTTTGCTTTGTCTTATTCTGGTGTATTGGTTTTTGTTCTGTTTTACAATTTACTTTATTTAATCCCTTAGAAGCCTGTTTATTTTCTAATGAGAGACAAGAAGGGAATGGATCCAGACAGAAGGTGAGGTGAGGAGGAACTGGGAGGAGTAGACAGAGGGGAGACTGTAATCAGGATACATTAGATGAAGAAAAAAAACCTATTTCCAAAGAAAGAAAAAATGGAATATTTTTTCCAGTGTATGGGGTATGCATTCAGAGTTAGGGATAAGAGGAGGATCATGGGGTGGAGACGCAGAAAGTTAAAAATGCTCCAGCCCTGAGCAGGTACAACTGACTTCCTCTCCACAGACAACCGACTTCCTCTCTACAAACCCCTGACTTCCTCTCCACAGACCACTGACTTCCTCTCCACAGACAACTGACTTCCTCTCCACAAACCCCTGACTTCCTCTCCACAGACCACTGACTTCCTCTCCACAAACCCCTGACTTCCTCTCCACAGACCACTGACTTCCTCTCCATAGACAACTGACTTCCTCTCCACAAACCCCTGACTTCCTCTCCACAGACCACTGACTTCCTCTCCACAGACCACTAACTTCCTCTCCACAGACCACTGACTTCCTCTCCACAGACAACTGACTTCCTCTCCACAGACGACCTACTTCCTCTCCACAGACAACTGACTTCCTCTCCACAGACAACCGACTTCCTCTCCACAGCCTGGTTTGTGGGTCTTTAGGGAAACACTTTACCTGTGCAGGCAATTTCAGTGGTTTGTTGAGACAAGGTCTCATATAGGCTTGGCTATCCTAGAACTTGTCACAGAGATCCATCTGCCTCTGCCCAAGGGCTGGGATTAAAGGTGTGTGCAACCCACCAAGCCTGGCTGCTTAAATGAGTTGGAAGGTCTTGACTCTTGAAGGAAGCAAGCACAATGCAGATCTGAGGGCGAGGCCTCTCCTTCCCTTCCTGTGCCCCTTGATTGTCCATCATCTGTCCTGCCTCAGGAGGCTGAGTCAGCATAAAAATGCTAATATATGCAGGATCTAAATAGCTGTTCTTGTTTCCCTTTAGATTTGTGTGTGTGTGCGTGTGTGTGTGTGTGTGTGTGTGTGTGTGTGTGTGTGTGCGCGCGTGTGTGCGTGCAGTGGCATTAGCATGGTGGTCTGAGGACAAGTGGAAGCGGCTCACCCCTCCGTCCTGGGTGTCCCTAGAATAAACTCAGTGCCTCAGTCTTAGCAGCAAGTGTCTTTTCCCACTGAGGCATCTCCTCCGTCCTGCTTTGTAGCTCAGGCCTTCCTCGGGCCCTCTGTGTAGCAAGGGAAAGTTTTGAATTTCCGAGCCTCCTTCGTCTTCCTCTCAAGAGGGTCAATTACCTCCCAAGAGCTTAGACTCCATGCCTGGCTCAGGGTGTGTAAAACTGAATCCCTCTGTGAGTAGCTTGTAGCTAGGAGAGAATTATAAAAAATGTACAAGGGTTTTGAGAGTAATTCTGTGACTGCTGTGCACACCCAGAAGACGGTTGTTCCAGAAATGCAGGGAACACAGCTCTTCCACGGCGTCCTCACCAGCAAGTGCTCAGCGGCCGGAGAATCTATTTTCGTGCTGCTGTGTCTCAGGGAAAAACCAGGACTGTTTCCAGCGGCAGCAGTTGAGGCTCTAACCCTGGTCTGCCACTCGCTCACTCACCAAAGATGAGCTTCCTCATCCTCCCCCACCACACAGTGTCCCTCCGCTCAGGGACGACGCTGGCAGATGTGACACCTGTCCTTCTAACTTCCAGTTAATTTATTTCCAGACAGGTGGCTACATGTTTTCTCTACATAACGGGGAGAAGGGGGATCACCGTGTGTCTTGCGTTATCCACAGGAGTCAGAGGTGCTTTCCTTTCAGGCTGTGACTCATTTGAAAACACGAAGAGAACCTTGACCTTCACGAATTTGCTGTGATTTTAAAAGCACGATCACCTCCCGCCCGCTTTGAAGATGAATTGAACGCCAGACTTGATCAGTAGGACTTTTCGTCCCAGAGGAAAACACCCTGGAAGGCCTGAGGGTAACACAGTTACAATGGCTCTGCTGAAAGAAAAGTTATTTCAATCACAAGTGGCTGACTGTTGTCTTCATAAATCCCAGTTTCTCCGTGTGTAAAACAAGTGCTTCAACAGCCGTCTTTGTTTCCTTCGGCCTTGCCTGCGTGTCTATAATTTGTTTACTAGTTTTCTTTTTAAAATATTTTAAAACAGCATAATTTTTATTGTTTTATTTTTAAGTGTGTGTGTGTGTGTGTGTGTGTGTGTGTGTGTGTGGTGTGTGTGTGTGTGTGTGCGTGCACATGAACGAAGACACCAATGGATGCCAGAGGCATCAGATCTCTCTGGAGCTGGGAACAATGGGCAGTTATCCCCGTATAAGTGTTGGGAACCAAACCCATGTCTTTTGCAAGAGCAGTGGGTGCTCTTAACTACTGGGCCGGCTCCCAGTGCCACGCCTCTATTTTTTTACTGAGAATCGAACCCAGGGCTCGTGTGTGTTGGGCAAGCACTCTACCACTGAGCTACAGCCACAGCCTAATATTTTTGAGTTAGCGTCCTTGGAATGTGTTAGGGACCTTTTAAGAAGAAAGAAAAGACAACATAACTCAACTCGTATCGGGGTACTCAAAACTGCATAGCGTTATTGCGTCCTGCAGCCTCTGTATTATGGCGACCCCATCACGGGGAGATACTGACAGAGATGTATTCAAGATCTGAATGGGAAAAACCTCTGAAGGAAATCACAGGAAAGACAGTCCACATTCATGGATGAGACTTAACCTGGTTAAGACACCCCACCCCCTCTCTGTCCTCTCTACCCTGGGAGCAGCTCTTCTGCCTTTGCCCCTCACCCCTTGCCTGCTCCAAGTCTCTACCCGCTCCCCTATAAGGAGCGCCTCTCAGCTGCTGAGTCGTCCGCTCTCCGCAGTGGAGTTGAAGCGACCACAGATGCCCACAGATGAGGGCCTCAGCAGCTTGGCGGTCTGGCGGCCTCTGACCTCGCTTATCCCTAGCCCACAGCTTCCAAACCAGCGCCATTTCAAGGGACATCGACACAAGCTGCCAAGTTCATTGGACCTGGGGCTGCTATAGTTGGGGTGGCTGGCTCTGGGGCAGGAATTGGGACTGTTTTGGGGAGTCTCATCATTGGCTATGCCAGGAACTCTTCTCTGAAGCAGCAACTCTTCTCCTCTCTTCGCCCTCTCTGAGGCCATGGGTCTCGACCTCTTTGAGGCCATGGGGCTCTTTTGCCTATGGTGGCCTTCCTCATCCTCTTCGCCATGTGAAGCAGCTGTCTCCAGCTCCACCTCCCGTGGTTCTTCCGTGTCTCGTCTGCCTTGTGTGTTCCTTTTCCTGTGCCTCCCCAAGAAGTCTGGGGAAAGTGCTTGGCTCAGGGTTTGACAAAGAGAAGACAAATAAATACTGTATTAATAAGGAAAAAAAAAAAAAAAAAAAAAAACATGGTTAAGACATTCCTCCCAACTTGATCTGGAAGATCCAGTGTGATTCCAGAAGTCGACTTCTTCATGAAAAGATTTTATATGGAAAAACCAAATAAGACCAGAGTGGCCGACACGAAATTGACTAGGGACAAAGCCGGAGTGCTGACTCAGCTTCAAGCCTTCCTGTGAAGCTCCGGTAACGAAGACAGCACGGAATGGATGACTGAATGAAGGTACAGAGAGAGCGCCTGTCCACGTACACACGGCCAGCTGCAGCAAAGTCGACACAGTAAAGAAAGGGGCAGCACGCCAGACAGGACTGGACACGGTCACTGGGCAGTTTGTGCCACACTGAGGTACAGTTAATATTAAAATGAATCGCAGACTTAAAAATTAAAGCACAAAACTAAAAGAAATGTCTAAAAGATAACACAGGAAAAAAAATCTAAACGATCTTATACTTGGTAATAACTTTTAAGATACGATTCGTAAAAACTGGTAAATGGGTGTCATTAAAGACTTCTGGGGCCAAGGAGCCGGCTCCTCTGGTAAAGCCTTGTGTGTGTGAGGACTCGAGTTTGGATCCTCCAGGACCCGTGTCTGTAATCTCGGAAATGATGAAATGGGGAACGGAAACAAGAAGGTCCCTGGAAGCTGGGGGCCAGTTAGTCTTGTTTATGTAGCAAAGTTGCAGACCCTGCATCAAATGGAAGGTGGGAAACCCCTTAGGACTGACACCCTAGGTCCCTCTGGCCTTCGCATGTGCGCCACGCACACGTAAGCACACGCATCTCTTAAAAATAAAGACTTCTTATCTGAGAAAGAAACTATTAAAGAATGAAAGATGAGTCAGAGATTTGGGGGGAGGGCAGGGGGATTGCAAAGCACCATCTCATAGTCTTTGGATCTGAACTACACAAGAACTCGGCAAATGTCTCCGTATTAAAACAAACCGTGATTATAGTAGCAAGCCATCTGACCAGATACCTCACCAGAGAAGACGCAGAGTCGGGAAAACAAACAGATGAGCAAAAACCACACAGTATGAGAAATGCATGAAGCAGCTACGAGACGGCAGTTAAGCCCTGGTAAAATAGCCCAGGTCCCAAACACCGATGACACCAAACCCTGGCAAAGATAGCCACTGACTCATTCAGTGCTAGCGCGAATGTGAGCAGGTGTGGCGACCTGAGGAGACCATCAGGAGTTCCTCAGAAAATTAAATCCTTGACCCAGCTACTCCTTGGTGATGAAACAAAGGAATCGAAAGGCTCCAGAAAAATCCACACACAGCAGCTTCCTTCCTTGTCCACACAGAAAAACAACCAAGATGTCCATTACTAGATGAAGGAGAGTAAAAATGAAAAAGTCCGGTGTGTCAGCCCAGTTACTCAGCGGTGAAGGGAAATGAGCTAACCAGCCACAAAAAGACACAAGCTAAGCCCTGTGGTGGCCCCGGCCTTAGAGGCAGAGGGAGCTGCGTGAGTTAGAGGCCAACAGGGTCTAGAGAGTGAATTCCAGGACAGCCAGGGTTATATAGAGTCTGTCTCAAAACAAAACGAATCTGCAAAAGCAACAAAGTATTCAGGTAAGGGGTTGGGGGAGGAAAACCAGTCAGAAAAGGTTAAGTACCTCTGAGTTCCGCTGCATGACGTTTTGGAAAAGGCAAAACCACAGAGACTATTTTAAAAAAGTCAGTGTTTTACAAGGATTTGAGGGTCGCCAAAGAAGGATGAACGCTGTAGGCCAAGAGATAGTTAAGGCAGTGACACTCTCCTGTGGTGGTGTCGTGATAAGACTGTGGCTTTATGTGTGCACCAAAACATCAGAGAACACAAGGGTGAACCTGAGATAGGCTGTGGGCTTCAGTTATGAAGACAGGTGCCGCATGGGCTGTACCCCAATAAGCTAATTGTCTGTAGAAAACAGTGTTCGGTCACAAGCACCACTGCACCGGACCTGCTCTCTGGGTTGATGACTGTCCCCTGGCAGTGATCAATGATGGACATCTGTCCCACTCACCATCTGCAAAGGCCACCAGTTAAAGTGAAGGCTTGTTGTCCGTTTCCCATCAGCTGGCTATACCGAGCTTACAGAAACAGAACGGCTTTTCCCGATCAGTGGTTGGCAAATGCGTTCTTCAGGTCCGTGGCTTCTCTTTTGTCCTTTAGCAGGTTGTTTTGCAAACAAAACACATTAACTTCCAATGAAGCAACGCTTTGAGGCCTAGGTCTAAGAATTCTTAAGCCTAAACTCAAATGCTTTCTCCCATGTTTCCATTCTCACTTACATTTGGGGCCTATTATGGTTATATAATGTGTGAAATGTAGATTTTTCCTCCCTCTCTCTGTCCATCTACCTCCCTTTTTCCTTCCTTCTCCCTTCATCCCTTATATTTATTTATATTTTAAGACGGAGTCTCAGAGCTGGAGTCAGTGGTTAAAAGTACTGACTGCTCTTCCAGAGGTCCTGAGTTCAAATCCCAGCAACCACATGGTGGCTCACAACCATCTGTAATGAGATCTGATGCCCTCTTCTGGTGTGTGTGAAGATAGCTACGGTGTACTTATCTAATGAGAGAGAGAGAGAGAGAGAGAGAGAGAGAGAGAGAGAGAGAGAGAGAGAGAGAAGGAAGGAAGAAGAAAGGAAGAGTGTCATATAACCCAGACTGACTTTGAACTTCTGCTACTCTTGCCACTACTGCCTAAGGGATGGGATTGCAGGCATGTGCCGCCATAGTCAGTCTATGAATGCCGGGCTTGAACTGGGGGATTCATGCATGCTAGGCAAGCATGTTACCAACTGAGCTTTATCTCCAGGCCCCAAGAATATTTTCTTATGGTGTGCACACGAAGTGTGTGTGTGTGTGTGTGTGTGTGTGTGTGTGTGTGTGTGTGTGTGTTCATGTGTTCATATAGCCCAAACTGGCCTGGAACTTGTGATCCTTCAGCTTCAGTCCCCACAGAACTGAAATTATAGACATGTTCCGCCCCCTCTGCCTAGTTAGCTTAATAGTAACATACCGTGCCGTGGCTTTCTTTAGACCTGTACTATTTATGACCACTTAGCGGATCTAAACTGTCGATGTAGAGATTTTTGTCAGGTTCATGGTTTTCAGCCATCTCTTTGCACACGTCTCCAGCCAGGTTCTCCTTTCTGTTTGTTACTCCTAAGAAGTGAGTATAGGATCTTTTGTTGCGTTCTCATTGGTCCTTGATGCACTTTTTCCTTTTTTAGTTTTTTTTTCTCCTCTGCTTTTCAGTTTGCACATTTTCTACTGCTTTCTCTGATTTCCCCTGGTGTATACATTCTTCTATTGAGCCCATCCAGAGAGAGTCTTTTATTTGGAAGTTAATCCTCAACTCTATAATTTCTCTAGGCTACTTAGTATATGTGCTGTTTTCTTGATAGACTCCCTGTTTCTTTGTTTGTAAATCATAATGGGTTTACTTAAAAAAAGATTTTTTTAAAAAAGATTTACTGATTTATTTTAGTACACTGTTGCTGTCTTCAGCTACACCAGAAGAGGGCATTAGATCCCGTTACAGATGGTTATGATCCACCACGTGGTTGCTGGGATTTGAACTCGGGACCTCTGGAAGAGCAGTCAGTGCTCTTAACCACTGAGCCATCTCTCCAGCCCAAGATTCTATTTTTAAATCATGTAGGTGTATTTGTGTGTGTGTGTGTGTGTGTGTGTGTGTGTGTGTGTGTGTGTGTGTGTACAAGAATGCAGATGCATAAGGAGGCCAAAAGAGGGCGTCATATCCACTGGAGTTGGAGTTTCCTGTGCTTGTGAGCTACTCTGCATAAGTGCTGAGAAATACAGGTCCTCTGCAGAAGCAACAAGTGCTCTTAACTGCCATATTTACCATGTATTGTCACTTTCATGATGGCTTCTTTAAGATCCCTGCCAGGCAATTCCAGTATCTGATTCTTTCTGGTATCAGAAGCTGATTTCTTTTTCCCAGTTGTAATTGTCGTAAGTTCTGTTATGACAGCTGAGTTTGTATTCAGTCCTGGATATATGGATGCTATCAGGAGACCCTTAAGTCCTCTCTGCTGGCGGACAGTATCTCTGATCATGTTTACTGAGCAGCTTATCTGGGATAACTGTCACAGGCTGGGGGTCCAATGGCAGCGATAGTCTCAAGTCTTTGCAATCGAAGCTCAGAAGGTGTTGTAAAAGCCTCCTCTTGGTACAAGCTGGAGGCCACTGTGGGAAAACAGATTCCAGACATGAAATGTCAGTGTCAGGAAAGTGCTGGTCTGACAGTCCACAGGACATGGCTTTCTTCACAGACCAGATGACCTGGTTTCAATCCCCAGAACCCACATTTAAAAAAAGCCAGATGTGGAGTTCATCTGTCGTCCCAGCACTCCTAGGTTGAGATGGGAAAGCAGAGACGAGAGATCAGCTATAACTCAAACGTCAGCTAGCATGAAATATGCAATACAGAAAAAACAAGGGAGACACTCCCTCAACAAGATAGGAGGAGCCATCTTCTAAATGGTGTCCTTTGACCTCTGTATATGCACCACAGTGCATGGTAGCCACACTCACACATACATCAGGCACACAAATATGTTGTTATTGTTGTTGTTGTTGTTGTTGTTGTTGATGATGATGATGATGATGATGATGATATTTAATAAACTTAAAAAATATTCCGAGAAGGGGACAAAAGTTTTGGACAGTCAAGGCCATCAGAGCTCCAAGAGCAGAGGCCAACACCAGTTCATGTGTAATGAATGAGACCCAAGGACAACAATGAATGTGGAAGGCAAAGAATTATGTTAAGGAACCGGGAGAGCCTCCGGAGACCAAGAAGCCATGCAGAGGTGTCTGACTGTCCCTAGAGCTCTGGCCCAGCCAAAGATCCTGGTTAGTTGACTCTATTGGCCTTCCTGTTGAGTTTCTGTCCCCTTTGAGAACCATTCTCCTTCCTCCTACTCTTCCTTAAGAACCTCCAAGCTCCATTCACCGTTTGGCTGTGGATGTCTGCATCTGTCTGAGTCAGCTGCTGGGCGGAGCCTCTCAGAGGACCACATGCTCCTGTCTGCAAGCGTAACAGAGTATCATTAGCAGTGTTAGGAACTGGCGCTTGCCCATGGGATGGGCCTTTTCTTTTTCAAGAAAAGGTTGCAACTGTCTAGCTCTTGCTTGGCGTTTAAGGATGGGCTTTGCAGGAAGGAGGGAAGCACAGAGAGAGCAGCCGAGGCTGTCAGTCAGCATGCTGCCAGCTGCAGGCATCTGTGGTTTTCTAGTAAATGGGATGTCATTAGCTACAGTCCCAAGTGGTTGTCACCAAGCAACAAACTGAGAGCTCAGCAGGAGAAACCTTCAGGGTCAGGGGCTCACTTGACTACCTGGTGGGGTCCAGCTAATTCCTGGCCTCACCAGAACAATGGCCCTTCCCCCACACACACACTCTCTCCCTCCTCCCCTTACCCTCACCTCCCCATCCCCACCCTTACCTCCCCCTCTTACACTAACCTTGCCATCCAATGGGAGCAGGACGCTGCTTGGTCCCCACTGCTGCCTGTTCCTTTTGGAGGTGGTTGGGGACACTACCAGGCCAAGCAGGGGGAAGTTCTTCTTGACTCTACTTCTCAGCTGTTTCTTTCTCTGGGGTGCATACTGGGGTCCCTGCGGGTAAGAGGTACGACCAGAAAAATTTAAACACGAAAACTCAACTTGTGTCCCAGAAAATAAAATTCTTTTTTCCTCACTTATTAGATTTATCTTACTTTGTGTTTTGTGTGTATGACTGTTTGTTCAAATGCATGTCTATGTACCGCGTGAGGACCTGGTACCTGGGGAGGTCAGAAGAAGGCATTGGATTCCTTGGAACCAGAGTTATTGACGGTCGAGAGCCACCGTGTGGTTACTGGTGATCAAACTAAGGTTCTCCACAGGAACAACAAATGCTCATAACTAATTATCCTTGTCCCCAGCCACCTCCTTTCTTCCTGCCCCCCCTGGGGAAATTAGTTTTTATATTTTCCCCCATTTCAGGTTATGATGTCACATCCAGTTATGAGTTTTTCTGTCCCCTTGTCCCCTGTCCTCCATGTAGACACAAAGAGTACTCCTACCATGCCACGATCCACTTCTCATTCTAGGCTGCAACTCTCAGTAACAAGTTTACAAGGCCTCATGGCCCCATGTTCAATGCCAGCCCCTGTGACCAGGCACACACCTGCATAGCCCCCTGTTCTCTGGACTCAGCAACTTCCAACATTATCTTCTTATGGGGTACACTAGGATTTTCTGGGACTTTCTCTTTACTTGTGGACTCCATCCTGTACCCTACCATGGACCCAGAATCTACCCTTGCTGCTGGGTCCAGCATGGTCTTGGTGGGGACAGAATGATGTGGTTCCTGCCCCTGGCCCAGGGCCTGGGAACATGGGCCCCCACGAGTGTCAGTGGCTGATGCGGGCATAAGGATTGTTTGTATAATAATGTACACATTTCCACAGTTTTTCTTTTTCCATGTCCTCCCTGCTAACATTAATGGCTCCACAATCATCAGAGAACAGGAGTCCAGGAGGCAAAGGTGTAACTAATGTCTCAGCAAAATGGTAAACACTGGGACCTTCAGGAGAACCCCTGAGGCTGTGGAAAAGAACTCTGAAAATGTGAGTTTGAATAGATATAATTTCTCAACTATGCCAAAAATAAGGATGCGATATTAATTATACGAGGGGCTTCTCATATAAAGAATCTAAAGGAACAGAGGCAGCTACACTTGGAGGCAACTTATCAGAAAGATTTTAAGGAAGGAAACAAAAAGATTTAGAGAATGGTGATTGCAGGAGACCCCACTCTTATTCTTATAAAGGCAGACAAACTTCCCAGTTGAGGATCAGCCTGGGACACAGCAAGGTTAGGCCCCAGTACAGTAGAAATGGTAATTTCAGGTTGGTGAGAGGAACTTAGCAAGTTTACCATCTGTGCTTAACAGAGGCAGGCAGGTCTTTGAATTCTTGTACAATGTTAAAAGAATATGTATCAGGGACAAGACAAGGCTGTTCACTCTCTCCCTATCTATTCCATATAGTACTGGAATTCTACCCAGAGCAATAATACAACTAAAGGAGATACAGACTGGAAAGGAAAAAGTCGAAGTATCCTTATTCACTGATGGTATGATAGTACACATAAGTGAGCCCAAAAATTCCACCAGAGAACTCCGGCAGGTGACAAACACCTTCAGCTGGCTACAAAATTAACTCAAGGACATCAGTAGCACTCCTGTGTACAACTGATAAAGAAACCGAGAAAAATGTTAGGGAAACAACACCCTTTACAATAGTCACGAATAATATAAAATGTCTTGGTGTAACTCTAACCAACCGAGTGAAAGATCTGTTTGACAAGAACTTCAAGTCTCCAAAGAAAGAAATTGAAGAAGACCTCAGAAGATGGAGAGGTCTCCCATGCTCATAGATCGATCGGACTAACATAGTGAAAATGGCCATCTTACCAAAAGCAATCTACAGATTCAATGCAATCCACACCAAAATCCGACACAATGTTTTATAGACCTAGAAAGACCAATTCTCAACTTCATATGGAAAAACAAAAAAACCCAAGACAGCAAAACAATTCTGAACAATGAAAAAGAAAAAAACCTTCGGGAGGAATCACCATCCCTGACCTCAGGCTGTACTACAGAGCAATGGTGATTAAAAAAAACTGCATGGTATAGGTACAGAAATGATCAGTAGAATCAAATTGAAGACCCATGAATAAACTCACACACCTATGGACGCTTGATTTTTTTGTTAAAGAAGCCAAAACTGTACAATGAAAAAATGAAAGCATCTTCAATAAACAGTGCTGGAGTAACTGGATAGCTACATGTAGAAGAATGAAAATAGATCCATATTTATCACTCTGCACAAAACTCAAGTCCAAGTAGATGAAGGACCTCAACGTAAAACCAGATGCACTAAATCTCATAAAAACAACAGTGGGAAATGCCCTTGAGTGCATTGGGACAGGAGACAAGTTCCTGAATAGAACACCAGTGGCTTAGACTCTTAAGATCAACAACTGATGAATAGGACCTCATGAAACTACAAAGCTTTTGTAAGGCACTTTCAATAGGACAAATCTGCAGCACACAAATTAGGAAAAGACCCTCACCCTAAATCTGACAGAGGGCTAATATTCAAAGTTTATGAAGAACTCAAAAAGTTAGACACCAACAACCCTAATAACCCAATCAACGAATGGGGTACAGAACTAAACAGAGAATCCTCGGCAGAGGAATTTCCAATGGCCGAGAAGCTCTTGAAGAAATGTTCAAAGAACTTAGTGATCAGGGAAATGCTAATTAAAACAACCCCGAGGTCCTATCTTACACCCATCAGAATGGCCTGGATCAAAAACTCAAGAGACAGCCCTTGCTGGTAAGGACGTGTAGCATAGGGAGCACTCCTCCTCTGCTGGTGGGCGTGCAAGCGTGTGTAACCACTTTGGAAATCAAATTGATATTTTCTCAGAAAACTGGGAGAAGTTCTACCTCAAGACTTGGATATTGCACTTCTGGGCATATACCCAAAAGATGTACCAACATCTCACAAAGACACCCGCTCAACCATGTTCATAGCAGCTTTATTCATAATAGTCAGGAACTGGAAAATTTTCAGATGTTTCTCACCTGAAGAATAGATTAAAAAATTGTGGTACATCTACACAATGGAATACTGTTCAGCTATTAAAAACCAAGACATCATGAATTTTGCTGGCAAATGGATGAAACTTGAGACTATCTTCCTGAGTGAGGTAACCCAGTCTACAAAGGACATTCATGGCAAGGACTCATAAGTAGATATTAGCCATAAAATACAGGTATCATGTTACACTCCACAGACCAAAAGAAGCTAAACAAGAAGGAAGACCCAAGCAAGGAAGCTCGAATCTCACTTAGAAGGGGGAATGAAACAGTCATAGGAGGCAGATGGAGAGGGAACTGGGAAGGTGGGGGTAAAAGGAGGAGAATGGGGAATTCAGGATCCAGTGTGGAGAAGGCCAGGAGAGATGGCTAGATGGCCATGAAAATGAATGAAAATCTGCAACTGATGGGGGGAGTGGGGCGACAGGGCGGGGGCATCTCCAGGCTGAGGCATGGCCTAGGATAAAGGAGATGCCCAAGAGTCAATGGGGATGACCTTACTTGTTACTCACTGCACTGGGGATATGGACCGTGAAGAGGTTACCTTCTGTATTCAGACAGAAACCACGGTGAAGTAGTAGAAACACTAACCCACCCACAAAACTTTCAACCCAAAATTTATCTTGTCTACAAGAAAGGCAGGAACAAAGAGACTGAGGGAATGGCCAACCAGTAACTGGCCCAGCCTGAGACCCATCCCATAGGCGAGCGCCAGTTCCTAACACTGCTAATAATACTCTGTTACGCTTGCAGACAGGAGCATGTGGTCCTCTGAGAGGCTCCGCCCAGCAGCTGACTCAGACAGATGCAGACATCCACAGCCAAACGGTGAATGGAGCTTGGAGGTTCTTAAGGAAGAGTGGGAGGAAGGAGAATGGGTCCCAAAGGGGACAGAAACTCAACAGGAAGGCCAATAGAGTCAACTAACCAGGATCTTTGAGGCTCTCGTGAACCACCAACCAAAAAACATACACAGGCTGGACCTAGGCCTGCCTGCTTATATGTAGCAGATGTGCAGCTTGGTCTTCGTGTGGGTCCTAGACAACTGGAGTTGGGGCTGTCCCAAAAGCTGTTGCCTGTACACAGGATGTGTTCTTCTAGCTGGGCTGCCTTATCTGGCCTCAGTGGGAGAGGAAGTGCCTAGCCTCACAGAGACTTTAATGGAGGTAGGGAGTGGGGATACCCAGGGGACCCACCTGCCCAGAGGAGAAGGGGAGGGTAGGGGAGAAGAACTGTGGGATGGGGTGACCAGTATGGAGACAGTGAGCTGGGTGTAAAGTGAATAAGTAAAAAAAAAGAAAAAATTAAATTAAAGAAAGAAAATGTGTGTTGCTGTTTCCTAAGAAATAAGGGGCTGGGGTCACGGGATACTGATTCATAGGATAATAAAAGGGAACCCTAAAGTAAACGAGTGGATTGACATATAAAATAAAATACTGGGCTTCGGGTCTGCAGGAGATGAGCTAGCCAGAGAATTGTTTAGAATAGCAAGGGAGAACCACTTGGAGAACTGTCTCCAGAAGAACATAGAGAGAGAGCTGTCTAGAGATCTCAAGAAAAAGCACATCAGAGAGAAAGAATGCAAAACAGAGAGAAGGCATGCTGCAAAGCTGTCTCCAGCAGAGCACAGGCCACTGGCTTGAACCCACAATTTGAGTCTTTGTTTTTGCCTCTCCCACACACCCCTTCTCTCAGAACCCCTCTCCAAGTTGAGGCTGGTCCTTAGCACCCTGCTTCTCTCTGTTCTGAATAGCCTGGCTTCCTTCCCTCCGTCTTCAAGTTTCCCATTGGGAAGCATACTTGGCTCCTTGCTAAGAGTCCACTCCTCAGAGCTCAGTCCAGAGCTTTCTCCTAGCCCTCCATGCCCAACCCACTAGGCACTCCTGCTTACTGTAAACACCTTTCTACCCATCTTCCCACAACTCTGCCAGTCTCTGAAACACCATTCTGTCCTATCTCCAACACCTCAGCCTGCATTCATTTCCTTTCTACTTGACCTGGTGTTTCTTCTAGTATGTTCCTTCTGTCTCTAGGGGCTGCAGCTGCTAAAGGTTGTCTGTAAAGGCGCTACTTGAGAGGAACCCCTGGATGAGTCCCTGCCATTCATTTTGTGTCACTAGCCCAGAATGGCCACTGTTGTAGAACCTGAACGAAGTGGTGGCCATCTTCATCAGACCAGCTGTGTGTGTTGGCAGGAGTCCGTCAAGATCCCCATCAGAGGAGAGGGTAGAAAGAGTCCTTAGACCCTCACTAGACATTCTAGCCAATCCTCCCAGTCAGTTGTATGCAGTCCTCCCTGACTGCGATCTCAAGTGGAACTAAGGAGGGATTAGAGTACAGAGACGAGGGGCTGGGGGTCAATAAGAGAGGGACTCCATCTATAAACTATGAGGAAATTGCCAGGGTCCAACCTCTCAAGGTGACAACTCAGGTTCAGCTCAGCCTGTACTCTGATGGGCCAAACACTGCACACTCCTCAGAAAGCTTGTAAACTGGATTTGATTGCCAGCAAAACCCACTTTCTCAACCACTCGTAGCCCTCCAACCTCCAGAAAGGTTGTTCCCTATTAATTCAAACAGGCCTCCAATAGACCACGGCCCTGTGCTAGTTCCCAGACTGTTCTAAGTACCTGCCCTCCTCCTGCCACAGCAGAACCCCTTACCGGACTTTCCCCCATTTTGTTCCCATAGCCCTGCCCGTCTGCTTCTCTCTCTCCACCTTTCTCCCTCCTATCTCTCTGTCCCAGAAAGGTAGCCATGACAGATTCCCTCAGATGCCTCTGGGAATTGTCTTCCTCTTATTCCCAATGAAAATCCCCCCCCCCCTTAATCACGGAATGGCCACGTCGGCAGTTTCTTTACTGCTGCAACCCCTCACATATAGAAATCGTCATCCATGCTAGACAAAGACATTCCAGTTCAGCTACTTAGAGTCACTTACGTTTCTTTCAATAACCCCTTAGTCAAGTTCTTTGAATAAGTCTAATAAACTCATGGGTTCCCCCGGGTGGCGGGGAACTATGGCGGAATCATACCTTGGTTTGTTGCTGAGACTTTATGAGGAGGGATAGACAATGTCTGTCTCCTCAAGGGAATGACTCTCATGTCAGCCACCCTGTTCTCCAGGTTTCTTTTCTTTGACTTTCAGCCTGACTGCTTGTGGTGGTTTGAATAGGTTTAACCCCATAGATTCGTGTGTTTGAATGTTTGGCCCCAGGGAGTAGTGCTATTAGGGGGTGTGGCCTTATTGGAAGAGTGGTCTAGGCAGAGGTGTGTCACTGCGTAGGTGTGTGCTCTGAGGTTTCCTATGCTGGAGCTCAATCCAGGGCAGAAGAGAACCTCCTCCTGGCTATCTGCAGAAGACAGTCTCTCCTGCTACTGCCTTCAGGTCAAGTGTAGATCTTTCTGCTCTTCCAACGCCCTGTCTGCGCGCACACTGCCATGGTTCCTGCCATGATGATAAGGAACTGAATCTCTGAAACTGTAAGTCAGCCCCAATTAAAAGTTTTATAAGAGTTGCCTTGGTCATGGTGTCTCTTCACAGCAGTGGAACCCCTAAGACAGGGCTCTAACCCTTTCCGCTTGTCCTCATAGGTAGCTCACACTAAAGCCGCCATGATAGCTGTGCAGGTATGAGACCTGACTATGGTTTACACTAGCTCATTCTTTGGCTGACTTTTAAGGAGACGCCTGGAGGGACAGCATGATGAGTCCTGAAGGATAAAGTGGGGGCGCCTCTTTAAACAATGGGTTCCTCCTCTTCAAGTTCCTCTTCTGGCCCCTTCCTGAATATGTGGTGGTGTCCGTGTGCCTAGTCAGACCCCGGAACTTAGAAAGAGAAACCTGCCCAATGTCAGCACCATAGGACTCAGAAGAAGAAGCTTACACAGACACACTGGTGCTCAAGGCTGCTTGCTGAGCTGAGAGATGATAATCTCGAGTCAGACTCTTGGGCCTTATATCAACAACACATGAAATCCTAAGACTCACTTGTTAGAGTACAATCTTAAACTGTGCTCAAACAATAAAACTTCCAAACCCCTTCCATTCTCTCTTCTTGCCACTTTCCCTTGCTTGTGCTGGCGCCCATGTAGGTGTGCATGTACATGTGTGTGTATGTGTGTGTGTGTGTGTATGTGTGTGTGTTTGAGCATGCATGCATTCAAGATCTCTTGCATACATGTGAATACCCATGTATGTACATGCTTGTACACACATGTTTCTGAGTGCATGTAGAGACTGGACATGGATTGTTGATGTAACTGCTTTCCATCTTTTTTTTTTTACCATTTCGTTGTTGTTATTGTTTGTGTTTCTTATTTTTTACTTAAGGTAGTCCTCTCACTAAACCCAGAGCCTATAGATTCAGCTAGGCATCAGTGAATCCAAGGATCTGTTTGTCTCTATTTCTTCCACCTCAACACTATAATTACAGACAAATGCCACCAGCCCCAGCTTTTTTGTGGGTTTAGGGATCCAAACTCAGGTCTTCCTGTGTGCATGTGGCAAACACTTCCTCACCTGAAGCACCTCTTCTCCGCTCCCTACCCTTCCTTGCTCCTTCCCTATGTCTTTCCCCCTCTTGTTTTTCCTTCTCCCTCCTCCCCCTTTGTCTCTCTCCTGTCTCATTCACATTTCACACATCTTTAATGCGCCCTCTGACCCCATGACTGCCAGCTCCTGGTGGTAGCTCATACTGGCTCCAAACCAGTCTTTTTGTCTTGGTCGGCTATCATCCTTAATCCCCTGGGGCTGGACCCACCTCAGCCTGCTCCCAAAGAAGAGCAAGCTCCCCTCAGTGTGGGATGTGCGAGTGCCTTTTAACTTCTCCATCCCATTCCCCATCGGAGGAACAGTTCTATGCTTCCTCTGTGAAGTCATGGCCTTTGATTCCCAAGCCAAGGTTATAGAGGATATAGAGGAAGCTTCCAGCAAGGGCCTCCCCATAACCTACTACCTATCAAAAAAAAAAAAAAAAAAAAAAGACAGTGACTGAACTGCATTGGCCATGCCAGAGCTGTTCTTTGCCAGATGCTAGACATTCTCTGGAGTTCAAGCCCTTTGTTGAGAGCAATGCAGGGCAAGGTGGGAGAATCCTTTTAAAGGCACGAGGCTGAGCTGAAGCTGTGTGGTTATCTGGGTGAGGTTAAGATGGGTGCTTCTCCCCACTCAGTGACCCCTGTCGATGAAGCCCCATGTGGCAGCAGAGGCATTAGGTAATTGCTTAACTCCCCTCCCCCACTCTTTTTTGTGTGATAAGGTGCTATAGCTTAAAAGTCTCTCTCTAATGAGAACAGTACAACATTAGGGAGATTAAACTTCGAAGGATGGACGCTTGAGATCGGAAACCTGTTCTAGGAAGATGAACGAGCTCTATCCGAATATCCCACCAGGGCTGCCCATCACAAAGTCCTTCAGCGTCCACCCTCATGCCTGGTGACAGGAAAATGTTATGTCTGCCAGAACGTAGCTGCTTAGGCTTCATCCTTGCCTCCTTCTGAGGGACAGGAAAAGTGGAGACAGAGTAACAACAACTCCCTGCCTCCTCCTGAGGAACAGAAAAAGATGAAACAAAGTAACAACTCCTGCTACCAGGGGCGGGGCCGGGGAGACGACTTAGTGTTTGCTGCACAAGCATGAGGACCTGAATTCAGATTCTGCAAAACGCCAAGTGCGGTGGTCCATCCGTGCCTGCAACCCCAGCACTGGCGGCTGAAGACAGACATAGCAGAGGTCATCAGCCAAGTGTTTTAGCTCCATCAGTGAACTCCAGGGTCAGAGAGAGAGATTCTGCCCCCAAAACTAAGATGGAGAGAGATTGAGGAATGCACCCAGTGCCAGCCTCTGACTGTCACACCCACAGCCCCCTCACCTCCATCCACATTTGCCTCGGTTCCTAGAAATGCAAGACATACAGGGGAAATCCTTCTTGGCTCTGAGTCAGAGCAGAGAAACTCATAGAGGAAGAAGCCAGAGTCAAGTCGAAGGACCTACAAGCCTCTCTCTGTGGCAGCCAAACTGAACCAGTGATACAGTTTCTACATTAGCAAGACTTCAGGGATCAAGGGAAAATACACAGCTCCTGATCAGACTGTAGAGCTATGATGTTTACCACGGTGCAATCGTCCACAGGACTGGGGAGTCACGACAGATGGTCGTCACACCCTCGTTAATCACTGCAAATGAATGTGTTTTGTCCTTTAGAACGATGGATTCGGTCTTATAACCACCATATGGTCCCCTGTCATGTGCATAGTTTTCTGTCACTTGAGCAGTGACTTATTTATTATACTTCAAAAAAAATATTTGCAGAGACAATAATGAATTGGTCGTAGTAAAACAAACAACAAAAAGTCAAGAGAACCCTGTCTCTGGAGGTGAAGACCTGGGTACCACTTCCAGCCCCCAATCCTAATCACTCACAGAGCCACAGCCTCTGTGGTTGGAGGCAGAGAGTAAACCTACATTTATAATATTGATGTATTTACTTCAAAGTCTCACCATGTACCCCAGGCTGAGTGCACACTCACAACCCTCCTTCCTGCCTTCGCCTCCCTGATGCTGGCATCACAGATGTCGCCCACCACACCAGGTTCTCCTTGTCCACATCATACAGCACACATATTATACAACACACATGCACACACCAGACAACATGCCACATCGCGATGCCATACACACATACGTATTGTACAACACAAAATACTTCATACACAATGCACACATCACACAATTCACAGAGCACTTATCTATGCCACACACGCTCATGTTGACACACGAGTATGAAAATAAATCAGTTAGGTAATGGGAGGTCTCTGACGACAAGCAGGGTGGTAATGCCAGAAGCAGAGCCTATGAGGGCATTGCAGACGTGGACCAAACACAAACACGATCAGATCCTTCACAGGAAAAGGGGGCACACGGAGACCACGTTCTCTGGATAGCATATACACAGCAAGGCTCACCGAGTGACACAGGAGCATTTGGTGAGAACATGCGAGGAATGTCCACAGTGTCGTCTGTGGGGTTTATATACCCAAGGCTAGCTATGAAGGCAACCCCACAACAGAGTTGTAGTTGGCAATGTTGCAGTACAACGTCAAAAGCCTGGACATCTTTGCTTCAGAGGATATGCAGTTCTGGAAGTCTTCTGAGAATCCCACAACGAGGATGACTACTACTACTGCCAGCAGAAGTGGAATTGAGGAGGCTGCAGAATGGTTTGGGTTTTTTGTTGTTTTTTTTCCTGGTTGCCATGGGAGCATAGTGAGCAGTGAGAACAAGCCAAGTAGGACCAGGGCTTGCCCACTATGTAGCTGCTCTCTTACCTTCAGTATCTACAGGGGATCTCGGGGATCAGTGGCTGTCAGCTCTTTTATCATAGGCCATCGGTGAGTATTGTACTCCCTTATCTCATACACGCACATGCGTATCCCCAACGTGATCTTCAAAGCTCCGTGTGGTTATCCATTAGTATCTGTGTCAGCCTTCAGCACTGTAATGAAGTTCCTGAGGTGGTTTGTTTTTTCAGTACATGAAGGATAAAGGGAAGCTGACGAGACAACACAGTTGGTAAAGTGCTTTCCCGAGTTCAGTCCCCGGAACCCACATTATTAAAAAGAAAAAGATGTTGAGCACAGTTTTGTGCACTTGAAATCCCAGGGCCGGGGAGACAGAGACGGGTGATCCCTGGGCCTCAGTGTACCTTCCTTAGTAAGTTCCAGGCCAAGGAGAGACTTTGTCTCCTAAGAGAGAAGGGGAGGGTGTGTGAGTAAGACCACACAAGGCTGTTCTCCGGCCTCCATGTGCACCCACCCACACAAACACACACACTCAACCCAAATAGGAGGAAGGCTCCTGTATCTCACACATTCAGTGGTTTCAATCTACACTGTTACTTTGAGCCTAAGACTACATAGTGCTCTGTAGTAGGACATGATGGCAGGAGACCTGCTCATCTGATGGCATCGGAGAAGAAAAGGAGAGGGTGCAGATAAAGAGACGAGGTCCCTGGGCTGGAGAGATGGCTCAGTGGTTAAGAGCACTGACTGCTCTTCCAGAGGTCCTGAGTTCAGATCCCAGTAACCACATGGTGGCTCACAACCATCTTTAATGGGATCTGATGCCCTCTTTTGGTGTGTCTGAGACAGCTACACTGTACTTATATGTAATAAATAAATAAATCTTTTTAAAAAGAAAAGAGAGAGAGAGAAAGAGAGAGAGAGAGAGAGAGAGAGAGAGAGAGAGATGAAATCCCAGTGTCACCCCTCAACTTTATGTCCCCAGTGGTCTGACTTTCTGCCACTAGGTCCCACCTGTTATGCACGCTGACAGTGCCAGGGCTGCGGACCAAGCCTTCACCATATAATGACAGGACCTAACTCACTCCATTTTAGAACAGGTAGCCATTTAGGCTTTAAGCTTCAGTTTCCCGAGAAAGCAGGCAAGGGTTCTCAAAAACAACAACAACAAAACTCACAGACACTGAGCCTGACATCTAGCCAAGGGAGACAGGCAGCTCAAGGACTGAGACAGTTCCTGGAATTTCTCTAAGACCTGACCAAAAATGGTAAAGCTAATAGAGCAACCAATTAAAAATACACTAATGTAATTGCTGCCCACCTAGTCAATCATATTAAAAATGACCTAACCATCCCTAAAATTGCCCCAGTGGTGCTTAAAAGGAGCCTGAGGGCTCATTTGGCCCTTGCCATTTTTGTTTGAATGGCTGACCTCCCTACATGCTGGTTATTTCTGTAGACTAAACAGTCTTGTCTATTACATACTATTTGAATCTGAGATTTGCCTTCAGTGACTCTCAGACCCTTACAACAGGCCTTTGGGGGATATTTCAGATCCAAAGTGCAGGAGTATTTGCAGAAGGTTGGTTCTAGCATCCTGGTCAGGCACCAAAGTCCTCTGATACTTAAGTCCCTAATGTAAAATCTTGTAGCATTCTCTTAGAGTCTGTATATCCACCATTATAGTGTGTGCACGCGAGCGCACATGTTAGTTAGGGTTTGTATTGCTATGATAAACACCATAACCAAAATGGCATGGGAGGAAAGGATTTCTTTGGCTTACACATCTACATCAAAGAAGCCAGGGTGGGAACTCAAGGTTGTGTGAAAAAAAAAATAGAATATGTTGGTGTCATAAAGGATCTACTAACCCTGCTTAAGAAACATTAAGTTACATAAAGTAAAACTCAGGCTCTCCTCTCAGCATTCTTCTGCCAGGCGGACAGGATGACCTTGGTTAACAGCTGCCTGAAAAAAGCAGCACTAGTCTGTGTCAGGATGACTACAATAATATTGTTACATTGTAAATCTTTCGGCAAACAACCAGACCTTGGATTTTCTGCTGCTGTGAAACCTGTTTAATTGCTCAAAATGTAACTTGAGGCCATGAAACTATAAACTGATGGGATTCTCATTCTGGGCTTGTTCCCTTTGCTACATTAGCCAGAACCAAGTGTTAAGGAGTTTTTCCTTTATTAATCTTAGTGTCCGCATGATTTCTCACTGGGAAAGCATGAGGTCATTTCCTCAACTCAGGTTCCCTTTCCCTAAACAACTCTTGTTTGTGTTAACTTGACAAAAAAACAACAGTGTGTGTGTGTGTGTGTGTGTGTGTGTGTGTGTGTGTGTGTCCACGAGCTCGAGTGCGTATGCGCATGCGCACACGTTTTGCCACGGACTGAACCGGTCTCTACATGTTAAATACATGTTCTACCATTGAACTTTACATTTCCCAAACTCCTTCACATGTTAAATCATTTCTAAATTACTACTCATATCCAAGACCACGTAAGCACCATGTAAGTTGTTATAGTCTAATGTTCGGGAAATAAGGAGACGGGGAAAAGGTTGCGCATGCTCAGTACAGATGAAACTTTCCTTTTCAAACATTGTTCGTTTACAGTTGGCTGAACCAGTGCTGTGGAGCCCGCATAAGCAGAGGGCTGGCTGTAGTCGTAGGCGACTCTCCCTAACACTTCATGCAATTCTATTCTATTCCGTTTAGAATGGCAGATGTGGGACCAGATCTAAGCTGATCACCCCTGACCTGCACCTCCAGGTGTTGATGCCAGGCATGATCCTGTCTTCTTGACCGAAAGCAGGATCTGTACCTTGCGTTCTGGCCAACAGAATACGGCAAAAGTTTATCACGTGTTAGTTTTACGGTTAAGCAACTTTACATATGACTTCTCTCTTAACACACTGGAGTGCTCCGGTGAGAAAACAGTCACCTTGAGGCACCCTAGGTGGTAAAACCCCACAGAAGGGCTCTAACATCCGGGCAATGTCTGGAACAAGACTGGTAACAAGATTAACACTGGCAAATAGCAGGACCCTTGAGCAGAGTGGACCAGAGAAAACAAACTGTTGATAAATTGAATGAATTTGAAAGAGGCTTTGTCCTCCCCTGTTGGGATTTCAGAGGAAGCACACAGTTCATGGTGTATCTTCGTTTTAACCCTGAGTAAGGGGCTAGCTAAGCTGGACTCAGAGTCCTGACCAGAGGATCTGTGGGTCAGCAAAGGTCTATAGTTTAAAAAAAAACAAAACAAAAACTGCTTTGTGGTGGATCACACTCAATGAGTTTTATGGCCTATTTATGGGTTGGCTGTCGCCCTTTGAAAAACACAGATATGGACAGCCACATTTTTGAATTGTGCAGGAATGTGACCTTGAGGTTGTCAACAAATCATACAAGGATATCTGTGACAGGCATTTGGACGCGTGTGCTGGGACAGGGAAGCCACTGTAGCATAGAAGTATTGGAAATGATGATTACATTCTCTTCCTCCCTCCTTACAGGGGAAGATGATACCGAAAAGCCATCAGAGAACCAGCCTCTGTGAAGTGTCAGACTCTAAGAGAAAAGAGATCATTAGGACAGCTACCAAAGATGAGGATGTGACTCGGAAACTGAAAACAGCTAAGGCGTGACACAGAGAGTGAAAACGGGTAAGGCTCCATCGAGGCTTCTGGAGCTGAGCCTGCAACCACTGTATACTCTATTTTCTGTTTTCAGGGCTTTGTTCTCCACCGCGCGCAAGTGGCCAGTCATGACTCCATGATGTCACCTGTGAACTGTGAGGTTGTGGCTTAAAGAAATACCTCCAGCCCTCATCATCTGGATCTCAAAACATAGAAGAAACATAGACTCGGAGCTTCTTCTCTGTTACAGGAATTTCATCTGAATTGAAACATCCCCTCCACCCCTCGGAGGTGTGGCGTGAGACTCAGGAAGTGAACAAACATTGCATGCCTTTGCTAACCTAAACAAACAAGGCTCTCCAGGGCCCCTCCTGGAGGTTATAGATGCTGTAAGCAATTTCAGCCGAGCTACAGATTCTCGGGTTGCAGAGAGGAGGTTCTCCCAACTCTTGAGTTGCTCGCGAGTCTTGGAGAGGAAAGCTGCAACTGTGGAGTCCCTCACGGTGTTGGGGCGGAGCTTTTCAGTGAGGCCTCTGAGTCATTCCAGTAAACCACTGGAGGCCTGAGTGGCCAGACCCCGCCCCCAGGCCAAGCCCAGTCTCACCAATCTCAGAAGAGGCTCAGCCTCGCCTCCCAGACTACAAATCCCAGGCTACCTTGGAAAGTGTCCCCACGAATCCCCACCCAAGAAACCCTATATAGAGCCTCCCTCCTGCTCAGTTCTGTGCTGCTTCTTTCCCCAGCAGGAGCAGCCATTCTCTTGTGTCCTTCCCTCTAAATCTCGTGTGAGGTTTGCTGTGTGGTGTGAATTTGTGGTATTCCTGGGCTCCTGACTGCTGGGATACCTTTCCCAACCGAGCTGTAAAACTCACGACCCCTGCTCCTATAAAGTAACTCCTCCCATACCATACCCCATCAGTAACTCTAACAAACCCCCTGGCTTCATAGAGTTGGTATCCCTCCATAGTGTCTGGCGATAAATACTTTTTCATTTTATTTTGTGAAGCTCAGGCTGCCCTCAAATTTAGGATTCTCCTACCTAAATCTTGTAGGTGCTGGGATTACAGGCATGTACCACCATGACCAGCTAAGAAATACATTCTTCCTATGTGCGAATCATAATGTCATGGGTGGGAGACCTCTTTCCACAGATGGGAGCAGTCATGTAACTAACATTTGAGAATTCAGTAGCAGGTTGACAAGAGTAAAAAGCGGTTAAGAACACTGACTGTTCTTCCTGAATTCAGTTCCCAGCAACCACATGCTGTCTCTTACCAGAACCTGTGGGTAGTCTCAAAAAGGCAGGACAAAAATTGAGAAATATGTAAGAGGGCATTAGACTCTGTCAAAGAAATAGAGCCATATAAAATATCCATCTCTAGGTGTCAGTCAATCATCTCTTCATTCATCACCTATGTATCTGTCTGAATGGATTTGTTATGAGGAATAGGCTCACGTGATTACACGCCCTAGAAAATTGCACAATTGGTGGTGTAGTTCAAAGGTCTGACAGCGGGGATCCAGAGAGCCAATGCAGTAGATTCCAGTCCACCCAGGACGACCTGAGAACTGTCCGTCACCGCTGAGCAGATCCAGGACCCAGCACCAGGGGTCAGAGAATGTGACCCTGTTTCCTCTTCTTGGTCCTCCGTTTGGGCCTTCGGTGGAGTGGGCGAGGGTCACCCACAACAGAGAAGCTGGTCTACCTTTACCAGTCCCAAAGCTGAGCTCCTCTGTGATGCCCCCCTCCCCACAGACACACAAACAGTAGTGTTTAATTTGATCTCTGGACTTGTAGTGACAATGACCAACTGAACCATCACAAGCAATGTGGGACTGGAGTAACCAAGAGGTCGAGGAACAAAAAGACCCTGGGAGCCATGGACGTGGTTGAGTAAAGTCACAAGTAGTGAACTTGTCCAGCAAGAAATGACCAAAAAGTCACAAAACCTGGAGAGGGGAGGGGCAGAGGACAGAGGAGGGAGATAGATATGAACTGGGTATAGAAGCATGGAGAGACTTGGTGAAGAAAATGAACCCTACATATCCAAGTCATGAGAATTAAGCAGCAGAGAAATGAAGAAGCGGCAGTGTAGTAACAGAGCAACGTTCTATGATTTTAAAAAATGAGTCTACACCTAAAATTATTTTAATTAACAAAAAAGAACTTGGAAGATGTTGTTCAAGACACTTAGGTATCTACCAGACCTCCAACCACCAAGCCTGGTGCCCTGAGTTTGATCCCGGTACCCACGTGGTAGAAAAAGCGAATGCCTTCCTCTGACCTCCACACGTGTGCTGTGACATACGGGTGCCCACGTACACATCGTATACACAGAGGATGAGGATGAGGAGGATAAACGTGTTAGCCACCTACATGCCTTAAATTTATTAATGGCTATTGACAGAGACTTCCAGTGAGACTGAAGCCAAGACTCGCACATAGTCCCTATGTTAAAAAACAAAGACCATCAAGTATAATTTTTACATAAAGAATTAAGATCATTAGGGAATAATAGCGGGATATGATTGGTCAGAATGGCCAACTGAAGAAGCGTGTTCTAGGACCAAACAAAAAGAACGGAGGCTGAATGGTGTGAGCAGAAGAGCCTCTGGGGGGCAGCGATGGGCGCATTGTGTGGAGCGGTTAGAGGCAGCTTCCATGAGCAGCTGGAAAGAAGTCACCAGTCAAGATCCAAAGAAAACAGATGCTTGACAAGGTTGAGAAGAATTTCAACAAAGAGATGAATGAGAGTAAAGGGAAAAAAAAAAAAAGAGATGGCCAGGGCACCTAAGGGCTAGCTCCAAAGGAAGATCCCTCACTTCAAGGCTTGACATGATGAGGGGAAAGGATGGGGCAGAGGTGCTGTTGGCACCTGCGGAGGCTGGAGCAGGAGGCGGGGCTATGGAATGGAAGGCGTGGCCGCGGTGCAGGAGGCGTGGTTATAGTGTAGGAGGCGTGGCTATGGTGCCCGAGGCAGGTTATGGTGCAGAAGGTATGGCCTTGGTACAGGAGGCAAGCCTGTGGCTCAGACCTTGGTATAGTAAGCCTGGCTGTGATACAGGAGATATGACTATGGTTCCGGGGGTAGGGGGGTGGAGCTATGGTAGGAGCAAGAAATGGCTGTTTCATGAGAACTGACTTTGGTGAGTTCAGAAGGCCTGGTCATGGAGGGTGCAGGAGTCTGTTCTCTAAAATCCCCCAGAAATGTCTTGTTTGGGCCAGTTGAACCATTACTCTTGGGCACACAGAATTCGGTACCAAGTCTTAGTTGCTACATATTTGTCATCTGCTCTAATGTGTTACGTTAGATCCGCATATTTGTTATATGTTTTTGCTTTCAGATCTCTTATGTGACATCTTTTTATTACAAATGATATTTGTATGATTTATAACAAAATGCAAACAAGCCGAGTGTGGGTACTAGGAATGAGGATTGCAAGTGAAAGGTCCACGCTATAGACTTGTGACCAGCAAGCAGCTTTGTTCCCAGCTATACAGAGAGAGAGAGAGAGAGAGAGAGAGAGAGAGAGAGAGAGAGAGAGAGGCAGAGACAGAGAGGCAAATACAGAGACAGACAGACAGAGAGAGACAGAGAGAGAGAGAGAAAGAGAGAGAGACAGACAGACACTCAGGCATGCACACATACATACACACACGCACACCCATACTCACAGGCACCAAGCACACCACACTCTTCCTGGGCTCACGATTTCTAGGAATCCCTCTAGTTTTAGGAGGCCACTTTTAAAATGAAAATCACCAACCAAAACAAAAATTAAAATGGAGCAATAAATGATTATAGATATAAGTTAGAAAAGCAAGGATGAGCTGCGGAGATGTCTCAGTGGTAAAGTGCCTACGGCGCGAGCCTGAGAGCCTGAGTTCGGATCCCCAGAACCTATGTAAAAAATCTAGGCTTGGTGCTACACACCCAGTGCTTGGGAAGCACATACAAGAGGATCCCTGGAGCTCACAATAGCCTGGCCAATTCAGCCTCCAAATCTCCCCAATCCCCAGTAAGTTGTATCTTCCAGGGGCTGAAGGCAGTGCACCCATCCCCCAAAAAGAGTAGAAAAATAAAATTCATTTTCTTCAGCCTTCCGGCTCACTGTGCGGACAGGAAAGGGATTTCGTGGAAACAATCCCATGAAAGACCACACCCTGGCTCCAAAGGTTTAGGGTGGTGCCTGACGTACAGAAAGAGAGTAAATCAAAGAAAACCCATCAAGAATCAGACAATTTCTCAGCAGCCGTTTTCCTCACGCAGCAGGTTAATAATTCCGTTGAGAGCCCCGGAATTTACTAGAAGTCTTTGCCCAGGTTTCTTACAGATGCAAAAGAGGTGCTCACCAGGAAGGGACTAATAAAAATCGAGAAACGCTTTAAGATCATGTTACTTCTTCGGGGAGAAACATGTGTCACGAATCCAGCAGGGGCAGAGAGCCCAGCCCAGTGTACGATGAGGTCACACAAAGGGGCGGAAGAGAAAAGATGGTGAGTCTCACAGACTGGTGTTTCTGGGCTCTCCTCACATCTGGAAGTATTAAGATTTTCCCACAGAAAACATGCACTTCCATAGGCAATCCGCCCTCGGCCCAGGATCTTTCAGGGGCTGCCTTCCTGCTGTTATTTCTGTGTGTGTGTGTGTGTGTGTGTGTGCATGTGTGAAGTATGTGTTTGTGTGTGTGCATGTGTGAAGTATGTGTGTTTGTGTGTGTGTGTGTGTGAAGTATGTGTGTTTATGTGTGTGTGTGTGAAGTATGTGTGTTTATGTGGGTTTATATACAGACAGGTATCTGTGTACATGTGTGTGTGGAGGTCAGAGTGAATAGCAGCTGTCTTTCTCTACCATTCTCTATCTTGGTTTTTGAACCAGTTCAGCTTGTCTGACCAGCAAGGCCCAGGGATCTTCCCATCTCTGTTCCCCTCTCCACTGAAGCTACAGACAGATGCCATTGTACCTAGCTTTTTTATGTGAGTGCTCCAAGCCCCTCCTCTTCCTCTTCCTCCCCCCCCCATTTCTCGTCCTCCCTCCCCCCTGCTTCCCTACCACCCTCAGAGATTGTCAGAGTCCGTCTGTGTTGTTTCTTCAGACTGTGTGTTTCAAGCACACACAGAAGTTGATAAAGCCCACAATGCAACTCTATATTTCAGCCATCCAGACGCAAGTTTTGCCAACCTTTTTCCCACCTCAGTTTTATCTGTTCCCCACGTCTCACTTTGTCTACCACCCAGTGCTTCCCTGGGGCATTTTAAAGCAAATTCTAGAATTTCACTCTTAAAGGGTCATATACTATTCTAAAAGATAAGTCATTTTTAAAATCTTAAGCCTGATGTGTTAGTATTACTTCCCCAAATAAATCACCTTGATATCATCTGATACCCACTTTGCTTTTAAATCCCCTCGATTTTCTCAAAAAAGAAGAAAAAAGCTTTGTGTATTTGGCCTCTTCAAACAGGCTCCAACAGAGTGAGATAGGCCGATCAGTGTCCAAAGCCCCTTGGTTTGCAATGCAGTCCTTGTTCCGGGGTTTCCCGCCATATGTTTGACCAACTCAATCTTCCACGGTCTAGACCTTGATGAATTGCCTTCTCAAAATGTAGCTTACACGTTCTTTTCTCCCTGTGTTTAGACTTCGAGGATTGTTTAGGCTCCATTAGGACTTCTTAGCATGGGCACCCTGTAGCAATGACAGGAGTTACAACTGCATTGCCTGGGGGGAGGAGGGGTCTGAATTCCCAGGTTTTGTACTTTGGGGTTTGGTCATTGAAACGTGTGTGTGTGTGTGTGTGTGTGTGTGTGTGTGAACAAAGAGGCTGTGCGAGCCACTCTTATGTGCCCAGTGCAAAAGCATGGTCTCGCCAGACAAATACCCAAGCAGTGTGGACTGGGTCCCAACAGTTCATAAAACCAGGACCCTTAGGACCTCACGCACAAGCCCTCTGTTCCTAGAGACCGCTGGGTTTTACTAGTACACGTCAGTACTGTTTTAACTTTAAAATACTAGTCAGCTTGTCTTCATTCCAGTCCTTTGTTTCAACATTTTTCACATCAATGGAAATTAAAACAACACAACCTCTAGCATTTCTCATAAAACCTAATCTCCAGGCAGTTGTTCAAGTACACACTTGTAATTCCAACACTCAAGAGGCTGAGACAGCAGGATAATGAAATTGAAGCAGGCCTTGGACACGTGGGAAGACCCTGTCTCAATAAAGAGCACATGGAGTTCGGAGGGAAAGGGGGTGTGAGAGAGAAAGACAGAGAAAAGCTGGACAGGAAATAATAGGAGACAGATTGGATTCAAAACACGTTATAGTCATGTATGAAGTTCTCCAACGGTAAAGTTAAAGAGTGGGATGATGTCACAGGTGGGGCAGGTACGAAATTGTGTGTGTCCCAGCTTACATGAGGAAATCAAAGGACAACTGGTGGAGTCAGTTCTGTCCATTAGCCATGTGTCCCAGGGGTCAGACTCCCATCTTCAATCTTGGCAGCAACCACCTTTACCCACTGAGTTATCTTACCATCCCAGGAGATGCATTGCAGTGAAACCTAAGAACATTGAAAATAGTGGAAAGTCTTTAAAGCTGCCAGAGAATGAAAAGGTATTGATAAAGGAAAAAGAGTAAAAATCTAGGAGAAATAAAAACTTTCACCAGATACAATAGAGCCTATGGGACTCATAGATTCTGAGATCTGAGATTCAAGAATTCTATGCCCAGAGGCTGGAGAGATGGCTGGGCAGTTAAGAGAACTGGCTGCACTTCCAGAGAACCTGGGTTCAATTCCCAACACCCAAGGGGTGGCTTACAATTTCCTAGAACTCCAGCCTCAGGAGATCTGACGCCCTCTTCTGGTTTTCTTGGGTATTACAACACATACACACACACACACACACACACACACACACACTGCACATATGTACATAGCTGCAAGCAAACACTTGTATAAATAAAAATAAATTAATAAATCTTTAATGGGAGACAGATGTGGTGGCACACGCCTTTAATCCCAGCACTGTGGAGACAGAGGCAGGTGAATCTCTTTAAATTCCAGACCAGTTAGAACAACACAGCGGCACCCTGTTAAAAAAGGATCTCTGCCCAAACAAGCTAACATTTAGCAGATGCAGTAAGCAGGACAAACACTGTATTTATTCCTCTCCTTCCCAAGGTGTCAACAAATAACTTTAAAGGTGCTGTAAATTCTTAATCAGCCTTTAGTCCTGCAAAAATTAAAATATTTTAACCCTGAATCGCAACAACAAAAAAATCTACTCTATCCTAATTTCCTTAATATATATTCTTTGAAGTGGATACATTGTATTTTAATCATATTCATTCCTGCCTCCAACTCCTCCCAGAGCCTTGCCACAATCCATACCCACACAACTTTGTATCCTCATCTGAAGGGGAAACCAGGACAAACAAGCAGCCCCAGACTCTCCCAGTCCAATTAGAGCTGACTATGTACTCTTGGGTGTATGGCCAACCACTAAAGCATGCTCCACGTTCTAGGGGCCACACCCTTTAAGAAGACTACGTATCCCTTTTGGGCAGCTATCGATTTACCAATAGCACCTCAGGTGTGGGAGTGGGTGCCAAAGGCCAGTTCAGACAGGTCAGGTACACTGAGGCAGGGCATGGAGTCGGAGATTAGTCGTTCAGAAGGTTAGTCATTCAGCAGATTTTTCTCTAAAGGAGTAAAACTTAATTCTCTGGAACCAGTAAAAAACTCCCTGGGGCCAGTGAAAAATTCTCTGGGGTTGGCCAAAAAGGAGGGAATTTCTCTCTGTGTGTCTCTGTCTCTCTCTCTCTGTCTCTCTCTCTCTCTCTCTGTCTCTCTCTCTGTTTCTCTCTCTCTCTGTCTCTCTCTCTGTCTCTGTCTCTGTCTCTCTCTCACACACACACAATACACACACACACACACACACACACACACACACACTTGGTGGATGAAACAAGCTCCAATAACTTTTATTTTTTTCTCTTAGCCATTTCCTACCACCTAAGCCCAAAAAGAAAAAAGAAAAAAACAAACAAACAAAAAAAAAAAACTCTATGTAAGAAAAGAGATTACCTTGTAGCCACAGGTTATATATTCTCCAAAAACAACCACCAGAAAAACATATCCTTCAAAACAGATTAAAATCATTGCACAAAAGGAAATTACAACAGGATTCTTGATTATGTATTCTTCTTTTGAAACTTGGACCTACCTGAACATTTCCCGTCTACCTTTCGTTCTTCAAATTCATTGTAACCTCAAAGCAATGACTCTTTTGTCATTGATTAACAAAGTTGAAGCGAGCCAAGTCTGTAGTAGCAAGTTTTTCCCTGTGCTTTTCTGATGACCCTTTGTATTTACCAAGAAACAGATCGTCTGTCTTATGCTTATTTTTGAAGTCGTGTGCAGTTAGCCTGACTAATCACCTATTCTCTATTCTTATACTCATAGTAGAATGATTTACTCTTTGTTCATAACCCCGTCTTTCCATGGAGTACAGTGAAACCTGGGACCATACCCCTAGATCACAGATCAAGGAACTCAGACCCAACCTGGATTGAAAGTTTGCTTTGATCATTAGCTTGTCCGAGCCTATTTTCTCTTCCAAGTACAATTATGTGCTTGTGACCTTGAAAGCTCATGGTGCTCCCTTTCCAACCTGTGAAGCCTTCGCCACTCTACAAGGAGGGGACACATTGTATTCTTAATTTTAACTTTATTATATCTTTCTGGGAAAACAACCCAAACCATCTCCTTAAACTTTCTGTCCACTACCCAGGCTTCCTAAAACTATTTAAATCAAATCGGAAATTCTGGAAAATCATTATTCCATCTAAACAGCATTATTCCATGAAAATCCATCCTCATATTGATCTGTAGGAAAATCCCCCAACAAAGCGGGCTGTCTCCCAAGAAGCAATCAGACCAGACTGCGGGCAGAGAGGGTCTCCCCCATGCCCAATCACACCATTCTAGATACAGGAGGAACGTAGAAAAGACAAACATGAGAAGGCACAGAGAGAAACAATCCAGAGACAAAACGCCCTGGGGCTGTGCCTGTCCAAGGTACAGCTATTGCAGCTGTGCAAAATGGCGGACCATCTCCAGGAAACTCACTTGTCCACTTCCTTCTGCATGGTGTCTACCATGTGGGGTGGGATTGTGACCACCTCCCCCTCTATGCTGGCATTCGTTCTGGCTTGAGCTTAAGAAGAGTCTTGTGCATGGTGCTACAACCACTGAGAAGCCATAGGTAGCCATCCACCACCTCAGGCTCCTACAAACTTCCTGCTGTCTCTTCCACAATGATTCCTGAGCCTTGGGAAGAGGAGGTGTGTGACAAATGTCCCAGTTAAGGCTGAGAACTCTGCAGTCTCTTTCTCTTTGCCTTGACCAGTTGTGTGTCTTTGTGTTAACTGCTATCTACTATAAACGGAAGCTTCTCTAGGGGAGTTGGCAAAAGTACTAACCCATGAATATAATAAATTGTTATGAGTTGGATTAATACTATGTCCTTTTTTCTCCTCAAAATGTTTTTTATTAATCGGTTATTTTATTTATTTACATTTCAAATGTCCCAATTTCTGGTCTCCCCTCCACAAACCCCCATACTATCCCCCTTCCCCTTTGCCTCTAAGAGGGTGATCCCCCACCTACCCACCCACTCCTGTCTCACCCCTCTAGCATCCCCCTACTCTGGGGCAACAATCCTCCACAGGACCAAGGGCCTCTCCTCCCATTGATGCCAGGTAAGGCCATCCTCTGCTACATATATAGCTGGAGCCATGGACCCATCCATGTATATTGTTTGGTTAGTGGTTTAGTCTCTGGGAACTCAGGGAGATGGGGGAAGTGGGGCAGGTTAGTTGATATTGTTGTTCTTCCTATGGGTTTGTAATTCCCTTCAGTTCCTTCAGTCCTTCTGCTAACTCTACCGTTTGGGGTCCCTGGGCTCAGTTGGTTAGCTGTATCGTCATTTGTCTTAGTCAGCTGCTATCAGATCCTCTCAGAGGACAGCCATGCTAGGCTCCTGTCTGGGAGCACTTCTTAGCATCAGCAATAGTGTCACGGTTTGGTGTCTGTAGATAGGATGAATCACAAGGTGGGGAGGTCTCTGGATGGCCTTTTCTTTAGTCTCTGCTCCATTTTTGTCCCTGCATTTCCTTTAGACAGGAGCAATTCTGGGTTAATATGTTTGAGATGGGTGGGTGGCCCCATCCCCCAACTGGGGGCCATGTCCTTTTAATGAATTAATACTGGTAGATACTCACCTAGGGCCTACGACCCTCACAGCTGTAGGATCTTGGTTCCAACAGTGCCAGATAAGAGGTTCATCTTCAGAGCAGGCCTTACATTCAGTTGGAAAGTGGTTGGTTACCCCCAGCCACAGCTCGGTGAGGATCAGTTTTCTCAGTGGTGTGCATAGCACCTTCCAGAATTGTGGAAACTAACCAGTACAGATGAAGCTTCCCTACCTGCTTGATTTCTCCATGTTCTATGATTCAAGTATGTGGTGTCTTCTGTAATAGGATCTTGCTGTCAAGTTCTGGGCGCTAACCTAGAGCATTGGCAACACGCAGCATCCTTGAGGGGCTATGGGGCCTCACTGTTTAACAACTCCAAAGGGGGTAACCCATTCCTGGCACTGGGCTTTTTATTTGCCAGCCTCTGTGTGTAGTAGGGGTGTCGTTGCTCCATTGTAGGCTAACTCCACTCGAACTTTTTACACATGGCTGTTTACATTTTTGGAACCTTTGGCAGGGGCGCTTTTTCTAGTAAAAATTTCAGGTTTTTCTTTTAACAATCAGCTGAAGACTCCAAGTCTTCCCCCACATTTGACTCTTAAATACGTTTGCAGAGCCAGTGAAATCCAGAGAAAAGGCCTTCCTTACCCTTTGCAGCACAATTAACAGTCCAAAAGTCAGGAAAGAGAAAGGAAGACTCTACAAGAAACAGAAAAAGTTGGGAAAAAAATTACATATGACTAACAGTGTTTAGGGATGAAAATATTTTATCCCCGAAATGAGGAACATATTTTTTTTTTATTTTACTAAGAGCAAAATGGGGGAAACAAATGTAACAGAAGGAAACATTTTAATTAGTGACAATACTGTGGATGTTCGTCTATGTGGGGGGAAGGGGTTATAGAAGGGTTGGGCGAGCCGGGGTATAGGCCAGAGTAAAATCCCATGTGTCGCTCCTCAGGTTCTCTCCACATTGTTTTTTTGAGGCAGAGTCTCTTATTGGTCTGGGTAGGCTAGACTGGCTGTCCAGTGACGGCCAAGGATCCTCATTTCCCAGCTCTGCAGTTATCAATGTGTGTCACTGCGCTTGGCTACCACCACAAAGTGACCAGGAAATGGAATGAAATGACAACAATAAAAACTAAAAAGAGGGGGCTGGGGATTTAGCTCAGTGGTAGAGCGCTTACCTAGGAAGCGCAAGACCCTGGGTTCGGTCCCCAGCTCCGAAAAAAAAGAACCAAAAAAAAAAAAAAAAAAAAAAAAAAAAACTAAAAAGAGGCAGCTCACCTTCAGACACCGGGTATAGAAAAGGAGTTGTGTATCCGAGCGGCTACCCACACACTCTACAAGAGGCAGGAGGCTGAGCACTGGAGGCTGCCAGAGCCTGGGAGGTCCTCGGGAATGTGGCCTAGGTGTGTGAGCTTCTCAGCCTGCTGCCAGCCGTTTGGTGGTTTCCCACGAAGGATTCTGGTCCCTCGGAGTGTTTGTGAGAATGCTTTACTTCCATGTGGTCAGGCTCCATCCTGAGAATGCCAACCACTTTGGGGAAATTGTCACAGATTTGGCCTTTTTTCTTAGAAAGCCCCGTAAGCTGTGTGGGAAATCTCGCCCAATCAAGATCTGCTCAGAGGCGTGCTGTAATGTCTTCAATATCAGAGACAAGGGAAAAGATCGTGTCGTAATCTCATTACAATTAAAAATGAATTACAATCATTTTAAAATGTTGCCACTGCTACTCTTGTGCAATGGCTTTTTTTTTTTTTTTTTTTAAAGTACGGTCCTGATCTTTTTAAAGCAGGTCCAGCCTGATCTCTTGAACTATGACTCCTCCCATCTCCTGAGTGCTGAAGTCACAGGCTAGTACCACGATGCTGGGCTGGTAGTGAACTTTTGACAAAGCAATTTGATGGTCTCTAAACGAGAACCACATGCTCGGCTCAGGACCGGTGAGGGTGACTTTGCAAGCAGGGCAGCCCTGTAAAGGGCCCTGTGTCAGCTTGAGTCAAGAAGAAAGGCCAAACATAGATCATCTTTCAAATACAACTCACTTCCCACAGGAATAAATCAACACAGAACCATTTGCCAAAGCCACATGCTGGTTTCGTTACTTGGCTTTTACCAGCCACTAGCTTTCCAATATTGAAACTTCAGCTTCTCAAGATGTTAGTTTTTGCTATTTTTAAAGAGCTATAAATTTTGAAACTTAGGGTTAAAAAAGTCTAACATAACAATATGCAACTGGATTTAATTTACTTCATTTCTTCTCCTTCAGTGAGACCCAGGAGGATTTATTCAGTCTACCTAAGAGATTAACCAGACATCCAATGTCAAGTCTATCTATGCTATAGTACAGAAAAATCTGTAATTCCCATCTGGTTATAATAAAAATAAACATTTAAAACTCAGACTTTGATTGTTAAAAGAAATGAAATATTTACCTGGAAATTAAAATAAAAATTCGAATACCAACTTAAGGAGGCCGATTCACAGCCCCTGGATGAAAAGTGAGTTTCTTTCCGCTTGGAAGGATGAAGACGCTTCCTTCCCGTGCACAGGACATAGCTGCACATGATTGCACACAGTTAGCTCAGGCTAGCTGGCTTGCTCCGCAGTCTGGACTCCACATTTCATGGAGACATCCTGTTTCCCTTCAAATTCCAAAGTCTCCATCCTACCCAAGACAAGAGCCTTATTCCCTTCCTCCTCCCTCCCTCCCTTCCTCCCTCCCTCCTCCCTCTGTACCTCCTTTCCTCTATCTCTCCCTTCCTCTCTTTCTCTCCCTCCCTCTCTCTTGTGTGTGGGCAGCTGAATACCCATGAATGCATTTGCACATACATGTAGAGGCCAGGAGGCAACCTTGGGTATTGTTGCTTAGCAACCATCTACCTTCTTTTCATGTTAAGAGAGGAAAGTGTGGGCCTGAGGAGATAACTCAGTTGGTAAAGGGGTTGACCTTGAGGTTTGAGCCTCAGAGCCCAGGCTGGGGTTTTTTGTTTTGTTTTGTTTTTGTGTTCTTAAAGCTTGGCATAGGGGCACAGACTTGCAATCCCAGTGCCAGGGAGGCAGAGAGAAGTGGGTGCTTGGGGTTTGTAGAACAGCCATCCTGTCCTGTTGGCAAGCTCCAGGTTCAGGCTATGACTCTATCTCAAACAACAAGGCTTCTAAAAATGTTTCAAATTCCTTTACCCAATGACCCCGCACCACACCTTCCCTAGCGGGAGACTATAGGCACAGCCACAACTGTCTCTCTCTTATTCTTTAAAGGTGTCTGGGAGCCTGCAGTGAATAACTTGCTGTTCCAGAAGCTGCTTACAAAAAAACAGGTTCTTCAAACTGATATGCAAAATGTTAGAAAAGACGGAGATGTCACTCGAGGTCAGTTACCTCGAGGAAACCAGATTAAGACAACATGTAACAGTTTCTTTATTAAGAATTTCTCAGACTTCCTCTAACCCCACTCCCATCCCAAATTTGTTTGAAATTTTTAGCTATTACTATTATTAATCTCTGTGTGTGTATGTGTGTGTCTCTGTGTGTGTCTATGTGTTTGTGTCTGTGTGTGTATGTGTATATGTCTGCATGAGTGTTTATGTGTGTGTGGTGTATATGTGTGTTTGTGTGCATCTGTGTGTGTGTCTTTGTGTGTGTGTGATGTGTGGTGTGGGGAGGTATGTGTGTGTATGTGTCTTTCTGTATGTGTATATGTGTGTTTGTGTGTGTCTATGTGTGTGTGTCTGTGTGTGTGATGTGTGTGGTGTGTGTGTGTGGTGTGTGTGTATATGTGTCTTTCTGTGTGTGTGTGTATATATGTGTCTTTCTGTATATGTATATGTGTGTTTGTGTGTGTCTATGTGTGTGTGTCTGTGTGTGTGTGATGTGTGTGGTGTGTGTGTATGTGTGATGTGTGTGGTGTGTGTAGGCATGTGCACACGTGCATGTGCATCTGTGTATGTACCTAAACGTACTTGTGGAAGTCAGAAGAGAACGCCCTGGAGCTGACTCCCCCCCCCGCCCCCACTAAAGCAGCACTTCTCTTGCTCAATGCTGCCTTGTGCTCTAGCTGGCCCACACACTTCTAGGTGATTCCCCAGCCTCCACCTCCTGGTCTTACTGTAGGAGTGCTGGGATGACATTCCTTCCAGCATTTGTCACCTGGGTTACAGAAGTGACACTCAAGGTCAGCACTTCTGTGTGGCAAGCACTTTCACCCACAGAGCTGCCTTACCAGCTCCCTTACTCCAAATCTTCCGTAGACTATGGAGTACCCAAAGACAAAAACATCACGCTCCAAACTCCCTCTCTGTAGAATAGGGGTGGGAAGAATTATGAGGCAGGCATGCACAGAGCAATGAACTAAGAAACTACACAGGTCTCTGGGTTGAAGTTTTGGAATCTTAGGCTCTTGTTGATGAGATTTCCAAACTCTCAGGAAAGAACAAGGAAGTCCTCGTGGCCTTCTGAGACAAAATCCAGATCTCAAACAGAAGCAGGAATCATGGAGAAAGACCAGCGGACAACAGCACATTGTTAGCTCGAAATAAAGTATGCGAAACTACATTTCTATTCCCGATTGGCATTCCCCGAACACAAGGGGTATTCCCAGGTGTACACAGAGTTTAAATATTCGACCCCATTAAACTCTGTTCATGAAAAAGCCAGCCCTGAAAAACAACAGCCAGGTTGGCCATAATAAATACAAAGTTGCCAATTTTTGAAATGAATAAGCAATCACTCGGGACTACATCATGTTTTAGTTCTAGGTAGTGGGAAAGTACAGGAAGAGCGAGTGGCTTCCTACATCCCCATCAGCCATGAGGAATCGCAGGATGATGATAATCTTGGGATAATGGCAGATATGCAATTCCTTCAGGTACCCTGAGAGGTGTGAAAGATGCCTTTATTGAAAACTACAAGTTGAAGGGATAGAAATTTTGACCACTCAACGTTCATTGTGGACGAATCAGCCTGAAGGTGTAACAGCCTCTAAAGGAACTCACGACCAAGGTGCTGAAGTCCTTGGCTGTCTGTGGGACATCAGAGAAATCAGGGGAGTTCCTAGGTAAGTAGACAAATGAAGTATTCATTCTCCCGGTGGCACAGCTTAGCGGTTAAAACGCCAGGCCATCGTGGGCTCCAGCTTCAGTGACGGGTTAATTTTGATAAATGTTGAATTGCTTTCCAAGAGGGCTACAGCTCAAGAGAATCTGGGTTTCCAAGTCCCCTCCACTGAAGGGTATTCTCAAAAATATACCCATTCCCGACACTTCAATAATTCCAATAAAGCAAATTTGTGGGTTTTTTTTTCTAGCTCTATTCATTTCCTTGTGATAACCATGGTTCAGCTGTAACAGGGGAAATTGGTGAAATCACGAGTTACTGTGTGCATGAAATAAATGTTGCACAGAGTGGAGCTCAGCACAACAGGGATGGGTAGCTCAGGTCTGAGCGAGAAAGCACGGGTGCTATTCAAATGTGTTAATAGAGAAAAGAGTGGCTGGAAAACACTATTTACAATATGTTCCCAATTGTGTACATATACATGAGTGTTTGCACTGCACAAATAGATTGCACACACAAACATATCTGGGATAGGTCTAGGAAAACACAGATCTCCTTGTTTGTTTATGTTCGGTTATGCACATGTCTGTGTATGCAAATGCACTTCCTGTGTGACAGTCCCCTCCCTCCTGTATGTAGGCAATGGTTGAGGGTGGACTGGCTTCTATCACTCTGCACATTATTTATTGAGACAGGGTTTCAAAACCTGGATTTCACCATCTTGGCTGGCTGCTGAGCCCTGGGGAATCTGTCTATCTCTCCATCACAGCGCCGTGGTTACAGATGTGTGTCACCGCACCCAGGCTTTATTCTGTGGATACTGGGAAATCCTAACTCAGATCCTCATACATGCACAGCGAACATTTCACCCACTAAGCCATCTTCCCCATCCCGAGACACTTTTTTTTTTTTGGTTCTTTTTTTCGGAGCTGGGGACCGAACCCAGGGCCTTGCGCTTCCTAGGTAAGCGCTCTACCACTGAGCTAAATCCCTTAAAGTGGGGGTAGGGTGGGGATAAAAATCCCACTGACTAGACATGCAAGGAAGTTCTTAACGGCTGGAAGAATGAAACACAGAGACTTCCATTCAAAGGTGGTACACAGAGTCCTCCATTCCCGAACCTCCGCCAGATGACAGTCTATGGCGGTGGGTTGGGGACTCTTTTTAATGCATGAACTTACAAAGAAACAACAAAACTTTTGGAATCTAGAACACACAGTGACTGGTGTTTGACAGAAGCTGCACCATGAGGCTGCAGAAGTAAAGTCTAATCAAGGCAGAAACCAACATGGCGGTTCCACAAAGACACACCAAGAATAGAACTGTCATCTGATGAGTACCACCGCTCCTAGATAGGGAGCCAAGAGTTCTAAAGTCAATATACAGAAATGCTTGCCGCTTACTGCCCCATCAGTTACGATAGCAAAGGCATGAGTCAGACTAGATGCCCATCAGTAGATGACAGGATACAGGACGTGTGCTCACATCCTCAGGGGAACTTTATTCAGCTGAAAGGAAACGTGAAATTGTGACATTCTAGAGAAAAAGGGTGACAGTAGAAACCATTGTGCTCAACAAACTAAGCCAGACGTAGGAAGGCAAATATCACGCTTTCTTCTCTCATGCAGAACCTAAGTCTAAAAATATCTGTGTGCGTGTCTATACCTGTGTGTGTATCTGAGTATATGAGTATTTGTGTCTGTGTGCTTCTGAGTGTGTGTCTGTGTGTATGAGTATTTGTGTGCATTTGTGCATGTGCATCTTTTCTGTTTCTGTGTTTATGAATGTGTGTGTATATGTGTATCTATGTGCGTGTGCGTGTGTGTGTGTGTGTGTGTGTGTGTGTGTGTGTGTGTAGGTCACAAAACTGAAGAAAGGAGGAGTTGATCTTAACAGAGGGAAGGAAAGTAACAGAATGCATATTCATGAACTCGTGAGAGGCTATTTAGTGATAGGAAGGTGTTGTGTGAGAGACTCTTACCAAGGAGACTCAACGCACCCATGTCTACTCATCTCCTAAAACAGATCTCAACCAGAAGAAAATAATGATTGCATCAAAGTCCAATTTGGGGAGCTGATTAATTTTTATTTCAGTTACTAATAGGAGTATGGGTAGGGGTCACTTACAGGAGCATAGGCGACTCAAAGGCAGCTGGAAATCCCACTCCATCATGGTGACAACTTACAGAAATGGCATCCCTGGATCTCTGCACAACTTGCAGACAGTTCCACGTGTCTGAGGATCTCCACTCTACAGCTGGACTGGTCAGTCTCCTGCCGTCAGCAGCCACTTAACTGCTGCTGTAAAACCGTGGAGGGAGCAGGAGAATCTTGCACCTTTCTGATTTTCTGTGTGATATTTGTTTACCTCCTGAGTCCCCTGAATCTCACCAGTCTCTCCTGGAAGGAAGGTTTCCATTCAGAAGAAACCGCTGCACTGCAGAAGGGAGCAAGAGGATGGGGGAGGGGCAGTGGGAGTGGGGAATTAAATATGACAGAAATACACAAAAATGCCATTGTTCTGCACACTAGCTTAAATCGACTTTAAAACTTAAAGTTATCTAGAAAAAAAATCTCATAACATGAGAGTTTGGGTTTCCAGAAAGAGGAAATGCACCAAATATGGGTCACATTAAATGGGAGTACACGGCCATCGGAGCTTATCGCATAATTTCAGGATTCTGGGGAGAAAAGGATGGCTTCACACGTTCCTAAGCGGAGAAAACTGGGTCAAACACAAAGACTAGGACCCACAATCACCTTTCTCCACAGCGGCGATGGAAGCTGAAAGACTAAACTCCACCAATTTTTTCCATTCCGTTGTCCCCAGAAATTGGGAAGATGCCGGCTGACTGAACGAGGAAAGAAAAACATGAAGCAATAGACAAAGCATTCAGGAACCAGCTGGCCCCACAACAGACGTGAAGGTTACAGCGTGTAACAAAATCTCCCTCACAGCTGCAGGATACTGAGGACAGGTACCCTGGGTTCTGCAAGCGACCACCAGACCTAGTGCCCCTATGGGCTCCTCAAAGGCTGTTCTTATTGATGAGTTCACCTTTTCCACCAAGTATCAATACACCTTGTATCTCACACGCAGTCTCCTGGAGGTTACTCTGCCTCGGTTGCAGGTGACTTTGGGACATGAGGCCACAGCACAAGTTTCAACCGCTCACAAATCAAAGTAGATTTTTAGGAAATTATGTCTGCTGTCAGGCCTCAGATTTGACCACTCACAGATCCAAGTGGAATTCTAGGAGACTGTGTCTGTGCCCGGCCTAGAGGTGTACTGAGGCTGAGGCAAAACATGGCTGCCAGTTGGTGCCCACCTGCTCTACGTGGTAAATGCCAAGTCAGCTTGAACTATAATGTGAGGCCTTGGCTCAAAAAAAAAAAAAAAAAGTGTCTGCTGAACATGGGTGAACTTTTATTGCAACAATGTTTCTTTTTTTTAATTATTTATTTATGAGTACACTGTCGCTCTCTTCAGACACACAGGAAGGGGGCATAGGGTTTCATTACAGATGGTTGTGAGCCTCCGTGTAGTTGCTGGGAATTGAACTCAAGACGTCTGGGAGAGCAGTGAGTGCTCTTAACCGCTGAGCCATCTCTCCAGCAGCAACAATGTTTCTTAAACATACAGAACAAGTGCTTGCACCTGTGAGCACCTGTGCAGGGACAGGGCTGAGCACAGTGTCTTATATGGCTCTGGTTCCCTTGAAACAAGGTTTCTCACAGAATCCAGTGCTCTTGGTTTTTAGTGCCACATGGCTAGTGGCTGGCAAGCCTTCACCCCTCCTCCTTCCACGACACTGAAGTTATAGGTATTCGTGGCGTCCTCTCATCTGTGCTCTTCCCACAGGAGCCTTCCCGCATGTGACTTCGAAGCTTTGAAAGTTCTAGGGCCAGCGGGATCTGATGGCACACATCTTCGATCCCAGCACTTATGAGGCAGACAGGGAGATTCATTGAGTTTGAAGGCAACCTGGTCTACATAGTGAGTTTCGGGTCAGCCAGGGCTACAAAGTGAGACACTGTCTGAAATAAAAAATGCGGGGGTTGGGGATTTAGCTCAGTGGTAGAGCGCTCGCCTAGCAAGCGCAAGGCCCTGAGTTCGGTCCCCAGCTCCAAAAAAAAGGAAAAAAAAAATGCTAGCAGGCCTAATAGTTTGAGTTCACAATCTACAGGACACACATGGACACATGGTAGGAGAGAACTGACTCCCAAAAGTTGTTCTGACCCCTTCGTGGGTACAGTGTCACATGGATACATACACACACACACATACACACACACACACACACACACACACACACACAGGCAAATGAATACATACATGTGTATAGTATGTTTAAGTGCATATCTGCATACATACATATATACAAGCAAAACAAAAGAAACAACTCTACTGCAGCCTCCTTGTCTATAGATCTATTTAATGTTTTTCATACCTCCTTACTTTTTGAAACATGCAAGCCAGCCAGCACTCCAAGAAAGAGTTAACAGGCACCGGACCTTGGCTCGCTTCCATCAATCCTTTGGCTTCTGCTTTGCAACAATGTTATGCAGTGTTTCTGAGTTTGGTAAGAAGAGCCTTGAGGGAGTCATCAGCTCTGTATCCATGTGTCTAGTCGCCTTCCCATCCTTTTCAATAGCCTCATCATGTATTTTCTGGAACAGTCCAGACTGGAGCAGATTGGATGTTTTCCTCTTTTGATTCATGAACACTGAACTCACAGCCAATAGCACTAAATCTAAATCGTGCCTGAATGCAGCTCGTGGAGCACACACATGTTCTCTGAATACAGATTGCCTCTGTAAGGCAATCACAACAGCCTTGTACTCAGGAATGTTTCAGCTATGCTGGGTGGAGAGGGATTAAGACAGGAAAATTACCAACCCAAAGCCACAAGTGCAAAAGGAGCCTTCACTTCAAAGCTGACCACATCCAGTGTGTTTATCCAAGGCAGCAGACTCTTGAAGCCAAGCCTTGGCTCCTCTGCATTGTAACCCATCCTAAATACATACAGCAATTCCAGAAGGATTGCTGCTCCTAGACTGGGTGCTGCTTGATTTTATTTTTAATGTTTTGTAGAAACTCAGTGTTGTACAGTTATTACCTCTGTATTGATGCATTCCTTCCTGTTGGGAAGATGTTAGGACTCAGGAAATGGGCAAAATTTGCAAGTCTCAGGAAGTTCCTGAAACTTAACAAGCTACATGAGACCTTTGTCCAAGGATATATAAACAGTCATGGTTGGTAGAGACAGGGAACTCCCACTAGCCAACTTCCTTAAATCATACAGCAAGCTCTAGGAATACAGCTTGTACCAGGTGTCACCCCATATCCCTTTGAGTCATCCACAGTCCTGAAAATAACCCAATAAACTCATTGGTTCACTAACCTGGACTTTGAAAGAACTCTTTTTTGTTTTTTAAGATTTATTTATTTATTTAATGTATGCAAGTACACTGTTACTCTCTTCAGACATGCCAGAAGAGGGCTTCAGATCCCATTGCAGATGGTTGTGAGCCACCATATGGTTGCTGGGAATTGGACTCAGGACCTGTGGAAGAACAATCAGTGCTCTTAACTGCTGAGCCATCTCTCTAGCCCCAAGAACCGCTTTTTTTTTTTTTTAAATCATTCTATGGTTGAACAGACATATTCACATCTCCCCAGGAAAAGTCACATACAACCAAGGAAAGATGTTCATTAGATGTGCTGTCCTTCATGTGACCTACAAAGTCAAAATCCATTTGCCTTGTGGTGGAAGAGAAGCATCATGGAAAAAGCTATAAGACAGTGAGGGTGTAGGTAATTTTACAAGTTTATGTTGTGATTAATTCATTAATTTTTAAAATTAGGGTTAAAAATAATGGGTTTACACATATATTTTTGTACTTTATTCATGTTCTCCCTGAACCATTACCATCATTCTCTCTTGTCTTCCTCCCCCTCCTGGTGGTATAAATGCATTTTTGGATTACAAAATCAATTCCATCAACAGGTATTCTCTGAGCATCTGTGCCCTGTACTGTCTTGGAGATGCTGAGAAGCAAGATAAAAGGCTCACACATCCTTTCTGCAAAGCTCAGATTAGAGTCAGGACAAGTAGACGAACCAATGCTTAAAAGGGGTTCACTGACTGCTTGGGAATAGAAATAAAAGAAAACTGATGATTCTTGGGGAGCCAATCCTGGCCGACATCCCCAATTGATCTTTTTTTTTTTTTATTAACTTGAGTATTTCTTATATACATTTCGAGTGGCCAATTGATCTTTTTAATAAAACATCTAGACCTCTGCCTGGAGAGGAAAGGTCTAAATTTCCCAGCACAGAAAACCTGTATTATAGGATGCATATTTTAATTTTAAACTGCTAGTGTTCTTCTCAAAGGGTTACAACAACTTACAATTAAACTATTATCGAATGGACAGCCTCTCCTACACACATCTACTATCAATGGAAAATCCAACGCTGTAATTCGGTAAGTTTGTACATTCTAATATTAGCACACCATTTGAGGTCACTTACCTCTATTTAAAAGCTATCCCTACCCCTATATCCTGCCGTCTTAAGATTTTTTTGTTGTTGTTGCTGCTAGGTTTTGTATCTCAGTTGGTTGGTTAGTTAATTACTTTTAGCTGTAATAGGGATCGAACCCAGGGTCCCATGCATTTAAAGGAAGCTCTCTGCCCGTGAGCTATACAGCCCCAACCCTACTTTACCAAGGTATACTTTTTGCATTTTATACTGCTTATTTACATATTACTGCAGGAACTGTTGTATTTCACATCCACTGTGAATATTTTCCAGTCTAACGCTAGTCATGATTTCTTTGGTTGCGTGTATAATTTTTTTAAAAAAAATGTCTATATATACATCATGAGATGTACACATATAGGACTCCTAGGACATCACTGCTAATATCAAGGATTTCCGGGTTTGAGTTTGAGTTTGAGCTTGACATGGTGGCACACACCTGTAACTCCTCATAGAGGCCAGAGAGCCAAGAGTTCAAAGACATCTTTGACTATATAGCAAGTTGAAGGCATCCTGGCTACATGAGAACCTTTCTCAAAAACAAACAAACAAATAAAAACAGGCTGTAGAGATGGATCAGAAGTTAAGAGCACAGCCTGCACCCACATGGTGTCTGTAACTCCGGTCCCGGGGGACCCAACACCCTCACACAGACATATATACAGAGAAAACACCAGAACACATAAAAGTAAATATAAATAATAAAAATGTAAAACCGGCAACAATAAAATAAAATTACTCCTCCTGTTTAGAGTGCCTCCTGTTCTTGCCAAGGACCACAGTTCAGATCCCAGCACTCCGGGAGATCTGGCGCCCTCTTCTGTCCACTCTAAGCACCTGCTCACAGGGGTCATACATGGATACAGAGACACATACAAACATATAAACAAATACTTAATAGATACATGCTACCTTTCTGGGAAGCTTCATGGCCAAGCACATACCCTGCATCGCAATGGGGAAATGTTCCTCTAGTCTTTGAGATCATCCGTATTTTCATAGACTTTTGCTTTACAAATTCTACCAGCGTCACTTTTTACATTGTAACATTTATTTGCTGGATGGAGAAGGTAGGACCTAGTTCTGTTCTTTCTAGATTGTTGTGTCAAAAGCTTTTGCCCAATGAGCCTTCTTTGCTTCTGAGCTAGGAGACCCAGGTGTGGTACACAGAACCTCAGAGGACACAGCGTTCTCCCTGCCCCATTTCTGTCAACCCACTCTTTCCTGTCCCAGTTACCGTTTCTTTTGCTTTTCCATCTATAAGATATTATAGAGTCAATCAGCCTAATTGAAAGGGCTCCATTCACTGAACCCAATTAAATGCATCCTGAAAACAAAGCCCCAAAGGCTTGACTCTCTGAGTTTACTTGGTAGTGGTGGATGGAGTCAGTAACGTTTATGGGGTAGGATTTTTCTATAAGTTTCCATTACCACAGCTGGCCCTGCGTCTGGTCCTGCCTTCTTATGTCAGCAAGTTGGCATGGTCATGGGATGGGATCCAGCCCAGGTCTCCTGATGAAGGACCTTGCCCCACAGGGCCCACAGCTCCCACATCACCCTCCCTGCAGCACCCACAGCTCTCGAAGCTCCCAAATCACCTGAAGCACCTGCAGCACCCTTCCCCACAGCATCTGCAGCTCCCCAAAGTTCTCACAGCAACCCTAAAGCCACTTTGTCTTCCTACTTCACAGCATCAGGGGTAAAAATGGGCCACACAAGACTGCAGTGGGACCAACATCTAGATCCATCCCTACCAGGGATATCTTTCAGGGTCAGGGTCACTCCAGACCAGACACTGTAGCCATGCAGAAGCCCTCCCAAAATATGAATGTGAGCACAGGACCTAGAGAAAGGAGACAAGCACAGAGTCCCCATGGTGACAATGTGACAGATGATGAACTGAGTGAGGCTGAAGGAGAGAGGGCTAGAGCCCTGAAACTCAGGCTAAGGGGCACCCAGGCCCCGGACTCTCACTTTGTTCTCTGCTTGCTCTCATGTTCGAGTGTTTAATCTTCCTGTATATGTAAAAGTGATGGATTCATCTCAGTCCTTATGAACTTTGAACTCTAACCTTTAGATATGCCCTGTTCACTTCGAGAGGTTAGAAACCAGGTTCACAGTCTTGGTCAATTTTCTGTTGCTCAGCTCCCTGTCACCGTAACAGATACCTGAAGCAACCTAGAAATGAAGAGAAAGAGTCTTCACACTCACCCTTTCAGAGAGTCTAGTTCATGATAAGCTCTGTCTGCTGCCCAGGGGCCTGGGTAGGTCCATCATGGAGAGCATAGGTGAAGAAATAAAATCCTTCCCTAGAAAGCCAAAGAGCGATGAGGAAGGGACCGACCTGGATCCCACATCCCACGGGAAGGCTATCAAACACTAGTAACCTGTAGGCTTCCCGCTCTGCTCATCTTTGCCATTGGCTGTGCACACACAAACCTCTGAAGGTGCCTGGAATCTGTACCATGGCCCACATCTGGAGCTGTTTATTGGGACAAAAGTTCTACAAGGGTGTAGGAGGCAAAGAGTTCCCTGTGTTCACAGAGAAGCACCAGGGAACCAGGCTTGGTACTACACAGGGTTGGTCCTTCAAAGGAAAAGACCCATAACCTGTTATCCACCCAGGAAGCTGGGAGCAGACCGGATCCTCCCCGGGCCTTATTGTGAGCTTGTCAATCTAGAAATCCTGCCTTTATTGAAGGTGTCACACTGAGTTAATCTGTAGAACCCATCTTTATTGAAGCAGTCTGTTGTGGTTTGCTCTGAAATTATCTGTATTTTGATGCTAATTCCACTGCCCCAAGGACAGCTGCCTAGTCACTTACTCAGAACTCAGGTGACTTCACCAGAACCACCTCCCCATTGAATTTGTAAAGTACAGGTGAGGGGCAGGTACAGGATAGAAGGAGGCCTGTCATTGGAGGAGAAGGAAGGATGGGCAGGAAAGAAGTTTGAAGGAAGAGGAGGAGACTAGAAGAGAAAGGAGAGGACAGGAGGGAGAGAGGGGAGAAGCCATGGCAGGTGATGTTAAGATTCTGCTCTGTGTATTTACAGGTTGTTATCAATGTTCTTAAGGGGTGGATGGTACCCGGGCTTTGTATGTTTAAGTGGGCAATTATATCTTACCAATTGGGTCAAAGATTATTGTGTTGTGTGTTCTTTTATGTGAGGGTTTGAGTGTAGGAAAGTGTGCGGCTGGGATGTGTTTATGCCAAGATAATCTAGCAGATCTCTTGGGGCACCGCGGTGCAGACCTAGCGAGGTAAAAGACCGCAATACTTTATTTATGTACTTTTACAGCAACAGCAGTCTCACGTACTTCCGTAGTGCCATGGAAGTGTTTGATCCCCGCAAAAAACAGAAAGGAGCCAATTTGATGCAACTCACGGGAGGGTCTTTATTCCGGCTAGCTCGGGCCCCCCAGTGCACTCTGTAATGCAGGACGGTTTTGATGGTGTGGGAGCCCCGAATATCTACCCGGGCAAAGCTTCATAGTAAGCAGCAAGCAGGATGTGCAAGCATCTAATTGGACAGCTGCTGTGTATGGCCTTTAACATATTTGGCTGACTCTCAGAGTCATATCTTAAACTTAATTTTCCCTCTGTATTGGTAGTCGGTAGGCAAGGGGTGGGGCTTGCAACCTGGTGGGCAGGCTTCTTCGGGGAATAACCTGGAGATGCTGGTCTTGTTGGGGACAAGCCTCCTGAGACTGGAGCTTGACTCAGGTTTTTTTTTGGAGAGCAACTTGAAAACTAATGCTAGGTACCAGCCTGTTGGTTTACCTGAGTTCAAACTTAGGTCAGGTTCTCTAAAATGGAGTCTGAACTTTAAAGATTTGGCCCTCTCGCTTTACATAGAGCTTAGACATAGTCATGTCTTAAGCATTACTGTGCACACGGGACTGAATTAATTATCACTGGGAAAGTTTTTAACTAAATTGTACTGCGCTTAAACATGCCTAAAATAAACTACTCAAAGTTAGACTCCCGGAGTTCGAACCAACCCTGGCTACTACGGTTCAACAGTCATGCTTCCTTCATATGGTTACTCTGCTGGCCACCTGCATCTAAATGGATGCATCAAGAGAGCCACTACTCCATGACCCTTGTTACCTCATGAAGGCTACACCTCCAAGTAGCATCATCAGGTGAATGTAGGGACTGAGCCCCCAATAATTAATTTTAAGAGGTAGTTGAACCTCATGTTCTCAACCCTACCCTTCATAAATGAAGACACCTCAGATTCCTTCATCCTCTGTCCAACCCCATAGGCAGAGATGGTTCGAGGATGCATCGAGAAGCATCAGCTGCTATCTTGGACATCATTCAGACTCTCCACCTTTACTTCTTGAGCTCCCCCACCTCCACCCCCCACACCATCCAGGGCTTTATTTTCCTCCCCTTCCAGCAACATTTTTGGTCTAGTTTCCTGCTTCCAAGATTCAAGGGCAGTACCCCCATCTACTGCTAGCTTCTCTTTCTCCTCTACTCCTACAGGGTCTTTCCTACTACATTGGTTTTCCACACATTCTGGTAGTCCTGGACCACTGTGGTAACTGAGGATGCCACCAAGATATATTTCTTTTCTTTTCTTTTTTTTTTTTTTTTTGGAGCTGGGGACCGAACCCAGGGCCTTGCGCTTGCTAGGCAAGCGCTCTACCACTGAGCTAAATCCCCAACCCCGCCACCAAGATATATTTAACACTGGGTGTCTCAAGTCATTGGATGGATGAAGCACATAGTGACTTTCCTAAGACCCTGAGAAACAAGCCTCCCGGCTCTCTCTCAGCAGGTCCACATGGGCTCTGAAAGCATGGGGCTTTAAATTTCCCCTGGGAAAAAGGCCCAGGATGTTTGGTGAAGGCTGAATTGTGTGTGTTCTCCACAAGCTCACATGCTAGAGTCCTAACCTCCAGGACCTCCGGATATACCGATAATCAGACTATATTTAAAGAGGTGACAGAACTAAAGTGAGTTTCAGGTATGCAGCCCTGGGCCGGTTTTATGAGGTGCCGGGGCTAGAACTCAGGGCTTTCTGAATCTAAGCAAGTGTTCCCTGAACTAGCCACACGGTCAGCCCTAATCATTTTTACTGCATACCTAGCACTGCAGGAGTTGGCCGTGCTTCTGAAATATTGACTTTACAGGTATGGAGTCTCGAAGCTCTCATTACAGAAAATGGATGGGGTGAGGTGCATGATGGGGAAGCAAGAAGAGCTTTTCTGGTCAGAGAATGGAATCCCAAGCCAGCCCCTCCACTCCAGTGTGGGCTTCCAGGCTTCGGATGCACTGTGAGAATGAGGAAGAACGGGCTAAGAAGTGGGAGAAATCAAATTGTCATGTCTTAAATTGTCATGCCTTCCTGGGAATAGGCAGAGACCCTTGCTGCACTGAAAAGACCACCTCTCTCCTTCCTCTTATAGTCTGGCATTTGAGTCACAGGTGCTGGTGGGTGCCTCGAGCCTTGAGTGGGACAGAGAAGGACTCAGCAAGTCCATGTCAAGTGAACCCTCTACTCCAGTTTGGGGACAAAAACATGTCTCAAATGCCAGCCTCATCTACATACAGAGCTCAGTAGGATCTGAGCTAAGACTAAGGCAGCAAACATGACAGACGGTCCAAAGGCAGAAACATCAAGTGCTTCCCCACTCCCCGCTCCCCCAGTTCAGTGATACAAGACATCTGCAGGCCGGAGGAAAGACTGTGTTCGGCCAGTGTTGGAGGAAAAGCAGCCTTCCTGGCCCTGCAAAGTATCCTAGGAAAGTATTGCCACCATAATGCCGAGAGCAGAGGCACCCACAACAAGGCTTGAAGGAGACTCCTGCCCAATGGCCCCAGTCTGACCTTCAAAGTTTAAAATCTTTAAGTCAACTAAGATCTGGGGAAGGAAGCTTGCAGGCTTGTTTAGGTTTTCCCCACAGCACGGAGACAGGCCTTCCAGACAAGAGTGACTAATTAGGCTGGCCAAGCCCCAGCTCCTCAGTGCACCCGGCCTTTGCTTGTGAAACAGTTATAAACCATTTACATCAAGGGCCATCCTCAACTCCCTGAGGACTCCTGCCGCTCTTAGACAAAGGGATGGTCTCCAGATGAGGAGAGGATGGCTAATTATGTGAGTGTCTGGATAGTTGGAATTCTGAATTAGCTGCCTTACTGGGTTTCTACTTCTCAAGAGGATTTCACCTTGCAGACTCCCACTCAACCAATGCAAGTCAATGACACAAGTGCTTGCTGCCCCCCACACCGCCACCAACTTTTCAATCACCCCACTTCATAACGTGGTTTAAGGAGTCTTTGCGGTCCCCAGCGGTGGGCACAGGATTATCAGACAGACAAATGAGGACTTGGTTGGCAGTCAGGGTTCTCTAGAGGAACAGAACCAACCGAAAACAAGTATATATTAAGGGAGAATTTATTAGATTGACTTACACAATACAGTCCAACAATGGCTGTCTTACCCCCCAGAGAAGCTAAGAACCTGGTAGTTGTTCGTGCAGTGAGGCTGGATGTCTCAACAGCCCCAACCTGGCAACGAAGGCTCAGAGAGTTCCTGGAGAGCTGCTGATCTTTGGTTCACACTGAAAGCCTGGAAAGGCTGTGTTTTAGCATGTAAAGGTGAAGGACTCTAGTTCTTTACTAAGTGTAAAAGCTGTAAGAAGCTTGGCCTGGTAGAAAGTAGGTAGGTTATGGGGACCCAAGGGGCTTTCACCAGTTTTACACCCACCACCTCAGGTCAAGATTAGGCCAAGTACCAGCTTCCTGTCTTGGGTCAAGGCTAGGCCAAGTTCTATTCTCCATCCACAGTTCTCGGTAGGAGCAGGGTCAGGACATTTTTTGAAAAAAATACAGAATGTACTGATGGTCACCTGACCCTCTGGTCCCGGATAAGAGTTTGAATATGTCGTATGCTTGCTAGCCAATAGATTCAAAGGTCAATATGCTTAGCCAATAAGTTTAAACTGTAACCTTGCTGATGCAACCTGTACCTCTAAAAAGTATAAAAACTGCTTGTTACAGCCATTCGGGGTCACCTTCTAATCCCTCGCCATGAGGGGCTGATTGAAGGTCAACCCTGACGTGCCGGAAAATAAAACTCTTGCATATGTAGCGAAATCCGTTCTCATGTCTCACTTGGGGGGGTCTCCCTGTTATTAAGACTCACTTTGAGCCTTATAAAGGAATCTGCAAAGGCAGAACAGGGTAGATGGAAATGCCAGAGGGCAAACAAGCAGGCAAAAGCAAAGATTTCTTCTCTCTCCTTTAATCTGAGCTGCCACCAGAAAATACAAGATATCCAGTGGTTCCTCCTACTTCAAATACAAAAACTCCCTCACCAGAGAGCCAAGTAGCTTGTCTGTCAGTTGATCCCAGATCCTTGACAAGATTAGCCACCACACACAGAATAGACGCACGGTGGGGAGATTAGGGTATGTGACCAGCCCTCACTGACTGTGGGACCAATAGAATGAGTTTGCAAGGGGGCAAGCTACCTCCAACATTCCTGCTGCAGTACCATCTCCATCACAAAGGACTGTATCCTCTTACACTGAAAGCCCAGATAAACCCTTTCTCCCCTAAGTTGCTTCTCGTCAGGCATTTAATCACAAACATGAAACTAAGTAACAACTTTGCATGCCGGTGGCCCTGGAGGTAAATATTCCTTCACTTCTATTCTGGAGAAGAGTCAACACCCCACCCAGAAACCACATAGACACAACTGAGACTCTCTCAGGTGACCTATACCTATAAGTGAGGGTAGGGTGTAATATCGGTTAAGGCCAATAAATTTGTTTAGCATACTTTCTTCTTGATAAGAGAAGGCCAGCTGGCGGCATTTAATTCAGTACCTGCCGTGTGCTTAAATTGAGCTGCATCCCTGACAAATACTACTTCAGCTAACCCTCTCATATCAGCACCCTCTGCTTTTTCCTCCCCTCCTTATTCCAATACCTGACAGTATTAGTGATTAAACTGAGTCCCTGCCCACCTCCAGCGATGAGCTTCTGTACAGCAGTTTCTTCTCTGAGCTGAATTCCCAAACATGAGAAGATCCTAGTTAGGGTGACCATTGCTGCAATGAAACACCGTCGTCACAAACAAGCTGGGGAGGAAAGGGTTTATTTGAATTATGTTTCCACAGCACTGTTCATGTTGAAGGAAGTCGGAACAGGAACTCAAACAGGGCAGGAAGCTGGAGGCAGAAGCTGATACAGAAGCCATGCAGAGGTGCTGATTACTGGCTTGCTCCTCGTGGCTTACTTACTCAGCCTGCTTTCTTATAGAACCCAGGACCACCAGCCTAGGAATGACACCACCCACAATGGGCTCCGCCTTCCCGAATCAATTACTAATTAAGAAGATGCCTTACAGGTGGGCTTGCCTGCAGCCCAACTTATAGAGGCATTTTCTCAATCAGAGTACCCCTTTCTCAGATGACATAAAACTATCCAGCACAGAAAGAAAGAAAGACAGGGAAGCGGTGCTTTGCTCAGTGACCGAACTTGGAGATAGGATGAGTTAAAATGTTACAAGGCAGAGCTGAATTACCTTGGGCTACTTCAGCCTCTTTGAAAACCATCTGCTGCTCACCCCGTGACTATCAAGACCTTGCAGTGTATCCTTAACAGACCAGATTTCACCAGTCCAGAAGCTAAGCATGTCCTTAGCCAACGTCTGAAACCTGTGTCAGAGATTTCCTCCTATTTGCCGTAAGTACCTACTGCAGACACTATCAGTGTATTGATTTATAATTTTCCCCGTTCTGTAATTTAAAAACAAAAATCCTATGTAACCACTTCTACCGTGGAACACACAGTTTGGAGAAATCTGAACGGGCATCCCTGGGACTTAGTCGCTCATATTTGAATCTAGAATGAACCATCTCTCATTCCCTTTGAGGTGAGAGCTACACCACACGGACACTTTCCCTCCAGCAGGGAGGAGGCGGCTCAGGAAGCAGAAAATGACTGCCAGGGGAAGAGACCCTGGCCAGGGCTGCTGAGCTTCAACAGAACAGCTCAGAGGAGATTCTCAGACCTGTCTCAGTTGCCTGAAGGCCACGCAGAGAGCTCCAGGAGTGGAATGCAGCTGCCGTGTGCCATCTCCAAGTTCTGGCGGGCGTTGCGCTGATGCAGTCGTGTGTGAGTGAGTCATCTCTGCTCCTTTGAGTAACTCCTCACCCACACTCCTATGTTCAGTAACCTCATCCCGCAAAAACAAAAACAAAACCCACCTCACGGGTGCATCCGGTTGGACTGTGGCATAACCATTACTGTGTTCTGGCAACTGCTCCCTTTCCTGAGGTATCTGTGTGTTTCATCTACTCAGGAAAAGTCTCTCGAATAACACTCGTTCCCTGCCCCCCCCCATCCTCCTCAAAAGAACTGACAGAACCAAAGATGGGGGGCAGAGTGACTGCATTCCCCCAGATATGCACAGCAAGACACACCCCGGAGTCTGAACAGCCTGAATGGGGAGCTTCTGTAAGGGAAATCCAACATGACTACATTTCCTGTGTGGTCACGAAATGGCTATTCCCATTGCACCCCAACCACCAAGAGCATCTTCTGCAATGCAGAGGGTGTTGACTCTGTTGTTGGTTTGTTTGCTTGTTTTTTAAATGTATTGTCACCAGACCAAAGGAAACTCCATTTTCTCAAATTCTAGTGGTTAGACAAAAGCCAACATTCCTCAGGAACTTGTGAGGAAACTGGCTCCCCTCCACCAAAAGGAGCCATTTCCCTGAAGACTGGCAGAGGGAACAATGGGTGGCGTCTATTAGAATACCAAGGCTCAAGCTGGCCTCCAGATTCCCTCTGTGTCACAAGTATCCCTGTACCTGTCAGAGTCTACCCTGGCTCTTCTCAGCTCTTCTCATGTGCTTTCCTACCCTAAACTTCTCCAATTCATGGGCTCCCTCTACCCCCACCCCGTACCCACCCCACCCAGACCACCCCCTCCCAGCTACGTACTCATGTTCCTTCTAAGCCTGCTACTTTGTCTAGGTTTGCTCTCTTTGTCCTCATCTCACTGCCTCCCCCATCTCTGCTCTGCTCCTGCTTCTCTCATGGACAGGTCCACTCTGCTGACCATGCTCAGACTACTGCTTTCTCTCTCAGCTCGGGACTCTTCCAAATGCCTTTGGATGTCCCCTCCCTCCCTCTCATCTATAGTACAACCCTTCCCCTTTACTAGACCTTGGAACGTTAGTATCATCCCTTTATATACCTATGACTGATGTATGATCAATGCCATTAAACGTTTAGGAGACCAAGGCTAGGAGATGTTACCGTCTGTGATGATCAACTGGGTACGTCAATCTCATTAGATCATGGTTTGGACAAATACTGGTCTACACACTGCTCTCGCCATAATTGTTGACTTTATGACACTAGCGATTGAACGTAGGGCTTATGCACGTCAGGCAAGTCTTTATCCCGACCTCCTATGACAGTATTTTGTAGATGTGACCAACATTTACAACAGTAGGTTTCAAGTAAAGCTGATAAGCTTCTAAGACATGGATGGGCTCCACCCAATCAGCTCTTTGAGAGCAAAATGTGAAAGCAGAGATGAAAAAATAAAAAAGGAGCCAAAGAAACAGACAGAGGATCTCACCAGCCTGAGACTGCTTCATTGAAACACAAGAGCCCCCAGCCTTTTCATGGGATGGGGGTTGAATGCATTAGAAGGGCTAGGACACACACACACACACACACACACACAGAGAGAGAGAGAGAGAGAGAGAGAGAGAGAGAGAGAGAGAGAGAGAGAATGTGATAGACAGAGAGAATGACAGACAGAAAGACAGACAGATAGACAGAGCTATCAGGAAGTTCTAATAGCTCTTTGAGACCCCCCCCCGTGTGTGTGTGTGTGTGTGTTTTAACTGAGAGCAGGGTGGGTTATTTTTGATACTGAGGCGTGTTGCTTCTGCAGGTGAAGCAGATTAGTTGGGCTGGAGCCAAGCAATTATTTATAGCTAGAAGCTATTGCCTAATACAGCCTGACTCAACTTCTCATGACCTGAGGCCATTGTCCAACAAAAGGCAGGGCAAACTGGTGGGTGAGACAAGCCGTATCAGCAAGCTCTGGGTTTCACTGAGAGACTCTGACTCTGAATAGAGAGGAGGGCCACGGAGGATGATGCTTTACGTCAATCTTGAACTTTGGTGTGTACCTGCACATACATGTATGCATGTATGCCATGCCTACACACATGTTTACACTCATGGAAAATCCTATGTGTACACACACACAGAGAGAGAGAGAGAGAGAGAGAGAGAGAGAGAAAGGAAAAGGAAAATTGAAGTCACAAGAAGCCAGTTCCTTCTATGTGAGTAACCAGAGCTCCCAACAGGAAATCACGGCTGGAGGGAATGTAAAATGGTGAAGTAAACAGCCAGTAAGAAGCAGGAGACTGGGTTGGGGATTTAGCTCAGTGGTAGAGCACTTGCCTAGCAAGCGCAAGGCCCTGAGTTTGGCCCTCAGCTCTGAAAAAAGAAAACAAATTTAAAAAAAAAAAAAAAAGAAAGAAAGAAAGAAAGAAGAAGCAGGAGGCTGCAGGCAGAGAACACCCTGTACGAGGGATGAAACAGGCTGGTCCAGACGCAGTGAGTTACCTCAGTTGATTGTCCACAGTTAATTATAGATTGAACTCCTACTCTGTGCTTTCCCCCTTTCTGCACATGACTAGAGACAGAGTAAGACAAAGCCCGCCTACCCTGGAACTCCCCTAATGTGCTTTAACTTGGGCCTGCGAGCTCACTTCAGGGACTCTCTATCTTGAGTCCAGGGTATCATTCTTCGACGAATCATAGACCCTTACACCTGGAAGGCACAACATGTGCCATATGAAACCATGAAGCACTGCAGCGTGTTGTAAGATTTACCAGAGCTCTGCAGTTGCTGGCTGCAAGAGTTGGCCTTTGTCCCTGTTTCTTAGCTTATACTCCTGAGTTTCCTGGAATCTTCACAAGGAAACATGCCCTTTGTGTCCTATTGACTGAATGGCTGAACCCCAGGAAGCTTCAAGGTGGAGATCACCAGAAAGACCAAGGTAAGGGTTAGGGCTGAGACTTTCAGACCCAACCCCAACCTCCAGGAAAGAGCAGCTGAAGGTTCAGTTGCTCACCAGTAGCCAATGATGGATTTAGTCACATCCGTGGAGTGAGACTCCATAAAACCTCTATACGGATCTCTAGTGAACTTCCAGAAAGCTGAATACGTGGAGGGTCTTAGAGCTGTTTGCCCATCACACCCAAGGTCTGTAAGCTTGGAGTCCCTTCCCAGCATGCCTTCCACCTGACAGATTCATTCTGCATTCCTTATAAGAATTTCTGTGAGCCGCTCTAGCAAATTAGCTGACCCCAGTGTGGGGAGCACTCAATTTATAACAAGTCAGTCAGAGTCTCAGGTAAAAACCTGAGCCTTGGGGTTGGGGATTTAGCTCAGTGGTAGAGCGCTTACCTAGGAAGCGCAAGGCCCTGGGTTCGGTCCCCAGCTCCAAAAAAAAGAACAAACAAACAAAAACAAAAACAAAAAAAAACCCTGAGCCTTGTGATTGAGCTCTTTAAGGGAGGTGCGGCCTTGGAGCTGAGCCCTCAGCCTATGGGGCCTCACACCGCCTTCTAGTAAACAACAGTGTAAGGATCCGGTTGGATTAGAAGACCCTCAGCTGTCACCTTCTCAGGAGCTGCTTGCTCCATGTGGGGGAAATCCCACATATTTGGTCATAGAAGCTGTGACAGTTAATGTCGTCAACTTGACGGGATCTGAACTTGCGTCTGAAATTGGAGGTGTGAGAAAAAAGGGGCAGAGGAGCAGGCAGACTCAACAGCTGAAACATCGAGGGGCCCTTGGGGTACACAACATGGGATGAGGGTTGTTTTAGTTAGGGTTTTACTGCTGTGAACAGACACCATGACCAAGGCGACTCATAAAAGGACAACATTTAATTGGGGCTGGCTTACAGGTTCAGAGGTTCAGTCTGTCATCATCAAGGCAGGAACATGGCAGCATCCAGGCAGGCATGGTGCAGGAGGAGAAGAGAGTTCTACATCTTTATCTGAAGGCTGCTAGTGGAAGACTGACTTCCAGGCTAGGACGAGGGTCTTAAAACCCACACCCACAGTGACACACCTACTCCAACAGAGCCACACCTCCAAATAATGCCACTCCCTACGCCAAACACATTCAAACCATGACAAAGGTTGAGTTCATTTAGAGAGGATAGGACACACAGACACACACAGACACACACAACACACAAACACACACACACACACACACACACACACACAGAAAGAGAGAGAGAGAGGGAGAGAGAGCTCGAGCTAGAGGCTATTACCCACTACAGCCTGACTCAACTCCTTATGACCTGAGGCTATCATCTTACAAAAGACCATTTATTAGCCTACAAACCTCTGAACAAATCTGTGAGGAATTTTCTAGATTGGGTTAGCCAAGTGGGAAGACCCACCCTAACTCCAAGTGATACCATTCCATGGGCTGGGGGCCTAGATTGAAAAAAGAAAAAGAGGAGAAAGCAAACTGAGTATGGGAGTTCCTCTCTCTGCTTCTGGGCTGAAGACACAGTGTGATCGGCCACCTCACGTCTGTGGCCATGCCTTCCCCACAATAATGGACTACAAGCTGTAAACCTGGAAAGAAACCAAAACAACCCCCACCCCTTAAATTGCTTTTGTACGGTATTTTATCAGAAGCAAGAGAAATAAAAAGTAACGTCGGAAAACTGTGTGGATCGTTGAGCGCGTAGGAGAAACAGAGGGTATGACAACCCTCACACCCTCACGGGCTCTACGGAATACAAGGCACTTGTACACTTACAGGGCTTGTTCACGGAAGAAAGTCACTGGGTTCTTTCCTCTGGACAATGGGCCTTGGCTAGGTATCAAGTTAAAGCCTTGAGAACGTCAGGGATGGCCACATCCCTTACAATGAGACACAGAGATGAATGTTTTTATCCATAATTCAGAGCCCTCAGAGCCCTGGAGACCCTCGGAGATGCGGGGGTGAGCAGTGTGTGGCTTGGTAAGGGGAGCCACTGCTGGAGTTTAAGCCCTAATGAGACGTGCTGAAGCTCATTTCAGAAGCACCGTGCAGGCTCGTTTGTCAACACTCATTTTCCTCCTCTAAGATAGGTTCACCGTGCCCAGACTAGCCCACAGTTCACTGTGCGGTCAAGGATGAACCTTGAACTCTCCGATCACGTGCTCAGATTACCGGCATGCACCATCCCACCAGGTTTTTGTGGTGCTGGAGATCAAACCCAGAACTTTGTGCCCGTTAGCTGAGCTACATCCTCGCCCTCCATAACCGTTTGCGTGGATCCTTGGGAGACCGGTACATGCAGTCTCTTCTGTCTGCAAAGAGTCAGAGCCGGACTCACCATGTCCTATAGAAAGGAACCCAGTGGTCCCCACCCTACCCTCCACAGCTCTGAACAGAAACTGAGGCAGCCTCAGAGCGGGATGTGACCAGCCTAAGCAGAAAAGCAACCCTTAGGCTTCGCTGCAGATGATCCTGTCAGGAGACCCTAAATCCTTCCGCTCCCTAGTGTCTTCCCCTCCCCCACTCTCTCCCCAGCTAAGGTGAATTTGAGGGTAATTGGAGGTGGCAGCTAACCGGTATGCAGAAACATTCCTCCGTGGGCTCCCATGACTGGATCTGCCCTGCTGGAGGGCAGCCATAAATATTTCTCTGCTTGCATAGTTCAGGCCTGTGAAAAATCAGAGCTTCGAAGTTAAGTGCCGTATTCTCTTTCCAAAAAAAAAAAAAAGTTACTTGAACTCTGACCTCCGCAGCTCTCCCCCGCCCGCCCACTTTCAATCTGTTCTATATTATCTCACTTCGTATCCCTGTGTGTGTGTGTTGCTAGATATTGGGGGGGGGGTGTCAGCCATTCATCAAAGTACTGCCCTAAAAACTCCCTGTTCTTAGGAAGAGATGCTCATTTCGGGGTTCAGCAGAGGCCCCTCCTTTCGGCTTCGCTGAACAGCTCCAGCCTATTAGAGGAATGTGGGGCTTCAGAATATGTCCCAGCCTGATGTTTTCTATGTCATCAGCATACCCTGTGAGTGAAGCTGAACTGCAGTAGGATTGACTCCCTCAGCTGGGGCGCTTCCACCCCTCTAGTCCCCGGAGTCTTTTTAGCCAGTCCACCACTCAGCTGCCACATTGTGTCTTTGCTGTTCCCGAACAGGGAGGGTTTCCCACAGCTCTGGAATTCTTGATTATGTATGCATCTGCGTGGGAAGCCGACCAAGTGGCCTGGTGCTCTTCATAGCGTTCCAACCAGCTGTTTCCAATCCGTCAGAGTTGTGGCCCGGGGGAGGCTTGGGGCTCGCTCTTCTCCTTGGGACGTGCTACGAAGCCTGTACTATCAGCACCCAGGTGTCTGCTTGCTCGATCGAGTCCGAGGGGATGGAGGTAGAGCCCAGATAGTAAGAGCACTTACTGCTCTTGCAAAGGGCCTGGGTTTGGTTCCCAGCACCTATGTCTGGAGACCCACAGTACCCTGCAAGCCCAGCTTCTGACCCCTCTGGCCTCTGTTGACACCTACACTCCTGTGTGATTGCATACAGAATACTTAAAAAGTAGAAATAAATTGTTTTTGTAAAGTAGTGAGGGACACTTGAGAAAACCCAGGGTGACCATACCCAGACCATTGGCAGGTAGGGAGAGCCTCAATGTGACCTCAGAAAGAAAAGAACCTCAGGGAAACCTTACATGGGAGAGGAGTACAGGCTGCTGCCTGAGGATATAACCTTTACTCGAGTGTTACACCTGAATAGTCTGTGTCCCCAAAAACGTGCTTTCAAAAAAAAACCTGTGTTTTTATTTCCACCCATTTCTAACCACGGTTGAGCATTTCTTTCCACTGTGAATGTGGGTGACGATCTGTGGTCATTTCAGTGTCACAGTAAAAGCGGTCTTACTTGTTTATCATTCCTCAAAGTGGCGTTTACAGTCTCAACGGTGTCATAATTAGTCACTAACAGACTACCCGAGACCTTAGTCACTGAGTTAATCAAGAAACATACGGATGGGCCAGAGAGACAGCTCAGCAGTTACATGCTGGCCATGCAAACCTAAGGGCCAAGGTTTGGATCCCCAGAAACCCACATAAATGCTGAATGGGCATGGTGACCCATGTCTACAGCCTCTGGAGATGGAGAAAAAGGTTTCCCCAAGACAAGTTGGGTATCGGGCCTCCACGTGTGTGCACACGTGTGCGTGCATACCCACATTTGTGTGCACCCACAAATGCAAAAACGCGTGTACTCACATATACGCATGCGTACCACAAACACATTCGGGCACAGAGGAAATGCACAGAGGACCACATGGTGTCATTTTCAGCCATGACAGTGATTTCCTTTGGGTGGTCAGAGGCATTCACGTGCGTGTGTTTGGTGCATGTGTGTACACATGCATGCAGAGGCAGACGAACAACCTCACATGCCATCCTTGGGAACTCTGTCCACCTCTTTTGAGGCATGATCTCTGGATAGCCTGCCACTCACCAGCTAGGCTAGAATGACTGGCCACTGAGCTCCAGGGATTCTCCTGGGTCCCCTCCCCTCTCCACTGCTGGGATTCCAAGTGCACAGCACCACATCCAAATGTTTTCTTAAAGGTTTGGGTTTATATGTATGTTTGCCTGCATATATGTATGTGCACCACGTGTGTGCCTGGTGCCCCCAGAGGTCAGAAGAGTGCATCAGACCCCACAGAACTGGAGTTACTGGTAGTCATAAGCCACCAGGTCTGTGCTGAGAATGGACCTCAAGTCCTCTGCAGGAGCCATCCATTGGTCTTACCTGCACTGAGATGCTAAGCCTCTCTCCAACCCCTCACACCCAGCATAGGGGTTGAACTTCCGTCCCCATGGTTGCAAGGCAAGCGATTTACTAACTGAACTACACTCCAGCCCCAGGGAGTCCTTCAATATAGATATTCCTTGACCTATAATGGGTTGGCTTCCCCACAAGCCCGTTGTAAAATAAAAATACTCCAAGTTGAAAATCCATTTAGTATACCTGATCAATGGGTTCTTTTTTTTTTTTTTTTTCATTTTTTCAGAGCTGGGGACCGAACCCAGGGCCTTGTGCTTGCTAGGCAAGCGCTCTACCACTGAGCTAAATCCCCAACCCCGGTCAATGGGTTCTTAACGTGTAAGTAAACCTTGGACAAATGCTTACAGTACAAGGCCAGGATCACTCGGGAAATGCATGTTTGTGCCCTCAAGATACTGCCAAACAGCACACCATGGACTGCTCGTTGCAGTCTACCTTGTCCTGGGGCTAGTGGGGACCTGCAGCTTTTGCCATCAACTCTGTGTATGTGTGTGTGTGTGTGTGTGTGTGTGTGTGTGTGTGTGTGTGTGTGAGAGAGAGAGAGAGAGAGAGACAGAGAGACAGAGACAGAGAAAGACAGAGAGAGACAGACAGAGACAGAGACAGAGAGACAGAGAGAGACAGACAGAGACAGAGACAGAGAGAGACAGAGACAGAGAGACAGAGAGAGACAGAGAGACAGAGAGACAGAGAGAGACAGAGACAGACAGACAGACAGACAGAGACAGAGAGACAGACAGACAGAGAGACAGAGAAAAACAGAGAAACAGAGAACTGTATTTTGAGTTTAAAATCATCCTAAGGTACATGAGATCATGTCTCAAAAGGGAAAGAAAGAAAGAAAGAAAGAGAGAAAGAAAAGATAGTTTATAGATGGGAAATGTATGTAGTCATATACCCAACGAAGACCTTGTAGCCATAATATACAGAGCACTACATTTCAACAATTAAAACAAGATCATTTAAGGAATGAGGGCACGTGCAGGCGTTTAACCAAAGGGGACGTGGCAGGCAAGCACATGGAAAGGCGTTCGAATGATTAGCTGTTTGGGCCACAGTCAAACTTCACTGCAAATGTATATCTAACGGCTAAGATAGAAAACAAGTGTGATACCAAACACTGGCTAAGTTCCAAGGAACCTTGGCCTCTGGTGTATCTCATTTAATAGAAAGTAAAACTCGTGCTCTGCAGAGTAATCTCCGGATACCTACAGGCTAAGCCTCCCGTGCCTTATGACTCAGCCGCAGCATGCTTGAGCGATTATTCTAGAAATTTGGATGAAAGGAAGGAGGGAGAGAAAGAGGGAAAGAGGGGAGGGAGGGAAGGAGAGAGAGGAAATTTAGGATCAAACAAGCTCTCCATCTAGAGGAGCCCTCTCCAGCCAGCTTCTGACTACCCTATAAAAAAGGTTCCTTTTTCCCAGGGAAGAGAAGTGAGGCGCAAAGAAAAGAATAGTGGGAGGCATGGGTGGAGATCATCGGCGTCAAAGCTGGACTGCCTGACCCCTGCTCTCAGCCCCCCAGCTTGTACCTCCAAACTCGCCTGTATTTATTAAACCAGCGGCTGCCTGCTTGAGTCTTAAATGAGAATCTGCCTACCCGGCCGATTGAAAACTACCTTCCCCTGGGCACACCGCTCAATATGGAAATGTTTGTGATTTGAAGCACTAGGCAAATAATACATTTAAGTCTGTTCAGAGTGGTGTGGGCAGTGAGGCTGAGGAAAACAAACACAGGAGAAGAGAGGACGACCCTCAGAAAAAGCTTGCAGCTACCACAGATGGTCACTTCCCACCAGAAAACCGCACCCAGTACATCCCATATGGAGCCATAGTTCCCTGGGTACTGGCCCTTGCTCCAACATGGTGGCCTGGACATTTCAGTGTCTTCTGATATAGGGTGACTCCTGGGGTTCCTGCATTGTTTGGGAAACAACACCTGACAAGGAAAGGCTGAAAGGGACTAGGGCGTTCTGGGGACCCAGCAAGGGAAGTGTGGATGGAAATCAAGAGGCTTCCCATCAGCCCCGCAGTTCAGGAGTTTCTCCTTAAAGGTCAGAAGGGAACAGTGGAGAAGGCAATCCACCCTCCCCGCACATCAAACAAAACAGCTGTTGTTTGCAAGCAACATGCATTAGACCCCAAAGGCACCCCTGGTGCAATGGCCTACCCAGTGTGTTTAGAATCACAATTACACAAAGAAATCAAGGCCAGCTCTTTCTTTATTAACTTAAGAGTGCACAGAACACAGTTTAGCCCACAGACTCAGGCCCTCAGTAAGCACAGTCAGTCAGCTTGACCGTTGGGATGTTTCCTAAGTTACCAGAACAACCTTGTTGCCGCTCAACTTTTATCGTAATGAAGCACCCAGATTGAAAAGGCCTCCTGTTGCTCTGTCTTGCTTTCTTAGGACTGGCTCCCGAACAGCCAGCTCTATACAGCCCTTGGACTGGAGCCCTCCCACTGGGAATTGGGGAACTTTCCTGATTCTAAATTTCCTGCTGCAATTGAGCTCCACCAGCTTTGAGGGGCGTCCAGAATCCGGGCTTAGCGGATGGATTCCCTGAAAGTCAGGAAATGGAAGCCAGGCTCTCAGCTCCTCTGGGGCTTGGTCTGCCTTCTCTGGCACATGGAAGGATGAGGTCATCGCTATGACTGAGCAGTGGAGGAAAGCAGCCCTCGAGAAACCGAGACCAACCACTCGGCTATGAGAAAGCACTGGGGAAGCCAGGTTTTAATCAGGGGCCTTAAATCAGTCATTCATGTTTAGACGCCGCTGAGTTCCCATGGTGTGGTTTCTGGATTTAATCTCAGTTTTAAAGCACAACTTTGGCTTGTCGGGGAGAATGCCAAGCACACCCAATCTTTGTAATAAGAGCTGAGAAAGGGAAAAGAAACATTTGAATCGTGCTTCCCTTTGGTGATCTTGTGGAGTATCGAGAACAACAGGAAGACTTCTGTTGATAGATATTCAGGCCACCTGTGGCTACAGGGACAGTTCCAGGCCAGCCTGGACTAGAATAAGCCTCTCAGACGGACCACCGGTGACTCAGTGAGGCCCCGCCCAGCACTCAGGAAGGACTGAGCAGGGACCCTGGCGCCGCTGTGCAGGCACAGACGTTGTGTTTCCTTGTCAGCATGATGCAGAACAGTCCTTCCAAGAGGGTCGCTAAATCATCCCTGACAGCCGGAGAGTCAGAGAGAGGGTGGCTGCCACCGGCGCAGCCCTCTGACCTCTGACCTCTGACCCCTAGGTCTTGCCTGGCAAGTGTCAAGCTTCAGCACTTTTACCTTGGTCTGCCAGACTTTGTGGGGCTCTCCCTGGTGCCCACGGGTGCATTGTGGTTGTATTTTGATGTGTTATTATTGACGTATGTGTCTGTCTGTGTGTGTGTATGTGTGTGCAAGAGAGACAGAGGGATAAAGAGACAGAGGCAGGACAGAGATAGAGAGATGTGTGTGAATTCAGGTACATGCACACCACCTGGTATGTGGGGTGTCACAGGACATTTTTTGGAGTTGGTTCTGTCCTTCAACTCTGTTGAGACTAAATGGGGGCTCACTGGCTTATGTTGCTGCTCTGTTGTTTGCCACAGGGCCTACTTTCGGCTAGCTGGCCTACAAGCTTCTCGTTTATTCTCCTGTCCTGACCTCCCATCTGGCCATAGGAGTGGCGTGCTCCACTGCATCTGGCTTTTATGTGAATTCCAGGGATCATGCAGCCCAGTTTTTATTAGTTTCTCTCTCTCTCTCTCTCTCTCTCTCTCTCTCTCTCTCTCTCTCTCTCTCTCTTTTAAAGTTTTTATTTTGTATTTTTGGGGGCAGTTCTAGATTTATCACAAAGTGAAACCAAGTTTACCCCTCAACCCATAACCTTCCCCCATAGGCTCCCCCAGTCCCAATATATCCACCAGTAAGGTGCATTTTGTTAAAACTGATGGACCTGCATGGCCACTCCTTAGCACCCAGGTCATAGTTTGTTAGAACTTGTTTTCAGCAGCATGTGAGAGACTTTTCTGCAGAGACAACATACATCCCTTACTCACCCAGAAACGGAATCCACAACAGGCAAAAGTAAAGAATGCACCACAGACTAATCTGGCGAACCTCCGGAGCATTTCCTGGGGTCAGAACAGGCTGTATGGGTGAGGGGTTGCTTACAGGGACAGCCATAACTCAAAAGTAGGCATTGATGAAAGCGCCCAGAGCTGTCTTGAGTTCTCCGCCCGCAACAGAAAATCTCTCTGCAGCTTGCTTCATCAGGAATCTCTTTCTCCATCGGATGTTTACTCCTGAAAAGCTGGGAGAAACCTTGGGAATCTTCCCAGTTTCTATCTTCCCGAACTTGTAACATTTTGCTCAACTCTGGAGTCTCTGGAGCCTCGCTCTCTCCCCGAGGCAATGTTTCTGTTAAGAGGGCACGGATAGACGACAGGTGGACTTCCCTGGGCATAACTCTACTCAACGATAGTTTGCCTGTCTGAAAAATCCTCCCGTGCCTACTTATTCACTCCCCTCAATCACCAAGCTCCCCCACACCATCCCTCTGAGAGGGAAGAAGGAGGATCCACAGACTCAGAACACTGAGGGGAAAGTAACAAGATCCACAAGCCCCTTGCCAATGGCATTGGTCGTAAAAACAATAAACAATTGTTGGATGGAGAGCGCCTACTGTTTAGAGAGGCAAAGAAAGCTGCCTAACAAGTTGACCAGGGATGCAGCTTTGCTAGGGAGAGCTTCTCACACAACCTCTGAGTAAGCCTGGTAAAATCTCTGGTTCATAAACTAGGCCTCGGTACCCTTATCTCTTTGTTCGAGCTGTGGCTGAGGTGAATCGATGTTTGTTTACTTCACCTCAGGAAAATCACACAACACCATGTATTCCCCGTACTCCTGCCCCTTGACAACCACTTATCTCCTTCCCGCCCCTTGACAACCACTTATCTCCTTGCCATCTATTTTCCAGAAACTCACAGAGTGGGAATCATCTTGTAGCTGCAGCAGAGGGCGTCTTTCATTCAATGGCTTCTCATAGGTGCTCTGCTTTTTTGAGACCATACGTCTGTGTCCTCAGTACATACCTTGTGTGACCCAGTGGTACGAGAACGTAGGCTCCTTGCTCAAAATCACTGAGGATTTCATGTCAGCCACAGTAGAAAAATAAACCAAGAATGGTGCCCTAGCCCCATAAACCTGAACAATCAGTCATGATGCTGGCCTGGCTGAAAAACGAGATTTTCCAACAGGCACCACTTCTGAGTAGGCTCTTCATGTTCTTCCTACTCCACAGACCTGGAGCTTGGAAGCCAGAGAGTTTGTTAGTCTGTGCTGCCAGGATTTCCAACAATCTCAGCACTCAGATGCTTCCTTAAAGAAAAAACGATTTAAAAGCCAGAGAGAGGACAGGGCTGGAGAGAGGACTCCGGGATTAAGAGCAGCCATTGTTGTTACAGAGGACGAGAGTTTTATTCCTAGCCTCCATGCGGGTGTCTTCTAGTAGCCATGACTTGTGAACGATGGTGAGAGGCAGGAAGCCAGCACAGCTGTGTGACACAGTCCAGCAAAGCTAAGCCAGATGCCGTTTTCACCACTGTCCGGGTCTTCAACCTTGAGTTTCTGATCGCTACATGTTGCTTTTGTGGGGGGACTTTATACATTATGACTCGTGTGTGTCTTTTCCTGGAAAAGCATTGCTGCTCTCAAGGAAGTGACCTTATCTGACCCTGCTCGGGAGTCTTCCTTGCCACAGAGGTTGCCATGTTCTCTTGGCACACCTGCCCCTAAGCAAACTAAGAAACAGGACGTTTGGCAACAGATCGGATTACAGACTTCCCTCTGTATGTAGTCTACAGGACACTGCCACCAGAAAATTAAAAACCTAGTAACAAAGTTAGTTTGCCTAAAACAACCTTTAATGATATATATATATAGAGAGACGATATAAAATTAATATAAGAATTTGCCAATCATAAGGAGACTGGCCCACATTAAGTTACAGTGAGGTCTTTTGAATAGAACAGGCCAGCCTGGGAAAGCTTTCAATTTTTTTTTTTTTTTGGTTCTTTTTTTTTTTTTTTGGTTCTTTTTTTCGGAGCTGGGGACCGAACCCAGGGCCTTGCACTTCCTAGGCAAGCGTTCTACCACTGAGCTAAATCCCCAACCCCGCTTTCAAATTTTTTAGCTAAGCTAATATACAAGCTGTCCTTCAACCACTATGCAGTGTTCAAGTCTTGGGACCTGTCTAGACTGACTCAGGTATTTTTCTATCCGTTTAAAGTTTCAGTTTCCTGAAGAACAGAATGTCATAGGTCATAAATGCTTACGTCGTCTGAAATATTCGAGATCGATAATACCTATTCTCTCTGTATGCATAACACGTGTCCAGGGACAAAATGATGTGATCCGAAATTTTTTTAATCATAAGTTTGTCTCTTTGGGGGGATTTGTATAAACGAATAAACATCCTGATTGCTCGTCTGCCAGAGATGTGAGATCAGTACTCTCTGCCTGATTCTGATCTCCTCTTCTGGGACCTGTCTGACTGCTGGGGATGGCGCCAGGCAGTGCCTCCCGCTGCCTGTAAACACGGGTGATCTGACACCTTCTTCTGTCACGTCTTCTCAGCACTGCACTAGTACACACACATACACACACACACACACACACACACAGAGAGAGAGAGAGAGAGAGAGAGAGAGAGAGAGAGAGAGAGAGAGAGGTCGGTCTATGTAGTCACTGGCTAGGTAGCACACCTCACTGGTCCATAGGGAGTTTTTTGGTTTTTTGTTTTGTTTTATTTTGTGTCATAATTATATTATACCTTGAGCATCATCCCCCCTGTCTCTCTCTGTCTGTCTCTGTCTCTCTCTGTCTCTCTCTCCTCTCCACCATCCCTTTCTGAATTGGGGAGTTTTGAAAATTGTTTTTCATACCAAAACATTTTTAGCCCTTCAGAAACTTTCAAACCACTGCGGGTGAAGTATCTGGGATGAAACCACTTATTGCTGAAAGCAGGCTTTAGGAAATAACTCTCCATCTCTCCCTTCCTATTACAGTACACAAATATTTCTTTGTCTTGAATCGATTTGAGTTACTTTTTCCAGAAAGCCATGCACCTCACAGGATTTCACAGGGTTCCCAGGGCAGGCATCTGCCGAGTGTGCACTGCTTCAGCTGGTCTCGAGTGCTTCTCCGTTCCTCGCCTTACTTCCTTCAGCTTGTCCATTACTGTATTTTTCTTTTTATGGGTTACAGATGTTTCTCTGTGTGGCTGGGGGATACCTAACTTCCTGCTTTTTGATTTATGGGGTGGGGATGGGTGCAGGGTGAGATAGGGCTTCTCCATGTAGCCCTGGCTGTCCTAGAACTCACTATGTAGACCAGGCTGGCCTGGAACTCCCAGAGATCCACCTGCCTCTGCCTCCCAAGTGCTGGGATTAGAGTCATGTGCCTCCACCACCCAGCTTCTTGTGTCAATTTTTTAAAGGCTTTTCAATTATTTACATGCATGTGTCTATGAGAGTGTATGTACATGTATGTATGGGTGCCTGGGGAAGCCAGAAGAGGGTATCAGGTCCCTTGGAGCTGAAGTGGCAATGAGTCACTTGATGTGGGTGCTAGGAACAGAACTCTGGTCTCTGCAGAAGTCACACAGTGCTCCTAACTGCTGAGCTGTCTCTCCAGCCACACCACCTATTAGTTTAGCACTAGTGTCTTCTCTCGCAATCACTAATTCGCTTCCTTACGTCTGTGAACACAGTTTGCCTGCTGAGATCAGCCTTCATGCCACTGTTCGTAATAACACAACTGAGGCTGCTTGCACGTTTTGTTTTTTTTTTTTTCTCTCTCTCTCTCAGTGTTGTGGTTCTTGGCAATTCAGAGATTTTGTGAATTTGCAGATTGTTAGCATGTGGAGAGAGAGCAGCAGAAGCATTCTCGGTGCATGTGAAGTTGGATCGCTCAGTGTTTGCACATGGCACACTGTGTAGATAAGGTGGCTGCCGTGTTTTGAAGGTGTCCGTGAAGACCCATGTGTGACTCCCTGGGGCAGTAAAGAGAGGAGGTGGTGATAGCTTGAGGCAGAGGCGAGGGTGACATAATTGGAAGTTCTAGAGATATGCTCACAAAAGGGGATGAGGGACCCCATTCTTTCCTGTCCCAACCATGGGGTGCATTTTCCCAGGCATCTCTACTGGATTGTGCTGCCCTGCTCAAGGCTCAGGCAATGGATTGATCATGGATGGAAACCTCCAAAACTATGAGCTGAGAGAGAGAGAGAGAGAGAGAGAGAGAGAGAGAGAGAATCTTTTCTCTCTCTAAAGTGATTACATGAAGTATCTAATTACCCTGGCAGAAAGTTAACATGGGACATAGTCAACTTTGCTATTTTCTAACCTCTTTTCTCTCCGCCATGATAATGGTACCTTGCTACCTTGTATCTCTGAGATAGAGTTTCACGTATCCCAAACTTGCTTTGTAGACAAGGATGACCATGAACCTCTAATCCTCCTATGCCTGCCTCCCAGGTCTGAGGTGTGTGCAGCCACATCCAGGTTTATATGGTGCTGAGGGTCGAACCCAGGCCTTTCTGCATGCCAGGCAAGCACTCTATCAACTGAGCTACAAACTCAGGTCCTCTGAGGACCTGTTTGTATGTGGCCTCTCGGTGACTCCACAGCTCGTTGGCCAGTTCCTGGGGGATCTCAGCACTCCCAAATTATCCCCAAGTAAATACAGTGAAAGATTTAATCTTTGGGGGAACCACAAATAAATTCCGGCTCAAAGAGGATTCACTAAAAAGAGGATATGGTTGCCTTGAGAGACCCACCGATGGGTCCTGGAGCCACCAGGTACATTAGGAGGTTGTGGGTTCTAAAGTCATTGCTGTGGATAATGGAGTGGGGGAGGGTTCAGGAGCCAGCTGAGCTCCGAATGGACAAAGTGGCAACCTCTCCCTTCAAAAGAAAGTGCTAGTCACTGAGACGCATGCTCCTGGGCCCTTCCTGTATCCTCTTGCTTTGGGATCATAATTAGAAGACCTACAGCTCTGGGCTTGTGAATCCCCATACACCATGCAAATTCTTCTTAGGGGAGAGCCTATAGCTTGTGTCACAAGGACTCAAGGCCAAATAGTAAGTAATAATAAGGCCAGAGGCTCAAACTGCTCACTGCTGTGGCGGAATTCTTCAGTAAGGCAGGCCTGCCCTAGGGAGGCCTGAGCTTTTCTTTCTGTAGTCACCCTGGAGCACCTTTAAAGGGCGCTCAAAGCTTAGGAAGATACTTGGCATCTTAGAACACTGCGTCTATTGCTGTGGAGAGACACTAAAACCACAGTTTTAGTGTCTGGCTTACAGTTCAGGGGTTTAGGCCATGTATAGTCATGACAGGAAGCGTGGCAGCGTGCAGACAGACTTGCTGCTGGAGAAGGAGCTGAGAGCTCTACATCTGAATCAGCAGGCAGCAGAAACAGAGAATCCTACAGGTCCTGGCTTGAGCATCTGAAACCTCAAATACCGCCCCCACCCCCCAGTGACACATTTCCTCCATCAAGGCCACACCTCCTAATCCCTGTCAAGTAGTGCCACTCCCTAATGACCAAGCATTCAAATATATGAACCCGTGGGGGCCATCCTTATTCAAACCACCACAGTTGGGAATTATGGTCACTGTAGCTGAGGGGAGCAAGGATAGAGTGGGGGCATCAGAAATGCCCACTATGGAGCAGAGAAATTGTTCTGCCAGTAAGCCACTCAAATGTTTGCCTTGTAAGTGGAAAGACCTGGGCTGAACCCCCAGAACTCACATTTTACAAGTGAGGCACTTACAACCTCAGACCTTGAGAGGCAGAGACGGGCAGGTCCCTGTAGCTCACTGACTAGCCAAAAATCATGTTCATGCACACACATGTATATACACATGTACACACACAGAGAACCTCAGATTTCTAGCCCCACCTTCATTTTACTTCCTTCATGTTCCACAGAGAAAGCCGAATCTACCCCTCCTGTCAAAGGTGCCTCCCTCCCCTGGCCCATTATGCCCCCATCCTGGGGTCGGAGCCATTTTGAATGACTAGCCTGATCCACTCTCTTGTCTTTTAACAACCATCCTCGACTCTACACTGCCTTATTCTTAGCATCTGTCTACATTCAAGTGTTCGTTTCTTGTAGGAGAGGGGAGCATTCTTTTCCCCTCACCCTCCTACATGCTCCGGGACCATAAATTAAGCTAGCAGGAGACAGATTAACTAGAGAAAGGCAGGCACAAGCTTATCAATGGGTATGCTGCACGTACACACGAGAGCTTCAGGAGTAACCCGAAGGCGTGGTTAGAATTTGTGTTTATTTAACATTGCAACAAAGAACATAAATTTGTCAAAAAGTGACAAGACAAAGGGAAGCCACTTTGAGGTTCTGAGACAGCAAATTATCGGTAGACAGAAGAGGTAACAAAAACCTAGATGAGTTAATGGGGTAGGTGGGTCCCTCTGATGTCTCCTGAGGAGGGTAAAGACCTGGGGTGTCTCAATGATTGAGGGCCAGTAAAGAAAGAGCCACGTCTACCCACAGGCATCTGAGTTTAGGCACACAAGACATGGGCATCGCTCTTTCACATTCGCATTCTAAATGGCCACAAAGTTGAAATAATCCTTATACCAAATTGACCTGCAAGAGTGCCTCCCGTTGTCCTTCATTATTCTCGAAACTCTCTCCAGCTATTTGAGAAGGGTCACAGCTCTGCCACTCCACTGAAACCAGCCTGCTTCCTGGGATCTGAGCGAGCCTCCCTTGTCAGCCAGCACAGCGCAGACTTGAGCATTCACAGCTCATCCAGATCAAGAGCCTCACCTTTGTCTGCCTTGTGCCTCCACCCCAGCTATGTGGCCCCCTCCACTTCTCCTCGGTGCATACTTATGACTCTCCAGCAAAGCATGGAGAAGATGAGCACGACTACATTTTAGTGTGTGTGTTCATGCGTGGGTAGGCATGTATGCATGTATGTGTGTGTGTGTGTAAGCCGGAAGACGACCTCAACTGCCATCCTCAAGAACAGTGTTCACCTCCTTCGAGACAGGGTCTCTCACCTGCCTGGAGCTCACCAGTCCGGTTAAGCTGGCTGACCAGAAAACCCCAAAGAGCCTCCTGCCCCTCCCCCCACCCAGCACCAAGGTCAGTGCATATACCGCCATGCCCAGCATCTTTACATGGGTTCTGGGGATCAAAAACTCAGCTTACTCTGCTTTTTGAGGCAAGCTCTTGACTAACCAACCCATCATCTCCCCAAGCCCTTGATTGTGCTTGTTGGAATGATAAGAGAAACTTAAGCTTCCAAGCCTCCTGCCCTCCACTTCAATCTGGAGAAGCTGATGGAGGGCCTCCTCAACCCCAGAGAGAATATAAGGATTATCTCAAGCTGAAGATTCTGACAGTCAACAGATGCAGAAATAAGCCCACTCGGCCTCTGTCATCTTAGAAGCAGCCAGTTCTGGGCTGCAGTCAATCCCCCAGGGGGGCAGTTGGTACTCTGGGAAGGAGACTGAGAGGAAACCACAATAAATTCCCTTTCTGGGGAGTTTCATGGCCCTGGGGAAGAAAGGAAGACCACTACAGTGGAATCAACAGACAGCACATAAATTTTATCTCCTACCTCTTCTGTCTTTCCTAAACAAATCTGTTTGTTTTTCCTCAGACACCTCTCCCTTCTCCCCTTCTCCTGTTAGGTCGTTCAGTCTCTAGCCATGACTCGGAGGTTAAGCTGTCTCTGTTGGGGATATCTAGACACACATATCTCTTCTGTTTGTTCATCTTTTATCTGTTTAATGCACAGATCATAGAAACTTAGTCTCAAAAGGGTAGAAGAAAAGCACGCGCGCGCGCGCGCACACACACACACACACACACACACACACACACAGGCTCTCTCTCTCTCTCTCTCTCTCTCTCTCTCTCTCTCTCTCTCTCTCTCTCTCTCTTACGTTAGAAGGCTAAGTGGGTGAATAGATTGCATACCCCAAAATAAAGTGTTATAAATCTCTAATTCCAGATAGCAAGTTTAAGTAAACTAGTCAAATATATAAGTACAAAAAAAAAAAAAGGAAAATAAGATCAAAGCCATTTTCTGGATAAAAGAAAAGAAACATTTAAGATTGTGATAAATAGAAGAAACAATAACGTAGAAAATTAATATCCTACACTGCAGTAAACGCATAAAAAGAGGCTGAAGCAGACAGATTCTAGGTTCAGGCCAAGCTGATGCATTCAGCCAGGCGTTCTCTCGAAGTTAAATAAGAGGGGTGGTGTCTGTTGCTTACTGATAGGGTGCTTGCTTGGCATGCATTTTTTAAAATGTGTATTTTGTTCTTAGGTGATGCGTGTGGGGAAGGCAGCGACGTGTGCACATGAGTGCAGGTAGCGCAGAGGCCAGAAGAGGGCGCCAGATTCCCCTGCAGCTGGAGTTACAGGAGGCTGTGAACTGCCCGGTGTGGGTGAGAAGAGCGCTCTGGAACTCTGCAGGAGCAGGGTTCTTTCTCTTAACTGCTGAGCTATCTCTCTAGCCTTGAAACGGTTACATTTTGAAAGAGAACCCTTTAAGAATTTATAGGACTTTCAGGAACAGCTACACACCTCCAATCTGCCCTTGGTTATTTTGACCTAAGCGAAGGAGCAGCACCTCCTACTTCTCGGGCTGTTCAGGAGCGCATGCGTGGAAAGCCTCCTGCCTAGGCTTCTCTGGAGTGCCTGTGTTCATCATTAGTTTGAAAAGAGCTTTGCAGATCGTTTGAGCCTTCTCACTGCCATGGTGAATGGCACTCCCTGTTTTCAGTGGCAGGAATTCTTGTCTTGGCAACAGTTCACAAGTTAAGAAGAACCGAGTGTGATGAGAAAATTCAGAACTGGCTGGCCCCTACTCCCTGACATTGCATAGCCCATTTCCCCACGGACTCGTAGGATTAACAAACGTTTTACTTTGTAAAGGAAATGCCCCCAATATGAGCTTCAGAGTACAGGAGCCATGACGACTCATTCAGTCAGGTCCTTTCCAAAGCAACACTTTATTCTCAGAATTCACATTGGCCAAATGAAACTCTTTATAAGCTCTAGCCAGGAATAGATAACTTTTAATTGTTCCGTTCTAACATGGACACACACCATTCCAGTACAAAACAATGTGATTACACAAAGCTATGTTTCTGGGCCATAGCCAGAATATATGGAATGGTAGACAATGAACCTGGGAATGCAGCGTTAGTCAAAAGTCAAGGAAGAGCCTCACTGGCCCCTTTGGCGCTGAAATCTTACATCAAAGGGAAATCTCTTGGTCCAAGTGGTGGTAGAGCAGGCCTTTAATCCCAGCACTTGGGAGGCAAAGGCAGATGGATGCCTGCATTCGAGGCCAGCCTGGTCTATAATAGCAAGTTCCAAGACAGCCAGGGCTATAACAGAGAAATCCTGTCTTTAAATATGCACATGAACACATAAACAGAGAGATCAGGGGGAGGGGGTGGGGGAGGGGGAGGGGACAGAGAAGGGGAGGGGAGAGGGAGGAGAGGGAGAGGGAGAGGGAGAGGGAGAGGGAGAGGGAGAGGGAGAGGGAGAGGGAGAGAGAGAGAGAGAGAGAGAGAGAGAGAGAGAGAGAGAGACTCTTATCTGAGAGCTCGGTGAAAAGCGCAAGTTCTTCTCTTGGTGCTAGAAGCAAGTCTGCTCTGTGGTGAGAGGTAAGACTCTAACAGGATGAACCAGAAACCACCACAGGAATGCAAGGCAAAACTGCTGGATGCCTTCCTTCGGCGGAAGTGTGGAGGCCGCTGCTACCCTGGGCTCACAGCCTGGACAGGCTGTGACGTGTGCTCTGGCGTGTGCTTCTCTTTGCTCCCTCTCTCCTTGGCTGGTCTCCTGATCACCAATGGGACAGGAGGCTCCCTTCAGGAGGGTTCCCTTGCTGACGTCTTAGCAGTTCTTAAATCCAGGCTACCTTCAGATGTTCCTGAGCTTGAAGGAAAGTTGTTCAAGCCTGATCTAGGATCACTTGTGTTGTGTGTGTGTGTGCGTGCGAGTGTGCGCCAAAGGTCAGTCTTGGATGTCATTCCTCAGGAGAGCCATCACTTTATAGTTTGAAACACAGTTTCTCACTGGGACTTGGGGCTTGCCAATTAGGCTAGGCTAGCCGACCAAGGAGCTCCAGGGAATCCTCCTCTCTCCATCCCTCAAGCCCTAGAATTCAAATTTGTGCCATGTGCTCAGATTTTCTCTCTCATGTGGATGCTGGGAATTAGACTTAGGTCTTCACACTCGTGAGGCTCACGTTTTATCATCTGAGCTAAGCTCCTCGGCCCTTCCCTTTATCTCCATCTCCACATAAATTGCTATGTTTCTCAATATATATATATATATATATATATATATATATATATATGAATAGAATATGTATATGAATACACACACACACACACACACACACACACACACACATATTCCATTTGGCTCAGAAGTGTTGTCCAGACCCTGTATGAGTGTTTAGCTTAATGAGACGCACTGCTTACTATATTCCTGGAATGTGAAAGTTACATTAGTGAGATGGTTCTGGCCCACAGGTCAGAGCAGGGATTGAGAACACCCAAACTGCTAGCTTGCTCTGCATGTGCACCCACCTTGCCCCAGCAGATGCCTCTACGGTAGAGGTCCCACCATACCACACACTTCCAGTCTCCTTTCGCAAACCACTGTCTGCCTTTCGCCATGAGGAAGGGTGTTTTCCAACTGCAGCCAATGCTCCCATACTCAGGAGCACAGGCTAAGTGCCCAGGCTCATGGGACTACTCCACCACAGACACCAGTCGCAGGTCCCATGGAGTAAGCACACTTCTGACCAGACTGTGACCCTGTGTTTCCCACAATCCCCTCCTCCACTTCAATAACTTGCCGACATGATCACAGAACCAAGAAAAAAATGTTTTTAGTTACACTTAACGGATGACAAAGGGAGAAATTACAAGTTCAAAAATCACTACTGACTTTTGTCTTTAAACAAATTTTGCAGCATGATTCTGCCCTATAAAGTACAGTTCTACTAGCTGTGTAGATAGAAATGGGGGCTGGTCCCTTCAAAACTCCAAAATGGCTTCCCTTGCACCAGAGGCAGAGGGAGCAATAGAAAAATAGCTGGCTGTGGTGTGCTGGCAGCTTTCTGTGAGGTCAGAGCACAGGACTTTCATCATCCTGCCAATGGGATCTGGGAGGCTAGGTGTGTGTGTATGTGCATGTGTGCACATGTGTATAGTGTGTGCATGCATGTGTGCATTTGGTTATATGTATGTTTGTGTGTCAGGTGTGTATGTATAGTATGTGTGGACAGACATGTGGTGTGTGTGTGTGTGTGTGTGTGTGTGTGTGTGTGTGTAAGAGTGAGAGAGAGAGAGAGAGAGAGAGAGAGAGAGAGAGAGAGAAACTACAGCTGAGATACCTCACTGTTGGCGCTGCGGGGAACCCACCAGACAAGACCACTCAGACATGGGTTTGAACTAATAGAGAAGCTTTACTGGCCAGCTGGCAACTACACTGGGTCTTAGGGACCCCATTGTAACCCACAAGCCTTTCTCAGAGCGAGTTTTTAAGCGTAAACCCACATCCTGGGTTGACATACTTCAGTTAACAAGAACAGTTAGCCAAAAGCAGAACTTCAGAAGCTGAAAGGCAAGTCAGTACTTTTAGGGACTTTCCCAGAACGATGGACTTTGACGGATTAGGTCTTTGCTTTTGGCAGCTGGTGCTGTGTACATGCTGGATTTTATGGCCTGGATGGTAACTTCCATCATGGAGTCAGTTCTGCTAACGTCTGTGGGTCTACTAAGGTCTGGAGGCCAGTTATACTGGCTTTTACAAAACCCCTTTTCACACCCCAAAAGGCACTTGATCTTGGTCCTGAGCCTGCAGCCATCTTGGATGCCAGAACCCTATAGCTATGATACCTGTGATAAGACTACTCTCAAGCAGGGACAGCTGTCTCATGTGACTCCATTTATAAGGACCTTTTTAATTGCCCTGAACCAGAACCAAGGCAACCAGGAAGCAGACCACATTGTGCCCGGACCTGCTGAATTCTGAAAACCTCCCGCTTTGGCCTGTAACTGGGCTGGGGGCATAGCTCAGAGGCAAAGCACTTGCCTGGTATGCACAAGGCCCTGGCGGAGAGCCCCAGCTCCACAAGAAAGCAAAGCTTGGCCAAACTGAAGTTCCTGGCAGTGCTTTGAAGACAGGTCCAGGACCGCCGAACACCAGCCACATTGACTAAATCTCCTTTCTCTGCCTTTTCCCCACTCCTGGTGTGTTGGGACAGGTGGCTGAGCCTGGTCTATGGGAGTTCAGTAGCCAGAGCCCTTTAAAACTCTGGTAACATGCTATAATGGCATCTGCCTTCCCTTCATCCCCCATGTCCCCCGGCCTCTAGTAACTGCTCTCCCGCACGTGAGCAGGCTACTTTTTGGTTTCAACATAAGAAAGAGTGTGTGGTATTTGTGTTGGTGCACAGGCATTTCCACTGGCCTGCTCTCAGAGACCTAGCAATTGCAGAGTCCTGAGGGCAGAGAGGGATCAGAGAGGGGTGCGCAGAGAACAGAAAGAAGCTGAGGTAGCTGGTGGTCCTTTTCGTCTGTAGCACACCTAGCGCACTAGCGGTGGCTAAATGTAATGGCAGCTGTGTCACTGAGGTAGTCCATACAAATGGTTTATGTGCCCGAAACCTCTCTGGCACTGTATTGTTGTCATAAGATATTGATTTGTGATGATATTATAGACAATAAATTTACAAATTTCCCAGGCTGGGCATCAAACTTGCTACTACTTCTGCCTACAACTGTTGAGATCATAGGCATGTTCTACCATACCTAGCTTAGCACGGCTTGGTTGGTTGCATGGGTAGTTTGGGTTTCGAGGGTGGGTTCTACTCTTAACCCTGAATGGCCTAGAATTCACTATGTACCCCAGGCTAGCCTTGAATTTTCAGGGATCCTCCTGCACCTTCCTGTGTTGAGTCTTTGCATTCACGAGGTATGTGGTGGGCTGTGCTTTCTGAGGACAGCTACAGAAATCTCCCCTCCTACGGGGTTCCTTCACTCTGACCTGGCCAGTCCTGTATGGTCCTGGAGATGAGGTTCCATCGATAGCCACACTTGCCTAGCATGCTCTCCAGCACTACATACATTGGGCAAAGTGGTACACCCCTGTAGTAACAGCACTTTGGAGGTGGAGGCAGGAGAATGCAAAGCTCGGGGTCATCCTCGGCTACATAGAAAACTTGAGGCCAGACTAGGTTACATGAGACTCTGTCCCAATGAAAGGTATATGGGGAGGCTGAGTGTTTACTTGGGTGTCCTGGTTTGCACAAAACACCCCCAGCTATAAGCCAAACCCTACCACGTGGCACACTTACACAGGTAAACCATCATGGTTGGTCACCAGACCCTGAGGGTTGAGGACACATGGGCCATCAGAACTCACGGAAGATGGATGGTGAGCTTCAAAGAAGGGCCATGTGAGGGGGAACCGCCTCTGGGTTCTGCATGTCAGCCATGTCTGGGGGTGCCAGTGTGAGCAATGGGCTTCAGAACAACAGCTCAGAGGATCTGGACTTTCCCAGCCTCCTTCCTTCTCCCAGGGTTATTTGGATGATGTGCCATGGGGCACTGGGGGTCTATCCCGTACCCAGGACCACATAGGATGGGAACGAGGTGCAGAGGGAGATGCAGGCTCTACCACCCTCAGGGCACATTAATTGAATTTCTGTGCTGTTTCAGTTGCTCGTCAAACATTCCCACCAAGGACAAGAGATCCTCCGGCTTCTGGGCAGTCTTAGATTTAGCAAATCCTCGAGTGGGCGGAGACTGGTCATGGGGAGGTCCCAGGCTTAGTTAGGGCTAGCCCAATGTCACGTAACAAGCAGGCTAATTCTGCTCCCTGCAAACTCCCCATCAGCCACTCCGGCTGTTTCCCACCCAAATAGCCTGTGTGTTCCCAGGGATCCAGAGCACATGCAGCTTCCAGGAATACTGAGGCTTCGCTCCTGCATTCTAAATTTGGTCTTCCAGGCTGCCAGCCAGCTGAAGTGTGCCAGGCGGTCTCCAAGCAATATACCTGTGTTTCCCATCACACCTCTCATTTCCATGGCTTCCACATTTTCTCATTTTGGGAACCAACTTCATTACTATGTCGGAGTGATTTTTAGCATTAAGCTAAAAAAAAAAAAATCCTGCTAGGATATTCACAGTTAAAAATCATAACCTTCAGAATCTAATTTAATTAACCTCCTTGTATGTTATCTTTCCCAAACCAGAGGAGGGCTAACTACAATAGAGTCACACGCACGAAAAAATATCACTGGGATGCACAGCGATGAGACTTTATTGAAGTAAGACATCACACACTGTAATAAAGTTGACATTCCCATCAACACGGGCAAAGCTCGAGGACTCAAACCTATTAAATTCTTCAGAGCCGTGAAGCAGCATTAAGCTCGCTATCTTAGTTTGCTTTCAGGTGCTATGACAAAATACTCGGGACCTACTATTTTATAGAGATGAAAGGTTCACGTGCTCATGTTTCCAGAGGCTGAGAAGTCCAAGATGTGGTGAGGGTATTCTCAGGGAGCCCTAACATGGATTGGCTCACCAGGGAAGAAAGAGAAAGTGCACAACCTCAAGTCCTTCCCTCTTCTAAGGCCATTAACACAGTCAGAAAGGGCTCCACTCTCATGATATCATCTAACATTAGTTACCTCCCAAGGGCACAGCCTCAACAAACACCACCAACATACAGTATCCCCCATGCAATTTGGGGAATATGTTCAAATCATAGCATATAGTCAGCAGAGATATTAACTATAACTTCTTATTGAAACTCTACACTCTAAGCAGAGACTCTTAAGAATCTGGAAAGGTCTGGTATTGGGCACAGAAAGACTCAAAAAGTGGAGATGGTTTCCATTAGACACTCTGGTTCTTACTAAACCTCGGGGTCATCCTGAACAGCTGCTGGTGAACTGTTCCACACTGATGGTCTCAGAGGTGAAAGAGGCTTTCGTTGTCACCTCCGTCTCATAGTAGAAGTGAAGTTGGTGGCACAGAAAAGACTGTCAGTACAGGACCCAGAAGGGACGTCCTGGAAAAACCTCCACACAGGCTGACAGGTACAGACACACCTCTTGCCTCCCAGCATTCTGTCTTATTAATTCAAAGATCATGCCTCATTGTAGCCTAGGCTAGCCTTTAATTCCATATATAGCTGACCTTGAACTTCTGATTCTCCTGCCCCTACCTCCCAAAGGCTGGGATGCTCGGGACTAAACCTGGGGCTTGGGAGTAAGAACTAGACAAGCGCTATACTCGATGAACTACATCCCTCCTCCCTTTCTCAGAATTCCAGATACTCACCCATTGTCCTAGTCAGTCTTTCAATTTCTGTGATGAAACCCCATGACCAAAAGCAAGTTGGGGAGGAAAGGGTTTATTTGGCTTACACTTCCACATTGCTGTTTACCACTGAAGGAAGTCAGGACAGGAACTCAAGCAGGGCAGGAACCTGGAGGCAGGAGCTGATGCAGAAGCCATGGAGGGGTGCTGCTTACTGGCTTGCTTCCCCTGGCTTGCTCAACCTGCTTTCTTATAGAACCCAGGACCATCAGCCCAGGAATGGCTCCACCCACAATGGGCTAGGCCCTCCCAATTGAGAAAATGCCTGACAACTGGATCTCATGGAGGCATTTCCTCAACTGAGGGTCCTTTCCCTCTGATGACTATAGCTTGTAGTGAGAATTTTGATTTCTTTAAAACCCCAGTAATGCCATTGGTTGACCATAACCAATGACTGGCCCAACTTGAGACCCATCCCATGGGAAAGACCCAACCCCTGACACTATTAATGACACTCTGCTTGCAGACAGGGTCTGGTATAACCGTCTCCTGAGAGGCCTCATCCAGCAGCTGATGGAAACTGATGCAGAGACCCACAGCCAGACATCTGGCAGAGTTCAGGAGTCTTGTGGAAGAGTAGGGGGAAGGATAGAGGGAACCAGAAGGGTCAAAGACTGTTGGCCCCTACCTTGGTGTTTCCCTCCCCCCTCGCTGAGCCTTTTAGCCTGCTATAGCAAGAACTTGTTTACACCCTTGGCAGCTGCTCTTGTCCCCTGATTTGAGGCTGGGATTTTCCATGGCACCCTTCCTCCCCACTGTGCCTTCCTGCTTGTTGTTGTTTAAGAAGTTGTTTATGCCCCTGATTGGGCCTGGAACTTTCCACCACACAGACTTTTCCCGTTTTCCTGGTTAGGGATTTTCACCTGCCTTGTTGTTTTCTGAGGCTTTTGCCTCTGGTATATAAGGAGATCTCAGTAAAGCCTTGGTGGCACTCTCTGAAAACGGGTGACCCGTGTACGTGTTTTCCTTCAACCTACGCCCGATATTCACACTCAAGAAGACCTACATAGTCTACTAACCTGGGGCCATGGGAGCTCAGAGAGACTGAAGCACTAACCAAAGAGCATGGAGGGGCCAAACGTAGGTACTGACACTTCGACCCATCGCCTTCTGGATAGTACACTGTATCTCTTCCGCTGAAGAGAAAAGCTGCATATCTAACAATTCTGATTTCTCCAGTGCTATCTGTAAGCTTCTTACTCTTCTGGTTCCCTCCCCAGGAGGTCCTATTTTGCATATGCAAATATTCCAACATCCTAAAACATTCACACCCCCAATGATTCTAGTTCAAGCATTTGGACACCAGCTTTAGCTATGCCCACAAGTTCTTTTATATTTTTATTTGCTGGGCCATCTTAACTGGCCCTCAATGTTAATTTTAATGTTTCCATTATCATGATCTTCTTTTCATTTTTTTTACTATGTCTTTTTTTTTCTTTTCTTTTATTGGATATTTTCTTTATTTACATTTCAAATGTTAGCCTCTTTCCTGGTTTCCCCTCCAGAAACCCCCTATCCCATCTTCCTTCCCCCTGCTTCTATGAGGGTGCTTCCCCACCCAACCACACACTCCCTCCTGCCTCCCCGCCCTGGAATTCCTCTACACTGAAGCATGGAGCCTTCACAGAACCAAAGACCTCTCCTCCCACTGATGCCAACAAGACTACCCTTTGCTACGTATGCTGCTGGAGCCCTGGGTCGCTCCATGCCACAAGTTCTTTTAGCTACATGTACCTTTACCCTTATTAGCCCAGCTGTGTGGTGTTGGGTATTTGAGGACAACATCTTTGCTTTGTAAGTTGAAATTTTAAATTATTTTTAGTACTTGTAGCTTGTTCCTATTGAGGTATTGACTATAATAACAAGAGTCAACTTTGGTTTTTATTAAACTAAAATTCCTTATGACTCCACAGAAAATTTTTTTAAAGATCTATTTATTAATTATATATAAGTACACTGTAGCTGTCTTCAGACACACCAGAAGAGAGTATCTGGTCTCATTACCAATGGTTGTGAGCCACCATGTGGTTGCTGGGATTTGAACTCAGGACCTCTGGAAGAGCAATCAGTGCTCTTAACTGCTGAGCCATCTCTCCAACCCCACAAAAAAATTTTAATTCTCTCTCTCTCTCTCTCTCTCTCTCTCTCTCTCTCTCTGTGTGTGTGTGTGTGTGTGTGTGTGTGTGTGTGTGTGTGTGTGTGTGTACATGAGTACAGGTATCCACAGAGAGCAGAAGAGAGCATCAAACCACCTGGAACTGGAGTTACAAGTGGTCATTGTCTGGTCCAAAGGGGACTCCAATTTTCCAATCTCTGAAAGGTGCTCTAAATGTTCTGAGATGAGCTCAGCTTGGAGTATTGGAGGATTTCTGGCAGTTACATAAAAGCAAGCATTCCTCCATAATTTGGGAAATTAGTTCTGCTCTACCAAAAAAGAGTCATTTCCCATACCTCTGGCAGAAGGCACCTCTCTGAGGTGCCTGTCAGCATACCAAAGCTCCTGCTGGCCTCCAGGCTCCCTCAGTGTCACAAACACCTGCTACACATTTCAGAGTCCGTGCAGGCATCTAGCCTAACCCTCCTCACCTCCTCACGACCCCAAACTACTTGTTCTCCTTACAACTCTACTATTCTATTTCATCTTCTCCATCCCCTCCCCTCCCCTCCCCGCCCCTTCCCGCCCCTCCCCTCCCCTCCCCGCCCTGCCCCTGTGTCCAACCCCTGCTTCTCTCACTATGCTCTCTCTATTCTCTCTCCCCTGCTGTTCACCCCTCTCTCACAGCCCTGGCCAGGTGCAGTCTCCTGGTCATATTCAATCTACTTTCTCTCTCTCTTCTCTGGACCCTAACAGAACAGCCAGCCTCCCTACCCCAACCCCTCTCATCCCATAACCACACCATGGAGTGGCCATGTCCCCAGTTTACACAACTGTGAGCTGCCTAACTTGGGTGCTGGGAACTGGACTCAGGTCCTCTGCAAAGTAGTGTGGGGTTAACCACTGATTCATCTCTTCGGATCCTGATTCTGTATTTTTACACCCAATTCTCTTCTTCTTTTCTTTTTCATTTTTTTGCTTTCTCTCTTTTTTTTTTTTAAAGGCATCTCTCGGGAGTAGCATTTCAAAAATGGGGGAACCGTGTGTAAAGAATTCCTGGCTAAGAAAAAAATCCCTCTGAGCACATCTCAGAGATTCCACTGAGACTTCGTAAAACTATCCTAGTTCAAAGTTATTTCCAAACCAGTCTGCCTAACTGATGTCTTCCGTGAATGCTCCCGGCTTACACTTAGCCTGAATTAAATAACTTCCTGAGGGAGCTCCAGCTCTCTGGGGAATAGGATTTCTGCCAGCTCAGCAGGATTTCTCCTTCCATTAACATGGGGACCGCTTTGTCCTCTGTTCGCACCGTCCATAAATATCAGCTATTGATTGGCTCTGCACTGCCCCGACACTTAGGAAAGAACTTGATGTGTGTGTCTGTATAACCAACCGGTTTGCTGCTTCAATTCCTCTCCTCATCCCCTATCTCCATGTCCCATCCTGGATTTTTTTAAGACTGTCTCAAGATATAGCCCAGGCTAGCCTCAAACCCGTAGTCTACCTACCGCGGCCTCCTGAGAGCTGGAGTTACAGTTCCATGGCTCCCCTTAATCTCCTCACTGTCCAACTCACTTTGGTGTTCTGTATGTTGTTTTATTATTGACACACGGTCTCGCTCACTGTGTGTCCCACGTAGGTCTCAAACCCACAGTCCTCCTGTCTCATCCTTTGGGGATGTAAGACCACTTGCACCCCAGCACAGGCGGCATCAACATGTAGTCTGAAGCAGTGATAATGGCTTCTGTAGGGACTGTGGGGAGGGGGTGAGTTTAATATTGGAACCTACTGAGAGCTGAGTGCCTGCCTCATCCCAAGACTTCAGTGCAGTGTATAGGGCGTCCCTTTTGTTTTCTGTGTTGTTCTTGACTCTTCCACCCTACGTCTCCTCCTGTATGGACATTGTAAATTCTTCATTGTGTTCATCTCCTTATTCTCTGTGGCACTGTACTTCTATTGGCGCACAGTTGTGCTGTTTGAACTCACAGGAAACCTGAGTCTGGGCGCGGGGTTACCCCCTCCTGATCCCCCATTTCAAACCTAGGCATGTTTCTCACTAAGTGCCCTTCAAGGCTCCTTGACTGGGGGCAGGGGTATGAGTGGCTCCCTAACTCTATGTCAGGGAGAAGAAACAGCAAAGCAGGCCTAGAGTAAAAACCCCCGGGTCCTTGGGAACACCCGGGGGGGCACAGCATTCCAAAACCATCAGGGTCACAATTGTCCACTGCCTGCAGGGAGAGAGATGCTAGAAGCTTGGCTGTGGGAAGCTCACCAAGGAGAGAAAACTCATCCAGGAACCCCAGCTGACAGCCCCAACTTCCCCTTTTGGTTTCTGCGGAATTGTGAGCACTGGACTTGAAGATGTCACCTATGCTGCTATTTGTTCTTGCAGGAACTCAAGGGGACACTCTGCTCTGCCTGGGACTTTATTGGGACCTCAGACTGGCTGCCTTCAGGGCCTTTCCCATGTGATTTCTGCTGGATGATTTGCCACCTAGCTGTCATCTATCTGTCTGTCTGTCTGTCTGTCTGTCTATCTACTATCTATCTATCTGTCTGTCTGTCTATTATCTATCTATCATCATTCAGTCTGTCTGTCTATCATTTGCTATTTATTCTTTTCCTTTAGCTTGCTATATACTTAGTAAAGGCACTTGTTCCAAACTGAAAGCATGGAACACAGAAAATAGGACGTGTGTGTGTGTGTGTGTGTGTGTGTGTGTGTGTGTGTGTGTGTAGTGCAGCATGCCGCATGTGGAAACTTGCAGGAGACCACATAGCTGAACTCAGGTTAGAATGAAAGGCATAATCGAGTTCTGCACTAGCTGAAGAACAAGCTGGCGCTTATGGCCTAGGCATTTATTAATAAATAATTAGTGTCAGAGTCGTTATTGCTGGGAATTAAGTGGTCCTGAGGGGAAAAAAAATCGTTTTACAGAGAAGAGGTAGAAGATGAGGGAGAGGGAAGGAGAAAGAAAGAAGGGGGATGGGAAAGGGAAAGAGAAAGAAGAGGATGGGGTATGGGGAGAATGAGGAGGAAGAAAAAGAGATGGGGAAAGAGGAAGGGGAAGGGAGGTGTTGGCCTTGAGTCTAGGCTCCGCCCCACAGTTACCTGGCAACACTACAGTGCTGGACTCACTATAAGAGGGGCTGCTTGCCCCCTCCTCCCTTTCTTGTTTTCTCCTCTTGCTCTTGCTCCCCCCTCCCCATTCTGCTCTCAGCTTTCTCTCCTCATGCTCATGGCCGGCCTTCTCTCTCTCTCTCTCTCTCTCTCTCTCTCTCTCTCTCTCTCTCTCTCTCTCTCTCTCTCTGCCTTTCTCTCAACTCCCCACTCCATGCCCTGAATAAACTCTATTCTAGACCATCATGTGGCTGGTACCTCAGGCCTGCAGAAACACCCCCTTCCCCTACACCTTACCGGGCCATATTCTTTCCTTTTTTTCCTTTTTATAAAACACAACAGGAGGAGTAGGAGAAAGAGGGAGAAGGAAGGAAAAGAGAGGAAGAAAGGAGGAATGTGAGAAGCAGAAGAGGAGGAGGATGGTGAAGGCAAACAGAAGGAGGAGGGAGGTGGAAGAGGAGGAGGAAGAGGAGGAGGAAGAGAAAGAGGAGGAACTTCATATGCCTCTATGAAAGTTCTCTGAGGAGGAATACCTAGAAAACAAGAGACATTTTGCTGCCTGAGAACATTACTCTTAGCTGCTGAATCTCATCCCCTTGATCCGCCGTGAACCCCCTGGGAGTTCAGACAGGGCTGACCTGTGACAGAAGAGGAATTGATATTTGCTCCCTCAGGAGGTCCCATGACTTGACATCATTGAAGGACAGATGAGGACACACTTGGACTACAAGATGGTCTTCTCTGGATTTTGCAGGTCTTTCTGGAGGGCAAGCTCAAAGAAAGTCGCCCTAGAATGTGCTGCTTTGATGAACTGAAGGCAACTGAGAGGCGGTCCGGGTGGGGAGGCTCTCTGTCTGCTTCCTGGTCACCTGTAAGCAAGGACATAAACTTGTACAAGTTTCCTCTCCCCTCTCTGTGAAGGAGGAACCCCTCCCACACTTGGAGAAGGACATGCACAGTAACTCTTCTTGGCCAGCTGTGGGATACATTGTGTCATAAATTGTCATGAGCTGTTTGAGTTTAGTGAGAAGCTGGCTCTGGAAGCAAAGGTCCCCATCCATCTCCTGCTGATACTTCAGACCTAAGCATGTTTGTCTCAAGGAATCCTCCAGATTATCTGGGATGAGCTGGTCTCCCCCACCTCCAACTCTGTGACAGGGAGGAGAGAACAACAAAACCCCCCTTCCAAAAAAGTAAAAACAGCACACCCTTGAGAACAATTGGGAAGTTGAGCCATTCCCAGCAGTTCACTATTGTGTATCTCTTGAGTGAAAGTGTCTGCTGTGGGAGAATGGAGCCGAAAGCTCAGCCAAGGGAGGCTCAACAGTGCACTCTGGCTGACTGCCTCAACTTCCCCAGTGAGTGTCTGATGAATGGGAGTGGATGGCGTCATCTTTCTGCTGTAATTTGTTCTTTTACTTCGAAGCTTTGCCTGAGCTTCGAAGCTTTACACTTTGCTCTGCTGGGACTCCAAGTAGAGGACTTAAGCTGGTGCCTTACAGAGGCTTCCATAGTCAGTTTCTGCTAAACGTTTGAGTATCTGAATTGATGTTTTGCTGTCTGTCTATTCGTCTATCATCCATCCATCCATCCATCCATCCATCTATTATCTATCTATCTACTACCTACATAACTACCCACCTACCTATCCATCCATCTGTCTGTCTGTCTACTAATCTGCTGTCTCTTCTTTTACTTTGGCTTGCTGTGTGTACTTAATAAACTCATTTGAAACCAAAAATATGGCTAGCCTAGACCGTTCTCTGCATCACACAGAACAGTAACCTTATTCTCTTTTAGTTTTCCCGTAAGTACATATATTCCTTCATTTATGAAAGAGTTGCATCCCAGTAAATCCTTTTTGAGTTGTAAATACCTTTCTTTGAAGATGCATCAAGTCTACCTGACCTAACATTCGTCCTCGGGTAACAGCAAGGAGCAGCAGATTCCTGGTCACTGGTAACCTCTGTGGTCATGTAGCTGCCTGGGAACATTGTCTCACTGTCCAGCACATGAAGAGAACCATAAGCCTATCATTCCCCTAGATAGATCATAACCCTGATGGGTCCCTACAGGTGTCAGATGAGTAAGTGAGCCACATGAAGAGATAAGAACAAAGGTTCAGATCGCTGTCATGAACCTGGACCAGATGTTGGGGGATCTAATGTCAGGTAGTTCATTGACAGCACATTCAAACACAGTAGGATTTGAGGAAAGGTGTTCACAGACAGCAGAAAGGTCACCAGGTCATTAACCAGACCAACTCCCAGCCTTCAGGTCAGAAAAACAGGTATTTAATCTCCTCCTTTGAGAAGAGGCCCTGTGTGTTTAACATTCCTGGTTTCCCTAGTGATTAGAGGGAGCAAGGACCTTTGTGGCCCCAACAAAACCCCAAGCCAGGACTCCACTTCTGACTTAGAGCACATCACTTCTGACCGTTTTAAAGTTGAAGAATTATACCTTAAACCACCGAACCACCGCAAGCTGGCCTCTGTCTATATTCACACCTGTGTTTGCCAGGGTTCTCTAGAAAAACGGAACCAACAGAACCCTAATAAATACATATTAAAAAACAGGAAACTGGGGGCTGGGGATTTAGCTCAGTGATAGAGCGCTTACCTAGGAAGCGCAAGGCCCTGGGTTCGGTCCCCAGCTCCGAAAAAAAGAACCAAAAAAAAAAAAAAAACAAAAAAAAAAAAAACAGGAAACTGAATCAGTCAAACTATATGGAAACAATGATCTGTATATAGTGAAACAAAAACAAAAACCCTCATAAAATTTTGTTTATTTGGTTGGCGTCTTAATTTGGGCAATATTGCTGTGAAGAGACACCATGACCACAGCAATGATTATAAAAGAAAGCATTTAGCTGGGGCTAGCTTATAGTTCAGAGGTTTAGTCCATTATCACCATGGCAGGAAGCATGGCAGCGTGCAGTCAAATATGGTGCTGCAGAGGTAGCTGGGAGTTCTTCATCAACAGGCAGCAGGAAGACACTGTGAGCCACTGGTCCTGGCTTGAACTTCTGAGACCCCAAAGCCCATCCCCCAAAGAGACACACTTCCTTCAACAAGGCCACGCCTCCTAATAGTGCCACTCCTTATGGGCCTATGGGGGCCATTTTTATTCAAACCACCATAGTGGTTTTTGCTGATGCTGGGCATTAAACCCAGGACCTGATATGTGTTAAGCACATGCTTCCCCTGAGCTACATATCTAGTTCCCTCAAAATCTTTATTGACGACCTGGAGAGGTGGCCCAGTGGCTAAGAGCATTGGCTGCTCATCCAGAGACACGAGTTCAGTTCCAAACACTCATATTGGGTGGCTCACAACTACCTGTAATTGCACATCCACAGGACCTTCCTTCTGTCTTCTTGGGCATCTATGCACGTGGCATTCATGCACATAAGCACATATATACATAAAAAATAAAAAAAAACAAATCTTTTAAAAAATCGTATTAGGCTGGAGAGATGGCTCAGTGGTTAAGTAGCACTGACTGCTCTTCCAGAGGTCCTGAGTTCAAATCCCAGCAACCACATGGTGGCTCACAACCATCTGTAATGGCATCTGATGACCTCTTTTGGTGTAGCTGAAGACAACGACAGTGTACTCACATATAATAAATAAATAAATCTTTTAAAAAATTGTATTGATCAAGTAAATTACAGGGACTGGAGAGAGGGCTCAGTGGTTAGGAGCACTGATTGCTCTTCCAGAGGACACAGGTTCAAGTCTCAACATGCACATGGGTGTTCACAGCCCTCTGTAACCCCAGCTCCAGGGACTCAGAAGCTCTCTCCGTCCTCCACAGGCACTGCACTCACAAGCACGTATCCCATCCCATGCACGTAATTAAAAATAAGATAAAACTTTACAGCAGACGTACACAGCCTGCCGGGGATGTTCCCAGGATGTGAGAAAACAGCTCAGACATCGAGGACCGAAAAAGACAAATTAGGAAAGAGTTCTCCACCTTAGCTGTCTCGAGAGAGGCGTGTATTAAAACATCGAACACCATTTAAAAAATTAAATGGGCTAAACACCAAAAAACTATAGCAAACGCAGCATTGACACGTGCGGGCTAGCACGGCTCTCCCCTCAAAGAGAGCAAGACACAACTATTCCTGAGCCCAGGAACAGAGATTCAAACACTGCGATCCAGTGAAGAAACTGGTCAGTGAGCCATTTACAAACACAGCACAACTGTGCTGGAAGGATCATAATGAAGGCAGTGCCTCAATCACTAGGAAGGCGTTTTCCAAATGTATTGGTGGAGATAACAGGTCTGCAGACTAAAGCCAAGTAGGGATATCTCTTACTAGGGGCCTCAGGTGCTATCTCGTGGCCTTAGTTTGCTATTGGTTGTCTGTTAGAACCCCACATTCAGGAAAGGTTTGATCCGTCCATCACAAGGATATTAACTGGGTCATACACAGAGATAGTCGATGAATGCTGTGCTAAGAATAGCCCAAGACTGGATCAGCAACATTCCAACGATCCACAAGCGCTCACCCTAATCAGTCAGCGAATCTTCTAGATTCGTCCTCTCAGGGGTGGCTTTCTTCTTCAGTTTACAGCATGGGGCGGTGGGGAGAGCATCTCTTCACATGGTTCTGATAAGGATCAGATGTAGATTTGTTAGCAAAATTATCTGGAGATATTAGCTTTATATGAATATATACGCTGAGAGAGATTCCATTTCTTAAATGTTAGTGAAGACGGATACTAGCGCACTGGAACATGGGGCTCTAGCAGGCCTTGTCCTTCTCCCTGATTCCCTCTGCCTTGCTAAAAGCCATTACATTCTGAAGCTAGCCACCAAGGTCCATTTCCTTAATTTAGCCACTTCCTGCTCCTGAGGCTGACCACCAAGGTCCAGCTCTCAAAGTCCAGCAATCAAAGCCACCTTTGGCTCACCCAATTAACCTGTCCAATCAAAACCGACTCACTGGGGGGGGGGTCCCCCTTTCCCTTTATAAACCGCCATTTGCCTGTGAGCCATGTCTCTCTCCTCTCCATCCAGAGGCAGTCCTTTGTCCTCTAGGCAAATACTCCTCCCCACTCTCCCTTGTCCCCTTCCCCTTCTCCCTCATCCTCTATCTCCTGTCTTTGTCTCTTATTCCCCGAAGTTTGCCCCTCTGGGGCAAATAAATCTGCTCTGTGCTGAGAACTTTGTCTTGGGTGCCATGAGCCAACCTCCGAGGTTCCCTCCCTTATCACGTAGAAACTCGCCATGTATTCACAGGCGACTAAAGAAAGAGCATTAATCACACAAAACAATGGAAGCCATGGGTAGAGGCTGCTCTATGATAGAGTTCCCAGAAATGTTAGGCTAAAAGCCAGGGCTCTCTGAAAGCCCCCAACAAGCTATAGTCAGTGACTTGTCCTCCCCACTGCTTGAATTTAAAAAGCCAATAAGAGAAAGCAGAGAGAGATTTACTCAACGTGACCTCATTGCAAAGAGGAGTTCATATTCAGGGTACTGGCAGGTTTAACCAAACACTTTTGTGATGCTACAGATCAAACCCAGACTAGCACTCTAATTCTGAGCCACAAGCCTAGAGGAGGTTTGGGTTTAAATAGAGAGCATGAAGTGTGTACAACAGACCAGCCCTGGTGTGTGTGTGTGTGTGTGTGTGTGTGTGTGTGTGGTGTGTGTGTGTGTGTATGGTGTGTGTGTGTATGTGATGTGTGTGTTGTGGTGTGTGTGTGTATGTGTGTGTGTATGTGTGTGTGATATGTGTGTATATGTGATGTGTGTGTGTGGTGTGTGTGTGTGATGTGTGTGTGGTGTGTGTATATGTGTGTGATATGTGTGTATATGTGATGTGTGTGTGTGGTGTGGTGTGTGTGTGTGTGATGTGTGTGTGGTGTGTGTATGTGTGTGTGTGTGTATGTGATGTGTGTGTGTATGTGATGTGTGTGTGGTATGGTGTGTGTGTGTGATATGTGTGTGATGTGTGTGGTGTGTGTGTGGTATGTGTGTGTGTGTGGTATGTGTATGTGTGTGTGTGTGGTGTGTGTGTATGTGTGGTGTATGTATGGTTTGTGTGTGGTGTGTGTGTTGTGTGTGTGTGTGTGTGTGTGTGTGTGTGTGTGTGTGTATGGTATGTGTGTGGTGGGCTGTCCTGCCCATCACTGATCCACCACCTTCTCAGCTCTGGTTCATCCTGCCAGGTGGTCAGAAGGTTAAGTTGTTACTGTGTTAACGACTGAAGCTACATCCTTTGTCTCTGTGTCCTTGGCAAAAGCACCGACATGAAATGAATCGAGATGCAGAGCTTTCGTCTGCTTTCAGTGCCTTGTTGACTGACTCAGGGAGGAAAAGGAGGAGGAGGAGGAGGAGGAGGAGGGGGGGAGGGGGGAGGGGGAGGGGGAGGGGGAGGGGGAGGGGAGGGGGGGAGGGGGAGGGGGAGGGGAGGGGGAGGGGGAGGAGGAGGAGGAGGGGGAGGAGGAGGAGGAAAAGGAGGAGGAGGGGGAGAGGGGGAGGAGCAAATGGTGTTAGCAAAAGCAGCCTGTAATGCCTGTTTCAGTTAACAGCATGCGAGCATTTATAAGACCCCGAATTCCAGCCCCAGTACCACTGTCCATGTGGATGAAACCTCTGTGCTGATTAAAAAGGAGGCTAAAGAGCTGGGGAAATGGCTTGGTTGCCACAGTGCCTGCTGCACAAGTGTGAGGACCTGAGTTCAGAGTCACAGCACCTATGTAAAAGGCCAGGCATAGTGGCCACAATCCCAGGCAGAGACTAGTAAATGCCTGGAGTTTGCTCAGCGATCCCAGCCATCGAGCTCCAAATTTACTGAGACCGTGTTTCAAAGCAACCAAGGAAAATATCTGATGTGAACCTCTGGCTTACACATAAACATGCCTGTACATTCATACACATAAGCACACGTGCATACACACACACACACACACACACACATACCACACTCACACATATATACGTGTGAACCTCTGTCCTCCACATGCACATCCTGTACATTCACATACACACATACATGGACATACATGTGAACTCTGGCTTACACATGCACACGTCTACTATATATTCACACACACACATTCATACATAGACACATACATACATACAAGAATGTACAGTGAACCTTTAAATAAACCATAGCACTTTGACAGTTTGGCAAACTGTGGGGTGGTTTAAAAGACTCTGAAGAATTTTTGATGCATGGGCTGGTACAAAGGCTCAATGGGTAAAGCATTTGCCAGTCAAGCTCAAAGCACAGAACCTACAGAAAGCAGCCACCGTGGTACATGTCTGTGACTCAGACTCCTGGGTGAGAGGAGAAGGAAGACAGGAGATTCCCCAGACTTTGACAGACCAGCTCGCATTTCATTCACAGCAGGAAGTAATAAAGAGAGGCTGTCTCAAGCTGTGCAAAAGGTAGGGATTGACACCCAAGATTGTCCTCTGATATCTCTCTCTCTCTCTCTCTCTCTCATCTCTTCATCTCTCTTTCTGACACACACACACACACACACACACACACTCACACACAGATTCATTTTTAAAGGAATTCTAATGGAGGACAGAAAACACCATGTCCTCACCTCCTGTCTTCCTGAGGCTTCACACAAAACTGAAGGTTCTAAGTCATGACAGACAAGCCTAAGGTATGGGGGATGGAGAGTGTGTGTGTACACATGCTTACTAAAGCAGAGTTGATATAAAAATTAAATTTACTTGTATTTATATTCAATATAAAAATTAATTAATATAAAATGTACATCGTGAAAGAAACGCAGTGAATGACTAGATAGAGGGAAAGACAGAGAGACAAAGAGACAGGGAGGTGACCCAGCCTTGCCTTCAGGACCATTTGAGTCAGGCTGTATATTGGAAGAGTTCAAGAAGGCCACTCAATAGCTTAAGGAAGTAAATCTTTATAATGGCCACTTGTCCCCTTTGTCTGTGGCCATTAAGGGTGAGGCATCAGGGGGGCCATTAGGAGTCAGGCTTTCCAGTCACAGGGTCAGGCTCTGAGCAGTGAGGGGTTGGCACTAGGCGGTAAGGAATTTTGCTTTTAGGCTCTTTGTCTCTACAATACGGAAGCTAGAATGAGGTGTTGGGACACCGAGGTTGGGAAGCTGAGAATTAGTGTTAAGGAGTGCCCTCCTCGGACAAAATGTTAGGATTGCCTAACAGCTGAGCACCTGCTGGTGGTGGGGATGCGGGCTGAGAAGCATCCTCGGTTGATACATTGTTCTGGGATCCTGCAGCCCGCTTATGAGATTCGGGTGACTCCGAATCTTTGGACAGTGGGGATTTTCAGCTGTAATGTAGTCTCATGGGAACCACCTTCATAGATGGGTCTGTGGTTGACTAAACCAGGGAGGGGTTCATGACTGGCGTTTTAGTGAGGCGATCTCAGAGTGAGAGACAGGGTGCAGGGTGCAGGGCGCCTTGGCTGAATCAACTGCTAGTCTTACTTCCTAACTATTCTAGCATTATCCCCACGATGAGGAACATGGCGGATGATGGGCGGTGCGTGATGGATGCTGGCTCTTTCCGCAAGAACCGGAAAGGAGAAGTTGGCACTGGGGCATCGGCATGCTGCCCCGGTTGCCTGGCAGTTGCTCTTCAACCCAGTCTGGCTTTGAACTCACCATCTTCTTGTTTCAGCCTCCTGAGTCCTGGATAACAGGTGTTTGCCATCACTCTTGGCCACACGGTTCTCGTCTGAGGCCACGAATGTGGCAAGATGCTAAGCCATTAATTTTCCCCCAAGCCTGATGACTGGAGTTTAATGCCTGGAATCCAGAGTAAAAGGAGAGAACCAACTCCCACACATTGTCCTCTGACCTTCATGCATGTGTACCTAGACACACACACACACACACACACACGCACGCACGCACGCACGTACGCACACTCACAAAAACACCAAAGTTTTTAGAGGGGATCCCCGGGAACATAACCTATAGTGGTGTTTGCCTGTTAGTGTGTAGTTAGTTCCCTGAGGCCCCAATCAAAACCTACTCAGCTTAGATCCCTGGGGGCGGAGGGGGGGGGGCGTGAACTTCTTACAATTACATAAACTTCTGAGCCCACTTCCAAACATCCAAGGATCACTATGCACTGGAGATCGAGACACACAGAGAGAGCGTACCAGGAAGTGGGGGCAGGGAGGAAAAGAGAACACAAGAGAACTTAGGGAACAGATGAGTTTAAAGATCTCTGATACTGGGCTGAAGCGATGGCTCAGTGGTTAAGAGCACTGACTGCTCTTCCAAAGGTCCTGAGTTCAATTCCCAGCAATCACATGGGAGCTCACAACCAACTGTAATGGGATCTGATGCCCCCTTCTGATGTGTCTGAAGACAGTGACAGTGTACCCACATACATAAAATAAAATGGGAAACAAAAAGGGATTTCTGACATTGGGGGCTGGAGAGACTGCTCAGTGGTTAAGACCTCTGAATGTTCTTCCAGAGGACCAGGGTTCCGTTCAATTCCCAGCACCCCCATGGCAACTCACATTGATCTGTAGCTCCAAGATCTCACACTCACATAGACATACACACGGGCAAAAATCTCCAACATGTGCGTGAGATTTTTCATCATAAGATAAAGCCAGGATAAATGAGCAGTTACTATTTAATAAGGATAGCATTTTATTTTGGAGGGATTAGACTATGACACCCCAAAATATGTCTCTGCCATAATTCTTATTTTGAGCTGAAAACATTGGGGACAGCACGTGCCAAACAGTTCTTTATTTGCCTGAAACCTCTCCTGGGACCTCGGCACGGAGGCAGCACTGTGCACAATGTGGGCATCAGATCTCATGAAAACAACCTTTGGGTGCTGCTAGTTTCTGCTTCATATCTGCCGTCCTGTAACACTGTGACAGCAGGACACTCCCTCCCCCCATAACACCTGTGACAGTGGGACACCCCCTTCCCCTCCCCTGTAACACCTGTAACACCAGGACACCCCCTCCCCCCATAACACCTGTGACAGTGAGACACCCCCTTCCCCTCCCCCATAACACCTGTAACACCAGGACACCCCCTCCCCCCATAACACCTGTGACACCAGGACACCCCCTCCCCATAACACCTGTGACACCAGGACACCCCCTCCCCCCATAACACCTGTGACACCAGGACACCCCCTCCCCCATAACACCTATGACACCAGGACACCCCCTCCCCAGCACCACCCCCTGCACCTTCTTCTCACCTCTCTACAAATTTATCTTTGATAAGATAACATGTAGACCTGATTTCAAATCACCCTCTGAGTTCTGGCACATTCCCAATGGGTATGCACACAGCACGTGTTAATATACTTGTTTTTCTACTGTTAATCTGTCTTTTGTCAGGTTAATTAGCAAGGCCCCCAAGTGAAAAGCCTACAAAGGCTTTTTTTCTCCTTCCTTTACACTGCAAGGTAGTGGCAGTCCTGTGGCCCACCTTGGTGACAGCAGCTTCAGGCCTTTGGTGGGAGGGAGGGGGTATACATATATGTGTGTGGGGGGGGTGTGAACAATGGTTAACAGTGGATCCATTTATATTACATGCGGTTTATAATAATTTAATTTAAAACAAAACGGGTCGTGGTCCTGGTGACTGTGGCTCAGTGGAAGAGGACTTGCCTAGCATGCACAAGGCCCCAGCTCTGTCCCCAACACTGCAGAAAGACAGCTATCTACTTTAAAACAGAGTCACGGGGATGTACAGTCGGTACGGTGCTTGTGGCATAAACAAGACGTGTGCCCTCCTGCAATCCCAGCATTCTAGGACTGGAGACAGGAGCATCAGAAGTTCAAGGTCCTCCTGGGCTACCTTGCAAGTTTGAAGCTAGCCTGGGTCATATAAGACCCTGTCTGAAAACAAAAGCCAACTAACTAACCCCAAACAGCTCCACCCCCCCACCCCCACCCCCAGTTTCTTCTGCAGGTGGCTAGACAGCTGTGTCTTCCACAGTGACCAGGGACCAGGAAGAAAGAGTAAATAGGGGGACCATAACCATAGTGGTGAGCTTTTGGTTTTTAGATAGAGTCTTACTGTGTAGCCTTGGCTCTCCTGGAACTCACTCGGCCAGCCCCAAACTCACAGAGACCTGTCTGCCCTTGCCTCTCAAGTTCTGGGTATGTTAAAGGCATGTAGCACCATGCTCAGCTTTTTCTAACTTCTTCTGGAAGTCTCTGTCACAGTTGAGCGTGCTGGTGTCTGCATCTAGATGCATTCCTGTTATCCCACATCTGTACCTTGAGTTTTCTCTGTAGCACTCACTGTTCTCAATCACACTAGACTCAGGATGCTTATAATATAGGTGTGCGTGTATGTATGTATGCATGTGTGTATGTATGCATGTGTGTATGTATGCATGCATGTATGTATGCATGTGTGCATGTATGTATGCATGCATGCATGTGTGTATGCATGTATATGTGCATGTGTGTATGTGTGTATGCATGTGTCTATTTTTATCGATAGATGGATGATAGATAAATGCATGTATATTAGAGTAGCTAGTTACCTAGTTACCTTTAACTGTGTGTTTCTTTGTGTGTGTGTCTGTGTGTGTATGTGTGCATGTGTGTGCACACGTGGGAGTGCAGGTACCCTCAGAGGCCAGAAGAGGGTATAGAATCCCTGAACTGCAATTTGAGGCTACCGTGAGGTACGTAACCTGGCTGCTGAGAACGGAACTGGGGTCCTCCAGAGCCGTCTCTCCAGTCTGGGGATGGTTAGAACTTATGCCCAACTGAGAACAGCCACTATAAAGACATGGTTGCTCTTGGAAGACTAGCAAAGGAAAACAGGCCTTCTTCCAAGGAGGATCCCAAACACCTAAACAGCTGGCCCTTCCAGAACTTTCTATTGTGGTTCGAAAGTAAAATGTCCCCCACAGGCTCATAAATTTGGATACTTAGTCCCCAGGGTGAAAAGTTGTAGAACCTTTAGAAGGGGGACTCTCACTGGAAGAAGTAGTTTAGTGATTTCAGCTTTGAGATTTGCTAGCCTAGGCCTGCTTCCTGTCTGTCCTCTGCTTTCTGACCGCTGACACGCATAACCAGCTACTTTGTGCTCCTCTAACCTCTACCATGTGCATGCCCACACTCTGGACAGACACACATATACACACACACGAGAGAATAAGAGAAAGAGAGAGAGAGAGAGAGAGAGAGAGAGAGAGACAGACAGACAGACAGACAGACAGAGACAGAGAGACAGAGAGAGACAGAGAGACAGAGAGAGACAGAGAGAAATTTAATAAAAAGAAAACTGTTAAGCCATAAGCTGCACCAGCTGTGAAAGTAGGTGCCATACAGTCTAGTAGTTTCCACATTTCTAACATTAGGATCTGGGAGATGGAGAGAAGCCGGGGTTACAGCTCAGGGACAGGATATGTGCTGAGCATGCGCAAAAGCCTGGTTTTGAGTCCCAACAGCCCTAAACAACCTGGGGCCAGAAAAGTTAAATATTTATCAAGGCTTTCGGAGCTCACATCCATGCTTGGCAAATGCTTGGAAGGAAGCCCAGTCACCTAGAAATCGTTTCTGAGTGAGTAACTGCGAGATGGGTTTTATCCAAAAAGAAACATCTGGATGCTTGACCGCACTTTGTTCCATTTCAACCAATCTGGCATATGTAGCTCTGTCCCCCGCCCAACACACACCAAAGACTTTGATTTTAAAATGAAAGCTGTGTCTCCTCCACAGCTGCCTCTTCTCCTTCCCCCTTTCTTCCTTTTCCTTGACAGTTGGGCTCTCTGTCCCCATCTTTGGGTCAAGAGGAAGTGACACTCACCAAAATGTGAATGTGTGAGTTAGCCTCACCAGAGAGAGCCCTTGTCTAGGATGATATATGAGCATGGGAGTTCACCAGAGAGCCCTTGACCAGCATGTACAAGTTCATGGGTTCCACCTTAGCATTACATTAAATCATCCATATATATATGGATGTGTGAACACTGTCATTCACTTTCTCCGATACATAGTCTTTCACATTCGGAAGCTATTTTCCACAGAACCCCATTTCATTTGTTTAGCTGTGGAGATCATGTGTCCCATGACCTGTGCAGTTTATGGTCTTGCTAATGGAGACGGCTCAGAGGTCTTTTGTCCTACCACCATAGCTTCCCTTCTCAGCAGCACCGACAGTGTCGGTCGAAGCTCTCTGGAGACTGTCTGTGCAGCTCAGTTGGTGCAGTGCTTATCTAACATGATTGAGAGCCTGGATTTCAATCTTAGCACTGCATAAAACCAGGCATGGTGGTACATTCAAGAGGCCGGAGGATTAAGAGTCCAAGGCTATCCTCAGCTACATGTCAAGTTCAAGGCCAGCCTGGACTACCTGAGACCCTGCTTCAGAGAGGGCAACCAGAATGCCTTTTCACTGGTAGTGGAGATCCTGTTAGTCAAACACAGGCTGGGAAGCCTCCCAGAGGAGAACATTCATGAGCAGGACACAGTATAATTTGCTTGCACAGCGATCGATCTTCCTTAGTGCTGAGCACTGAGTGCCCGGACTCCGCCGAGACTGAAATCAGTGTCAATATTTATACCCGTCGCTCTAACGCGCACTGCTTTGCTTAATTGACTGATCTGCATTACTGGGCAGCACTTGGGTGGCGGATTACGAAAGCGACATTGACAAACCTATATCTGACTTGTGCTTGTGTGGGAATCAATCCAAATTTTTATTTCTTTCTTGTCTTTCTCTTTGCAAAAGACTTGTTGATTCCCCCTGCCCCAAGGGGGAACAGTTGGAAAACTCTTCCCCATGTAATAAGTCTCAAACATGGAAATTAGCTGAATTGGATGAAATAATATTTCCATGTCCACATGCTGGCAGCCTGAGCTCCAGTGCATGATGTGCAGTGTACATGTACACACACACACATACACTCACACACTCACACACACACACACACAAAAATACATACACATACACAAATACATACACACAAACATACACATATACACATATGCGTGCACACACATACTCACAAATACTTATACACACATATACAAATACACACACATGCACACACATACATACACATATATACACAAATACAATACACACATGCACACACATATACACATATGCACATACACATACACACACACTGAACACGCACACACACACTGAATACATACATATACACATATACACGCATACACACACATACAACATACATACACACACATACATACACAAACACACACACACACACACACACACACACAGCTTTCCCCAGCCCTAAGTCTCCCTCCAGCACCCTAGGCTGCCACCCCTGTGTTTCACCTCTGACTCAGAATGGAAAGCAAACACTTAAATTTGAACCTCCTGATTTCCTATCAAGTCCCCTGGGAAAAACCACACCTCTGCTCTCCTAAACACCCTCTTTCCCACACACTGTTCTCCTGCGGTCAGGGAGCAAAAAGATGTAAGAACATGAGGCCTGTGCTCGCTTAATAAAGAAACAGGCAACTTCCCCAAAAGTCACATTGCTGGTGGCCAGTCACTGGAATGAACAGAACCAGAGACACAAGCAGCCACTTCCTCTTCTTCAGCCATGTGTAAGGAACAGTATTCTGACGTGTGACATGTGTGTGTATACATATGTATGTATGTATGTATGTATGTATGTATGTATATATACATATGTACGTACATATATATATATATATACATACATACATGGTACATACATTTGACAGAGAAGGGGAGAAAGACAGAGAGAGAGAGAGAGAGAGAGAGAGAGAGAGAGAGAGAGCTCATGACAGGGTCTCTCTCTGCAACCCAGGCTGATTTCACATTCAGAGTCCTGCCTCAGCCTCTTGGGTATTTGAATTTCAGGTGAATAAGGAAAACGTTTTTCTTTTTCTTTTTTTTTTTCATGTGCTTATGTGCGGGGTGCATGTATGTAAGCATGCGGTTGCATGTGTGGGGGCATGGTTGACACCTGGCATCATCCTCCATAACCCTTCACATGATTCACTGAGGTAGGCTCTCCCCACCAAACATAGAGTTTTGGCTTGCCGGCTTGCTCTTCTGTCCTGGCAGACAGCCAGGCCCCCCAGACGTTTACGTGGACTTGGGGGGATCGGTCCCCACACTGTCGCAAGTGCTTTAACTGCTGAGCCATCTCCCCAGTTCCAAATAAGGAATCCTTACTGAAGATGATCGCGCAACAAGGACTGGAGAATGGGCTCAACTCCCAGTGAAACGGAGACCTCCGGGGATTTATAGCCAAAGCTCAGGGGAGTGGGAGGAAGGTGGAAAATTACCAAGAAGAGTCATCCAGTGTGGGAGGCGCTTGCTCAACTGCGCTGCTACGATTTGGATGCTCCCAAGGTTGAAGTTAACGGGTTTGTTCCTCAGTCCCTGACGCTGCTGGAGCCAGGGAACCCCTCAGGGTACAGGGCCAGGTTAGAGAAAGCTAGGTCACTGGAGCTGAGCCCTGAGGGGACTGGGGACCCAGGACTCTGCCTTCCTTTGCTTCCCAGCTGCCATGAGGGGCTCGTCTTTTCCCATGTGTGGCAATGTCACGGGGTCTAAAGATAAGAAGCCAGGAGAGCAAGAGCTGTGCCTCTGACCCCAAGAGTCAAAATAACCCTTTCGCCTCTGTAAGTTGATTCTATCTGTTTTATTGGAGGGGCTTGTTTGTAGTTCATGGGGGCTAAACCCAGGGCTTTGTGAATGTTAGGCAAGCATTCGACTCCATCCGCTCTTGTTTATATCTTTTTAAAATTTTTCATATTAATGCATATTGTTTTCCATATTTTATGAGGGCTTCATTTAAGACTTCTATTATATTTTTATTACATTTTATTTATTATTAGAGATAACAATGTGTGTGAGACACACATCCCACAGGGAAAACGTGGAGATCAAAAGACAGCTTCTGCTAGCAAGCACAAGGCCCTGGGTTCGGTCCTCAGCTCCGGAAAAAAAAAAAAAGACAGCGTCTGGAGGTTGCTTCTCTCCTTCTACCTTGTGGGTCCCAGGGATGCAACCCAGGCCCTCAAGATTGTGTAGGAAGTTCCTAATCTCTACCCACTGAACCATCTTGCCAGCCCAAAACAAGATTTTATGTTTGTTAATTTATGCATTTATTATATTTTTTTATTTCATGTCTGTTCGTGTGTTGCCTGTGTTCAGTCCAAGGTAGACCCCCAAAATTTTGCTTCTCCCCACCCAAGGAATATCCTTGGCAGTTTGATCCTCAACCAATCTCTCTTTCTACCATGGTCTAGGTCAGTGATTTCAGTGCGCCTTCACTTGTAGTATGCGTGTCTGCGTGTGTGACACACATGTGACTCGTATTTGTAGAGGTCAAGAAGTGAGCATCAGAACCCCAGAACTGGAGTAACATGTGGCTGTGAGCCTCCATATGGATGTTGGGAGTCAAACCTGAGTCCAGTGAAAGAACAGCCTGTGCTCTGGCCACTGAGCCATCTCTCTTACCCCTTTATGTTGCGTTAAATAATAAAAAAAAAGGGGGGCACTATCCCACGCTACGCTGGGCACCGTCCGGCCACAAGGGCCAGCGCTAAGTTCCCATGTCCGGTGGCTCCCACGCCAGCCCCACACATACAAATTCTGTGACTGGCTGGGGTGCCCTGTACCTTTCTCTGGAACTCAGTTGAGTCGCCGCGTGGAGGAAAACAGCACAGAAACTTAGTTTAGAATCAACAGCGCAGCTACTCACATCCTGATTATTAAGCCACACTAAGTTAAATACTCCTGGGACGAATCTGCCATCTAAGGGGGGGGAGGGGGGACTCTCAGTCCTTACATCCTCTACCACAGGCTCTCTCCCAGTCCAAAAAGCCGCAAGTCCCTTTCCTCCTCTCTTCCCCACTCTAACCTGGAGGTCCCGCCTACTCCTTACCCAGCAATTGGTCCCTCGAAATCTTTATTCATTAGGGGAAGGTCCTTGCTACACCTTTATACCTTTTTTTTTTTTTTAAAGATTTTATTTATTCATTTTATATATGATGAGTACACTGTCACTGTCTTCAGACACACCAGAAGAGGGCATCAGATCTTGTTACAGATGGTTGTGAGCCACCATGTGGTTGCTGGGATTTGAACTCATGACCTCTGGAAGAGCAGTCAATGCTCTTAACCGCTGAGCCATCTCTCCAGCCCCCTTTATACCTTTTTTAAAAATGTAGCATGTTATTTGTGTGTGTGTGTGTGTGTGTGTGTGTGTGTGTGTGTGTACAACTTTCTGGATTGGATTCTCCACTTCTACCTTTATATGGGTTTTGGGGGACTGAACTCAGCTCCCCAGGTTTGTACAACCAGCACCTTGACCAAATGAGCCATCTCATGGGCCCCACTCTGGGTTTTGATACAAGGTCTTCCTATATACTTCAGGCTGGCCTTGAAGTTACAATCCTTCTGCCTCTGACTCCCAGGTCACAGGCATATACCCCCATGACTAGCTATCTCAGGTGTTTGTTCAAGACTCACATAATAACACTGGCCTGAAAGAAGTCTTGCCCAAGTCAGGCCAAGAACTTAGACCTAAAAACATCACTTCACCAAGGGTGAATCTGATCAGATGTCAAAGTGGAAGGATTCTTACTAAACTGATTTTCTGGGCTCTCTCTCTCTCTCTCTCTCTCTCTCTCTCTCTCTCTCTCTCTCTCTCTCATTTTTGAAACAGGGTCTCTCTTTATTGGTCAGGCTGGCCTAGAACCCTCAGTCTCCAGTAATTGTCCAGAGAAGCTGGAACTTGGATTGTACCTCCCATCCCAGTGCCTTGGGCCCATTTCATAGGGACATTGGTATGTTCTGGACAGCTATGCTGGATACAGACTCCTGTGAGGTATGACAGTTACTATGAGCCTGTCAAAAGGTGAGCCCTACTGAAGGTGTGTTCTCAGAAGGAATTGATGGAAACCCCTTAAGACCCTGCTCAGTCCTGGAGAAAGCTTTAACAGAAGAGCAAGACTGGCTCCTCCCTGTTCTCCCTGACCTCTAGCTTCACCCTGCGTTCTCCCCCCACCACACACACTCCTCTGAGCATCCAGAAAGATCCCACCACGAGATCCCACCATAGCTGAGCCAGCGCCTACACTACATACACCCTTGAACCTCCAGAACTATGGTCTAAGGAAACTTATTTTCTTTATAAGTTATCCAGCTTCAGGTGTTCCATTGTACTTATGGAAAAAGAACTACCCGGGCCTGGCAGCATACTCCTAGCATTTAGAAAGCAGAGGCAGGTGGATTAGGACCTCAGGGTTATCCTTAGATACATAGTGATTAAGGCCAGCCTAGACTACAAAAGACAACAGTCTCAAAATAAATAAATAAATAAATAACCAAGTAAATAAATAAATATTAAAAAAACCTCAGAAGATAGGAAAAATTAGTCCATACAAGTACCTGTTACCTCAGCCCCACCTCCCCAAAGGCCCACCTCCTAATATCGTCTTCAAAGGAAAGCTTTCAGCATATAGATTTTGAGGAAGGGATATTCAGAACATAGCAATAGCATAAGCATTAATAATCCCAGGTTCTGATCATAGCTTAAAAAAAAAAGAAAAAAAAAGGTTGTCCAGATTTAAAGGCAATCACAGCACTACAGGACCTGAGAGCCCAGATCTGCTGCACTCAGGCATAGAGCCCGGGTAAGTTCTAGAATCCTCCCAGGACTATTGACTCATGGCTAAGTGGCCACGACAAGTGCACACACCTCATACAGCTTCTGTAAAAATCAAACGAGGGCCGGTGGGATGGCTCCATGGGGAGAGGCTCCTGCCACACAGTGATGAGAACTTGGTGACCTGTGTTCCATTCTTAGAACCCATATAAATGTAAAAGGGAGAACGGGCCCCACAAAGTTGTCATGACTTCCGCATGGATGGCTGGACCACACCCCCCAATTATTTATAAATGCACACAATAGATATTATTTTCGTAGGATATTATTTTTAAAGATTTATTTATTTAATGTAGGAGTACTCTATCTGCACGTACACCTGCAGGCCAGTAAAGGGCATCAGATCCCATTACAGATGGTTGTGAGCCACCACGTGGTTGCTGGGAATTGAACTCAGGACCTCTGGAAGAGCGGGGCCAGTGCTCTTAACCGCTGAGCCATCTCACCAGTCCCTAAGTAGCATATTTTAAAGGCGAATTAGCACATACTAGAGTTTAGCCTGTATGGTAAAGGCTGAGCTTGACGGTACTGGGAAGTGGGAGGGACATTTGAAGGTGGGACCTTGAGGAAAGAAGTTACATGATTGGGGTCTCCCTTGCCACTCAAGCAGCCAGGAGGTGAGAAGTTTCGTCCCTGAAATTCCCACATCTAAGATCACTCCACACATTCCTTCCTGTAGGCCTTAGAGTAAAATGTCCAAGAAAATACTAATGCCGGGAGGTTGTGCCGAGGACCCTGCCTCTTACCATGGACTAGAGCCGATAACCTCAGGAATTCTGTCACCCAGACAGAAAGACGACCAACATACATGACACAAAGTCGTCATGTCGGAGCATAGCAGCTCCGTTAATACTCCATCTTGCTTTTTTTTTTTTTTTTTTTGGAGCTGGGGACCGAACCCAGGGCCTTGCGCTTCCTAGGCAAGTGCTCTACCACTGAGCTAAATCCCCAACCCCAATACTCCATCTTGCTATTTAGCCACGAGCAGAATTTAATGATAATTTAAGTTACAGAAGTAGACAGGGTTAAAGAAACTTCAATCTTTTTTGTAAAGATAAGATAAACACTCTTTGTTTAAACCCTAGACAGAAAACAAAGAGTGGAAAAGAAATCATACCAACTTTTCAAAGGAAAAGTACAAAGGAGAAAGAAGAGTTCTGGGGAAAAAAAATCAGAGGGTTATTTACTTATCAAAACAATAAACTTGAAAGACTTCTGGTCTCCGAATCAGCCATTGAAATTCAGAGGGCTCAGCCGCAGCTCAGCCTAGTGGGCACAAGGTCTCCCCAGCCCCACGGATAAGAATACTAATGGAAAAAAAAATCACCTAACAACATCTATAGAGGACAGTGATAAATCGCATTCATTCCTTCCACAGGCTTCTAGACACCGCCGGAGACAGGGTCAAAAATCTGCACAGCTTAGCCAGTACGAACAAAGTGCACTGTGATTGTTAGCTTACCTATATGATTGTTCTGACAGATTGCATTTAGGATCTCTCAAGTACCAAGCAAGCGAACCACCACGGAGCTCTGTCTACACTTTTAGCTTCTAATTATGAGACAGAGCCTTACTAAGTGGCTTAGACTGACCTTGAACTTTTGACCCACCCGATTAGAAGCTAGAATTACAGGCCTGCACCACCAGGCCCAGCTTCACACAGTGCAGACCTACTAATGCAAGCGCATTTAGAAACGTCTCCGTTACAATTCACCCAGAGTGGCCGAGATCACAGCTGACTTCTCTTTTAAAAAAAAAAAAAAAAAAAAACGTTTCTTTCTTTTATATATGGTGAGTCCGCCGTCGTCTTCAGACGAACCAGAAGAGGACATCTGATCCCATTACAGATGGTTGCGAGTCACCACGTGGTTGCTGGGATTTGAACTTAAACCTCTGGAAGAGCAATTAGTGCTCTTAACCGCTGGGCCATCTCTCCAGCCCACAGCTGCCTTCAAAACCGAGTGCAATAGCAAAAAAGCTGTTTGACTCTGAGTTCTTCCTCTGCAGAGAAGGCTTTCTCCCTCCCCAATGCTACTCCAGGGTCAACAACCTGAAAGTCCGCTTTCCGTCTCGTTTCTGACTCGGGGACATGCTGTTTCTCTCCGTCCTTTTCTTTTTTGAGTTTTGTGAATAGAATCTAAGGTTTGCACACAACAGACGTGTGTCCTAGCCTGCTTGACTGCCCTAGGCACTGGGACGATCTCCAAATGCATTCGGGTTTTTAATTCCTTGCAATGCTTCATCCCTTTCATAAGTTTTGCACTTCCTTTGTTCATTATTTGGTGTGTATGTGCGTGTCTTGTCTGCCTGTCTGTCGGTTTCTGAGAGCAAGGGCAAGTCTCCTGCCTTCATTTCCTAAATACTGGGGTTACAGACGTGAATTTCCATGCTTGTCTTTCATCTGTTTAATTCATCATTGCATATTTTATTACTTTGGAATTTATTATTAAATGAAGCTGTCTTATAATCTCATTTTCAGCTTGCTCATTGCTCCCGTATAGAAATGCAACTAACTTTTTTCTTCTTTTTTCCTAAAACAAAACAAAACAAAACAAAAACTCAAAAGAACAACACAGGGTCTATGGGTGAAAACCAAACTGGCCTCAAAGTGGTAAATAATCCTACTGCCCCTCTGCCCCTCTGCCCCTCTGCCCCTCTGCCCCTCTGCCCCTCTGCCCCTCTGCCCTCTGCCCCTCAGCCCCTCTGTCCTGAGTACTAGGATTATAAGTGCTTGAAGCACTGTGGCCTGCTTTTTTGGGGGGAAGGGGTGTGTTGCAATTGACAGTTGTATATTGATTTTACACAGCTCAACTTTGCAGAACTCATTTAGTAGTTCTAAGGCTTTTATTTGATTGCTTAGGGTCAAATGACTTGCACGTTTATCGTTTGTTTATTTGTTTGAGACTAGGTCTCACTATGTAACCCTGGTTGTCTTGGGTCTTGCTACATACACCAGGCTGGTCTCAGACCACAGAGACTGATTCTTGAGTACTGTCATTAAAGGCAAGCACACCACCATGCTGGCTAACTTCCACCTTTGAACATGAAAAGAACGTGTGTTTTTATTGTAATTGTGTTTGTTTGTTTGTTTGTTTGTTTTTTAAGACAGCACCTCATGTAGTTCAGGCTGACCTCAAACTCACTGTGTAGCAAGAGACCAGCCATGAGTTCCAGATCCTTCACCTCCACCTCCCAATGGCTGTGACTAGTCATACACCACCACGTTTTTTAACAGATTCCGTTGGTGCTGGTGTGTGATGAGGATTGTAGCTGGGGCTTTACATGTACGAGGTCAGTGCCTTAGCACCAGCCACAATTCCCACTTCTTCTCTCTCCCCGTTTTGGGGATGGATGGGGCAGGATCTGGTAGACTTTCCTACTGACCTCTAATAAACGATGTAGCCCAGAATAACCCTGACCTTTTGATCTCCCTGTCTCAACCTCGTAAGTCCTGAAATTGGAGCAACCATCACACTCTGCTCTCCAGGTTTTTTTTTTTTAATACGAGAAATGCAAATCCAAATTATCGTGGGATATGAAAAGCCCGCCTTGACACCGTCAAAGAACTGACATTTTGATAGCATTGTACAGGTGTCTATTAAAACAAATGACCTGAGAAACTCCACTTCTCCAACACTTTCGAAAGAAGCTGTCTTCCGGCATCAGTAGAGAGCACAGGCTGTGTGTGAGCTTTTATGATGCCTACCCAGGATTTGTCTTCTTAATGTGTTCAGTTTATTCATGCAGACGTCCCTTACTATGCAACGGTAATAAAAAAGTTAAGCAGATATCTCATCAAATGGGTGACAGTTGATTGGGCAGAAAATGCTGCTACGAGTTCCCACTGGGGAATATTTGAGCGGTAGCCTTATGTTTTAAGTTTAAATTACTGTGCTTGAGAGATTTATAAAACAAAAATGTCAGTAACCTGTAGGCCTCACTTGCCCAGGCACTGATAACTTCTTGAAATGCTGGGGACTATTGCTCATGTAAGGTAACAAGCCCTGTGTCTTCACTTGTTGTCTTAGTCAGGGTTTCTATTCCTGCACAAAACATCATGACCAAGAAGCAGGTTGGGGAGGAAAGGGTTTATTCAGCTTACACTTCCACATTGCTGTTCATCACCAAAGGAAGTCAGGACTGGAACTCAAGCAGGTCAGGAAGCAGGAGCTGATGCAGAGGCCATGGAGGGATGTTACTTACTGGCTTGCTCCCCCTGGCTTGCTCAGCTTGCTTTCTTATAGAACCCAAGACCACCAGCCCAGGGAAGGCACCACCCACAATGTCCTCTCCCCTTGATCATTAATTGAGAAAATGCCTTACAGCTGGATCTCAAGGAGGCATTTCCTTGAGAGAGGCTGCTTTCTCTGTGATAACTCCAGCTTGTGTCAAGTTGACACAAATGCAGCCAGTACACTTGTGTAACGGAGCTTGGTTGCCCCAAATGCACAGAGTATGCTTGATCCCATGTAGGCAGGAGGTGAAAGGTAGAGGTTTTAAGGTTGCCCCCCTAGACAAAAATTTAGAGCAGAAGAAAGAAACTGGTCGGGCCCTGGAACTGCAATTACACCAGTCGGTTTGACAACTCTCTCCCAGGAACTAGCTGAACATAAAGTTAAATTAAAATCTTAGAGAACAACCTTGAGAAGCAGGAAGCTTCTCCCAGGAACTAGCAGACCATAAAGTTAAACAATCTTGAGAAACAGGAAGCTCCTCCTTGTGATTTTTCACTGGTATTCTTGACATTTTCCAATGACGCCCTCCCTACCCCCTTGGGTTGTGGTTTCTTCCTTTAAATTCCCCTTCTCTTAACTACTGGTGGTCAAACTCCACTGCCCCTGTGTGGGATACGAGTCTCGACCCCAGTGCACTGGTTCCTATCAATAAACTTCGTGTAAATTACAGCAAGGATGGTCTTACGTGAGTTCTTGGGGGGTCGCGTCATCCTGAGACTTGAGTGAGGGTCTCCCCACTCTGGGGGTCTTTCAGAGGTACATCAGGATACATGCTGCTTGACTCTGATTAGACCAAGGTACATTGCCTCAGCCTATATAATAAGCCCCTGTCTAGTGTAATCTGGTGCCATTCTCTGGGAATCCTGCGAATGGACCTGGTTAGTATATAATGAAGCTTGCTTCTAATTTGGCTCAGAAATCGTGATAGTGGAATTATTCTCACCCAGAATTAACATTTTCTGTAGGCCCCAGCGAGATCAGCCTGCCCCACCCAAATTCTAAAGCTGGACTTTCACTCTGGGACTCCAGGGATCCAGGACCACCTCAGGAGATGTGTACCTTGAGGCATTCCAATGCTCTGAGGTGTCCTTTCAGTTTTACAGACATCAGAGTGAACCACTGTGCTGAGAAAAGCAGCAAACACCTGTCAAGTCATGATAATAATATTCTGTGGCATCTCGTTCTGTTGGGATCCCAATCTGGGATGAGGAGTGGTCCAACAGGACCCAAGAGTCTCCAATCCAGGGCAAAAAGGGAGATGTCTCATGACCCACCTGAGGTTCTTCGTCTGCTTTTGTGTCTTGTCTGTTTTGTCTTTGCGGACATTTTGTTTTAAACCTGGGAGCCAATACAGAAATGGGTCAGGCTCAGTTGACTGTATGGATGACAGTGGCCTGGCCACTGCACGCTTGTTTCTGACTGGTCTTCTTTGAATGCTTGAGTTTTCTGTGTCCTGTGTTTATTGGTTTTGTTTCTGCAGTCTCTACCACCAACAACTGCCACTAGCACTGTCATGGCCACCTAGATGGCCAAAGCTCAAAATTTATCCCTCAGCTTTCTGGTCTTTGGATTCAGTTTATCGGGGATTCAATGTCTTTTGGGTGTGGATAATATTAAAGTTCTTTTATGCTGGTCTACTTTATTGAAAAGCTGGCCCTGGAGCTGGTTCATGCCTCCCCCTTCTCTAGATCCACCCTCATTTAAACGTTTCCTCTCTATCCTGTGTCAGAGCAGCCACCTGACTCGGAGGCACGGAAAAGAGAGCAACACAAAACAGGTGTTTAAAAAAAAAAGACTATCAGCTTCATTGGACTGCCTAAAACTTTTGCTAAGATATAAACTTTATCTCTAGATGTGTGGGACTATGTGGACTTTCTCAAGGGTTTATTGGGTACGGCTAAAAATTTGTAACAAAAATTAACTTAAAATTCATAACATGGACTGGGGAGGCGGCTCAATGGTTAAGAGCACTGACTGCTCTTCCAGAGGTCCTGAGTTCAAATCCTAGCAACCACATGGTGGCTCACAATCATCTGAGATGGGATCTGATGAACTCTTCTGGTGTGTCTGAAGACAGCTACAGTGTACTTAATATATAATTAATAAATACATAAACAAATCTTTAAAAAAATTCGTAACACAAGAGTTTGATAGTTAAAAATATATGCATAGGTAATCTTAAAAGGAACCAAGTAGCACGACGCCATCTTGAGATATAAGAAACAAGTGGCTGGCTGCCATCTTAGGTGATGACCCCTCCCCCCATCCAGAAGCAAACACATGGCTGGCAGCCATCTTTACTAAGGTTAGTGCCATGTGACTTTAACCACCATCTTGATTAAAGGGGACCCCATGGTGTAAACCAAGCAAGGAGGCCTCAACAGGCCTCTGAGATATTTTGAATTAGGGTGAATTTTTGTATGATAATTCTTGTCCTGAGAACAGTCATAAAGACAAGATTTATAAAAGATAGGATTCAAAACCAACGATCGTCTAATGTATTAAAGCTTCGCCTCCTCGAATTCATACTCAAGAGTGTACTTCGTGCTGGCAGCTGAACATTGTAACGGAATCGTCACCCATGCCCTATTGAATTCACAGACATGAAGGGGTCATGGAGAGTGGCTGAGGCTGGGCTCTGTGTGGCAGGGCTGGGGCTTTTAGAGATAGCCCCGAAGAGGGACCTAGCATGTGTGGAAATGCCAGTGCCTTGGGATGGCCATGAGGAGCAAAAGTCACAAGGAAATGGAGCAGGTTGGGGCCTAGAGGGTGGGTGGTTCGCGCTTCCAAAAGTGGAGTCAGAGAGGTGATCCAAACTGCCTGGGGAAGCCCAGAGGGTTGTGAGTGAATCCCAGATATTGAGCACTGAGGCGTTTGTCCCGTTGGAGTTTGGTTTTGTCTTGTCCAGAATGTAATTTTTCCCTGATTATTCTCTCTCTCCTCTTGAAATAAAAAAGGATAATTGATTTTCTTGTTATTGTAGGAGCCCAGAATTAAGAGACTTTTTTTTTTTTTTTGCCACGAGGTGTGTTTTATTTTCATCAATCATACAAATAATTTTCTATAATATCCCAGGGCAAACTGGTGAAATTTGGGAGTCCGATTAGTGGGGGCTGGGGGTCCCCTTCAGAGACCCACGGTCCAGTGGCATCGGCGCGGAGTGCCCGGGTTCACAGTGCAGCTTGTGGCTCGCGTCCATCTTGGAGGGGGCTCTTCCTCCACATCATGAGGGGGTCTTGGAGATGAAGGGGTGGGGTGGGGAAATCTTCCTAGGCTTTTAGGAGATTTCACTCCTCTTTTCCTGTTCAATGGTCTTTTTGGTCGGCAGGGTGTTCTTCTCCTGCGTCTCGGTTTTCTTCAGCTTGGCCTTATCGAAGCTGGCGATTTCCCTCATGTCCCGCTTATCTGCCATTTTCTTACAACTCGTGGATTCTCGTTCCAAGCTCGCGCTCCAGGTGCTCCCACTCGCGTTGCTGCAGCAAGAGACGGGGTATTTTCTTTAAAAGTTTAAATCTAGAAGGCTAGGAGACATTTTAAGGTTTAAAATACTTTATGATACCTTTAGTAATATTTAATCTTAGAAAAGTAAATAGAAGGAAAAGGAGTTAGGGCCGCAGCTATGAGCACCAAACACTAAACACCGGAAACTGGAATACTCTGTAATGGTGTGTTAGGTCAGGACGAGAAAAGTAAAGTTACCAGTCTCCCTGTGGACTGTATTCATGATCTAAAGTTTTATTTTGGTGCTAAAAGAGCTTCAATTAAAAAACTGTTGGGGTTGGGGATTTAGCTCAGCCGTAGAGCGCTCGCCTAGCGAGCGCAAGGCCCTGGGTTCGGTCTCCAGCTCCGAAAAAAAAAAAAAAGAAAAAACTGTTAATATATTTTTTAAAGCTTCTAACTTACTGTCAACTGAGAAGATGATTAAAACACACAAGATGGGGTTGGGGATTTAGCTCAGTGGTAGAGCGCTTGCCTAGGAAGTGCAAGGCCCTGGGTTCGGTCCCCAGCTCAAAAAAAAAAACCAACACACACACACACACACACACACACACACACACACAAGATTATGGTCAGTCGCCTCGTAAGGCGTCAAATTCTTTTTTTTTTTTTTTTTTTTCGGAGCTGGGGACCGAACCCAGGGCCTTGCGCTGGATTGTGCTAAGGATTAGTGCACTTAATTACACGAATAGGTTTTATTTAGCCTCCCTGCATGTTTTCAAGGGCCAGCCTAAAGCAAATAAAACAAAGACAAAAGTTGAAACTTCCAACAGAGGAAGTTTGTTTAAAAATTGGGTATCCTCAATAGATGGCCCTCTAATCAAATCTAGGAGATCTGGTCACTACGGTGTTTACAACGTTTTGAGTCAGAGCCTCCTGGGTCCCCTGCAGTGTTTCACCCCCCTTGTCAGACCCTTCTGGATCCCTTGCAGGGTTTGACCCCTGCTGAGCCCTGCTGATGCACGTGGAAGCCTTTTGTTCCTAACAAAGGAGCAGTCTGACACACCTGGGCGATGGTCAATTCATTCCTGTCTTTTGTCTTTGAGATTTAGGCTGGACTTCCTGGATTTCTCCCCAGTAAGTTGGGGACAGTATTCGGTCTTTTGTTACCGAAGCCTTAAGCTGGGTTTCCCCTGTGCTTCCCAGATTTTTCCACCAGGTCAACTTGGGGTAGATATTCGAAAAATAAAACCACAGAGTGGACAATCTTTCTTAACACGAATAACCGTCATGTGTGTGTTTTTTAATCCCGCAGGTTTACGCCCGGTTCTCGGTGCCCTGTCGGTGTGGGCATAGACAGTTTTGTGGGAAATGCGTCCTGTAGAAGACAAAATGCCAGCTGCAAACCACGACCCTAAGAAGACGAACCGCAGACCTGGATTGGGATGACACTAACCACTGGGGTAAACTGCCCCGTGCCTTGACTGCAAACTGTGGCTACTGTCGGATTGACTGCCCAACTCTGCCTGAGTCAACGTAGGCCAATTTTCTCAGGTGCCTCATACACGGGAACATTTCTCACACCTTCTGGGTCTGGCAGCCAAGCCTATGCTGTTCTGTGTCACAAATGAAGACCTCTGCCCCACCATGAAGGCATGGAGACCGTGGAAGTCTATTAGGTGACTCTGCAGGTAGCTGGTAAGTCTCCATCATTTTAATTGATACAGAGGCCGTTTGGTTTATTTTTTTCTAGCTGTAATTTGTTCCTTTTAGATCTCCGGTGGTGTTGAGAGCTAGGTGGCTTTGTAAGTTTGGCAGCAGAGGACAAACCAGCTGCTTCCCTGAAGGCTGGAGCAACCTTATTAGTTCACCTCATATGTAAAAGTCAGGCCTTGCCTATTCTAGAGCGTTCTCCTGCTGAGAAAGACGGGCAGGCTTGCCCTGCTAATCGGCCTCACATGAAAGGATAAACAGGTATCCTAGTTGCAGAGACTGCTCTAGATAATCAAGCTTGGAGTCTCACAATTAACAAACGGGTGAAAAGATTCTAAGCTTATGTAAGTTCCGAGGGTCTAGTAAAGTGCTTCAAGGGTGTAAAGACAAGTTGTAAAGGTGCAAGAAAGTCGTTGAAGGTAATAAAAAAATGTTTCAGATTTCTTTCTCCCTTCGATGTTCTCGTTATCCTAAGATTTCAGAGGCTTAGAGTCTTAACATTAATGGAGTTCTGATAAGCTATTAATTTAGCCCTGGTGAAGAACTGACTACACCACAGTCACGAGCACAAAATTTTGGATTTCTTTGGATTTAAGTGTAAACTTAAAGGCACGTCTCACTGGGCTAAAAATATGCCTGCCCGATCTATATATCCAGCCTTCTGGACAGAAAAAAAAAGTTCATGCTTTTTACCCCAAAGCCATAACTTTTGTTGTGACTCGAAGGTATGAGTCTGGGCTGGAGAGACGGCTCAGCGGTTAAGAGCACTGACTGCTCTTCCAGAGGTCCTGAGTTCAATCCCAGCAGTCACATGGTGGCTCACAACCACCTGTAATGAGATCTGATGCCCTCTTCTGGTGTGTCTGAAGACAGCTACAGTGTACTCATGTATATAGTAAATAAATAAATATCTAAAGAAAAAAAAAAGGTGTGAGTCTACTCCAGCTCTTTTACAGACCATGTGGATTTCAGTACAGAGTACCAAGCACTGGTAATGAAATATAACTAAATCTCCTATCTTTCTTTTGTAAACTGACACGTTTTATGTAAGCATCAGGGAGTCATAAAATCCCCAGCCTGCCTATTCCTGAGGATCTCTTTCTCCCTCTGGTCTTGGGACTCTTCTTCTTCCCCATCTACCAGGATTATAGGCCTGGATGCTCCAAAAGTAAGATTTCCCTTTAAGTTCCTAAACTTTAACTTCTGTCTCTAGTCTGTATCTATCCCAAAAGAATTTCACTTGGAGGCACGACAGGAACCAAGCAGGAATCAGCTGCAGACTAAAACCAAATGGCTGGGAACCCTGGACTTTCTGAAGGCTGATGGGGATCCATCCATCCAGATGATGTCCTCGCCCCCTGTCTCTTCAGCTAGGTCCATGAAATATGATTCTAATGAATGACCCATTGCCTGAGTCCCCTCCTGGCCATTGACTAACATCCCAGCCTTCCGGGCCCTGACAACAAAGCCCTAATTTCAGCAGGAAGTAGTTACAGAAGAGAGTATATGTTGTCCTGTATCCGCAACAAAAAGTTAGAATGTTAAGTTCAAAGGAAACTCCCTGGAAAGGGGGACAAAATGGCTGCCTATAATGTCTGCCTATATAACTGGGGAGTCATGCTGACCACCAGGTTCCTTATCAGAAAGGGATCTGTTAAAATCATACAGAACCAGGTGTATCAACAGGTAGACTCATTAGCCGAAGTAGCTGTCTACATGATACTCGACCAGCCCTATGCGGAACAAGGTTATCGTTTGGCTGTGGTGCTGTTAATGGGAATGGCTCATGTGTAAATGCTTGACCCATTCACAGGGGCACATTTAGGAGGCATGGCCTTGCTGTGAAAGACCCCTGGAGCGGGGAGACCCTCACTCAAGTCTCGGGATGACGCAACCCCCCAAGAACTCACGAGAGACCGTCCTTGCTGTAATCCCACGAAGTTTATTGATAGGAACCAGTGCACTGGGGTCGAGACTCATATCCCAAGCAGGGGTAGAGGAATGCGACCCCAAGTAGCTGGGAGAAGGGGTATTTAAAGGAGGAAACCACAACCCAAGGGGGTAGGGAGGGTGTCATTGGAAAATGTTGAGAATACCAGTGAAAAATCACAAGGGGAAACTCCCTGGTTCTCAAGATTGTTCTCAAGATTTTAATCTAACTTTTATGGTCAGTGAACAGAGTTGCTGGACCGGCTAGTGTAGTCATCAGTTCTGTGGTCAGTCAAGTTCCTGGAACAGAGTCACTGAACTGGCTGACCTACATTTTTGGCTCTACTCTGTTGCTAGGGGGTCTGAGTCTTTGCTAGTCTTTCACCTGGAGTAGGTGTGGCCTTGTTGGAGGAAATGGGTCACTGTGGGGAGGCTTTGAGGTCTCATAAGCCCAGGTCTGGCCAGTGTGTCTCAGTCTTCACTTCTGTGGCCTTCCCCTCAAGATGTAGGTAGGACTCTCAGCTCTCAGCATCTTCTCCAGCACCATGTCTGCCTGCCTGTGGCCATGTTTCCCTCCAGTATGATAATGAAACTTTAGGCCAGCCCCAATTTGATGATTTCCTTGATAAGAGTTGTAGTCATGGTGCCTCTTCACTGCAATAAAACCCCAACTAAGACAATGTTTTTTTTTTTCATCTTTTTTTTTTTTCCAGAGCTGGGGACCGAACCCAGGGCCTTGCGCTTGCTAGGCAAGCGCTCTACCACTGAGCTAAATCCCCAACCCCCAAGACAATGTTTTTAAGAAAAAAAAAAGTTGTTTCTATGCAAATCGCTTGGGAACCAATAAAGATAATCAGGCTGTACTCAAAGCAAAACAACAAAACCACATTGCAAAACAGGGGACTCAGATGAAATAAAGGACTGGTCCCATTCTTGTTTTCAGGCTTGTCCTGGATAGTGACTCTGAGGTCAGCCACTGCAGGGCCCTTCACCCTTCTGTTTTTGCTAAATTACTATTGTCCCTTGCATCCTTGATGCCTTAACAAGATTCACACATTTCCATCTGGGTACCAGTGGTGATTAGCTCCCACTATAAACAGATTCCCACCACAGAGTCAAGGATTTGATCCAGGATACAACTCACAGGAGAGATATGAGGGATGATGTCATGGTTTACCCTTAAATTTCTGTGCTTAGGATATCTATAAAACAAGAATGCCTCTAATCTTTAAACTTGCCCAAGGACAGATAACTTCCTATAATGCTGGGAACTGTAGTTCATGTAAGATAACATGCCCTGGGTTTCTGTAAAGAAGCTTGGTCACTCCAACTACAGAGGATGTGCTTGGTCATAGGTAGTTGAAGTATTTTAGGCGGAAGTATGTCAGGATGTTTGCTTACTCCCGACGGAACAAAGGTGGGAAGTACACACTTGTGGGCTTTGCTTTTATAAGATCCTATCTAACATAATTCAGTGACATAGTCTGGAAACCCTGGATGTGTTTCTGATCAGTGCCTTCCTGGTCAGTATTTAATAAAACTTATTTCAAATTTGGCTCCAAGATTGTGGTTGTGGTCTTATTCTCACCTGTTGGGATTAACAAACAAATCTTCTCCAGTGAGGAGGTGTCAGAAGCTTTCGGGCTTGGCCTTGAGCTGTGGTAAGATAGGAAGATGGCACTGAAGGAGTTCCAGAACATCCTTCAGTGCATTGGCCAGTGCCTAGTCTGACAGGCTGGCATGTGTGAACCCAGTGAAGGTGCATGACGTTCTACGGTCACTGAGGCCGTGGCCATTTAAAGAGGCCAATCTCTTGCCTATGGGTATGAACACAGGCTAGAGAAGCCTTGTTTTAGGAGCATGGCAGTGTGATCCTAGAGACCATTTCCAAAATTCCAAGTTTTGTATCATTTCATTGGGTGGTAGCTTTGTGCTACAAAGGTTCACAACTTTGGATCGGTTAATTAACACATCAATGGCACCTTTTCATAGCACATCTGGGCCTGTACTGCTGGTTTTGTGTGTTAACTTGACACAAGCTGGAGTTATCATGGAGAAAGGTGTCTCAGTTGAGGAAATGCCTCCATGAGATACAGCTGTAAGGCATTTTCTCAACTAGTGATCAAGCGGGGAGGGCCCAGCCCTTTGTGGGTGGTGCCATCCCTGGGCTGGTGGTCCTCGGTTTTATAAGAAAGCAAGCTGAGTAAGTCAGGGGAAGCAAGCCACTAAGTAACATCCCTCCATGACCTCTGCATCAGCTCCTGCTTGAGTTCCAGTCCTGACTTCCTGTGGGGATGAACAGCAATTAGAAGTGTAAGCTGATGAAGGGGCTTGAGACCCCATATGAACAACAATGCCAACCAACCAGAGCTTCCAGGGACTAAGCCACTACCCAAAGACTATACATGGACTGACCCTGGGCTCCAACCTCATAGGTAGCAATGAATAGCCTAGTAAGAGCACCAGTGGAAGGGGAAGTGTTGTTGTAAAAATATGAAAATAATAAAGAGTAACGGTGTCTTTTACCCCGCTAGCTCTGTACCGCGGTGCCCAGATATCTGCTAGATTATCTTGGCGGAAACACATCCCAGCCACACACTTTCCTACACTCAAACCCTCACATAAAAGAACACACAACACAATAATCTTAGATCCAATTGGTAAGATATAATTGCCCACTTAAACATACAAATCCCGGTACTCCATCCCTTGAGAACATTAATAACAACCTGTAAATACACAGAGCAGAATCTTAACATCTTGTCCTGCCACGGCTTCTCAGCCCCTCTCCTCCGCCCTATCTCTTCCTCTCTCCCCTAGTCTCCTCCTCTTCCTTCAAACTTCTCTCCCGCCCATCCATCCTTCCTTCTCCTCCAATGACAGGCCTCCTTCCATCCTGTACCTGCCTCACCTGTGACATCATCCTACCGGGAAGCCCTTGGTCCTGCCAAGACTGAACCCCCAGTGAATGTGATTGTTGGGGGGAGGATGGGGAGGGGAAGCCCATAGAAGGGGAGGAGGAGGGGTTGGGGGATGTAGGCCCGGAAACCGGGAAGGGGAAATAACAATCAAAATGTAAATAAGAAATACTCAAGTTAATAAAGATTAAAAAAAAAAGTGTAAGCTGAATAAACCCTTTCCTCTGCAACTTGCTTCTTGGTCCTGATGTTTGTGCAGAAATAGAAACTCTGACTAAGACAGAACCTGTCTTGGGTTTGGCTCTTATCTGGGCTGCAATGTGCCTGGTCTCTGAACACATCCGAGCCTACTTCTGAGGTTTAGTTCTTATCAGAGCAGGTTGGTCTGAAGCTCCTTTCTCTCAGGCGTTATATTATCCCAAGTCACACAAACTGGTTTCGCTTAGGTTCCTAACAGCAGGCACGGTGTCCTTAGAGATGTAAAAGCTGTCATGCTGGGAGCAACAAGCCCGAGATGTTGGGGTAAAAATATTTACCAGACTAGATAGCTCAGTCAGTCCATAAACTGTGCGAGCATGTTTACTGTGCAAGCAGGAGGATTTGATTTCAGCCCCCAGAACTCTCATTAAAGGCCAGTGGTGGTGCTACATGCTTATAATTCAATGACAGGGGTATCTAGGACTTGCTGGCCAGCAAGTCCAGTCAAACCTATGAGCTCCAAACTCCAATAAGAGACTAGATCTCAAAATACAAAGTAGATATTTCCTGAAGAACAACACCTATCGACCTCTGGCCTCCACATACACACAGAAATGCATACATATTGTATAAACTGACGACATGAGCACTCCGTGGTGTAGTTAAGGGAACGTTTTTAATAGTGGACAAGAGAGAGAGGACAGCCAGAGGCATCTGGAAGAGTTCAGAGAGAGAGGAAGAAGTAGACTGAACGAGAGAGAGAGAGAGAGAGAGAGAGAGAGAGGGACTAGAGAGTACTGTAGCTTGTCTTTGCTACTTTGTGGGTTTTTTCTTTCTTCCTCTTCTTCACTTTTTTTTCTTCCTCAACCCCCTAACACTAGATAAGAAAGAAAAAGGAGGTGTAGGGAGCCGATGTTATCATTAGATGACTCATTAGACTACTTCTTGCTGACTAGGGGCACTAGGTTCCTTGGGACAAGTTTGATCCTCACCATCAGGATAGCCGATTTCTTGTTGTTTCTTCTGTGCATGCAACCACTTCACAAACTTCAACCAACAACCCCCACCCCACCCCACCCCACCCCACCCCACCCCACCCCACCCCACCTCCGAATCAGGGCTCTAACATTTATATATCCTCTGAAAAGTCCCCAGAATTCCAAATATCACACAATCATAGGAACTGTTTGCAGCTGGTGAAACCATGCCCCTGCTAGAGCATGAGGCAAATCATAGTCAGCTGCTGTGGACGGTCGGAAGCAGCAGCCCCATGTCCCGTACTTAGGAATAAAAGAAAAGCATATTTTTATAAGATTTCTGTTTTTTTTTTCAAGAAACCAAAATTCCCATTATAGAGTATGGTCAAACTGTGCAGACTTTAGGGCCGGGGGAGGAGGATTTTGAAATGTGTGACAGGTATTTGTGACACTGAGGGAGCCTGGAGGCCAGCATGCGCTTTGGTGACAGGCACCTCAGACAGCCATTTGTCCCTTCTGCCTTTTGGATTTGGGGAAATGGAGTTTCCTTTAGACCTGACACACATATGCGCGCGCGCGCGCACACACACACACACACACACACACACCCCACAGTAGGTGCTGTGAATAGAAGCACAAAGGCTGTTTGTTCTGTGCAGTGTGTACCATGGTCTCCAGTAGTCACACTGTCATTTTTGAATGAGTTTACTAGGTCTGTGATAAGGCAACGTGAGAGTAAATCACAAGAGCTAGGGAGAGAGGCAGGTAAGGAGAAGAACATCCACTGTGGCGTTAAAAAAACATGAAACAGAAGTCAACGGGAAGAGGTACCATTGAGACAGCCAGCTGGATTTCACAACAGAGAATCCCCAAGCAGAGCAGAGTGTCCCCTCAGGGAAGCTTCCCTTCCAAGGGAAAGAACAAACAGCACTAGACAGAGATAATATCAAAGGGTGTGCCCAAAACACACAGAAGAAGCTGACTGGGGAAGTCGAGGCAGTTAGCTGGAGTTTCTAATTGAGCCCTCCCCTCCACAGCTGAGTCTCCTACCAGACAACTTCTGCCTCACCCTCTTGCAGGCACTTTTGTATCGTGGGATGAACAATAGTAACCTCTCTTTTGGAAATCATTTACTCTTTATCTGTTCTCAAGGACACAGTGTTTTTCGTTTGGGGCTGTTTTGCTCTTTCTGGGGTTGGCCAGCCCATTCTCAGACAAGTGGCCTTGGAGGACACTTTAGTCAGACTTGCTTGAAGGCCTGGAATGGAGCTGGGCGGTGGTGGTTCATGTCTTTTATCTCAGCACTGGTGGGGGAGAGGCAGATGGATCTCTGCGAGTCTGAAACCAGCCTGGTTTACAGAGGGAGTTCCAGGACAGCCAGAGAAATTCTGTCTCAAAACAAACAAAAACGAACAAACAAACAAACAAAAGTCTTGACCGGTGAGCGTCTTAGTGAGTTCCAACAGCACATTACAATGACCAGGCTTACCTTCTTGTCCATCAGTGCTGAGGATCCCACCTCTGGTTCTCCCTTGTGAGGCTGTAGCCACTGACCCATCTCACTGGCTCTCTGAACTTTCGATATTTGACACAACTCCTTACAAGTGAATAAGAAGAGCTTAACCCATCCCACAATATTGTCATCTTCAAAGGCTTTCACAGGTTCTCTGACCTAACACGCCCACGTGACCCAGCACCCTCAGGACAATTCCTACAAGAGAAGTAGGGATTGTGGATTCCCGACTGCTGTCTAGGGAGTAGGCTGATGATAAATGTGGAAGTCATCCCCGCCCTTTGACCTTTACCGTGGGCGAAGGCCCCGGACATAGACAAGCAAACAAAGCATGGCTGACATGACAGATGGGATCAGGGCCATCCAATACAGGGGAGAGCGAGTCACGAGGATGCTCTGATCACGTGCTGTCAGGGGAAGCCTCTCGAAGAAGGTAACTCTGAAAAGCAGTTATTCATGGGCTGGGCAGAAAGTAATTCAGGAGGGGTGACAGTGCACTAGGGGACCTGGGAAGAAAGCCAGGCAGGGAGTGCGAGGGGCTGACCGTGCTATTGCTGTGCGTCTTTAGAATTTTGCACTACATGAACATTCCCCAGCACCATGTGGAGTTTCCTACACACGGCAGAAACATGCTTAAGCATATAGTCCTGGGGGAGGGTACCTCCAGATCTCTTGGGGGTTCATTTGATATATGTTTGGCCAGGATGTGGAAGGGCTGTGGCTCTCTTCCTTCAGCACTGGTGTTGGGAGGGAAGCCTGGAGGAGTCAGATACTCTCCAGTTGCCAGACATTGAGCTACGGTAGAAAATGGCTGGGTTTGGCTGGGTGTGGGGTGCTTGCCCTGCATGCATGAATCCCTGGGTTCATTCCAGTACCGCAGACACCAGGTGTGGGGAAACATGCCTATAAGCCAATTCCCTCCACAGCCCAAAGCACCTTAGAGAGCATACTGGGGCTAGAGGCTCCCTTGGTTTTTATTCTAATGCAAGTGGAGGTTGTGTCTTTCCCTATCTACGTAGGAGCTGGTCTCACAGTCTTTCATGATTGGCTAGCTATAAAAGAATTAGCACTAAGGATCAGAAGGAAATGGGAAGGCCATTAAATCCCGGGAATACAGCAGGCCTAAAACAAGGTGGGAGAGATTTATAGAATATTGGCCCTCCCTAAATTCTCAGCCAGCAGGGGCAAGGGGCTCCATTTCCTTTCCATGTCTTTTTTTTTTAAACAGTCCCTTATTTTCCATCTCACCTCAACTGTGGGATATGGCCAGGGATCAAATTAAAAGTCTAGGTGGCTACAGGCCCTAAACATTCTTCTGTAGAGTCGAAGCCTTGTTAAGTATGCAGTCTTTTCCTCCTTTGATTGGAAATGTGGATCCAAACCAACTGAGTAACAAAGAGGCTTTATTGTTGGGAGATAAACTCCTGAACCAACTTTTCAACCCTTAGGATGATTGGCTAGTAAAGGGAGGGGTGTCTGCATCTTTCTGGAAAGGGGTGGAGATTTTCCTGGCATTCAGAGACTCCTTTCTTTCCTTATAGTTCCTTCCTTGTTGTCATGGAAATTTGTCGGTGCCAGCACCGACTTGGTACCGAGAATAGGGCAAAAGCCTACGGGATGAAAGAAACATGCACACACACACAGGTTATCGTGTCAAGCCAGGAGAGGAAGAGAGGAAAAGAGAGAGGGAGAGGGAGGGAGGGAGGGAGGGAGAGAGAGAGAGAGAGAGAGAGAGAGAGAGAGAGAGAGAGAGGGAAGAAGGAGAGAGAGCGGAAGAGAGAGTGAGAGTCTCCTGTAGCTTTATTCACCACTTATATACCCAAGTCTCCAGGTAGAAAATAACTGGGAAGCACAGTGGGAAACCCTGGCTCCTGACTACCTGGCTGGTGACTTAGGTAACAAAAGACTAGGAGACCTGAATTAATTAGGGAGAAATCCCAGAAGACCAGCCTAAATCTCAAGGATAAAGGCTGAGGAAGCAAAAGGCAGAAGTAAGTTGACCACCACCCAGGTGTGGCCCAGGTGTGTCAGTTCCACATGCATCAGCCGGGCTCAGCAGAGGTCATGCAGTGGAGACACCGGGTGTTTACTACTTGGTCTTTTCTTCCTGTGCCGTAAATACATGGGAGAGGCCTCTGTCCAACAATCCCATGACTTTTACTGTGGCCATGCAGTTACAAATCGGCCAGGCCCAAATCCAATATGGCTCACTACAGAAATTGTTGACTATTGTGGCTTTAAAGAGATGTTGGGGGCTGGAGAGATGGCTCAGTGGTTAAGAGCACCGACTGCTCTTCCTGAGGTCCTGAGTTCAAAATCCCAGCAACCACATGGTGGCTCACAACCATCTGTAATGAGATCTGATGCCCTCTTCTGGTATGTCTGAAGGCAGCTACAGTGTACTCATACAATAAAATAAAATCTTAAAAAATAAATTAAAAAAAGAGATGTTGGTTTCTCTCTCTCTCTCTCTCTCTCTCTCTCTCTCTCTCTCACACACACACACACACTCACACACACACATACACACAATGAATATTAGAAGTTGTATAAGATCACCCTGCCAGTGATCTTAGACCAAAACCAGTTTCAGCCAATCTACTTGAAGAAGGAGGGACTTCTGTCTCCTGTGCAGCCTGGACTCCACGTTATGCAAGATCAGGGCTGGTTAGTGTTGTCAACCGGCGGACTCTAGAGTCTTCTGAGGGATGGGTCTCTGAGCATGCCTATGGAGGCATTGCCTTAGTGAGGTGGAGAGATCAGATCTGTCTTCTGATGATGATGATGCCATTTCTTGGTTGGATCTTAGACTTTATACTGAAGGATTAAAAATTAATAATAAGCCGCCTAGCTACCCAAAAAGAAGAAGTAGGGGCCTAGCTACCCAAAAAGAAGAAGTAGGGTCTGTGAGAACATGAACTTTTCACCCCTCCCTTGCTGTACAATGGTTCCCGGAACATTCTTGCATGAAAAGTTTCCTGGAACAGCCACAATGACCCATAGCCTCCGGCCACAATGGTCCAATGGCCCTGTAAAATGTCACTACCCCTAATCACAATGTCACAAAGTCCTGGGTGTGTTGCCTAGTGTTACACATGACTAGTATATGACCTAACTGTATGGGCAGTTTATGGTTTTGGAATTCCCCTCCTCCCTCCCTCTTGATCCCCCTGGTTTGTGGTTTTTTCCTTTATAAGCTCTGTGAAAATTCAGGTCGGGGTCGAACTCCTCTACTCCCTGTGTGGTGTACGAGTCTCGACCCCAGCATGCTGGCCTGAGCTCTCGTTTCATCTCGCTTACAATAAATCTTCCTCGTGTGGTTACAGCAGGTCGGTGTCTGTGTCCTACTGGGTGCGCGTCTTTCCCGAGACTTGAGTGGGGGGCTCCCTTCAGGGGTCTTTCATTTGGGGGCTCGTCCGGGATCGGCGCGACCACCCAGGGGTCCTAGACCCACTTGGAGGTAAGATTCTCTGTTTTATCTCAGCGCTGTGTCTGGGTCTGTGTCTATGTTCTGTCTGGGAATCTGGTGCGATCGCTGTTTCGGTTTTGCGGACGCTCAGTGAGACCGCGCTCCAGGAAGGAGAGCGGGGTGGAAAGGGATAGACGTGTCCAGGTATCCACCGTCCGTTCGCCCTGGGAGACATCCCAGGAGGACACAAGGGGGGACCAGGGACGCCTGGTGAACCCCATCTGATAGGTCCAGAGGGGACTTTACTCCTTGACGACCGGTTTGTTAGGCAAGGTCTGCGACCTGCCGATCAGTTTCAGTGCCTCTGGTCGACATGAAGTCGACGTCGGTTTTGTTTTCTTTTTTCTCTTTTGTTTGTGCTCGTGTGTGTGGTGTGTGTTGTCGAGCTCGACATGGGACAGAAAGTAACGACTCCTTTGACTTTGACTCTGGATCACTGGACTGAAGTAAGGACTAGAGCTCACAATTTTTCGGTAGACGTTAAGAAGGGACCCTGGCAGACTTTTTGTTCATCCGAATGGCCGGACTTTAAGGTAGGATGGCCACCAGAGGGAACCTTTAACCTGTCTCTTGTTTTCGCTGTTAAGCGCATTATCTTTCAGGAAATAGGAGGACATCCCGACCAGATCCCCTATATCATCGTCTGGCAGGACCTGGTCCAGAATCCCCCACCTTGGGTTAAGCCCTGGACCATGGGGTCCGGAGTGACGGTGGCGGTTGCGGCAGCTAAACCTAAGCAGACCCAACCGTCGGCAGGCCCTTCGGCACCTCCGAAGATCTACCCCTAGATCGAGGACCCTTTGTGGACAGAGCCACGGCCTCCCCCTTATCCTCTGCCGCGACCATCTGCACCCCCGGTCCCGGCACCTGTCGAGAAGGACGGGGTGGGGGCGCCTGCGGCGGGGACACGGAGCCGGAGAGGCCGCAGCCCAGAAGGAGATTTCACTGTTGCCCTGCCCCTCCGTGCCTATGTTGGTGGCCCCCCGCCAGGCCCCGATGAACTTGTCCCTTTGCAGTACTGGCCTTTCTCTTCAGCTGATCTATACAACTGGAAAACTAATCACCCTTCTTTTTCAGAAAATCCCTCGGGCTTGACTGGGCTTCTTGAGTCCCTTATGTTTTCCCATCAGCCCACTTGGGATGATTGCCAGCAACTCCTGCAGGCCCTCTTCACCACAGAGGAGAAGGAGAGGATCCTGTTGGAAGCCAGAAAGAATGTCCCCGGACCAGACGGGACCCCCACTAATCTCCCCAATCTTATAGATGAAACCTTCCCCTTGACCCGCCCAGCCTGGGACTTCAACACTGCGGAAGGTAGGGAGCGTCTCACAGTATACCGCCGGACTCTAGTGGCGGGGCTCAAAGGGGCCGCTCGGCGACCCACTAATTTGGCTAAGGTAAGAGAAGTTCTTCAGGGACCAGCAGAGCCGCCCTCTGTTTTCTTAGAGCGACTGATGGAGGCCTATAGGAGATATACACCGTTTGACCCCTCCTCGGAGGGACAGCAAGCGGCTGTAGCCATGGCTTTCATTGGGCAGTCCGCCTCGGACATTAAAAGAAAGCTGCAGAGGTTAGAGGGGCTCCAGGACTACACTTTGCGAGATCTAGTAAAAGAAGCAGAGAAGGTGTATCATAAGAGGGAAACAGAGGAAGAGAAACAAGAGAGAGAAAAGAAAGAGGCAGAAGAGAGAGAGAACCGGCGTGATCGCCGGCAGGAGAGGAACTTAACTAAGATTTTGGCCGCAGTAGTAGGTGACAAAAGGATAGAGAAGGGACAGTCAGGGTACCTGGGCAACGGAGCAAGAAGACCTCCGGGAGGAAAAAGACTGCAGCTCGAAAATGATCAATGTGCATACTGCAAAGAAAAAGGACATTGGGCCAGAAACTGTCCTAAAAAGAAACAAAGAGGACCCAAGGTACTGGCCTTTGAAGAGAACTAGGGAAGTCGGGGCTCGACTCCCCTCCCCGAGCCTAGGGTAACTCTTTCTGTGGAGGGGACTCCTGTTGATTTCTTAGTAGACACAGGAGCAGAACATTCAGTTTTGACCAAGCCACTGGGACAATTGGGGCAAAAGAAGACTATGGTGATGGGAGCCACTGGTAGTAAACTTTACCCCTGGACCACTAAACGAGTTTTAGATATAGGGAAAAGCCAAGTGACTCATTCTTTTCTTGTGATTCCTGAATGCCCCACGCCCCTACTGGGAAGAGACTTATTAACCAAACTTAAGGCTCAAGTACAGTTCACCTCAAAAGGGCCGAAAGTAACCTGGGAAGAGGCCCCTGTTGCATGTTTGGTTTTAAGTTTAGAAGAAGAATACCGCCTCCATGAGCAGAATCCCAAACAGTTACTAGCCCCCGAGTGGCTGTCTGCTTTTTCCGAAGTCTGGGCGGAGCAGACAGGGATGGGGTTAGCCAAGCAAGTACCGCCAGTAGTAGTAGAATTAAAAGCCGATGCCTCTCCAGTCTCAGTCAAACAATACCCTATGAGTAGGGAAGCTAAAGAAGGCATCCGGCCACATATTCAGAGACTGTTACAACTAGGGATTCTAGTGCCTTGCCAATCCCCTTGGAACACTCCTCTCCTGCCTGTGCGCAAGCCTGGGACTAATGATTATCGACCAGTACAAGATTTAAGAGAAGTTAACAAAAGGGTGCAGGACATCCACCCTACGGTTCCAAATCCTTACAATTTACTAAGTTCCCTACCACCAGAGCGGACTTGGTACACTGTCTTAGACTTAAAGGATGCCTTTTTTTGCCTTCGGTTGCATCCCAACAGCCAGCCACTATTTGCTTTTGAGTGGAGAGATCCAGAAGGAGGACACACTGGCCAGCTGACCTGGACACGGCTGCCCCAAGGGTTCAAAAATTCCCCTACTCTCTTTGATGAGGCGCTCCATCGAGACCTTGCGCCTTTTAGGGCACAAAATCCCCAGATTTCTCTCTTGCAGTATGTAGACGACCTACTGCTTGCTGCTTCAACCCAGGAACTGTGTCGTGAGGGGACCAAAAGGCTCCTAAATGAATTGGGTGAGTTGGGGTACCGGGTGTCTGCTAAAAAAGCTCAGCTGTGTCGCACCGAGGTGACCTACCTAGGATACACTCTCCGAGAAGGAAAGCGGTGGCTCACCGAAGCTCGAAAGAAAACTGTGATGCAGATCCCGACCCCCACCACTCCGCGACAAGTACGTGAGTTTCTGGGGACGGCGGGCTTTTGTAGACTCTGGATACCGGGGTTCGCAACACTGGCAGCCCCTTTGTACCCTCTTACAAAAGAAAAGGTCCCATTCACCTGGACCGAGGAGCACCAAAGAGCCTTTGAGGACATAAAAGCTGCACTACTGGCAGCCCCTGCTCTGGCCTTGCCAGATTTGACTAAGCCTTTCACTTTATATGTTGATGAACGGGCTGGAGTAGCCCGCGGGGTCTTAACTCAGGCTCTGGGGCCCTGGAAACGCCCGGTAGCCTACTTGTCAAAAAAGTTAGACCCGGTCGCCAGCGATGGCCCTCCTGCCTAAAAGCCATTGCTGCCGTGGCCTTACTTGTTAAAGATGCTGACAAGCTTACCCTAGGTCAGCATGTGACTGTCATTGCTCCCCATGCTCTGGAGAGTATTGTGCGGCAGCCCCCGGACCGGTGGATGACTAACGCCCGGATGACTCACTATCAGAGCCTGTTACTGAATGAACGAGTGACTTTCGCCCCACCTGCCATTCTTAATCCTGCTACTCTTCTCCCTGAGATACATAACTCCACCCCAATACATCAATGTGTCGATATCTTGGCGGAAGAAACCGGAACAAGAAAGGACCTGACTGATCGACCATGGCCAGGTGTGCCTGCTTGGTATACAGATGGTAGCAGTTTTGTGGTGGAAGGAAAAAGGAGAGCGGGAGCGGCAGTGGTAGATGGAAAACAGGTAATCTGGGCAAGTAGTCTTCCAGAAGGAACTTCAGCTCAAAAAGCTGAACTCGTGGCTTTGACTCAGGCCTTGCGATTGGCAGAAGGTAAGGCCATTAACATTTATACCGACAGCCGGTATGCCTTTGCTACAGCCCATATACATGGAGCCATCTACAAGCAAAGGGGGCTACTCACTTCGGCGGGAAGAGACATCAAAAACAAAGAAGAGATTTTAGCCCTTTTAGAGGCAGTACATTTGCCAAAGAAGGTGGCCATTATTCACTGTCCAGGTCACCAAAAAGGAGAAGATCCTATAACAAAAGGGAACCAAATGGCGGACCTCGTGGCAAAACAGGTGGCCCAGCAGGTAACAATATTAGCAGAAAAGAGTCAGACTCCAGTAAAAACTCCAGTTACTGATGACTCTAACCACATTTATTCAGCCAATGATTTTAAAATATTAGAAAATATGGTTTGCAGAAAACAAGCTCAAGAATTCAGCTTTGATGGGGTAGCGCGGACTATGGATGGGCGAGTGATCCTGCCAACAAAAGAAGGAATAAGTTATGTTCAGAGACTGCACCAGTTGACTCATTTAGGGGCAGATAAACTAAAACAACTTGTCAAAGCTTCTAAATACCATGTGTTAAATTTAAATTCAACAATTAGGCAGGTGGTTGACTCTTGCCAGGCTTGTACACTTACTAACGCCGCTAAGCCCTATCAAGAACCTGGAAAAAGAAGACGAGGAGACCGACCAGGAGTCCATTGGGAAGTGGATTTTACTGAAATAAAGCCAGGAAAATATGGTAATAAATATCTATTAGTCTTTGTTGATACCTTTTCAGGATGGGTGGAGGCTTTCCCCACAAAATCCGAAACTGCTCAGGTGGTGGCCAAGAAGATTCTTGAAGAAATCTTACCCCGGTTTGGGGTGCCCAAGGTAATCGGCTCGGATAATGGGCCAGCTTTTGTTGCCCAGGTAAGTCAGGGATTGGCCTCGCAACTGGGGACAGATTGGAAATTACATTGTGCATATAGACCCCAGAGTTCAGGACAGGTAGAAAGAATGAATAGAACTCTAAAAGAGACCCTAACTAAATTAGCCATTGAGACCGGTGGTAAAGACTGGGTGACTCTCCTTCCCTTTGCGCTTCTTAGGGTCCGAAACACACCCGGACGTTTCGGCCTCACTCCTTATGAGATTCTCCATGGGGGACTGCCCCCCTTGACTGAGTCCAGTGGGATATTGGATCCCAGTGCTGACTCCTCCTCATCCTCTGCTTTGTTTACTCATCTAAAGGCTCTGGAAGTCATCAGAACACAGATCTGGGACCAGATAAAAGAAGCCTACGCACCGGGAACTTCAGAGGTGCCCCACAGGTTCCAAGTTGGAGATTCGGTCTTAGTCAGACGACATCGAGCTGGCACCTTGGAGCCTCGGTGGAAAGGACCATATCTGGTGTTGCTGACCACCCCCACGGCAGTAAAGGTGGATGGGATCGCTGCTTGGATACACGCCTCCCACGTCAAGAAGACACCCAACCAAAATGAAGACAACAACTGGATGGTGGCAACTACTAATAATCCTCTTAAGCTTCGCCTGTGCCGCAGAGGTAAAGAGCCAAGATACAGGAATATGGCCAGGACACATAGGAGCTGCGAATCCTCCGCTGCCAGCTAAAAAACCCACGCCTCCGAAACCCACGCCTCCGAAACCCACGCCATCGAAACCGGAAATCATCCAGACCGCTGCCGCCGCCAATGCCGCCAAAGCCGCCACTGCTGCCGTCGCTGCTGCTGCTGATGCAAACCGAGGCCCCACTACTACTCATGTTCCCAACGCCAAAACCACCAGACCTGACCGTGAGCACCCACCAGATGATTCAGTTAAGACTGCTCCTCACTCAGGTCAGGTTTACCTACCAAATTACAACCCACATCAGCCTTTAATTCTAACCTGGCAGGTTCTTGGTCCTGCTCTGGATCAGGTTTTATTCACCACTTCCAAAATAGCACCGCCAGGGACATGGTGGCCTGACCTAGCTTTCTGCCTCAAACAGATTATCCCCACTTCCATTCCCCCTAATCAAGTAAGAAGCTATGGGTTTTACTGCTGCCCAGAGCATAATAAGCAGACTATATGTGGGGGACCAGCCTCACATTATTGTGCTAAATGGAGTTGTGTTTCTTCCAATGACGGTGATTGGAAATGGGACAGCGAATACACTCATGACAAGGCTACCTTTTCTTTTGAAAACTCTGGGCCAGGGAGGTATGTCATAATAGAACCATATAAAAGGTTTGACTGTCGCCCTGCTGATTTAGATAGAATTCGGATCAAATTTACAGACACTGGTAAAAATTATGATACCCAAACATGGATAAGGGGCATGAGATGGGGGGTAGTTTTTAATGACTATAATAACAAGCCTGGATCATCAGTCATGGTTCGCTTAAGCCTCAGTAGCCCCCCAGCCCAACCTGTAGGTCCTAATGTCCTAGCTAAAGAACCTCCCTCCACTTCAAATACTCCCATACCCCCGGACACTGAAAATCGTCTGTTTAGCTTAATACAAGGGGCATTCCTGGTCCTGAATCGTACCAATCCTAACGTTACTCAGTCTTGTTGGTTGTGCTATGCCTCTAGCCCCCCATATTATGAAGGTATTGCTCAGACCAGGGGTTACAACAAAACAACAGACTCCTCTCAATGCCCTTGGGGGGAAAACAGAAAGTTAACTCTAACAGCAGTCTCAGGAAGTGGACTTTGTTCAGGCCAGGTACCTCATGATAAACAGCACCTTTGTAATCAAACACAAACCGTCCAGCCTACGGAAGGTAATCAGTATCTAGTACCCCCCCTAGACACAGTATGGGCCTGCAACACTGGTCTCACTCCTTGTGTATCAACTTCTGTTTTCAATACTTCCAAAGATTACTGTATTTTGGTTCAACTCGTTCCTAGACTCCTATATCATGATGATAGCTCTTTTGTAGATGAGTTTGATCACCGAGGTCGCTGGAAGAGAGAGCCTATCACCTTGACCTTTGCAGTACTCATGGGACTGGGGATAGCGGCTGGAGTTGGTACGGGTACCGCTGCATTAATTCAGACCCCCCAATATTATGAGGAATTACTGTGGATACTGACCTTAGATCCATAGAACAATCTATAACTAAACTAGAAGAGTCTTTAACCTCCCTGTCTGAAGTGGTACTACAGAACAGAAGAGGACTAGATTTATTATTCCTCAAGGAAGGAGGACTCTGTGCTGCTCTAAAAGAAGAATGTTGTTTTTATGTTGATCATTCTGGAGTGATCAAGGATTCGATGGCTAAACTTAGAGAGCGCTTAGATATACGGAAAAAAGAAAGAGAAGACAGACAGGGATGGTTTGAAAGTTGGTTTAATAAGTCCCCATGGTTAACCACTCTCCTCTCTACTTTAGTTGGGCCCATTATAATTCTCATGCTTCTACTTACTTTCGGGCCATGTATACTCAATAGGCTGGTGGCATTTATAAAAGAAAGAGTGAGTGCTGTTCAGGTACTGGTCCTGCGACAACAGTACCAAGAGTTACAATGGGATGAACAATGGCTCTAAGATTAGAGCTGATGAAAAAGAAGAAGTGGGGAATGAAGGATTAAAAATTAATAATAAGCCGCCTAGCTACCCAAAAAGAAGAAGTAGGGGCCTAGCTACCCAAAAAGAAGAAGTAGGGTCTGTGAGAACATGAACTTTTCACCCCTCCCTTGCTGTACAATGGTTCCCGGAACATTCTTGCATGAAAAGTTTCCTGGAACAGCCACAATGACCCATAGCCTCCGGCCACAATGGTCCAATGGCCCTGTAAAATGTCACTACCCCTAATCACAATGTCACAAAGTCCTGGGTGTGTTGCCTAGTGTTACACATGACTAGTATATGACCTAACTGTATGGGCAGTTTATGGTTTTGGAATTCCCCTCCTCCCTCCCTCTTGATCCCCCTGGTTTGTGGTTTTTTCCTTTATAAGCTCTGTGAAAATTCAGGTCGGGGTCGAACTCCTCTACTCCCTGTGTGGTGTACGAGTCTCGACCCCAGCATGCTGGCCTGAGCTCTCGTTTCATCTCGCTTACAATAAATCTTCCTCGTGTGGTTACAGCAGGTCGGTGTCTGTGTCCTACTGGGTGCGTGTCTTTCCCGAGACTTGAGTGGGGGGCTCCCTTCAGGGGTCTTTCAATACCTGGAGAAAAGATCCCAAAGAGCAACAGAGATTCATCACCCTTTATTCCTGACTGACTAGGAGCTTTGAGGTGTTCCTTCTACTCTGATTTCCCCGTACACTGTATCACAAACTGTGAGACAAAACAAATCCTTTCTTAAGTTGCCTTTGTTGGGGTATTTTATCGCAGCAACAGAACAGTAAGACATTCCTGCAGGAGATCCAAGGTGTCTTAATTAGGGTTTTATGGCTGCGAAGAGATACCATGACCATTACCTCTTATAAAAAAAACCATTTTATAAAAAAAAAAATTATTAATTGGGGCTGGCTTACAGTTGCAGAGGGTCAGCCCGTCATCATCATGGTAGGAAGCACAGCAGTGTCCAGGCAGACACGGTGCTGGAGGAGCTGAGAGTTCTTCATCTTGATGCAAAGGCTGCCAGAAGGAGACTGCTCTTCTGCGGGAAGCCACAAAGAGCCTCTCTTTTGCACTGGGCAGAACATGAGCATAGGCTCTCAAAGCCTTTCCCCATGATGACAAACTTCCTCCAACAAGGCCACACCTATTCCAACAAGGCCACATTTGCTAGTAGTGCCACTTCCCATGGGTCAAGCATATTCAAACCACCACACAGGGTTAATCCCTTTTCTCAGCAAAGCTTTCATCTGGATAGTGGAGACACCTCAGAGGACAGAAACAGGAGGCTTACATAAAGCCTCAGAGGGTCTTTACCTGCCAGGAGACCCCTGAGTGAGACAATGAGACTAAGAGGTTTATTTTTGTGGCGCTCGGGGATCCACCTTCAGCAGTCTCTTGAGCAGGAGGCTGGAGGCGATCCGAAACTCGCAAGCACCTTTTATACATTTTTTTTTAGAGGGCACATTACAGGAACAGCAACTAGGGAATTGGTTATGGGTAGTTAGGATGACCTTTTGACTGATTGGCTGGGCCAATATGGCTCAGCCTGGGAGAGTACTTCCGTTGCCCAGAGGGCCCAGGTGTCCTTCAGCCAGTACCTTTTATGGTTTTTCTGAGAAGTGTCTCGTCAGTCATTTCTGGGAAATCGTCCTGGGGCGGGGAGCGTGAAACTCTCCCTTGGGGCCTAACGCCCTTTCCTGGAGCCACCTCAGGGTTGGGTCAGAGTTGCTGAATCTTATCACTTATAGGAAAAGACCTGGGAAACTGAGGTAGCAGAGGCTGTTAATGCCACTGGGTGACAATAAGACCATGACCACAATTTCCGAGCCAAATGTGAAGCAAGCTTTAATAAACACTGGCTAGGTCCATACCCAGTCTTCCCAGAGAATGGTACCAAATTACAATAGTCAGAGGTTTATAAAGGCAAACCCCACAAGACTCTCTATTCCTCACCTTTGTCCAGTTGGGGGTAAGCACACATCCTGATGTGCTTCCTGCTTAAGTACATTCTGTGGAGTTGAGGAAAGTTCCAAGAATTCCTCCAGAACTTAACCTATCCCAAACACACCCATACCCCACCCTGGAATTCCCCTAAAAGGCTTTAAAGGTGAGCCTGTAATCACTCAGCATCTCCATTTTGGTAGATGGAGATCCCTGCATGCTGGTAATTTCTACGGAATGGAAGTTCTTTGCTGAATCTCGGACCCTCCTACTTCCTGTTAGTGTAAGTAACAAGTCACATACTTCTGCTGATTAACAACTCAGGCTAGACTCAGACTTGGCTCGGGCCAAGTGGCAGGGCAGCTCCTGATTGGCTGCCCACAAGGGGAGTTTTGCCTGGAATTTGTCTTGCTTTGGACTTGTCCAATATTAGGAGGCCTAGTCCTTAAACTACAAGTTTGGAGTCTGCCTGGCTTAGTCCCTGGCTTGGCCCTCTCAGAACTTACATTTTGAGCAAGTGGGCTTACAAGTTAGAGGCATTTTTGTCTTATAGATCTCTTAAGCACAATGGTTTAAACTTGAAACACAACTTTAGGCATCATGAGGCCTAGGGTATATACACTCTAACGTCCTCCAGCCTCCTATGATGTAAATGTCTCTTTTTATCTCCTCTGATGAAGGGATGAGAGCTGCATTCAAGGTGTGCAAATTCATGATTTGGGCTGAGCCGAGAGCATTTCTTTCTCTATTCTAACTAACTCTGGGCCTAGGTCTGGAAGCTTCTAGCCTCTATATAATCTAATCTTCCAAATTGACAGATTCAATCTGGCTTCTCTCTATGTCTGCCTGAATTGCTAGGCTTGGCCTCAAACTAACTTTGGTAACATGTTCTAATCGTCTAATGGCTCTGAAGGACCCCAGGGGCTTTCGCCAACCTTACACCCACCCGCCTTGGGTCAAGGCTAGGCCAAGTTCCATTCTCTACCCAGTTCTCCGGAGGAGCAGGGACATACTTGAAAAACTGAAGAATGTACTGACTGCTAGTCACCTGACGCTCTGGTCCCAGATAGAGTTCGAATGCCTGTCATAACCTGCCTGTTCTTGCTAGCCAGTAGATTCAAAGGTCAACCTGCTTAGCCAATAAGTTTAAACTGTAATCTTGCTGATGTAACCTGTACCCCTAAAAAGTACAGAAACTGTTTGCTATAGCCATTCAGGGTCGCCTTCAAGTCACTTGCCACGAGAGGCTGATTGAGGGTCGACCCGATGTGCCTGAAAATGAACCTCTTGCGTTTGCATTGAACTTGTGTCTCACTTGGGGCAGTGTGTGTGTGTATGTGTGTGTGTTTGTTTGTGTCTTCAGGTAGTTAAGCCTCACTTCTTCTCATTCTCTGACTCATTCTAGCTTGTTCTCTCTAAAACCTGTCTCTGTAAAACTGTTTTTTTTTTTTAAGATTTATTTATTATATATGCGTACACCGTAGCTGTTCTTCAGACACACCAGAAGAAGGCATCGAATTCCATTACAGATGGTTGTGAGCCACCATGTGGTTGCTGGGATTTGAACTCAGGACCTCTGGAAGAACAGTCAGTGTTCTTAACCACTGAGCCATCTTCCCAGCCCTGTAAAACTGTTATACACACACACCACCACCACCTTTTTTCCGCTCTTGCTCCTCTTTAGTAGGCTCTCCTGTGCCATTCTTGTGTGAGTTGGGTGTATCCTAGCTCTGACTCACCACATCAAATCTCTGACTGGTCACTCTGTTTGCCCCTCAAGTAGATGTCACTTTTAAATATGGCTGCTTCCTTCTTACAAACTGACCTTACCTTCCTTGTTAGGGATTAAAGATCTGTACTTAAGAGCGTGTCGGCAGTCCATCCAGGCCATACCTTTGGATGGGACTCCTTGCCAGAACAGCCATGTTGCTAGATTTAAAACTCCTCTCCACTCTGAAACCAAGTACGACAGGCACTTGGAGAGGATCCTGCTAGAGAGCTCGTTGGTTATGCTCAGTTGTGTCTGGTCCCACCTTTTCTCTGCTGTGACCTTCTGACCCTTTCCACACCATCTAGACAGGCCGTGATGGCCTGAGACCTAATTACCTCCACACACCCCGTGCTGCTTTTGTAACGAGTGTTAGAGAAACCCAGTTGTTAGGTTGAAAGTCTTGGGGGCTGGTGAAGCGGCTCTGTTGACAGATTACCTAGCATTCTGAAGTCCTGGCTTCCATCCCCAACAGAATAAACAGGGTGTGGTATTGTATGCCTGTAATCCCAACGGTCTGTGGGCGGAGGCAATGATATCAGAAGTTCAAGGTCCTCATTGGTTACGTACAATGCGTTGGAGGCACAGCCTTGGTCTATGAGATTCTACGTCAGAGAAAGCCATCAAAGGACAAGCAGTCTGAGTAAGACACATGTTCTATAACCAAGCACCATTCTGAATCAAAGTGGGTTTAGCATGCTTGGCCCGTCCATATATCCAGATTGTTGGGGGGTGGGGCACAGGGTATGCAAATAATGAGGAAAGGACCACTGAATTCAGAAATAAACCAAAAGCAACTTGTTCACCTGGGGTAGAGGAGGACCCTTCTAACCGTTAGGATCTCGGTCAGTCTCGGGAGCGGACATGACCTTGAAAGGGAGGTGAGTTGTCTCCTTTTGAAGGGCAATCCCAGGAGCAGATGTTTGGGGGATAATAAAGAAGGAATTTGTAAACTGAGGGTTAGTTCTCAGGCCCATGGTGTGGTGGACCGCAGAATGTTGGCAACAGTAATCTTATCTAACCTATTTGGGGCTCACGAAGGCCAGGTGGTTTCACTGTGAGATGACTGCAGGCCTGAGGACACACAGTAAGATGGGGGTCAGCAGGCCAGTGCCTGGAATTGTTCTGGGCTCTTTATGCTTGTGGCTAGAGAAAAAAAAGACGTCATACAGAAAGTACCTCTGGTGACTTAAGAGCCCACATTTGCCTTTTTTTTTTTTTTTTTTTTTTTGGTTCTTTTTTTCGGAGCTGGGGACCGAACCCAGGGCCTTGCGCTTCCTAGGCAAGCGCTCTACCACGGAGCTAAATCCCCAACCCCCACATTTGCCTTTTATACAGAGCCTGGTGCGCTCACCAGTCTGTACTTGAGGAAGCGCAGCTGGGAGTGGCTGAGAGTCACTTTAAGCAGTGTACTGGGCTGTGCCTGTTCACACATCAGGCTAGGGTTCACTTGGCCATTTTGAGGCTGCTATAGGTTAAACTCGACCTATCCTTAGTACAGAGGTGGATGTAGGGCAAGCCTAGTTTAACAATAGTATACTGATTGTAGCTGTAAGAATTCTGTCTCTAGTACATATGCAGGCCCAACAGCACTGCCCCTGTCCCTGGGAGACCAATGTCATATTACGATCCTTCGGTGAGAGGGGCTGACAAGCAGATGGGTAAATCTACAGTTGCTGGTGCCAGTGGGAGAGCCTGCAGCTTTACTTGAGGTCAACATTTTACTGTGAGAGTATTTGTCCAGAGGCCACACAGCCCACAACTTCTGCCAGCGGCCCACAGATTCAACTATCCTTAAGAGGCCCTCAGGAATATAAGGGAGGATCCTTGACTGCAGAAAAAAAAAAAAATTAACAGGAGCCAGGAGGAAGCAAAGCTAGAGTTTATTAAGATATTCAATATAACGTTTAATTTTTTTTTATTCGTGTTGGTGAGTGGCACAGTGCATGTGTGGTGGTCAGATGACGATCCTCAGAAATTGGTTTTCTTTTCACCACAGGGATCCCAGATCACACTCAGGTTGTCAAGGTTGGCTCCAAGCATCCTTACCCCTTGAGCAATCTCATAGGCCCCAGTAGCCCAGTAACATCCGGTGGGGCCTTGAGATTCCCACCATTTAACAGCACCCAAAGACGGACCAGGCTTCCAACGAATGAACCTTTGGGCCACACTTAACTACAACACCAACACAGAGCTTAAGTCAAGTTACTCGTGTGTTTGGCAAATATACTGGATCTTGAACACTTTGGCTGTGCTGAATAATTGTACAATAACAAGGACTGATTTGATAAAGATACAAAGTTATGTTTCAAACATCACATTAACTGTAGTCTAACTTAGGGCTAACCGCCCCTCATGCCTTTGATAGCTATCTCTTTATTTCTGTATCACAAGTGTATTCCTCCTTGAGCAGGAAAACACCCCAAGGAGTCGAGGAACATGGAGACAAAGCAGATCTTGTTCTAGCACCGACTGAGGACTGAGACTTTTCATGTTGGCATTTGTATTTAGTCAGTGTCTTAGTCAGTGTCCCTATTGCTGTGATGAAGCAAAACCAAAAGCAACTTTGGGAAGAAAGGGTTTATTTGGCCTACACTTCCATATCCTAGTCCATCATCAAGGAAGTCAGGACTGGAACTCAAGCAGGGCAGGAACCTGGAGGCAGGAGCTGATGCAGAGGCCATGGAGGGATGCTGCTTACTGGCTTACTTACCCTGGCTTGCTCAGCCTGCTTTCTTATAGAACCCAAGACCATCAGCCCAAGGGAGGAAGGACTGGACCCTTACCCATCAATCACTAATTAAGAAAATGCCCTACAGAAATTCATGCTTAGAACTTGATCCTTATGAAGTCATCTTCTTAATTGAGCTTTCCTCTCAGACGACTTTTGTAGTGAGCCATATTGGATTTGGGCCTGGCAGCTTTGTAACTGCATGGCCACAGTAAAAGTCATGGGATTGTTGGACAGAGGCCTCTCCCATGTATTTACGGCACAGGAAGAAAAGACCAAGTAGTAAACACCCGGTGTCTCCACTGCATGACCTCTGCTGAGCCCGGCTGATGCAAGTAGAACCGACACACCTGGGCCACACCTGGGCCACACCTGGGCGGTGGTCGGTGGTCAATTTACTTCTGCCTTTTGCTTCCTCAGCCTTTATCCTTGAGATTTAGGCTGGTCTTCTCGGATTTCTCCCTAATTAATTCAGGTCTCGTAGTAGTCGGTCTTTTGTTACCTAAGTCAAGAGCCAGGTAGTCAGGAGCCAGGGTTTCCCACTGTGCTTCCCAGATATTTTCTACCTGGAGACTTGGGTATATAAGTGGTGAATAAAGCTACAGGAGACTCTCACTCTCTCTTCCGCTCTCTCACTCTCTCTCCTTCTTCCCTCCCTCTCTCTCTCTCTCTCTCTCTTTCCCTCTCTCTTTTCCTCTCTTCCTCTCCTGGCTTGACACGATAACCTGTGTGTGTGTATGTGTGTTTCTTTCATCCCGTAGGCTTTCGCCCGATTCTCGGTACTGTGTCGGTGCTGGCGCCGACAGACTTTAGCTTGTGTCGAGCTGACATAAAACTAGCCAGCATAATCAGTTTGTGGTGGAAGGGAAATTATATGTAGGCCCTCTGGCTAAGGATGCTAAATGTTCACAAAATAACCACGAACCTATTTGTGTAATGTCATATTACGAGATTTTCAGTTATTCACAAAAGTTAGAAAGGCCTGAAGGGACAATTAACAAACCTGTCACTTGGATTCACTAGTTGTTACATTTGTTTTAAATGTCTTTGAAGCCAGCAGATAGTGGAAAAAGCCCTGGCTGCCAACTTTTTTTCCTGTTTTGTCTTTTAAGACAGGGTCTCTCAATGTAGACCAGACTGGCCTCAAACTCAGAAATCTGCCTGCCTTCACCTCTGAGTACTGAGATCCATAGCATGTCCCACCACCGCCCAGCAGTGTCCCATTCGATTTGGATGTGCTGGTTATCCCAGCTCTTGGGAGGAGGAAAGCAGGGGGATGAGAAAGGTGTTCAAGATGGTCTTTGGCTATATAAAATTCTGACCAGCCTGGGCTAGATGAAACCTTGTCCTAAAAACAAAAACCAAACAACCAACTCTCCCTGAATCCAGTTTAGGCATTCTTAGCTCTAGAATGTGGCCCATGTATTTTTGACAGGTTGCTGGAAACCATCAGTAGAGGCAAATTTAAACCAGGAGTGGGGTTAGGGTGGGGGTGTGGTAATGTTTGAAGGGTCTGATGGGTCAGCAGGGTCTGCAAGTGGCCTCAGGTGGGTGGAAGCCACGGAAGACACCAAATGTCCTACAGCGCCCAGGGCAGTCATCCTTAAAACCCTATCATGTGGCCAGGCATTGAGGAGGCTTACCCAGAAGACCTTACCTGCCTGGGCTAACCTATCACATTCTAGGCAGGCTAGACAGCGAGACCCTGTTTCAAGCAAAACAACCCAACACTCTCTTGCTCAAGTTACCAGGTCCATGTCAGTAAGAGCTAGGCGGATGTGAAGGCTACTTTTGGGTGTCAACTTTCCTACATCAGGAATTAAAACCCCAATGACTGGGCCCACGAGTGATAGATTTCTGCTTAATTAAATCATTTGATTGGGGTCTTTGAGGCAAAAAGATAATGCCTTTAACCCAGACCTTTTGAGATGGAAAGAGTCACCTGTAATGTGGCTCTTTTGAAGTGGGAAGACATACCTTTAATCTGGGGCAAGCTTGCTTGCAGCCTATTTAAATGACATGGGATAAGGGAGCTTTTGCTCTTTGCCTGTTTATTCTCTGTCTCACTAGCAAGTCCATTCCTTCACTATCATTATAACCTGCTTGAGATTCCAGCGTATACTGAAGACCAGCCGAGACATTCGGCTTTGGGGACTGAACAACTACTGAATCCCTGGACCTTCTGTTGTTAGACAGTCATTGTTCGATTAACTGAACCACAGCCTGTGAGGTATTCTAACACATACCCTTTCCGTACATATATATTCATTCTGTAAGTTCTGTTCCTCTAGAGAACAGAAAAGCCCAGGAGGATCACCAAGGAAACAGAAGTGTTCTGTACTGTCACTCCAGCCTCCTTCCCATCGCGCCCTTCCTTGTTCCTGTCAGCCTCCACTACCAAACATTAAACACAACAACAAAAGCTAATCATCTCTCAATTCTCTCTAGGATGGCTGCGTCTCTACTGAAATTCGCCCTCTCTTCGGTCTGTGACTATGTTGCTCCTGCCAAGAATGTCATCTGAGACAAGCATTTTAATATGAGCAGGCACATATCAATCTTACTTTGAAAGAAAAAAGGTGCCAGAGAAATCTCTCAAAGAGCTCAGCGAACTAACAACCGTGCTGCAGGTTTGGAGTGCGCAAAGGGCTTTCCAATAACGTCTCGTAATTAGACCTGGCAACACACTGGCAGGAGGCTTATTACAATGCGGCAGTGCTACGGCACTCGAGGAACCAGGTCGGTGACCGCCTGGATCCAGACACTGGGCTAGAGGAGGGTAGGAGACCAGAGCGCGCCAGGCTGAATGCAGACCAAGACGAACCTTCAGGTCCCGCATTTGACTTCCCCTCAATCCAAACCATCCCGGACGTTTCCTCTCTCTCCTTGCCCACAGCCAAACACGTCCTCAAAAGGCATCTTAACTGGAACCAGAGTCGCACGGATTGACGTGCGATCGTGGGAAGTCCTGGCTTGCAGCCTCGCGAGGAGCCCGGGGTGAGATCTAGAATAGCGGCTGCAGCTAGGCCAAGGCCGGGTGTTTGCGGCAGGTGTTCGCAGGAGGCCCTGAGCTTTGCAAGCTGAGCCTAGTTCCTCGGCCTCTGCGCAGTGCGGCGTGCAGTAAGGCGGTGTGTCTTCAAGGGAGCATGGGGAGTCTATCCATATTTTTAAAGGGCTCGCGTCCTGCAGCCCAAAGCTGCTGCTCCGCAGTGACGAGAACGCACCTGCGCTGCGCAAGGTCATGTGACCGAGCCTCATGCATCTCCGCAGCTAGCCAGGCCCGAGACAGACGTAAGGTCCCAGGACAAAGAGGCAGGACGGTTCCTGGAAACCGTCCTCCCGTTGAAGAGTAAATGCCAACGCCCGTTACTCTCCGTTCGTGTTTGTCTTCCCGACCCTGTTCCGCTTCTAAGAGGGCCCGGGTGCGCGTACCGCCCGTGGCTCCCCAGCGCGTACCTGGCAGCTACGGGCGCGCGCCCCACCCTCCAGGTGAGCAGCGCCAGGCCCCGCCCTCGCCCCAAGGCCCCTCCTCCCACTCGCGCCTGCGCAGTGCGTCCGGCGGCGCCGGGCGCCGGGGCGGCGCGGCCGTCGCAGTTCGGCGGGCGCAGTGCGCGTGCGCCGTGGCGGCTAGGGGGCGGGCGGCGGCCGCGGCGAGGAGCGGGGGTGGGGAGGCGCCGTCTGGCTCGGGCTGGGCCGGCGGGGAGCACGAGCGAGCCACGGCGGCCCCGTTGGCAGCCTCGGTGGCCGACAGGTGAGACGCGTGTGGGGCCGGGTGCTGGGCTGTGAGGGGAAAGCGAGTGGGCCTCGCGGCGCGCGTACCCAGGTGAGCACAGCCCGCGGGGCCCCGGGCGCATTGTCCGCGGGCGGCGCCCCTCAGCGCCCCCTGCCGGCCGGGCTCGGTGGGGCCGGGGCGCGGCGGGCTGGGGCCCGGGCGTGCGCGAGTTCCTTTGTTCGTCGCCCCCGCCCGGTCCCCGCCGCCCCCGCCAACATGGCGCTTGCGGGGTCCCTGCCCCAGCCCCGCGGCCGCTTCCCGCGCGCTTTGTTCCGTGCCGGGCGGGGGGCGGGGGCGGGGGCATTGCGTAACCCGGCGGGGGAGGGGCGTGGCGGGACCCCCGCGGCGGGTCACCGCGGTGACGCCCTGCCTGGGGGGCTCGGGCGCGGGCCTGTGTGACCTTGGGTTTGCCTCCCTGAATGCGCCGGATAGATGTGCGGTGCGGATACTGCGTAGCGCCGGGGGTCGCGGTCCCTAGCGGCTTCCTGCACGGATGGTGCGTTCTGGGCCTTTCCGGGAGGAGGGGGTGTCGGGTTGAGAAATGGCTTCAGTCATCCACGTCGTTGCATGCGCATCTCAAAGTTTGTTTACGCAATTGTTTTTATATTGATTTGGTTTCGATGATCTGTGGATTGGGGTTTTTCTCTGTGTGTGTGTGTGTGTGTGTGTGTAGTCTTCTGGTTTAAAGGCTTGTTTATTTCTCGTGTACATCGTAAAGCCATACAAGAGAAACGTTTAAGTGTTGTAAAGGATTTCAGTGTGACTAGCGAGGAAGATGGTATCCGTATCGAAATGCGAATGCCTCACTAACTTTCCTTGGAATTTTCTGGAAGAAGCTGCAGCCTGGAAGGATTGATGGAGAGTAATTGCCTTCTGCATAGCTTTTGTTAGGGAGAGAAAATGAAACCTGATCTTAGACGTTTTCTTACCTACACATCCTGAGCACACTTCTGAGGTGGTGAAATTTTGGAAAGATAGAAGAGAGGAGGTGTATCTTTAGCCTTCCTTTTCACCATCTCAGCATTTGTTAATAGGCGATCATGATTTACAGGATGTCCATGATCAGATTTCATAATTGTGTATTAACGTTGCCTGCTATATTTATTAAAACGTAGTGTTTCTTCCAATAAGTAAAACGAAATTAGCTTAAAATCCTACCGAAATGCCTAAGAAATGAATCAAGCAAAAGGGCTTTTAGTCTAAATTTGTATCAAGTCTCCTGTACTCTAGACTGGCCTTGAACTCAGTATCCTTCAGCCTGGAGTACAAGCCAGTGAGGGGCCATCTTTTTATACACTTAGGGTTTTTGAAGTGTATGTGTATGGATGTTTTGTCTGCGTATTTGCCTGGTTACCACATCTGTGCCTGGTGCCCAAGGGGTCCAGGAGAGGGCTCTGAACTCCCGGGACTGGAGTCAGACAAATGTGAGTGCTGGGAATCAAACATGGGTCCTTTGGAAGAACAGCCAGTGAGTACTGTTAACCGCTGAGCCATGCTTAAGATCTTTTAAAAATAGATTTTTCACTGTTGAATTTCTCTAGTCAAGCCCACTTTTAGTGTTCAAAGGACATTTTCTAAGACTTTCTGGGCTAGCTAAGCTCTGATGTAACCTGTTACATAGGATAGTGTGAGGTTCCACATCCAGTCTTTGCCCTTGGTCAGCCTCACCAGGCCTAGTAACAGAACTGTAACTCCAACTGTTGGGGAGGTTTGGAAGTTCAAGGGCAGCTTGTCTCAAAAAAGTCAGACGTTGTGGTAGAGCAGTTCCTCTTCAGATGCTGGACTCAGGTTTTGCCTCCCAGTACCACAAAGTAACTACAATGTAAACATTCCTTAAATAGAGTAGGCTGTTGCAGGGAATGAAGGCATTCCTTTCATGTTGTTGATAAACTCCCACCACATGCCCCCAGTCTGGATAGAGGCAGAGCTGGCTGCTTAGGTAGTGTCTTTAATTGCCAGCTCCAGAACAAGACAGCTGTATGATCCAGAAGCCCTGAGCCTGAGGCCCTGCCATTCTCTGTCGTTCTGAAGGATGAGGTGCCCTGCTCTTCTCTCCTTAGGATCACAAGTCTCAGTTTTCATTTTGGGACTCTGAAAAATACTGCTATTAGTGGGCTTGGAACTTCCTTTTATGGGGCAGAAGAGGGCTGAAAACAAAGGGTGAAAGGGATTGGTGGACTAAAAGTTACTTCCCTTGCAAAGTGGAAACTGGGAGAAGTCAATAGAAAAACAGCTAGTTCCACATCATATCACTTCAGGATGGGGTTAGCAACTCACAGAGGGGAGAGAATTTGTTTCGTGGATTGAAATGGCCTGCTGGGGAAATCAGGTTGTCTTTGGTTTTTCTGAAGGTCAGATAACTTAGTTTCAGTTTGGGTAGCTTCCATAGGAGTGACTGTTTTGATCTCTGGGAGTCTGGTGCAAGACTGGGCTTGAAGACCATGGCCTCAGGACTTTTATTTGACTGTCCTATGTCGTGTCTCAGGTAGTAGTCCTCCCATTAGAGAACGGTGATGTGAGATTGATGCGATTTGTGTGTGCCTCTTTGTTTTGTGGGTGGTCCAAATTTCACCCTCAAACCATTTGTAAGAGTTAGTCTCCTGGGAAAACGTTTTTGTAGAGTTTGATCTTTGGGTTGGCCAACACAGTTACATCTGGACTGACTGTATTGTTAATTGTTTGCAGCATTTTTTTTCTACTGTGTTAGAAATAACATGAAGGGAGCCAGACATGGCTTATACCTGCAATCCCAGTGCTAAGGGATGGAGGAGGCAGGCGGATGAAGGTGCATGCATCACAGACCCATTGCTGTGGAGCGTTTCGGGGTTGGGAATGATACCTGCCCATTAGCAGAACCTCGGTTTGATGGAGAACATCGAAAAACAAGTATTTTCACCTAAAAGTCTATTCTTTCTCTCTTCCTAAATGAGAAGCTGCATTTTTTTTCCTTCTATCTGCTTTATTCGGTTTGGAAGCCTGGAGTTGTGAAAAAAAATGGCTTTCCCCTCTGGGTGGAACTCACCTCTGTGCAGTCCTGGGCATACACCTGGAGGGGAGGCTTTAAAGCCTTCCGCCTCTGAGCGGCAGCCTTGTAGAGTTCCTCAGTGTAGTTCCAAAAACACAGCTGGACAAGTCAGGGTTGATCCCTTCCCCTTCCTTCCCAGCTCTGCCACAGTTACTAATGTCTGCTTTGTCTGTGAGATGAAGTAAACAGCTTGCTTGGAAGAGCCTTCATATTGAGTCTAGTTTAAGTTGTTTTTACTGGGTGTCTACTGTAAAATATTCCTGAGTCAAAGCTGGAGAGATTGCTCAGCTGTTAGGAGCACTCGCTGCTCTGGCAGAGGACTCCTGTCTGGTTCCTTGCACCCACGCGACAGCTCGGAAAGGTTTGTGGTTCCAGTTCTAGGGACTCCATTGCCCTCTTCTGGCCTCCATAGACATTGCTTGCACATGGTGCACATATACATACGTACAGGCAAAGCATCCATGAATGTAAGATAGAAATAAACCCTTAAAAATAAATAGTATTGCCCTTCCCGTGAGTCCCGCAGGACTAAGGTACATCGTAAGAAGTTTGCCTTTGCAGTCTAATAGTTTGCAGGAAACTATAGTTATGCTCACAGTGAGGGATTTATGTGCCCAAGAATATCTGAGAAGAAGATGTACAATAGGAGAGAAAAGTTCAAATGGTGGGTGGGAACAGTAGGAACAGAGCTGATGTTGGTAACAGCTAATAGCCTTCAGGGAGAGGAAGTTATCCGTCCACTCACGCTTTGAATTCCAGCTAAAAGTTAGTAGACGTTACCTTTACTCCCAGGAGGCCTAAGTACCGTATCAGAAATAGGCCAAAGTTCACTATACTTCATTCTTGGCACACAGTCACTGAAATGTGTTAACACCTGTGGTTTTATGTGCCTGATACTTGTATGACAACAAATTTGGGGCCAGATTTTAAATACTGTATTTTACATGAATGTAGTAGGTATTTATAGTAGAATGTTGTAGTTGGTATTACTTGAGGCAAGGTCTCACTGTGTGTGGGACAGTGGACCATGCACCATGCCAGGAAACTTGGTAAGGTAGAGCCTGTCTGAGACGGTAGGTGCCTCCCTGCTCCCTGCTAGATTCCTGGCCTAGAACACAAGACCACTTTCTCCTGGTAGGTCAAAAGTGATTTCTCCATGCTAATGAGGTACCTTGAGGCCCTGAGGGTTTAGCCAATAAGCTTCCCTTCCTGGACACTCCTTCCTGCAAAATTTCCGATCCACCCTGAGAAGTTGGTATGCATCTGTTTTTCATGATAAACAGTCAGTTAACACTATGGATAAACATAGACTGTGTACTGACTGGTTTTGTGTGTCAGCTTGACACTAACTGAAGTTATCACAGAGAAAGGAACCTCTGTTGAGGAAATGACTTCATAGACCCAATGGTAAGGCTTTTCTCAACTAGTATCAAGGCAGGGAGGACCCAGCCCATTGTGGGTGGTGCCGTCCCTGGGTGGTGGTCTTGGGTTCTATAAGAAAGCAAGCTGAGCAAGCCAGAGCAAGCAAGTCAGTAAGCAGCATCCCTCCATGGCCTCGGCATCAACTCCTGCTTCCTGACCTGTTTGAGTTCCTTTGGTGATGAACAGCAATATGAAAGTGTAAGCTGAATAAACCCTTTCCTCCCCAACTTGATGTTTTGTGGAGGAATAGAAACTCTGACTAACACAGACTGTCTCTTCTATCAAGACCGCCATGGGGAGAATGGAGAAGGCCTTCGCCTAGAGAGCACAGCCTAAGTCTCCCATAGAAGGCTCCACCATGCTTCCAGACAACCGCCTTCCTTCACTGATGAGCTGAGCTGGAGTGGCCGGAGTTTGTTGTTGTCCTTAGCCCTTGGGCCCTTACAGCCTGTGGATCCCCAATCCTTCATTTCCTGACTCTTCTCTAGGGCACCCCAGCAGCAACTGGGTGCCGGTGGTCAGGGAACCTCAACTTGGGCCTTCCCATCTTAGATTGTGTTCTCCGACCCCCTGAGTGGTGTCTCAATGCTACCCTAAAGCCCAGCACCAGATGGTGGAGGTACAGGGAGAGGCAGGCATTCAAGTGCTCCCTGCATTTTGTCTCCCTGGCTGTGTGTCCCACACCCCAGCAGGAGTAGAACATGGACCGGCAACTGTGCAGCCCTTGGGCTGGCCTTGAACCCAGAGATCTGCTTGCCTCTGCCTTCCAAGTGCTGTGGCTAAAGGAACAAGCCTCCACGTTTCCAGGTGCTTATTTTTTAGGACAGGAAACTATATCAACGTAGGACCAGGACTAGACTTCTGTTCCAGAGCATCGTGGAAGGTGGGTGGACATCTTAGAGACGTGATGGAAGCCAGCTGAGGCTGGGAAGCTGGTCTGGACTTACCAGCATGTTCATGTCATGTTGAAGTAGATCTATTCATTGTGGGCATTAGTCACATTTTGGCAGAGTAAGTGAAAAACAAAGGTTGTTATTTTTCTAAGTATTGAGGATCAGGCTTTGTGCAGAACAAGGCCTTGAGACTTGAGACTAGTAATTTAAACAAAATACTTTTTTTTAAAAGATTTATTTATTCAAAAACCATGGGTGTGGTGGGTGGGGGAAGAGACAGCTCAGTGGTTAAGAGCACTGACTGCTCTTCCAGAGGTCTTGAGTTCAAATTCCAGCAACCACATGGTGCTCACAATCATCTGTAAGGAGATCTGATGTCCTCTTCTGGTCATCTGTCTGAAGATAGCTACGGTGTACTTATATATAATAAATCTTAAAAAATGATTTATTCATTTTATGTATTTCTCTATCTGCACGTACACCTGCATGCCAGAAGAGGGCATCAGACCCCATTATAATTGTGGGTGCTGGGAATTGAACTCAGGACCTCTAGAAGAGCAGCCAGTGCTCTTAACCACTGAGCCATCCCTCCAGGCATCCATCTCCCCCCCCTCCCCCCCCTTTAAGTCAGGATCTCTTGTAGTCCAGGCTGGACTCAAACTTGTGTTCCTCCTGTGTCAACGTCCCGAGTGTGCAGTGTTGGGATTCTAGGTTTACACTCCCACGTCTGTAGGCTTTTTGCCTGCAGTCACTTCATTGTAAAATCCAGGCTTTAGGTTTTATGCTGGGTTTGTCCGTCTAACTGTAGACTGACTGACTTTGCTACAGCTAACTTGAGTTGTATCCTGACACAGGTGATAGGGAAAGAGTATTCTTTTTCCTACTTGTGATGGTTCCTGGGGATTGTCACCATGATGGAAAGGCCCTGAGCTTTATGCAAGATTATCTTAATGAAGTTACTTGCTGTGAAGAGAACCACCCACTGAGGCCGGCATGGGTCCCTGACTGAGATCTTGGACTGGAGAACTGAAGGAAGGGAACAGAGGCATTCTTCTCTGTTTCCTGATTGTAGGTCATGGTGCCTGTGAGCAGCAGCTTCAGCCTCCTGCTACCTTGATTTGCGAGTGCTCTCTTGAGCTCTGAGTCAGAATAAGCCTTTCCCCTTAGGTTGCTTTTGTCAGGGTATTTTATCACAGCAGCAGAAAGGAAGTGCTGATACTATGCAGTAGTCTTTTTGTTTTGGGGTACGCGGGGGTTACTTCCCTTTCACCTGGATCATTGTAGACTCCTGAGATGTTTACTTATTTATTTGTATGTAGTGTTTTTATCATGCACTCACTCCTTTTCCTCAGCTTGTTCCAACTTGAGAGCATAGTGGGCCTTAACTTGACATACTGTGTTAATGTTAGACATGGGGGGTTTGCTTCCTATTGTGAGATGTCTGGGGTTCAAGTTTTAGTTTTCTGCCAAATGCTTATGTTGTTTTAGCTCCTGTGGTTGGGAGTGGAGTTTAGGGCCTGTCAGCTCTGTTATGTCCTTGCTACTGCTACTGTCCCACTTCCATTGCACTGACTTGGGATGGACATACATTTTGATGCTGTGTGCAATCAAGATAAGTACTCGAAGGTTTTACATTCAGTTCATCTGTTTTTCCTTTGATCTTGAAATGTGTAGTCTTAGCAACATCAATGCAATTGCATTCCCCCACATTGCATAGGTAGTCGTTTGAAAATAATTAGTAGAGCAGCTCTAGGATCTGTTTGACCAACAGTTCTTTCTGTCTTTAGAAACGTACCTACATCTGTTGTATTGTTGGTATTCTGAACCAGAAAGCCATCTAAAAATGTTAGCTGACTTGGTAGTATAAAAGCACTTGTTCAGGCAAACTTGACCACCATCCTTATATTTCACAGTAGAAGGAAAAATCAACCTCCACATGTGTAATGTCATGAGAACACACACACACACACAGAAGCTCCCTTGAAAAAAATATTCAATTGTGGTGTAAGTTTGGTTTGTTTGCATTAAATCCTTTCTTAGTTTTTATGGGTCAATATAATGCTTTTAAAGTTTGGTATTTTGAGACAGGGTCTTGCAACCTCTTGGCTCAGCTCATGTTCTGGGATTGCAGACCCAGCCACTGCATGTTATCTGCTTTAATTTTCTTACTATGTTTTTGTTTGCTTTTTTTTTCTTTCTGCCCATGGCACGTATCCCTGTGAGCAAACATTAATATAATTCAGAAATCCGAACAGTTTTCAGGAGTCATAGTGACATCTCTGTTGGCCCGTCATCCGACCTGACTCCCCAGTGATGTTTCTCTTCCTTCTTGCTGTTTGATTTTTGAAAATAGAAACACCTGTATTTTAATTTCCTTCTTTTGTGCCATGGGTTGCTTGATGTCAACGATTCTAGGGCGTCATGGTGGAGTCTTCATACTGCTTCCGTGCTCTGTGGAACCATGAATTGTTATCAGGAGGAAATGCTGGTTTTGCTTGCCTTCTGTCCAGGTTCAGTGCCTCTTCACTTTTACTTAACTTTTGAAGTTTGAGGTTCAGTAGCAAAATTAGCATGAGTCTAGTGTTTTTTTTTTTTTTTTAAGAAAATTAAAACATTTAAAATAATGAAGTTTCTTTTAGTATTTATTTTTATTTTCATTTCCAAATGAATGTGCTTGTGCAGTAGTGTATTGTATATCATGTGTCTGTGGTTCCTGGTGGAAGCCAGAAGAGGGCATCACATCCCCTGAAGCCATCAGAAGTTGTTAGCTACCCTATGGAGGTTCTGGGAACTGAATTCCGGCCCCCTGTAAGAGCAGGCTCTTAGGTACTGAGGCATCTCTGCAGGCCTGGGCTCACCCTTACCATAGAGTCTGACGACTTTGGCAAACTTTTTTTTTTTTCTGTTTTGTTCTTCCCTTTAAGTCTAGAATTTCCACGGTTTTTTCCCTATAGGTATGCTATGATTTTCTTTGGCATATCCAAACTGACAGTATTACTGTATTTGTACTCTTACTGTGTAAACTGAGATTTGAGCATGAGCCTGCAGGTTCTGCAGTGGTGTGGATCTGAGAGCCAGCCCCTGTGCCTACCAGGTGATTCCTGGGTGGGTAGCTCGTGTACTGCATAGGTGGGTGGGCGGAAGGGGCAGAATTTCATGCTGCTACTCAGAGCGTGCTTTCAGCCTCCGTTTGCAGTGGTGATTGAAGCCTCCCTAGGGAAGTTCAGGCATCTTGGTATTTGTTGATTTTTCTCTTTACAATTCCTTATCTTCCTTTGGATGTTTTTGGTCACGATTTACTTTGTTGGGTATGAATTGGACTGGAGATGCTAATGTGTCCGGTACGTGCTACAGTCTCAAACAGGTTTCTGCAGGTCTTGGCCTCACTGGAGTTCATACTCCTAGTCCTTCTCAAAGTAAGGGAGTGTCGTTTTGCTTGATAAAATTGAGTAGTTTTCTCAAAAAAATTGAGCTCTATAAAAGCAGAGATTGTTTTTGTTTTGCTCTTAATTACTTTCCTAGTACTTCGTTCATTCTCTAGGTTTTGATTTGAATGGAAGGAACTCAAGGCTGTGAGTTTAAAGTTTGTGGTCTGCTCTGCAGGTACTCACCCAGCTTATGGTGATGGTTAAGTAAGCACTCACAGCTTTTATTCTTCTTTCCCATGTTGGTGATTGACTCTAAGGGCCTCCAAGTCAGTCACCAACCTTCACCTACACTCAGTTCTCACGGTGGAGAAGCTAGAGGGCAGCCTGCTCAGCCTTGAAGCTGCTCTGCACAGCCCTGTACCTGTGCAGCGCCACCTCCTGGCCGAGCCAGCCACTGGGAAGGAGATCTGGGAGTGCAGTTCAGCTCCTGCAGAGTTAATGCACTACACACCTTAGTGAGGGAGGGGCTCAGGCTTAAACCAGGTGTCCTGTCAGTGGCTGACAGCCATAGTGCAACCAGAGTGCTGATGGATGTTAATCAGCTTTTCCTGACAGGTATTCATCCCAGCCAAGAAAGGGCACCAGCAGACCAGACAAAGGATGTTTGTGAATCAATGAGTTTATATTTGGGTTACTTTACCAGAGCTTGATTTACTTCTGCAGCTCCTCCACCAAGCAATCCCAACCTGCTGAGCTGTTTAGTGGTTTCTGCTTGTTGGAAGGGAAAGGTATCTCCTGAGTCCTGTGCCCAGCCCTCTGGGAGAAAATGTTACTGGCCCCATTTTGGATCTCCTGAGGGGTCTTCCCCAGCCGCTCTGCAAGTACTGCAGTAGTGAGTCTAACCCTAACGAGCTGCACAACAGTGGGGAGGGCATTGATGTGACAGCGCCAACCCAAGTCAGGTCCAGTGTGTGCTCAGAGTCAACTGAGCCAGACACCTTGGGAGCTGTGCCAGTGGGAGTGGCCTTTCTGGTCCAAGCCACAGAGACCCACCTACCTCTGCTCCCTCCTCTGGCATTTTTCTCACAACCTGCCCCACCAATCTTCTAGACATGTAATGAAGTGACTTACCAGAAAAGTGTACAGTCTTGCCACTGTGCAAACAAAAGTGAGACTATGTGGGACGAGATTTTAAGTGTGGAGTAATTATGGTCAGAACATAGACCCGCAACAGTTGCATATAGGTTTGTATATTACACAAGGCGCTTCACAGATAACCCAAGCCCAAGATTTTGTACATCTCAGGTGTAGAGCTAATACACTGATGATAGCGTTTATTTCTTTGACAGATTCTTGCTGTGTAGCTCAGGCTGCTGTGTGGGCCTTGCTGTGTAGTCCAGGTTAGCCTGAAAGTAGCAGTCCTCCTACCTCAGCTTCCAAAATGCTAGAATTACAGGCCTACGTTATACTTTACATTCTCTGTGCTGTATACTGTGTCAAGTGACTAGTGTGGTTCCTGGTTACTTTGAGACTAAGTTAGGAAAACTGTTCAAATGGCATTTGGGGAATTACCAGTAACAAGAGGAAGAGAGGCTAGGAGATATGAAAAGTAGAATTAAAAACAGCATCTAAGTTGCAAGAGTAAAACTCCAGTGGTGGCTGGTGAAGTCCCAGGGCTCTTTGTGGGAAAGGCATTGTTGTGACATTTCAAGTAGAATTTGGTGGACTAGTACAGGGAGGGACCCCCTTTATCTGAGGGGTATGGGAATTTGAGCACAATTTCAGGGCAGAGTAGAAAAGGTGAGACCGATGTAAAAGCGCTGTGTATTCCTGCGCTCAACAGTGACTGTCTGCATGCCTCTCAGTCCAGACCGGTCACTTATGGGAGAAGGGACCTTGCCGTATTGAGCAGGGCCAAGTAAGGTGCCAGACACACTGGAAGTCTGCTCTCCCCAGTGCCCCATTGTGGTCATCCATGTTCTTCCTGAAAGGCATCTTGTTTTTCCTTAGTGGGAACTCTCACTTTCTCTCTGTCTATAATATTGATTCAGTATTACTTCATTTTGGATTTATCTGGCTTTCTTCTGAAAAAATTCTTCACTGTAGCGGTGATGAAATTAATTAGTTATACCTGAAATATTTTGACCAGTAGCTGTATGCAGAAATCAGTCTATAAACTCCAAGTGAATGGAGATCTTCAGACTCTTTAGTGTGCAGCTGTCCACTCTGTCCCTACTGGGGAACATCAGTGAGGATCAGTTTCGTCTTATTCCTTCTAGACTTTGATACTTGGTGTGGTGTAGACCAGGCTGACCTTGACCCCCTGATCCTCCTGCTTCTGCTTTCAAACTGCTGCCACCTTTTCAACATCATTTTCTCAAACCAAATCTAAGGTTTAAGTTTTTAGGCAGGGTTTTACTGCTGTGAACAGACACCATGACCAAAGCAACTTGTATAAGGACAACATTTCACTGGGGCTGGCTTACAGGTTCAGAGTCCAGTATTATCAAAGCGGGATCATGGCAGTATCCAGGCAGGCATGGTGCAGGAGGAGCTGAGAGCTCTACATCTGTCTGAAACTGCAAGCAGAATACTGGCTTCTAGGCAGCTAGGATGAGGGTCTTAAAGCCCTCGCGGACAGTGACACACCTACTCCAACAGGGCCACACCTCCTAATAGTGCTGCTCCCTGGGCTGAGCATATCCAAGCCATCACAGGTGGTACTTTTTTTTTTTTCTTTTTTCTTTTTCCTTTTTCCTTTTTTTTTTTTCCCGGAGCTGGGGACCGAACCCAGGGCCTTGCGCTTGCTAGGCAAGCGCTCTACCACTGAGCTAAATCCCCAACCCCACAGGTGGTACTTTTAAGAATTCATTTTATTGTTAGAGAATGAAGTAAAGGCTATGTAGTCTTTCCTTCCTCTAAACCGACTGCCGCCTCCCTCCCCCACCCCATCCAGATGTGAGAAAAGTAGCTAGTAGACACTTCCCTTAGTTGTGAAGCATCTGTTCGAGAGTATGACTCCTTATATTGAGACATAGAACTGAACATGGGGGTGGGGGTGGGTAGGTTAATAACATCAGAAGGTTTCTGAGTGTGTTGTGACCAAAAATACTCGGGGAGAAACAGTGAATGAATCTGAGGCATTGGGCAGTACTTGCCTGTGTTGTCTGTGACGACTTCCCCATGTGTGGACTTGTTCTGTACCTTTACTCTTGGGGTTGAGCCGTTCCCCCAGTGTCCAAACACTGCCTGTGCTCAGCTTAGAGCTGCTGTAGTCATAGTGTTTTCACTGTGTATACAAAAATTTCTGATCCTCAGAAAACACACATAATTTTCCTATTATTTCCTAGCTTGTAAGTATCAAATCAGTGTAGCTTTGGATTATATTGTATTAGTGTTTGACCCTTATAAAGTTGCTGTTTGAATGGTTTTATAAGTGAATCATTGAGCAAACTTTGATTTAGAATTAGGACAGAACTTTGAACATTTCTGAAACGGCCCAATTCTTTGTACTGTTCTTTTCTGTGATGGTGCATTCTTAGCAGTGATGATCATAGAATCAGAAATACCTGCCAACTGTGAAAACATGGTGACATTCTTCATCTTGCAGTCTCAAACATTTCAGCTAAGGTTTAAGTCTTTGTGTAAAAATAAAGTGCATTTTTATTAGTGAGAAAATTTGTTTTCATTTTTCAATAATAAGATTAGAGTCTACCAAATAATTGTTTTGAAGTAAATTTCACTGTGACTCTTCAATAAATGTGATTTGTGTATTTATCATGTTTTTATCTCCAGAGTTATGTAAAATTTCTCTTGCAAAGTTGAGGAAGCCCTGAAAAACCTCAGCTTCTCTGCTCCTCGTGTCAGTGTGGTTTGATAATTCACTAAGTAGGCACAGAGAGTACAGTCTTTTGTGATTACAACTTTGTGTCAGAAAAGGATGCGAAGGACCAGCCAGAGGAGGTCCTCAGAGTGAGGCTGTGAGGGGATCCTCCTGTGCAGTCAGGTCAGATGACCCCTGGCACAGCTGTACACCAGCATACGGAGTGCTGTCAGTCAGTAGAGCTCACATGAGCATGTGTGTCACAGACTACTGATGGTTCATGTGTCATCTTCATTGGTTGAGTAATTGGCATCTCCTTTCCCTAGATGTCTGGCTGTTGTCTGGGGCTCAAAGCTGCAGCCTCCAATCCCTCGATTGCTCTTTCTGTGTGGTTAGTCCCTTTCCCAGTATTTATAGTGTTAATTAGCTGAGAGCTCAGGTTGACTTTGAGACAGTCTTGACCTTGGAAGTTTTGGGATATAGAGAACTGTTTGAGGATCTACATTAAGACTGCGAGCTTTGGTGTGCCATCCATAATTCTGCTTCTCCAGGGTAGCTGAGGACTCCACCCTGAGCTGCACTGTGGTCATTGGTGCTTGAGCGCCTGGTGCCTTTGGCACAGGGCTAGTCTTTGCTGGAGTAGCAGGTCAGTGGCTGCCACAATTGAGTTTACCTGTTTGAGGTCTACAATATGTGCAGAGAAGGTTGGTAAGATCTGTGGCTTCTCTTGAGAGTCAGGTGCAGTGTATTGTGTCTTCCTGGGACAGGGGTGCTGTATTTCAGAAGGAAGGTTAAAAAATGAGAGTATTGGTTTCCACCATCTGGATTTGTGGTCCTTTTTAAAAGTTGGTATCTGGGGCTCGAGAGATGGCTCAGTGGTTAAGAGCACTGACTACTCTTCCAGAGGTCCTGAGTTCAATTCCCAGCAACCACATGGTGGCTCACAACCATCTGTAAAGAGATCCGATGCCCTCTTCTGGTGTATCTGAAGACAGCTACAGTGTACTTATATATAAAAAAATTAATAAATCTTAAAAAAAATGCTTAAAAAAAAAGTTGGTATCTGTGGGTTTAGTCAGAGGGATGGATGGTTTTGCTTAAATTGTTAAAAGAGTGTTTTGACCTTTGAAGAACTTAGATACTTCTTAAAAGTTTATGACAACCAAGGTGTTCAGCAACTTGAAGTAATTGAGTCCCTTTTATAATTTTTATTTTTTGGTGGTGCTGTGGATGAAACCTAGGGCTTCTCACATACAAATGATCTATCGCAGGGGACTCATCCTTTATCTTCACATTAACTTTGATGTCCAGAGGCCTTCATTTAGGCTTAGGTAGTGTATGAACAGTGTTATTTGGGATCTCTAGTGAGACTTATTTTACCCCCAAGAAGGTTCTGAATTGCATTTCTCAGAAATACAGAATCTAAAGCCATTGCCCAGTTGACACCTTTTGCTCTTGACTTCTGTTCTTCAAAGTGGGCTCTCCCCCACCTGGTGCCTGGATTTAGGTGACTTTGTCTCAGAGTGATTGTCCTTCTATGGTGGGAGGTTTCGAGAATGCTGAGGAAACTGCAATGAGCAGGTAAATGTCTGTCTGTGGATGGCTCCCTCCAGCTTCTGTGTGGGCACGTGTCACAGTGTACACTTGGAGGTCAGAGGAGAAGTGTGGAGTTGGCTCTCCTTCCATCCTTATGTTGGTTCTGGGGATCCAGGTCAGCTGCTCAGGCTTGTGCAGCTCATGCCTTCACCCACTGAGCCCCTGCGCAGGCTTCATTTAGAAAGAAATACTGTACTAGGAACGATGGCGTGGAGATGGAGCTCACTCGCCAGAGCGCACACTTAGCTTGCATGAGGCCCTGGCCTCCTCCTTTCTGTCTCACTATAAAACCAGATGTGGTGATACACAGCACAGGAGGCAGGAGGATCAGAGGTTCCAGTGCACCCTGGACTACGTGAGACCCTTTCTCAAGAAAATCTTCCAGTAAATTCCATCCTTTAAACACAGCATCTGTGCTGCAGAAGCCAGTTCTGACCTCAGCCTTCCCCTGACTTTCCTCTTCAGCTCGTAAGGCACGACAGGCTTTTTCACTGAGGCATCTTGCTGGCCTCTTGACGGAATGAATTACACACAGTGGGGCTTCATTCTGACACTTTTACACCTGAGTGAGGTATGTATTGATCAAGTTCCTCTCCATTACCTCTTTTCCCTCCTGCTCCTGTTCCTCCCTTTTCCCAGCCAGCTCCTTGTCAACTTTTCTTTCTTTTTCTCCATCTTTATTAATTTGGGTGTTTCTTATTTACATTTCAATTGTTACTCCTTTTCCGGGTTTCCAGGCCAACATCCCCCCATCTCCTCCCCTTCCTCTTCTGTATGGGTGTTCCCCTCCCCACCCTCCCCCCAACAATCACGTTCACTGGGGGTTCAGTCTTGGCAGGACTAAGGGCTTCCCCTTCCACTGGTGCTCTTTTTTTTTTTTTTTTTTTTTGGAGCTGGGGACCGAACCCAGGGCCTTGCGCTTGCTAGGCAAGCACTCTACCACTGAGCTAAATCCCCAACCCTCCACTGGTACTCTTACTAGGCTATTCATTGCTACCTATGAGGTCAGAGCCCAGGGTCAGTCCATGTATAGTCTTTGGGTAGTGGCTTAGTCCCTGGAAGCTCTGGATGGTTGGCATTGTTGTTCATATGGGGTCTCAAGCCCCTTCGAGCTCTTTCAGTCTTTTGAATCCTTCAGTGGGGGGTCCCGTTCTCAGTTCAGTGGTTTGCTGCTGGCATTCGCCTATATATTTGCCATATTCTGGCTGTGTCTCTCAGGAGAGATCTACATCCGGTTCCTGTTGGCCTGCACTTCTTTGCTTCATCCATCTTATCTAGTTTGGTGGTTGTATATGTATGAGCCACATGTGGGGCAGGCTCTGAATGGGTGTTCCTTCTGCCTCTGTTCTAAACTTTGCCTCTCTATTCCCTCCCAAGGGTATTCTTGTCCCCCCCCCCCTTTTTTTTTTTTTCGGAGCTGGGGACCAAACCCAGGGCCTTGCGCTTCCTAGGCAAGCGCTCTACCACTGAGCTAAATCCCCAACCCCTCTTGTTCCCCTTTTAAAGGAGTGAAGCATTCGAATTTTGGTCATCCTTTTTGAGTTTCATGTGTTCTGTGCATCTAGGGTAATTCGAGCATTTGGGCTAATATCCACTTATCAATGAGTGCATACCATGTGTGTTTTTCTGTGATTGGGTTACCTCACTCAGGATATTTTCCAGTTCCATCCATTTTTCTATGAATTTCATAAAGTCATTGTTTTTGATAGCTGAGTAATATTCCATTGTGTAGATGTACCACATTTTCTGTATCCATTCCTCTGTTGAAGGACATCTGGGTTCTTTCCAGCTTCTGGCTATTATAAATAAGGCTGCGATGAACATAGTGGAGCACGTGTCTTTGTTATATGTTGGAGCATCTTTTGGGTATATGCTCAAGAGAGGTATAGCTAGGTTCTCAGGTAGTGCAATGTCCAATTTTCTGAGGAACCTCCAGACTGATTTCCAGCCTTATCGACTTTTCGTGTCATTTGTTTACTTATTTTATAACTTGCTGAGTTTGCTTAGGGCTAGGTTAGCCAAAGGAGTGTGATGGCTACCTTATCAATGGCTGCATCACTGAAGAACACCCCTCTCCAACATTAAGTGCCTATAGTTGCTCAGATTCCTTAAGTCTGAAGGCCTCATGAGCTCCTCCCCATCATGGCATAACTGACTGGCCCAGTCTTGTGGAGATTTTAGGCAGACAGCTGCTAAAATTCAAGAGTGAAACACCCTTGTTATACTAAAAGTGTTCTGTAGCGTGCCCCTTCTACCAGCTTGCACTTTCCTCCCCTTGTCTCTACAGCATATCCTTGAGCTGCAGAGGGCGTCATAAAGATGTCCTATTTAAGTCTGGGCGTGGTGATGTGCACCTTAACTCCCAGCACTTGGGAGGCAGAGGCAGTGAGTGACCTCTGACTTGGTTAGCCTGGTCTACAGAGCCCAGGACATCCAGGACTGTCCAGAAATTCTGTCTGGAAAAGAAAAGGTCTTTTTAGGGTGTGTTCCCAGGACTTTGACAGTTAACTGTCGTCCACTTCGAGAAGTAACTGACCAGAGCTGACACTGACACTGACACCATCACTGTGAGGTCATTAGGTTATCAGGGTTTTGCATCTTTGCACAGCACTAATAGCAGGTGTTTCCCTACTAGTGTCTGTGTTGGTTTTGTTTTTAAGGTAGGGTCTGTATCCTTGACTGGCTCTGCACTCTGTACAGGGAAGGGTTGAAATTACCATCCGTGTGTCCGAGTGGATAGGTTCTCTCCTCATTAAGGTTCTGTTGGCTGTGTAGGTTTACCTTCCATCATCACAGATTTTGAAAGTTGCCTTCGATGGCAGGTGTCATGGCCCTTTTAAGACAGACTTGGTATTCTTTGTAAATGGCTGCCATAAGAAAATGACTCTGACTTCTTGTCGGAGCCGATCTCATGCTCAGATTTCAGCCAGGGGCCCCTTCTCGTGTAAATGCGCTTGATAATGTATGTTCTTCCCACCATGTGCTACTTTTCTCTGTCACTGAGTCGGGGCTTTTCCTTCAAACCTACACGTTCTCTGTGGGCACTGACTGTTGGTTGGTTTTACAGTTTTACTTAGTTCTGACAACACTGTCTACATGGGAGTTGTGGCATCAGACCCTGGAGACACCCCAATACTTCATGCCAGCCCTGCTGTGCGTCTGGTTGGTCATCTTTCTTTCTAGCCCATAGGCTGTACCATTTGTTAGAACAGCTTTGCCTCGGGAAAGGTGTGTATTTGCTATCTTTTTGGTTTACTCCACAGGCCCCCTGGGGTACCTACCTCTCTTCTCATTGACATGGGAACTCTCTGAAACGATGGTTGAGTTTTCATGAATCCTCATACCTTGGCAGGATTGGGTACACTGTTGGCCATTGCTGACTGAGGCTGCAGCCCCTTTTTCCTCTCTGGAAGTTTGGGTTACAGGTTGAAAGTTCTAAACTTCTCGCCCTGGAAGTTACCATTGGCATTTGGTGTTGTGCACACATTATTCACATGAGGACCTGGTGTTAGCAATTAACCAAATTTCTTATAAAACAGTGTTGGTGATAGCAGCTGGCTTTAGACTCAGGATGGCCTGAGGTAACCTTCCTGCCTTACCCTCTTGAGCACTCAGATTACAGGTGGCCCAAACCATCATGCTTGATGTCCAAAAAATTGAAATACTCATTTCTTAACTTCCATGGTACAGTGTATGTCACTGATATGTGTGTGTGTGTGTGTGTGTGTGTGTGTGTGTGTGTGTCCACCCCACCCACAGTGTCACTGTAGCTCAGATTTGCCTTGAGGGCTCTTTGTCCTGCCTCAGTCCACACCTTCAGTGCTGGGTCACGGACGTGCTCTACCACGCCTGCTTGTGTGTGTTTACAGTAGAGCATTTATTCCAGCAAGTTCCGTGACCTTCATCAGGTTATTGTATTCTGCTGATCTCTTCTCTGTTTCCAGGGTGATACAGGTGTGGTTTCTGCAGCATGTTGTGTGGAAGGCAGGAAAGAGCCCAGGGAAAACACAGCTAGTCATTTTTGCCATTCTGTGCCCACTTCATACAGTGCATTTTTATAAGTCACCTCAACATTTTACAAATGGTCTTTGGGATCATTACTGAAGGATAATCTTGTTTGAAAATTAACCTCCTGAGAGAGAGATTAAAGATCAATAACCAGCCTGGGTAATTAGCTTCAGTCAACAAAGATGGACTTGAGGAAGGATAAAATCTCCCGCAACTCTGTATTACTGTGGGAAATTTTAAGTGTTGATGATGTTAATTTTCCCCATTCACTGTGCCCTTGTACATGTTTTGAGTTTCAAGTCAAAACATGACCCCAGCTTGTAGAGTCAAGGGTCAGCTGTGAGTACTTACCATGGCTTCCTCAGTCTGTTCTCACCAGAGCGAGGGCCCTGGTTGCATGCATAAGGGGAAAGAGATTTAGTAGGTAACCTAAGAACCTTTCCATTGTCTGTTCCCCCTTTTTTACCTGTTTTTTTTTTCTTAAATATATGTATGGTTGTTTTGCTTTCCTCTATGTATTTTCACCATAGATGGAGAAGCAATAAGAGCATGTCAGATAGACCTTGGAACTGGAGTTACAGACAACTGTGAGCTCTATGTGATGTGGGTCCTGTGAATTTAACCCAGGAAGAGCAGGTCATGCTCTTGATCACTGATCATCTCTCCAGTCCCCTGATCCTTTTTAGCAACTTGCCAGTAAGGTCCACTTGGTGACTTTCTTATAGCACTGGGGTAGGAGAGGAAATAGGTATAACATCTGCTATCCTAGAAACCACTACATTTGTTTAATTCTTTCCTTACTAAACCAGCCACATAATAAAATAACTTGAAGATGATCTGTGTCTCTAGAAAACTGAATGAATTAAATTAGTTCAGTCAAAAGAGCAATTCTATTTTCAGAATGCTGCTCTTTATCTGACTTTTCAAAGCACCCTGTGGCATCTATTGAGACGTGACAGGGCCCAGCAGCTCTGAATGCCATCATTGTGAAGCCGTTTCATGGACTTTTTATGGTTTGGGAACAAAAAAAAGTCATAAGGAAAGGCATTTTCAAGTATATTGGTGGAAATATCAGGTAGGCAAGCTACAGCAAAAATGGGTAATGTGTTATAAGTTCAGATACTATATGAAGACATTTTGTTCATTCCCGATAGTCATGAGGACGCTAGGTCACACACTGAGGTGGACAATGAGTGCTCTGTAAAGGAACTGTTTGGCTCACTCCACAATCATGAAGTTCTAATTAGTCAGCAGTAGGTGGGCTTTTTTCTAGGAACTTTACTGCACATTATTATCCAAGAGTTCCCTTGTAGAGCTGGGGAGATGGCTCGGTGGTAAAAGTACTAATGCCAGCTGTGGAAAGACAGGGACAGGAGAATCCCTGGCAGCTCATCGGGTCAGGCACAGCTGGGGGTGGGGGGACCCAGACAGGGCAGGGTGAAGATTGATGGACACCCTGGCTGCCCTCAGATTTCTGCACCCCTGTTCCACATGCTCCGATGTATGTACACATGACAACAGAGCACAGGAGACTCATGTTTGCAAGTCCTTAGTTTCTCTTAAAGGTTTGTTAAATTCAGCTTCAAATAGCAACAGAAAATGTTGCCATGATAGTTGAAACCTAACGAGAAGGACACACAGTCTTCAGAACATTCGTGACTGAAACTTCAGTGCATTATTATTTATACAAGTTAAAGTTTTTCTTAATTTTTTGCATTAGTTTTATAAATGCAGAAAAGAGAAGTGGAATTATGGCTACTTTATTATTTATTTGTTTTTTTAAGCAAATTTAAGGTGTACTTTTAGCCATGTATAGTGGTACACATCTTTAATTCCATCCCTTGCGAGGCAGAGGCTGGTATGTTTCTGAGTTTAGGACAGCAAGGGCTGGTTGTGCAGTAAGGCCCTATCAAACAAAAAAGATTTGCTTTTATTTTTATATGTAGAGAATGCTTTACCTTCCTGTGTGTGCCATCTGTCTACCTGGTCCCGAGGTCAGAAGAGAGTCAGATTCCCTGGAATTGTGGCTTCTGCATTGTCCTTGAGTTGGTTCTGGGAGCTAAGCCTGGCTCTTCTGCCATCTTTTCAGCCCTAGGAGTTGGCTTTTAAAATTGTGATACACTGTGTTGTGTTTATTATATGCTGTGGATGCTCTAGTGGGGAAATTCATGTAGAGGAGAGTTGCAATTGGCTGAACCAATGACAGGACTGAGCCTGGAGGGCTCAGGACAGGGTCTCAGTTTTAGAGTAGCAAGGGGCCCTGGGTGGCTGTCAGTTGGGGTGGTGGGAAGTCCTTTATAGTGCAGTGGTCAAGCCATTGTGCTGGGTTGTGGCTAGCAGTGCTGAATGCTGCTCATATTACGAGAGAGTTGAACATGACATAAGAGCCTGCATGTTTTCCCTTCATATTTAGTGCTTTATCTAAGCACAGCAGAAGGGGAGCTGGGCCAGGGACCGGAAGACTGGGGGAAACTGAGCACTTGGAGGAGCACCATGTGGGTTGTGATGGACTCTCCCTGTAATCTCAGCAAGAGACTGAATAGGGAAAGACGGTAAAACCATGGAGTGGTGCACAGAGCTCTGAAATTGTTCATTTAGCCGTTGTAAGTAACATACAAGACCTAACACAGGAGCAGCAGCACCAGGACCCACCCTGCAGCAGTTGGAAAAAAATGTCTGATTGGGAAATGTATGTGTGGAAATGTTTCATTCCCTGGAACTGAATTTGATGTAAATGGTACTGCGTTTCTAAAACAATTTAGTATCTGCGTGTGTAAGAACTTTTTTTAGGAGTTCTCCTGGGTTTAGTGGATCTTTATGAGAGTTTGGGAGCAGAGAGGGAAAAATGAAGTTATGTTGTCTTTTTCCCAAGCTCTGGTCTGCCAGATTCATCTTACCTCCCTGAGGGACCTGCACCACCATCATCTCTCCCTGAAAAAGGGAGCCCTATTAAATCCTGGTGCCCAGCAGCAAGGAACTTTATTTAGGCCATAACAGGACAGTGAGTGCTCTCTGGTCTCTGCACAGCCTCTTCTCCACACTGGCTCTGACCTGGGAGCTGTCATTGCTCCAGGGATCGGTGCCTTCAGTTGAGAATTATGCTTACATTTCCTGTTATGTCTAGAGGCTCACTAGGCATTTTGCTGTCTCGACGCTCATTTTACAGAGTGCTTGGGATTCCATGTGTTTTTGCTGAACTTGTAAAGGCGACACCTGGATGGTGGATTAACAAGAACACTGACCTGTGGGCAGCCTCAGCTGAGAACATTGGATTTTTCACCCTAGTCCAGCAGCTCTGCTGCTCACATAGATGCAGATGAATGAAGACCCCATTCGGGAAGACACCTGGCCAGCGGTCCAGAGCTGATGCAGGTAAGCACTTGAGTGCTGTGTGTGTCAGCGCGCTGTACCCTTTAGAGCAGGGGTTTCACATAGCGCCTGCGCAGGGTGTGCCCTTCTCCATGTTTTATAGCTTGCTGCATGTGAAAGAAGAGCTCCGATCTCTTGAGTAAGGGAACCCTTAATACCACTATTGTTTTCTATACAACCTAGTAAGTGATAAAGGAATTTGAAGTAGCAGAATGGAATGGAATCAAAGGCTTTCTTTTTACGAGAAGGTGAGGTGTTCACGTTCGCTTGTTGGATTCGGTGAGACTTAGGAGACTGGATCCTTTAGGGTAGAGGGAGGTTTTTTTTTTTACTCAGTTTTTGTTCACTTATTTAAAGCAGCTTTGCTGCTTTGGATCTGAAATGAACGAGGCCTCAGGAGCCTGTAATTCCAGCACTCTGAAGTGTGGAGTCAGGAAGACCAGGAGTTCTAGGCCATCCTCCATTACATAGCAAGTTCCAGGCCAGCCTGGGCTACATGAAGTCTTGTCTCAAACAAAATAAAAGCCAAGCGTGTATACCTCCCCTGCAACAAGAATCCACTCTGATCTTTGTGGCACATGACTAAAAGCAACAGGAATAAGGGGTAGGTAGGTTTTTGAGATAGTATTTCTCTCCCTGGCTGTCCTACAACTCACTCTGTAAATCAGGGTGGGCTTGAACTCTGCCTCTCCAGGTCTGGGATTGTTACAGGCACGTTTGCCCACCACCACCTGGTTTAAAAGTGTAGGTTTTTCAAACCCTCTTTCCACAAACAAAAAATGATCATATGGGATGTTTTATAAAATTAGCAGATGTGCCAGCTAGCCTGCCTTCCTTTCCTTTTACCCCTTCCCTCCCCTCCCCTCCCCTCCCCTCCCCTCCCCTCCACTTCCTCCTCTTTTCTTTTCTTTCCCACCCCAGGATCTTGCACATGTTCATCCTCCTGCCTTGAGATCACAGGCATGTTCCACATGCTATGCTGACAAAGAATGCTCTTGAGTCCTTTTTGTGGCATTTGAAAACTGAAAAAGTCTATGATAGGGTTTAAGTGAGGTTGTTAGTGTTTAGAACTTGTTGCCCAAGCTGGCCCATGTCCTTGTTCTCTTGCCCATCAGCCCCACAGCCTGCATGCAGAGTATTTCCAATTTAAAGAAGTCCACTTTTGTATAACACCATGGGGAGCCTCAGATATGCCACACGCTGGCCTCCTGCTCCTCACTTCTGGGATTGTAGCTGTACAGCTATGCCTGGTTTCTTTCTTTGTTCTAAATGATTTCGTCTTGTCTCCTCCTCGGCCCTGCTTTTGTGTGTTGCTCACTCTTTCCATTACCTCATTCTCTGGTTCTGTGATTAGCTCAACCTCTTGGTAAACCTGTACGTTATTAGGGTGTGAGTGGCGTGTGCCAGTCTCAGCCACCCAGCCTTAGGGCACAGGACAGCTTAGTCAGCCTGTACAGAGAAAACTAAAGTGTGTGCTCAGTCCTACTGGCCGACTGGGCTCTATTAACTCCAGCAGTACCAGTCGAAGGGCTTCCTGCACAGCTTCCTGTGCAGGGTCTGACTATCCGGGTTGCCATCCTGTCCTCCCTAACCTAGAACAGTTGCCGGTCCTGTGACTCCATTCTCTGATATCTAAGAAGCATGGTGGAGATTTTTGGTGTTTTCCTTGTGATAAGGACGGGATGAGCAGGAACATCGTAAAAACATCTTAAACTCTATACGAGTTGGGCCAGAAGCTGGAGGTTGTCTTGGTTACGGTTTATTTCTCGGAGCTTTGGCCTCCTTGCATGGCCTGTGTGTGCTCAGTCCCTGGACTGCACCATTGTTCTCAGTCATCTGACTGCGGGCAGCTGTACGTTCAGACCTAGGATTAGGTGATTTTGGCGTAGTGCTTACTTACTGCTTTTTACTCAGTAAACTAGGTTCTTAGTAAGAAAGTCAGCACAGGACATGACCTGTCGAGCATCGTGAAGGGCTTTGCTTTGAGGGACAGAGACAGTGACCTGGCATTTGAGGTGCCCACAGTAGAATCATGCGTGCAGGGCTGGGTTGTGAGGATTAGGATATCATGGGATGGGAGAGAGGGAGGGCACACCTGGTACGGTATCTACAGTTCTAGCGTGCCTTGAATGATTCCTTTCTCTGAACCTTGTCAGTGGTGTTTGAGGACACTTCAGGGATGGTTGCTCTCACTCCTGCTCTACCTGTGGCTGCCACACACTAACCCCCCTTTCCCCTCACCCTTTCTTCCCTCAGTGGGTCTTTGTCTGTGACTGCATAGCACCTCAGCTATTGAAGTTGTGTGTGCCACTCCATCGAAGGCCCAGGAGCTGGCAAATAGTGAATGAGGAAGCCTTCCTGCCTCAGTCCTCTGACCTCCCACGGAGCTATTTTCTGCCCGGTGTTAAAGCCTTCTTCATACTCTAATGTGCACACCTGATGGAAAACGGTGCTGCTTGTTTTGCAGTGTCCAAGTGCTGAGACTTTATTCTTTCCATTTTCGTTGTGACTGTGTCTTATACTGCGAGTTCAGGACCTGGTTTAAATGCTCAGAGAACTTTTCCCAGTTTAATGCTGACCTAGGCAAGCAAATATATTTTATATGATTTCAGGATGTTTTAAGGATATTACTAGACTCGTGGTATGAGTCAGCATATAGCTAGTATATGTGGGGGAGTGTTAGCCTGGACTCTAGAGGAAATGCATGTGACATGGCTTTCAAGCTGTCTGTAGGGCTTCTCAGGTATCTGTGGCCCTTCTGGTTTTCCGCTGTCCTGTTCAGACCAGTTGCCAAGAGGACAGTTTATATAACTAAATATATGTGATACAGATGCCCCCCCTGGGGGGGTTGTTTGTTTGTTTTGGATTTCAGGACTCTCTAATTAGGCTTATGTGTACTTAAGGTTATTGTGGTTTTTTGATTAATCATACTGTATTGAAGTTCTTTTGGAATCCATAGAGACATTTGTCCCGAATTTATATCTGTGGGGTTTGTTTGTTGGTTTGTTTATTTGTTTGTTTGTTTGTTTTGTTTTTGGTGCAGCTGGACTGTTTATGTGCAGGGCCCATTGTTGTGGTTGGAAGGTACTTGGGCTGTCAGTGGGTGGATTGAGGATGGATTTGCTGTTTGACAGCAGATTTCCATTTCCCTGTATCTGCTGTGTTCAGAAGTGCTTCCTGTTTAGCTCTTGTGAAGAAGATACTGTCCGTGGTGTTGGAAGTTAGTTTAGGGGTCCTCTGCACAGCTCCCTCCCTGCTTGTTCGTCAGTCTGTGCTCAGGAGTTTCAGCAAAGCTTACTTTGGCCGTTGCTTTTCCCTGCTCCTCTTTTCTTCATTGAGTCCTAGCTTCCCATGTGTTAGACAAGGGCCTGTTGCTCTCTGGGTCTCTAGGTAGGAATGGTTTCATTCTCACGTGCGTGCGTGTGTGTGTGTGTGTGTGTGTGTGTGTGTGTGTGTGTATGTGTGTATGTGTGTGTGTAGAAGGTCAAACCAAGGGTCTTACTGCAAATGGTTTAGCAGTAAGTTAGACACCCAGACCTGACCTTTCTTGTCAAGTGATTTTGAAGAAAGGTAGTAGGACATTTTGTCAAGCAGGTGCTGAGGGTGGACTTGGTACTCTGTTTTCTGTAGGTTGTTAAGGACGTCTTGCTGAGTCCTGCTTTTTATTTTGTTTTGTTTCTGATGACTCCACTAGTCTTAAGAGGTGGCTGGATGGGATTTAAACAGTGGTTAGGGTCTGTGATTTCTCAGAATGTATTCCTGTTCGGATTCCTGTTCAGCCAGAGTGTGGACCCCTGCTGGACCCCAGCCCACTTAGCTTTGGAGCTCTCTTCTGAGTTTCTCTCCTTATGTATACTATACTGCTACATGCTAATAGCAAACGGTCCTCCTTAACTCCAGGGTGGCACTCTGCTTGGCAAGGTCCTGCTCACTTCAAATGCCACTATCCAGAAAAGGCTTTCAGAAATGGATTCAGGGTCATTGGTGGTTGCCTTGTTTGAGGGTTTGCTGTCCACTCCTGTAGGCCTTTTCTGCCTGGTGTCTCAAACCAGATGGTTCCTATGTTTTCTGGATTATGGAGGGGAAGACAAGTTTCGTTCTGTACCATTTATTTTTGTAATGGAGTAAGCATTAATTTTATACATGTAACTGGCTTTGTTTTTATGGCTAATCTGGGAGTGAAGAATCACTGGTCATTTTGTCTGCTCAGAAGTATCTCCTTTTCAGAAGTCGATAAACATGTTCTAATACATTGGTGGTTATTGATCAATTTCAAGCTTTATGAAGTAGGGTTTCGTTTTTAACCCACTATTTGCTGACTCTAACTCGACTCTCTTGTAGGCCATGCTGGAGTCTCTGCAAACATGATGAAGAAGAGGACATCTCACAAGTAAGCAATGCTTAAGGCTGTTTCTCCATACCTAGCACCCGCACTACCCACCTCTTACATACAGAGCCAGGGCTTTTATCCTCTCTCCACTTAAAGCCCAGGAACTGTTCATGCTCACCCTCCCTGTCCCTTCTCTTTCCCTGGGCTGGATGGTGTGCTAGGTGTGCACTTCACCTGTTAAGTCTCTGAGTCGCTGTCCTCTTCTATCTTAATGGGAGCCAGCTGCATGGTGGGAAACAACAGTGGGGAAAAGCCCATGTGAAAGGTAAACCTTTAGGTGTTGATCTGCTGTAGACCAAGGAGCTGAACAGAGGTATCTGATTCTAGGGTCGCCTAGCCAGCTGCTATGTTCTGTCTTGTACCTGTAATTTATAATTTAGTATTTTTATTTATATGTAATATAGTTTATATAAAGTATAATTTAAATCCCATTTAAAATAGAATTAAACACCCTTTTTTTCTGAAACATTGTCTCACTATGTGATCTGAGGTGACCTAAGACATGTAATTCTGACTCAACCTCCAACCTGCTGGGGTCCCATGTGTGCCTACATGTCACCAGACCTGGCATTTGGGGTGTATTTAAAATGACAAGTGTATCCGAGTCCTGTAGTTGCTCTGCATTCCCGCTTCATGGAGATCCCACTTAACAGTGACTTGAGAACTTAGGGAATGTAAGTTAACTCCTCCTGCCATGTGAGTGGTCGGTACAGTTACTCCCAGGCAGTCACAGAGTGTGTTTGAGTCCTTTAGTTGCATCAGTGGAGCTGAAGGGAATAGGTTTCTTGGTCATGGGGTGCCTTCAGTAATGGCTGATGATTTAACCAGTCTTGTCTCACATTCAGTCGAGTACATAGTATAAATATAATACTCACCTAAAGAAATGACCTAGAAAGCAAGAAATTGTAAGGTAAGTGGTGTGCCTTTCCCTGAGATGAAAAAACCCTTACCTTACCTTACTGTCTTCCTGGTTTTGCTGTATCCATCCAGTGATGTGATCGTTTATGTGGGGCTCTCCTCATTGGCATGGTGTAAATGCTAAGCTGACTCTTGCCTCAGACAGCAGAAATACAAACCTCACATACTGTGCAGTGGGTGGGAGACAAGTGAGAGACCACCTTTGTAAGATCAGAGCCGTTCACTCAGATTAGATTTTGCCACCTAAAAGAAGAATACAAAGGTATAGTGTTTTAGCTCCTCCACTCCCCCATCCCTTCTTGTTTTTTAGCTGGGGACCGAACCCAGGGCCTTGCACTTGCTAGGCAAGCGCTCTACCACTGAGCTAAATCCCCAAACACCCCCATCCCTTCTTAAAACCTCTATTTTGAAATAATTACTATTGGTTAAAATGTCGTTGACTTAAGCGGTCAGACATTTGTTTGACTCCATAGTGTGTGCATGCATTTGGTACAAGGGATTTCTCGTTCCCTTTCCTGAGTAATGCTACACATTCATTATCTCATGGGTTTGACTCCTTCAGGCACAAGAAATAAACACCTGCGTCTCAACGCTGTCAGTATAACTGATTGAGATATATGATATACATGTATAAAATTGTCAAAGAATAAATTAAAAACAAAACACTTCAGGGTTCACAGGCATACCAACCAAAGAGCTCACGTGTATCTCACGTCTGGGGAGCTCCATCTGTTCTTTCATAGGCATTGCTGCGCCCCAGGGAGTGAAATGAAAGTAGTTCTCACTGGAGAGTTGAGGTGGACGAGGCTGAGGAAAAGCAAAGGTTCCTTTGTTGGGTGCTGGCTGTGTCTTGAATGAGAGAAAAGAGAATGTGCTTTGCGGGTTCTTCCTGTTTGATGGTTGGACCAGATCACTGAGTGTCTGGAGCTTGGCATAGGTTTCTTTCTACATTTCTTAAAAAATGAAAAGTAAATGCAAAACAGAACCTCAGTTTCTCTCACCACTCCAGCCTTGACAGGGCTGCCTTGTTGTTTCCTCCAGTAGTGGGAAGGCTCAGGGAGACCTTAGAGTTAGATGCTGAGGGAAATCAGCAGAGCTGCAGTCAGAGCTCCCAGTTGTCCCTAGGAGGTTCTAGGAGGATTCAAGGTTCAACTCCACCTCAGCAGAAATGGTGGAAATGTTGTAAAATTTGACTGCTGTCTCGGTTGGGGTCCAATCCAGGGAGGGCCCCAACGAGCTAGGCAAGTGCTATAGCCAGCTTTTAATTTTGTTTTCAGTGGGGATCATCTTGGCTATCTGCCAGGTTTGGGAGACTAGCTTCAAGACCAGCCTTTCTGCCTTTTTTTCCCCATGAAGTTATTTGGGATGCTGTTGCCATGAGTGAGAATTCACTTGGGGAAGCATCCACATGAACTCACGTGCAGTGGGCACTCTTGTTATTTTTAGATGTCCTGTTAACTCTCCTCCATTTGAATGGTGGATAGGTCTTCATTTTAGGGTACTGTCCTGAATAAACAAGGTGCCACGTGTTTCACTAGTTTCGTTTGACTGTTTTTTTTAAGTTATAAATTCCCACTATGTCTGTACCTCTAGCTAGCCCCGAATTCATGTAGATCAGGCTAGCCTAACTCAAAAAGATCCTGCTTCTGCCTCCCAAGTGCTAGGATTACATGTAAACATCACCACACCCAAACCACTAATTTGCTTTTAGAGAGTAAATGCTGGAGGTAGACAGTCTACAGTTTCCCTGGCAAGCATCGGACCCTAGTTTAACGTCCAACCCTTGATGAAAGGCAGCTGCAGTAGTGCACATTTGTGGCCCAGTGCTAGGGTAGTGGTGGGGGTGCGGAGACAGGCGGTCTGCTGGAGCTCCCTTTCCCAGTCTTCTGATTTCTGTGTTTAACGAGGGATTCTGTCTCAGGAAATAAGGTGGAGAGTCTGAGGTGTTAGCATCCAACGTTCATACGTAGGTGCGTGTACATGCACAGGCAGACGGACTACAGGAGTGTCCACTGTGAATAAGATGCGAGCACACCACTAATGGGGGTGTCAATCACTACCCCTTTGTTGGTTTGTGGTGGGATCTTATTTTCACGGTACCCTTGTCAAGTTGGAGTCATGAACTCTTAACTGCAGATTCAAGAACTGATGCTCAGGGGTTGGGGATTTAGCTCAGTGGTAGAGCACTTGCCTAGCAAGCGCAAGGCCCTCGGTTCGGTCCCCAGCTCCAAAAAAAAAAAAAAAAAAAGAACTGATGCTCAAAGAGATTAGGGAACATGTCTGAGGCTTGACTAGTACCCGGTAATTGAGCTAGGTCTAGAAGTGGGTTAAATACCACATCACATCCATCGAGCTTCTTGGGGACTGAGTCACACTCAGGTTAGACAGCACTTGGTGCAGGCGTCCAAGTGAAGCACAGTGTTAACAGGTGGTGTTAAGTCTGTCAGAACGTGGACCACTTTCGTCGTCTTGGTTGGCTCAGTTAAGTAATGTGGAGTTTCCTCAGGCATTGCTGGTATTCTCATAGGGTTTACATGAAACCAGGGTGTCTCGAATGAAGAGACTATTGTATCTCATCTTGTTTTTGTGTTGTCATTTTAAATCAGAAAATGACAGCACCACCTGGGAATTTTACAACATAACAACTGCTATGTTTTTCTCTTTCTAATTGTTTGGATCTTGCAAAAAAACCCAAAGATTTTTGTTTATTTCTAAATTTTATAGAATCCAAAGAAAGAGTTGCTTTGACCTAACAGTACCAGCTATGGTGGAAAGACTCACCAGTGGTACTTGACAAGGTTGTTTATTGTACATTGTTTTAGTTAGGGTTTTACTGCTGTGAACAGACACCATGACCAAGGCGACTCTTTATAAGGACATTTAATTGGGGCTGGCTCACAGGTTCAGAGGTTCAGTCCATTATCATCAAGGTGGGAACATGGCAGCATCCAGTCAGGCCTGGTGCAGGAGGAGCTGAGAGGTCTACATCATCACCTGAAGGCTGCTAGGAGAATACTGGAAGCAGCTAGGATGAGGTCTTAAAGCCCACCCCCATAGTGACACACCCACTCCAACAAGGCCACATCTACTCCAACAGGGCTACACCTTCTAATAATGCCTCTCCCTGGGCACAGCATATATAAATCATCACATACATATATGATAGATTAAGTATGGCTACCAGAATAGGGCTTCTTTTTTTTTTTTTTTCCTTTTAAAATTAGTAATGAATCTCACTGTGGAGTGTTCATGCATGCCCAGTTTGTTGATCTCTGTCTGCCCCTCCCTGTGGACCACCTTAGCTTTCATGTCCTGCATTCTGTATTCTGACACCCTCTTTTTCTTCTTCTTTTTTTCTTTCTTTCTTGTACCTAACTCTTTCTTGAGCCTTTTAAAATCCAGGGACCATGTGTGAGAGAGCACATGGTCTTCCACCCTTTGCTGGTTTGCTTAGGTGGGATTGCTCTGTCCGTCTGTCTGTTGCTGATGTCAACACCAGTTTGGTGATTGTTTTTTCTTTTTAGTTTTCTAAGGAATGTCCTTGGGGTTGTGATGAGGAGTGCACAGAATCTATAGGTGGCTTTAGCTTTCAGTGTGATTTCTGTCAGTTCATGAGCACAAAGATCTTTCTACCTTCTAGTATCTTCTTTTTTTGGTCTATGAATTTTCCACTGTAGAGGCCTTCCATATGCCAAGTTATTTTTCCCAGGTGGCCTTTGTTGTTTTGATTTGGGGGCTAAGGAGAGGTCTGAGTAATTAAGAGCACTTAGTGCCCTTTAGGAAAACAGGGCTTAGCTCCCAGCATCCACATGGCAACTTGGATCCACTTAAAACTCCAGTCCCTGGGGAGTCTGACCACCTCTCTCTTCTGATTGCCCCCCATCTCTCACATACACACACACACACACACACACACACACACACACCCATAAGTAGTTTTTAAGGCTTCTGATGTTAATTATCCCTTCCATGTTCTTCCCTCTACCTTGCCCCATTTAATTTTCCTTTTTCTATTATTCCCTTTTCTTCTTTATATCACTACATTTTCTTCACTCTTGAAATATACTCTCCACTCCAAAATTTTCCCATTTCTTTGAGAGCTTCACAAAGATCTTTTCCTCTGTTTCTCTTTCACTTTCCCCCAATAGTGAGAGAAATGAGTTTTCTTTAATCACAAGAGCAAATATTTTTTGGATTGCCCTTTCAGCATCCTGTGTGTGTTTACATTGGTAGGCTGGGGGTGGGGAAGCATATATGTGCATTTAGAGGCCAGTGATTGACAGATTTCTCACCTGAACTCAGAGCTCAGTTCAATCTAGCCAGCTTGCCCCAGGGATCTCATCTTTTACCAAAGGGCAGTCGTGTGAGTGCTGGAGATCAAACTCATCACATAGGTTTTCCTCCTGCTTGTTCAGGAGGCCCATTGCCCACTGAGTCATCTCAACCTCTCAAGCATTTTCAATTTCACAAGATTCTGAAACAGTTGTAGAACTGAAAGTCCCAGTGGTAACTTGTCATTCTAGTGTTTGTTGTTTTAAAAATTAATTTTTATTCTTTGAGAATTTTGTGCAATGTAATTTGATCATATTCACTCCTCCTGAACTCCTCCCAGATCTCCCTCTCCACCCTCACTTCCCTACACATCAAACTTTGAGTTCTTTTGTTTTTTCCTTTTTAAAACAGTATTTTTCTTTGAGGATTTTATACAGTGTAGTTTTAATTAAAATATACTTCCATCATTCCTTCCTTTTCTTCTTCGAGCTGTCTCATTTTCTTTCCTTCCATCCTATCATTTCCCAACCCCTCGCAAATTGAGAGCCTCTTTTCCGGTGTTTGCGTTTGAGTGAGCCACTGTCTGGCAAAGTCTTGCTCAGGTCTTGAGACAAGACTTTGAATTGTCTTGGATCCCTTGTTTCTACCCTGCCTGGGATTCAGTATGTGTTTGACAGCACAGAGATGCATGGAATTGCTGGAGCAGGCCAGTGGCCCTTAACAAGGCCTTCAAGCAAACTACATCCATCCCCAACTTCATTGGAAAGACCCCGGAGTTAGCAGCAAAATGTGGCTTGCATTCATGTTTTTAAAACATCTTTAAGCTCTTATTTATAATTTAAGATTTCTTTCATGGAGTTGACTATCAAACCCGTTGCTTGGATCTGGTAGGTGAGCACTCCACCAATGAGCTCCCTCCTTGCCCTTAACTGTAATAGCTGCATTGTTACTTTGGGGTAGTGACAGAGTTTAATTAGTTGGTCAGTAAGGTGTCTTACTAACATCCTCTGTTTCCTCATTAATTGTGTCAGTGAATATTCATTATTTTCTTTCAGTAAAGCCCTAAACATGCACTGCCTTAGGATATTGCTGTTCTGCATGGAGAGGCTTTGACATGTGTGGTACCTTGCTGATTCATGAGAAGGATTCTCTCTATTTTATAAACAGATAGAAAATGGTACCCTGAATTGGGCATATGTCATAGTTCTGTTCTGTTGCTGTAAAGAGACACCACAAGAAGGCAACTTAAAAAGAAAACACTTACCTGAGGACTTGCATGCAGTTTCAGAGCGTGAGTCCATAGTGGAGTGTTACGGCAGGCAGGCGGGCATGCACAGCAGTAGCCTAGAGCTTACATCTTACCCACAAATGTAGGGCAGAGAAACAGTAAGACTGGGTGTGTGTGGGCTTTTGAAACCTCAAAACCCACTCCCTAATGACACCTTTCCTCTGAGCCTTCTAAATAATCCACTGGGAAGCAGATGTTCAGATCTATGAGTTTGAGGCCATTCTCATTCAGATACCTTGTATGTGCACCTTGCTTCCAGCACTCAGGGTTCTGAAGCAGGGGTACTCACTGTGAGGTCAAGGGCGGTCTGGGCCATCGAGTGTGACCCTGCCTTCAAAAACTGAAAAGGGCTGGTGAGGTGCCACAGCCAGAAGAGAGAGATACTTGGTGCTAAACCTGGTGATTTGAGTTTTATCTCAAGGTCCACATGGCAGGAAAGAACTGATTCCTGCAAGTTGTCCTCTGATCCACATACACACCATGGTACTGATACACACACAGACGTGCACACAAAGTAAATAAGAATAAAAAGAAAATGCAGGATTTGCATCAGAATCAACATTTGAAGTAAAGTAGGATAAGGTAGGAAAAGCCTACTTTACATACTGACTTATGGCTGACTTCATGATTTACTTAAGACAGAATTCATACTGTGGAGATGAAAGCCATCATTCAGTACAATCTCCATCACAATCCCAGTGATATTTCTTGTGCAGAACTAGGAAAATAGCCCCTGGTTCAGAGAGCAGTGGTGGAGATTTAGAGTAGACAAAGCAATCCTGAGAAGAAATGACAGTGTCTCTTGTTTAGGATTTGGGGTGCTACAGTGGCCATGTTGGAGTTAGAAACTGGGATATGTGACCAAGTCTTTTCCTTGGTCAGGTGAGGCACCTGCCTTAGGCTTTGTTGTAAGCCTGCTCCCTTACAGGGGAGTTCACTGGGTCACGGTGTAAGAAGTGAAAGGCGATGACTAATTGCCTGAAGACAAAGGTAAAAGTATCACTGAGAAGATGGGGTGTTCTAAGACCCTCTGAGATCCCTCCCTCCCCCAGAAGGTTGTTCCTGGAAATGACATGTATCTAGAAGTTCTCCTTTGAGTCTGAGTGTTTTTTGGTAGTTAGAAGCTTTTGATGGGTTTATTGAAGCTTTTCTTCCCTTATACTGATTGTGTGTGAGAGAGATTGAGAATTGTGTTAAATCTATGTTTACGAATGTTACATATTTTAATTGATTCTCAAATAGTATGAGACTGACATGCGAGTCCCTTACACCTGAAATTGACCCGGGAGGATTTGTGACTATTTGAGGGGTAAATAAAGTATGTCATGTATTAAGTAGTTTGCAGACAATATTATTTCATCATTTATTGCCATAAAATATAGTTTATTTTTAAGTGGACAAAATATGTCAGAACTGCACAAAAGCACTGTTTTCAGAGACATAAAATCATGTAAAGGTACTACACCATATTGTAGTATTGTTAGAAGCAGCTGTCGGCTGGTCTGCCACTTCAGTCTCTCAGCTGCTTCCTCTTCCTGTTAGGTGAGCTTGAGTCTTGTGAGTTCTACAGGATCACCACCATCCATTGCTGCTCACCCCTGAGGGAGCAGTTGTCTCCACTGAATTAGCAATCTCAGTAATAAGCAATCTTGTGGGAACTAGTGAGATAGCTCAGAGAGAAAAAGTGCTTGCCTCACAAGCCTGGTGACTTGAGTTCAATTCCCTAAACACATGTAATGTGTAAGAAGAGCCTCAACTCTCACCTCCTCAAGTGCACTGTAGTGTTCACATGCTTGTGTGCTTATACGCTGTTTATGTTGGCCTTTGACAGCAGGCCGCCACCTCAGGTTTGCTCCAAGCCTTCCTTCACCACTCATGTCTGCATAAACAGAAACCTATGCACTTTCCTCTGGTCCCTCTAGGCTGTCTACATGGGCGAATTCTCTCAGTTGTCTGTTTGTGCCCTTGCTTATCTTTTTCCTGCTGTGTCTTACCTAACTATCTCATTCTGAGCTTCTCTGTTCTGTGGTACATGCTTGTATGTAAGAGTTCTCTGGAGCAAGACAGTCAATAGGAGATGGAAGAGAATTAGGAGATTATGAGGAGTTGAGTCATGCAATATGGAGGCAAGGAAATCCTCTCAGTCACCAGTGTGTGAGCTCGAGACCCAGGCGAGCTGATGGTGGAGTTCAGTCCTAGTGCAAAGCTGGAGAACCAGGAGTGAGAAAACCATTGTCCTGCCCTTGGGTCTAGGCCCTCAGCTGAGTGAAGCCCATTTGCACTGCTGAGGTCACATTCTTTTTCCTCAGCCCAGACCTCTTTCCAGTACATTCTCAGACAACACCCAGAAACAAATATTTAATCTGGGCACCTCTTGGCACAGTCAACTGGACAGCTTCTCTTTCCTTTGCTTAGTGCCAGTAACAGTTTTATCTATGACATGAATATATTTTCCTGGCCAGCCTCTGCTGCCAATCACAACTCAATCAAGAACGTTTCTTTCCTCGTTAAGGTACTTTCGCATATTGTCCAGCAGGATTCCAAGGCTGGAAGGGAAGGGAGGAGATAAGTAGTTGCCCCCTTGGCCTCAGACTTCCCAAGCTTAGCTAGAGCTGGCTTATTTCAAACCGGCTCTTCCTCAGCCACCTGAGTCTACTGCTTTGTTTGTTTGGTTTTTTTGTTTGTTTTTCTGGATCTGCCTCTGGACTTTACTTAATTCCTGGCTCTATTCACACCCTGCTTAGTCAGGGTTTTACACTCCAGTGGGGTGGCCTGGGGACATGGCTCTCCCTAGGAAGAAGGTGTGCTGCTTTTCCAAGAGGTTTTGAGGGCAGGAGATGGGGGGAGGAGGTGTAGAGGTGTCTGGCTTCTAGGAGCTGCACTTTCCTCACTCCTTTTTCCAGCCCCACTGTGCCCCAGCTTTTTCCTCCCTCTCTCCCTCCCTCTCTCCCTCCCTCTCTCCCTCCCTCTCAATGCCTTTTGGCTCTGAAGTTCTTCCTCATATTTTCAAGAGACTATTGTTTCCAGGGCCTCTACAAGGCTAAGAGCATGTAAACAATATATTTTTTATATATCTTTAGCTATTGTAACTGTGTGTTGTTGTTATTTTAAGAAATTGTGATTGTCATACATGTTTGTAAAATGGAAAGGAAGCCTCTTCAGCCGTGCTTTGCTCTTGTCATATAGCAGTGTCTGTCAAGTTGTTTTGTCCTCTATTGGGCCTCGATTGCATCCAAGCCAAGTCTTGTCCTTTGTCCTTTTATTTCAAAGTGAGTGGGTAAAGTGCTTTCTGAATTAGCATAAGGACAGGAGTTTGGGTCCCCAGATGGGCCATTTGTTTCTAACTTCAGTTATTTGTGGGCATTGCAGAGATGGGTGGATCCTGGGAACTCGTTGTTAGCCAGTCTAGCCTAAATAGGAAGTTGCAGGTTATGTGAGAGACCCTGCTTTGAAAAATGAGGTGGAGAGCAGTAGAGGAGGACACCTGATAGCACCTCTGACCTCTGACACACACATTCTCGCATGTGCATGTGGGCACACACACCAATAGCATTTTATATAAATATTTCAACCACTAGTAGTAGAGAAACACCATATAGTTTGATGTTACTGCAATATTTTTCGTATGTTAGTATTTGTCATAAACTATTAAAATGTGCTTGTGAGACATTCTAGTACATGAGGAGATAAACTGTGCTTCTGAAGGAACTGTATTGCATGCACGCACAGTCCAATCATTTATAATCAGTTTTAAGGTTACTTAGAGTTTAAGGGAGGAGTGAAATACTGTTTTTTTAATGTGCTTGTGAGTGTTTCCATCATACATATATGTACACTACATATGTACCTGGTGTCTGAGGAGACCAGAAAAGGGCATTGGAGCTGAGGACAGGCAGTTAGAGAATACCATACGGCTATTGGAAAACGAATTTGGGTCATTTGCAGGGTCAGCAAGTGTTGTCACCTACCGAGGCATTTCTTTAGTCTGTTGTTTTTGAAGCACATTTTGCTATGCAGCCTGGGCTGGCCTCACACTTGGCAGTCCTGGCTCGTCAGTAGGATTTCGTCTGTGCCTTAGGATCATGTATAATGAACATGCAAGCTGGTGGCTATATTGGGTCTAGATATGCATTCTTGTGAGAATAATACATTGTATGTGTGAATACAGAAAACATCGGACCAGTGTGGGACCAAGCAAACCTGTGTCCCAGCCCCGGCGGAACATCGTAGGCTGCAGGATCCAGCATGGGTGGAGAGAGGGCAACGGCCCTGTCACCCAGTGGAAGGGGACTGTCCTGGACCAGGTGCCTGTGAACCCTTCCCTGTATCTCATAAAGTACGATGGATTTGACTGTGTCTATGGACTAGAGCTGAACAAGGATGACAGAGTCTCTGCACTTGAAGTCCTCCCTGACAGAGTTGGTAAGTTTTAAAGTTATTTAAAAACAATGTTTCTAAACGTGATAATTGAATGCTTTTGATTCTCATTATCAATGTTTTAATGTGTATTAGACCTCAAGCACCTCTGATAAACATCACTTAAAGCAGAACTGACCCAGAGCTGCTGTTCTGAAGCCGTAGTTCAGGTCTGATGCAGGGGAAGGGTATAAGGATACATCCTTGACCTGGCAGTTTCCAGTCTGCAGCCATTGGGTGTGGTCGGGTTAGCATTGGCTCATGAGGACTCAGTCGGTCTCAGCTTGGTCTCAGCTTGTTTCACCCGGCACCTTTCATGCCTGTACCTGAAACTGCAGCAGAAGCGTCTAGGACGTAAGCTCTGTCCTTCCTTCAGGAAGGGGTGAAAGTGGAAAGCTTGAGGTGATGTCAGGTGGCCTCAGGCCTGCCTTATAAAACGTCTGAGCTAAAACTACTGCTTATTGATGGCAGTTTAAGTAGGATATGCACAACGAATGTCACTTAAAAGTATATGTTTCAGAGCATTTACTGCTGTTAACTGCTACTTAAAATACTGATTTATTTTCTTTCAGAATTGTCTTTAAGGCTTTGTAACTTTTGAAAATTAAGCCCCACAGAGCTAGAACGTCTTCTCATTCCAGTAAAACACAATTCCATTTTCAGAGTTTTATGTTTACATTTTCAACTTTTTTTTTTTTTTTTTTTTTTTTTTTTTGAGGAAAGATCTACAAATGGTTTAGCCCCATCTAGGGCAGATCTATAGCTCACTTGACTCTTACTCAGGATGGTCTCAAGCCTCCTCCTGTCTCAGCCTCCTGACTGACTAGCTGGGGTGATGGCCATGTGCCACACAGCTGGCGGTGACTCCTCTAGTGTGGCAGCTCGAGTGCCCCTGAGGTCAGGCCTCCCACTGTAAACGTGGACGTTAAATTGCTTATTGGCACCTTAGAAAGCTGTAACTTCCTTAACCCCCGTGTTTTGGATGTGTTAAGTGGTGCCTAAGAGGTGTGAAGATGAATCTTCTGACCCAGGATTTCAGTCTGTGTCTGCTTTCTAGGGAAAGACTTCTCACCTGGCTGTGTGTTACCAAGGGCAGCACGTGGTCTCTATGGTTTTCTCTTGTCTGGTGCTGGTCAGATGGCGTGGATCATGGTTGTAAACTAAAGCAATTTGAAGAGAGAAGTCAAAAGGATGGTTCATGTCAGCAAGTTACTCTGTGTCTGATGCAGTCAGTAAGGAGTTCAGGGCTCTCCTGGCTGGCTGGCCTCCAGCTCACTGCCATCTTCCTGCCTTGACCTATGGAGGGCTGGCTAGGATTATAGGTAGGAACAACCATACTTGGCTAGATACTTAAAAGTTTTAACTTTAATGCTCACTCTGAGAGTAGGATGTAGAAAGTTACTTGCTTTCTTGAGGAAACAGTCTTCTAGCTCACTCGAGTGTGTATATTGAGCTGTGTAGTGATGCTAGGGCCGGGGAAAGAGCTAGCTGCAAGCGTGTGAAGACACAGTAGTTCAGGCGAGGCCCATAAGGTGCCCAAGCCTGTTACTTTCCTAACGTTAAGATAAGCATTTGTCCCTTCACCCTCAAATGAGTTGCACAGTGTGAGTTCCCTCTGTCTGTTGGAAAGGTCAGCATAAGTCAGACCTCCCCACGCACACACACTCCAAGCATATCAAGATAAAGATGGCCAGTGTGCAGTGTAACATCAAAAGCAGTGCAGAGTTTATTTTTTAGAACTGTTTTTACGTGTGTAGCGTTTAACGCTAGCATGTTAAGTCGTGGAGCATCTCCAGAGCCGCTTCATCTTGCAGGTGTGAAGCTCTGTAATTGTTAAGCATCCTTTTCCCTTTCTCCCTGCCCAGCCCCCAGCCCCCAGTGCCCACCATTCTTGTCCTTAGGAATTTGGCTACTCTGTATACACACCCTGTGAATGGTGTCAGGAGAATTGGGTTTTCTCTGACTGATTTATCTCATCTAGTGTCATGTATTCAGGGCTCATTCACAGAGTAGCAGGTGGCAGGAGTGCCTTCCCTTTCAGGACTGAAAGTCACACTCTAGTGTATATACATTTGTACCCCATTTTGTTTATCTGTGAGCCCTTCCGTGTTGGAAGCTGCTGTGAATGTCTGGCTGCTCTGAAACCTTCCTGTTCTTCTGGGTGAAGAGCAAACCACCTGCCCAGAAGTGGTTTTGCTTGATCATGGCATCTTCTAGTTTGTATTTTCTCAAGGGAACCACCACAGTGTTTCCTACGTTGCTGACCATTTTACAGCCCCACCAGCAGCGCACAGGGGTTCAGTTCTCCGTCTCTGCCAACATTACTGTGCTCTGTTTTGATAGTGACCATCTGTAGGTGTGAGGTGTGTAGATAACAAGGTTGAGTGTACCTGATGCTTAATTGCCAGCTGTGTATCATCTTTGCAGAAGTGTTCCTTCAAATTCTGATTTTTAATCAGAAGAATATTTCAACGTCAGATCACTGTGGGGCTGGATCTCATATAACTGAAAACATGATAGTTTAAAGTTCAACATGAACATGGTAGTTGAATGAAAACTACACCTTAAGGGAGCCAGAGAGATGGCTTAGCACTTAATATTTGCTGAGCATTCAGCAAGATCTCAGCCATTCAGCACCCACTGAACAGGAAATACCTATCACAGCCGCTCCAAGGGATCCGAGGGTACTTCTCTGGCCTTTACACGACTGTATAAACATATATGCACACTAGCAATATCTTAAACATTTTTAATCAGGCTTTAAGATTTGCAAAAAAATGTGAAATTGTTTTACTTTTACTTAATTTTTAGTGATTGCTGGTTTGAAGAAGCCATTGGGTGTGTGTGTGTGTGTATCTGTGTGTGTCTGTGAGTGCGTGTGTGCAGGCTTCTTCCCATGTATGTTTTAATATTCTGTAGAGCAGATTTCATGTTATTTGTGATTGCAGTTGCATATGTAACACCATGAACAAGTTGTATGTCCTGAGTACATTGAGTAGCAGTATACCTGCCAAGAAAGTCTGAATTTCCTTTCTTCTTGATTTTTAATAGAGAAACTGGGTGAGTGACTAGAAAGGGGAACTGACTAGTTTTGAAAGACAGTTGTCCAGAATGTGAGGACTAGAGAGACACCCCTTATAACCTGTCCTGTATTAAAAGCAACATGCAAACAGACTGGTAATTCTTCACCTGCTTTTTGTATGAATGGCAGAGTAGACCTGGGGCTGTTCCTGGGCTGTCTCCTAGTACCTCACAGAGAGCCTGAAACTGCTCTAAGTGCTAGGAACAGAGATGGCCCTGCTCCATGGGTATATCTAGACACTGCTCAGGTCAGCAGCTCCATAAAACAACAGCTTTAGGTAATGGAGCTGCTAACCAGGAACAGAGCAGCACATGGCGGCTGTGGTAGTACCACTGGTCTCTAGTTGTCCTGGAGAGCTCTAAGGACCTTGCTGTGGAAATAGCCTGTCCCCTGAAGAGAGAAAGAACTTGGTCTGGGTAGGCTGAGAATACCTCAAGTTGAGGAGAAAGACTGAGGGGCTGAAGGACGGGGGCATTTTAAATTACAGTTTTCTTCAGGGACCATAGTGATCACTCTAGTTGCTATAGAGAATAGATTGTAGGCATAAGAATAACTTCCCAGAGCGGTGATGAGAAGTGAACCTGTTTCTTTAAAAACAATAATAAATGCATGTTAGGTTTATTCTTTGTATTATATATGTAAGGCTGGGTGGGCACGGGCACTAGGAAGAGGCAACATGTGTGCTGGGTATAAGGACTGCTCTTCTTGCCTACCAGTGAGTCTCATGCTAACTCTTAGCTCAAAGTAACTGCTAACCAACCAATAATGAAACCACGAAACCACTTACAACCTGTGGTTTGGATATTTCATACTGAGCAACTGAGTTCAGAAGGGAAGAAAACAGATCGTTTCCCCCCTTGGGGCAGATTTCTTCCTGTTTAGCCCATGTCTGTGCTGGACTAGACCCTGGCGTTTGGTTTGGTAGTTGGTTGCTCATCTGAGGTCCGTTGGCCACTTGTTCATTAATGCATTGCACGGGCACAGCTCGGTGTCCTTTGGTAAACTGACTCTTGTTGGTAACACTTGCTGAAGTACTTTGTTTGCTCTTTTAATTCCAGCAACATCTCGGATTAGCGATGCACACTTAGCGGACACAATGATTGGCAAAGCGGTGGAGCACATGTTTGAAACAGAGGATGGCTCTAAAGATGAGTGGAGGGGGATGGTCTTGGCACGGGCACCTGTCATGAACACATGGTTTTACATCACCTATGAGAAAGACCCTGTCTTGTACATGTACCAGCTCCTAGATGATTACAAAGAAGGCGACCTCCGCATTATGCCCGATTCCAGTAAGTGACACATTGGCGACTTGGCTTTGGTGGTTTGAAAGGAATTTGTATTTTTTTTTTTTTTTTTTTTTGGTTCTTTTTTTCGGAGCTGGGGACCGAACCCAGGACCTTGCGCTTCCTAGGTAAGCGCTCTACCACTGAGCTAAATCCCCAGCCCCAGGAATTTGTATTTTAACTAAAATATTTGAGTAACAGGTTTGCAGGTGTGTTTTGGGGTTTTTGGGCTTTTTTTGTGTGTACATAGTAAAATTTTTTCCTTGTGAATCTTAAATGATAAAGTAATCACTTGGAAAAGTTACTTTAAATTATTAGAAACATTTTTGTGAATTTTTTTTTATTAATGGAAAGTATGTAGGGAATAAAGTAAATCCATTCTGTTACCTTGTTTTTTTTTTTTTTTTTTGGTCTTTTTGTTATTTTGTCTTTTTTTTTTTTTTTTTTTTTTTTTCCGGAGCTGAGGACCGAACCCAGGGCCTTGCGCTTGCTAGGCAAGCGCTCTACCACTGAGCTAAATCCCCAACCCCAGTAAATCCATTCTGTTGTTTTTAGTAGCTACTCTCATTGTAAGCCCAGTCTTACCTCCTTCCCCCCGATGATTTATTTTGAAGCAGGTCATCGGCATGGGTAATTTGATTGTGAACATTGAACTTGCAAGAATACTGGTTTCAGAAGAATGCTTAATTGGGACCTTGAGATAAACCTCAGGGCTAGAGAGGGGGCTTTCCATGAGGCCCTGTGTTACATCTCCAGCACCACAAAAACACAACTGCACTGGAGAGAATTTTGAGTCACGCTGACTTAGAGAAGAGTGGAAGTGAGTGGTGGCATGGTTTTATGAGCTCAGGCTTTGTCCTCTGAGACGGTAGCAGAGAGAGGTTGCCGCCTCAGGCTCCAGAGTGCTGGGGTTAACATGAGTCTACCCTGTGTTTTGCTTCAAACACAGGGCAGCTTCATTTTGCTGGTTGGTTGGTTGGTTGGTTGGTTGGTTGGTTGGTTGGTTGGTTGGTTGGTTGGTTTGGTTTTTGTACTGTAAAGTCAACCCAGTGCATTTCAGTTCGCTCACAGCAGTGTGTGCTATGGGAGCAGTTAGCTTCTGTGCACCGCTGCCTCAGAAAGGCCATGCTGCCTACCACCTGTTTTGAGATGGTAGTTTGGATGATCTTGACCTTTCTACTTAGTTGAAGCTGACTTTGAATTCCACATCCCCCTGCCTCCACCGTGCCCAGTGTTTTTATTTCTGATCTTTCTGTCCTTTACTCGTGTGAATGGGTCTTGTGTGGTCTTTTGTAACTTGTTTTTATTTAGCATGCTTTCAGGGCTCCCCTGTTGGAACATGCTTTAGGATTTATTCTCTGTAGATGATGATCAAGTATAATTTATTATATGGATTATACCATATTTCATTTGTCTAGCTGTTGATTCATATTTGGGTTGTTCCTGGGTTTTGGTTACTATGAGTATTTGTGTTCTATAAACACTGAATGTGAGGTCCTCTGTGGGTCTGTGTTCGCATTTTTTCCTTAGTATGTACTTTGAAATGGAATTCCTTGGTCTTGGTGGCATCTCCAGGTTGCAGTGTTCATCTGTGCCTCTGTACATAGCCTTCTGCTGTGGGTGAGGGTCTGCTCTGAGCGCCGGCCTCACCGGCATGTGCTGGTTTTCATTCTAATGGTTCTTCTACTGGGGTGAAGGGGTTTCTCATTGTGGTTTACTTTGTGTTTCCCTGGTGACCAGTGATGTCACAGGGATCTTTTTGTGTGCTTAGTGGGCATTTGTGTGTCTCTGAAAGTGACTGCTTAGAGTTGGTATTCTAGATCCATGTCCTTCATTAGAAACAGGTTGACCGATAGTCTCCTTCTGGGGCTGTCTTTTCTCTTGGTGGGGTAGGCTGCAGCAGATCCTTGCTGCGTTGCTTAGGCTGGCCTCAGAGTCTCCATCCTCCTGAACTGTGTCATGTCCCTGTGCTGGGAGAGCAGGTACACTGCTTTTTCATCTGTCTTTTCTTATGATGACTTTGATGGTTGGGGAAGGACACCTAGTCCAGTTCCTTTGTCTTTTGTTACTTGTGCTTTTGCTGTTTTCAGAATCGCCCAATCTACGATTGTAACTTTAGGCCTTTTGTTTTCTTTTAAATGGCTTGTGGTTAGACGTGTTTTTTAACTAGCATAGTGTGAGGTCAGGATAGAAGAGGCCAGCTCATTCTTTTTCATGTAGCTCCCCGGGTGCCTAAGCACCATGTATTGAGAGGACTGTTCTTTCCTCCATAGAATGGTTTTGACATCTTGTTGGAAATCATTGGCTGTGGATATGTGAATGTGTCTGGACCCCCAGTTCTGTTCACTGTTTCTGTGTCTCTCGTTGCAGCTCCCACACGACATTGACATTGTCGTGTAGTAAATATTGAAATCAGAAGTGTGATATTTCTGCCCTCGTTCATCCCAGGGCTGCCTTGGCTGTTTAGTCTGGGTCTCTTGCAATGTGTATGAAGTCTGCTGGGATTCTGACCGTGTTGGTCATGTCTGTGGGCAGAATGTGCTGCCCTCTGTTAGCAAGTACAAGCAAGTCTTCAGTCTATGACGGAATGCCTTTTAAAGCTTTGAGATCTGTGATGTTTTTCAGCAATGTTTTATAGTTTTTAGAGTAAACATTCCTTTCTTTTGCCCCTAAGAAATTTTTTAAACTTATTAGAAATCGAATTGTTTTCTTATGTGATTTTTAGATAAGCCTGTTTATTCAATAATTAGTATTTGATTTGTTTTGTTTTGAAAGAGTGTCTTGCTATGTTATCAGGACCTCAAACTCAGAATTCCCTAGCCCAGCCTCCTGAGGGCTGGAACTGAGGCACATCAGGCTAAACCTGTTCTATAAGGATCATCTCCTTAGGCACATGGACTCTTGACCTGAGACCTTGTGGCTGGCAGGCACACACTCTTAGCAGTGTGACAGTCATTTCTATTTTTCTTTAAAAACCTTTTTAAAAAGTTCTTCCTATGAGGAAGCCAGTTAAGAGGACTTACTAATGAACATGTCTGGTCTGGAATGACTGCTTTGTTTTTTAAAAAGTTTTTGTTCATGTTTACAAAGGAAATATTTATGTACTAGGATTTATATTCAGAACTGTGTTCTTTAAAAGCATTCTGCAGCCTATAGAGAGAGAGATAGATGTCCATCACAACAAGTGCTAGTGCTCTTAAGAATAGATGTGCACATCACACTAACGCTGCTGCCTCTTCTCCAACTACTTCTTTTTTTTTTTTTTTTTTTTGGTTCTTTTTTTCGGAGCTGGGGACCGAACCCAGGGCCTTGCGCTTCCTAGGCAAGCGCTCTACCACTGAGCTAAATCCCCAACCCCTCCAACTACTTCTTGTGCCTTTCTAAGCTTCCGGATTTCCTGTCAGTTGTGTGGAAGTTTGTCTCCCATTAGAATTGTGCTGGCATTCTGGTAGTTGTGGTTGAATCCAGTCCTTTTGCTGTCTAAGTAAGCCCCAGTAGTAGGAGGTCTAGACTCTTTAATTTTAGAGTTTCTGTCAGTCAGTTGGGACCATGCATTTGCAGTTCCTTGGTAAACTCAGAAGCTTTCTGTGCAAGTGTGTGGTAATAGGATAATGCCACCAGAGAGAAGAGAGTGTTTGAGAAAAGGTATTTCTATTTTCACTTTCCGGTTTAAAAGAACTGACCGTGTATGTGATCCTGTGCAGTTTGTAGCGTGTGTGTTTGTACCAGTGATCACTGTTGTAGTGGGTTGTCATTGTCATTTAGTGAGAGATTAGAAGCAAAGATTGTTAGTGTAGACACATTACATGAGCTATAACAGGAAGCTTTGTGGTAAACTCCTGTGTTTCCAAATATGCAAGTAGCTTTGTGTGCCTGAGACATCTGGCCACCCTCAAGCCCGTCTGCCTATAAGAGCTTTAATATAGTCTTGCCCCCATCCCACTTTGTCTTGTTGTGGGCAGTAGTGGCTTGTTGTCATTTTGTGTTTTCCCAGGGCTAACTATAACTACAGCCTGGACTCTTGGGGATGGTGCTGATAACTAGGCCATCCTCCCGGGATCTGATTTTTCCATTTTCCTGCCTGGATGGAGTTCACCTAGTGCTTACTTGTAAAGCATGGAGAATTTATCTCCTTTATTCTTAAACTGGGTGGAAGATGGTTGGCTGCATTGAACCTGAGGAAGGGAAGCTTTAAGACATACAGGTAGACCCTAGTGATGCTCCCACACCGGGAATGAGCGGCACATTCTCAGAAAGCCCTGTAGGAAAGTCAGTTTCAGAGCCATTTAAAATTAATATAAGATGATTGCAGTTATAATTTAATGTGATCCCAAGGAGTTTGGGGTATAATATTTAAATCACTCATATCTGTCTGGATAGAGCTCAGCAAACACGTGAGAAGTATTTTGCTAAAGCACATCTTGGCAGTTAATATCCGGATTGCCCTTGATCACTTTGGTGCTGCATTTTCATAGATGAGAGTTTGGGGACATGGACCATGTATCTGAAATATTTACAGGATAGCCCTTTAAGAAAGTGTTAACCTGACCAGATCATGATGAACTCAGGCTGTCTTAAAAGTGTTTATATTTGCTGCAAAATGTGGTAGTGATATATCTGAATATTGACGTGATTTTTTTTTTTCTTTTTCTTTTAAATACAGATGATTCGCCTCCAGCAGAAAGGGAGCCAGGAGAAGTTGTGGACAGCCTGGTAGGCAAGCAAGTGGAATATGCCAAAGAAGACGGCTCGAAAAGGACTGGCATGGTCATCCATCAAGTAGAGGCCAAGCCCTCTGTCTATTTCATCAAGTTTGATGACGACTTCCATATTTACGTCTACGATTTGGTGAAAACATCCTAGATGTCATCACAAACTCTGCCAAATTTGTGGAACTATTAAATGTATAATTTGTAGACATAAAGACTCGATTGCTTTCCAGTTTAATGAAAGCTTAGATGTCCCTGCGAACCCACAATCTCCACCAGCAGAGCTGGTGTTGTTCTGAATAGTGCAGACTGATTCAAACACAAGGCATCTGTGAGGGGTCCTCCCTCTTCAGAGTGTCTGTGTGAGGGGTCCTCCCTCACAGGAAGGCTGTCTGTTGGGGGTTACAAGCAAGGTGGTAAAGTTAAGCTAGCATCATAGTCATTTAAACCTGGATAGGTTGTACCCATTTCCCCTTCACTCTGACACTGTCTTATTCTGCTGCCACAATGCAAGCATAGTTTGTTATTTTTGTTACTGCCTTTTTTGAGAGATTATGTATCTATATAGCTACCTGTCTAGATCTGCATCTGTGTGCCTATGTATATATTATACACACACAGAGGCACTCACCACTGACACGCCTTTCCTTGCGGATTGGGGTGGGGGTGAAAATGTTTTCTCCAGTTCAACAGGAGTGCTCGATCCAAGTCAGTCATATTTATAATATGCCTGCTCTTTGTTTGAAATTAAATTTGGGCACAGGAAGCACACAGAGACATTTAGGTTGTTTCAAAAGTCAATTTCTGAGTACCATTTCAATCCGGAGGCTTTTGGCTGAGTCCAGGTATAAATTAGCCATAAACAGTCAATGACCCACAGTAGAATTCTGGTAAACTGTTGAGAAATCTGGGTAAAAGGCTGCCTTCAATTCTAAGCTTTATTTTTTTTTTTTTGTGGTTTTTGTTGTTATTGTTTGTTTCTGTTATCGTTGTTGTTTACTCTTTAATCATAACTTCTTTGACAATAGAGCCCGGGTCCTTGGTTCACATGGAATAATATAGATGTGCTTCTAGACGGCGCATTAGTCCATTTGTTCACACCTGTCAGCGGGGTTTTACTACATGGACTTAAAAGGCAACAATAAATCCAGGGTTTGTATGTGCCGTAGATCCCCGCAAGAACAGTGCATTTGTATTAGAGATGTAAGTTTTAAGTATGGCATTGTTGCCTTCTCTCAAGTTCTCTGGGACTTTTTAATTTTTATTACTACTATTGTTGATATATGATTATGGTCAGAAGGCCTCTTCTCCCCTTCCTTACTCTCTCCCACTCTTCCTGGCTTTCCCCCACAGAGAATGCTAGACCAATATGGCTTTTTGCCTTGACCCTGTTGTGGCAGTGTTTGTTCTTGCTCCAAGTGTGTTATTCATGCAGGTTTATCCCCTCCGTGGCCTCCGGGCTCTGCATGTCTATGATGTGTCACTGGACGGTCATCCTTGCTGGTTATGGGTGGATCGCAGCTCTTCACCATCAAGTGCATTCATGATTTGCTCCTGTGAGGTGGTTTGAAGCTGAAATAGAACTGACATGCAGTTGGTTGACTAGCCAAACCTCTGCTCGCTCTCACTTTGTCTTGTAGGAAGCCTGGTAGCTTGTCAGCTGGAGAAAGACGGTTTGTAGAATCAGTCTCGTGGTGGTTGGAAATCTATCTGTGGCTGCACAGTATTGATGCTGTCAAGCAAACAGCAGAGGCGTGGCCAAGTGTAGGCATGCTTAACTAGTTGGGGTTCTTCCTGATGACCAAGTGTAGGTATGCTTAACTAGTCGGGGTTCTTCTTGATGACCAAGTGTAGGTATGCTTAACTAGTTGGGGTTCTTCCTGATGCAAGAAGTCAGTCACGGTTCAAGGCGCATGGCTATTGGATATCCATTTAGTCTTCACAGAGGCTGACCGCCCTGTGCTGCAGGCAGGGTGGTCACAACTGCTCACCATGTGAACACAGTACCTCAGTTCCGTCCCTGGCTGCAGTCACCGTGTGCTCAGTGTTTTCTCCTAGGCACCAGGGACAAGCTTCTCAAAGCCGTGTGATCTACCCTAGTCTTGGGTGCCTCTAGTATACGTGACCAGGTGTTGTCCTGCATGTAAATCTCCGAGCAGAGTCTGTCTCTTCCAGCCCATACTGGTAATCTGTGGCACAAGTGGATGAGAGTGTCCTGCATGCACCAATGGTGCAGAACATGCACGGTGACTGGAAAGTCAAACTCCTTTCGAAATGTCCCGAGGACTGGATCAGTTCCAACATGTCTGCCATTATCTGATGCCTTGCATTGTGGTTTTCTGCAAGCAACCTAGGTTGGCTTTGGTTACCCGTGACCTCCCGGTCTGGGGTTGCAACAGAAGACGGGGATGACTTTGCTCACTATTCCAAATACTGCCTTTATGTAAGGCAGAGGGAAGGGGAAGGTTTTTATTTGTTTGTTTGTATTTTAATTGTTTCACCCCTCCTCCCACTCTTTTCTTTTGGTGGCTTCCACCACCCTGAATGGTGACGGACTCCTGAGCCTGCCGCCTTGGGCTCCCCTTAGGCTCACAGTTCAGATCTGCATGCCTTGCTTGCATTGTCCTGGTATCTGAATGTTGACTCCTCATTTAGGAGTTGAACATGAATTTCCAAAATTTTCATGGGGCTTGTGGCAACACAAGCAGTGAATCTGTGTATAAAATTTACTGGCCTTCCTCACTTACCTGCTCTAGTATCGTATCGTGTGTGCGTGCGTGTGTGACGTCAGGCTGCCACGTAAACTTCAGAGAAGAACCTTAAAGCAGACCATCCATTTTTGCATGCTCTCTTCTAAGTAGAATGTTCAATGTAACTAACTAAACCTGCATGTTAAAGAGACCTAGGTTCTTTCTTTCTTGCTTTCTTTCTTTCAATTTGCTTTTGGTTTCCTGTATATTTGCTTACTGTGCTGTTCTAGTGGTTGTAGGGTAAAGACGCACTGGTGAAGCAGTCGTAGCGCCGACAGAAGGTGATTCCAGTTGTATATGTCACGCAGCATTCGAAGGGACTGTGCACGCTCTAAAAATCACAGTTGCTTCTAAGCCAGATTTCATTTCTATTCTTGTTTTATGTGCCAAACCCCAAAGTGCATTGGGCCTGAATCTCTGAACTCTGTAGACCCATTAGAAAGAAGACTGTTCTGAGCAACACAAACTGTAGTGCCTGAAAACACTTAACACTGATTGTCTGAGAGATGGAGGTCCTCCAAAGATGACACAGGGAAAATACTCAAAATAATCATGGCCGAAATGTCTGTGTTCCTTGGGAATGCTGCGCTCTCTGTATTCTCCACCATTGGTGCAGTTCGAACGAACGAACGAACGAGTAGAGTTCAGAGGTCTTCGTGTTCACATTTAAAACTAGAAAAACGACCTCATTTTTTGAGCTTGAATTCATTTTTGATTTTAATTTTATTTTATACAACGTGTAGACAGTTCCCTGTTCTCTGCATTTAGAAGTATACACAGTACAACTCTGTTAATTCTGTAAGTAATTTTTATAATTATGATGTAACTCTATCCTTCCTTAAAACATTCAAAATAAACCCTTTATGTGCAACTTCTGGCTGTGAACTTTGTGCTGCTGTGTTGAATCTGCTTCTGAAAGGGGTTCTGAAGTCAGGCAATGTTTCCACCCCATGGAAGTGTCAGGGTTGATGGAACAAGAAGGAAATGAAGGTTTGGTGACAGTAGTGCCATCAGATCTGGGCAGGTGTAGCTGTCATTCCATGGATCTAACTGTTGATGTTTTGATTTGACATTAATGAGAAGTATTAGTTAACCGTGACTTTTAATCTCAAAACGATCATTGTACAAAGGACTCAGTAACGGGTGTGCAGTGTTCTCACACCTCCCCATCCTTTGAATGCTGCCCACAGTGGTTTTGCTCTTACTTACATACCAGTCAGTGAACTTGGTAGTGTAGGATGCCGCTAGCTCCTGTGCTCTGTCCCGTGGGAACCTGAGTCCACACGGTAAGTAGAAAATTAATAATGTTCTAAATAGACTCCTTTTTAGTGTCTCTGTATTTATCCTGACTATTGTTACTGTGTTTAAGGGTCAGATAGGGAAATTCCTGCATTCCTCTGCTGTTAGAATGGTGTGTTTGGTGGCTTCAGGGCTTGGTGCTGCTGGGGTCACAGTGAGTGTCTGCAGCCAGGCCTGTCAGAATCTGGGGTGGTGGAGGGAGTGGACCCACGACTCAGTCTGGCACATGAGTCACTGTGCTATGTACTGAAGGTACAGCTCAGTAACTATTTTCTGGAAAAAGTAAGAAAGTTTAGTCGGAGGGTTGGACGCTCCTAGCCAGTGAATGGAGTATGTATTTAAATAAGCTGTGGCTCTCTGGGAGACTCGGAAGCCAAACTCTGATGATAAAAACATTTAATACTTAATGGGGCTTGAGTAGATGTTTACTTAGTAAGGGCCTTGCTGACAGCTGGCTTGGAGTGTTTTGTTTTGTCATTTTGTTACAATTAATCCTTTTCTCCCTCCTCAGAAGAGAAGGGCAGGGCAAGGCATGGAGACTGTCCAGGATTTTAGGGGAGTGTGGACTTTACCCTGTGTTGTCTAGGTCTCTTGAGGCCTTGGGCTTAATCATTAATCACTTCAATAGTCAGTCCTTTAATACCTTGTGAATTGTTGTTGTTGTTGTTGTTAGACTTGGGAGTTAATAGCAAGCAAGATCATCTATGTTTGTTTACATGCCTGTACTTTGAAGTAAAGATTCACATTAGCCAAGACTGGCCTCAAATCCCTGATCTTCCTGAATGCCACGGTCTCTAGAATTCAGGCCTCTGTTTCTCCGTAACTGAAGAACTGGTCTAGAGCTGCTTTTGATTCATTTACTCCTTCGGTGGCTTTGTGTGTGTTGTATGTACTGTCGGTGCGGTAACTCCAGTAATGTCTGGGAGTAGAAGGCAGTGGGTCTCATACTGAAGCCCAAAGTCCCCAGTTCAGCTAGGCCGGCCGGTGAACATCGGGGATCCCCGCCTGCCTTCGTCATCCCCCTCACTATTGGGATGACAGATGTGTGCCTCTGGCTTTTTACATAACTTCTGGAAATCCAGAGTCGGGCCCCTCTCTTGTAGAAGACACTTTCTAGACATTCCCTCCCTGTCACATTTTGGATTTTGGACACAGGAGCTCATAGCCCAGGCTGATTTCAAACTCCTAATCCTCCTGCCTCTACTTCTTGAGTGCTACAATTACAGGCGTGCCTAGTCCTGTGTTATTTTTAAAATTACGCTGGGAAGGGAACTTCTTGGGCCTAGCAAATGCCACCTTCCACTAATGTTTATGCTGAGTGGTTTGTCCTGTTCCCACACCAGTTTCCTGCCTACAGTGTCTCAAGAGAACCAGCCATTCCGGATCGACAGCTGCCTTTAGACTGGTGAAGACTGCAGACAGTAAGGCACAGCAGGTGGGTCTGACCTTGGCACATAAGATAACCTAAGAATGACGTTCTTTGTGTGTGCTTCCTGCCTGCCCAGCACGGAGGGTCCCCTCTCCCTGCATGGCCTCCCTTGCATTTGCTGTCACAGTGCTTGAATAGGCTCATCCTGGTTCTTGAAGTGTCATGGTTCCATTCACTTTGTTCTCTTCAGAGAACTAGGTTTTAGGTGTGTCTGAACCACCCCAAGTCCATGATCAGAGTGGCCAATGATGCATGACTTCCAAGTCCTGTTTCTGTATTGGAGCTGGAAGCTGACTGAAGAGAAAGGGTTGGAGGCTCTTCTCAAACCTTGACGCTCACATAGACGGCTGTTGCTGGTGACCCAGGACTGGGGCGCACCTCCTGATTGTTCTTATGTACAGGTTGAAGTACCCAAAATAGTTTTGAGACTTATTGTCCTGAACTTGTCTCCTTGGACTTCAAAGATTTGACATAGGACAGCCAGGAAGAGGGACAGTACCCGTAGCTTGTTGATAAAGTTGCCCTGTGTCTCGGTGCTCTGTAAACTCTGGATATGTGCTATTTACTGGGGACCTGGGGGCTGGTTGGTTTGTTGTTATTTTGGGGTGTCTGTTTTTTTCTTACTAAGTTGTTTATTTACTTTACCTGTTTTTTGTTCTTTAATGGGCGTATGTATGTGCCACAGGTAGTCTGAATGTTTGAGGGTTCGTTCCTGATTTTTGGGTTCCAAGAATTAAACTCAAGTTGTTGGGCTTGGTAGCGAGCACCTTTGCCCTCTGGTCTATCTTGCCATCTCTGGAGACCTGATTTTAGCGAAATGTTGTTCAGAGTTTCTCTGATTTCTGTGAAGAAGTGGTTTCCACCATTCTTATTTCTCAGTCTAGTGTTTAAGGACATTTTATTTGTAGTAACGAGTGTGGGTGTATCTGGGTTGGAGTATGTGCGTGTGGAAGTGGCTGCCCTCAAAGGCTGGAAGAGTGCTGCTTCTCCTGGAATTACAGGGGCTTGTAAGCAAGCTGGTGTGTGTGCTGGAAACTGAACCTGAGTCCTCTGGAAGAGCCCCGGATGTGCTTAACCACCGAGCCGGCTCTCTAACCCTGTCTCTAAATTTGACTCTTCACACTAGGAAGGACAAGATTTTCCACAGTGAGCCTCCACCTGTAAAGGAGGACTGTAACTATACATGAATTGCTCAAAAGTGTCTGAGACGTCCAGTCGGCACCACACCAGGACTGCGGTACTGCGGTCCTTAGTCCGAGCAGCCTGGGGTATAGGAGAGAGTGTCGTCTTGACAGTGCCTGACCAGGCTATCCGTGTTCATGACATACGTGAGAGAGCTGCAGTAAGTAAGCAAGCTTGCAAGGACAGTAAACTCATTGTCTGCTCAGTGAGGCCAAGGAGACCTGGGATCCTAGCTTTGTGGAAGAAGGTGCCACCTCCACGTAATGTGTAGTGAAGCTGACCATCTAGATGGCAAAGGCATTCCACATGGAATCCTGGCTCCAAAGGAAAGCCACGTCCTAGAGCAAGGTGCCGCTGGGTGTGTGTGGGAAGCAGCCCCCCACCCCCAGTAGATTCCAAATGAGTGGCTCATCTTTGTAGAGGTTTGATGGGTTCGTGCTTCCAGAAGAATCCCTGAGTCAAAACTCAGATTTGGATGCTGACTGCTAAAACATTCATGGCGTGGCTCTCATGTGATTGTCCCTCATCCCCCGACTGAAGAAAGCTAGCTGCTTTGTCCCCGAGTCTCATTCTCTTTACGGGTGCTTGGGGTGCTTTTTTTTTTTTTTTTTTTTTTTTAAATCTTGAAATTGTAGAACTGCCATGTTCTTGGTGCTGTGCGCTGTATGGGTACCAGCAGTTGTCAATGGTTGGTTCTTGCAAGAGAGGACAGTGAGAAGGTTGCCTTTCGAAAGGATTAGCAGCAGTTCTGCGCTTTAGAAAACACAGCTGCAAGTGTTCAAACTTGTTTAGGGTAGCGTTTCAGATGTTAATGTCCTCCAAGATTTCATTCTAAGTCGTTTCTAATCTAGGTCGACTTTAGAAGTCTTTTTAATTGCATTTGTTCAGCAGCAACCATGTGGTGTCAGAGGACAGCTTGTGGGAAGGAGTCCGTTCTCTCCTCCTGCCCAGGTGTTAAACTTGAGTCTTCAGATTTGTTAGCAGTCACCTTCACACACTGAGCCATCTTGATGGCCTTCCTGGTGTGGCTTTACTGCTCTTCAGATACTGACACAACTGTGTGCTTCCTCTGACTTACTAGGTCTTCTTCCTTTTCCTGTTGCACATCCCCATCCCTCACCTCTAAGTCTCTGATGACCTCCAACTTGTTGTTCTGCCTCTGCCTCCCCATGGTCCAATTACAGTGTGCACCACCACATTCAAGGACTCTCCTAACCGAGCTACACTGTACCTCACTTGTGTTATTTTCCACAGTCGCAAATATACACATAATTGTTTTCACTTAAAATACCTTAATGGTATAAAATAAATGGGTATATGGCTATTCTTGCTATTTCTCCATTAATTGTGAATTATTAACTTGTCATGTTGAAGATTCCCATCCCCACCCCCCCAGATAATGTGACTTGATCAAGTATGACACCGGCTAACCTCAGAGACAGCAGAAATGGCTTCTAAGATTTGTTCCTGTTACATGTTTTGGGAGGACTTTATGAGTTTGTCTTTTGAGACTGTGTGGTGTGTTCCAAGCTGGCCTTGAGCACACTGTGTGGGTAAAGACAACCTTGATCCCTCCTGATTCTGCCTCCTGAATGCTAAGGTTGCAAATGTGCACCAACATGCCAGGGTTACGTCATGTTAAGACTCATACCCAGGATGTTATGCTTGCTAGGCAAGCACTGTTCGCACTGAGCCACGGCCTCGGCGACATGTTTAGAAGTTGTCAGTGGAGTTCTCTGAGGTTATGCTGAGCAATTTGGAAGCCGTGATGGGGCAGCTGCTGGACTTCAGAAATGCAGTGAACAGGGTTTTATAAGGACTGGCCTTTGGCAGGGATTTGGCACTCTGGGCTCCGATCTTTAAAATGTTTGTTTCTCAGTCTCTTAGAGGCTTTTCTTGATCATCTCTGAACACTTAGTTCCTTTATGTGTAAGAAGAATAGTGTCTGTTTTGGAGAGAATAATTTATTTTTGCTCAATTTCAGAATCAGAAACGGGAGTTAGGTGATCAGAGGCCTAGGAAACTCCTGTCAGTACGTCATGGTGCCTGCTGCGTGAGCAGACTTGCTGTCGCCAGGCTGCTCTGCGGGGACTGTCCCTGCTGGAGTGGATGGTGATGTGTAGTAGCTGAACAGACACTTGTGACTTCAGGGTTCTTCCCCATGTTGCACTGAGGAGCCAGTACCAAAGTTAGCCCAGCAGGCGTCCCTGTGTTTGTGAGAGAGCAGCTCTGGAGTGTGACTTGAGAAGGGCAAAGTAAAACAAATGGTTTGCAGCAGCTGGCTCTGCAGACACCGAGAAAGCTTAGGGGCTGACTAGGGGTCGCAGCGTTCCACCAGTTCCTGGGAACAGTTTGCTGACTAGGCAGTACCAGCCGTGACTCCTCTGGTCCCCATCGGCACTAGCCTTCACTTTCGTCATGCATGGAGCACGGAAGCTTCCAGTCCTTCCCATGACGTACAGAAAAATCCCCAAATTCTCATGTCTGTATGATGTGGAAGTTTCTTCAGTTTCTTTTTTCAAGTATGTGTGTGTGCTGGCAGGTACCCATATTATTGGCCTCTGGCTCTGTGATACCAGGGAGGAAGAGTCACAACCCCTTTACTTGTGTGCCCTTCATGACTAAAGCCAACACCAAATTTAGCTGCTGACCTTCATGGGAACAAAGAATCTTTAGGCCTTAATCCTTCACAAGTTAGATGCTTGGCTAGTGAGGTCCTGCCATGGGGAGTCCTGCTGTAGTAGGGAGTGTAGGGGGGTTCTGCCTTTTATTCCGGGTTCCCTCATCTGATCTAATGGCTGCAGCATTAGGTCTCCAGTCATCTTTTTCTCCTCAAACTTCATGTTGTATGTTTTTCTGCCCCATTTGAAAGTCACTGTAGGCCTGCATAAGAATGACTACTAAAATCCATGAGTGTGACAGGATATTAGACTGTCCTGAACACTTCCTCCACCAAAGAAATTACTCCATCACTACGTTTCGCCTCATGCAAGCTCTTAGGACATGGGTAGAGAGAAGCCATATTTGTCAAAATACCAACCACACAAGAACAGTGTCAGCCTCATTGCTTATACCCCACCCCCAACCCCCCAAAGCTCAGGATCCTCAGTCCTGATGTCTTTCTAAGTTCTTGTTAGGATGCCCCATTATTCTCTGCTCACCGCCCACCTCACAGTGCAGTCTTCCACATTCACCCAGAAGCTGGCACAGTGAGGCTTTTCCCACGAGACCTCTGATCCTGGTGTCTGTTTCTGCCTTAGTTACTTAACTGTTGCTGTGACAAAGCACCTTTGTCAAGGCAGATTCTAGGAGGAAGGGGTTTATTTGGGGTTTGGGTTCCAGGGGGTCAAGAGCCCAGCACACCATGGCAGGGTCGCAGTGCGGTAGTTGGTGCAGCCAGCTAAGAGCTCTTGTCTCAAAACACAATCGAAAGGTAACTGGGAATAGGGTGTGGTTCCCAGCTTAGCCTATCATCAGTGACATACTTCCAGCAAGGCCACACCTCCTAAACCTACCCACATACCCACAGTGCCACTAACTAGAGAGCACGCATGCAGATGCTAGAGTCCACGGGGGAATCTTGGCACACCTTCCTGTCCCTCTGTGTTTTGATACGTTAACTTGCTGGATGGGATTTTACTCTTGCTTACACTGGTTGGCAGCAGGCTTCTGGGACGTACCTGTCTGCATCCCCCAGCACAGGAGTTACAGTGCCCCGTACCCAGGCATGCATTTGTTCATTCTTCATTCATTCATTGGTTCTAGAAGTCTAAGCTCATGTCCATGCTTGTGTGGGGAGCAACCACATCAGCTGGCTGGCCCACAGTTCCTTATCCTTTAAACCACTCTGGTTTTATAATGTCCAAGTCGGGCCAAAGAATGAGGTGTTGGGTCCCCCCCCCCCCAAACCCACCCCTGGGTGCCATATTCAAGGTGACCGGACAAACTACCCTTTTTGGATACACGTTCTCACTGTATCCCAATCTGATCTGAAACTCTGTCCCTCTGCCTCAGCCTCTGTGTACTGGGATTACTACTGTGCTCAGCCTAATCCTTGTTCCTCTATCTCCCAACTGTGAGGAAAAGCTAGCTTGATGTTTTTTGATGGGGAATACTGTGAGATCTCATCCAGCTCATCGTGAAAAGGTTAATATATCTTGAGGAAGGAAATTGTTAAGGTGGGACTTCAGTGAACCATAACACTAAGAATTCTTAGTTAAGAGTCATTTATGTGTAATTTTGTGCCTTTTTTAAAGGGGTGTTTGTGAGTGAGTGTGCAAGAGAGAGTGCACTTGTGTGCTCACAAGTATTCAAGGAAGCCAGTGGGTCATCAGCTTCCTTGGAGGTAGAGTCGTAGGGGTTGTGAACTGCCTGATATGAGTGCTTGCAGCAGAACTCAGGTCCTCTACAAGAGCAGCAGGCATTCATAAAGGCTGAGCTATCAGAAGCCCCTTTAATGGTCTTTAAAGGCAATACAGTGAGGGTCCATAATTTGGACCTTGACTCAAATAGTATGTAAAAGCTAAGAGTGTTTATTCTACAGAAGTCCAGCATGCTGGAGTCTACCATCTTCCAAGGTGGAGGCACCACAGTGAGCTCACAGCTCTGATTTAAAGCACATTACGGGAATTCCAGGAAAGGAGTAAGTAACCTCTGTCTTAATCTGTTGGCTCTATCTCTAGGGACATCCCAAGACCATTGCTGGGGCGAGGGGTGCTGGAAACTATTGCCTGGGAAGTGTGGAACTGTTGCTGACCCATTGTCCTTGCCTCAGGCCAGACGGTGGGACAGCCTTTGAGGCTCTCTGAAGCCTGTCATGGAGTTAGCCTGTCTCAGCCCTGTGTTACGAACACTCTTCTTGCGATTCTGAGGACATCTTGGGTTCTTGCACACAGTTTTATCTGCTGAACCACTTTTCAGGCATCTGGAGTGTGTTTCTGAGGTACATACCAGCTTACTCGTTCTAAACAGCCTGAGGCACGGAGCTTCATCTGGGCTCTAACTTACATGTTAGGATCTCACATGACTCCCTCACGCTGCCCTCAGGCTCACTGTGGGGCAGAAGATAATCTTGAGCACCCTGCTGCTGCTACCACAGGGTACTAGGGTGGCAGGTGTGAGCCCCCATGCTGGCCCATAGGCTTCCAGGGCCCTGTGTTCCCTAGGCGAACACTACCAGCTACCTCCTGGTCCCGCTTAGGTCTTATGATTCCTGTAACTATGAGCCTGCAGAGAAGACTTAGTGACTATAGAGCTCTGGCTCTTAGAGGACTCTGGTTCGATTCCCAGCCTTCACATGGTGACTCAAAACCATCTGTAACTCAGACTGGGAGAGAGCTTCTGGCCTCTGTAGGCACTGCACACACTGTACATGCAGACAGAACACCCATGCACACAATTTAAAAGTGGGGGGGAGGGGGATTCCTGTAATAGAATGTGGACGTAGTTTGTGATAGCGTTTCTGATGAGTTGTAGATACTTGGAGAAAACAGAAAAGGAAGGTGCGCTTCTGCCTCAGGGGAGACAAGTAAATAGGGACTCTTGGTCCTGGAGCCTTCGGACTGACAGGCAGAACAAAGGGTTACAAGTTAATTACCTCAGATATTTCATTAATAAGGAAACAGTATGAAGCCAGTGTTAACCCAGTTATGCCATATCCAGACAAAATATTACAAGAAAACCACAGGTCAATAATCCCCAGGAATAGTGGAGGTACAGTCATGAACATTGATCTGCAGATGGGCTGGAGAGATGGCTCAGAGGTTAAGAACACTGACTGTTCTTCCTGAGGTCCTGAGTTCAATTCCCAGCAACCACATGGTGGCTCACAAGCATCTGTAATGAGACCCGATGCCCTCTTCAGACACACCTACAGTGTACTTACATATAATAAATAAATCTTTTAAAAATGTTTAGAAAATCAGGTACTGCATACTAAATATATCAGGGAATAGAAGGCCCAGCTCATCTGGAGAGGGAGAAAGCACATTTGGTGATGTCTAGCATCTGCGCTAAGCCCTGGAAAAAGCCAAGTTAGAAGGAGTTTTCTCTCGCTAGCCACAGGCTTAAAAAGCAGGCCAATAGCTGAGGCTCTTGTCATGTAATCCTGATAGCAGGTCTGTCCACTACAAGTCGTCCTCTGACCTCCACAAGAAGGCAGCAGATGGGTGCCTAGCTCCTGCAGTGGGGAATGAGGGAGGGACTGAAGTGTCTGATAAGGAGGCCTTCATACTATAGCAGAGTAACTGCTCAGCCCCCAGCCCCCTGCATCAGGTGTCTACAGTACCTGTAATCCAGTTCCAAGGGGGGCCCTGAGAGCACGGCCTTCCCTGGCACCTGCAGTCATGCCCTCACACGTACATAATTCTAAAAAGAAATATAGAAACCATTTCAGGAAGGTCCAATTGTGGATAACGTATTCTAACAGTTATGAGAACGTTATCAACAGTTTTATGCTTTTGAACAAAATAGGCAGCTCTCTAGAAAATGTGGTAATGAAAACTCACAGTTAAAATATAATTTTAAAAACCCTCACACAGGCCTGTAGCTGTTAAATTAAATCAGGAAAAACAAAACAACAGAAGAAAACCTGTCCATAGAGAAAGAACTCAAAGGGCCAGGAGAGGTGTGGACTACGGAGCTCCTCTCATAAACAGTGTTTGGAGCCCCAGCAAGATGGAGACTAATAACAAAAACAAAGCCACAGATCTCAGTTCGCACTTCATTACATTAGTAGTTTTAGTACTGAGACTCCGGGAGCGTACCTTGGAAAAAGCAAGGCAGACTTTTCCACAGGGAAGAACACAAAAGGTTCAGAAGTCACACAGAAGACCAACCTTTTAAAACTTTGATGACCCTGACATTTTAGATCTGAAGGAATTTTAGATACTTTAGGTTTTGAAGTTACAAGTATCAGAATAAATGAAAAGAATTGTTTTTCTCTTTGTATTACCTTTAAGCCTTGGCTATAAGATTGCTTAGAAATAATGATAGCTCAGTGGCAGTAAGCAGCACTTAAAAAAAAAGACTGGATGTAACCCAGGATAGCCTCAGACTCAATGTGTAACCAAGGATATCTTAAATTTCTGGTCCTCTTGCCTTCACTGTCACCACACCAGGTTTACAGAGTGCTGAGTAAGAACTCCACCAACAGATGCACATCCATTCCGTAGCCCATGTTTTTTATAAAATTTGTGTGTATATATCAAGAGAGTCTTAAGAGAGTGGAGTGGTATTCCCTCTTTTTCAGGAACTTGGCTGTTGAAGCTAACCTTGACTTCCTAATTCTATCCTGATCCCTGGTCTCTGGCATGCCTGGGAGGCACCGAAGGGCAGGGGTTGGGACCTTAGAAGTTCCCAGAAACCCAGAGAATACCCTTCAGGTCAAGGCCTATAAGCTTGTGAGGCAGTTAGGGAGATATTTTCAGCCTGAATGTCCCAATGACCTCAGAGCCCCAGAAGGACTCCAAACAACCTGAGCCCCCCAACACCACAAAAACAAAAGCAACATGTCTCCAGCTTCTCAGGTCACGAAGGGACCCAGCTCCCCTTCCATAGCATTCCCATCTGATTGCTTGATGATATTTTTACTTTCTCCCCACTAGGGAAAAGCATCTCCTTAGAGAGTCAATTACTGGCAAGCTGGTGTGTTCCGCAGAGCAGAACTATTTCATGTGTTTGTGTTAGTGGGTGTGGGTGTGGGGATAGCAGGTGGGAAAGGGGGAAAAGAGGGCAGTGGAGCGAGGCAAAAGCTTCCTGTCATGGTTTCTGGTGTAGAGGGAGATGACAGTGTAGTTTATGGTATCAGGCTGGTGGTCCTGCTTTCACACTGTGCTTGCCTCCTTAGGCTGCTCCATAGCTGTTGGCTGAGTCTCTCCCAAAAGACTGCCATCTATGCTTAGAGACTGTTTTCAGACCTGCAAGCTTCATGTGTGATGTGGCTAGAGAGAAGTCCCCAGGCAGAGCTCAGTGGTTGACTGGCTGGTGACTGAGGGCGTGCACCCCACACACACACCCCACACCCCGTACGTGTTCTCGTATTTATTTGGCCACTTCCAGAGTGGCAATCTGTCACCCTGGGTTGGGGAATAAAAACAGTGACTCTGATGAGCCTGGAAGATATCAGTACAGTTGGGACCAGAAGAAAAGGGGTTGTTCAGGGAGGATATGTCCCCTGGGTTAAGCAGGACCCACTGGGAAGATGTTGAGATCTTGGATCTGTGTGAAAATGTATCCAGACTGCGTTTTGTTTGAGGGGTGCCATGGGATCACAGACAACAAGTAACATCATTTGTTTTTCTTGGATTGATGGGCCCAGTGTATTCATCCCTGAGATAATGTCTACTAAATACCTAAGGCTAACTAACTGCGTACTTCACATACCAGTTGCAATTCAAGAAAAGACTCACTTCAAAACAGTGGCTAGTTTAGCTGGCAACTCAGTTGCGTGTTGGACAGTCACTGGCTACTCAGTCATACTGCAGCGCACAAAGTATTCATGTGTCAGTGACGTGTTTGTGGTATCGTGGCCACGGTAACGTCATGGCACAGTGCATCTGCCTGTGCTGTGGCGTTTGTCCGAGAGTCATCCAGTGATTAGTTAACAGGAGTTCGGTGCCACTGACTTGATTTAGGTCCTACCAGCTCTTTCTCCAGCATGGCTTCTATTTTAGCAAGGTGAGCCTAAGCAGGAGAAAGGAGGAAAATATGTTAGTAGTATTTACAAAATCTGTCTGCCACCTCTATGGGGTCATAGTCTATCAGCAAAGACTTATAAAAATCCAGTTTTTCCTCCCGGCCCCAGGCTCCCGTAATAACGACTCAAAATAAATACAAACACCTTGGCTATAAGCTTTGTTTGGTTCCCCGATTAGATCATAACTTAATATCCCATTTATTCTAATCTATTTTCTACCACGTGGCTGGTTACCTCGGCTCAGCTCCCATCTTCTGTTCTCCCTGGTTCCTTCTCCTTGCTTGGCTCTCCTAGACTCCAGTCTCCCTACCAGCTGTCCCGCCTTCTATTTCCTGTCATTGGCCAATCAGCTTTATTTGACAGGTGAAGCTTCTGAACAGACATAAGAGATTCCTTCTACAAGGACTTAATCACACACACATTGGAAAACTGTCTGAGGTGATCATTAGAGGATAGGTCACGACTTACTTGGATTTTGAGGCTTAGAAATGTCAGATTCAGGCAGCTGTCTCTGAAAAGCTTTTTTTGACTTTTTCCTATACTAATGATGGCAGCAGCAGTTAAAGTCAGGAAGGAGAAGGTGGTTCAGCGAGTGGGGGCCCTGTTGCCAAGCCTATGACCCGAGTTAATCCTGGGACCCACATAGTAGGAGGCAACTGACTCCGGCCAATTGTCCTTTGACGTTCACCTCCTCCCAAATAAATAAACAGAAAATCAGAATAAAAAGAAAGTCAAGAGGACTGCACCAGGTAAAGGGTCCTCCTTTTTAATGTCCTTTTTTTTTTTTTTTTGGTTCTTTTTTTCGGAGCTGGGGACTGAACCCAGGGCCTTGTGCTTCCTAGGCAAGCGCTCTACCACTGAGCTAAATCCCCAACCCCTAATGTCTTTATTAGCATACATCAGTTATACATAATAATGGGTTTATTATGGCATTTCCATACCTGTACACAGAACATTTCAACCCTAGTCTTCCTCTTGCAGTTTTCTTGTCCACTCCCCACTCCTTTCCTTCCCGACAGTCCCCAGGGCATTGTTACTCTTATATGGGGGACTGAGGCACCATTCTGAAAGAATGGATACCCTGCTGACCACACCTGAGGGAGCCACAGAAAGGCCTGTGTGTGCTGTTCTGCCCATGCACATGGCTGACTTGGATCACAGTATTAGTGGAAAACACAAGCCCTTATCCAGTAAAGTGCTTTGCGGTTTCAATGTTCTCCTGTGACTTTTTTTTTTAAAGATGCATCTTTAATTATGTAGAGGGGTGTGTGTGTGCATGTGTGTGCTACTCTATTATATCTAGAGAGATTTCTTTTTGGTGAGTCTGAAGAAGTCAGACAGCGGGAGCTTTGTAATCTATAGCAAAATGTAGCTCAATGTAAAGTAGCTAGAGCCCAGATCTGAGTAATCCAAGACGCACTTAAATTATACAGGTTGTCTTTAAGAACATGGAGAAACGGGCTGGAGAGATGGCTCAGTGGTTAGGAGCACTGACTGCTCTTCCAGAGGTCCTGAGTTCAAATCCCAGCAACCACATGGTGGCTCACAACCATCTGTAATGAGATCTGATGTCCTCTTCTGGTGTCTGAAGACGGCTACAGTGTACTCATATATAATAATAAAGAAAAAAACAATATATGGTAGCATGTCTGTATTAGTCATGGTTTTCTAGAGTAACAGAACTCAGAATGAATTTTTCTATCTATATAAAAGTATTTACTAGAATTATTTACAGTCCAGTTAATCAAATAATGCCTGGCTGTGAACAAAAGATCCAAGAATCCAATAGAGGCTCAGTATACAGCCTGGACGTCTCAGCTGGTCTTCACTGTATGCTGGAATCCTAAAAAAGTAGGCTCTAATGACAAATGAGGAACTGACTTGATAGCCATGAAGACCTTACACACGTTTTTAATGAAACTCCTTCCTCATGGTTTTAAGACAGAGTTCCATGTGTCATGGGCTGACTTCGAACTCTCTATGTAGCCAAAAGTCTTGAAGTTCTGATCCTCTCCCCCACCTCCCACATGCTAGGAATACAGAATTGTACTAGTACTCCTGGTTTGCATGGTGCTGGAGGTTGAACCCAGGGCCTCATGGGTACTACTTGGCAAGCACCCCACTAGTCAGCTAACTGAGCTACACCCCAGCCCTCAAAGAAAAGAGTCTGTGTGGCAGCTAGAGAGACGCCAAGGTGCCATGGCCTTTGATAAGTGATAAAGAGGAATAGAGCTGGAATCTGAAGGTGGCACTGACAAACTCTTCAATGACCAGCAGCAGTGAAGGAGAAGGGCTAAGTCAGAATACAAGGACAGACGGGACTTCTGACCAAGGCTGCTAGCTAGGGGCACCAAGGGCTATGGGTGTGTGTGTGTGTGTGTGTGTGTGTGTGTGTGTGTGTGTGCTCGTATGTGTGTGTGTGTGTGCTCATGTGTGTGTGTGTGTGTGTGTGTGTGTGTGTGTGTGTGTGTGTGTGCGTGCGCGTGCGCACATTGTACCAGGATTCTTCTCTGGGACAAGCCTCTGGGTAAATCTGTGATGGAATGTTTCTTGTCCACAATAATGGCTCTCGTGACCTTTTTCATTTTATGTGCCTTCTGGTCTTTGGCCATATCCACCCTCTCTCCCTTTCTTAAGCAGCCACTTGGATTCATCACGAGGCTACATTCTAATGGCATTCTCCATCTTAAGTCACCCCTCTGTCCCCTCCCCAGCCCTGATCTGATTAAGTTTCTGCCCTCTTAATGGCTCACCATCGGCATTAGCTTCTCAGCACAGTATGTGATTATTCGTGTGTGTATCCCAGTCACGAAGGCCTCACGTTGTCAACTCCTGGGCACACACACCCTATCCATACAGGGAAATAACTCAAAAGTGAATATTTAAAGCCAGGAAATCCAGTGTGCTGTCTGTACCCTGGTGTCTAATTTGTTTGCTAATCAGATAAAAATTCAATAATTATATTTGTATATTCATAAGTAGCCCTCCAGAGATAAGTGGGTCACTACTGTGTGCACACACATTTTCTGGGGGGAGGGGTTTCTTGCTGAGCCCACTTAATGGCATTTTTGCTGAAGGCAGGTCAAAGGAATCAGATAGCAATGGGAGATGGGTGACGCTTAGCAGGATTCTTCTCTGAGTCCGGTTTAGGCAGGCCCTGTATACAACTTGAAAAGAAAATTAGAAAGGGCTTCTAAAGCTCAGAGCAATATTTATCACAGTTCTGGGGATGGAACCCGGAGCACTGCCCGAGCTAAGCAAACACTCTAGCTGCGCGCGTCGCCGAGTCTCAGTGGGATCGGTTTATAAACACAGTGGATACACTAAGTCACTCCTTAAACTCCGGTCTGTTTTCACTGCTTCTGTTTCACCTCACTCCCCAAACGCGCCGGATGAAGATGAAAATGATGGGGGAAGAGCAGAGCGCCCCACGAGCCCTGTGGTTTCCGGTCAGAAATCTGAGACGTTTTTGCCGAACACCCAGCGACCTTCCAGCTGCATCCAAACAGAGTCCTTGTTGCTGCGAGAATGGCGTCTACCTGGGAAGACCAAAACCAAGACTCCCCGGTAACTTGTATCTGCCCACGAGCAAGTGGAACTTGAGTTAATCTCTTCTCCTCCAAACCTGCCGCCGCCGGGGTGGGATGGGGGGGGGAGCTCCTCGATTGCTGGCTACGCTGTCACCAGCTGCTTGTGGAACTGAGCCTCCCATGGCCATGGTAGGTGGCAGGATGAGCGGAGAGGATCCTAGAGAGGGAGGCTGCTCGGGCCATCATTAAAGCCCATGCCTGTGATCCTGCAGGGCACGCTAAGATTAGCTGAAGTCTAGAGTGAACTGATTTGTCCTCATTCTTGCTCCCACCTTAGTTGCGAGGGTAGGATAGGGGGCAGGTGCTACCAGTGTGTAGTCGGGGCGGGGGTGGAGGTTGGGAGGCACCCGGGGAGGTTCCTTTGAAGACTGGCTGCCTTGGGGTGGTCAGCAATGACCTTGAGAAGTTGGGACTCTATCTCAACTGTCCAGCTCTCTGGGCACACTCGAAGGCGCTGCTTATAGCTCCCCACACACAAACTCACACTGGCCCAGGCCAAGGCAGATGTCCTGGAGTGGGGGAATGGGGTGAGTCTGTCTCTTTAGGACCCCAATACTCCAGAGGACTCCTTTGCTTGCAGTACCTGCCTCTCCACTGCACATGAGGGAAGCTTCTGGGGCTGGGGATTTAGCTCAGTGGTAGAGCGCTTACCTAGGAAGCGCAAGGCCCTGGGTTCAGTCCCCAGCTCCGAAAAAAAAGAACCAAAAAAAAAAAAAAAAAAAAAATCTGAACTGTAAAACAAGGGAAGCTTCTGCTTTGGTTCATGTCTACTCCGCTCTCCGGCCCACCCTCTCATGCTGGAGCTTTATCTCAAGTCAGGCCTCTGCACACGCAATATAAGCTGCTTGTGACTCCTCTCAGCCCCTTCCAGTTGTCTATGCCTTTCCTCTTCCCAAAATGGTCGTGAGCCATCACAGTACGGTGCCTCCATCCCATTGTCTTCCCTGGCTAAACCCACTTGACCAACACACCAGACAGGCTGAGCCAGCAGGAGAAAGCCTCCAGCTCTTTCCGTCTTATTCGGTGCTGAGATGTGAAGACTCCATTACCAAGGAGTCTCTCACCTCACAACTGGACCCCTCTGGCCACTGAATATTAAGTTGCTTTCCTCCTCCCTCTGACTCTTTCACACAATGTTCAAAATACCTCCCCCACCCTGTCCTTCATTTTTTAAAAAGTGATCTTAAGGGCTGGAGAGATGGCTCAGTAGTTAAGAGCACTGACTGCTCTTCCAGAGGTCCTGAGTTCAATTCCCAGCAACCACATGGTGGCTCACAACCATCTGTAATGGGATCTGATGCCCTCTTCTGGTATCTGAAGATAGCTACATTGTACTTATATATAATAAATAAATCAATCTAAAAAAAAGAAAAAAAAGAAAAAGAAAAAGTGATCTTAAGTAGCCCAGGCTGGCCTCATACAAAGTGGAGAATGGCTTTGAACTGATTCTCCCTCCCAAGTGCTGGGAACACAAGGTACATGCCACTGCACCTGGTTTGTAAGGAGCTGGGATGAACCGGGACCTTGTGCATATTAGGCAGGCACTCAATCAACTGAGCAATGTTCCTAGCCCCACTCCATTGTCCTGCTCTGGATCAGAAAGCAATCTGGAGATTAGTCCAGATAGAAAGACAGGAAACAGCTAAGCCGGTGTGGAAAAGGACAAATCCCATACCCTCACCACCTGTGTCTGGCTGAGTCAAGAGTTTTGACCCAGCTCTCTGGAGACTCACCCACACAGAAAGGACACTCCCTCACTGAAAATATCACAGCATTAATCCATCCAGTGAACCATGCTCACCATCAAAACATGCCTGGGTCTTTCTGCGACCTTGAAGAGCAAAGTTACTTTGATTTTTAAAAGTTGTTTTGGTTCAAGGTTTATAGTTAACCGAACCTTCTCCTCAGATATGAGCCTGTCTGTGAATCACCTTATAATTTTACCTATAGGAAAAAAAACAAAAACAAGCGGAACAACAACAACAAAACAAACAAACAAACAAAACAAAAAACAAAAAACCAAAGCGTGTGGGCTCAGCCTGTGTGAAGAGGCCTTCCTGCTCTTGCAATGGATTTGAGTTCCTTTCGAAGAGCCCACGTCACACATCACGAGGCTCACAACTGCCTCTAACTCCAGCTTCAGGGAAGCCAGTGCTCCTCTTCTAGCTTCTACGGCACCTGTACAACAAATAATTCTGAAATAATCCTTTCAGAATAATCCTGTTGTTGAAAAAACCCAACATCTTACAACAAGGAAATAAGGCCAACAACGCTTTTCACACGTTCCCCCAGCCTTGGTAAGTGGAGAACATTGTCACATTGTAACACCGAATGTTACATCACATCAACAACTGTTGGCTCCTGTTCTCGTGCCTGCACTTGGCTTTGTTCAAGTGTGTTTGTCCTTCTTCATCAATAAAATTGAAGCTTTGCTTGAAGCTCTGACCGTTTTAAGTGCTGTGGTTCACATATCGAGGCAGGAGGGTAGCCTTTAGATTGCACCTTCCACTGAGATCAGGGGACGGAACTCGGGTGGTCAGGCTTAGAACTTAACCACCAATGTCTTAAACCACAGAGTCAGCCTGCTGGCCCCTGAAGTTCTACATTGAAAGCCATGATCCCCCCATGTCTCTACAGAGTCCACTGAAGCTCTGAGAGGGGAACCAGTCAAGTTGGGGCACCCAGGCAATGTGGAATCCCAACACCCCTGCAGATGATAGGTTGACTCTGCAGGACCGGATGGCAGCTGAAGGCTTCTAAAATTAGACCGGACCGACATTCCATAGTGTCTGTTGAATAAGCTAACATTTGGCAGGTGCATAGGGGGAAAACACACTCTAACTTGATGCGGGGATAGAAGAATGACTAACTATGGTGAATGTGACAGAGCCGAGGGCTTAGTCCACCCCCACAGGGGAAAGGCGGGTGTAGCCCGATTACTGGAGATGAACAGGTCCTTGGAGGGATACACGAGATGAAGGCTCCAGCAGTTTGTCTGGGACTCCTGAAAGTCCATTTCCCCTGGTGGACGAAACTCTAGAATCTTTATTGACGGTAGTTTAGTTCTCTCCGCAAACCTACCCTGAGGCCACAACGAGGAAGCACAGAGAAAAACCTCTCCCCCTTTTGCTGATGGCCAAGTGCTTTCAATTCCAAACAACCAGCGCACCAAAGTGGCAGGATCTGGGATCCCACATGCTGGTTTTCTCCACCGCCTCTAATTTTTTAATAATTTCCTAAAACCTCTTTGCAATATTTTTATTTATTTTTACCTTGTGTGTATGAATACTCTGCCCACGTTGCACTACATGTATGCCTGGTGCCCGTGTGATCCCTTAAAACTGGAGTTGTGCAAGTTTTGTAAGCCACCCTGAGGATGCTGACAAAACACAGGTCCTCGGCAAAAGCCACCAGCCAGCGCTCTTAATGACCCTGAGCCATCTTTCCAGCTCCCACTCTTTAATTTTTAAAACGCTGCTCTTGAGAGTTATTTATCTAGATCTTTAAGGTTTGGGGTGTGCCGGTACACGCTGACCCACAAGCTCCAACGTGGCAGGGAGCTGAACCTTTTTTACTGTAAAAACTTCTGGACCTTCACAGCGCCTGCGCATCTTTAACACTCTGGCTCTCCTCATGCAACCTTGAGACCTGCCCTCAATTTTCTTCCAGAATTCCAGGATCTGGGCGGTGGAGGTATACATCCGGAACACAAGAGCCCTGGCTCCCCACAGCCGGCCGGCCTATTCTGACTAAAGGCAGAACTGCCCTTTACTTTCCTCGCCCCTTTTCAGAGGCTCTAAGGGGATACAACAGCTTCCGAGGGGAATCCACCGTAAAGGCTCAATGAAGTAGTGATTTTCTTGGGGTTGGGAGGGAGGGCTGGAGATGGCCACCTGGAGCCAGGAAAGCTATTTAAAGGCTTATCTGGGGCAGGAAAATTCTCCTGGGAAGGATGAGGGGCGCGGCGTGGTTGGAGGAGTGGGGTCAGTGGGCTAGGCAGAGCCTTGGCAAGACCAGGCTCTTTTGGGTGGGTTGGGGAGCGGGCTGGTGGGCGGAACAGAACTCGGGTCAGCTGAACAGGGCAGGGGTGGATTAAGTGGGGTGGAACTGGGCGCGTGGGGTGTGATGGGGGGTGGATCCGAACAAATCTTGGGTGTGGTCGCGGGTGAGGGAGACAGGATGCTGGTGGCCGGGGCGCGGGTGGGCGGGACGCAGGTGGAACGGAGCAGGGTTCTGGTGGAAGATGTGGGGCTCCGGAGGGTAGAGTGGGTCTCGAGTAGGCAAGGCAGGATAAAATAGAGGCTGGGAGAGGTTGATGGTGTGGCTCTGCTTTTGGAGTTGGGCACCCAGCTGTCATCGCTGCGGCTGGAGTGGCCACTGCGCTCCCTCCTCCCTAGGGCTCACGGCGCGCTGCTCTAGAGGAAGGCGGGGCTGAGAGGCGCCGAGGGCAGCGCCAGGCTCCGCATTCCCTTCCTGCTGACAGGTGGCCGTGCGGCCCGGGGCTCGTCTCTCCACTGCGTCCTGCTCACGCCGGGCTCCGGGGCTATGGTGGACGTGCTGGGCGGGCGGCGCCTGATGACCCGCGAGGGCACGCTGGTGGAGGCCGAGGCGGCGCTGCAGAACAAGGTGGTAGCTCTGTACTTTGCCGCAGGCCGGTGCGCGCCCAGCCGCGACTTCACGCCGCTGCTCTGCGACTTCTACACGGAGCTGGTGAGCGAGGCGCGGCGGCCCGCACCCTTCGAGGTGGTTTTCGTGTCGGCGGACCGCAGCGCCGAAGAGATGCTGGACTTCATGCGCGAGCTGCACGGCTCCTGGCTGGCATTGCCCTTCCACGACCCCTACCGGCAGTGAGTGGGGACCCGGGGGTCATCAGCACGGGGTTGGCGCTCTGGCTCCTCCGGGACACCTCTCCTGCACCGAGCTGCTGTTTCATGCGCGGATCCTTCACTTCCTATCCCGCCTTTTTTGCTGTTCAGGTCTCAACGCAGGTCAATTCCACTGACTCTGGGTTTCAGCACCCGTGGTGCTCCGGTCGGCCAGCATTTTCTGCCTTTTATGATTAGGGATCCGTATATCTCAGGAGCCCCGGAACTGATCCTGGTGCTGGCTGGTATCCCTTAGCTTGTAGGCTCCTTGATTCGAAGTGGGGGCTACGGATATCTCCCTTGTCCACAGAGCTGTGTTGGGGGTACCCCGAGAGAAGTGGGGAGGGCCTCATAGCGGGAGGAGCCAGGTGCTAGCCATCTCTGAGATTTCATTTTTACCTACAGCGAAGGAGTTCCCTAACTATAACGTTTCATTAACATGGACGCTTTCACAATACATGTAAAGGAAACAGGAGTAGGCAGATGTTAGAGCAGGCAGGGCTGAAGAGTTTCAGGAGAAGAACCTAGAAAGAGGGGGAGGAGGGTATGGAAGAGTCCAGATGGAGGTCTCATTGCACACACCCCCAGCCCTGCCCGCTTCTACAACAGATGCCAGTTTCTGGGTATCCTCTGACTCTGGGTCCTGGGTTTGTTACCCATTTGCGATGCTACCTGTGAATCCTTTCTGGAAAACGAAGCAAAGCCAACTTTGAGACGTCCCATAGACTCATAATCACTAGAAGCCCACTTAGTTTCTTTCTCTCTCTCTCTCTCTCTCTCTCTCTCTCTCTCTCTCTCTCTCTCTCTGTCCATATGTGCATGTTCACAAGTGTGCACTTGCGGGCACATGCCAATAGAGATCAGAGGACAACCTGAGCACAGTCTCTGCTGTTATTTCTCAGCTGTCATCCACCATGTATTTTCGAGGCAGAGCCTCACACTGTCCTGTAAATTCACTAACCTGGCTGGCCAGTGAGCCCTAGGGCATCAGTCTCTGCCCCCTCAGCTCTGGGATTACAAGTGCTTTTTATGTGGTTTTCAGGACTGAATTTATGTGTCCCCCGTCCCCCCCCACCCCGTGCTTTGGGTCTTTACTGACCGAGCCACCTCCCCCCATTTTCCTAAACTCATTCTCTTTGGTGGGGAAGCTGCTTAGCCTTGGGGCAGGTATGAGGCCTCACTTATGCTGGTACCGTGAAAATCCCACTGATAGTAAGTCTAAGTGACAGCTGATAGCCTTTGCCTAAGGACTCCCTGGAGAACAGCTCCAAGGGCTGTGCTTTAAAATGTGACGACTCGTGGCACACTCAATTACACGTAGCTTTAAAAGACACACTTGTTTTTGCAGTCGGCGCTAATTAGGCAGAGAATTCTGCCCCTCTGGAGACTAGGGCTCTGGGTTGCCCAAGAGGATGGTAGGAAAGAAGGTTAATGGCTAAGTAAAAAGATGCACAGAGAATGCAGTAGACCTAGTCCGTGAAAGGGCTCTGTTATGTATTGCTTTTCTTATTGCTGTGACAAAATATTTGACAAAAGCAACGTAAGAGAGAATGGGGAGCTGGCTCAGCGAGTAAGCATGCAGGTATGGCGACCTAAGTTCAAATCCCCAGCCTTCAGTTAACAAAAACAAAACCCAAACCAGACAGGGCTGCATGTAACCCTAGCAATGGAGGGGCGGAGTCAGCCAGAAGGGGCGGGGTCAGCTCGATCCTGGGAGCTCACCGGCCAGGCAGCCAGTCTAGCTGAAACAGGACAGCTTTAGTTTCAGTAAGAGAACCTGTCTCAAGAGAATAACTATGACATCTGTCCCATCCCTCTGGTCTCCGAATGAAACGCATGGGCACACCACCTCTCGCACGCACAAAATTTAAGAAACTTAAAGTGGGGAGGGTTTATTTTGGTTACAGTTCGAAGGCTGGCCCTTAGGGCAGAAGCATGAGGAGGCGGGTCTCTGTGTCTACAGCCTGGAGCTGGAGCATTCCTGGATGAAGGAAAGCTGGTACCGAACTTTCTACTCCTCAGCCTTTTCCAGGGTTTGCCTCCTAGATGATTGTAGACCCTGCCGAACAGACAATCAACATTAACCACGCCAGGCTCCTAGTGATGTCGGCCGTGAGAGGTCAGCTTGTTGGTGTATTGCTGGTGTAGGCACACAGTCCGTTCTCCTGGGGTCTGCCTGTGTACCCTGGCTGATGTCTTTTCCCAGGGTGATTAGCAACCGACCGCAAATGTACATTGACTCCCTTGAGAAGGGTGTTACTTTGGGGACCATGTAGATCTTTCCCCCTTCCTTCTCCTCACTTCTATTCCAGAACCTTTCTGCTCCAGGTGTGAATGAATGGTCCTCTGAGCACAGGATGGCCCAGCTGGGCCTTTGAGCACAGGATAGCCCAACTCGTCTGTTCTGCATTTCCCAAAGGGAGTTTCCGGTTGTAAACTTAGCTATTCATCTTTGTCCCTTCCCAGTACTTCCTTCCTGCGAACCAGGAAGTAGAATATTCTGAGGGGATTGCTGGAGCTGTGCCCTCGATTCCATTGTCTCAGCTCAAATTTGTAGAATCAGACCATGGGCCAAAGGAAAAAGAGCCACAACTGGGGACAGGTAAAAACTGCAGAAACCATCCAGGGGGTGCTCCGGAAGTTGCTGTCTGCTGTAGTGGGTAAGGCAGGACAGGAAGGTCGTATAGGCCCTGACTGGGAAGTGAACCAGGAAGGGACCGTTGTGTATGTAACTTTCCCTCAGAGGCCTCTACTACTTACTACTGTTCCTCAGTTCCAAGGAAGGAAGAGGAAGAAATTTCCTACTACCAAGAAAATCACTTGTGGCTCCCTTAGATGGCTGTGGCATGTCTGCACCTGTAGGAAGGAATGCCCAGAGTTCTCGCCTTGCCCTCAGAATTATGCAGGTGCATTACAGTGAAGCCCTGTCCTCCCACCCAGCAACAGATACTGTGTCACATAGCCCAGAGAGGCAGTTGTTTATTACCAATGTCTCTGAAACAAGGCTCAGGTGTCTGGCTGGTATTGTCCCCTCTGCCCAGGTGTCCCATTGCGGTGGCCTTGAAGAAGGCTCTGCCTTAGCCTGAGGATGACTGCAGAACGGGTGCCAATGCTCTCTGTAGGTGTTTTCTCAGGTTGAGGGTTCCATTTTATCCCCTTCTCTGTGACTGAATTTATCTGTCTAGAAAGAAAGCCTCCTGCCTCAGCCTTCCTGAGCACTAACTTTATAGACGTGTGTTACCATACGTGGCGGAACCAGATCTCCAAGCAGCTGCAGATACATGTTCATGCTACAGGTTGCCACTCCCATGAGAACCCTTGAAGAACTTACAGTGACCTCACTGCAATGCCAGTCCTCATAGGCTGGGATGTGGGCAGAGTCCATGGTGCCAAGCAGGCATTTTCCCCTCCTCAGGCCAGCCCAGCCTCTGATCTGCCTTCTGGAACATTGCTTGGTGTTGGAGCACCTCTCCTTTTAGCTGATGTGTTTTGGCCCTGCCTTGTTCCAAGTCTTTTCTAGATGATGTCTTACAGTCTCCCTATGCTATTCAAGCTGGTCTCAAACATATGAGTTAAACTAATCCCTCTGCCTCAGCCTCTTGAGAGGCTGGAACCACAGGCTACTTGAGTTTTGGATAACTGTATTTTTAGTTCCGTGGGAGTTTGATTGTATCTTCAGCTTGAGATTTCTATAGTATGGCTGTCTCTTGGTATCTGGATCCTGGATTCCCTGCGGTTGCATTCACATCCCTATATAAAATGGCAGCGTTTGCACAGAACCTACCAACAGCTCCCTTTCCTTTCAGACCTGCTCAATGCTAACCTCTGCCCTTCTGTCCTCAGTGAGCTGAAGAAGAGGTATGACATCACCGTCATCCCCAAGGTCGTGGTCATCAAGCAGAATGGAGCCGTCATCACCAACAAAGGGCGGAAACAGATCCGGGAGCGCGGACTAGCTTGCTTTCAGAACTGGGTGGAAGCAGCTGATGTTTTCCAAAACTTCTCAGGGTGAATCTGCAGGGATCAGAGTAGGTGCTGGAAGTGCAGGGCGACCTGCCTTCAAGGAGGGCTTAACTGGTTCTCTTCTCTGTTTGGGGATGTCATAGCCGAGTCACCAAGCTGTGGCAGAGAGCGGAAACAGCTCAGGGAAGAACTACACCCACCCTCTGTGGGTCCTAGAGCTCCTTCGGGGTGAACTTTTATTACTTATAGCTTTCTCCACCCGTGCCTAGGCTCCAGGACACATGGGCAGTGAGCTACCAGAGACCTATGCGAGATACTCTTTCCTGCAGGTTTCTCTGGAAAATTGACCTATGAGGTGATGTGTTTTCTGACGACCTATCACACTTTAGTGATGCTTTGGTAAACATCTCTGTTACTCAAGTTTGTCCACTGTGTAATTTAATAAACCAACATTCACAGTTTGAGCAGATCTGATGTTTTTCTTCCTCCTTTCAAACCAAGTACCAACAGAAGGACAAATCAGTAAATACCGTGCTTGAGCTGTTCTTTTACCTGAGGAGGTTCCATACCTGTGCGCCTCATCTTGGAAGACTTTTCTAACCTTTGTCTTTTCTCGTGCTTTTCTTTCTTCTCTCCTTCCTTCCCTCCTTCTCCTTCTTTTCCTCATTTTTCCTTTTTGCTTCTTCGAATACCATTTTTTTTCTCTTTCTCCCATTACCTTCCCTCCTCCCTCCTCCCCTCTTTTCTTTTGGAATTGGGGATTGAGTCCATAGCCTTGCTTGTTAGGCAAGCCCTCTATCTGCCCCTCTGTGTATGCATGCATTTTATAGGTGTACACGGTTGTATGGGGGACACATACATGTGCACATGCGGGCGTGTGTGCAAAGGTTGATATCCAGTGTCTTCCCTGATGGTTCTTTGCCATTTTTATGATTTTTCTTTTTCAGTGTGTGTGTGTGTCTGTGTGTGCAGGTGCCTGTGGAGGCTAAGAGAGGGCATCAGGTCCTCTGGAGCTGGAGTTAGTGGCAACTGCGAGCTGACAGATGTGTGCTCAGAACGGAACTCTTGTCTTCGGAAAGAGCACCAAGCACTCCTCACCACTGAGCCATTTCTCTATCCTCCTTGGCTTTTTACGTTTGCATAATGCTGAGGATTGAATCCATGGCTCTGTTCATGCAGGACACGCACAGTATTTCTGAGCTATACCCCAAATCCTTTTATAATTTTGTTTTGTATTTTGAGAGGCCCCCTCACTTAGAGCTCATTGATTCGTTCAGCCAGGGTGACCTGCCAATAAGCTCCAGATGTCCCCTTGACTCTACCTCCCAGGGACAGAGCTTCAGAGGACATGTCATGCCTGGCTTTTACATGGTCCCAGGGATCTGAACACAAGTCCTCACCCTTGTGTGGCAGGCACAAGACTGTCGGAGTCCCCACCCCCCCAGCCCTTTACCCAACTAGCCCCTTTTATTTTTGATAGTATAACAATAGCCCAGAAAGAAATTAATTAGTATTTCAAAGGTATAAAGTCACGCTGTGCATTCTGGCATGTCCCTTGGTGACAGTCTATGTTTCCAACAGTGGCCCCATAAGATTATAGTGGCACCAAACAATTCTGTTGCTTGGTTAGTTCTATGATATTTGCACTATTCTAAACTTACATAATGCTTTCCAATGTGGTTAATGCTGGCAGGAGGGCAGGACCCAGAAGCACACGAATGACAAACCTCTGGGCATGTCTGTGTGGCAGTTCCTAGGTTAGATAAATTGAGGCATGAAGACTCACCCTGAATGTCGGGTGTCACTGTTCTGTGGGATGGGGTCTGCCTTAGTCACCGTTCTGCTGTTCTGTTGTTGTGAAGAGATGTCATGGCCAAGGCAACCCTTATGAAAGAAGCCAATTAACTGGAGGCTGGCTTCAGAGGTTCAGCCCATTATTGTCACGGCAGGTAGCATGCTGGCACACAGGCGGATGCTGGAGCTGAGAGATACATCTTTATCTATAGGCAGAGAGAGGGGCTCTGGGCTATCAATAGGCTTTGGAAACCTAAGAAATCACCTCTGGTGATGCTTTTCCTCCAATAACATCACACCTTCTAATCCTTTTAATCCTTTCAAATAGTGTCACTCCCCAGTAACTAAGCATTCAAATATATGAGCCTATAGGAGCTGGGATGGATAGTTTTATGTTAATCTGACGTAAGGTAAAGTCATTTGAGAAGGAAACTCGATTAAGAAAATACCTCCATAAGGTCAGGCTGTAGGCAAACCTGTAGGACATTTTCTTAATTAGTGGTTGATGGAGAGGGCCCAGCCCACTGTGCGTGGTGCTATCCCTTGGACTGGTGGTCCTGGGTTCTATATGAAAGCAGGCTGAGCAAGTCTTGAGGAGCAAGCCAGTAAGCAGAACCCCTCCATGGCCTCTGCATCAGCTCCTGCCTCCAGGTTCCTTGCCCTGTCCCGGTTTCTGTCCTGACTTCCTTTATTGATGGGCTGCAATGTGGCAGTGTTCACCCAATAAACCCTTTCCTCCCCAACTCGCTTTTTGGTCATTGTGTTTCATCACAGCAATAGTGACCCAAACTAAGATAGGGGTCATTCTTATTCAAGCTACCACAGGATCTCAGACTGAATCAGGAGGGGAAAAATGAGAACTGGGGAGTCAGATTGAAAGAACCAGAGTTGGGGTCAATCTGGGGCCAGTGGGAAAATTCCTATCACAAACCTCTGAGCACAAGGACCTCTCCCTTCCAGGAAGAAAAAAACTGGTTTAGTTCCTGGAACAGCTACAAGCCAAACTGTAACACAAAGCTACCCGTGACTTCCAACCGACAAACCCCCCACCTTGGGAAAGTCCTGAATGGTACACTGAGTCCAATCTGAAAGTTGTTTCGCTCCACCAAATGTGCATAGTACCCTGCCTAGTTACCATTGTGCAAGTTCTGCCCTAATTGTTTGGATTCTGTCCCAATTGTTTGCAAGGTATATAACTCCCTGTTAGACTCTGCTCAGGGTCGTCTCCCCTTGAAGTGGGAGGACCCTGGCATGTTGGAATTAAACTCCTCTTGCTTTTGCATCGATCACTGCCTCCATGAGTCTCATTCAAGAGGTCCTGGAAGAGGTTCAACTCGGACATCACAAGTTCATTGTAAGGAGTCCTCCGGAATGACCTGAGTTCAGAGCCCCGGGACTCACAGAAAGCTGGGTTCGGGGGCTGGGGATTTAGCTCAGTGGTAGAGCGCTTGCCTAGGAAGTGCAAGGCCCTGGGTTCGGTCCCCAGCTCCGAAAAAAAAAAAAAGCTGGGTGCGGTAGTGAGCATCTTTAATCCCGGCGTTCCTGTAATGAGATGGATGGCAGAGACAGGGGAGTCCCTAGAAGCTTGCAGCCAATTAACATAGGGTAGTGGCAGTCAAACAAGTCCTCTGTCCAGGTAGAAGGTGAGAACCAGAACCCAGGGTTGTTCTCTGACTTCTTCATGCACTCACATGAACGTGCACATATACAAACAGATGTATACATGAAGTTTAAAACAGAGAAGGAGAAGGCGGGCTGAGTGCCAGCACATTCTCTTTGCCAACAGTAGGAGAAGGCTGCCTACAGTTCAAGCATCCAGCCTTCTGCCATGGACACTTACTGGCTGCCCTCAGGACTGTGATTCTCATGCACCTGCAATGCCATTCTTGTATAATCTGATACAAGCATGATCCATCATAAGCCTGGCTTTCGTTTTTGGATCTTGTCAGCCTGCTGGGTCCCTCAGCTGAAAATTTGGAGCGAGGTGCAAAAATACTGTCATTATGTTATGCTGTCTCTTGGGTTTTGGGAGAAAACTGTGTTCCTATGTGATTTATTTTGAGGCAAATATAGTGATAAGGGGAGCTCCCTCTAACAGTCTTTCATTGATGCAGGGGTGCAAGGATTGTCATGCTGTGCTCCCAACATTTTTGAACACGTATTCCTGAAAGGTAAGCATTCCTCATAGGTTTTCAAGATGTCCATTTATATGTGAGCCATACCATAGATTTCTCCTAAAGGGTAGAGAGGGCTCAGTGGATGAGTGTTTCCCGTGCATGCACCTAAGTTCAGTCCTAGCACCCATGTAAGCAACAGGGTTATGGTGACACAAACTTATGATTCCAGCACTGGGGAAGTAGAGACAGCTGAATCTCTGGAGCTCACTGGCTCTGTTGGAAACCTACCTGGTGAGTTTCAGGCCAATGAGAGACACTCTTAAAAAGAAGATTGAACGAGCTTTAGCTCAGTGGGTCCTTCAGCAATGCGTAAACTCAAAAGGGTAATGTGGACAGCTCCTGGGGAATGTCTGAGGTTAACACACACACACACACACACACACACACACACACACACACAGAGAGAGAGAGAGAGAGAGAGAGAGAGAGAGAGAGAGAGAGAGAAACATAGACAGACAGACAGAAACACACACACACAGAGACACACTTACACATGACTGTGCATACAAAGAAGGTTCCAGGGCAGAGAAGGTGACCTCCCTTCACCCCCAGGAGTGGCTTGGACTGGTAGAGTAATGGATCATTTACCATGTTGATGGGCTTGGGGTAGCTTTTAGTGTAGAGCCGTAGCCTAGCATAGCCTGGGTTCCATTTCAAGCATTTCCAAGAAGTAGAATCCTAGTTCGCTGAGACACATTCTTTAATATTATAGTGTCTCTAACAACTAGTTGTCTGAATGTCCACTTCCTTGTAGAGAACTATTACATCTGCATCCTGACTTCTATTACAAAAGCAATAGGTGCTCCCTAAGAGGGACATGTTCTACAACAATTTCGTCTCATGACAGCCATGCCTCTCTTTCCTCTGAACATCACTTTCCACATTCATCGCCTTGCTCCCCTCAGTGTGTCCAAGACTAGCAGCATCATGTGGGAGTATGGGGCAGGGGACAAGCTGAGACAAACACAGACCCTCACCTAGGCAGAGTTCCTGGTGAGTCATGCACGTTTGAATCTGGGCGTTATGGTCCCATCAAGTGACATGCCTAACTACGTTTTTGGAAGTCAACCCATGGGACCATCAGTGTCTCATGTTTAATGACAAGTGAGGCTGCTCTGGTCACTGGGGTGGATTGGGTTTCTTTCCCTCTACCAGGGATTTCTTCCTTCAGATTACCTCTAAACCCCTACAAGTTCCTGGAAGCTATGTTCTCAGGAAGTTCTTCACAGGAGTGTCTTATCACTCAGTAGTCTCTCTATTATTGTTTTTTTTTTTTTTAAAACAAAATCTCAGTCATTCAATTTTACTAACGGAAACTCAGGAGCCAGATGCTGGGGTGAAAGGCTGATAGCTCAAAGAGGCAGAGAAATCACCCAGCTGACCTTCATCCTCAGCCAGTGTCTCACAAGGAATGCCTCTCTGTCACACCATCTCACAAAACATCCTTTAGACTGAATGTCCCTCCCTTCTACTTCCTGTGTGTCTCTCTCCATCCTCCTGACTTCCTCTTACTCTTTTTTTTTTTTTTTTTTAAATACTCCTATGCTCACTTCCTGCCAACTGGTTGCTTGCTCCACCTCTGGTTGGAGTCACCTGTGGTTGACTTTATTTAATCCTGTTTACAATATTCGAGCAGAAAGCTCTCGGATTAAAATGTGTGCTAAGGCTGAGCCACACCAAAGCTAGAACCAGGTTTTTCTCGTAAATAACACAATCTCAGGGTTAACAGGATGATCAAATATCCTGCAATCCTTCATTGCCCATATGACTTTAGGGAAGGGGGTGCCTTGTGCCTCTGCCAAGTTTCAGGGACTTTCTGAGCTCTTTCAGTTGTTTGGTTCCTGAATCTTAACAGAGCTCTGTTTAGAATTTCCCGGGTCCTTAACAGCCTTCCCTCGGAACTTCTGAGTCTGTAGAATTTATTGCATCTGAACAAAACTTCCCCATAGATTGGGAGATTTTAACTTGTAGGAAGTTGCTATACAACAGTCACACCCTCCCCCCATCTCACACCGTGTTGCATGGACACACACTACACAACACACCATAACGCCTGCCCGCAAACCACATACTCACACAAACACAAACACATGTCTCCGGCGGGAGGAAGAGGATGGAAGACACAGGCTTGCCAGTCAGGAGGAAGGCGGCTCCTCTGGGCTGCACACACTTGGGCTGAATTTAAAAGCACAGAGGCTTGCCAAGTAGGTGCCCATCACTCACTCGACATCCTGCATGCACTTACAGTTTTAAGCCTTCATCCTTCTAAGGTAATGCCCTTTGTCAATTTTAGTTGAAAGACTATCAGTGTTAAACTACCTTTGATCTGCTAATCAGTAAGCTTAATTGGCTAATAATTTATCATCATCATCATCAACATCATCATCATCATCATCATTAATGTGTATGTGCACATATGAGCATGCTTGTTGGGGTCAGAGGCCAGCTTCGGGAATAGCTCCTTGTGCGTCATATACTTTATGGGTTTTGTTTCTGCTTTGAGACAGAACTCTAAATACAGAGCTTACCAAGAAGGCTGGACTGACTGGTCAGTGTTGTGGCTTGCTCTTCGCTGGCCTCTTGTCTCTTGTCTCTGCCTCTCTAGCCCAGAGGGGGCAGGTGCCACCGAACCTTAGGTGGATGCTGGGGATTGAACTCAGGCTTTTAGAGTCCTGTAGCAAACAGTTTATTGACTAACCACTTCCCCAACCACTCACATGCTTCCTTAATTCCTGCTACGGTCCAAATGTTTGCATCTCCCCATAATTTATATATTGACTCCTACACCCAAGGCGGTTAATGAGGGCCTGAAGATGAAACACTGTGAATAATAGAATTAGAGTGCCCTTATATAAGAGACTATGACCTCAGGAGTCCCTTCTATCCTGTAGGCACATGGGGATTGTTGTTTGAGAGAGAATGCACCCCGTAGGTTTGTATATCTGAATGCTTCGTCCCCAGTTGTTGAACTGCTTAGGAAGGATTAGGAGGTGTGGCCTTGTTAGAGGAGGTAGGTCATTGGGGGTGGGCTTTGAAGTTTCACGAGCCCATACTATGCCCAGCCCTGTATGCATGTGCTACTGTCTGAGTCTTAGATTTCTGTCTCCAAAACTAGGAGCAATAAATTCCTGTTTTTAACCACTCAGGCTTCGGTATTTTGTTATAGCACTCTGGGTGGTTGTGCTGGTTGGTTCTGTGTGTCAACTTGACACAAGCTGGAGTTATCACAGAGAAAGGAGCCTCCCTTGAGGAAATGCCTCCATGAGATCCAGCTGAAAGGCATTTTCTCAATTAGTGATCAAGGGGGGAGGACCCAGCCCATTGTGGGTGGTGCCATCCCTGGGCTGGTGGTCTTGGGTTCTATAAGAAAGCAAGCTGAGCAAGCCAGAGCAAGCAAGTCAGTAAGCAGCATCCCTCCGTGGCCTCTGCATCAGCTCCTGCTTCCTGACCTGGTTGAGTTCCTTTAGTGATGAACAGCAATGTGGAAGTGTAAGCTGAATAAACCCTTTCCTCCCCAACTTGCTCCTTGGTCATGATGTTTGTGCAGGAACAGAAACCCTGACTAAGACAGTGGTCTAAGACTGTACCTACAAACAATCCTACCTGAATCCTGTACAGGTCATCCGAGGCTTCTCCCGTTTCCACCTCCTCCTGAGACATGTGCATGTCTCAGGTGGCTTACGTGTTCTACTTCCTCGAGGAAGCTTCCAGGCACTCTATAATCAGGTAAACGCTATGTCTTATTCCCTTTGGTCAACTTGGCCTGTTAGAATTATCCAGAGACTCTCGCATACTTCCCGTCTTCATTGAGTGCCTAAGTCTTGTTGGAATTCATTCTCATGTGCTGTAAGGTATCGGGGAGAGAAACCCAAGGCTGTGTAACAAAGACCCTCTCGGTGTGCTGGGGAGATGGCTTTGTTTATACCGGGCTTGCCATGGAGGCACGATGTCTTAGGGTTTCTGTTGCTGTGATGAATCACTATGTCCAAAAAAGCAAGTTGGGGAGAAAAGGGTTTATTTGGCTTACATTTCCATATTGCTATTTATTACTGAAGGAAGTCAAGACAGAAACTCAAGCAGGACTGGACCCTGGAGGCAGGAAATGAAGCAGAGGCCATGGAGGGATGTTACTTACTGGCTTGCTTCCCCTGGCTTGCTCAGCCTACTTTCTTATAGAACCCAGGACCACCAGCCCAGGGATGGCCCACATTGAGAAAACGCCTTACAGCTGGATTTCATGGAGGCATATTTTCTCAACCAAGGCTCCTTGCTTTCTGATGACTCTAGCTTGTGTCTAGTCCACACAGAAAACCAGCCAGAACACATGAGAACCAGAGTCGGATCACCAGAATGCTTGTGAAAAGCCTGTTTTTTTCCCTATAGTCCCAGTGCTGAGAACATGGAGATGGGAGAAACCCTAGAGCTCACTGGATAGCCAGCCAAGTTCAACTGGTGAGCTCCAGGTTCAATGAGAAACCTTGTCTCAAAAAACCAAGAAGGATAGTGGTTGAGGAAGACGCATGAGGTCATGTACACACACCCACACACCGCATGGATACAAACACATAGATCCTTTATTACTCTAAGTATAAATTCTGGGAATTAAGGCTTCATGACTTGTAGGTGAGCATTTGCCATGGATGCACAGGACATGCCTTGTTTCTTCCTCGCGAGTCTTCCATTTCTTTGTTAACTTTCGATGCCATTGTAAGTGCTATACTGTCAATCATTTCTTGTTTATGGGTATGTGTGTCCCTGCATGAGTTTTATATGAACCACGTGTGTGCTGTGCCTGCAGGGGTCTGAAGAGGACATCAGATCTTCTGGAATTAGCACTGTAGGCAATTATAGGGTGAGCTACAAATGACTGGGTGCCAAACAGGGGTCCTCTGCAAGAGCAGTAAGTGCTCTTGATTCCTGGGTCATCTCCCCACTCCAGTCAACCTTTATATCTTCCTGTGTTTTATCTCCCCCTTTGATTCATCAGAGCGAACTCTCTTCTAGATCAGAAATTGCATCTGGGGCTGGAGAGATGGCTCAGTGGTTAAGAGCACTGACTGCTCTTCTAGAGGTCCTGAGTTCAATTCCCAGCAACCACATGGTGGCTCACAACCATCTGTCATAGGATTGTACACCCTCTTCTGGTGTGCATGAAGACAGCTACAGTGTATACATAAAATAAATAAACCTCAAAAAAAAAAAAAAAAGAAATTGCATCTGCCTGGTTCGTACGACTCATGCATGGTAGAAACTCTAATGTCGCTGACTTGACTGAACTCTTTTCCAAGTCTGTACAACCTGTTAGTCTATGGACATTTCGATCCATGTGACTAAGTCCCGTGTCAGTCGCTCTGATGCCCATCTTTATGAGTGCATCAAATGTCCGTGTAGACATGCGTCTGTTGGAATACAGATAATTTGATTCACGAATTACAACAGGACTTAGGATGATAGCTCTGTCTGTAAAGTGCATTTTGCAAGCATCGAGACCCGAGTTTGATCTCTCGGAACCAATTAAAAATAAAAAAAGAACTGGGCGTGGTGACGCGTGCTTTTAATCTCAGCACTAGAGACACCAAGATGGCAGTCCCCAATATTTAATGGCCAGCCAACTTAGCCAAAGTGAGAAACTCTGTTTTATAAATAGCAAGGTGGATGGTACTTGCAAAAGAACAGCTGGAGTTGTTCTCCAGTCTCCGAATTATAATTTGTTTGACCCACAACCCCCAGTCAACATAGGTATTAATGGGAGTCTGGGAATTAAAGGACAGGGGTGAGAGAAGAATGGAGCCAAGACGAAGTTCTGATCAAGGCTCAACTTTATTGTAAAGCAGCAGGCTTATAAAGGGAAAAAAAACCATAAGCCCAACCCCTGGACACGAGGGATGTTATAAATCACCTCATGCTGGTAGCCAATGGCATGGGTTTCCATTTCCCATCACAGGCTTCTCTTATCAGGCCAAAAGCGGCGCTCCCAACTCAGGAGGGGAAATTCCACCTGTGATGGCAAAAACAGTTGATGTGGCAACTTCTGCTATGCAGGTCAGAGCAGAACCTCCACAATAATCCATGTACATGTGCTTCTGCACGCATGTGAACACACACACACACACACACACACACACACACACACACACAGGTATTAACAGGGACCTGCGCTTCCCGTGTTTGCCTTTCTGGGTGGCGGATCAGCTGTGTCTGTCTACTTATGGGGTAATCCTCCTTCCACTAATACAGTCTGACACTCACACAGTGAGACACTAATCTCCTACTAAAATACTGAGGACACGGAGCTGTGACTCACACTGCAGTCTTCCATCACTGCTTGCAGACTTCCCTTCTGGATGTGGCTGGGATGGGCGTTTCTTCCAGGTTGGGCTATCTGGATGGTGTCTGCTAGATGGATCCATGTGTCTATGGCCAGTGGGCAGGCAGGCAGGTGGGAATCTTGGTCCCTCCTCTGTGTCTGGCAGGCTTGATTGGGTTAATTCTCATGGTTGCTTCAGAATCCCAAGCAGATGGAGCCTTGTCTTGCCTCCCCCTCTGTGCCACTTTGGCTCACATTCCATAGCTGACCTGGCCAGTCAGTCCTTTTTGGAAGTGGAGCTCGAGGGACAGGTGACTAACCTGACCTTTTCTCGGCTTGCTTTTGGGTTGATCACTTGTATTATGGATGGAGAACCAGGGGAAATACCGATTGTTGTGTGTATAGGCACATATCGCATATGGGCACACAGGTGTGTATGTGTATATATGTGTGTGTGCATATTTGTGTGTGTGTGTGTGTGCGTGTGTGTGAGTGTGCGTGCTTGTGATGCTGGAAGTGGGTGTCAGGTGTCTTCCTTGATTGTTTTCTACTTAATCTATTGAGGCAGGGCCTTAAAGTTTAATCCAGAGCTCAACAATTAGGGTACTAGCTAGCCAGCTTACACAGGGTTCCTGTGTCTCCCTAGTGCTGGGATCACAGCACTAGGCTGCCACATCTACCCAATTTTTCTGTAGGTTAGGAGGACCTGGACTCTGATCCTCATCCTTGTACAAATGTTTTATCCACCTAGCCGTATGTCTCAACCTGATAGGATTTATATATATAAATATTTATTTATTTATTTATTTATTCTATATGAGTACACTGTAGTTGTCTTCAGACACACTAGAAGAGGGCATCAGATCCCATTACAGAAGTTGTGAGCCACCATGTGGTTGCTGGGATTTGAACTTGGGACCACCGGAAGAGCAGTCAGTGCTCTTAACCAAAATCAGCCCCCTGATTTTTTTTTAAATAACTTTTTGAGACAGGGTTTTACATATCCCAGGCTAATTCCAGCCTTGCTGAATATCCAAGGATGACTTTGACCCTCTGCTTCTTCTGCTTCCACCTACCAAATACTGGGGTTACAAGCATGTGCCTCTGTGATCTGTTTGTGCAGGGCTGAGATCAAAACTGGCTTTTTTTTGTGTGCCGGGTAAGCACTCTCCCTGAGCTTTTTGTGTGCTAGGTAAGCACTCTCCCTACGGGGCCGTGTACTCAGCCCAACAGGCAACTCTTCGGTGCCTCGATCTCACTCTGGAGTGTCAACATATGAATCTAGGAACGCACAAATACTGTCTCCCTACAGTCCTGCCGTAGTCTGCAGTAGTTGTAAATACCCCAGAGAGCGCCTGGCTCACAGTGACCCTCAGGAGATGATAACCACCTTTGGTATTAACAGTGGCAATGTTCCCTTGGCTCTGGGGACCTTCAGGCTTGCGTTAGCCTTCTAGGAAGAGCTTGTAGCTGCCAGGACTCCTGTGAATGTTGGGCCGTCCCTCCCTGACCTTTAAGGAAGCTGAGCTTGCACGGTTGTCTGTGGCCGTGAAGATGCCCGGCAACTGCTCTGTGCTCCGGCATCTGGGACGCCCACCAGGCTCCACGGCAGAGGGGACACCAGCTTTTGTGCCCTAGGGTGCTTTCCTTTCCCAAATAACCCACCTGCCAATCAGGGAAGCCAGTGTTTCTTCAGCGTGGCTGTCTTACTTTTTGATTCGCCTCATTTCTCTGGCACCAATTAGGAGGGGAGGGGAAATAATCAGATGGAAAGATTAGGATCGCTGTCAGTGGCGAAATTGGATCGTTTCAATTGGGTTCCTTGTTTTGGAGTAACTGCCTGAACGCCTGGCATATCATTTTCTTGGAGCAACTACCAAAGCGCCAGAGAAAATCCCCTTCATTCCCCAAGTTGGGTTCAGGGTGGAAGCCTAGAACGTTCACCAGACTTGGAGGCTTAAAATGAGAGCTCTACTTTCTCTCAAGTGCTCAGCAAGGCAGCAGGCTTAGGGTCTGAACTGTGTCTTCAAAGGGAGACTGGATGCTTTCTTTCTTTTTTAAAATTATGTATATGAGTACACTGTCTTCCGAAACACCAGAAGAGGACATTGGATCCCATTACAGATGGTTGTGAGCCACCATGTGGTTGCTGGGAATTGAACTCAGGACCTCTGGAAGAGCAGTCAATGCTCTTAACCACCGAGCCATCTCTGCGGCCCCTGGACAACATTTTTAAAGGGTGGGAACGCAAAGCGAGGGCACCTGGCTTCGAGGTCCTTATGCCAGGTTCTCCTAGATATTAGTTCTGGAGCTCCGAGTGGCAAGGGGACAAAGGAGAGGGCCAGTTATATTGTTACATATTTTTACGACATATGCACCTTGGTTTAGATAACAGCAATTTCTATCTTCTTTACCGATTAACAGACAATTAAAAAAATGTTTGGAGCAGTGGGAAAGGTGTTGGTTCCCAGGCCTGGGAATAAACTTGTTTGACCCTGCCAGCAAGATGGAGAAGTTGTCCTTGAGATGTCTGGACTCAGACCACTATATACGACAGGAGCTGTTCAGCTATAGAAAGGTCCCCAGTGCCCCCTAGGGCCTGGGACCTTAAATTTAGTTTCTCCCAATGATTAAATGGAGTCTGAAAACAGAATGGTAGTACTTAGATAAGTAAGTTTCTTTTGCTTGTACCCAATGCCCTGTAGTGTAGAATCTATTGGTAAATTTCTGTGCGCTGTTTGAGCTCACTGAGAACCTGGCTCTTCAAGTAGGGTTGGCCCTTGATTCTATTTCAGACCCAAGCATGTTTGTCTCAAAGTAACCTCTAAGGTCCCTTGTCTAGGGATGGCCTTCTCCCCCTACCCCCAATTCCATGCCAGGAAGGAAAGAATAGCAAAACTGCCCAACACCGTCCTTGAGAGCAGCTGAAAAGTGACTCATTACTACGTTGATCCCGTGATAGAGAAGTGCCTGAAGTGGGGAAGGGAAGCTGGAAACTCGGCTCTGGGAACCTCAGCTGTGGAGAGGAAGCTCCCTGGGAGAGGACTGCCTCAACCTCCCTGTTGAGTCCTGCTGGATGTCATAAAAGCCTGTTTCATATTATCTCTAGTTGCTGTCATTTATCCCTTTCCCTAGAAGCCTCACCCAAGGGCTCTCTGTTCTGCCTGGGAACTCTACCGAGAACTCCAGCTGACTGCTAAAGTAACTTCTTCAATCTATCTCTGCTGGATGTTTTTTTTATTTATTTATTTATTTTTTTATTAACTTGAGTATTTCTTATATACATTTTGAGTGTTATTCCCTTTCCCGCTTTCCGGGCAAACATCCCCCTCCCCCCTCCCCTTCCTTATGGGTGTTCCCCTCCCAACCCTCCCCCCATTGCCGCCCTCCCCCCATAGACTAGTTCACTGGGTCTGCTGGATGTTTTAAGTGCCTGATTTGGTACTTCCTTCCCTCTTTTCTTGCTTTCCTTCTTTAGTTTCTTTCTATCCATCACTTGGTATTTATTCTTTCACATTGACTTCTTATATACATAAACTCACTCATTCAAAATGGAAAGCGTAGCTCTCACAGATCATTCCGTGAACCTTACGGAACATCCACTTATCCACACATTCTATCTTTAGATCTGAGCTGGGACAAGGAGATTTGAAACTGCATGTTAATCTGCCCTGAGATGGATTACCTTTCTGGGTCCTGCTCAGCATAACTGAGTGGGGTGACTCAATGAAGACAGCAGTTAACACAGGCAGTCCCACTTGGAAGGAGCAGATGATGGGTGGTACTGGCAGGCTCAGGATGGGGTTTGCTGCTGATGTCATCACTGCTTGTTGTTCAGCAATTTCCTCTGACTTGAAACATTCCATTCTGAAGGGAAGTTTGTGAAGACTCGGGAAGTTCTATAGCGAAGTTTGCTGAGACTCAGGAAATAATGCACAAGTCCCAGGAAGTCCCTAAAACTGACTAGATACAAAAGACTCCTCCAGCCCTAAGGTATATAAGTAGTAAGGACTGCAGTGGAGACTTGGAGCAACAGAACCACCTGGAAGAGACTTTCTGGTCTGTCAGCTGCCTGGAGGCTGTGCAGAGAACCCCAAGGCTGCAACTTTCATGAGTCATCACTCAATCCTGTTGACCTAAGTTTTATCCCCAGAACCCACTGGTGGAGGGAGAGAATGGGCTTCTACAAGTATTCTTTCAGTGACTCAGCCTCTTTTAAATTGTCTGTGCTCCTGCAAATAACTCCAATAAACTCATTGGCTTACCACATTTGACGTTAGCAGTATTGATACTTTGGTCTGTTATTTGTTCCCCTTCTGCAACGTTACGTCTCATCTCCCTATAAAAAGTATAACAGGGTACTGCTGTGGATGGATTTGTGCCCATTCCCATTCTTGTTGTAGCATGTGTCTTCATTGTGGATCTAGTAGGACTATAGCTGCCCAATTATGTTTTACTACAAAATATAAAATGGTTGTTTAATGTTCTTTGGCATCTCTGGTATTAATAACTATCTAGAAACGTCAGAAAGGTTGTGAATAGTATAGTTCGAACTATGGCTCATTTTGGGAGGTGGGGGCAGGGCACAATTCCCTAGTGTGTGAAGGAATTGCTTTCATCCCTCTTCCCTTCCATCATGTACTCTGTATTTAGGCCTGTACTCAGACTCAGGATCCCGAGATGGAGTCTTTTAGGAGGTCATCCATGATAAATGAGGTTAGAAGTGTGAGTGTTCTTCCCGAAGGATTGGTGCGTTTATAAGAAGAGGAATAGGTTTGGTGGGATTGCTTAGTGGGTAAAGACACAGGCCACCAATCCTGATGACACAGTTTGGTCCCCAGAACCCACACAGTGGAGGGAGAGAGCTGCTTTCCACAAGTTGTTCTCTGACCTCCACACACACTCCATGATATGCACCCCCAGGCTCCCGTTCCTAGATAAATACTAGCAGACCTTAAAAGACCCCCTCCCAGAAAGGGAATTATATTAGCCCAAGGCCCTCAAGTATAAAAATAAAAAATAAGTTTTTAGATATACAGACTCAGAACTAAAATAAGCCTGAAAAAGTTCAGATGTGTCCAAGCTTTGTGGGACAAGCTGACCCATCGTTTAGACAAAACAGACCATAAAAGAAAACAAAATACAGAAACCAGTCTAAATTATTGATATTGCTTTATGGGCCACCTAACAAGAGATAAGCCCCTAGCCCCTGACATTCCGGACGCCCCAACCTACACGTATTCTCTTGCTGTGTGACAACCTCATTTAAATAGCCAATTGGGTGTAACCATACATCCGCGCCACACTTAAATTCACCAACCATGCATCTGCTTCTGTAAGCCTGCTTCTGCTCCCCAATACCCTATAAAAACCCATCCCTGGTTCTGCTAGGCGCGCCAGTCTTCCAAATTGACTGGGACGCCCACAGATACCTGTATATCCTGATCAATAAAAATCCTCTTACAGATTACAGCCTGTAGACTCGAACTGGTCATTGGGCTCAAAGATCTCCCTCCTGAGGGAAGATTCTCTCTGAGAGTCGTACATATGGGGGCTCATCCGGGATCGGAGATCCTCTGCCCAGAGACCGCTGACCACCCACCGGGAGATAAGCTGGCCAGCGTTTGTCTTGTCCTGTCTTGTCTTGCTTTGTGACTTGTTCTGTAAATGCTTAGTTACTTGGCTTGGGTCTAGACCATTTATATTTGGGCGGGCCAGAGAAGGAGCTGACGAGCTCAGACTTCTCCCCCGCAGCCCTGGAAGACGTTCCAAGGGTGTTTGGAGCCCGGTTTTTCGGGGCTCAGCCCGTATCGAAAGGATACGTAGTTTTGGGTTAGAGGAGAGAGGAGAGAGCCAGATCCACTGAATTTTTGGTTTCAGTTTGACACCGAAGCCGCGCGGTGCATCTGTCTGTTGCTTGTTTGACTGTTAGAATTGTTTGTCTTCTTTGTGTCCTAATTTTCTTTGAACATCTGTAAAAATTGGTTATAAGATGCTTTGTCTTGGTCTTGTTTGTCTGGTTTGTTTTCTGTGATATTGTCCAGTGTCGATTTGGCTTTTGTTTCGTTTTTGAATCTTGGACTGACGACTGTGTTTAAAATCATGAAACTGTTTGCTTTGTTTGTCAAGGAGTTTTACTTGGTCCTCTTGGTGCTTACCTTAAAAGTTAAAAATAATTTGCTTGAAAAAAATTGTTTTCTGCCGGGGAGTTTTATCTTTCTCTCTTGAGCCTCCTCCCCAAGGAGAGCTGCCCCTCTCTTTACTCCCATTGTCCAGCCCAGGTGCTGTTAACAGTTGTGTATAAAGGACTCCAGGTTAGCGAGTGACCCTGTCTGAAGCAGGTATTAACAAGAGCCTGAAACTTTACCTTAGATCCTAAAGAAAAATTCTCCCTGTTGCTTAAACATTCACAGCTTCTAAGGAAGGGACAGCACAGAGTAAGAAAATGTAGGGGCTGAGGGTGGTGAACATACAGACCTGCTAACAAGCTATAGGCTGCGCGTGGACAGTGGCGCAGCTCTGGCCAAGTCAACATAAGAAGAGTTTCAAGGTGATGAGGCCGGCCGGGGTTGACGCTTTGACAACAAAAAGATAATATAGAGTTAGTGGTTGTTTTATGAGACTTTTGACCCTAAAAAAAAATAATAATTCCAGTTGCTGCCTTCAGTGGCCAGACCTTCAACACTTGCTCACAGAAGGAGAGCGTTCATTAAGAAAAGTTCTTTAAGGGAGCCTGCCTTATCTGCTGGCCCTATTCCAAGAGAGGAGTTGATCTCCAACATTAAGTAACCTTCCCTGTTAGTCATCATTGACATGGAGAGTGCCTTTGATCCTATCCCCACAACAGCCAGTTCCTGCCCCTGTGGTCAAAATGCCCCAGGTTGGGGGGCAGAGAAGCCCCTAAAATAGTTTCCAAAAATCTACAACAAACTATAAAGAACTTTGTTTTGTTTTGCCAGTCAAGATTTAGAATTCAGGCTTCGGCGGTGGCCAAGGTCAAGATTAATGTTTTCTTTTCCATGGGCCTTTAACCCAGTGAGACAGTTTGGTAAAGGGCTGCTACTGAGGTCCTGATAGCCCCAGGTAAACTGGTTACAATTCTTATGTCAGCCACTTGACATCTAACACCCAGGTCCTAACCATCTCTCCATCCTTTTGTTAGTAGTTCTTACTGAAAGCCTAGTGTCCTTCAGAGGCTGGGTCTCTTGAGAGACAGAGCCACTGGGCTGACACTGAAGGGAGGTACTCCTTAAGTAAAATCTAAGTCCAGAGAGATAGTCGGTAACAGATCGGCTGCCTCTCTCCTCGTCTTTCTGTTTCACAGACACAAAGCTTGTGCTTATTTTTACAACAGCCTTTTTGTCCCAGAAAGGCCTCCTGGTTTAGCTGTGTGACTAAATGCTATTTGTCCTCTTCAGTGGACCTCTATTCTCAAGATTCTCTTGTTTTCTCACCATCCCATCTGAGATGCTTGTTAATAACTGTTACAGGTCTTCTTTACCACTGAAAAAAGACAGAGTTCTGCTAGAGGCCAAAAAGAATGTTCCAGACATAGATAAAAGACCCTCACTCCTGACTGTTGACTTGAATACGCCTGAAGGTAGGGAGTCCTCCAGGTCTGCCGCCAGACTCCAAGGGTGGGTCTCCGAGGGGCTAGAAAATGCCCCACCAATCTGGCTAAGATAAAAAAAAGATAAAATTTAAAGGGTTAAGCTAAGTTGCTGAGAGTTAATATAAGTTACAAAAAAATAAAGTTAAAATATAGTTATATGAGAGCGACTAAAAAAAATAAATAAAAAGAACAAGAAGCTAAAAAAAAAAAGAGACAAAAAAAAAAAAAAGCTAGAGAGCTAAAGAGAGATAAAAGACAAGAGAAAAATATATACTGGCCACAGTAGTTAGAGAACCTAAAAAGACAATACCTGACAACAGAAGAAAATTCCTAGCTAAAGATCAGTGTGCCTAATACGAAAAAAAAAGACACTGGGTCAGGGACTGCCCAAGAAAGAACAAGAGGGGCCTCTCCAGCAGCCCGGAAGACAAGCCTCTTGGTCCTAGAGTGCTGGCTATGCACAAAGATAGAAGAAAAGCCCGCCCAGTTGTTTTGTGAATACGGGGGCCTAACACTCTGTGCTCCTACGTCCAAATGGGCTAGTTCCAACAAAAGACCTTGAGTACAGGGGACTACCGACAACAAACGATACTCATAGACTACCTGAAGAACAGTGGACCTTGGAGTGGGCCAGATATCCCACTTGTTCCTTGTGATTCCAGACTGCCCCTACGAGTCTAAACCCTACAACCCTGCTCCCGGACCCCGACCTAGACACTCCCCTTCATGACTGTCAACAAGAGCTCACTAAAGCACAGGGGTGACATAAAGATCTGACTGATCAGCCAACAGAGGGGATAGATGTCATCTGGTTCATAAAAAAAGATGGGCTGGGACAACAGTGATAGATGAAAACAGAGTCATTTGGGCTCAGGCCCTACCAGAAGACACCACTACTCAGGGGGTAGAGCTCACTCCCCTCACCAAAGCCCTTGAGCTGAGAAAGAGACTTAACATCTCTGTGGACAGCAGATATGCCTTTGCTACAGCCTATCAGCAGAGGGGCCTACTGACATCTGAGGACAAGAAAAAGAGAGATTCTGGCTATGTTAAGGGCCCTCCATGACCCAGCCAGGCCGAAGAAGAGACTCTGGTACACCTCAACGAGAAAGAAGATCCTGCTACAATTTTTACAGACAGAGGCCATGGTAAAACAAATATATCAATGGACTCACTTAGGAGTAAACAAACTCATCCAGACGTTTTCAAAAAACTAAATATTATGTCACAGGTCTCAAGTATCTCGTAAAACAGATAGTACACTGATGTATACCATGCCAAAAGGTAACTGTTTTCAAGAAAGTTGACTGTGACTTTCCCCACCAAACAAGAGATGGCCTCGGACTGGTCATTGGGCTCAAAGATCTCCCTCCTGAGGGAAGATTCTATCTAAGAGTCTTACAACCTGATGGTGTCTTGCTCTTGAACTGCCTAATTTCTGGAATGTTCCTAAATAAGTCCCTGTTGTTCTTGTGGCTCCTGAGGAGTTTCTGGCGTAATGCTGTGGCAGTGTGAGAAAGATGACACAATCCTCCAACATCCGGTGAGCAACACAGCCCGAGTCTGGGACAGAGAGAACTCCCTCAACCCTCTCCTGGTCCCCAATCACCTGAGCACCAGCCTTGTTTCCAGGGGCTCCAGGAACCAGAGGCTTTACCTCTGGCTGCCCTGCCCCACAGGAAGGGGAACCTGTGAGCTGGCCCCTGTTTCCATTTTCTTCCATTCCATTTGGTTTCCTGTTTTATCCCCCATATGTGGATTTTAGCCACAACGCACGCATATTTGTAAACAAATGAATGCATGGGTGGAGTATAGCATGAAGGAAAGAGAACAAGAAAGGCTGACTTTAAGGGAATACGGGAGGACTGAGTGAGGGGATTCACCGGTTATGAAAGAGAATAGAAAGCTTCTCATTCTTGAGTTCATGATGGATAAGTGCATAAAAATATATTCAATGGCAAGAGTGCAAGAAATCCATTGGGAAATGCCTGCCACCGCTTCAGAATGGCTATTCTGACTATGTAAAAGTTTGTTGACATGTACAGTTTCAGTCTGGTAAATTTTGACCCGTGATTGCTTTTATTTGCAAGTTTTTAAATAATAACATTTTTAAAAAGTTATGTATGCGTGTATGTAGATCTTTGTCTATGAGAATGTAAGCCACATGTGTTTAGGTGTCCATAGAGGACAGAAGAAGGTGTTGATTTCTGGAGCCAGAGTTACAGGCTATTGTGAGCCACCAGATGTAGATGGGATCTGAACTCTAGTCCTCTTGAAGAGTAACAGGCACTCTTGATAATGAGCCCTCTGTCTAGCTCCAGAGATGGTCGCTTTTAATCTTCCCTGTCTTAGTCAGGGCTTCTATTGTGGCAATGAAACACCATGACCAAGAAGCAAGCTGGGGAGGAAAGGGTTTATTCAGCTTACACTTCCACATTGCTGTTCATCACCAAAGGAAGTCAGGACAGGAACTCACAAAGGGCAGGAACCTGGAGGCAGGAGCTAATGCAGAAGCCATGGAGGGGTGCTGTTTACTGGATTGCTCAGTTTGCTTTCTAATAGAGCCCAAGACCACCAGCCCAAGGATGGCGCCACCCACCATGGGCTAATCCCTTCCCCATTGGTTACCAATTGAGAAAATGTCTCTCGGTTGAATCTCATGGAGGTTATTTCCTGAATGGAGGCTCTTTCCTCTCTGAAGACTCTAACTTGTGTCAAGTTGACACACAAAACCAGCTAGTACATCCCATTTGGCTGTTTCTTTTGTGAGTGATTTCCATGCTTCCGTTATTAATTCTTATTGATCAGTGATAGACATTGTGAGACAGATCTCCATAATGGCAGATTTTTTTTTTTTAAAATCTCATGCTTTTTTCCTTTTGAGCATATAATCAAACACGGTTACATCAACACTCTATTCAAGATGTGAACATTGTTTCTTGAGGCCCCATAGAGTAAATGTATATACAACCTGGACCTTTCTGCCTTTGAAGAATTGTTTTTACTTGACTTTCTCTTCCCCTTCTTGTTTTTCTTTTTTCCTTTTTTTTTTTTTTTTTTTTGGTTCTTTTTTTCGGAGCTGGGGACCGAACCCAGGGCTTTGCGCTTCCAAGGCAAGCGCTCTACCACTGAGCTAAATCCCCAACCCCCTTTTTTCTTTTTTTAAATATTTATTTATTTAATGTATATTACAGACGGTTGTGAGCCACCATGTGGTTGCTGGGATTTGAACTCAGGACCTCTGGAAGGGCAGTCAGTGCTCCTAACCACTGAGCCATCTCTCCAGCCCTCTTGTTTTTCACTTATATAGTTTTCTAGCTACATTTGTTATATTGTCTCAAATTTTTGATTTCGATTATTTGTTTCTTTGGTTTCTCCTTTTCCCCAGGTACCTTTACTTCTGGAAACTTCTATAAGCCCATCAAATCCAGGCTGTTTGATCCCTATGTCCATGGCATCTTTTTCTTGCTGTGGCTTCCCCTTAACTCTCTCAGGTTAGAGTCAATGTTTCTTTGCTCTTATATTTTCTCAGTTTCTCCCAAGAGCATCTCCAGTAGCTACGTAGGGAAGGTGCAGGAAGGATCAACTACGGGAAGTGTGCTCAGAGGCGTGGAAACGTCTTTAATGCTTTGTACGTTGGATGGAGGTGTTGCAGAGCCTAGAACCCCAAGTTGAAAAGAATTTTTCCTCAGAATTTTCTAGGGATTAGACTCTTCACAGGGATCCAAGGCAATCAACATCTTCACTGATCCCAAGGTGCAAAGTTTAAGAGTCTAACACGGTTCTTTGCCCATTCCCACCCTGTAAGCCACTCACCAGTTCACTTAACAGGGCGATAGGACCTGGTGTGTCAGAGCAGTCATTTATTACAAGTTCGCCCGGAGGGCCGCTGGGCACCATACTATACAAATAATATTTGCCTTCATCATGACGCTTAGTGGCTGAGGAGATGCTTAGCCAATAAACTGTGTGCCACCCAAGCATGGGGCCTCAGTTTGATCCCCAGAACCCACGTTAAAAAATGGGCATGGGACGCACATTAAGGGGTGTAAAGACAAGGGGTTGGGGATTTAGCTCAGTGGTAGAGCACTTGCCTAGCAAGCGCAAGGCCCTGGGTTCAGTCTCCAGCTCCGAAAAAAAAAAAAAAGAAAAAAAAAAGGGGTGTAAAGACAGATAGACCCCCTGACCTTTCTGCCCAGTCAGTCTGGCCTATTTAGTGAATTCCAGGTCAGTTAAAATTCCTGTCTCTAAAAGGAAACAGTAGGCAGCGCCTGAGGCATGATGCCTGAAGTTGTTCTTGGGCTCCTCATGAGAGTGCATATGCGCGCGCGCGCGCACACACACACACACACACACACACACACACACACACACACTTTGCACATGCTAGTGTGTGCACACACACACAAAGGTTCACAGGAGTCAACACCACTTACGCTCTGTCCTTTTCTCGGCATTTTGTTTTGTTTTGTTCCTGGTAATATTTTTGTTAGAAGCCCTCGAACCACCTTGTGACTGTAATCCTTTTTAAACTGGAAAGACTCCTGGGGAGTCAATGCCCTTCAAAGTAGGGCTCACTAAGGGAGGTGCCCAAATACTCTTGACTGGGAAGGGGAGGGGGGCTTCTAAAGGAAGCACTGCTGTGTATGACCAGGGCCACAGACAGTGTGTGTGTGTGTGTGTGTGTGTGTGTGTGTGTGTGTGTGTGTGTGTGTGTGTGTGAAAGAGAGAGACAGAGAAACAGACAGAGATCAGAGTCACACGCAGAGAGGGAGAGGGGCGGGGGAAAGCAGCCCTGACCTGGAACTTGCTGTTGTAGACCAGCTAGCTTCAAACCTCTTGCCTCTGAATTCCGAGTGCTGGGATTAAAGATGTGCTCCATCAGAGCCAGTCACCAGGGCCACATCTGTAACTGGATCCCAGGTGCTGGAGAGAAGTGGAAGGCACAAGGTTCTCCAGCCTTACTTATAGCCAACCCCCCTTCCCAAGACTGTTTTCTAAACTTCTCCTGTTTACCTCGGGTCCATTACTGCACCACAGTGACCCCAGAACATACTGGGGGGTGCGGGGTGCGAAGCAACAGAACAATCGAATTCCCCTCTGAACACCCTTCCCTTTCTGCCCATGCTCTTCCAGCCTGGGATGCCACAGGCTATGGCGTCTGAAGCCATCATAAAAGACTGGATCTCTACGGTGACAACCCCTAACCACACCTGGTGGTCATCCTCTGCCCACCTAGGAAAGGCCTAAGATCATAGGAGAGAATAACAAAGGGAACTCCTCCCACTGAGAGGTCCAGAAACCTTGGGAATAAATAATTTCTCCAGGAAGCAAACTGGCTCCTCAGAGGAAGCCACTGACAGGGGCTTTGATCAGTAACAGCCCTGGCTTAGGGAGGATAGGCCTGCGGCTGAGTCAGCCTCTGAGACACCTGGCTGCAGGAGATAACAAGGTCGTCACGGAGCTGGTTTCTGGAATTCCTCAAGGTCTTACCAAATATAGAGAAACTGACATAGTAGCCCATCAGAGCTGTACTAATGCCACCGCTCTGCCCCTACTAGTCATACTAGAGGTTACCCGATCCTTCTGGAAAATTCCCCCAGCCCTGCACAAAAGGGACCTGTGAACCCTTCGAGTCGTTGCCATTTTGATGAATGGTTGGTCCCGGAATGCTGGTAATTTCTGCAGAATAAACACTCTTTGCCTTTGTATACTATTTGAGTCAGGGTTCTTCCTTTAGTGATTCTTGGGCTCTCACACCACGAGCCCCACCTGGGCTGCTCATTTCCACGCGCACACCATGTCACATGCATACCAACGGACACATGTGTACACACCCACCCACAAGTAAATAAGGTAATAATAAATTAGAAGAGTAAATAAAACAAAACCACCATGCCTTCGCCAAGTGGCCATTGGTGATAGGCCTTTCTGGGTTGGGCATGCTTCTCAGTATAGCCTTAAGGGGTCAGAAGCCAGAGTAGGAGTTCTAAGAGTGGAAGTTTGTCACTTGTCACAGTGGTTAAGTCAGAGCATATCCCTAGGTGTCCAAACTCAAGGCGTCTGGTCTTCACTTGAGGAAGGAATTCCTTGCTCTGCTGGGGCGTCTCTAGCATGAGGAAGAAGGCAGTGTGCCACCACAAGGAAACGGGGGGGGGGTTGTCATCAGTGAGAAAACTGAGCGTACAGATTGCTGTCTTTAAGTGCAGTGCAACTGAGACAGTCCCTGAAAGACTGACTGAGGCAGGACTGGAAGCTCTAAGCTCCCCTAGCTCAGTCGAGGACACTGGGAGACCAGCCCTGTCACTTACGGTCAGGCCTGAGCCTGCCCAGAGCCAATCCCAATTCATCTCAACTCCCTGACGTTGGACAGAGTTTGGCTTTCCTGAAAGCCACTGTGACGGGCTTCTGGGAGCATTCTGAGCATCGAGTGGGGAGCACTGGAGCCCAGGGTCGCTCAGCCCATTGCTACCTCTTTCCAACCAGCCCTGTGATTTCACAAGAAGGGAATATGCTCACAGTAAATAAGGCCCAGGTGTTTAAGGCATTTCTGGGACTACAGCCCTGAAATTCTAGATCAAAGCAGTCTGTCTGTCCAGGCATCTTTCCAGGGCCAGCAGAAGACTGCACAGCTGTGTCCCCAGGTTCCCTATCTACTGTTTGGGTAGGTTAGTTCCAGGCTGGAGGGATGACAGAGGCTGGGAAACATTTCATGGTCAGGGCCTAGTGCAAAAGGGAAGACACCTCTTATGCTTTTGTTCTTGCGATTCTGTGAAAAGGACAAACAGTTGTGCAGGCATAGGCTCCAAGTAAATGTCCTCTGGAGCAGCAGATACGTAGGTGTCCCCATTCTTCCTCTCCTGTCCTTCAGCTAGACAAAGGGAGAGTGTCAGGACATTTTCACCTCTTGACGGATGCGGGACAAAGAACCAGGCCTTGTGTCAGCATTTACATGAGTCTCTAGACATCTTGAGGGAGCAGGGTCTTGGGGTTGACACTCCTGGGAGCCAAAGGTTTTTGCTTTTTTTCCCTTGCTACTAGAAAGGACACTTAGACCCTCATTCTCTTCCCTCCCCTGCTTCTATTCCTGCTTCCTGTTTTGTCCTACCCCCCCCCTTTCTTTGACAGCCTCTTGGGGCCCAGGATGGCCTCAAATGCACCTTACTATATAGCTGAGGATGACCTCGAACTTCTGATCCTCCTGCCTTCAATTCCCAAGTGCTGTCATTACAGGTGTGTGCGACCACCCCTGTTTATAAGGTGCTTAGGGATGGAACTCAGGGTTTTGTGCAAGCAAGCTGAGTACTTCACCAACTGAACCACACCCTTCAGCCCTCTCCAACTTTCTTATTTACCTCGACAGACAACCTCAGACTGTCAAACGCATAACCAGCTTTCTCTCTCTTGGATTGGTGGAATTACAGTGAAATTAAGATGTAAGGCTAGGACTCCAGCGTCCCATGAGTTTGTTCCCTACGAGGACACTGCATTCACAAGTCATGAAGTTTTGAGGGTTTTTAGAGAACACTCTACCAGCAGGGGGCCCATCACTCCAAGTTAAGAAAATAGTCCCCCAGGAGGGGGAAAAAAAAAACAGCAAAATTCTGGAAATACAATAAAGCCACGAGGTCCCACAGCTGCCCAAGTCTCCTGAGGAGCATGACGTGTGTTGAGGAGTTCTTTCAGCTGGTAGGTCTCCCCAGATTCTTTTAATGGCTATGTAGTACTCCACCTTGAGAGGCTCACTTTACTCTCAGTTCCCAGGTTTTTGAACATCTGAGGCAAAATTCTTGTCACATCCCCGTTGATATACATTTTTTTTCCTTTGTGTCTATTACCAGAAGTGGAATTAGTAGGCCAGAAGATTTTAAAAATATTTATTTTCTTCATGAATTTATTTATTTATTCACTTTATATCCTGGTTGCAGCCCCCTCCCTCCTCTCTTTCCGGTCCCATCCTTACATACTTCTTCTCTCGTTTCTCTCTCCCCATCTCAGAGAAGGAAAGACCCCCACGGGTACCACCCGACCCTGGCATATCAAGTTGAAGGAGGACTAAGCACATCCTCTCCCACTGAAGCCTGACCAGTAAATCCAGCTATGGGTAGGGGATCCAATGTCAGGCAACAGGGCCAAAGACAGCCCCTGCTCCAAATGTTAGGGGACCCACACGAAGACCAAGCCTCACAACTGCTACAAATGTTTAAGGGGCCTATGTCCAACCTCTGTGTTCTCTATGGTTGGTGCTTCAGTCTCTGTGAGTCCCCATGGTCCCCAGTTAGTTGACTATGTAGGTTGTCTGATGGTGTTCTTGACCCTTCTGGTTCCCTCCATCCTTACCCCCAACTCTTACACAAGACACCCCAAGCCCTGCCTAATGTTGGGGTACGGGTCTGCGTCTGTTTCCATCTGCCAGTGGACAAAGCCTCTCAGAAGACAGTTATGCTAGGTTCCTGTCTGTAGGCATAGCAGAGTATCATTAACAATGTCAATAAATGTCCAACTGAAGAATGGATACAAAATGTGGTACTTTTATACAATGGAATACTATTTAGCTACTAATAAAGACATCATGAAATTTGCAGGCAAATGAATGGAACTAGAAACTATCCTCCTGAGTGAAGTAACCCAGATTCAGAAAGACACACATGGTATATATGTATTCACTTAGAAGTGAACATTGACCATCAAGTACAGGACACCTTAGGCTACGATCCACAAACCCAAAGAAACTAAGTAACAAGGAGGGCCCAAGGGAGGACGCTTGAATGGCACTCAGAAGGAGAAACAAAGTAGACATCAGAGGTGGATGGAGGGAGGGAACTGGGTGGGAGAGAGGTGTGAGAAGGGGAACAGGGAAATTATTTTTTATGTTTAAGGATTAATATTTTGTGTGTGGCATATGTCCATGAGTGCATGCCTGTGTCAAGATCAGAGGCTCATGTTGAGTGTTTATCTTCTCCATTTTATTATTTGTTTGGTTGTTTGGTTGTTTTGGGGACAAGGTCTTTCTTTATAGCCCTGCTCACCACAGAACTCACAGAGATCCACCCACCTCCGCCTCCCAAGTGCTTGGATTAAAGATGTATGTCACCACACCTGGCATTTACTTGTTTAGTGTGTTTGTGTGTCTGAGTGTGTACACACACCCATGTGTGTCCGTGTGTGCATGTGTTTGCATGTGTCTACCCAGGCCGCCGCACTCACGCAGAGGACATAAGACAATTCCGAAGAGTTGGTTCTCTCCTCCTATGTGGGGGTCCCTGCTATAAAACTCAGGCTGATCTGCGCCGTACCAAGCACCAACACCTGCTGAGCCATCACTCCAGGCCCCTTTCTCTATCTTACTTTTTGAGGCAGGTTCTTTCGTTGAACCTAGAGTTCAGCATTTTGGCCAGACTGGTTAGCCAGCTCCAGCGGTCTGCGTGTCTCCTCCCCTGGGGTTAGAGGTGCTTGCCACCCCAGCCAGATTGTCTGTGGTTGCTGAACCCAGGTGCCGAAGCTTGCCCAATACCTGCTGTGCCCACGGAGACGTTATCTCCAGCCCCGGAAGATTTTTAAAATATTTATTTTTATTACTTATATATGTGTGTGAGCCTTGTATGTGTGTAATGGCAGAGACAAGGAGAGAGAGTTGGATCCTCCCCACAAACTGGAGTTACGGGCAGTCGAGAGTCAGGTGATCCGGGTGTCCGGAACTGAGCACAGGTTCTCTGTAAGAGTGGCAGGTACTCTTAAGAACAGAGCTATTTCTCTAGTCTCAATGTGTACTTTCCTTTCTCCTTCCCTCCCTTCTTTTCTCCTTCCCCATCCTCGACACCCATCGCCTTCTGTGGTGCTAGGGACTAAGCTCAGGTCCCCGTGCCCCATTCTTGTGGGACAAGTGCTTTACTGCGGAGACACATCCTAGCTCCCAGATTTTTTTTTTCCAAGCTTAAAACATGAACGGTTAAATTCTAATTGTCGAACGCGTTGCTCTCCTTTGTAATTTCACTGGCAGCAGAGTGAGTGTGCAGGAGGGACTGTAGTAGGCTGTTCTTTCTCTCAAGAGTCTTGGCACATTCGGTGCTCTACACCTCAGAGGGTAAAGGCCATTCTAAGTTCAGCACTAGAACCCTTGTTTAACCAGCTCAAGGCCCTGAGTTCCATCTCAGAAACTGGTGGTTGGGGGTGAGGAGTAGGGTTGGATAAAAGCCACCTCAGCAAGGCTCACGTCTAACTCTGTCCTTATTTAATGCCTGTGGCCAAACATTTACACTTGTTTGCGTGTTCCTGTTTCTAAATTCTAAGGCTTTTGCTCAGCTAGGTTCTTCTCATTTGACTTGTGAGCTTTTGAAATGAAGCAGTCCTGGGTGCCTGGAAGGGACTGGTTCTACGCTTCTACCTGGATACTCAAGCCCCCTTGTAGAAGATTACAGGCTCAGTATATCCTTCTACCACGCAGGGGAAAGTCATTGCTGACATGTTCTGTTTGCCCAGTTTCCATGATATCAGTTTTATTTTTAAGTTTCCAGTATATTCACTGTTTACTTTGATTTATGTCATGAAAGGCTCCAACGCGTTTTGTTTTCCAGAAAAGATCAATGTTTTCCCAGCTGCATGTATTGGCTAGTTCAGTTCCTTTGGTTTATGTGTCTTAAAAATGTGTTGCACGCAGGTCTGGAAAGGTGTCTCAGGGGCTATATATAGGTTCTTGTTATTCTAGAAGAACCGAGTTCAGTTCCCAGCACCCATGTCAAACAGCTCACAACCACCTATGATTCCAGCTCCAGGGAACCAGAAGCCCTCCTCTAGCCTCTGTGGCAACCCTCTATTTGGAGCGTGCATCCACACACACATAAATAGAAGTAAATAAGGTTAAATGAAAACATGTTACTTTCTTTTTAAAAAAAATTATTTATTATATACAAGTACACTGTAGCTGTCTTCAGATACACCAGAAGAAGGCATCAGATCTCATTACAGATGGTTATGAGTCACCATGTGGTTGCTAGGATTTGAACTCAGGACCTCTGGAAGAGCTGTCAGTGCTCTAAACCACTGAACCATCTCTCCAGCCCAAGGATTTTATTTATTCTTTTTTTAAACGTTTGTTTATTTATTTATTTATTTATTTATTTATTTATTTATTTATTTATTATGTATACATCATACAGCTTTCTGCCTGCATGTATGCCTGCAGGCCAGAAGAGGGCACCAGACCTGATTATAGATGGTTGTGAGCCACCATGTGGTTGCTGGGAGTTGAACTCAGGACCTCTGGAAGAGCAGACAGTGCTCTTAACCTCTGAGCTATCTCTCCAGCCCGATTTTATTTATTCTTATTTCAAGTATTTTTTAAAAAAGATTTATTTATTTATTATGTATACAGTGTTCTGCCTGAATATATGCCTGTATGCCAGAAGAGAGTGCCAAGATCTCATTACAGATGGTTGTGAGCCCCATGTGGGTGCTGGGAATTGAACTCAGGACCTCTGGAAGAGCAGTCAGTGCCCTTAACCACTGAGTCATCTCTCCAGCTCTTCTTTCAAGTTTATTAGTATTTTGCATGTGTGCCTGTCTGTGTGCCACTATATATTCAGTGCCCGCGGAGACCAGGAGAGGGTGTCTGTCTCCTGCAGCTGGGGTTACAGGGCTGATGAGTTCATGCGTGTGATGGCCAGGTTATGTTCAGAAGCCAGCATTGCAAGGCATCCTCCCCGTCCTCCCGCTCAATGTACTCTCTTCCTCCTCCTCTATGATGTCCCCTGAGCTTCTGGTTTCAGCCTTACATAGATGTCTCCTTCAGGGCTGAGCCCTAAGTTACATTTTTTTATAGATTTTTACCCCATCCCCCACAGCAACATTTAGTTTAGGATTAATTATTCCCTACCACAGATGGACAACTTCTGTGGGGAGCCTCCCTTCAAATCTAAGATTTGTGAGGTTCCTCACTGGTAGGTGAAGACACATGGTATAGTCTTGGCCCTGGGCAAGTGAGGGGTAATTTTCTAAATCTCTAGTTGGCCTCGACTGGAGTCCTCCTGAAGAAGGGGTAGCTATTCAACTGAGTTGTCAGAGACAGAGCTGTCCATCCATCTGTCCATCCATCTGTTCATCCGTCTGTCTGTCTATGGGTCTAACTGCCTTATCTCCAAGTCCACTGTCTTCTCAACTTAAGGATCCACTGGTTTCTACATGGTTCTTCCAAGCTTTAGGCTCTGGTGAGTTTGGATAACTGACTGCTCACTACAAGCCTTCACTATCTGTGTTCAGGGAAGCGAGTCTATGCATCTGTATATGTGAGTACGGGCATGTTTGTGTGTGTATGTGTGTGTGTGTGTGTGTGTGTGTGTGTGTGTGTGTGTGTGTGTGTACACAATAATCTTGGGTACAATTCCTCAGTAATAGTATACATCTTTTCTGTTGGTGTTTTTTGAGGTATGGTCTCTCACTGTCAGGGAATTTACTGAGTAGGCTACGGTGGGTAGCCAGTGACGCCAGGGATCTGTCTATTCTCAGGTCTGGGATTTTAACTGAGTACCATTCCACCTACCTGTTTTAAATGTGTCTTCTAGGGTTCTAACTCAGTTCCTTATGCTTATAAGGCAAGAGCTTTTACTAACTGAGCACCTCTAACGACCTCTTTGGAGAAGTCATGGCTTCTAAGATAGACAGGATTGCCAAGAGGCCACACTCAGGAGCTCCACACCATAAAGCCAATGACAATGTGTGTTTCCAAAAAGGAAAATGGTTTATGCACATTTCTGTTGGTTCTCAATGGGAGGGTCAAGACCCCTTTGGGGAAAGACCACCAGGAAACATAGATATTTACATTATAGCTCATACCAGGAGCAGAATTACAGTTCTGAAGTAGCAAAGAAAATAATTTTATGGTTGGGGTCACCACAAAATGAGGAACTGTATTAAAGGGTCACAGCACTGGGAAGGTTGAGTTTCTGGTCTAAAGTTTCTACCTAACTGGGCTCATTGGTAGATGGAGAACTGGGAACGTATAGGTAGATACAGGATCTTCTGCTGCACCTGGAAAGAAAGAATCTGGATGAAGGGGGCACAAACCCTGAGCTCCGTGAACTTGATAAAACGGGTTGGCTGTGCCGGCCATGGTGCCATGCTCTGCATTCTCAGAACTTGGGAGGCAGAGGCAGGTAGACACAGAGTTCAAGACCAGCCTGGGCTACGTGGTGAGTTCAAAGCCAGCCTGGATTACACAGTAAGACTCTGCTTTAGTTACTTTTCTTGCTGCTGTAATAAAACAATCGGTCAAAGCAAATTAAGGAAGGAGGGAAAGGCTTCTTCTGATTCATCACAGTTGGGGAGTTCGTTCATCGTGACGAGGAAAGCAGAGGTGGACATGTCTGGTTCCAGTGCGTCTTCACCCAGGAAGACGACAAATTAATGCTGGTGCCCAGCTAGTTCTCTCCTTTTCAGGGGGTTCAGGGCCCAAGCACAGGGAAAGGTGCTTTCAGGGTGTGTCCTTCTACCGAGATTCCTATCTAATCCAGAGCATCTCTCACAGGTGTGCCTGCAGGCTCACCTCCTGGGTGACTCCAAATCCTCTCAGGTTTGGCTAGACATGCTGTTCTCTTACCCAGCCCAACCTCAGTTGTTGGTGGGGACGGCTTCCCTAGGCTAGCAGAGGGGCCCAAGCAGGTCACTCAGGAACAGTCCTGAAATGTGAATTCAGCCACATTGAATTCTGTGTTTCCACGTGCCTACACTGCCAGCCCCACTCCCACACAAATTCAATCCCCATACATGGACACAGAGCTAGTTCCACTGGCTTCACCCCAAGGTCACCATGTTCCTAAAGTCTAGCTTGGCTCAAATATCTTTACCTACTATGGTCTTTTTTTTTCCCCCCCTGTGTGTCGGACCTACCATTTTCAGTAGCTGATAGAAATCCACGGTTTATTTATTTTTTTCCCCAGTAGAAAATCCACAGCGGGGTGAGTGTGGCTGAAGCTGCTTTTTCTGTCAGCTCACTGTCAGTGCCCTTGAATAAATGACCATAATTAATAATGGGACTTAAAGGCATTCATCTTGTTCAACGACCAGTGGGGCAGATAGATACAATTATAGACAGAGAGACAATATAAACAGGGCTGCCTCGGGTCTACATATTTACAGCTGTGGGGTGTAAGGCAAATGAACCCATCCAGTAGCAACCGGATGAAATTCCAACTGGGAGATTTATAACTGCTACTGGCAGCAAATCACAGCTGATATTCTGGGCCGAGTTTAGCCCAGCGTGTGATTCTTACTCAGATCACGCTAAATATAGACTTGGAGCGGCCACATGGAGGAACATCCAGAGAGAGAAGGATCCGCCATCTGGAATTGCTATGTCTCTTTCCAACAGAAGTGAATTCTTCCCAGAGTGTGGTTTCCTTCAGATCAGGCAAGAGATCCGTCTCTTGCTGATTCCTGGAGGGGCGCTCAGGCTGCTGGAAAAATAGGACCCAACTTACATTTGGCTCTCTAGCACTCTGGGACAAAATTCTCCCTCACAAGGTTATCACCGTGATTATTCTCATGAAGAGACTCATTTGTGAACACGAGAAATGGTGGTACGTGTTTATAGTACTCGTGCCGGGGAGGCTGAGGCAGCAGGGTTGCAAGTTTGAGGCCAGTCTGCCTCTGCAACAAAATGTAAACAAAAGAATTAATAAGGGTGTGTCTTACACACTTTCTCTACATGCTCAGCAGCACTGCCAAGAAAAGTCGTCAGAGCTGTTTTTGCCAAAACATCGGAGAGGTTCTGTATAATGGGTTGAGTAAAAAGTGTCTCCCATGGGTTCAGGTGCTTGAACACTTGGTCCTCAGTTCGTGGTGCTCTTTGTGGAGATTATGGAACTTTGAGTGGGTGGAGCATTACTGGAGGAAGAACATCACTGGGAGGCTTTGAAGATGAAAGCAAGACGATCCAGCTCCCGAAGTCATCCTTTGCCCAGTACTATGGACTGTATTCCTGCAGACCCATGAGCCAAAATAAACCCTCACTTCCCTAAGTCACTTTTTTGTCAGTATATGTCACCATAGCAACAGGAAAGAAACTAATACATCCCAGATTGAGTATTGTGATTCCCACACCCCTCAGGCCCATTGGTTACCTTCAGGAAGTGTTTTTTTTTTTGTTTGTTTGTTTTGTTTTGTTTTGTTTTTTTAAGTTTTTAAAAACTTTATAACAAAGCTTTGGTCACAAAAGAGAAGGAAGTTTCAAGCTTCCTTAACAGGATAGGGGCCCAAGATTTTGAATTCTATAGCTAATTAGGAGCAGAGGAAGGCATGGTCTCCTGGAACCTGATAGCTTCTCTTATCTGCTTTTGGTTGAATATAGACTTAAACCTCTCCTTGAACTGCCTGTCCTCACACACAGGTAATTTTTGGAAGATCATTTGGCTGCAAAGGGGCGAAGGGGGTAAAATTAGCTGCAGGAGCCAAAGGAGAGAATCCATGTATGACCTGAAAGTGAGCAGAGCTGTGTATGAGGGCCAACCCGCAGGGTTTGCTGACCATCAGATGCTGAGGTAAGGGGGAGAGGCGAGGAGTGACACCCAAGGCTGTGTCAGGATGCGTAATACTGGGCATGTCGTTAAAACTGTCAAGGAATCTCTGTAGAGGTTATGAGCTAGTGGAAACAAGCCAAAGCTAGCGGCCTAGGCATTTATTCATATATAAGATGTCTCAGAGTCGTTAGTTTGGGGAACTGCACGGGTGGGAGAGCCCACGGTTACAAATCTCAGTGGGGTAGAAGGTTTGAGGTAGGAGATGAGTCTGATATTAGCCACACTGAACTTGAGAAATTTGCCATATTCCATTTAGGTTTTTGAGTGGGCAGAAAGATGCATGGCTCTGGAATGGGAGGGAAGGAGGGTTCTGGGATGGAAACAACACAGTTGTTGGCCACACAAAAAGGAGATGACTGCTATTCCCTTCTGTGATAAAAAAATGCCCTGGCTAAAAGCAACCTAGTGGGTGGGGCGTTATTTGACTTACACTTCCAGGTTGCTGTCCATTCTTGAGGGAAGTCAGGGCAAGGATTTAAACAGGCTCCTGGAGCAGAAATCATGGAGGAATAAATAAATCAGCCAGCCCGAACCATTTCTGAGACATCAGCCTTCTGCTTGCTGCCTGACTTCTGGATTGCTCAATGGCTTGTGTTTACCTAGCTTTCTCATACAGAGCTCAGAGCCACTTGACCCGGGGTGGCATCGCCTACAGTGGGCTGGACCTTCCTACGTAAATCAACACTTAAGACTATCTCCTACAGACATGTTCCCAGGTCAGTCTGATCTGGGCAGTTCCTCAACGGAGGCTTTCCTCTTGGATGACTCCAAGCTGTGTCAAACTAAAGCTAGCCAGGATAACTGAGAACGTGAACAGAAGGCTACTTCTCAAGAGGTATCCAGGAAGACACATGAAAAAGACATTAAAGGAAGGCTTCAGCAGTCCGAGGAGAACCAGACATACGTGGTCAGTGGGCCCATATCTCAAGCTGAGCGAAGCCAAAGTCCAAAGCCTATTAGACCCTACTGGAGGTGAAACAACAACCTTTGGCTTGGAGAACTGAGTTCCAGGGGCAATTTTGACAGTGTGTGTGTCTCTAGAAGTTCGTCATTTTTAATACAGATTATCTAATTTGTTAGCATACACTGTTCATGGCGTTATTTTGTAACACTTTTTATTTCTATTTAGTTTATAAAACGTTTTATTTCTGATTTAGTAATTCGAGTATATATTTTTCTTCACCATTGCTGTGATCAAATCAAATCAAAACAACAACAACCACAAAATGGCCAAAAGCAACTTATGGGGATGAAAAAGATTTATTTCAACCTATACTTCCAAGTAATAGTCCCTCACCAAGGGAAGTCGGGCTAGGACTTATGGCAAGAATCTATATTGGAGACCATGGAAGGCTGCTTGGTGACTGGCTCCCTCTGTCTTGTGTTCAGCCAGCGTTTTTTTTTTTTTTTTTTTTTAGGAACTCTTTGGACTTTCTTTTATTATGCTAAAATAGTGGTGCTTTTAGGGTTTACACTACTGTACTCTCCAATACAAAATATGGGGTATGTTAAAGCACACCATTTTCATACATGTACAGCATTGGTGGACGAAGAATGTCTCTTAGCAGTAATACCCGATGTAGCCTCTGGTTTTACCAGCTGCATGCTCTAGAAATATCATAAGTAAAAACCTCTTGTGATACTGGAAAGTGATTAGAACGCGCAAACTGGTAGAGTAGCTTTCGTCGGCCTCTCACAGGGTACCACCACGGGAAAGTCCGTTTAAGGTGTTGGTAGGTTTAACAAAATTGGGATGCTGGCCCTGTTCACGTGGGCACAGAGCTACAGTGTTAAAGCAACTGACATGATGACCTTTTTTGGGCCTTTCCAGGCTGGAGGTTTTCCTGTTAATTTGCCACCCTAGGTCATAGAGGATCTCGTTAACACTTGTTTTGGACTTTGCAGAGGATTCTAAGGATGCACAGTTATTTCACTGTCTTGCTAGGTTCTGACCTTGTTCCTTTCCTACAACTCTTTCATTCAGCCAGCATTCTTATACCACGTAAGACCGACTGCCAAGGAATAGCATTGCCCATAGTGGGCTTGGCCCTCCCATATCAATCAACAAATCAAGACAGTTTGCCACAGATATATCTGGACAACCCCTCATTTAGGATGTCACCTTCTCAGATAAGGTTGGCTATGTCAAGATGACAATGAAAACTAATCAAGACAACTAAACAGTCCAGGCTGCTCTGGAACCTGTAATCCTCCTGCCTCAGCCTCTTTAGTATTGGGATTTCAGGTCTATGCCATCGGTCGTGGCCATCTTGTCAGTGTTGGAGAATAGACTCCAAAGTCCCACATAACTACAGAATGTTCCAGAAAGTTTTTCTCACTAAACAAACCCCCAGTGACCATAACTTCTGCCCAATCACCAGACAGATTAACTAAAGACAGTTTCTAACAAAGGTGGCCCATTAAAATTTCTCCGAGGGGGTGGAACAGGGGGAGCAAGTCACCATCAGCTTTCATTGTCTCGAGAGTCCAGATTTTCTTTTGCATATGTGCCACACAGCTTGATTGTCAGAGATTTCCTGGCTTTTATGGAGAGGTGAGCTTCAGGAGTCCTTAGTCCACCACCTTTTCCTGTCACCATTTGGCATGGAGGCACTGAATTTCCTGAGGGTACTTGGTTCCTGTGTTTTTAATGCATGCCCTGAACAAACTTCTGGTCCCATAATGGATTTTTGTTTTGTTTTTCTACTTGAATGAATCCCTTAGTCAATGGCAACTGAAAATGGAGCTGAGTGTAAACTGCTGTCCAGAAAGTGTTGCTATATACAAAGAGAGGATGTGGAGACTGGAGCATGTATAGATTTAAAGGAGAAGTTGAACATGTTCATAAAATATGGCAAGAAAACCATTGATGAGAGAAGACTTAATTTCATTTAACACATCTGTCCAATTATCTTCATATCTTTATTCTTTGTGTGTGTGTGTGTGTGTGTGTGTGTGAGATTGTGTGAAAGGTAGAAGTTTTAAGGTTGCCTCTCCATCCTAGACAAAGGTTCAAAGTAGAAGAAAAAAACCGGTTAGGCCCTGGGATTGTATGTTCCAGGAAGCTTCTCCTAGGACAATAGAATGGGTAATTACATCGGCCGGTTTGACAACTCTCTCCCAGGAACTAGCTGACCATAAAGTTAGATTAAAATCTTAGAGAACGATCTTGAGAAGCAGGAAGCTTCTCCCAGGAACTGACGGACCATAAACTTAAACAATCTTGAGAAACAGGAAGCTCCTCCTTGTGATTTTTCACTGGTATTCTCGACATTTTCCAATGACGCCCTCCCTACCCTCTTGGGTTGTGGTTTCTTCCTTTAAATTCCCCTTCTCTTAGCTACTGGTGATCAAATTCCATTGCCCCTGCGTGGGATACGAGTCTCGACCCCAGTGCACTTGTTCCTATCAATAAACGTCATGTAAATTATAGCAAGGATGGTCTTACGTGAGTTCTTGGGGGGGTCGAGTGATCCTGAGACTTCAGTGAGGGTCTCCCCGCTCTGGGGGTCTTTCATGTGTATGTGATGACATGTGTGGTGTGTATATACATGTGTGTATGTGATTATGGGTGTGTGTGTGTGTGTGTGTGTGTGTGTGTGTGTGTGTTATTATTGTAAGACTCCATAGTGGCCTTACCTCAGGAGCACAACCCACAGAGCACAGATTGACAAAGTGACGGCTGCAATAGCATGAGGGTATAAGGCTTTTAATTCACATATGTGGGGTTGCTCATCCACATAGGCAACTCTGAACTCAAAAAGCACACAACTTTTTTTCATTACAGAGGGCAGACTTCAGCAACAGGGTTAGCTGGCCCATTCTCATTGGTGGTACGCAGGACAAAGGATCTGGTCAGGTATTAGCTGGCCTGCTCAAGGGGCTGTTCTTGGCTCAGTTGGTCACTTTCCTCATCCATCCCTACACCTGGCCTTGGAGAATCACTGGGAAAGGGCTAAATTGGCATGTCCCTTGGGGGTGGTGGTGGTGAACTGGGTGGTCGGGCAGGGTTAGGATGACATCTTGCGGTTGTTCTTGGAATTTACCACAGGGAGGGGTAGGGGTCCTTCCGAAAATGGTTATCCTTGTTTTGTCTTAATTAGCTTAGTCAGAATCTTGATCACCAAAACTTTATCATATCACTGGGCATCCTGACGTCAGATGTATCTCTCAGGAAGGTCACAAGTTTGTCGTAGGCATCCTGACCACCCGATGTATTTCTCCAAACCTTGTTTTTACAGCTTTGCTTTTCACATCCATGAAACTATTTCTTCATTATAGGCCAGAGGTTGATACTAGGTGTCTTCCTCAATTGCTCTCTACCTTTTAATTTTTTAACTACAACAATTTATTTTATTTTATTTTATTATGTATATGGTACTTTGCCTGAAGGTATATTTGTGTGCCATGTGCGTGCAATGGCCGAGGAGGGCAGAAGAGGACATTAGATGCCTGGAGTTGGAGATACAGAAGGTTGTAAGCTGCCGCATGGGTGCTAGGAATTGAACCTGGGTCCTCTTGAAGAGCAGCCAGTGCTCTTAACTAGTGAGCCATCTCTCTAGCTCCCCCATTTATTGATTGATTGATTGAGACAAATCTCTTACTGAACTTGGAGCTCATCAATGTGGCTGGTGTTGGAAGGCCAGTGGGCTGCTGGGTTTTACCGGTCTCTGCTTTCCCAAATGGGATCTCACGCACATACTTACAACCTGGCCTTTTGGTTTTTTTAAAACGTGGTTTTTCGGGATCTGAACTCAGATCCCTGCATCCATGCAGCAGATACTTTACAAAGGGAGCATGCCCCAGTCCCGCAGCATTTTTTTATTCTTAACAGCCATCGTCCTTGCTGACTGCAAGTGAGGAAGTGCTTCATTTCAACGGAGGCCTTTCTCTTTCCTTCTCATTTCTTTACCAGTAGATACTTATGGCTAGATAGATATTGTGTGACATATAGTGCACACCATAAATATTCAATATTTCAATGAGCCTGGGGATTTCTGTCTCCTCAGTGCTGGGCTCACAGACAGGTTACACACTCGTTCAGCAAGCATTTGCAGGAGTATCGGGGATCCAAACTCTGGTCCTCAGGACTTCGTGTGGCAAGCTTTAGATTCCTCGAGCCATCTTACAGATGCTTTCCCACAATTTCTCGATTGGGTTTCTGTTGTCCAGCTTTAAGAGTTCTTTCGGTGTTTCTGATCCCCGGATAGGTTTCAAATGATCCACTATCTCCAATAAGCCGTAGGGCTAAAGGGTAAACAGAAGCCTAGGTGTCAGGCCTCTGCTCAATACCTCATTGGCAAATACAGTCTCCCAGTCTTTGGTTTTCTTCTCACTTTCTTCATAATGTGCCTTGATGTACAAAATTAAAATCTTAACCAAATCTATCTTGGGTATTTTTTTTTTTTCTCTTCTCGCTGATGCTTTTGGGATACTGATGAATCCACTGGCAAATCAAGGGCCCTCAACCAAATCAAGGGACCTCGAAATTTCACACTTAGGCTTCGTTATGAAAGCGTTATTAAAGTTGTCAGCTAGAGTTTTCAGAACGTATGAGGCAATAGGTTAGAGCGCTCTGCAGTAACAAACTATGAAATCTCTCAGCAAATTAACAGGACAGAAGCCAGATACCATTTACCACAGGGCGCAGCGCACGCAGAGTACTCATCGCTCATCCCAAAGCTCCAGAGAATGAGAAAAACCTGAGAGAGCAGGTCTCAAAAAAAAAAAAAAAAAAAAAAAAAAAAAAAAAAAAAAAAAAAAAAAAAAAAAAAAAGCATACTTTTTACTTGCTTTCTATTGGCCAGCACTCAGTCACTTGGTCTCAGGCTAACTACAAGGGAAGCTGGGAAATGTAGTTTTCTCTGCGAAGGAACGTCAATAGGAGTTTGCAGCCAGCTCATTCGTGTGCTTTCTAGACTCAGTTGCTAGCTTCCTATGCTGAGCAGTACATGAAATAAACAAAACTATCTAATTAAAATGAAGACATTAGAAAATATCACTCGGGAATTTTAGGGCTTGCCTTTTGTCACCTTTATACTAGGATAGATAGTTCATGCTGTAAATACAAACGATTTTAGTATTTTGAAATTGTCTGTGAGTTGCTTGTCTAGGGGGAGCCTGGAGTTCCTGGACTCCAGCGATGCCTGTTGGAAGGCAATGTCTGTGAAGTGTCTGCGATGCCCTTCAGATGGCAGCCTGCTACCGGATAAAGAATGTGAACGGAGCAGCCTTGTTCTGTGGGTCTCCCAGGATGTGTGGTCAGGGATTGGAGGCTGGGGCAAAGCGAAGCATAGGATGGAGACAGAGGGGGAGAAAAGAGAAGGGCAGAGAAGCGAGGCAGGAGGGAAGTGAAACAAAGGAGACGACTGGGAGAAAAGACGGTGAGAGCGACTGCTCCTGGAGGCCTTGATCCACACACAGAAAGGAGAACGGCGCTGAGCTGGGTCATTATCCGGCATCTTGGCAGAGAGCGGGGACCATACTGGGGACCCTGTGTGCTCACATGTGTTCACCCGTGTTCTCCCGTGTGTTCACATGTCTGCCTGTGCCTGCAGAGGCCTGGGACCAGCCTCAGTATTGTTCCTCAGGAGCCACCACCTCGTTCTCTGAGACAGGGTCTCTTACTGATCGACTAGGCTCCAAACACATGCCAACACAACCCAGCCGTTTTTCACAGGGGGGCTGGGATTGAAAGCAGGTTGTCGTGCTAACGTGGCACATGGGTAGGGGTGGTGGGGTGAGGGGTGGCGGGTGGGGGGTTTGGGAGAGTAGAAGGGTGGGGGTGATGGGGGTGGGGGGCACCTTCTTAGATTTAACACAAAACTGTTCTTCTAGTGATGTGACCGTTGTTAAGTTGCTCCGGTCTCTGTACCAATCCTCCACTGGGGAAGGTAGGCAGGAGGCTTATATTCAAAGCATATTCAAGTTTTTATAAAGGAGAAAAGTTCTGGAGGCTGGAGGGATGGCTCAGTCAGTAAAGGGCTTGTCCTGCAAGGCCGAGGACCTGCGTCTGATATCCAGAACTCATACCAGAATGCCCAGTGAGGTAGCTTGTGCTTGTAATTCCAGGGGTGGGAGTGTCGTGGGCCCACTGGCCGTTCAGCTTAGTCTACTTGGTGAGTTCCAGTCCAGTGAGGCACTGTGACCCAAAGCGGAAGTCGCCTGAAGAATAACACCTGAGGTGGACTCTGGCCTCGATGTGCACTGGCGCACACACACACACACACACACACACACACACACACACACACGGGCATCCTCACATATCCAGCCCTGTACATAAACACACATAATTCACTGTTGGGGTTCGGTCTGGTGCTGCTGGACATACAAATGCTAAGTTCTGAATCCCAAGATCTGGTTGTTCCCAGATGAGTGAATTCTTAGGCACACTGGCCTTTGTTGTGTAAAACTTGCTCTCCAATTTTAAGCTATTGGTTAAATAAAAGTATTTACAGCCAATTACTGGAGGACAAGGTAGTTGGGGTTTTGGTTACTGGGCTGGGGTGTGTGTGTGTCAAAGGTAGGGACCATAAGGTGGAGAAAGAGAGAAGGAGAAAGGAGACCAAGAAAGAGGAGGAGGCCACCATGAGGCCAGATGGATCATGGCCAGGAGACATGGACCCCAAGGACAGGCTGATGGAACAGAAATAACCCGGGCAAGACTTAAATATCAAGGAACACAGGCCCTATGATTTGGATATAAGTTAGAATAGCTCAGAACCTGCCCAATCTTGGCTTACAGTTTGTCAAATAAAATGTGTGTGTCTGTGTGTGTGTGTGTGCCTGTGTGCGTGAATGTGTGTGTATGTGTGTGTGTGTGTGCATGTATGTGTGTGTGCATGTATGTGTGTGTGTGTGTGCCTATGTGTCTGAATGTGTGTGTATGGGTGTGTGAGTGTGTGTATGTGTGTGTATGTGTGTATAAATGTGTGTGTGTGTGTGTGTGTGTGCCTGTGTGCGTGAATGTGTGTGTATGTGTGTGTGTGTGCATGTATGTGTGTGTGTGCATGTATGTGTGTGTGTGTGTGCCTATGTGTCTGAATGTGTGTGTATGGGTGTGTGAGTGTGTGTATGTGTGTGTATGTGTGTATAAATGTGTGTGTGTGTGTGTGTGTGTGTGTGTGTACCATTTATATGGGCTAGCTGCTTGAATGTATCATTCATCTGCAGCACACGAAAGCAGTTCTGGGTGCTCAGACTATGCTACAGTTTTTAAAAAGTACCATGGGAGAAGAGGAGTCTTGGAGAACATTGTCATTCGTCACCGTTTTGTAGGGCTGGGGTTTGAGCCCAATGCCTCATACACACTAGGCAAGGTCTATACCAATGAGCGACACCCTAGCCCAAGAGAGACTATGAACAGAAGTTCAAGGTGATGTCCCAATGGAAAGCTTTGGTCTGTAAGCTTGCAGGGGACCTGAGCTCAGTTTCTCCTTTATCTCTTTAGCTCCCACCACCTCATCTGCCCCTAACCAGGGAGGCACCCTGACGGCTGATATAGAACTGACTCACGCATAGTTGTGGGCACTCTGTCCCAGGCTGCCCCAGCTACAGATGGAATACCCACTCCCGCTGGCTCTGGGCTGACTTTGGGGCAGTGATTGTGAGTCACTCAGAGGTATGGGAAGAAAGTGACCCATGCTCATTAGAGACCTCATGGCCCCAGTTTTAGATTCCCTAGATGCCACAGCACTAAGTAACACTTGGCTCACCAGCGCCCCCTCCACTTCTGAAATCTCCATGGAATTTCTAGTGCATGAGCATTCTCCGTGTCTGTGTCTGTGTCTGTGTCTGTGTCTGCCTCTCTCTCTCTCTCTCTCTCTCTCTCTCGTGTGTTAGTATATGGACCTATGTGCACACATGTGGGGCCTGGAAGTCAATGTTGAATCTTCCTCTATTGCTCTCCAATTTATGAGAAAGGATCTTTCATGGATCTCACTGAGATGCTAGACTTGTTAGCCAGTGTGCCCCCAAGATCCTCTTGTCTATACCTTTCCAGTATTGGGACTACGGATCTGTTTTGTCACGCCTGGCTTTCAAAAGCCTTATTTTTATTCATTTATTTATGCCTCCCCCAGTGTGTGTGTGTGTGTGTGTGAGAGAGAGAGAGAGAGAGAGAGAGAGAGAGAGAGAGAGAGAAAGAGAGAGGGGGGTGAATATGTGAGAGTGTGAGTGTGTGTGTGAGTGTGTGAGAGTGTATGTGTATGTGAGTGTGTGAGTGTGTGTGTGTATGTGTGTGTGTGAGAGAGAGCGAGGTGAGTATGTGAGAGTGTGTGAGTGTGTGTGAGTGTGTGAGTGTGTGAGTGTGTGTATGTGAGTGTGTGAGTGTGTGTCTGTGTGTGTGAGTGTGTGTGTGTGTGTGTGTGAGAGAGAGAGAGAGAGAGAGAGAGAGAGAGAGAGAGAGAGAGACCAGAAGTGTCAAGTGTGTTCCGTGATCAGTCTTCACCTTTTTTTTGAGACAGGATCTCTCTCTCTGAACCTGGGACTCAAGTGTTCCTGGGCAGGCTGCGAGCTAGTCCGCCCTGGTGATTCTCTTGCTTCTACTTCTTTTTGAAGCTGATGTTACAGGTGTAAGCAGGATGGCTGAGTCGTTACTTGGCTCCTGGGATCTAAACTCTGGCCCTTATAATTGCACAATAATTGCTCTTAATTGCTGAGCCATCTATCCAGGCCTCCAGTTCTATATTATAGGACAGGAACCCAAACTATCCAAGGGAGAGGGATTGGGAGAAGGCAGAACCGAAGAGGAGCCAGCATCTTTGGAAATCATTCATTAGTCAGTCGGCTTGCCCAATCATGGCTCTGAATCTAGGCCAGACAAGAAAACTGTCCTTCAAAAATCATGTCTTCAAGGAAAAAGTGGGCCCCCCTGCAAGCCTATGACTTAAAGTAGTTCTTACATTAAAACAAGGCATGATATTAGTAATTATTTAAACTTTTTCCAAGCTGGCACCATTAATATCAAATAGAACATATTTACTCTCTTTAGGATATGATGAGAAAGAGGGAGGCTTCCTCCCAGCTGGCTAACTTTTGTGGTACCAGAAGGTGCTGTGTAGGCTGATGGGGGAGAAAAACAACATTCGTCCAGTTGTGAACCCTTTGAGCTACAATAATGACCAGCATGGTAAGGTATGCCCATGGGTACAATATTGTCATGGATGTTATGTGGGTAGCCAATTGCTTAGGGCTTCACTTCTAAGTCCTAACCCACAGAAGGAATCACATGCTGGGTACTGCAGGTCTGACCATGAGCTCTCAGGCCTCAGGGGTGAAACCACTGCTGTAACTTTGCTAAATGGACACAGTACCCAACTGCCCTCTGGATTTGTATCTTTCTCTTCATAATGTAGTGTCTTGCTTGCTCTCAGAGCTCCTCAGAGAAGTTCCTTTGTGCAGTGGATGGAGATTAATTTAGAAACTCACAGCTGGTCAAAGTGCAGAGACTAAGTATCCGTGGAATGCTCAGCTGCAGATGGGAGATCTATATCACATCACCTCCCACAAGGCCCAGGGAACAGCACAGAAAAGGGGACAGAAATATTGCAAGACGCAGAGGTTAGGGAAAACAGGGGCAAAGCGATGTCTTCTGGAAGTGGTAGGAGCCTGCAGTCATGAATGCACGACAGCTGTGGTTGAACGAGACCTGTACAAGATCAAACCAGTCAATATTCCAGCATGGAGGGGGAGGGTTCATCACAGAGGGAAGAAGGCTTGTGCATAGAGGGGGAGGGTTCATGCATAGAGGGGGAGGGCTCATGCATGGAAAGGGGAGGGTTCATGCATGGAGGGGCTCACAGAAGGGGGAGGGCTCATGCATGAAGGAGGAGGGTTCATGCACGGAGGGGGAAGACTCCTGAGTCTTCAGTTCTAATTGAGGAGTTATTGACAGCTGAAGGCTTCTGGGGGAGGGAGAGCCAGGTTTCTTCAGGAGTCTGGCTCCTGGTACATTGACCACACTCCATTGAATGGCTCCAGACTTATGAGTATATATGGGCAGCATATATGGGATTCGATGTGCTATTAAAAATAAAACAAGGGGTTGGGGATTTAGCTCAGTGGTAGAGCGCTTGCCTAGGAAGCGCAAGGCCCTGGGATCGATCCCCAGCTCCGAAAAAAAGAACAACAACAACAAAAAAATAAAACAAAAACAAAAACAAAAGGATTTAAAGTTGGGAGAGGAGAGAGTACGTGTGGATCTGGGAGGACTTATGGGGAGGAGCTGGGAATAAATATGATCAAAACATATGCTTGCACATCTGAAATTCTCAATTTTATAGTAAGACATAGAAGGGAACTGATGGTCAAATGGACAAAGTGTCTGCTGCTCATGGATCTGTTCCTGGAGAGAGCCAGTACTGTGGCATGGGCCTATACCTCCACTCTACTTCTGGGAGCGCTCGGAGACAGAAGCAGGAGGGTCCAGGGCTTGCCGGCCCCCCAGCCTTGCTGAAGTGTTAAGCATCAGGTACAGTGAGAGATCCTGCCTCCAAAAATAGTGTGGAGAGCAGTTGACGAAGACACACTGATGTCAGTCTCTGGCTTCCACGTGCTTGTGCATACATGTAGGGGTATGTGCTGAGCCCCCATGGTGTGTGTGTGTGTGTGTGTGTGTGTGTGTGTGTGTGTGTGTGTGTGTGTTCTCACTTTCTACTTAGTTTGAGACAGGGAGGATTTGCTGTTTCTCTGTGTTAGGTGGCCTGTGAGTCACTGTGCATTCTCATTGTCTTGTTTTCTATCTTTCTGTAGTCACGCTGACATCATAGACATGAGCTGCTGTACCCAGCTTTACATGGGTGCTGGGGCTGGGGTCCTCATACTTGTATGGCAAGTGCTGTATCCTCTGAGCCATCTCCCCAGCCCTGGCATTTCTCTTTGCAAATATGTCACTTCTTCTTGTTCAATGGCCTGGCTAACACAATAGGAACAGAAAAAAAAATTAGTTTCTGCCCGGGGTTTGTTTTCAGAGTGTATTGATTTTTAACTTCCCAGAGATGATTTTCTATGCAACAGTATTTTACTCAGCAGGAAGAATGCCAGTTTTTAAATGTTTATAGATCTGTTTCTCTGAGGGGGAAAAATCACAAGCTAGAAAGAAAAAAAAAAAAAAACAACATAATGCCCTACAGAGTTCCAAATGGCAATTGGGGGTTTGAATGGAAAAGATTGTTTTCTTACCAGAAAACCACTAGAAGTCAATTTATGAAATTATATCTGGCAATTTCTGGCTCCGTTTTGGAGACAGGATGTTTTCTGAACAATCAAAACAAGTAGAAATTTGCCGAACTCCTCTAAGACTGTTGTAAGAGACAAGAGAGAGAACACTGTGGAGTTTTCCGGGTATACACGTAAACACCCGTCTCTTAAAATCAGTGTGTGATGGTTCTTCTCCTATTACTTTCTGTGCGTGTGTTCACGTGTGTGTCACATGTGTACACGTGTGGAGCCCAGAGGGTGTCAGGTATCTGGTTCAATTGCTCTCCACCTTATTTTTTGAGCTGTGTGTCTCTCACTGAACTTGGGGTGCTCCAATTCTGCTAGAGTGGTTGGCCAGCGGACCCCAGGTGCCTCCTGCTTCTGCCTCCTCTGTAGCAGGGTAACTAATTTTTAATTTTTTTAAAACTTTTTTTTAAAGATTTATTTTATTTGGTTTATGTAAGTACACACTCATTGTCTTAAGTCATACCAGAAGAAGGCTTCGGATCCCATTACAGATGGTTGTGAGCCACCATGTGGTTGCTGGGAATCGAACTAGGACCTCTGGAAGAGCAGTCAGTGCTCTTAAACACTGAGCCATCTCTCCAGCCTCCACTTCTGGGAATTTAAATTCAGGAGCTCCTGCTTGTTCAGCCAGCATTTTGCCGAGCCCTGGAATGTTTTTCTTTCAAAAACATTTACAGGAATCAGAGAGATGGTTCAGTGGTTAAAAGCACTCGCTGCTCTTGCAGAGAACCTGAGTTCGAGGGTCAGCACCCATATGGTGGTTCACAGCTATCTCTGACCCAGTTCCAGGGGATGTGATGCCCTCTTCTGGCCTCTGCCAGCATCACATGCATACATGCAGGCAAGACACTCATATACATGGAACAAATCTAAAAAAGAAATGAATAATAATAATAATGATAATAATAATAATAAAGTTGTTTTAAGGTTTTGCTTGTAATCTCCTTTTCTCCCCCATCTCCCCGCCCACTTCCTGCAGGCTTTACATGTATGATAACTGTGTGGCCACATGCTTACCTGCATGGATGTATTTGCATGTTAGTGACTTCTTCCGCTGTTTTAAAATGGAATAATAAGATATGTGACATGTCTTAACAGAACTCCCCCTCATTTATCAATACGACTTTCATACTTTTCCCCTCATCCATCCTTTCTGATGTGTGTGTAATAGGCTGTGGCATGGTGACTTAAAACTCATTTGACCTTCCCTTTGCCGATGGGCATCCGTTTGACACTACTGTGTAAGCCCTGGTGTGTCCATTTTCATATGGTAGATGAAAGTGGATATAAAAACATGGGGTTTTGTTAAACCCTCTTTTGGTTCACCTTTACTTTTTCCATTAGGGTTGGGAGGGGGAAGTTTACAGAGCCCTCTTGGTTTCCAAGGACTGTGGTGCTAAGAGGGAGGAAAGGAGTCAACCTCACCTGAGCCCTTCTGCTCTCATCTGTCTGGCTTCGAGCACATGCACTGTTAACACAAGCACTGGAGACAAGCCAGTGGATACGGTAGCAAGGTGAATTTAAGGTTAGAGAAAAGTTGGTACTTTTGAAAAGATAGTGTGTGTGTGTGTGTGTGTGTGTGTGTGTGTGTGCACGCGCATGCTTGCTTGCCTCAACAAAAACAGCTTAAATGAGAAAGGGTTCATTTCAGCTCACACTTCAAGGGTCTACATATTCCATAGAGAAGGCACAGCCGTCGGAGCCCGAGGCACTGGGTCACTTGGCATCCTCAACCAGGAATCAGAGAGCAGTGAATGAGTGTGGCAGTCGCCAGCACCTTTTGGTACAGGCTAGAACAGCCCAGGGGATGGTGAAGTCCAGATTTAGGGTGGTCTTTCCTACCTCAGCTAACGTCTTCTAGAAACCCCCTCTCACACACGCCCAGAGGCTGCTCTCCTAGGTGATTCTTGGCCCTGCGAAGTTGGTTCATCAAATTAGGCGGCATCTCTGGCCGTCTTGGAAAACGGTGTTTGGAAATGTGACCCTGTTCTGGCGTGGTCGGTGACAGCAGCCCCAACTACTTTCTATCCGTTGTCATAAACATGCAGGTCACAGCCATGAGGATTTTACTACCCAGGTTGGCTTTGGTCGACCTGAGAAGTGACCGTGGGCGGTGCCATCCCTGAGCAGGGGCTGCGGGTGCTATACAAAAGCAAACCAGTGAGCAGGGTTCCTCTGTGGCTTCTCCTTCAGTTCCCACTTCCGGGTTCCTGCTTTGACCTCCTGCTCTGACTCGCTTCTGTGACCGGCTGACCTGGAAGTGTAGACGGAAATGAAGCATTTCCTTTCCAAGTCGTTCTTGGTCGCAGCGTTTTTATCACAGCCACAGAAAACAGACGGGGACAGAAATCGATATGGAGGCTCTTCCCGAGTAACCTTGGGAAGACTTTCCAGGCTTGGAGACAATAAGTTATTTTAGCCCGTGCTCCAAGGACTTAGTGGCTGCCTCGAAACTGGGGTTTGGGTGCCAAAATCACAGCTCACAAGACAGAGAACTTCTGGTGTCCACTCCCCAGAGCTGTGCAGACTGGCTTTTCTCTCATTTCCAGTGGGTAGACAGGGCAGACAGTGAGATCACTGTTCCACAGTGCTGCACTCAGACCAGACGACAGTGTGCCATTTCGTACCAGAAAGGGGGCTCTTTCTGTGGACAGAGGACAGAAGTGTGGGTCTTGGGTGGCCTTCATGTCAAGCACTGACAGTGCTTAAAAGTGAAAATGAATGTTGGGTTTAACACGGAGAGCAAGAACACTGAGGAAGGTCAAAGTCCTGCTGTGGGAAGACTTGCAGGGGTGGAGACAGCCAAGCTGACTAGGTAGAGGCAAGACAGGGCTCTGGGGAAACCAATAAAGCCAGTCTTAGTAGGAATAGCCAACTCCCATGAAACCCATCAAATACACACACACACACACACACACACACACACACACACACACACACACGCACATGCATGCACACACACACACACACACTCGCACACACATGCATGCACACACACACACACATGCACACACACACACACATGCACACACACACACACACACACACACACACGCATGCACACGAGACTGCATTGATGTGCATGTTAGACGGGAAAATGGCTTGGTGGGTAAGAGCACTCGATGAGCAGGCACGAAGACCTAGGTTCAAATCCCCCGCACCCATATACAAAGCTATGCTTGTGCCTGAAACCCCAGGGTGGAGAAAACGGCAAACCTTCATCTTAGTGTAATGTCTTTTTCTGACGTATGTTTGGCGCAGAAATGCACACATCCAAATAAATACATTTTCACTTAAAAAAACAGACGACTATCACAGGCCCAGTAGAAATAAGCGGGAATGAACCATCCCTCAGAATTAGGGCCTCACACCATAGCTGGCAAGAGAGAGCCACCAGTTCTAGAGAATGAAGGGATTTCTTCCCCTTACAGGTTTCCAAGGGGAGCAAGCCCCTGTGCTAGGAGTCAGGTAGGAGGGTACCAGGCGAGAATGTATAACCATTATTCAAAGTTGCCTTGGGTCTGACCATCAGGGGGCTGGGCTTGCCCTCAGAGGCAAGGTGGAAGGAGAGAGACTATGGCCATAGTAGGATGTTAGTTCTTTGCCATGCTGTCCCTAAAGAGAGAGGAGGGGCCTCTGAGAAAGCACAGTTAGATCTCTTCAAGGCTGCTGCATCAGCTTTCCTTAAAGTCTGCAACCTAGAGGTGAGTAGCTATGTCTGTGTATGTATTGCTACATTTAATGTATCTAATTGTAGCAGGCTGTGTTATTGGTAGGAACGCCTCCTAAGCAAGCCTGCACCGTTCTAGGACACTTTCTAGTCACTCCATGCATTCTGGGGGACACTTGGTTTTCTTTCTTCCCTGTTGAAATAAAGCTTGATTATTTGCTTGCTTGATGAGTGCCCTGGTATGGATCCTTCTCCTTTGAGAGCACAAGAACCCAGATTTCTACATTGGTGGGGGGGTCAAAGGGAGACTCCCAGTATCAGCCTTGAACCTCCATATTCACAAGCACACATGCACCTTCCTCCCATGCAAACACGCATGCACACTACATATCCATACCTATGCATAAAACAATATGGAGACAGCTCTACCTCCATTCATGAGGACTCTCAACACTGGCTCTGCCATTCTGCACAAGATGACTGAACCCGATAGGGACCACACACACACAGACAGACACACACAGACACACACAGACACACACAGACACACACACAGACACACACAGACACACACATAGACACACACACAGACACACACAGATACACACACACAGAGACACACAGACACACACAGATACACACACACACAGAGACACACAGACACACACAGACACACACACAGACACAGACACACACAGACACAGACACACACAGACACAGACACACACAGACATACACAGACACAGAGACACATACACACAGACACACACACAGAGACACAACACACACACACAGAGACACAGACACACACACACTGTCTTAGTTAGGGTTTTATTGCTGTGAACAGACACCATGACCAAGGCAAGTCTTATAAAGGACAACATTTAATTGGGACTGGCTTACAGGTTCAGAGGTTCAGTCCATTATCATCAAGGCAGGAGCATGGCAGTGTGCAGGCAGGCCTGGTGCAGGAGGAGCTGAGAGTTCTACATCTTCATCCAAAGGAAGCCAGGAACAGTCTGAGCATCCTCAGGCAGCTAGGAGGAGGGTTTCCAAGCCCACTCCACAGTGCCAACAAGGCCACATTTTCTAATAGTGCCACTCCCTGGGCCAACCATATGCAAACCAGACACCTCCTCTCCCCTAACACCACGAACTCTCTGTTAGGTGCCGAGCCTTCCGAGTGTTTAGAAATGATTCCTCGAGCTGGGTTCTGAAAGGATTTCTGGAGGTTAGATAAAGAGTAGCATTCCTCAGAAACTTGTGAGATGGGATTTCCATCCCTCACAGGAGTGCTACTGACCCCCTGCTTCTGCTCATCCTCCTTATAAACCTCATGGCTTGTTCATCCTTTTCAACTCTCACGCACTCTCCGGACACTCTCCCACTATCGTGGTTCTCTCTGCTCTCAGTAAACTCTCTCTTGTTCTTCCCACCCTTCTCTCCATTCCCCCAGCCCCCTGCCCCGACCGTGTCCCATCCGTTTCTCTTTTTCTTTGCTCTGGACTCATCCAGATGCTTAGGATATGTCCCCTTTTACCCATAACAAAACCCTTTCCCCTTGATGGAGTGGTCAGTTCAGCAGTCGTTTCTTTACCACGCTCCCTCCCAAGTATATTGTGGTCCTCACACTCGAGCGATAAGCGCTTCACCCATCTGACCATCTCCTCTGTGCCTTGTACTTCTGCTCGCTTGGAGATCCTGGGAAAACGATTTCCGAACTATAGATTCCCAGAAGCTCATGCCTCTGAGATAATATCTAAAAGGTTGGTGAGGTTTACGTTCCAACGTCTTCCCTTCCGCAGTCAGCACAGACTCCTGAAAGCCTTCTACATTCCCGTTACTCTGAGGAAGCAATTCTAGCTCTTTTTATAAATGTCCTCTGATCATAATTGCTCCTTGCATTTCTTCTTCGAGTTGTCCCTCGCTTTTAGGACGATTGTTGAGATCTATTTGCTGAGAACATGCCTTGCTCGATTAAGGTTGCTTTCAGGTACCTGGGAGGGTTTCTGCTCAGTGCTGGGCTGTGTGGCCACTTCCTAAACTCAGGGTTTCCCAAGCTAACCCCATGTGACAGGCTAAAGCACAGAGTCTTCCCTACGACCCTGTAGCTGGTTCTTATTCTAAGTCTGAAGTGAATTCAAACGAGAAACTGGGACCTGGGGAGCTTCACCCACTGTTAACGCAGCAGGAGAACTAACATCTGGGTTTGCTGGTGTGAACTTAGAGGAAGGATGCAGTCAGCGAAGGGGGAAAAGCCAGTAGCACATTGCATAGTACTTCTGTCATATATTCTTTGACTTCTGAAAGGCCTTGCCTCTGGCCATTCTCAAGAAAGGTGTGAGCCGAACTTTCCAGTGTATATTACATTGTGTCTGTGTGTTATATGGTGTCTGTGTGTGTGTGCTGTGTGGGTATACATGCATATGATATGTGAGTGATATGTATGTGGTGTGCTGTACGAATATGGGAATAGTATGTATGCGTATGTGTGGTATCATGTGCATGTGTGTGATCTATAGAATTATGAGGGTGTGTGTGTCTGTGATGCATAAATATTGGTATGTGGGGTATCTGTGAGGATGACGTGTATGTGTAATATATGCATATATATACATATATATTATATATATTATTCGGTATGTGTCGTGCTATGCATGTAGTGTATGTACCTGTGGCGGGGCATGATGTGTGAGCATAATGTATATAATATATATGGTAGAGTGTGTGTGTGGCATGCGGCGTTCGTAGCGTGTGTACTTGCGGTGGGGTGGATAACTGGTATCTGTGGCCGTGTGTACAACCATGGTACATGGTTGGTGTGCAGTCTTGGTGTGCTGTATGCACACTGCGTGTTGGATTCTGCCCTTGTTGAGGGGTGTTGTGCCGGCTCACCAGGAGAGGCAGCTTTATCCACACCAGGAAGAGGGAGTGTAGCACCCCCCCCCACACACACACACTTGGGAGAAGGATACTGGCTACTCTTAGCCTATGCCTGACTGGGAAGAACCAAGCAAACAGCAGAGCTTTGGGGGTGTTCTGGTTAGAGTCAAGGCCCCAGCTCCTCAGAGCACGAAGAGGAGGCTCTCAGAAGCCAGGCTCTAGCCAAGGGGGCTTCTGGGAGAACACAGAGCTGCTTCCTGTACACCATTGCAGATTCATTTTCAACACACAGGTTCTATCTCAGGCAGAACATACTAGTTTATCAAAGACATTAGTGGAGAGAGGATGCATATACATCGTATTTTTAGTTCATTGAGCAAATTCATACACCGGTACCAGACGTCTCGAAAAGGAAAGTTTGGCTTAAGTCTTGCATCTGGTTCTTATTAACTACATTGGAGAAGAACCAGGCACTCAACTTTTCCTGCTGCTTAATTTAAAAAGCAATTTGGCTCTCATGGGCCTCTCCTGAAGTTCGGTCTGAGCAATCGCACAGTCACAAGACCAGGAGGAACAGCAATGAACGAGGCAGGCTCTCGATTTCCTTCTCATGCTCAAAAGCAATAAAATCCGCCTCTTAGATTATTTGGAAAATTGGCAATGGTTACTCGAAAACCACCCCCCTCCCACAGGCGAGTTCCAGCATTTAATTGCGCATTCTCCCAGGGTTCTCACTGGAAGACTGCAAGGTCGTTGTGCTGTTTTGCGCGTGCCCGTCTACCTTCCTATTGGCTCGAAAATACTCTCACACTAGAAGAGGGTGTGCGTGCCTTTGTTATAACCTTCCCTGGGCCTTTTGTGCACGTTTGTGCAAGTGAGTACTGGTGGACACATGTCACACAGTCTTTGCGCGTAGGTCAGAAGGATCCAAGGATCAGTCCTCCCGGTCCACCTTGTTCTCTTCAGTGTTTGTGGCTGCACACCCCAGGTTGGCTCCCGACAAGCTTCTGGGTGTTCTTGACTCCACCTCCCACCTCACTGTAGTGGCCAAGAGGTGACAGATTCCTGCTGACCAAGTATTCTTCCAGCTGGGCTTTGTCCTGAGCTCTGGTTCCGTAATAAGATCAAAGGCCGCCGGTAGACTCTCCTAGACGACCTGGGTGGGCGTGGTTCAACTCATTGGAGGGCTTCAACATCCGAGCAGAAGTTTCTCAGTGAAAAAAGATACCCTATTCACAGACAACAGCCCCAGACTATTCCCCCACCCCAGAGTCCTCATCGACCCTTCCTGCCTGGTGGATTCTGGACTTTCCCAGGCAGCCCCAGTGATCACACAGGTCTGATGCCTGCTATGCATATTAGATCTCTCTTCACCGTGACCCAAACACCAGAGAATGCAGCGAAAGGGAAGAGAGATTTGTTTTTATGCTCAACTTCAGGGGCTTTAGTTTGTTGTGGGTGGGGAGGTTTTGTGTGTGTGTGTGGGGGGGGATTGGGGCGTGTCAGGGGAGGCATGGCCAGGGAGAAGTGGCAGGGGAAGCTTGGGCAGGGAGAGTATGGTATGGGAGGCGTGGCGGGGGAAGATGTAGAATAGGAGGCGTGGCAGAGCCTACCTGTGGGGAAGCAGAGGGTCTCATTCATCTGTCTGTTCATTTTCTACGCTTTCCATTGCATTTAACCCAGGGCTCCCACCCTGAACGCCTACGTGGCGTTCCCCTGCAAATACGAATTTTCCCTGGCTTCTCGTTATAGATACACTCAGTTTCTTGGTTTCTTTGGCTCAGACTCAGCCAAGCTGACAAAAGCCTGACCATTGCAGCGCCTAACTTCCAGAGTTCTGCCTCTCTGGAAGACCCTGACGGACACAATCCTCAGCCATCAACCCCCCCCCCCAGGGGTCTTCCTCATCCTTCCTCATCCTTCTCCTTGCCTTTCCCAGTCACGCCTGCATTCCTTATGTCATATTCTCTAGTGCCCCGAAGACATATGTGGGGGAAAACCTAGAGGAAATTGAACTGCTGACAAGAAACGTAAACCAGGAGGTATTTTAAACTTCCCACATGTGTTCTGTTCCGTTCAACATTCCATATTTTAAAAAAAAATGTTAACTACAGAAACTTTGAAAGTTTTAAAGGAAACACTCCCCCGAGCTCTGTCCCACCATTAAATTTTTATGACTCTTGCTTCAATGGCTGCTGGTCCGCCTACACGTCCATTGCTCACCATCAGCCCTCTTCTCTTTCTTTGTATTTAAAGTGCACTGTAGACACCAATACCCGGCTGTCTCAAGAATGTCACTGTGCCATTTATTAATTACAATTTCATATTTACTTTCAGCTTTCTTGCAGGAAAACTTCACATGCAGAAATGTCCCCGTCTAAAGTATCCCATTCAATAAGTTTGGGCAAATTTGTATCCATTCATTGGACCAGATTACTTCATTCACAGGACACTTTGGTCATCGGGTTTCCTTGTGTCCCTTCCCAGTCTGTTTTGCTCCAGCAGAAGCAGCTGACTCTGTTTCTCTTTTGTGAACTAACTCTTACTTGTCTGAAACTCGTAATTCGCGGAAACGGAATTATAGCTCATGCGATCTTTGGTGTCTGGCTTCTTTCGCTCAGCAAAGGGTTTTCAAGAGTCTGCTGTGGCAAAGCTGCAGCCCTACACAACCAGGATTGAGGGCTGTGAACATTGGTGAATGAGGAGGTACATGGCTGCCCAAGATATTGATTGCAAGTGATGGCTGAGTCCTCAGTCCTAATGAGATGTTTACACCACCCCTTCTAAGGCTCATGGAACGTTGCAGGGGAGGGGATAAGAAGTATGGAAGGGCCAAGAAGAGATGGTGTAAAGGGCTGTGTATGGCAGCTTCCAGACTTGAAACAACCATTATAATCACAAACTTATAACCATGGTTATAACTTGCACAAGACTGGTCCTGTAAGTCATGGAAAAGGGAAGAACCCATGGTACCTTACCCCTTACTGCTGAACTATTGGCCATTGATGGCTTCTGGGAGAAGGACAGTCACTGTCTTCAGTTGTGTATCCATCACACATAATGCCTTGGTTAAACTTAGTGGGTCACACAACATGAATAGACATTAACATGAGAAAGAGATTTATAGGGAAAGATGGGGCGGTTAGACGGAGAGAGTAGGGAGATCTGAGATAGTGGGAGGGTGGTTAGTATGTCATGCATGTATAAAATTGTAAGAACACGTTTACTTAATACTAATAATTTAAGATTTCAAAGACAACTGTGGTGGTTTGAATACGCTTGGCCCAGGGAGTGGCATTATTTGGAGGTGTATCCTTTGTGGAGGAAGGGTGTCACTGTGGGTGTGGCCTTGTTGGAGTAGGCGTGGCCTTGTTGGAGGAAGGGTGTCACTGTGGGTGTGGGCTTTAAGACCTCATCCTAGCTGCCTGGAAGCCAGTTTTCTCCTAGCAGCCTTCAGATGAAGATGTAGAACTCTCAGTTCCTCCTGCACCATGCCTGCCTGGATGCTGCCATGCTCCAGCCTTAATGAGAATGGACTGAACCTCTGAACCTCTAAGCCAGCCCCAATTACATATTGTCCTTATAAGAGTTGCCTTGGTCATGGTGTCTTTCCACAGCAGTAAAACCCTAAGACAACAACTCTCTTGTATTTATCAGTTATTTGTTCCATTTAAAAAACAAAACAGAGACATAGTTTGCTGACTGCAATGTGAACCTTTCCTTATTGCTGGATACCTTCCAGATATTCTTATATTAATATTTTATGGGCTTGCTCTTATCTCTTGTGTGAATAACCAAGGTTGAAATGTCTGTGTTCCATGTAGGTTTGAGTTCTTTGTTTTGTTTTGTTTTGTGAGTCTTTTTCTTTTTTTAATGAGTCTTGAGTACCGCTCAAATAGAAGGATGATGACCTTCTGTCTCCATGTCTTGAATGCTGGAATTACAGGCATTCATTGCCATCCTTGGTTCTTATGTGGTAATGGAAATCTTCATGAACCTTGATGACGGTCACAAGGTCAGTGATGAGCATGAGGCCAAGTGTAAAAAATGTTTGACAATCAATCTACTCACTAATGTCAGATCTTCCTTCAGGTGTTTCCCTTTCACACTCCTGTCAGCAGTGTCCTAGGGCTCTGATTGCTTCAATCCTCACAGTTACTTGGGCTCAATTAGGAGACATTCTTAGGAGTATGCAATGACATCTCACTGTGGTTTAAACTTGCATTTTCTATATGTCTGATAATGAGGCACTCTATCCCCTGACAATGCCATCCTCTGATGATCTTCTATAGGCTTCTAACTCGTCCTCTACTCCCAGGTCTGTTGGGGGTCAAGGAGACACAATCAAGGGTTATCTTCTAAGACACCAAGTGCCATTTTCATGAAGTCAAGTTGGAAATCTTGACTGCAGTGGTCGATGTGTGGCCAGAAAGTCCTTAATGAAATGCCAAGTTTCCAGATGAAATGAAACACTGTAAGGGTGGTAGAGACTTGTGTCTAGGATCTGTGTAGGAGGCAGATGAGTAAGAAAGTCAAGGAAGAACATGAGATCAAAGAGAATCCTGAGGTCAAAGATGATCATAGGCTCAACGAGGGTCATGGGACAATGAGGACCATGAGGTCATGTGTGGATCATGGAGTCAAATAAGAATCAGAGATCAATGAGCATCATAGAATCAAGGAGGATCCTGGGATCAGTGAGGATTAGACATTGAAGGAACATCATTGTGCTCGTGAGAACAATGAGGACCAGCGAGACCGTTTGCCCTGTTTGTAGACATCTTGTCTACCCTCATGTATTAGCAGTGGACTGAATTAACTGGGCAAACTTCTAATCAAGAGATTAGATATGTTTAAAGAATTGTTATATAATTACTATATAATGAACATTTTCCTGCTGTACTTACAATCCCCTCATTTAATATACCCTAACACACTTCATCTTCTGAGATGACTCCCAGGTATGTGCATGCTGTGTGTGTGTGTGTGTGTGTGTGTGTGTAGGGATGCGATTATGATTTTTGTGTTTATGCATGATGTAACGAGTAGTCATTAATGAACCAGTCATCCTTCCCTTACAGAAAGCTATCTTGCTATGTAATCCAAATGAGATGACCCAGGCACTCAGAAATACAGAAAGGTTTGATGATAAACACTTATCAAAGCAGAACTTTCAGGTGTATCAGAACAAGCATTTGGGGTGCCAATGACCTTCCTCCCACCTACTTCACCTGTAGATGAACAACTGAGAAGGAGCTGTTGGCTGATGTTCCAGCTCTAAGAGAAATGGCTGGGCCTTTACAAAAATACAGAAGCCTTCACGTTATAAATACTTTTTGTTCAGAAAGAAGTTCTTAGATAACTTATTCAATTCTCCAGTCAAAGCAGGTTTTGTCAACATTCATCTTGGACAGCTGGTTCCACAGGACTCCCACAGTTTCTGCATGAGACCCAGGCTTTCTCTGACTTTGTGCAGTTACCTCCTTTCTGGGAAGCAGATGGCAGGAGTCAGCCATCACATTAAGGCCTACCCTGTTCATGCTAGCCCCATGACTGACAGAGCCGTGCGTGGCTCTCTCTGTAGTATTTAGGTTATATTTCAGTGAGTGAGACGGTCTGTTAGAGAATATATGATTATCTGACAGGATGAATGGACAAGACTGAGGATCTCACCAGGCTATAGAAACAGAAAAATACAGAGACTCGGGATCCTAGGGAGCTGCTAATTGACAATCTGAAGTCTTCAAGTGGATTATGGTGATTGTTTACCCCCAAATTCCTATAGCAGGGTGTCTCTGCTTTACAGGTGAGGGGTAAAGAAGAGAAGGCAGGCACTGACCTCCTGACCCTGGCTTGAAATTCTTTTCACCTGGATTGGTTAAAGACCAATCCAGTAGCTGTGTGCTACCTTGTGTCCTGCACTTTGAACGTTCTGCTACAATAAGACAAAATATAGCAAGCAAAAATTACCACAGGACAACCCTTCCTCCCCTGATTTGATGCAAAGTCTGGTGCTTGCCTCACCCTGAAGCAAGGACTGAGTACAGCCTGAGAACCAGCTCACAGCATCTCGATTCAGGCCTCATCTTACCACCATCCCCATCCCCGTCAGCTCCAGTCTTGAAAAGTAACTGTATGCTGTTAAGGAAGAGAATGATTAACTCACTTGCTACTACCCAGTCAGACACTTCAGCTCCTGCAGGAAAGGGAACGGCTACCCAGATACGGATACCCAGGGCTCTGTAGGAAAGATGTAAGGGGACCGGGATCTGTGGGTGGGAAATGTCTAAGATGAAGCACTTTGGGTGGGTTCTGGTTAAACTGGTTTAATGAAATTCTTGCAGAAGACAGGAATCCAATGTCATTTTGGGGGCAGTAGAAGATGAGGAACCTGGTCAGACATCGAGGATGGGGGACTCTGGATTTAAAAAAAAAAAAAAAAACAGAACTCTTGATGGAGCTACACAATGGAGAGACAAAAACAGAGGTTCAGATGTGAGATCTAACTGGAAAAGTGTCAGGGGAGACTGAAAGCAAGAGAGGGAGGAAGAGGGGGAAAGGAAGAGAAAGGGGAGAAGAAGGAAGAGGAAGGGGCTGGGAGAGGGGGTGGGGAGAAGAGAACGAGAGAGAAAGGAAAGGGAGGAAGATGAAGAGGAGAGGGAAGAGGAGAGGAGGATGAGAAGGAGGACCATGCTAGCAGGGGAGGAAGGTTAGTCTCTGCGGAGAAACTGTGCCTCCTAAGGAGAATGATTTGAAAGATCACTTCAGGAACTTCTAAAAGTTCTGTGATCCTTTCCTTCTTTTAAGCAGTGGTTCTCAACTTTCCCAACGCTGCGACTCTTTAACACCTCAAATTGTGGCGACCCTGAACCATAAAATTATTTCATTGCTACTTCATAACCGTAATGTCACTACTGTTACGAATCACATATACATATCTGATGGTTGGCATATCTGATACGGGACCCTGGATGGGTCACGACCCACAGGTTGAGAACCACCGTTTTAAGGCTTCCTTGGTGCATTTAGCAACCAGAATGCAGACAGCCATGGGCCTAAGCCCTTCAAGCACACTCCTCCTTTGGCTTTTCCTGGATCCGGACACTGTGGCTCCCAGTCAACCCAGATGCTGGGTTATCAACAATAAGAAATGTGTGCACGTGTGTGTACATATATGTATGCACATGTATGTAGAGGTCAGAGCTCGACACTAGGTATCTTCCTCAATGCCTCTCACATTTTTCTGACATAGGGTCCCTCACTGAATCTGGGGTTCACTAGTTCAGGAATCCTTGTGTCTCTGCCTCCCTGTGGCTGGGACTTCAAGCTCACAACCTTGGTTTTTTATGTGGGTGCCGGGGACCTGAACTCTGCATCTTATGAAGTCAGATATAGGCATCTAGCCAAGGGAATACATTTGTTATTCATTAATCAATCCATCTATCTATTCTCACAGATTGCATGTGTTTCCCTGTATGGGTGCACGTGTGTGTGTGTTCCTCACAGCTCCCCCCCTTCTGTGTGTCTGTCCTTCTGGCTCCACTGTGATGTCCACTGGAGGGGGTGACACCACTGTTCCAGTTATGGCTGGATATTCCACAGTGAAAACTTTTTCCTCCTTATGGTTGATTTAACAAAGCATTTTGCATATTTACTTGTCAGACTGGCAACCAGGCCATGTGAGCACAGGCTCTGCTTTTACTGGATTTTATTTTGCATACACATGTGTTGGGTGTGCTTCTGTGTGTGCAGGACAGAGGTGGACACCGCATGTCCTTCTGACTGTGGGTACGTGCCACTACCATGTGCTGGAGATCTAGGTGCATGACCGTCCTGCACTGGAGATCTGACCTTGGGTTTCCATGCCTGTGTGACAAGTGTCTTACTGACCCCGCCCTTCATCACCTTGATAAGCCACTTCCCAGCAAAGCAAGACAACTTCATGTCAGGAATGCTGACTCTGCCCCTTCTGGGCCCATCCAGTCTATTTGCTGGGGATTTGGGGGAACATTCCAAATCTGGGCTCCATTCATGTTGAACGCCAGGAGGGCCTTTCACCTCTCCAAGTGCCTCTGACTCACCCGGCTTTCCGAAAGACAACAGGGCTTTGTCAGAGCTGCATTTCATCCACCTCTTCACAGTGTCTGGCTGCTAACACTGCAGAAGGGCAGCCGCATTCCACAAGAGGCCTTTCAGAATGCTCACCCCGTGAATGGACAAAGGCCGTCTAAGTAGGCCAGCAGCTGCCCTGCTGAGTTTTCCAGGGCGAGGATTCAGAATCTGTTCACTTGGTCTTCCCAGGACCTCCGCTGTGCCCACCTCCATTGGCTACTCGGCTTTTTCAACCCTTAGCAAAGGCTAAGAGTGACCCCTGGCAGCTCAGGTTCTCATTGTGGGCACTGTGTGGGAGGCTTTGCCGGGGTGGCCTCTGACACCTTCCCTCCCCTTGGCATTTAGAACAGAGTTCACTGGTTAGCCATCACTGGTTAGTGAGTGGGCCTCGGGCCGGAGTAGCACCAGGGTGCAAGAGCCTCTGGTCACATTGGCAGCTTGTGAATATCTGGTAGGGCTTCCACAGAGGGCTGGAGGCATGGAGGGTGGGCAGGCCGCTGCAGGGCTGATATTCACACCACAGGGTAGGAATCTGTGAGGAGATGCGGGGAAGGAGCAGACTACCCAGCGCCCTGTGGGAGTGTTACTGGAGCTGCTTGGCTTGAACCTGCACTTGGCTCAGTCGTCCCTGGGATGCCAGTCGGCTCTCTCCAGAGTAAAGAAGAGAGGGGAAACTTACCCAATGTGGCCACATCATGAAGAGGAACGAATAAGATGGACCTTCCGCCCCCCAAGCCCATCTCCACAATCTTGTTTTGGAATTTGGGCTTAAGTAGAAGGCAAGAGCTCTTCATAGAAAGCAGTCCTGGTCAAAATGTGGTCCCACCCATCCCTAACCCATCAGTTTTTGGTTCCAGTCTCCTGGAAGGTTGTCTAACAAGCCATCCAAATGGCGAGAGATATCGTCTGGAAGACAAGCTCCCTTTCTGGCTGGCACAAGGCTCCAGCCTTTTCCTTCTGGCTTGAAAATTCCAGGGAGAGTCTAACGTCTGAGGACCATTGGTTCCCTAGTCTGATAGTCAAAGCAAAAGGGTCTCTCTAGGATGTCTCCATTCCTGTCAGGAGAGTTGGGAAAAGGAGGAGGTCAGCTGAAGGAGCCATGACTCAGTCACATGTGGGTGCTACTGCTGCTGCTGCTGGGGTGGGGGGGGGCGACTTTGACCTCTACTCAAGTAGCATGCCTAAGGCCACTTGCTTCTGAGAAAGAAAGGACTTAAAAGTGATTAGTAAGGGGCAGAAGAGTTGACTCGGTCAAGTAGTCAACCCAGTCAGTTAAGTGCTTCCGAGGTGAGCATGAGAAACTGAGCCTGAAACCCCAGCACCTGTATTAAACAAAGGTGTGGCTGCATGTGTTGGGGCGGGAGAGAGAGAGACTCCCTGGCCAGCCAATCTTGCTAAACTGATTAGCTCGTTTCAGTGAGAGCCCAGCTCAAAAATGTAAGGTAGGTAGGCAGAGGAAGACATCCGTGGTCAGCCTCTGGCCACCAAATGCACACGGGTACACATGCGTGCATACCTGGCCACACACTGTGTATACCACAGATCCAGTACACACACATACACGTGCATATTACTTGTTCTATCAAAATGTAAGTAAATGAAAGACAGAAATATAAAGAAAGGACATGAATGCTCCTAGGTTTCGGGGAGGAGAAAGTTTATAGCAGGTAAAAGAGAGAGCGCAGCCAGAGGCAGGGACATCTGGGAGAGTCTGGTGTGGATAGGACCCTGAGCTGGGCTGTGTGAGAAGACAGAGGCGGGAGAGGGAAAGAACCAGGAGATCAGGAGAGTAAGGATAGACCAAAGGGGTGGGTAACCAAGATGGCCAGAAGGGCAGCTGAGGGAAGGGTAGCCCAACTTCTAGACTAGGGAGTTGAGGGTAGGGACAGGGTATGCCAGCCTTACCCTGTAACAGGTAGAGACTGAGGGATTCTGGGAGAATCCCTCCCAGGTCCGATTTGATATGCTAAAGAGGCACCCCAGGTACCTATCTGTCTCGGGTGTAAGACCTAGTAGTAAGGGTGGTGCCGTAAATGTGCAGATGACGAAAAATAAAAAACCAATATGGAAAGATTCATGAGGTTTGGGGTATAAGCCTATGGGGGAGCTCATTATATATATATATATATATATATATATATATATATATATATGTGTATATATATATATATAATATTATACTAATGTGTCTCACATTAGAAGATGTGAAAACACACCCTCTGGAGTCACCCTATTTATTTAATACATTCAATAGGACGATACAGCACATGCACATGGGTAGTGCAATTGTGTGTGTCCGTGTGCGTGTGTGTGTGATGTGTATGTGGTACGTGTGTTATATGCATGGTATGGTGAGGATATACGCACACACGCCTATGCATCTTTGGGACTCTTTCCTCTTATGCACACCCTCCTGAGTAGTTCGGTCAGACTCCTGAGTAGTTTGGTCAGAAACCCCACTGTTCCTTGGTGTCTATGGCCCTTCTTTCTAGGACGGGGCAACTCATTCAAAGAGGATTCTGGAAGGAGCCCTTCTAGCGTGTTGACTACAGGTCAGAATGGTGGCGAGGCAATCGGGGTTTCTCTTTCTTTGGCATTTTTCTTTTTAGATTAAACAAATATTTATATTTGGATTTGACTCAATTTTGCAAGAGCAGGAAGGCTTCCTGGGCCACACCCTGGCTTGCTTTTGTGTTGTTTCCCCCAGTGGGATCCAGCAAACGTGGGAACAGGAGCATTGACAAACAAAACAAAACAACAACAACAAAAAAAAGCTACCCAAATGCTATAAAACAGAACAGCTCAAGTAGACCAAAGGCAAAATGTTGGACAGTGAGAGGAAGTGTGGAGAAATAAAAGCCTGAGAAAGTGAGATTTGGGGGCACTGGGGAGTTCAGAACGGAAAGGATGAAATCACTGTGAAAAACCAGATATGAAGAGACATTTTAAATTAGGTATGGATTTTAAGGTTATTGGCTGTGTGTGTGTGTGTGTGTGTGTGTGTGTGTGTGTGTGTGTGTGTATGTGTGTGTACAGTTTTCTCTTTTTGGAAATCCCAAAAGGTTGTGGTTAAATGTTAAAATTCTCTAGCTTTGAGTAGTATGAGTTGATTTTTAAAATCTTCCTTTCCTCTGGGAGGTAGCTACAAGGTAGCTAACTTTTTTTTTTTCTTTTTTTTTCGGAGCTGGGGACTGAACCCAGGGCCTTGCGCTTGCTAGGCAAGCGCTCTACCGCTGAGCTAAATCCCTAACCCCGGTAGCTAACTTTTAATGTGAATTGTCAGCGTTGGTTGATCTCTTAGAAGGAGAAATTGGATGCTGAAGAGGTGTGCAAACTTTTGTTTGTTATCAATTTTATTCATTTAGTTTGGAGACAAGAGCTGGCTATGTAGTCCAGGTTGGTCTTGAACTCATGATCCTTCTGTCTCTTCCTGCCAGAGTGCTGGGATTACAGGTAACGCCCTTCAAGCGTGGGTCAAGCCTTTCTTTTAAATGTTAGCTGGAGCAGACAACCCCCAAGTCCTGCCCGCCCTTCAGCAATGCAATCTAGGCATCTGGTCTGGTTACCCTGGAACCAAGACATCCTTTGACCTGGCCCACATTTCTGGACTCTTCTGTGGCTTAAGTGCTCCTCAAAGTTGGAAACTTGGCCCTAGGTTCTATTTTAATGACACTGAAGTTGGTGCTTGGGAGAAGGCTGTAAGGAGGATAAGATGAGGTGGTGGAGATGGAGTTCTGTGATGGAGTTGGTATCTTTATAAGAGAAATTCAGCTAGCACACTCGTCCTGTCTTCAGTGGATTATAGCAAGATGGCCTCCATTAGCACCAAGACTCCTTGGACTTTCTGGGCTCTACATTACCTGGTCTCTGGTGTTTTGACAACAGATCTGGTAGGACACCACTTCTTCCCACATCGTCCTGAAGTGCCTGTCTACAGACTAATAGCAAGTACTGGTGATGTTGGTCCCTGCAGTGAGGATCTGTTTACCATGCAGAGGCCTGCGAGCAGGAGACACCCTCTATCAGGTACAGTTCCTTGTCGAGTAGAAGAGTAAAGCAAGTTGTGATGAGATATCTTACCTGGTAACTCACCCAGGTCAAGGAGGAAGCTAGACACTGTGGCTCTCCAGCCCCACTATCTTAATGTCTTTTTTTCCTTTAAAAGAGAAAGATTTATTTATTTTATTCACATGAATAAAATAGCTGTCTCAGACAGACCAGAAGAGGGCATCAGATCTCATCACAGATGGGTGTGAGCCACCACGTGGTTGCTGGGAATTGAACTCAGGACCTCTGGAAGAGCAGTCAGTGCTCTTAACCACTGAGCCATCTCTCCAATCCCTTAATGTCATGCTTGATTCCCTTATTTCACCTCCTAGGTCTCCTGCCTCCTGAAACTCTTTCATTTTTATTAGTGGCAAAAACACACTATCAAACTCCACTCTCATTTATTTATACATTTTGCATGCATGTGTGCATGAGTCTTCTTGCTTGTATATATGTACTTGTTCTTGTGTATATGTGCATGTGTAAGTGTGTAGGGGCGTGTGGAAGGGCAAGTCTGAAGTCTGATGTCTGTCATCCTCTGTGATGTCTCTCTTCATTTTGTTTATTGAAGCAGGGTCTCTAAATTGAACTCAGAGCTTGCAGATTCTGCTACTCTAGCTAACTTTGGGGCTCTCTCTCTCTCTCTCTCTCTCTCTCTCTCTTTCCTGCTGGAATTACAGGTAGGCTACCTGCCAGGCTCTTGCATGGGGTCTGGGGGTCTGAAACCTGGCCCCCCATCTGTGCAGCAAGCTATTTGCCCAGGACACGTTAGTTTTTCATTTTTTTTTAATTTTACACTTTCTGTTGTTGTCACCGTTAAGTTGCTCACAGCCTACACATCTGAGGTCACTTTCAAGCTTTGCTGACTCTGTCAAGTAAAGTAAAAGGCCCAGGTAAGTCACACCCAGATCCCTGATCCTCAGATGCTATGAGACAGATGTCTGTATTTTAGGTAATAAGTAGACTTTAGGAGACAACGCAGAAACAACTGGGTCATAACTGACACAACTGAACCCATTATGAAATGTCCCCAAACGTACGTTTGTCGTTTTGTACTGTGAGTTTATGTGATGACTTGTTCTTAGCACTGAAGATTATAAAATAAACACATAACAGTTTGGGGGAAGTTGAAGACACTACATCCTGCAGTCTCAAATATCCTGCGAAGATTTAGCACCCTCCAGCCCCTAGTACTCCATTTCAAACAGAACCATAGTGTCTTAGTTAGGGTTTTAGTGCTGTGAACAGACACCATGACTAATGCAAGTTTTATAAAGGACAACATTTAATTGGGGCTGGTTTACAGGTTCAGAGGTTCAGTCCATTATCACCAAGGTGGGAGCGTGGCAGTGTCCAGGCAGGCATGGTGCTGGAGGAGCTGAGTTCTACATCTTCCCCTGAAGGAAGCCAGGAACAGATTCAGCATCCCCAGGCAGCTAGGAGGAGGGTTTCCAAGCCCACTCCCACAGTGACACACTTCCTCCAACAAAGCCACACCTTCTAATAGTGCCACTCCCTGGGCCAACCATATGCAAACTATCACACGTAGTCGACAGAAATTCAAGCACTGCTTTAGGAGAGAAGGCATATTGGGTCTCTTTATTCTCCAATTGATGGGTTAGACTTTTCCAAGGTGTCTGAGAACCCAGCATTCTGCCGCCTGCTGAGAAAGCCAGCAGTTGTTGTATCCTTGGTTCTGTTCCTGTTGGCTTCGTGCATCCAAGGAAGGCATCCTGGGAAGAAATCTCCATTTAGGAAATGGGTTCCATTGGATTGAAATCCTGTCTGACCATGACTTCACATCACGACTTTAGAAACTCATACTTTACTTAATAAAAACCCAGCCATTTCCATAATCTTTTCATAATTTCATAACTGGATGAGAAAAATCATCTCTTAGGACTTTAAAAACTTTACTTTTGAAACAGGATCTTACTGCACAGTTCGGGCTGACCTTGAACTCAAAAGATCCTTCTGTTTCCACTTTCTGAGTGCTGGGACCAGAGCTAGGGTTTCCTTGCTTGGTTTATGATTTTATTTTATTTTATTTTTTTAAAGAATACATCTAGAGGCAGTGATCAGTATATAAAGTGAATAGGAAAAAAGAACAAAGAGCCTGCTGCTTAAGTGATTCAATGCTAGGAACTGTGCCTTATGTTTATGTTCCGTGTACATGGTGTTCATAAAGAGCATTGTGTGTCTGATGAGTTGAACTACTACATGATGTAATAGATTAATGTGAGTGAGAAGTCTTTATAGATGAGTCCCTCCAAAATTAAATCTGCTTTTGTATGTTTGGCTCACGATGAGAAAAATGTTACCTGTTGATGCCCGCACGGACACGGCACCGAGATCTGGGCATAAGCCTGCGGGATTAAAAAACACACATACTCGGGTCTTTCCTATCATAAGAATGCAAAATCTGTAGCCTTATTCACTGAATATATACCCCAAGCTCACGAGATGGGAAATTCCAGGAAACACAGTAGGAAAACCTGGCTTAAGGCTTCAGGAACAAAAGAGCAAATATGTGCCCCAAATTTACTGGGGAGAAATCCAGGAAGACCAACCTAAGCCCCCAGGAACAAAGACCGAGAGCAAAAGGACAGGAGCGAACAGATTATAGCCCAGGTATATGCCTGGATGTGTCTCTACTGGGCCAGGGCGTTCCTTAATCAGGAACAATAGACTTCTACATGCATCTGCAGGGCTTCAGCTGGGGTCAAACACTGTAGGGGACCCCGACAGTTACCCAGACAATGCATGAGACTGTTCAACCTGTTCCTGCTGCTTTACACCAACAATAGCTAGTATCTCAGTACTTGGGAGGCTGAGACAGGAGGATCATGAGTTTGAGGTCAGCCTGGGCTACATAGTGAGACTGTGTCTCAAAATATACAAAGCTCCCAAATGAAATTAAAACAAAAATACATTCTCTCTTACGTTGAGAGTCTAAATGCTCAGCTTGTGGCCCCCGGGATGCATGTGGCCCAGGATAGCTGTGAATGCAAGCCAACACAAACTCACAAATTTAACAAAACGTTATGAGACCCTGGGAGCTTCCAGGAGCCTTCATGGTCTAGTGCTTGGATATGAGTCTTGAGGATGGCTGTGTTGTGTCTCCATCTCAAGAGGCCGTGTACGCTTGATTAGGAGACTCTCCCGTGTTCAAACACATTGCGACACAGAATTACATGTTTTGATTTAGAAAGCATTTTAGAGGGCTGGAGGGATGACTCAGCAGTTACGAACACTGACCGCTCTCCCAGAGGTCCTGAATTCAATTCCCAGCATCCGCATGGTGGCTCACAACCATCTGTGATGGGATCCGATGCCCTCTTCTGGTGTGTCTGAAGACAGTGACCGTGTACTCATACATAAAATAGATAAATAAATCTTTTTTAAATAAGGCATTTTAGATGTGTGCTTGGAACCTTTCCTTGAAGCATTTCATAGCTAGGAAACGGGGGACAAGTGCTTAAACAACGTTAGCTAATAGAAGGCAGCCCTGTGCTCAGCTGGGATCTTCCATATGAAGAAACACTTGTCTCTTCTCAGCTGTCTTTTTCACATCCACATCCCGACCCCCGCAATCCCAGTTAAGACAGAAGACCTGTGTCTACTCACGCATCTATCCACTCTCCCTGAAATTAGAACATTTCACTCAGTTCATTCCATCGATTTCCTGGGCCGCTATACAATTTAATTATCAGTAGTCATGAGGCACATCTGATCGTGTTTGAGAGGCCCCGTGCTAATGATTGACAGCTCATGTGAAATTCCCGGGATGGGGAACTGAAGCCTCCTTTGAGGACAATGTAGAACTCATCTCCAGAGCCTGTGTTTGAGGAAGGGAAGGCAGCACACACCCCAGGCTTTCCTCTGCCCTGTCTCCATCTGGTTGTCTCCTATAACGTGGCACTGGTCAGCCTGCCATCTGGTGTCCTGCTACTCTGGTATTTGTGTCAAATGTCTTGGCATGTCCTGAATTAGCTGTGGCTTCTGACCTATGTAATTAAAGGTCTTGAGCGCTGGTCCCTACCTGACCAGAGGCACGCCACAGATAGACAATCTCTGAAAATTACAACCTTCAGCTGTGCTGGGTTCCTTCGCTGGAGGCAAGGAGTCCATGCAGAAGGCGGCCGTGAGCGGCCCCTGTGAAATCAGCGCTTGCCAATTCTATAGCAAAGGGGATCTCAGTGCTGGACAGGCTACGTATACGGGGTTCCTTCCCCTGCAGCTCATCCTGAGCTCAGACTGGAGAATGTGCAGTGTGAGTCCCAGAGCTCAGGAAAGCACCAGGCTTCCTCTCAGTGTTGTATTATAGAGAACACAGTCCAGGAACAGCCAGAGGGAAGAGATGTACAGGGCAGGGTGTGGGAGGGACTTTTGGAGCTTCTCTCTGGCCTGTTTCCCTCTGAGAATCCTGATGTGCTCACCACCCTGTGGGCTTTCTGGATCTCCTTGGGAAGGGCTTCTGATGGACACTGAGTCCATCCTTGGTCATGGTGACCAATCAACTCAACCTTTTCCTCCTCTCTGCTCCGCAGAGGTGGGGCTGGAGCAGAAAGTTTTAGCTCTTCAATCTGTGGTTGGATTTTCTGGAAGCTTCTCCCTAGCCTGAGACTGTCCGTGGACCAAATCACCACATGTCTCATTATTATATGAGAGACGCTGTCCCTCAGAAGATTTGAAAGCTCTGAGGAACTATGAGTCAGGAATCAGGGACAAAAGCTAGGACCCTATTTTCTTTTGTGTCCCAGAAGTGAGATCCTATGATGCCTCCCCTGGGTGAGAACTGATCAATGCAACTCCCTCTATACCCAGGGAGAACCAGGACCTGGCCACGGGCATACAGGTGACCCCTTGTTTTGTCCCAGGGAAAAGTTTTCCACTACAGGAAGGACAGATAGGAAAGAAGGTCCTCTCTTCCCAGGCTCTTGAGTTTTGAGTTCAAAGCTCCATTCTTCATAGGTGGTAAAAGACAGCAATCAAATCAGCAAGAGCAAAGATGGAGGGCAGAGAGTCAAATAAGATGTTGTAGTCGTGATTTTTTTTTTACTTCCCCGGGATGTGAAAGGCTACGTAAAATCTCTCAGGGACGCCTAGACTAAATTTGGCTGCAAGCTTTGTCTCCTGTACACTTATCTATTTTTCTCCAACCAATAAGCATTTATTAGGCACCAACTGTCTACCACTCCCTCGAGACTCTGAAGTAAGCATCCAGCAGGGATCTCTCATGTGGCTTGCTCCGTGTGGAAGGGAGGTAGAAGGTTGACGGTGCACACTTGGGGATACTCATCGTTGCTTCTCAGTGGTAGGTGACTTGGGGTGCTTATTTCCCCAATCTTTTGCATGATGTTTAAGAAGAAAAGTTGAATCACCTGGATTGATCAGGAAGGATGAATTCTTGGTTTCCCAGCATCGTGAAGGGGACATCATCCTAGAAAATGAATTCTATTTATAAAATAATGAAAAAACCGACACCATTGAACCACCTGTCAGCCCTTAACCTGAGTCTACCCTTTGAACCTTTTAGTTACACTAATCAGTACCTATCTTTGCTGATTTGCTTAAATTGGTTCATCTGTTCTCTGCCCACCCCTGTGTGTGTGTGTGTGTGTGTGTCTGTGTGTGTCTATATGTCTGTGTGTTTATGTGTGTGTCTATATGTCTATGTGTATGTATATGTCTGTGTGTCTATGTGTCTGTGTGTTTATGTATGTGTCTATATGTTTATGTGTATGTATGTCTGTGTGTGTATGTCTGTGTGTGTTTATGTGTGTGTTATATGTCTATGTGTATGTATATGTCTGTGTGTGTGTGTATATCTCTGTGTGTCTATATGTCTGTGTGTGTGGGGGCATGTCTCTGTGTGTGTGTGTGTATGTGTGGTGTGTGTGTCTGTGCGTGTATATGTCTCTCTGTGTGTGTTTATATGTCCATGTGTGTCTGTATGCCTTTGTGTGTGTTCGTGTGTGTCTATACATTTTTCTGTGTGTCTATATGTCCAAGTGTGTGTGTGTGTGTGTGTGTGTGTGTGTGTGTGTGTATGTGTGTGTGTGTACTCTGGAACGCTTTTCCTCAGAAATTATTCTTGTCTTTCTTGAGAAAGGGATTTGGGGCTCTTTAGGACCTGGGCCCATTGACTGGTCTAGGCTGGCTATCCTGAAAGCCCCAGGAGTCTCCTTGTCTGTATGCCCTCAGTACTGGGATTGCAAGCCTGTGCCACTGTACTTAGATGCTGGAGCTCTGGGGTGCCATGTCCCCCTGTTTACAAGGCAGTCACTGATAGAACTCCTTCCCAGTCTCAGTTCGTCTGTCCTTAGTGACATCATGCCAACTGACTCATTTAGAATGGTGACAGATGGAAAGACCAACCTAGGGGATAGAGAACAAAGTGCAAACAAGCCCATGCATGAGGGGATGATCATGGGACTTTCATGTATGGTTGGAGGGTGGAGCCGGAGGGAGGGAGGCAGGGAGGGACTGGTCGAAAGACAGTGACCCATGCTGCCTGCCATCTTGTCCAAGGCAGGGGAACTTTATCCAGGAGAGTTGGACACGCTTTGGTTGCCTCCCAGGCAGGAAGGCAGGGCTGGGAGTTTAGAGAGGGATGAGACCGCAGAGATGATTATCAGGCTGTTCTGGCAAATCAAAGGTTCTTAAACAACTGGTCTCAGACTTCCTGCTCATGAAAAAAATTATCGAGGACTCGAAAGAGCTTTGAAAAATTAGACAATAAAACAAAATTTAAGACATTGTCTAATTCCCTTAGAATGACATTAGATGATCCATTAGTGTGAGAGGGGGAGGTGTTTGACATTTTTGTAAAACTCTTTAAAGTCTAACTCTTCCAAAGCCACACGGAACGCTGTGCTCAGCTGTGAGAGGTTTTGGTTACAGTATATGAAGACATCCAGACCTACGCGATAGGCAGCTGGGGTCGGGGAGGTGTGACCTGAGCCACCAGGGTCCTAGAACTTAACAATGGGATTTATTTAGCCCCCCACCCTCACTAGGCCGGATAAACAGACAAGTAACAGTACAATAGAAAACAGATTTATTCAATGTGGCTGCGATGGGACAGGGAACAGATACAGAGGTGCTGAGGTCCCAGACTTCATCTTCGGAGTCCTGACAGAAAGTTTAGGTTTGAGCAGAGGAAAGAGCTATGTATATGCAGTCTTGGTCAAGTGTGGTTCTGCATATCACTGACCCACACTGTCGTGGCTCCAGTCTCTCTCTCTCTCTCTCTCTCTCTCTCTCTCTCTCTCTCTCTCTCTCTCTCTCTCTCTCTCGCTCCTATAGGCTGTCTGACAAGTCCTACCAAATCCCCTCGAGGAAGAGCAACTCCCCCAGCAGTTGGCAGGACAGAGAGGGAGGCGCTGCAAAATGGTGACCCCTGCCGGCAGCCATCTTGGCCAGGGCTGGGGGCGGGGCAGTGAGACTTTATTCAGGGTCCGCCTTTTCCCTCTCTCATCCTGAGATTCCCAGGGGGAAATTCCAACTTCTTGGGAACCATTGTTTTATTAGTTTGATAGTCAGAGGGAGGATCACAAATGTCTCCCTTCACCTTCACTCCTGACAAAATGGAGGCAGAGAAACACCTTCAGAGTCTTTTCAGGTAATTAGTAGCTTTTGGTCCCACCCCACATCTGACAGGCAGGAGTTTCTTCAAGGTTGATTCAAAGAGGAATCTGAAAGCGTGTGAATGAACTTACATTTTGTTTTATTTAGAGCCATCATCTCTTCCACACTGTATGGCATGGTTTTGACCTTTTAGATACCTTGAAAGCATCCTGGAGATCCCCTGGGTCTTCGGACTGCCCCATTAGCTGTTATAAATCAAAGAGGCTTGGCAGGAACCCTAAGAAGGACAACGAAAGTGGCCTATTTTCGTTGTTTGGATGCTGTGCTCTCTCAAAAAAATGAAGGGAGAGATGGGATTATGTCTCTGTTTTGTGTCTCGGGCAGTGCCAGCTTTGGATAGATCACTAATGCGTTTCAGACAGTAGCCCCCAAAGGTTTGTGGGAAGGTTTTTCAGAAAGGAAGGAAGCAAGGAAGGAAGGAGAAACAAAAGGCCTGTCTTAAGAGAGAAAAAAAAAAAAAACCTCATTACAGAAAAATCACCTTCAAAGAGAAAGGTTCACAGCAAGGAAAATGCAAACCCAGCACAGCTAAGCATGTTTTCATGTCTTTGTTGAGAGGCCTGACGAGGTGGGGCACATAAGAAACACAGGGCTGGGGACATGATCAGAACAGAAATGAAGGCTTGGAGCCAAGAAACATGTGCGTGTGCGAGAGAGCGAGGGAGAGAGGGAGAGACAGAGAGACAGAAAGAGAGACAGGGAGGGAGGGAGGGGGAGGGAGGGAAGGAGAGAAAGAGAGAGAAAGAGAGAGAGAGAGAAAGAGAGAGAGAGAGAGAGAGAGAGAGAGAGAGAGAGAGAGAGAGAGAGAGAGAGAGAGCACAAGAGTGCGGCTGCATTCTCCAGAATGGCAGGGCTTCTCAAGAGCTGGGCACAGGACTAGGATCTCCTAGGAAGTTCCCTTAGCCGCTTCTGGGAACCGGGGTTGAATCATGTGTGTGACCTGGAACCGAAACTTGCTACAGTGGAGGCCTGGATGGAGTGCTGTCCATTGAACTTGATCTACTAATAACACTGCCAGGATGATTTAGCCTGATGGTTCTGGAGAGGGGAGCAGCTTTTTACAAGAGTGCAGTGAAAGCTGCTCTGAGAGGAAGCAGCTCCAGACACAGGCCTTCCTTCCCCGACTGACACCTTACCCAGGTTTTGACTCTTGACCGGGGGCTCAGCTCCAGTCTCTATCTAGAACTTTGCCTGTGTTCATGAGGGTCTTTTCCCCATTGTGGACCCTGTATTCACCCTTAAAATTGTTTTTACATTTGTGCGTTTGTGTGTTCTATGTGTCCATGTGTTTGTGTGTGCTTGCCTGTGTACATGCATGTAGAAACCAGAAGGGATGATAGATGTCTTCCTTGATTGCTTTTTGGGACAGGCTCCCTCCCTGCAGTTTACCAGGCTGGCAAGACTGGCTGGCCAGCAAGACTGGGCTCCTCATGACTTAGCCTCCCGAGTGCTAAGATTACAGGCCCATGCTACTGTGCCCAGCTTTTTTGTAGGGTTTCTGGGTATCTGAATCCAGGTCCTCAGGCTGGCACAGCAGATGCTCTGCTAACTGAACCATCTCCCCAAGCCCGTCTTTGGTGTCTTGTGACAGAATGGCTTGAGCTATGAATAAGAAGGAGCCCAGGCCTCAGGGTGAGGTTTTGTTAAGACATTCTAGCTTTTTGCTTTGGGTGTTACAAGTTCCCCTCTTGGGACCTAACCAAAGATTCCTGGATACGGGAAGGCTAAGTAAGTAAGTGCAAAGGCCGAGCTGCCCGTGATTGAGATGGGGTTGAGCAGGTCCCAGCCCCACCCAGATTGCTATCTTAAGTGTGGGAATTTTCACTGCGAAGACAACCAAGAAATTACTTCTCTTCCGTGTGCTCACTTTCATGATTTATGTGGTTTTTTTCCTATGTTTTACGCTCCCAGGAAAGACAGCAACATCTTACATACTAAGGCAGTAAGGATGGGAATCATAGTTATGCAGGCTTTATCAGAATGAATTAGAGTGGGGTGTGTTTAGTACTACACTGCAGATCATGCCCCAGAGAAACCATCAGAAAGTTAAGTGCTCTCAGTGTGCAGATGTCCAAGGACAAAACCAGATGCCCGGAGGTTAAGAGCACTCGTGGCTCTTACAGAGGGAGCTGAGCTTGGAACCCCGCACCCATGCTAGATGGCTCCCAGCTGCCTAGAACTCCAGGGGATCCAATGCCCTCTTCTAGCCTCTGAGGACACACAGACACACGCAGACTCTCTCTCTCTCTCTCTCTCTCTCTCTCTCTCTCTCTCTCTCATCACTTTTCAGAAGGACAAAATTTACAACAAATTCTTTTCAGGACTCTTACTGTCATTCACCTGTGTTTTCTGACATAGGGCAGCCTCATCCTGCAGACCAGCCAGAGGGCTCCCAAGGGGTATGCAAATGAGAATGGGAAACAGCATAAAAGGACTAAGTCTGATTGGTCAGCATCAAAATCCATTATTACTGTTATTGTTTTATGTTTTGACAAGGGCTGAAGCAGATGCCTCCCTTTGGACTCTGCCTCAGGGCACCTGGAATCTTCCATTTTCTGCCTGGGATCTATCAACTCCCTTACAGTTTACCACTCAGTGCAATTGTCCCCAAATTGGCTTGCTCTAACCTGGGCTACGGCATGGCTCTTACTAAACACAGAGTCTTCTGGTGTTTTGTTTAACAGCTGCCTGTCAGTTTCTGGGGGAAAAATTTTCTTTTCAAAAAACACATTGGGTTTCTGTCAGCTCCGCGATGATCCCAAGGGGATTGAAGTGAACTTTGGAGATGCTCCGTGGAATCTTGGAAGAGTTGAGAGGATTGATTGTCGAGATTTCTATTTCTGACCCCTACTCTGATCAGCCTCTCCGGGCAGAGGGAAGAACTAGTAGAGCTTCGTGGGAGAGAAAAAGCCAGTGCTGGGCTAGGGACATGGCCCAGCCAGTAACATGCTTGCCTTGCAAGCCTGAGGACCTGAGTTCAAGGCCCAAAACCCACACTGAAAGTAGATAAAATACAAACAAATATGGGTGTGTAACTCCAGAGCTCGGGAGACAGAGAGAAGCAGATCCCGGGGCTCCCTGGTTGGCTAGTCTAGCTTTCTTGGTAAGTAACTCCAGGCCAATGAGAAACCCTGCCTCAAAAACAAAGATAGACTATTGAATACTGACACCCAAGACTTCCTCCCACTTTCACACATCTGTGCGAGCGCCACCCCCCATCTCTCTGAAGAGGAGGAGTCAGCCATTGAAAAGAAACCTAAAAGCCAGAGACAGACTCCAGTTAACTTTTATTTCTCTACGCCACTGCCTCTTTATTTTATTTGTATGAGTCCACTGTAGCTAGTGTGTCACACACACCAGAAGAAGGCATCGGATCTCATTACAGATGGTTGTGAGCCACCATGTGGTTGCTGGGAATTGAGCTCAGGTCCTCTGGAAGAGCAGTCAGTGCTTTTAACCACTGAGCCATCTCTCCAGCCCCTGTACCAGAGGGCTTCTTCACCCATGGGTCACGACCTCTTTGGGGGTTGAACGACCCTCTCACAGAGCTCTCCCAAGACCATCGGGAAAATACGGATATTTACGTTATGATTCACAACAGTATCAAAATCATAGTAGGAAGTAGTGATGGAAATAGTTTTCTGATGGTGGTGGGGTGGTCACCACAACACGAGGAACTGTGTTGAAGGGCTGAAGCCCAGGAAGGTTGAGATCCACGCTCTACACTAACTTGCTATAGCGTATAAAGCACAACAGCAGGAAGCAATCACACTTCGGCGGGCAATGCTGCCTTCAAGACCCGACGCGCAGTACATGGCTGGTGTGTGCTACAGGGTCTGAGTGCTCAGATGACCTGTGACCCCCTGGCCTTTAACTTTTTTCTTGGTTGTGGTGGTACTGGGGTTTGAAACTATACTTTTGCATTCCACTGAGAGGGGTTGAGCTGAACACTCCCGACTTGGAGTCTATCCCAAGGATACAGGGAAGGTTCTTGATGGGTCTGCAACCTTTGAAGTGTCAACTAGGAGTGGACCTACAGCTGAGCTCACTTACAGGACTGCTGAGGCCTCTGGTATTAGGTGATTATTATCTGGATACATCAGCTCATTGGTACACCAGACGCCCCACCTGCCATGCTGTATTAGAGCCAGCCCCTAGGTGCAGTCTGTACTGAGAAGCACAAGTGCCTGGGTGCCCAGACCAAGCACTTGCTACTTTTCCAGAGGACCCAGGTTCAGTACTCTGCTGTGGTGGCTTGAATAAAAAGCCTATTAGATCCCTATAGGTTCCTATTAGGGAGTGGCACTGTTAGGAAGTTTGGCCTTGTTGGAGTAGGTGAGGCTTTGTTAGAGGAAGAGCTAAGGGACGGGCTTTGAGGTTCCAGAAACTCAAGCCAGGCCCAGGGGTTCACAGTCTCTTTCTGTGACCTGCCTATTCAGATGTAGAACTGTCAGCCCCTTCTCCAACACCACATCTACCTGCATGCCACCATGCTTCCCACCGTGACACTAATGGACTAAACCTCTGAACTATATGCCAGCCCCAGCTAAATGATTTTTGTAAGAGTTACTGTGGCCATCGCGTCTCTTCACGGCAGTGGAAACCCCAAAGATACCAGCACACTCATGGTGACTCACAGATGTCCAGTTCCAAGGAATCTGATGATCTCTTTTGGTCTCTACAGACACCAGGAACACACATAGTACACAGACATACAAGTAGGAAAAACACTCATTTACATTCATGCATGCATACATAAATAATTTAAAAGGTGATTAAAATTAGGCACAAAGTATACATTGGAATGTTGAAATGTTACCAGCCTAATATGCAAAAACAGGAATAATTCAAGAATTTTGCAGTTGATACACTGTAGCAGAATAGATGTTAATGAAAGTGGGCGTGGGGGCGTCGCACTGTCACCAGGGTTATCATTACTCTCTGAACACCAGTGCAGCCGTGTCCTGCCTAAGCAGACGTTCGCAATGAGTTCTGCTTGGGACCTCCACGCAGCACGGAATTCAAGAAATGACTGGATATCTCACAACAGCGTCTCTGACTTACATCTCAGTCTAACATTTTGTCAGAAAGGCAAGAACAGCTTTCTGTCATTTTTAATGTTTGTTGAGGTTTCGTGGATTCGATGGCCTGAAGAGGTTTTGCTGTTGTTATCAACATTGTTTGCTGTTCATAAGTGATCCTCAGAACAAGGACAGTTTCTAAAATATTGATTGATTTTATGATAAAGAAATAAACTAGTCACTGGGACAGGGTCTGTGTTAGGAGGTTCCACTAGTCGTGGGTGGTCTGTCCAGGGTGGTTTTTGACGGTCTTGTCTGGTTTCCTCCGTTCATCCTCCAGCAATTGTGGTTTTATTTCAGGGATCAAGTGAGAGGGATTTCCCATCACAAGGCAGAGACATGGAGATGGAGCGAATTGGGCTACAAGTTTCCTGCAGTCTAAAGGGAGTCTGCTACTGGGCAGCACCCACAGAGAGAGGTGGCTCTCTTCTGGGGGCTCCCAAGATGGTATGCCACGCTTGGTGGGAAGTTGGACAGATGGATGTTCCCGTTGTGCTCCAAGTGTGTAGGGTTGGTAACTGATTTCCTTCCCAGCCTTCCTGCGGGGGAGACTGACTTGATATTGAGCTCACTGTGGTGTGGGCAGGCATCCAAGTGGAACTTCACGGTTCCTGTGCAGGTATTAGCTTGTGCATGGCTTAAAAGGGAAGACCGTGAAAGATCTGTGTCTCTGATAACTGTGCCCAGTCATCGTAGAAACCACTTTTGACTGTGTGGTCAGGAGCACTGGGACTTCCCAACATCTCCAGCCTACAAATCGACCTCTCACCGAGATACTTAACCACCAACCACCGCTATGCACGGGGAGAGCATTCCCCCTCCCCCTGTGCTATTTCCAGGTCCTGCAGATTCCAAACCCTCTTTCCTCTCTCTCTTCCCTTCTCTCTCTCCTTCCCTTCTTCCCTCCCTTGTTTCTTCTTACTTCTCTTCCTCCTTGTTTGTTTATTCATTTATTCATTTATTTATTTATTGTCCCAAATGTCCCAGATAGGCTGCAGCCCTGGGGATGAGCTTGAACTTCTGAACTTCTGACCCTCCTGCCTCTGCCTCCCTCTCCCCTCCCGAGTGCTGGAATTACAGATGTGTGCACCACGCCTGGCTTATGTAGGACTGAGGGCTGAATCCAGACATTCACTCCACCTTCTTGTGTGTGAGTCACTGCGTTGATCTGTATCTGAGGCTGGTCTGGAGCTTGCTCTATAGCCCTCACTGACCTCAAACTTACAATCCTCCTGCCACCACCTCCCAAGTGCTGGGATTACAGATGTGTGTCACCATAGCTGCCCAAATGTCGTTTCTTAACGTCTGTTCATTTTGATGGGCAGGTAACAGTTGCATGTGTTCGGGGTCCCGTGGGATGCTTTGACTCACACTTCCATGGGGCAACGCTATAACGCGTGCCATCTGAACCGCAGGACGACTTCTTTGCTTTAGAAGGGGTAGCAGTCTTATCTGCTCTGAGCGGGATGAGTTCAAAGTGACCCTGTCAGAACAGAACTCCTTCATTTGCCAGCTGAAGAGTCTCACTTCCTGTCTTGTCTGAGGAGGGAGGGAGGAGGGAGTTTGTTTTGCAGCTGAGCACACTTTTAAAGGGACTTTGAAGACGTTAATCACACCAGGCACCAGCCAGTTACTGCTGCCTGGGGGCGCCACAAGGATTCTCCAGACTTGTGTCTGGTGACTTACAGCCTTATCTCTTTCTGAAGCATCACCCCGGCTTCTCTTCCAGAGCCCTGCCCTTATCTCGTGCTACCTCCGTTATGTAAATGCCATATTCCAGTTCTAATCATGGCTTCGGGAGGAGCCGCTGAGAGCAGTGGACCACGCGATGCACGGGGCCCATCAGTTTCACAGCCGTCCTGCCTTGGAAGGGGACAGTGGTGGTTCAGGAAGGCACACTGGACACAGATGGGGTGTAAGGGACACACTTGTGTCCCTCCCAAAACCATACATCAATGTCCCATCAGGACAGGGGACAAAGCCTTTAAGGAGATGCCACGCTTTGTGTATGAAATGCCCTACCATTTAAATACGTGTTGTCCTGTTGGTGGCGCTGTTCAGGGATGCAATGGATTCTTAGGAGGTGGGGCCTGCTAGAGGAAGTCTGCCAGTGGGTGAAATTTCATTGGCTGGCCTCCTTGGCTGCTCCTCCTCCCTGCTTCCTGCTCTTGCTGCCTCTGTGATGAACTCTACCCTTGGTATCGTAAGGCAAAACCAATCCTTTCTCCCTGAAGTCGCCTATCAGGTTATTTTATCACAGCCACACAGAAGAAAGTATTCCAAAAGGCAATTACGGTAAAGTGAAGTTGTCGTTATCGGGGGTGTCCTCAGGAGAAGAGAGGACAAGCAAAGATGGAAGGCATCAGCCAGGCAGAAAGACTCCACGAAACCAGTTCTCAGACTTCCCTTCTCCAGAACCATTTGAGAGCAATCTCTTCTTTTTAACATGCCCAGCCTGGAATGGCTTGGCACTAAGACCAAACAAACTCCCAGGGCGGGTTCCAGGGATGCAAATGTGGGCCTTTAGATGGTAGTGGACATTTAACCAAGTTCCTTTATTTGTGTCTGTACTAAAAGCACAAGCAGGGAAAAACAAAACAAAACAAAACAGAAACCACTCTCTTTAACTTACGGTCTGGTGGGAGGACAGATAAACCCATAAATAATTATGATCATCTCAAATAAAATCTGCGTATGACAACAAAAACAAGCTACAGCCTCTTGTGGGGTCGGAGTCTTCTGGTTTTTTGATCTCTGAGCAGAACCCTGAACAGCTGGAGGGAGACGGCAAGACAGAAACCTCTGGGAGAGCCGTTAGAGCAAAGCGGACCCTTGGACAGCTGTCCTAGGGTGGAAACTCCCTGTTTGAGACAAAGGCATGTGATTTCAGGACAGCGGTGACCAGGAGAGTGTGTGCTAAGGGTGGCATGGGAGCCCTGGATGAGGCTCAAGATGTCAGTGATCCGTGCTAGGATCTAAGAAAAGACGCCACCTGTATGAACTGCCAGTCGGGAGAGCAGACGTGCACACGTGGACGAACACCTGATGGGAAATTCCATAATCACCAGGTATGGTCCAGACGGGCCAGATATGAAGCAGCACACACCAGAACACAGGGTCTTCAAGGGGGCGTGTGTGTGTGTGTGTGTGTGTGTGTGTGTGTGTTCTTGTGTGTGCACCCATGTGGATGTAGGTACCATCAGAGGCCAGGAGAGGGCACTAGAGTCCCTGGAGCGAGAGTTACCAGTGTCTGTGAGCCGTGCACTGTGGCTGGTAGCACCTATCTTAGGTTCTCCACAAGAGCATCAAGCACACGCTTACCCACTGAGTCATTGCTCCACTAAAAAAAAAAAAAAATCTCATCTAAAAAAGCCAGTCTCTTTCTTCAGAATTCTGGTCCCCAGTCTGTTGTCCCTGCCCCACCAGAAGGACAGCATCTGTGTGTTGGTGACATTGGGCTTGCCACCCACAATGAGATGCCAAGGGCCTTGTTGGCTTTGTCTTCAGTTCTGTGTCGCTAACTTGCTGTCCATCATGAATTAGGAGCACTTTCTTGTTTTAGATTCCATTTTCCTCTTGCTTTTCTTCCTCCTTCAAGACAGTAATCCTATTACCTTTTGTTGTCTTATCGATTGCTGTGGTCGGGTTGATGCACTTAAATTTCCATTTCCTGTCCCAAGAACTTTACCCGGTGTCTCTGACTCCACCCAACGTGAAATAAAAACGCATCGCTGTCTGCACTCTGCCCACTGCTCTCCTCACCCACCCACCTCCTCCCAGTCACACTCGGGGACATCTTGTTTGTAAAAGTTGATCACATTTATGCACCTCTTTACTTAGACTTCTGGGCTTGGCTTGATGCTAAGAACCAAAAACAAAACATCTTTGACACAGTCCTGTTCATTCTTACTCATGAGGTAGGCCAACGGCCAGGCTGAGACCACTCTTGTGTCTGCGTGATGCTAAAAGAAAAATGCCCCCAAATCAAGTTCATTCTCTTTTATGATTTCCCCAAATTGGCTGCCCATTTGGGTCAGAATTACATGCAGAAAATTTGTTTTTCTAAAAAAGTATTTATTTAGGTGCGTCTGTTACCTTTCTTATTCTGCCCACCCCCTACCCTCCCACCCCAACCCCCCACCCCTGCCTCCAAATAGGGCTGGAGAGTAGGATAAAGTGCTCGCTGCTCCTGCAAAGGACTTGGGCTCAGTTCCTGACATTGACACAATTATAAGTTAGTCACTTCCGTTCCAGGGGATCTAATGACCTCGCCATTTTGTTCTTGTGTACCAGACACACGGGTAGTGTACACATATATGTTCAGGCAAGTGATCATACACATAAAATAAAAACAAAGAAATCTTTAAAAAAAAAAGTTCTTCAGCCATTTATTGGGCTTTCCCCAAGCCTTTATTGATACTTTTTTTTTCTAGGTTGGCATTCGTGATTCTGAGAATAAAGATGAGAATGAAGCAGACCCTAATCTCTGTACTCCTCGGGACATCTATTCCTTCTGCCAGAGGTGACGGTAGCAGGCAAACACAGAGGGACGAGCATGGGGAGGAGGGGGTGGTGGTGCTGTGCGGAAGGTGGACTGGGCCACTAGGAAGTGGCACACAGATGGAAGTCAGCAGTTCGAATACAGAAGTTTGTGCAGCCTTTCTTGGGGTGACATATCAGTTAATTACTTGTGTTACTGCTGCAACAAAGTATCTGGCAAAATAACTGATGGAAGGAAGAGCTTGTTTTGGCTTATGGATTCAGAGTATGCAAACCATCCTGGTGGGAAGCCATGGTTGTAGGAGTTTGGCACAGGGGGTTACATTGTATCCACAGTCATATCCACAGTCAAGAAGTAGAGAGAGGGAGAGTCTGTGTGTTGTGTGTGTGTTGTGTGTGTGTTGTGTGTGTGTGTTGTGTGTGTGTGTTGTGTGTGTGTTGTGTGTGTGTGAGAGAGAGAGAGAGAGAGAGGGAGGGAGAGAGAGAGGGAAGGGGAGGGAGGAAGAGAGGGAGGGGGAGAGAGGGGGGAGAGACAGACACAGAGAGGCACAAAAAGGCACAGAGATGGAGATGGGAGAGAGAGAGAGAGAGAGAGAGAGAGAGAGAGAGAGAGAGAGAGAGAAAGAAGAGAGAGAGAGACAGAAACAGAGACATACAGAAATGAATGCTGATGCTCAATGGCTTTCATTCAATCCAAGACACCTGTGTGGTTCTTCTCAATTGACCTAACTCACACAATCTCTCACAGAGATGCCCAGGGATTAGTTTCCATTGTGATGCCTGTCCCCATCACTAGACAAGGGAACTCAGCTACTATATAGCACCTTGGGCTTTACTGAAGCTCACACTACTCACTGCTCCTGACTTCTGTAGGGAAGGGAGCCAAGGGAGTCAGTCATCTGTGCACTTGAGCTGGGAAGCCAGTTTGGGGAGCTTGTGCTGTTTCCCAACTGAGGACAGAGGTGAAGTCAGGGGTCCTAATTCTTCTGGTCACACCATCCAAGCTTGTCCCAGGCTTTTCAATCTGGCCCTGGCAACTTCATCCATAGAATAAGGGATAAGGAGTGGTTTCTGTGCTTAGTGTCGGACCCCAGCGAAGATTTTGCTAAAATAGGCTCCACCATGGCCAAACTAGTAGTTTTCTGAGTGAGGGAAGGATGAGGCTAGCAATTTTACTGTGGCATCAAATTCCTACAAAACTCTGTTCATGTTTCTCTCTGTGCTCAAAAGCTGAGCCCCTGTGCCACGAAGGACTCAGAATGCCAGTCTCCGGGGTATGGCAGAGGGCAGGGACTGTGGGCCTCAGCGCACTCTGTCAGGCAATAATGACTTCCTTAGGGAAGAGAGAATGGGATGAGGTCATCATGAGTGGCTTCCGGGATTTTGCTGTGCACGTTCTACACCCTCCAAATTTCACCTATGACCGTGACTTCCTAAGCAAACATACGGGACTGGATTAAAGGAAAATGCTCCATTTGGACCCTGGATTTGGACAAATAAGAGACGTGTGCTTTAAAGGTCTGTCGGGTGGGGTTCGACCTCAGCATCAGGCTTGGAGCAGTCAGCTTTTGCCCACTTCCCAACAAAGCTACAGAGAGCATGAAATGAAAGGGAGGTAGACCTTCTTCCTTCTCCCACCCAACCCCTCCTCCTCCCTCCTCCTTCTGTTCCCTTCCTCCTCCTGCTCCTCCCCCATTTCATTATCCCTTTCCACCACCCCTCTACCCCTTATGAGACAGGTCTCCTGCACTCCAGCCTGGGCCTCAAACTCACTTTGTAGCTAAGGCTGACCTTGAACTCCTAATCCTCCTACCTCCTCCATCTCCAGAGTGCTGGAATTATAAGCTTGTACCACCACCCATGGTTTACAGAAAAACAGAATTCTTAGGCTAGGGAAAACGGCCACTGGCTTGTTTGAGTTTAGTGTAAAGCTTTAATGACATCTCTATGTGTATTTAAATATGTTTTGATTTTTATCAGAATGTGTTAACTGCACGTGTCGATCACGTTTATTGTTATGTTTTCACACGTGCCTGGTGAGTTGTTCACAAGAGCGAGGTCGATGTGCTTGGTCCATAGGAGCCTGCCAAGTGCTCTCATCAAATCCAACCTCCCTTCGTCCACCCCACCGCCATCTCTAGGGAGCGCCGTGCTGAATTCGGGTCTACTGGTTTTGCTTTCCACATATGTTTGAGAGCACGTTGAGAGCGATTGTCTTTCTGTATTAGGATCATTTGGTTCCACATGTTCTCCAGTCTACTTTGCTACAGATGATAGATCCCCTCTCCTCCCCCACCTCCCTCCTCTTCCCTCCTCCCTCCTCTTGTTCTTTCTTCTTTTCCTTCTCCTCCTCCTCTGCTTTGCTCCTCCAGCTTCTCTTTCCCTTCCTCTTCCTGCTTTCTTTTCTTCTCCCCCTTCCCCACCTTCCTTCTCCTTTCACACGGTTTTGCCGCTGCTGCCTCCTGCCTCTCCAACTGTCTGCAGCTCCAGGATCTGACACCTTCACACAGACATGCATATAAAACGGCAATACATAAATTATAAACAAAATAAGTACGAGCCACTACCATGCTTGCCTAGACTGAGGAGGCTTGGGCTGGCAAGTTTTATGTCAGTTTAACACAAGCCAAAGTCATCTGAGAGGAGGAGACTTCATGAACAAAATACCTCCAGCCGGTCAGGCTGTAAGCAAGCCTTAGGGGCATTTTCTTGATTAGTGATTGATGGGGAGGGCCCCGCCCACTGTGGGTGGTCCTGGATTCTTTAAGAAAGCAGGCTGAGCAAACCATGGGGAGCAAGCCAGTAAGCAGCATCCCTCCATGGCCTCTGAATCAGCCCCTGCCTCCAGGTTCCTGCCGTTCTTGAGCTCCTGTCCTGACTCCCTTCGATGATGAACAAGTGCTGTGGATGTGTAAGCCAGATAAACCCTTTCCCCCTCAACTTGCTTTTGGTCACGGTGTCTCATCACATCGATAGAGAGACCCTGATTAGGACAAGACATATAAGAAGAAATTCTCGTGATCATCACCCATCAGAGACGCGCAAATCAAGACTGCAGTGAGATGCCACCCCGCCCTAGTGAGAGCAGCCATTAGCAATAAAAAAGCAAAGGCAAACCCCTGCGATGGCTGAGAAAGGCCCCCTATCGGTGTGGGTGGGAGGGGCACTGCATAAACTGGCCACCATATTTCTGCATATAAGGAAACTTAATTATTTACTCAACGCAGCTTCCTTACTTGAAAGATGGGAAGGGCCCTTTCTTTACTCACAGAACAGGTGACATTATGGAGTCTGAAAATGGAGGCCAGGATCCTATCTCCCTCCCCTCAAAACACTGCTGTAGCCTGTGCCTCCATGTGCCCGTGTGGGGAAGAAAACGGTTGTGGTAGAGATGTGTGATTCCTACCCAGCAGGAGGCCCAGTGCCTAGAGTGATGGAAACACTCAGTAAATGACAACTCTTAAAATTAATTAGAAAACTCTGGTCAGGACAGACCCAGCATGTCACCCAAGTGAGGGGCACGCACGTGCCACTTCCTCCTCTCCTCACCGTCAGTGTTCCCTTCCTTGTACGGTGCTAGGCTGACTGATAATGGGAGTTGTACATGGATGCGTTTCTTTCGTAAGCACAACGAATTCAATAGAAGTTGCCAGATGTTTCTGCTCGGCCAAAGAATGAAGTTAATGGCTGTGTACCAGCGCTCAAAGCTAGGATTTAAAGACTGATTGCTAAGTATACGCATCCATTAAAAAAAAAATGTATAGGTTGGCATTTCAGCATTCTCCGGGCAGCACAAATCAGTGTTTGATCCCATCTGGTCTCCATCAAGCCTGGAGTGTTACATAAATACACACACAGTTTATAGGGTGAGGCGGCCATATGGAGACAGGCTACGCTTTGTTCTGGTTAAGCTCTTGCAGATGAGGCCCAGGAGGCTGCCTGACAGCCACGGGCTTCTCAGGGGATAAAGCTCTTTGCTCCACTCAGTGCCTCTGGAGTAGAGATACCACACCTACCTCTCCATTCCCACCCATATCCACGCCAGGCGGAGGTCCATTTATAAGTTGGGGAGCAAAACGCTTCCGTGACCTTTGAGCTCCACCTACCTGTCTGTATCCATGCATTCCCCAGCCAAGCATCCATCTGCTGTGGTTCGAACAAGTCATGTCCCCCATAGTCTTGGGGGTTTGAACGCTTGGTCCCCAGCTGGTGGTGCTGTTTGGAGAGGTGTGAAGCCTCACTGGAGGAAGTACCTTACCAGAGAAGGCTTTGAGATCACACAGCCTCCTCCTAGTTCACGTTTGCCCGTTTGCCCGTTTGCCCGTTCGCCCATTTGCTCATTCTGCTTTGTGCTTGTGTTTGAAGATGTAAGCTGGCAGCTTCTGGCTCCCCCTGCCTTTCTTGCTGCTCGTGTTAACACGTTTCACGACCGCGATAGACGTTTACCCTTCCGAAACCGTAAGCCAAGATTAACTCCTCCCATGGCTCGCTTTTGGCCATCGTGTCTTCTCACAGCAGGAGAATAGTCTGCAGTGCGTCATCCATCCTTCTGTCTGTCTGTCACTTACATCTCCGTGTGTCTCCCATTTATGTCGATTGATTTATATCTTCATCCACATCTCTTTATCCACCCCCCTTCGGTCGTTTGTACGTACACGCCTCCACCCATCCATCCATCAGTGTAGCCCCTACTCATCCCCTTCTGTCCACTGTCAGTGATTATATCTCCTAATACGTGCAGAGCCCTGCTCTAGGCACATAGAATCTGGTAGCAAAGAAGTCACCCAGTGACCCTTGGGTGTTTCTGGAGGGGGAGATGAATGTTAAGCACGGCGATTCAATGGGAGGGTGCTAAGTGCTCCAAGAGTACCACATGGGAGAATCCTCCTGACCAAAGGTCCAGAAAAGGCTCCCAGGAGTGCTTAAGGAGGGCAGGAGGCGCCTCAGGCCATGCTGCAGCCCCTGGCTATGCTGTTGATGCTGCTCCTTGTGATTCCTGATGACACAGCTTCCAAAACAAGGATACCTCCTCCAAGCAAAAGCATTCCAAGTTTCTCAGTACCAGGACTAACTTAAGGGATGATGCCAAGAAAGATGCGTCCCTTTAACCACGGTGAAGGGGGAGGAGGAGAACGGGCTTTTAAAATTCTTCCTGCCCAAGCCACGGTGACATGAGATGTCACAGGCGGGTCCCACCCTGTGTCCAGAGCTTCTGACCACACCATTGTATGTGGTTTGCTTGGCAGAAGGAACAAACCACTGAGTCTTCTCTTCCTATACCCCAGCACACTATCTGCAATGGGCACCTCATCTCTCCATGCCCTTGTGTGGTCACCCTGACCTAGATAAGAAACAAGAAGCGGATATCACCTTCTTCTGGCCCCTGGAGAGAAGAGTCATTCTACACAAAAGCCACCCCATATAGGGCCACCTATTTTCTGAGGAGCCGAACAAGGCAGGCAGGCTGGGGGATGGCAGGGCTGGTGCTTGGCAGTGACTACACATTGGAAGTAATTACACTGGTCTTGTTTTTGTTGTCCATAGCGATGCCTAGGTCCCAGGCATGGGGACTCTGGTTTTGCCCTAGGGTATAATTTGTTCTTAGGGACAGCATTTTTATGCCACTCCCAAGCTGGCTACCTGTGCTGTGGCCATTCATTTCCTGTGGTGTAGGGTAGCAGTTATACAACCAGAGGGTGGCCTCTGATGGCTTTGTTCTCTGTGACATATACTTTGGGATGCAGAAGAGAGGCCCTCTGTTTCTGAGAGCAACTTGTGATATAATTACACCAGGCTCTTCCAAGGATCGTCTGCATGGGAATAGCCACTGCCAGCCTAAGGGTGTAGCTTAGTCCTCAGGGCAGAGTATTTGCCTGGCAGGAGTAAAGCCGTAGCACTGGATAACCCCAATGTAGAGGTGCACACTGGTAATCCTAGCACCCAAGAGGTGGAAGCAGAAGAATCAGGCATTTCCAGTCCTCCTTAGCTACACAGGGAGTTAGCAAGTCTGACTAGACACCCCGCCTCTTGTTGCTGTTACAGAATAACCTTGTGTGTGCTTCTGAGGGCCAGTCAGTCACCACAGTGGAGCTTGGTCATGGGAAAATAAGCACCAAGTTCCACAATCTGGGACCTAGGGAGCCACTAATAGGTTTTAGGAGCGTTTCCCCATACACATGTTTTCCTCTGTAAAACATGCACATATTGTTAGATTATTTTAAAAAGCCGGGGAGAGACAGAAGGCGGGAAGAAAGAGAGTCTTAGGCAAACCACGTTTATCCACAGTAAGGGATCACCAAAATGCCTACCAAAGAAAATGTCATGTTCCCCTATGGGGGGCAGAAATGGCTTTTGCAGTCCACAAGGGAAGCTGGGAAGTGTAGTTTTTCAGCAGGAAACTTGTCACTCTTAACTCTGAGAGGATATAAAACACGCAGGGCAGGAGTATTTTAACTGTTTTCTGCTGAGGAGGGTCTGTGTCAGAGGGGTTAGTTCTGGGTCCATTGAGGAGGGGTTCCTCTGGGCCTCTAGCAGGGGTTGGGGGAAAGGTCTTAACTTGACCAGTTGGAAGTGGATCAGGCGATTGCTGTCCTGTATTCCTAGAGTCATGGGAAATTACTATTAGGGGGCTGTAAGCACAGGATTTGGTTACAGAGGAGAACTGAGATTTTTCTGGGTGGGTTGGGGAATAGAAAGGGGCAGGGGTGGGAGACCCTGGCATGGGCTAGAGAGAGACATAGAAGTGATTTAGGGTGACCGTGATCCATCGTCCCATTACCAGGACGGCTGCCTCTAAATGAGCCAGTAGAAGTAGCAGGGAGCAACCGAACATCAAAGAAAGGAAACGAGGAGGAAATGGAGGACTCAATGGGAAGAACTGGGTCCAGGTGAAACTGTTGAAGGTCCCTTTTAGCCAGAGATTCTCTACAGCATCTAAAAGCCCTTACTGGAGGTATATCGGGAAAGCATGGAGCTATTGTATGGGGAGAGCTATTGGGAGCACTTAGGTGGGACAGTTTGTTTGGGTGGAGGAGGAGGTTTGGTAAGTAAAGCATTTAAAGGACAGGGTGGAAACAGAAAGTATGAGGGTAATAAGAGGGAAGAAATGATCCGGGGGGAGGAGCCGGAGAGGTAGGGAACCTGAAGCCTACGCACAGACAGAGACTTGGGTTGAATTTTTCTGGTCCCTATCCCCAGGCCCCATTTCAAAGGAGTTGGGCTTGGTGGCCTGGAAGCAGTGTGTGTTCATGGAGGAGGACACCAGTCTCCTTCCAGGAGTCAGATCTAGTCCTTTTTAGGTTAGGGATGCTGCAGCAGTGGGGTTGAGCTGGTCCCAAAGGACGTTAAGGTGATCCAAGCCTGTGAGACAGAGGCTGATTGATGACAGAAAGTCCCAGTGAAGCAGTGTCAGTTCTGCATCCCAGAATAATGTGCAGAGTGGCAGGACAGAGGATGAGTCAGATGGCCCTTGGCCTCTTAGTCCCCTTTCCAGAGGTCACCCAAACTCCTTCTAGGGGCTTGGGAGCGTCTCTGGGTAACTGATGAGGGAGCAGCGGTTAGACTGCCTCAGAACAGGGTCCATCCAAGGGGCGGTTGGCAAAGACCCAGCACTTAAGTCAGGAGGTCTTAACTGAACAACTCTGTGTGTGCAACTTTAAGAGGCAAAGGAGGAAAACTTTTACATCACAAAGTTTCAAAAATTAACCTTGTGAACAGAACCTTTTAGGAATCCTCTGTAATGTTTTTATCACACATGCTCAACCAATGTATAGATGAAAGCACCCAGTCATCATAAATAACTTACAGGTAACGTGGACTGAATCAACAAAGAGGGCTAAAGCCAGCTCTTGACTCTTCGCATCTGTGGATAAGTCTCTAGGTCACCGCACACTGACAACAACAAACAGGTTTCTTAACAACCTCTATTTAGAAGCAGATTGGTTGTTTACAGGTGCAATTTGTAAAGCGAGATAGCCAAACTAAATGAGTGATAAGAAACACTGGCTCTGGAATGGCTTAGAAAAGCTCCACAAACATTACCGTCTAAGCCCGTGCACTTCTTGCAGGCTTCAAGGAGGGAGTGTGGGCAATGGCCCTGGAGAGCTCTATCTAGGTAGAGATGAGATTACAGTCTCAAAGCGCCAGAGGTGAGCCCAGGTTGGAGAGAATCTCCTTTATCTAAGCCATCACCTCGTGAAGAATCTGAAGGCTTGGTCTACCACGTAATAGAATCGTTCACTGGCTCTACAGGTTACAGAATACTGTCAAAAGATGCTGCTTGGATATTCTGAATAACTTTCCAAAGCTGTGAGTTTGATGACAGGGTGTCTGGCATCCTCCTTTAATGAGGGAACATGGTGGTTAGGGTATGAACTCTGAAATTAGCTTTTGCTAAGAGCAAGAGTGAAATGCCAGGGTAAGGCACATGACCCATTGTACTAGGCCATCGATCTAGTGAGGTAACAGGCTTAGGTACAAAGTTCTTCTGTTCACAGCGTCCTTATATGTGGGTTCAAGAATCGTTGAGGGCAGAGTAATTATTATTCTCGTCCCTGTAGGTTGAGATATTTAGGATATGGGTACAGACTCTGAGATCCTCCGCTGGGCAAGGGCGTCCATTCTCTGTCTCATGAGACACGGGGAGTATGAAGAGGGTATGTTCTTTTTTCTTCTTCTATTGTTTTCGGTCTCATATGACCAGAGCAGGTCGGGTCTACAAAGCCAGAGGTAGTCAGGCCTAATCAGCTGGAGGCAGAAGGGATACATTTATTGCAGGTTTCATTTCCCATGTATCCTTGTCCTATAAGGAGGTTAGCATTCAGCATATCTGGTGTGAGGGTGGGTCCTCCATTCAAGGGAACCTGCCCTGTATCTATGGGAACGGCCTGAGCCTGGGGGTTTCTGCCATGTAAACTTAACCCATTTGACTGAAGCCTTCGATCTTTCCAAACTGTCTTCTGTATGTTATTTTACATAGGAAACTTTAAATTCACTTAAACCTGTTTACTTGCTTTAGGCTTGACTTTGACAACATGCACAGAATACTATATTATGGGATCCTTTTGTGTGCACACAGTGGATGTGGGGGATCCTTCTGTGTGTGCACACACTGGGTGTGGGGGATCCTTCTGTGTGTGCACACACTGGGTGTGGGGGATCTTTCTGTGTGTGCACACACTGGGTGTGGGGGATCCTTTTGTGTGCACACACTGGGTGTGGGGGATCCTTCTGTGTGTGCACACACTAGGTGTGGGGGATCCTTTTGTGTGCACACACTGGGTGTGGGGGATCTTTCTGTGTGTGCACACACTAGGTGTGGGGGATCCTTTTGTGTGCACACACTGGGTGTGGGGGATCCTTCTGTGTGTGCACACACTAGGTGTGGGGGATCCTTTTGTGTGCACACACTGGGTGTGGGGGATCTTTCTGTGTGTGCACACACTGGGTGTGGGGGATCCTTCTGTGTGCACACACTGGGTGTGGGGGATCCTTCTGTGTGTGCACACACTGGGTGTGGGGGATCTTTCTGTGTGTGCACACAGTGGGTGTGGGGGATCCTTCTGTGTGTGCACACACTGGGTGTGGGGGATCCTTTTGTGTGCACACACTGGGTGTGGGGGATCCTTCTGTGTGTGCACACACTGGGTGTGGGGGATCCTTCTGTGTGTGCACACACTGGGTGTGGGGGATCCTTCTGTGTGTGCACACACTGGGTGTGGGGGATCCTTTTGTGTGCACACACTGGGTGTGGGGGATCCTTCTGTGTGTGCACACACTGGGTGTGGGGGATCCTTCTGTGTGTGCACACACTGGGTGTGGGGGATCCTTCTGTGTGTGCACACACTGGGTGTGGGGGATCCTTTTGTGTGCACACACTGGGTGTGGGGGATCTTTCTGTGTGTGCACACACTGGGTGTGGGGGATCCTTTTGTGTGCACACACTGGGTGTGGGGGATCTTTCTGTGTGTGCACACACTGGGTGTGGGGGATCTTTCTGTGTGTGCACACACTGGGTGTGGGGGATCCTTTTGTGTGCACACACTGGGTGTGGGGGATCCTTCTGTGTGTGCACACACTGGGTGTGGGGGATCCTTCTGTGTGTGCACACACTGGGTGTGGGGGATCCTTCTGTGTGTGCACACACTGGGTGTGGGGGATCTTTCTGTGTGTGCACACACTGGGTGTGGGGGATCTTTCTGTGTGTGCACACACTGGGTGTGGGGGATCCTTTTGTGTGCACACACTGGGTGTGGGGGATCCTTCTGTGTGTGCACACACTGGGTGTGGGGGATCTTTCTGTGTGTGCACACACTGGGTGTGGGGGATCTTTCTGTGTGTGCACACACTGGGTGTGGGGGATCCTTTTGTGTGCACACACTGGGTGTGGGGGATCCTTCTGTGTGTGCACACACTGGGTGTGGGGGATCCTTCTGTGTGTGCACACACTGGGTGTGGGGGATCTTTCTGTGTGTGCACACCGGTGTGAGAGCTCTTCCGAGTGTGTACACTGTATTACAGGAGATAACAGAAGACCATGCGACGGGAGGGGGAAAAAAATGGGTCTCTCCGAGTTTGTCTCTGTAGATAAATGACATCCGAACTTTTTAGCACGACCACCTACATCTGATCACATACTGTAATCCGATCATTAGTAAGACCATTAGCTTGTATAGTTTAATTATCTTTAACAATTTACAATGAGTCGATCACTAATACAAGGTTGGGGATTTATGATATTATTTATGCAAACCGGTCATGCTTGGTTTTACCCTAGGTCTTCAGGCCGTCTAGACTCTGGTTCTTCGGTACCTAACATTGGTTTCTTCTTGTAGAGTGGGCCTTAAGTCACATCAGACAGTGGCTGGCTACGCTCACAAGTCCTGTGCCACCACTGCCCGGGTGAATCTTGCAGGCAGGACAATTGCAGGTCAGAGATTTTTCGGCCGGGTTGGTGTCCACCTTGCTCTTTCCGTAGCCTGCAGAGCGCCTCCCCTCACCAAAGAAACCAGAATATAGGGGCGAGGGCTCCGTGTGGCACCAGCTCCACTTCTCCATGTTCGTCGAGCCGTTTGGGTGCTGTCCTCTGTAATGGGGCCCCACTGTCAGTTTGCAGAGCGCAACCTTTTATCTTAGCAACCGCCTGGGCTGTTTGGGGATTTCCACAGGGCCCTTTTGGCTAACACCTCAATTGATGCAACCCAGTCCTGTCACCGGAAGCCTGGCCTAGTGACAAGAAACTCCATACCCCCCCATTATGAGAAGACCTCGTCAGCATCACCTTCATAGACTCCAGGAAGTTTCCACCGCACTAGATTTCCACACCAGGCCCCTAAATGCCCACCAATCCCAGCCATTTCCACATTCTCTTCCTCCATTCCACATACCCCCACCTCCTTCCGACCCCAGTCCACCTGTAAAATCTATTCTATGACCACTTCCCAGGGCGATCTGTGCATTTCCCCCCTAGACCCCCCCTCCTTACCTAACCTCTCTGGGTCTGCAGACTGTAGCTTGGTTATCACTAACTTAATGGCTAATGTATACTTACACGTGAGCACATGTCGTATTTGTCTCTCTGGTTTGGGTTACCTCACTTAGGATAATTTTTTTTTCCAGTTGCATTCACTTGCCTGGAATCATTTGTTTTTTTTAACCGATGAATAACACTCCATTGTGTAAAAGTGCCACGTTTTCTTTACCCATTCTTCTGTTGAGGGACATCTAGGTTGTTTCCAGTTTCTGTTTTTTATGAATAACGCTGAATTGAACATGGTTGAGCAAGTGCCCTTGTGGTAGGCAGGAGCACCCTTCAGATACATGCCCAAGAGTGCTGTAGCTGAGTCTTGAGGCTGATTGATTCCTAATTTTCTGAGGAACTAGCATATTGACTTCCATAGCGGCTATGCAAGTTTGCACTCCGACCAGCAAGGCAGCAGTGTTCCCTTTCCTCCACCGCCTTGCCATGATGTCCTGAGCTGTCAATCACGTTATTGATCTTAGGCATTCTGATGGGTATAAGATTGGAATCTCAGAGTAGTTTTGACTTGATGGTTAAAGATGCTGAACATTCCTTTAAATGTTTCTGAGTCATTTGAAATTCTATTGAAAATTCTCTGTTAAATCTGTACCCCAGTTTTTTTTAAAAAAATGATTTATTTATCCATTCATGCATTCATTTATTTTATGTATGTGAGCACACACTGTCACTGTCTTCAGACACACCAGAAGAGGGCATCAGATCCCGTTACAGATGGTTGTGAGCCACCATGTGGTTGCTGGGATTTGAACTCAGGACCTCTGGAAAAATCATCAGTGCTCTTAATCACTGAGCCATCTCTCCAGCTCCCTGTCCCTCATTTTTTTTTTTTTTTTTTGGTTCTTTTTTTCGGAGCTGGGGACCAAACCCAGGGCCTTGCGCTTCCTAGGTAAGCGCTCTACCACTGAGCTAAATCCCCAGCCCCCCTGTCCCTCATTTTTAATTGGATCATTTTGTTTGTTGCTGTCTAGTTTCTTAAGCTCTTTATATATTTTGGATATTAGTTCTCTACCAAATGTGGAGTTGGTAAAAATCTTGTTCTACTCTATAGGTGGCCATTTTGTCCTTTTGACAGGTTATTTTTTGTTGTTGTTGTTGGCTTTTGTTTCCTTTGCTTTACAGAAGCTTTTCAGTTTTGTGAGCTTATAGGGGTGGTTCTGATGCTAAGGTCCTGTTCCACAGTTGGTTCTTGATCTATCAGTAAAGAAGCTACGGGCCAATTGCGGGGCATAAGGAATAGGTGTGGCTTCCATGTCCCCGTGGGCAAAAGACAGACATGGGAGAGAGGAAGGGAGAGTTTACCATGCTTTGGAGAAAGAAAAGCCAAGCAGCCATGTGAGATCTCAGGCAGAGTGACCACGGGTCAGTTTTACAGGTGGGCAGTTGGGGGTGTTCAGCTGGGACGAGACGTAACTGAGCGACTAAAGTTGAGGGTGGGTGGAAGGTGCGGGGCTAAGAATATTGATAAAGGCACACGTCTCCGAGCGGGATAGTAGCACCCAGCAAGTGTGTCAAAAAGGCAAGTTGAAGTTAAACAACTGTGTGTGTCTGTGTTTTTCATCTGCAGATCCAATATTCTCTGGGTGGGGGCTGGTAGCAAGGTCCATCCCGGTCCCGGAGTTAAGGCAGGGCAGCAAAAGCCACATTCAGCATGAGCTTCTATTTAATCGACTGTTGATCTCCATGCCCGTGCTATCCATGTTCTGTTCTGAAAGTCTCTTAAAGTTAGCCAGTGAGTTCAAGGCTCTTCCCCACTTCCTCTTCTGTCAGGTTCAGTGCGTCTGGTTTTACGTTGAGGTCTTTGATCCACTTGGAGTTGAGTGTTGGGCAGGATGATAGATACGGCTCTATTTGCATTCCTCTACATGCAGACATCTTGTTAGACCAGCACCATTTGTTGAAAATCCCATCTTTTTCCCCAGTGTGTATTTTTGGCTTCTTTATCAAAAAATAAGGTGTCCGTATGTGTTTGGGTTTTTGTCTGGGTCGTCAATAGCCAACCCCCCACAATGAATCTAGAGGCCTGTCTCCTAGGTGATCTCAAATCAGTCTCGTCGGATTAACAATTGACATTAGCCATCCCAGTGCATTTCCATGTGTATATTAGGGTCCTTATTACAGAGAGGCCCCTTCTTCTCTCGCTTTCAGACTGCTGTGAAGTGAATGGCCCTCCCCTGTCACAAGGTGAGCAGGTCCAGGAGGTCTTTTCTCTGCCACAGGTTGGGCAGGTCTCCTATGCTATGAACTCCCACAATAATGTGCCATCCTTGCCCTCCCGAAACTTTGAGCCAGGTGAGCTCTTCCTCCTGATAAACCGATAATCTCAGGTCTCCCGTCACAGCAGCAGACAGCAGCGTCACACAGTGAGGCTTTCATCATGAGAAAGGCTTGGTGCACTCAGTGCTTCCCCACAAATCCAGAGCCATCAGCAGGAAGAGAGGTAAGATGAACTTTGGGGCAAGCAAGCCTCAGAAATGTGTCTGATGTCTAATTGCTCTTTCGTGTACCAAAGTTCCACTGAAAATCTAATCTTTCAGGAACAGAGCTCAGTCTGGGTTTCCAGGATGTCAGTGTCAGGTCTGGTTTAAGATGTATGGCATCTGGAGCTGGAGAGAGGGCACTGGCTCCTCTTGCAGAGGACCTGGGTTCGATGCCAGCACCTCTATGGCAGCTCACAACCATCTGTAACTCCAATCCCAGGACATCTGATGCCCTCTTCTGGCTTCTGCAGGCACTGTATGTATGCACTACACAGGCATAATCAGACAGAGCACCATACATATATTTTTTTAAAAGAATATCTAGGGCTGGAGAGATGGCTCAGTGGTTAAGAGCACTGTCTGCTCTTCCAGAGGTCCTGAGTTCAGTTCCCAGCAACCACATGGTGGCTTACAACCATCTATAATCAGGTCTGGTGCCCTCTTCTGGCCTGCAGGCATACATACAGGCAGAAAGCTGTATGATGTATACATAATAAATAAATAAATGTAAAAAAGAAAAAGAATATCTAAAAACCAATGTTCAGTATCTTAAAAAATACTTATCACAAAGGGGAGAAGAAACATATCGGAAGGAAAAATGTCATTTCTGTATCAAATGTGTTTCCTATGGTCCAACTTTTCACATAAAAAATAATAAAATAGAAATGAAAAGGTTCAGGCAAATTTTTATATTAAAAACCATGAGCTTATCTCTTAGAAATATGTTGGAGCTAAATGTGGAACTGGCTCCCTTTGATTTGAGAATTAAAAAAAATCCCCTTATAAGTTTATTATTTTCATATTCAATCTGTGTTCCCGTGACCCGGCATCCTGTCCTGCATTTATTTTTCTAAAGCGAGACAGCATTGCATCTGGGAATGAAAGCAGAGTCAGGGACCCAGGCAGGGAGTGACGGGCAGATGCTGGGTTCATTACTTCTGCTTATGAGAAGCCGAACAGGATAAATGAAAGGGACATGGAAGGAGGAAGTGTGGGCAGAGGAGCCCGCTCCCGGGGCGATAGCTGCTGTTTGTCACCTTGCTCTCAGATTTAGGGTTGGTGTGTGTGTTTGTGTGTGTGTGTGTGTGTGTGTGTGTGTGTGTGTGTGTGCGCGCGTGTTGGTGTGTGAGTGCCTGCACACGCATGCGTGCATACTCAAGACAACTGGAGGTCTCCATCGCGTGTTTTCTCTATCACTCTCTGCGTTATTCTTTGCAATGGGTCTCTCACGGAGCCTGCACTTCACCAGTTGACTAAAATCCAGCGAGCCCCTGGGACCTTCCTGTCTCTGCCTTCCAGGTGCTGGGATAGCAAGTGCATTGCCATGCCGTTTCTAACGTGGGGGCCAGGGATTTGAACTCAGGTCCCTGAACTTGCACAACAACGCTGTGTTTCGAGCTACCTCCCCCGTAGTCCAGTGTTGGGTGTTGCGGGTAAGAGTATACCAGAGACTGAAATCTATTACTAAAAGCAAAGACTTTGAATTAACTGAGGACTATTCTGTGGGAGACATTTTGCCTCCCGAAAAACTGAGCCCACACCTCAGGCGAGCATTCCAACAAAATCTCAAACTACCCCTCAAGTGAAAAACGTCTGCAGCCTAGCTGCCCGCTTGCCAGCAATGCCTTTTGTGTCCATTGGCTCCATGTGACCCCCCTAACTAGAATCCCAGTAAGAGGGAGTCTTGGCACGAGTTCCCAGCAGCCACGCCTCTGGGCTTAAACGGCCTGTGAGAGATCCTAAGTCCAGAGTCCCCCGGACCCTGAAACATAAACACGAATAATAAGAATGAGTTAAAAAGGAAAAAAAAAAAAGACTGTGTCTATCATTTCCCAGCTGTCTGAGTTAATGGGCTGCCTCTCTGAGAACCGGGGAGATTAGCCTGAAGAAGAGACCCAGATGGCCAGGCGTGAGCCCCAGGGGACCCAGCTCTGGGCTCTCTCCACAGCTGTTTCCGGTTCGCTGTTCCGCTTTAGCAAATCCTGTCCTGGGCAGGGTGCTTTGGAGGCCTGGTGGGGGAAGCTGAGACCTTTGATGTTGAGGCTGGATGGAGACTCCTGTGAGTGAGATGAGCTGGACTGGGAGAGTGTTTGGAACCTTCTGGAACACGAGGACTGGTGCTGCTTGGGAGAACAAGGCTTCTGTGGCACGCAGGAGCTTGTGAGCTCCCGTGGGAAGACCGAGATGCTGTACTCAGCCCACCTGGGTCATTTTCCAGTCGTGTTTTTCTTCATGAGTTGGCGGCTTCTGTGGGGACCAATATTAACAGAGGCATTTGCATTCTTGGTTTTCATAATTACAGGACAAGCTTTCTCTGAAGGCTTTGTTGAAATATTCCCACACTGAGATGGAGGTTGAAACATGAAGAAGTGGCCTTAGAGGTGCCTGGGAACCAGGATTTGTCACAAAGGGGGGCTAGATGTGTGTCCATCTAAGATCTCTGGAACCTTGGTGACATAAAGGCAGGCTCCAAACGACTACTATGGGTCTGCTGTGACAGTCTTTCAGACTGGAAAAGATCAGTAGCCTGATCTATGTGAAGTCATGTTGCCTGCTGTGGAGGCAATGTGGTTTGAGACAGGGTACATCTGGGCATCCAGGCTGGGCAGGCCAGGAGGCAGCTCAGTGTGAGACTCATCGGTCTGATCCATGTGTACACGGATGTGAGAGCTGTTCTGTGTGTGCACACTGGTGTGGGAGATCTTTGTGTGTGTGTGTGTGTGTGTGTGTGTGTGTGTGCACTGATGTTAGAGATCCTTTTGTGTGCACACACTGGTGTGGGGGATCCTTTTGTGTGTGCACACTCATATGGGGGATCCTTGTGTGTGTGTACAGTGGTGTAAGTGATCCTTCTGTTTGTGCACACTGCTGCACACTGGTGTGGGGGAACCTTTCTGTGTGTGCACACAGATATTGATGAGAATGTGTGGGAGATATTCCCTGATAGACTATGAAAAAATTATGTACACATACATACACAGAGAGAGAGAAAGAGAGAGAGAGAGAGAGAGAGGGAGAGAGGGAGAGAGGGGGAGAGAGAGAGAGAGAGAGAGAGAGGGAGGGAGAGAGAGAGAGAGAGAGACTGACTCACAGGGTTTAGTATAATAGAAAGCTATCAGCCAGTTTTGGTTCCCTTTGACTCTCACTCTCTGACCTTGGGTACCAGACACAAGTTGGCATAAACATGTGAAAAGCCTACTGCAACTTCCTGCTATCTGTTGTATCATGTTCTGGAAGCCTTCTCTTTTTTCGAGCCTACTATCAGAGCCCACTATCATCGACAGGAGAGAGGGCTTGCTGTGCAAGAATGATAACCTGACTCTGGCAGTCGGAACTCACATAAAAAGTCAGGTGTAGTGGTGCATGTTTGTAATCCTGGTACTGGAGAGACAGGAGGGTTCTGGGCTTGCTGGCTACCCAGACTGGGCAACGAGGTGTATTTTAGGCCGTTAAGAAAGGCTGTCTTGGGGCTGGAGAGATGGCTCAGCGGTTAAGAGCACTGACTGCTGATTCAGAGGATCTGAGTTCAATTCCCAGCAACCACATGGTGGCTCACAACCATCTGTAATGGGATCCAATGCCCTCTCATGGTGTGTCTGAAGACAACAACAGTGTACTCACATACATAAAATAAGTAAGAGAAAGAAAGAAAGAAAGAAAGAAAGAAAGAAAGAAAGAAAGAAAGAGCGAGCTGTCTTAAAAAACCAAGGGGAACAGCTCTTGAGAACGATTGACTTCTGGCCTCACATGCGTGTATGCACATGTTTTCTATGTGCACACACTTCTATGTGCACACACACACAAAATAAATAAATCATGGAGAAACACTCAGAGTCATTGGGAATTATCCTGCCTTCTATAATTATGGAGTTCAGGACCCGAGTCCTCTTCCTACAAGGCAGCCTAAAGTCTGAGCCAGGAGTCAGGTGGAGAGTTATCCTCACCAAGGCCAAAGCTCACAAGACACAGTGTTTAACGGGGCATCATCAGTTCGCCAGCCTGTGAACTTCCGTGGAGCCGAGCAGGATGCTGTGGGTCAGAACTTTCCTTTTACTTGGAAGGCAGTGAGATGCCCCGACTCCGTTTGCCCTTGTGACAGCAGCCACCCCCAGGCCTTTAGCAACTGCTCTTTTCTGACTGTCACCTGAGACTCCTGAGTTTGACCCGTGAGGCCAGGGAGGCAGTACTGACCCTCATCCTTCTCCCTGGTAAGTGTGGTTCTTCCTGGGAGAAGCTGCCACCCAGGCACAAGAATACAGATAGGCAGGAGGAAAAGGTAACCCAGTAGGATGGTGACAGGGAAGGAAGTGTCCTGCAGATGTCTAAGGATCCAGAAAAGGAGATGTGAATGCTCTGGTGCAAAGTAAAGACTGGTGGTGATCACGTGACTGCTGCATGCTGCGAGCACCGCCCACGAAAGTTCTCAGTCCTAATGCAGATGACAAAGCAAACACGAGGGTGAGAGATCAGCTCAGTCAGACAGACATTTGCCAGAGGAAAAATCGGACCTGAATCTGATTCCCAGAACCTACAAAACAAACAAACAAACAAACAATAACAACAACAACAACAACAACATCAACACAGCTGGGTGCAGTAGTACAGGTGACCAGGGTTCAAGAATACCACAAAAATCAAAGCACACAAAAGAACTCACGCAAAAGATTTATTGGGGCAGAGGGAGTACAGAAAATGGCCGATTCTGCATGGGGACAGAGCTGGCAGCAGGCCTTTTGGGGGGGGGGGTACTCAGCTTGCAAAAATGCGTGACAGTGGAAATGTAGAGTACTGGCCCTCCGTGACAATGGTCCGCTGGCTGACACTGGGTCATTGAAGGTGGGGGTGTGGGGTGCTCTAAGGAACCTAGTTCCGGAATGTGGGCAGTTCTTGGTTGACCAAAAAAGTGGATGGCCTGGGGCTCATTGGCCAGCTTGTTGGCTAACTGGGCTCCAGGCCACTGTGAGTCCCTGGCTCAGGGGAAAAGCAGACATTGAGGAACAACATTCAAGATTGTTCTTTGACTTCCACATGCTCAAATGCTCGCAGGTGGGCACACATACAGCATAAATAAAGACATTTAAATAAAAACAGCAGGTAGCCATTGTTGGGAAAGAGGAGGCCAAGGCACAATGCCTGTGTGTGTCACTGACAGAGCAGAAAAAGGTAGAGACACAGGCCTCCTCTGAGGTGCTGGCCCCTGAGTATGACCAACTAAGGAACTGACCTTGATAGCCTGCTTGGGCAGAACAATCCAGCACAGGAGACAGCAACACAAGAGATAGGGAACCAGGTTCCCAGCCACTGACAGAACTCCACCATCACCCAAATATCAGCCCAGCACGACGATGCTGAACCTTCCTTCAAGAAGGTAGCTCTCGGCTCAGCAAATCTCTCGGAGCTGGGCAATGAAGGTCTCCGCTGGCTTTCTGGACCTGGTGTGAGGTCTGACATTAACAGCCCACTGAGGAAACACATCACTGGATAAACAGGGAACTCCATGTCACTGTCTCCCGGAATGAACTTAAGCTTCATGCCCTTGGTCGTTGTAGAACACTAAAAGAAGCCTAAGTCAGTAATTTATCTTCATTTTTACAACAGATGAAACTCCATTTTCATAAAACTCAAGGGATATCAAACACACACACACACACACACACACACACACACACACACACGACTCACATTTTTTTAAAAATACAAATAGGTTTATGGGAAGTTTCAGGAACATGCAGCCTTTATCCAGCCTTGGAGGATCAATCAGTGTTCTGTCACTTTAATTAAATGTTTGACACCATCAACTTACAAGGAGCAAAGTTTTGGAGGCTCCAGACGAAGCTCTGATGGTCCCATTGTTTAGTCCTGCGAGAACCGGGCACCTCTCATCTGTTCTCTCTCTCTAATTTTATTACTTCGAGACACTCCATGAATGGAGCCATACAGTCTGCGATTTTTTTTTTTTTTTTTGACGTTGGCCCTCTTCCCTCACATATACTCTTGAGAGCCATCCAAGTTCATTTCCCTCTGCACAGCGCTGTTCTGTGGTATGATGTATCTTGCTTTTTTAACCATCTGCCTGGTGAGCTGCCTCTAGACCTCAGCTAGTACAAATGAAACTGCTTTGAACATCCGGACGGAGGTTTTGCGGGAGGGAGATGAACATCTATCTCCCTGGGGTGCAGGCCCAGGAAGGCTTGCTGGTGTGTGGTAAGTATACATTTGGACACTAACAAAACTGCTGTGTTCTTCTCTTGGGGGCTCAACCGATCTACACGCATGGCATTAGATAGGAATTACACAGCTGTACATGGCCGCTGCCTGAAATAAAAGTACGACTCACGGTCACGAGAACCGGTCTTGAGAACGGGCTCTCTGGCCAGCATTGGGACCGAACCTTCCGGTTAAGCTGTGTCAGGAACTACCCCCAGGGAGGTGGGCCTACGTTAAGCCATTCTAAAGAGTAGGTAAATCTTTTTTTTTTTTTTTTTTTTTTGGTTCTTTTTTTCGGAGCTGGGGACCGAACCCAGGGCCTTGCGCTTCCTAGGTAAGCGCTCTACCACTGAGCTAAATCCCCAGCCCCAAGAGTAGGTAAATCTATGAAAGTATTGAATTCCAGCAAATAAAAGCTCCCTATGGCTCACATGACCGAATTAACATGTCCAATTAAAATTAAACGCCTCAATGTTGGTATTCTGTCTAAGCTCCACCCCCACAGCTACCCAGGTATGCTCCGCCCCACCGTTGCCTGGCAACAGCCAGCTGTGCCTGACACATCTAAGGGTGCTGCTTGCGGCTTCTCTTTCTCTTGCTCTCTCTTACTCTCTTACTCTTCTCTGCTCTCGTGCCCTCTTTGTCCCTGTCCCTTCTCTCCCCATAACCCCCTTCCCTCCACGTGCTCATGGCCTTTACTTCTCCCCTCTCCTACTCTTCTTCTCATTAAACCTCTCCACGTGGAGCCATGTTGGTTTGGTGTGGTCTGTCTGGACGGGAGCCAAGATTTAAACCCCAATACTCATCCTAACTCAGAGTTCTCCTTTCCTTTTATAAACCGCCATTCACCTATGGGACACCTCTGTCTCCTCTCTGTCCAGAGGCAGTCCTTTGTCTCACTCTAGGACAAATACCCATTCTTCCTTTTCTTGGTCCCTTCCTTTTCCTCCTCATTCTCTATCTTCCGGGTTTTGTCCTCTTATTCTTTGGTCTGGAACCTAAGGCGTTCATCCTAGGGGCTTGAGGGCATGGTAGAAGTCACGTGACTGTGTTCTATCGCCTTATCCCGAGAGAAAACATAAAATGTTCAAAGGCTCGCTGGGACATCAACTGTTAGTAAGAACCACTCACACTCCAGACCAAGAACCTCTCACCCACCACCCGCCTTCAATGACTCGGCGCCAACACCCCCTCACTGCCCCACCATCTTCACTAAAGACCAAGGCGACGGACAGACATATCACCACTTTTGCCATGTTTTCTGTTTGGTTTTAGACCCAAGGAACTAAGGTGTATATTTTACATATCAGAGTAGACCTGGCCTCCAGGTTCTCCCAGCATCCCTCAGTCCCAATCTGACATAACTTCCCCCAACCCTGAACTTTCCAGTTCAGGAATGAGCTACCATTCCTCCAGAGGGTCTCTTTCCCTATATATTCCAGACATTTTGTTCTCTGTCTCGCTCTCTCTCTGTCTGTCTCCTCTCTCCCCTCTCTCATCTTCTCTGTTTTTCTTTTCTTCTTCTCCACCCTCCCCCCCCCCCCGTTTCCCATGGTGACTTCCCTAAGCTCAGTCCTTGGAACCAGTAAACTCACCCAACAGCAACCTGCCTTTAGTGTCTTCAAATTTGCAGTGAGATGGCTCATTCCACCAGCAGAGAAATAACCCATCAATTTCCCTGTGTGCGTGCTTCGTATCCCCCTCCCCCCACAGTGCCTCTGTCCACCCTCCCCCCCCCAAATAAATCTCTTATTTGAGGTCTGTTGTGCGGTGTGAATTTTGCGTGTCTGATTGCCAAGATACTCTTACGACAAAAAAAAACAAAACAAAACAAAAAAAAAAACTCCGAAGGCCTATTGGGTAAAGCGCTTGCTGCGCAGACATGGAACTCGTTTTGCACCCCTAGATCCCAAGTAATGCCAGATGTGGCAGTAAGTACATGTCTGCAACCCCAGGATTCACCCAGTAAAACGAGAGGTGGAGACGGAGTCCCCAGAGGCTCAGGGGCCACTAGCAAGGAACTAAGTGGACAGTGCGTACAGACATCGGAGTTTACCCTCTGACCCGCCGCACTCCTGGCCTGTGGTGAAGACTGACTGGAGTACACTGGCTGCTGGTATGGAGTAGAGAGAGGCTGATGGGCAGGTGTCCATACAGCACAGGCGCTGATCCATGGGAAAACAAGGAGAACAAGGTGAGTTTCATTCAGTGGTGCTGGAAGCCTCCTCAGAGGGAGCCAGAGTGTGGGGGATGGGGGTTGGGGGCCAGCCAGGAATCTGACACCCTGACATTTCCCTTGCTTTGCAAATACAGAGCAGATGGAGAGGCTATATTGCCTTTCCGAGCTGGATTATAAATGGTGCTAATCAGCAGTGGTAGCCAAAGAATTTCCTGAAAACTCCAGGCAGCCCCTTGGTGGGGGTGGGGTGGGGTGGGGTGGATGTTCAAAATTCCACCGCAGAGCCCCAGCAAAGCCACTCGAAAGACACTGACAGCGAGGACAGACAGGAGACCAAGGGTAGAGTTGATGGAACCTTGGGGAAGCATCTGGGAGAAAGATGCAGAGAACCGCTGTGAGAAACCGGGACCCGAGTGGCTGGAAGAAAATCCAATACTGCAGATTCCAGCGTAGCACAAAGGCTGGAAGAAAAGAAAGAGAAAAAGAAAGTGCACAGCATGAAGTCAATCCTTCAAAGGCAAAATGATTCCACACGCAACAAACAGTGCAGACTCGAACGCTTGAGGCAAAAAAATAGCAGAGGGCTGAGGAGACTGCAGGTTTTGGACCCTGGGACAAGGTACTGAGGTGCATATTTTACATATCAAAGCAGGCCTGGCCTCCAGGTTCTCCCAGCATCCTTCAGTCCCTACCAGACCCTCCATCTTGAACTTTCTAGCCCTGGGGCTGAGCCACCCTTTCCCCTGAGGCTCTTCCCTATATAATCCAGACATTTTGGTCTGCCGTTCTTTCTCTTCTCTTTCTGCATGAGTGTTCACGCCCCTTCTCTCTCTCTCTTCTCCTCCCCCCTCACCCCCATGGCAACTCCACTGGCCTTAGTCCTTGGGGGCCAGTGACCTCGCCCAAAAGCAACTTCCCAATCAACCTGCCTTTAATATATTCCAATCTGCCTTGAATTGGCTCATTTCCACTGGCAGAGAAATAACTTATCAACGAGGACCTGAATTCTGACCCCCAAGCCCATGCCAAAACCTCAATGTCGGGGAGATGGAGACCAGAGGGTCCCCGGAGCACACTGGTCAGTCAATCTAGTTGACTCGAAGAACTTCAGGTTTGAGGAATGAGACAGATTTCTGGATAGAGAGACAAACAGGGAGAGGGACCACGACTAGGTAAAGGTGGTGGGCTTCCTAGATGGTCAGTTTCTTCCTCGCTCTCCTTCCTGGAGACAAAGGCCTGGACAACTTTTTCTCCTGCCAGTAGGAGCCACCTCTGCCCGTGGGCCAGTCCAACAGGTACAAAGCATTAGCAGGGCGTGTTTATTCCCAAATTGTGATCCCAGCAGACTCCCTGTCTTTGTTCAAACGGATCAATCCCAAATTAGGGGAAGAAGACCTTCAAGGAGAGATGGGGGCGTGCATTGGATCCCAAGTCCTCCCAGTGCTTTGCACAGGGTCCTTCTCTGTGCGTCTTGCTGGGGCCAGCAATTTGGCTCATAGATTAAGGAGCTTGATGCCAAGCATGAGGACCTGAGTTCAATCCCCAGAACAGACGTGGTGAAAGGTGAAAACTGACTCCTGCAAGTCTCCCCCTGACCTGCACACACAGCCCTGGTGTGTGCATGCCCTCAGAAGGCATTTTTCTGTGAAAGAGTAATCAAGGCCAAGGAATACCACCAGAGACTTATTGGGGCTTGGGGTGGGGCACAAAATGGCTGCCTTTGAGCAGGGATGGAGACAGGTACAGGCCAGGATGAAAATGGCAGGCTTTATAGGGGGTATGGAGGACGCACATAGGGAAAATACAGCAACAGTGGTGATGTGACCCATTGGCCATTAGTGATGACAGGGTGTCTGTACTGAGTCATTGAAGCGGGGGATGGGGGAGCTCCAGGGAAACTGGTTCTGGAATGTGGGCAAAGGACTTTTGGTGGGTCTTAGTGTTAGCTTACAGGTGATTCCACTTGTGTCTGCTCAGGACCTAGCAGTAGTCCATGTCATCACCTGCCACTATCACCTGTCAACACTTCCAGGTGCGCCAGGTGTGGGCTATGTTTAAAAGGACTGACTGAAACCCCCAGTGCACTCTCTCTCCCTCTCCCTCTCCCTCTCCCTCTCCCTCTCTCTCTCTCTCTCCCAGTCTTCCTCCCTCCTTCCCTCCCTCTCCCTCTCCTCTCCCTTCCCCTCCTTCTCCCTTCCTCTCCTCCTCTCTCCCTCTCTCCCTCCCCCCTCTCTTTCTCTCTCACTCTATCTCTTTCTCCCCCCTCCCCATCTCTCTCTCTCTCCCTGTCTTCCTCCCTCCCCCCTCTCCTTCTCCCCTCTCCCTCCCTCCCTTTCCCTCTCCTCCTCTCCCTTCCCTTCCCTCTCCTTTCCTCTTCCCCTCCCTCCTTCTTCTCCTTTCTCCCTCTCTCCCTCTTTCTGTTCATGATGCTCCTTTTTCTTCTTCTCAGCATGGCCCTCTACGGTATCCCCCACTGCATTGTATTTCATAACCCTTTCTATACCGAACACCCAAATAAATGAGCACCAATTTTTCAGAAAATAAAAATAGAAAACTTTCAAGAAAAGATACCCTATGTTAACATCGAGCTTCCACAAACATGTCTGCCCCCCCCCACACACACATATGTATACCCACAATTACAAGTACATATAACACATACACAGCAACCGGCTGAATTGAAGGAAGAAGCAGGCAAGTGCACAGTTTCTGTTGGGGACTTGGACACATCCTTCTCATGAAGTGACAGGACTCCTGGAAGGAAAATCAGCATGAGCGGAAGTTCAGAACCCACTTCATAAACTTCATACTTCATAGAAAGTAACTAAAAGTGAGGAGCAGTGAGAGTCTTGTCAGTTAAAGGCATTTGCCTCCAGACTTGGCTGCCTCAGTTAGATCCCAAGAACCCACATGGTAGAAAGAGAATGGACTCCTGTAAATTGTCCTCTGACCTCCACATGGGGGGCAGTGGCACCCCCCATAAGTAAATGTAATACAAATATTTTTAAAGCCACAACTCAAAAATGATTGTTTTTTGAGGCATGGTCTTCTTACCATGTAGCTCAAGGTAGGTTGGAGCTCACTATGTAGCCCAGGCTAGCTTCTAAGGGTTCTTCTACTTCAGATGTAATCTTTGGTGCTAGGATTACAGATTTGCACCACCAAGTCCAGCATTGTTTTGTTCCGGGATCCTGAATACTTACTCCATAAGGAACAAAATCAGAGCCTCTTGATTTTAAATCATGTGCATTTTAAATGCACAATATCATGCTTCTTGATTTTAAAAGTTAATGCAAAGTTACAGCAATTGGAACGGCCTGGTGTTCAATGAAGACCAAAATATAGATCGTGGACTAAACTAGGAAGCTTCAATATAAGCCTACTGTATACAGTCAGATGACCTTTGACAATGGTGTCCTATAGGATGAAATTCGGTGAAGAGAGCCTTCCATGGGTTCATGCCAAGGTGTGCACTTGAGAAATTATACCATGCAACAGATGCAGTGTAAGAGGCTTATTGGGGGAGGGAGGAGTGAAAGGCCATCTTGGAGTGGGGATGTTATGGGGAGAGAGAGAGAGAGAGGGAGAGAGAGAGAGAGAGAGAGAGAGAGAGAGAGAGAGAGAGAGAGCGCTGGGGTGGCTGGGGACCCTTTCACATCCAGCACCCAGCGTACCTGCTGTACCTGGTAGTGGCAGGTGAGGACATAAGCTGCTGCTAGGTCCCTGAGAGCAGGCCAACGGGCACGCCTGTTTACTAACAGTATCCAAACCACACGGAAGGGAAAACAGCCTTTCCAACAATCTGTATTTAGAAAATTGGGCACCCATATAGAGACAACTCATAGTCCCAACAGTGGAGACAGAGCATCCAAAATTTAAGAACGTATTTACATATGTATATCAGTGTGTGTGTGTGTGTAACTGACTTTATGTGTACTATGTGGGTGCAGGTGCCCATAGAGGCCAGAAGAGGGCGTTTGACCCCCTGCAGATGGATTTAGCAGGTTGTCTGAGGTAGATGCTAGGAAGTGAACTTGGGTTCTCTGTAAGAACGGGGTGAACTCTTTTAACAGCTGAGGTATTACCCAACTCTAATACCTCAAGGTTTTATATTCTTAGAAGAAGGCACAGGGGAAAATTTTTATGGCATGCATTGAATTTGTAAGAGTTCCTTGCATAAAATATCAAAAGCATAAACAAGAAGAGGAGATAAACTATATTGTGTTTTCTTGTTATAAAGACTGGTACATCAACTGACACACTCATTCAGTTGAGTGAAAAGATAGCCCACAGGGTGAGAGGCGGTATTTGCTACTCATATGGATGAGACACATAAATGTCAAAGGTATATGATGAACTCCTATAACAGCGACACTAGGCACAGCCCACTTCAACCTGGCAAATAGAGGCTAGAGATGCCTCAGTCACAAAGTGTCTGCTGTGTGAACGCAAGAACCCAAGTTCAGATTCTTACCATTCATGCAAAAGGCTAGGCATGATCTACAGCATATAATGATCTCTTAAAGTAACAGTGGGAAAGAACAAAGTAGGCTGGAGGGATGACTAAGCAATCAGGAGGGATGACTAAGCAATCAGGAGGGATGACTAAGCATTTAGGAGGGATGACTAAGCAATCATGAGGGATGACTAAGCAATCAGGAGGGATGACTAAGCAATCAGGAGGGATGACTAAGCAATTAGGAGCCCTGGCAGGTCCAAGTTTGATTCCTAGCACCTACAACCACATGTACCTCTAGCTCCAGTGGATCTGATGCCCTCTCCTGGCCTTCAGGGGCAACCATACACATAGGGTATGCAACTCATGCAGGCACATGCCACATCTGCATAAATGAAAGAATAAATCAGCAAAAATCTGAAAAAAGAAAACAAACCAAAATAAGAACAAGTCAATGAGGATGTGAATAGAAAAGCAAAATCTAATGCTTCGTCAAACAAAGCGCATGGCTAGCCAATGGACAGAAAGAAAGCTGGCCGAGCGGGTATTGAAAAAATATAAATTAAACCATAGTAAGTATAAATTGATCTATTGAAGGGGTGGGTGCAATCCAAACACCGTGAAACATAACCACATGCTTTCTGAGTAGCTAAAACCATGAACAACAGTGATATTTAGCGCCACTGGGTCAGCAGGGATTGGCTGCCAGCTCTGGTGGAACTTTTCACTGCTGTGAGGGGAAGTAGGGTGGTTCCTTGGGAAAGTGAACGTGTACTGTCTGTGAGAACCAGGGATAACAGTCTTAGGTGCGTTACCTCAGAGAAACGAAGACATTGGCACAGCTCAGCACCTAGGTTCAGCGGATTATAGTCTGTCTTAGTTTAACATTGGAAACAATCCAGATGTCCCTAATATGTTAAATGGCTGAAAGGTGGTGACATAGTCAAGCTCTGGGATGCTACTCAGTAATGAAAACCAGCAAATGTTTGACCCCCTATAACAACCTGGAGAATCTCTATTGCGCTGAGTCAAAGAACCAGTCCCAGAGGCTGAGGCTCAAGCCCAGGGCCCTGTGCGTGCCAGACAGGTGTTCTACCACAAAGTCTATATTTTATTTTTTTGGAAAGTCCTCATTTTCAAGCACTTTAACTGCTGAGCCTTCTTCCCAACCTGTGATGCCATCACTGTAGTATGATGGGGAACATGTACTTGGCACTTGGCATATGAGAGAACAGCGGACCACAAAGAGGAGTGGAGGGAAGATTGTAGTACGCAGGACTGAAGATTCTATAAATATTTTTGTGTTTCTGTAAAGTTATAAAAAAAAAATGCTGTCTTTTGCCCCACACCGCAGTGCCCCAAGATATCTGGTAGATCTCTTCATCTCAGCCAGCAAAGCCTCTCACCTGCTTTGCCCTATTCCTTATCACACTGCCGATGGCTCCTCTCTGATCCTGGCAGCAATCTCTCTACCCATCTAGTTCCCCAGGCAGGCTTCACCATGCCAGAAACACACATCCCAACTTCCTGGAGGCCCAGTGTATCCGGCCGCCACACACTCTCTTAAACTTAAATTGCTACATGAAAGAACACACAACACAATAACCTCTGATTCAATTGATAAGAGATAATTGCCCACCTAAACATACAAATCCCTATATACATTCATCCCTTAAGAACATTCATAACAACCTGTAAAGGTAGAGAGTGGAATCTTAACGTCAGCCTCCATGTTCTTTCGGCAACTTCTCCCTCCCATCTCTTTCCATTTCAGTCTCCTCCTCTTCCCTCAAACTTTTTCTCCTGCCCGTCCTCCCTCTCGTCCAATGACAGGCCCTCAAACTTTTTCTCCTGCCTATCCTCCCTCTCGTCCAATGACAGGCCTTGTTCTATCTTGTACCTGCCTTCACCTGTATGACATCCTACATTTGTGGGTGTTAAATCGGTTGTAGTCTATGGTCAAATAAACTTACCAGATGAAGTGGGGGTCACTAAGCAGTTGACAAGAAGATGGCAGATAGCCTGGGTTATCCGTGTGAGTCCACCATAATCATGCCTCACTGAATGCAGAGAGAGGATGCAGAAGGGGAAGTCAGAGACATCTGAAGGTAGAGAGGGACCCATGTTCAGTAGTGGCTTGAAGTCAGAAGGAGCAACATGGTGGAGTGGGAAGTTGGGAAAGGAGGTGAGTTAATTGGTAAAATGCTTGCCGTCCAAGCATGAGGACCCAAGGTCAGATCTCCAGCACCCCAGAGTGCCGGGGGTGAGGGTGGCTAATCCAGCATTCAGTTTCCCAAGGAAGGTAGCAAAAGGAGGTATGGAGTCAGGGAGGGGCCAAAAGCTACTGGCTTTTGGCAATTTAACTCTTTCTTGATATTCTGAGGCCAAAAGCTGCTGGCTTCTGGCAATTTAACTCTTGCTGACAGCAGTAGGGGATTAAAAAAAAGCTTAGTTACTTGGGCTTTTTTCTCTTTGGCTCAAGGGCCCCTCACTGGTCAGGTAAGAGGCTTGGAATTTGCTAGCTCTTTGTGAGCAAGAAACAAAAATAAGAAGGAAAGGAAGAAAGTCACACACACACACACACACACACACACAAGCACATACATGCACACACAAGCATGCACACTAACACTGTGGCCCAGCCTGACCACCTGGTTCATCAATTTCACAAGTGCCCATGCATACTTACATATATACACATATACCTACATTTGTATGCATGTACATACATGTAGACAGACAGACAAAGAGATGGGTGGAGCACAGCCCCAAAAGACACACTTTTATTTCTTCTCTCAGCCTTTGAATACCTTTTTAGGCAAAATATCTTTATAAAATCACCTTATGGATAAGATGTTACACAAAGGGGGAGTTACGGAAGGATGTCCACAGTAAGTTTATAGCATGGGTCATTCTATCAGCTCATTATAAGCTCAAAGTAGCAGTTTCCCATGGTCTGGCTTTATTATAGTGCACAACTGTGACCTCCTCCTTGGACCTGACCTAGAGTGAATGTTTTCCCTTGATCACAAATCTGTCCCAAGCCTATTTCTCTTCTTGGTGTAATTTATAAAAGAAAGTTCATTGTGTTCCTCATTATGCAGTCTTTACTTTCTATTCTGTGAGGCAGGGACACATTCTGTTCTTGATTCTAACCATATTCAACTTTCTGGCAAAATAACTGAAACGATCTCCTCCTTAACCTTTCTTCCTAAAGTTATTTGAATCAAATTGGGAATTCTATAAAGTCATTAATTTATCTAAACAGTATTAATTCATGAAAGTTCACCTTCATGTTAATCTGCAAGAAATTTGCCCAATACGGTGGGCTGATGCCAAGGAATCATTAGGCTATGTCACAGTGGCAGGAAAGGCCTATCAGCAGTGAGAAACAATCCTGGGACCCAGCCTCTGGGCTGTGCCTTTCCAGCGTACCTCTGCTCCTGCCAAGCCCTCAGCATAGTGACTTCTGGTTCTCCTTTGCTCTGTTATACCCTGAGACTTTCATACTTATCACTACCCAAGGAAAAGGGTGACTAACAGGCTACAGAGAAGACAGACCATAGATGAGAACAGGGAAGGAAGGCCTCCTACTGTTTTGTGGGACAGAAATCACATCATTTTTTTTATTTGCTTGGTCTTTTTTTTAAAATCTAGACACTCCCCATCTCAATCGTCCCTCTATATCTGTAATCTTTTAAAATTTTATTTTTGTTTTTAATTATGAGTAGGTAGGTGTCCCTCTGTGTGTACAGGAGCTCAAAGAGGCCAGTCAGCTTGTTAGAACCCCCGTAGCTGGAGTTACAAGTGTTTTACAAGTGCGTTTGCCTACTAGCAATAGAACTGGGGTCCTCTGGAAGAGCGACAGGCACTTTTAACTGCAGAGCCATCTCTCCAGCCCTTACTATCTTTTCTGTAAAACTATTACATAGGAATACAGATATTACAACTTACAGAATTTAAATTTTTAGTAAGATTTTAAACTATCATATCAAAAACCAGAAGAAATATTGTAAAATATTCATTGTGTCTTTCTCAGACACATTGATTGCTCTGTTACATGTAATCTTAGTCAAAACACCAAGAGGTAATTGTTTAATTAATTCTACTATAAATACTGGCATTGATTATGTTAACTAGTTCTATCACTGTCTTGTTTAAAGAATATAAATAAGAGCATTTATGCAGCAGGGCAATAAGAAATTCATATATACATAATTCCAAATAAATATACCCACTATATAAACAAATATGTAAAATTCATGTACAATATAAAATAAATATATACCATATAAAAACTATTTTTAAAGATGTATTATAATTTTAATTTTATGTTTCTGTGCCTGTGTGTGTATACCACATATGTGAGGGCACTGGGGAGGCCATTGAGAGCATTGGATCTCCTGAATCTGGAGTCACAGGCAGTTTTGAGCTGCCTAACACAGGTGGTAGAGCTCAACTCCGGTCCTCTTGAAGATCAACAAGTACCCTTAACCACTGAGCCATCTTTCCAGTTCCTTAACGATTCTTTCATATTATGTTTTTTAATGCCATAAAAACATCTTCAGCTTTCAGCTTAACCAAGCCTAGAGTCTTCTGTGAAGAGAAGCCTCAAATAAGAAACTGCCTAGATTGGATTGGCCTATGGGCATGTCTGTAGGAGATTGTCCTGATTGTTAATTGATGTGGGAGGGCTCAGCCCACTGTGGGCGGCACCATTCCCTGGACAGGTGTTCCTGGGTTATCTAGGAAAAGTAGCTAAGTATAAGCCAGTGAGTCAGCCAGCAGTGTTCCCTCATGGTTTCTACTTCAAGCTCCTGGTTGAGAGTTCTTGCCCAGATTTTCCTCAATGTTGGACCGTGACCTAGAAGTGTCAGCCAAATAAATCCTTTTTTCCCCTAAACTGTCTCTGGTGACAACAGAAAGGAATCCAGAATTTGTTCTAAAACAATAATCACCCTAGCAAGAATTCAGATGTCTGAAATCACAGGGCTGCCTGATTCAGGGAGTTGGAGTCCAGGGAGACTGAGCCAGGGAGAAGCAGCAGTTGAGAGGTTGTATTCTAGATTAAAAAAAAAAAATCAGGGGTATGAACTTGTACCTGCATATTCGTACATATCTCAGAGAGGACAAAGAGAATACTGCATAGACCTGTTGGGGGAATCGAGTGAGCTGCTTTGAATTTGCTCCCTCTTAAGGTCACAGGGTTAGAGACGAGCAGTGTATTAGTCTGGCTTCTTCACTAACGCAAAACATCTCAGGCAGGCTATGTATGAAGAGGAGGTTGCTTCAGCGGGTAGTATTAGGACCTCAAGGTCCTGTTGCCTCAGTCTCTGGCTGGGAACTCCTGGTGGAAGTACAGGCAGCTGAGGGAGTCAAGAGATCATGCTTTGAAACAGAAATTCAGAGGGAGGCTTTGGTGAGAGCTCAGAGACAAGAATTCCCTTCCAAAGACAGTTCTCAACAGCCCGAGGACCTCCCATTAGACTCCATGTCCTTAAGTATTGCCACCTCTCACTGATGATGATGACTGAGCTCCCAACATACACCCCTGGGGAACAAACAACATCCAAACGATAGCAGGCAAAATGCAGATGAGGTGCCCTGTGGGGATATCAAGTCCCTCTAAGATCAGAACATGTATTAGGCCGTGGCTTGTGTCAAAGACAGTTTTGTATCTTTGAAAAGAAAGAAATAAGATTTGAGGAAGTCAACACTTCGGAAGAATGAAAGGACATTACGCAGCTGATGAATTTCAGAAGGTTAAAGAAATACTGCTTTTTTTGTTTGTGCAACTGGGGCAGGTTAGTAACCCTGGCTCCTAGGGAAAGACAGGAAGAAATTGAACCTTGCTAAAGGAGGCAGGATTGGAATTCTTTTTTTTTTTTTTAAGTATAAATAGATCTTGAAGATCGCTAAAGGGAACATCTGCTTTCTCTAGTGACAGAATTCTATATTGCAGAGAGTATCCATGCGAGGAAGAGATAATAAATAAGGAAATTCGAAACAGAGACAACAAGAATGCTAGGCTGTTGCCTAGCGATTCATGAGCTGGAAATAGCATCGGCCGCCGGTGGGAGACAAGAGATGGAGCCGTCACACTCAGCCATGAAGGGAGAACAGCCCTGCTAATAACCACTGATGAAGGAGAGGGATAGTCTGCCGAGAAGCCCAGAGTGATGGAGACAGATCACTCACAGCCTCCATGGAGCTGCTACCGCCATCGTGAGAAGCGAGGGCGGGGCCTATGCCTTGCACACGCTGAACCTGTGTTCTGTCATTGAACTGCAGCCCCAGCCTAAGAGAGAGTCAGAGTTAGCAGCAGTGTTAACTGCTTTCCTCTCTCTTCCCCCCACCTCTCTCTCTTTTGCTGTTGTTTGCTTGATTAAAAATAATTGTTTTTATATTTATTTATATTATGGGGTGTGTGTGTGTGTGTGTGTGTGTGTGTGTGTGTGTGTGTGTGTGTAAGTCAGAAGACAACTTTCTGAGTTACTTCTCCCCTTATACCCTGTGGGCTTTGGGTATCAAACTCATGTGTCAGGACTTGAATTTCTGTTCCTCATGTCTCCATCACTTGAACGCTGGGGTTAAAGGATGTACCACCGCACCTGGTTTATGTGGTGCTGAGGATGGAACCAGGGCTTTGGAAATCTCTCTGCAGAATCCAGGAAGGAGCAGGCAAGCTGGGGCCCAGACACTGGGAGAAGGAGCCAGGATCCCCCTTGTAAGTCTCCCGTCATGCATGCCACATGGGTGCCATGGAGTCCTGGGCAAGCAGACGGCCACATCCTGTAATCAAGGAAGTCCCCATGAGACTGGGTGTCACCCGTAGTAACATCCTGCTGAGTCTTGTCTTGTGTGGGTCAAAGGAGGCCAAGATCTGCGAGGTCCTGGCTTTGGAAGCCAAATGTGCTTTATTTATTAACTGGTGTGTGGTACATGCACATGGTGATGGTGGAGGTAAGGGAGATGGGATCTCCGTGATGCATGGAGGACCCCGTAGAGCATTAGGTGCCCTGCCTGCTCACTCTCACCTAGACAGGGTCTTCCTAAGCCTCAGTGGTCTCCAGCCTCTGATATCCCCAATCCAAGCACTGGGTTATAGATACACTCATAGCCACACCCAGATTTTTATGTGGTTGCTGGGGATTCAAATTCAGACCTTCACTGAGAAGGCTTTTAACTCTCTGTGCCATCCCTCCAATCTCCCGTGTGCTACTCTACTGAGTTCCTCTACTGTGGAATGCATAGATGGTTGCCTACTGGACAATGGCCTGTCTTACAATTCTCTGACACTGTGGGAGCATAGGCAACGGATGTAATCCCAGGCAACGGATGTAATCCCAGGCAACGGATGTAATCCCAGGCAACGGATTACATGAGTTCTCTGCTACTCTACTGGAAAGCAGGCTTTCTGTGAGATGATTTTGGCTAACTGTGGTCAAACCAAAGTAAGCAAGGCTAAGTTGTATGAATCATTTTAGGGTTGACTTGTTAGATTTATTTGTGGTACTGGGAATGAAACTCGGGACCTTGGAGTGTGTGGTACACCAGCCCAGTGCACTCCTCTGTGTGTGTGTGTGTGTGTGTGTGTGTGTGTGTGTGTTTGTATATGTGTGTGTTTATATGTGTATATGTGCGTATGCATGTATGTGTGTGATGTGTGTATGTATATGTGTGTGATGTGTATATGTGTGTGTATGTGTGTGTGTTTGTATGTGTGCATGTATCTGTGTTTATGTGTGTATGTATGTGTGTGATGTGTGTATGTGTGTGATGTGTATATGTGTGTATGTGTGTTTTTGTGTGTTTGTGTGTGTTTATGTGTGTATGTGTGCATGTATGTGTGTTTGTATGTGTGTATGTGTGTGCATGTGTGTTTATGTGTGTGTGAGTGTGCATCTGTACGTGTGTATTTGTGTGTGTTTGTATATATACAGCATATAGATACCTACACAGAGCTGTGAGGAGCTGCAAATGTTAAGCTTGACCACTCACATGCAGTTTCTCCAGGGGATCATGTGCAGACTGCACAGGTGTACCACGTGTCTGTCTTACCCAGCTCCTTAACAGATTCAGTTTGTTTGCCATTCACTGCCAGCCATCCTCAAGGGTAGACACCCTCATGGTTCAATGGAAGAGAAAACACAATTTTTTGAGGTAGCAGAATAGAAAGACCCAAGGGTGCTAGGTTAGGTGAGAGCAAAGGTGAGCCCGAGGGTGGTTAATACAGAAGTCTCTGTTCAGAAAACATGAGGTGAACAGTTGAGAAGAGATGAACATCTGAATGGAAGGAAACATCTGTCTATTATCTGTCTATCACTTATCTATCATCAACCTATCATCTATCTGGTCTATCGCTTATCTATCACCAATCTGATCTGTCTATCTATCATTCATCTATCTATCTATCTATCTATCTATCTATCTATCTATCTATCTATCTATCTATCTATCTATCTATCTTTTCCAGCCAGAGTCTTACTATGTAGCCCTGGCTGGCTTGGAATTTGTTACGTGACCAGGAAAGCACCTTAATTTTATAAAGCTGTTTGCTTTTCCTTCTAGGAAGCAAACCCAAGACCTCATGTTTTCCAGGCAAGCGCTCTATCAGCGAGCTATGTTTCCATCCCTATGAAGCATTCTTAGGGCCTGCTATTACTTCTACCTGAAAACATGTTTGTGTACACACATGTGTGTGCTTGCTCACCCATGTGTAAGGCCAGAGGTTGTTTTTTCCCCAGACAGCCCCAGCGTACTTACTGAGGTGCATCTCTCACTGAACCCAGGGCTTTGGTTCTCAGGCTTAAGCAGGAGACACTTTATTAAATGATTCCAACCCTACCACTGAAAAAAGAGACACACAGGGTGAGCATCCGGTGGGTTCTCAGCTGTGCGTCTCCCCAATCTGCAGAGCTTACACCAGCAAGTTCCTCTTCTCACCAGACTGCTCTTCCTCCCAGCACGATGGTCATTTCCCACCTTCTGAGATGACAGCGCCAAAGCGATCCTGTTATCCTTACTCCCTGTCTCTCTTTCCCACCATTTAAAGACTGCCCTAACTAACAGTCCCAGCAAAGCCTGGACTCCTCATGTGTCTTTTCCTGCTGATCCTTTCCTCCTTCACCAGCTGAGGGGTGGGAGCTCTCTGAGCTTTGTGTAACAGAATCCAGGTCATTATGCAGAAAATATTGAGCATAAACCCCAGGAGGCAAAGCCGGAAGGTAGGATTAAGAGCAGCCAAAAACTAGAGAGCAGGCAAGTTCAACCGGAAGGACAGCCACTTCCTGTTCTTGCAATTCCCTGTGTGGGTCTGGCTAGAAGAGGCGGTGAGAGGCTGGGGAGGAAGGGTCCCAGGCTCCAGGTTGGTCAGAGCAAGTCCCACGGTGACCAGGAGGACCTACCTGGCCTCATCCTCACAGCACTTGAAGGGCTCTTCAGTGCAGTGCCTCCTCACTGCAGGCCTCCTCACTGCAGGCCTCCTCATTGCAGGGCCTCCTCACTGCAGGCCTCCTCACTGCAAGGTGTCCTTACTGCAGGGCCTCCTCACTGCAGGGCCTCCTCACTGCAGGGCCTCCTCACTGCAGGCCTCCTCACTGCAAGGTGTCTTTACTGCAGGGCCTCCTCACTGCAGGCCTCCTTACTGCAGGCCTCCTCACTGCAGGCCTCCTCACTGCAGGCCTCCTCACTGCAGGCCTCCTCACTGCAGGCCTCATCTCTGCAGGGCCTCCTCACTGCAGGCCTCCTCACTACAGGGCCTCCTCACTACAGGGCCTCCTCACTGCAGGCCTCCTCACTGCAGGCCTCCTCACTGTAGGGCCTCCTCACTGCAGGGCCTCCTCACTGCAGGGCCTCCTCACTGCAGGGCCTCCTCACTGCAAGGTGTCTTTACTGCAGGGCCTCCTCACTGCATGGCCTCCTCACTGCAGGCCTCCTCACTTCAGGCCTCCTCGCTGCAGGGCCTCCTCACTGCAGGCCTCATCTCTGCAGGGCCTCCTCACTGCAGGCCTCCTCACTACAGGGCCTCCTCACTGTGGGGCCTCCTCACTGCAGGCCTCCTCACTGCAAGGTGTCTTTACTGCAGGGCCTCCTCACTGCATGGCCTCCTCACTGCAGGCCTCCTTACTGCAGGCCTCCTCACTGCAGGCCTCCTCACTGCAGGCCTCCTCACTGTAGGGCCTCCTCACTGTAGGGCCTCCTCACTGCAGAGCCTCCTCACTGCAGGCCTCCTCACTACAGGGCCTCCTCACTACAGGGCCTCCTTACTGCAGGCCTCCTCACTGTAGGGCCTCCTCACTGCAGGGCCTCCTCACTGCAGGCCTCCTCACTTCAGGCCTCCTCACTATAGGGCCTCCTCACTGCAGGGCCTCCTCACTGTAGGGCCTCCTCACTGCAAGGCCTCCTCACTGCAGGCCTCCTCACTACAGGACCTCCTCACTACAGGCCTCCTCACTGCAGGCCTCCTCACTGCAGGGCCTCCTCACTGCAGGGCCTCCTCACTGCAGGCCTCATCTCTGCAGGGCCTCCTCACTGCAGGCCTCCTCACTACAGGGCCTCCTCACTGTAGGGCCTCCTCACTTTAGGGCCTCCTCACTGCAGGGCCTCCTCACTTTAGGGCCTCCTCACTTTAGGGCCTCCTCACTGCAGGCCTCATCTCTGCAGGCCTCCTCACTTTAGGGCCTCCTCACTGCAGGGCCTCCTCACTGCAGGCCTCATCTCTGCAGGGCCTCCTCACTGCAGGCCTCCTCACTACAGGTCTCCTCACTGCAGGTGTCCTCACTGTACAGCCTCCTCACTGCAGAGCCCTGCTCTGTTGCTTTGCCTTTTAAGAAGGGGGATGGACAGGCAGAGGATGGAATGGTGTAAGGTGTTGTATGTAAGTGTGAGGGTGTGGATGTGTGTGGTTATATATGAACACGAGAGTACACTCGTGGGTCTTTTCACATGTGGCTGAGAGGACATGTGTTGTTTAATGCCCATGTACCTCTATGAATATGTGAGCGATGACTAATGAGAGAAGTCTGTCACTTGGCCACCGATGGCCTGGTCTGGCTCTCCCTGTCATTGGGAAACAAACAAGGAAGCCATTCCGTGCATTGCCACTGTGCACCCTTATCACCTCATGGTGTCACCTGAACAAGATCCTCAGGGAGACAATTGAAATCTGCTTGATGCTTATGGTCTTGAATATAAACCTGTGCCCATCTCTGAGCTGGTGTCTTCCAGAATGACCCGTAACTGCCCATATCAGAACAACCAGGGCCCTTCTGCTTTGCTTTGCCCACCCAGCTTCAGCTGACACGACTCTGTGATCTAGTACCCCCAGGGGTGGGGACAGAAGTGGGAGGATGCTTAAACCCACACCTGTGACTTCACTTCAAGTATATACAATGTGTTTAGGACCCAGAACAATCAGATCTAGTAAATAAAGTGTGGATATGACTCAAATAAGCTACAATATCTTTTAGTAAAAGCATAACCTTATTGCACACGAGCATCCCCAAACTTCACTCTCTAACCACCCTGCTTTCACAGCAGGCCTCGGCTCTCTCCATCCCCCAACCTCTCTTCTCCCTCACCAGCCTCATTTTCTCCAGAGCCAGTCCTAGATCAGTTAGCACCCATCTGTGCTGGCGATTGTTCAACAGTCAAGTTGACAGGATCTAGAATCACGTAGGAGGCATGGTTCTGGGCATGACTGGGTGATGTTATCTTCATGGGACTAGCCTCTGGGCATGCTTTTGAGGGATTATCTAGACAAAGTTAACTGAGGCAAGAAAACTCATTCACTGCGGGGAGGGACAACATTCTGTGAGCTGAATTAAGACGCAGAAGGAGGGTGAGTGGGATGGCTCAGTGAGAGCCTGTTTTGAAAGCTTGGTGACCTGGGTGAAACACTAGGTCAGAATCGACAGAGATGGAGAGAACTGAGTTCATAAAGTTGTCCTTTAGCCTCTCCACGCTCATAGTAAACACACTCACACATCATTACCACCATCATCACCACCACCATCATCACTACCATCACCATCACCATCACCACCATCACCACCACCACCATCACCATCACCACAATCACCCCCCACCATCATCACCATCATCACCACAATCACCCCCCCACCATCATCACTATCATCATCGCCACCACCATCATCATCGCCACCACCATCATCATCACCATCACTGCTATCACCATCACCATCATCCCACCATCATCATCACCATCACTACTATCACCACCACCATCATCACTACCATCACCATCACCATCACCACAATCACCCCCCCACCATCATCACCATCATCATTGCCACCACCATCATCGCCACCACCATCATCATCACCATCACTACTATCACCATCACCATCACCATCATCCCATCATCATCATCACTACTATCACCACCACCATCATCACTACCATCACCATCACCACCATCACCACCACCATCACCATCACCACAATCACCCCCCCACCATCATCACTATCATCATCGCCACCACCATCATCATCGCCACCACCATCATCATCGCCACCACCATCATCATCACCATCACTACTATCACCATCACCATCATCCCACCATCATCATCACCATCACTACCATCACTACCATCACCATCACTACCATCACCATCATCACCATCACTACCATCACCATCATCCCACCATCATCACTACCATCACCACCCCCTACCATCATCATCACCATCATCATCACCACCATCATCATCACCATCATCATCACCATCATCCCACCATCATCACTACCATCACCACCCCCTACCATCATCATCGCCATCATCACCACCACCATCATCATCACCATCATCCCACCATCATCACTACCATCACCACCCCCACCATCATCATCATCACCACCATCATCACCATCATCACCAATCATCATCATCATCACTAAATAAAACAATATGTTTTAAGGTGAATGCATGTCCTGAGAGCATGGGTGCCGGGGACCAGAACATGCCTGTATGGCAAGTGCTTTGCCTACTAAGCCCACTAATGATTCCCAGGGACGGGGAGAGCCAGACCAGGCCAACTGTGGCCAAGTGACAGATTTCTCTCATTCATCATTGCTCACATTCACAGAGACACCTACTCTCACACACGGGCATTAATCAACACGTGTCCTCTCAGCCGCATGTGCGAATGCCCACTAATGATAATGGGCATGTGGGATGTAGCACGTCGTGGCTTTTATGAACAGCGTCACAGTGAACATGGACATGCAGGTACCTCTGTGTTACATGGACGTAGATTCCTTCGGGTTCGGCCAGGAGTGTTCTAGCCGGAGCATATGGAAGTTTCTGAGGAGTCTGCACACACTGGATTCCGGGGTCGCTGGGTGATTTACATCTCCTCCACGGTGTGAGGGTTCTTTCATGCAATCGATCATTTATTGTTTCTTGGATGACTGACTGGGGTGAAGAAGAGATCTGAATGCACGTTTGGTTTGCTTTTCTCTCGTGGCTGAGGATGCTGAACTTTTTCAGCCTCTGTGTTTTCGGATGCCTGTGTTTCATCTTTCGAGTGCAGTCTCTTCAATTCTTTATATATTCCACACACTGATATTCCACATGCTAATCCCTCAGGTTTCTGTAGGGTATGCCTTCCCTCTGGTCATGGATTCACATTGTTTTAATGTGCAACTTCTGTGCAAGGAGGAACTGTGCCCTCCACACACCTCACAGAGCTGGGCCTGTGGTGTGGGGGGTCGGCTCTGTCTAATCTGTTGCTGCTCCAGCCTCGTCTTCCTCCTGGGAGATACTCTGATAGTTGGTAATCAGATGTCACATCTTCAGATGGACTCTTCCTCCAGGGAAGAGGGGCTGGAGGGATGAGGTATCCAAGGAGCATGGGTCTCCTTTCATCACAGCCTCTGCCCATGTAAATGCTCAGTCACGCCAGCAAACCCATTGAAATGGAAGAAGCAATTGCCCCTTAGCTGAGGAGTAAGGACAGAACCCCAGGGGCTGGCTTGGCTCAAGGGAGCAGTTACTAAGCAAATCACCAAGGGACCTGAACTTGGCTTTGTCCCTAGAAAGAAGAACGGAGGACAAGCAGAAACTCTGTGAGGAGAATGGACAGAGGGACAACTGATAGGCAAGTAAGGGATGTGTGTGTGTGTGTGTGTGTGTGTGTGTGTGTGTGTGTACATGTGTGTGTGAGAGAGGACCAGCCAGCCAACCAACCACCAGCCATACACACACACACACACACACATACACACACACGCACACACACAGAGAGAGAGAGAGAGAGAGAGAGAGAGAGAGAGAGAGAGAGAGAGAGAGAGAAAGAACAGAGAGAAGCCTGTGAGTCTGAGTTTACATGTGGGGACACAGCATGTAGAGTCTAAAGCCAACATTGCATCTGCCCACCTGTGAGCAGTGGCCCAATGGAGGTCACCCTCCTCCCAGCAGTAGGGCCCCTTCATCTAACTCTCATAATGTCTTCACCGTGAGCCATGTTCTTTCAGTTCCTGTAGCACATGGGAAGAGGGTCACACCCTGGAGGGACTGGAGACCTCTGGACCTAGTTAAACCACATGCCCGAGCTCTGTCTGACTGTGAAGGTTCTGGCTTGTCGCTATCACCAGTGACCACCTGAGGACCGCAGAGGAGACGTTATATGAAAGGAGAAACCCAGACAGGGAGCCGCTGTGGCCAGGGAAGAGGGGAGAAGCCCAGAGCTGACCACCATGTGAGCTCTGCTTCCTTTGCTGGGTGGCATCTGAGACACAACCTCTTGGCTCCCTCCCCACACCTACTGCAGGATCTATCACCTACTGTTACAGGCCGGTGGCTTGACCACGTCTGAAGTGGAGACACGTGTGACATCAGGATGCCTAGGGCTTGGAGGGGAGAAGAGACCATCTGTGTGGTCTCAAGGTCACACGGATAAGGAGGTCCCCGTGAACAGTGACATTTCTAGAACCTTCCACTCTTATCCAAAGCTCACTTCCTGGGAGCCTCACTCAGGCCTGCCCTGAAGTTTTCTACTTCCGTGTCTTCCCAAATAGGCTCAGCCGAGGACCAGGCACCGCCGGCTGCCTTGTGGGGACAACAGATGGCAACTCTGAGGATGAAAATTCTGAGCTGGGTCTGACTCTGGCCTCTCTACCACAAAAAGACTGTGGGGTCTGCGAACAGCCATGGTCACCAGTGGTCCTCACAACGCTGACGGACAGGACACAGGCAGGAGCCTGGGAGACTCCCGAGAGGACACACCCTAGGCAGGTGCCAACCACTCGACTCTTTCGAGTGCAGTGTCTATGTGACAAGCTTCCCCTTGGTATTGAGAAGGTTCCTAACCAAGGCCTGAGGAGATCAGCAAACACAGGAAACTGGCACTGGGCTGGAGGGCTGGGGCAACAGCTCCTTAGGGGTAGGTGATATCCTGAGGGAGGAAGTTGGCACAGGGTCACATGGGGCTGGCTGGTAGGGTGTTAGGAAGACTGTGTGGTGACAAGATTGAAGGTTGGTTCCTGTGGGAGAATGTGACCTGCTTGCTTGGTATCCTTTCTAGCTCTAGAGACTGATTCCTGTCAGGCAGAAGTAAGTGGTACCATTCAGTGAGAAGGCCGTCCGCTTACAAAGCTCCTTCTTGGGAACAAAGAGCTCAACAGTACAGTTAGGCTGCACGCGTCTCTCACGATGGTGCCATCACAAGTGTGATGGCTGGACTGGACGTGGAGTCACCTAGGTGACAGGTGACTAGCCAGGGGAACCCACCCTTAGTGTGGGAAGCACCGTGCCAAGGACTGGTTCCACACCGAATCAGGAGGAAACGGAGGAAGCTCACGGAGCACCCATCTCCCTCTGCTTCCTAGATTTTACTTTGTTTTAAATTTATATATTTGTGTGCGTGTCCATATGGCCTGTGCACATTCACACATATGCCTAGGGAGTCAGAAGAGGAGGTTGGAGCTCCTGGAACTTGAGTTAGAGGCAGTTGTGTGCGGGGAAGCAAACCCAGGTCCTCTGTAAGTACAGTATGCTCTCTTACCTGCTGAATCATCTCAAACTCCTCTCTCTGATCCCTGACTGTAGCTCAGTGTGATTAGCTGCTACTTGCGCATCCACTGCCGGGCCTTCCACGCCGTGATGGTCTATACCCTCAGACTGTGATCTAAAATAAGTCCTTCCTCCCTGAATCGAAGTTGTTGGGTGTTCAGTCACAGTAATGAGAAAAGCATCCACTAAGTTGAGGCTGTCCTAACTATAAACCATATGGCATGGAAGTCAACTAAAAAGAGGTCCTTCGAGAAGCCACTGGTCATCATGGGAGTGCCTGTCCCTGGGGAAATCGGACACCTTCATCTGAGTGCTCTGGCTGTTTCTGAGGCCTTGGGCTGCCACCCTGGGGAGATGCAGGCAGATGGATACCACGTACTCTGTTCAGATCACGGCTTCTGTGACTCCACTCGAAAGGGACAAAGGGGGACGTCCCAGGTGGTGTGATTGGCAGTCCAGCCAACTCCGAACAGAACTGAAGGGGACACACATGTGCTGCGTGACCAAACTTTTCCGGGGAAAACACAACATACGTGTATACTCACTCACCCCAGATAAGGAACCCACAACAAACCAAAGTACAGGTACCACCAATGTCCAACCTGGTGAACCAATGAACTCTCTTGGGGATGACTCAAGGAGCTCCGTCACCCAAGTCAACCCCAACATGGGTGACAGCTCACAAAAGCCAAGAAACTGAGGCACACTGCACAGCCTTTAGGGAGCTCTACAGGTTAGTGAGTGTCCTTTCCAAGGGACACTGCTCTAAACCTCTTGCAGGCGACTCTGTGTGTCCCAGGCACGGTCTGTTCTCAGAGTCTTCTTTGAAGCTTAGCTTTTCCGGTTTGGGGTGGACTCTCGGCTTCTATTGCTTACTTTAGCATAAAGGAGCCTAGCGAATATGGCTGTTCACTCAAAACGGCTACTCAGGTGTGACCTGGAGCCATTCTGCGTGGTGTACCTTCCTGCTTAAGGAGCCTGTCACGGGAGGAAGTGTTTTGACCTCCTTGTGACCAGAGAATCTGAGCCTCTGTCTGTAGGACAGGGTGGCAGGGACACTCGTGCGTACGCTCAGATCCTAGTAATGGACGCGGGTGCCATTATTCCAACCGCCAATCTCGTGTATGTTTTCTCTGCACACATGGCGAACTCTAAGGACACACAGAGGACAGAGGGGATGAGAGACGTCGAGACTGCAGCAGGCTTTCCCTCAGGGCGGGGGAGACTGCCTAAGACTGTCAGAGGAACAGGATGCAGATGAGGACAGCTTTTCCCTCCGACAGAATTGAAGGTGGCCTCCGGGTCGCAGGATTAGGGAGAGATGGATCCTCAAAGGAACTGTGGGATTGGCCTCTGTCCCAGCTGGGAAGAGGAAATGATGGCCTTCTGAGAGCATCTTCCTCATGGCCTTGAGAGTGACTCATAACGCAAAGCAGACACTGACGAACAACTTGATAAGGAGTTCAGCAACTTGTACGCCCCACCCACGGGTCTCTTGGACTCCAGGAACAATGGCCCCACTTGTCGTTAAAAGCAGGCACATGAACGTACAGGAAGGGATGGTTTCCATGTCAATGCCATGGGACAACAAACTGAGAGCTACAGCCATGTGATAAGAACTTAAGGTGCTATTTACATACCACCACTGTCCCTGCCGGGGGACAAAGGGAAAGAGTTTTGTCAGCTGAGTCTAACCTGAGGTTCCCAGTGTTGATTGACAGCTATGCTACGGCATAGCAATTCTGTTCAGTGTCAGAATAGAACACTCCCTGGATATATTTCATGAAGATAGTTACTGAGGGTCGGGGTGGGGCTGGAGAGATGGCTCAGACGTTAAGAGCACTGATGTTCTTCCAGAAGGTCTGGGTTCAATTCCCAGCATCCACGTGGCAGTTCACAGTTATCTGAAGCTCCAGTCTCAGGGTTCTGACACCCTCTTCTGGCCCCTGCAGATACCAGATTGGAATGTTTCTGTGTGTAATGTGTGCATGGTGCACAGACATGCAGATAAAACATTTATTCACATAATGTCTCCATCAGGGTTTGTGTTCCTGCACAAAATATCATGACCAAGAAGCAAGTCGGGGAGGGAAGGGTTTATTCAGCGTACACTTCTACACTGCTGTTCATCACCAAAGGAAGTCAGGACAGGAACTCACACAGGTCAGGAAGCAAGAGCTGATGCAGAGGCCATGGAGGGATGTTACTTACTGGCTTACTTCCCCTGGTTTGCTCAGCCTGCTTTCTTATAGAACCCAGGACCACCTGCCCAAGGATTGCACCACCCACAATGGGCTGGGCCCTCCCCTCTTGATCAGTAATTAAGAAAATGCCTTACAGCTGGGTCTCATGGAGGCATTTCCCCAAGGGAGGCTCCTTTCCCTGTGCTAACTCCAGCTTGTGTCAAGTTGACACACAAAACCAGCCGGTAAACATAATAATGAGTAAATAATTTTTTAGAAGAAAGAAAATAGTTACTGGAGAGATATCTTGAAATTTGGGAGACTGCGGTTGTTATAGGACGGATTCGACAACCCCTAGCACCCCACCTCTGAGTGTGGTATAGCTAGGGTTGTGATGGCCCAGAGAGTTCACGGCATCACATCCACCTGTGAGGAGCCCAAAGGGCGAAAGTCAAGATGAGCTATAAACGGGAAGCGATGGTGAAGCAGAGACCCTTAGAGATGGAGCAAGTAAACGGCAGAGGCACAGCGCTCCTGGTTCTCTCTTCACCCCGAGTCTTTCTCAAGAGGGGAATGAAAGGAAAAAGCATGGCACATGCAGGCTCCGCGGCATGCACATTCTCACACAGCTCACGCAGAATAAAAAGCAATAAAAGATTAAAGGAAAATGTGGGCCAGGTGTGTTGGCACATACCTTTAATCCCAGCACTTGGGAGACAGAGGCAGGTGGATCTCTGTGAGTTTGAGGCCAGTCTCTGAAGTGAGTCCAAGACAGCCAGGGCTCTGCTAACCCTGTCTCAAACAACCAACCAACCAACCAACCAACCAACCAACCAACCAACAGCAACAAAGGCAATGTGGAAGTCTTTAGTAGAAAGATAACGTTCAGTTTCAACTGAGCCAGTGAGGAAGGATGTGTTAATTTGGGAAGCTTGGCATTTTGAGGCAGCCCCTAGTTTTCTTCTCCAAACTCAGCTAGAGCTCAGACCCAGTGGCAGTTACCTTAAAGTGATGGATCGTGTGAATACTAGGTGCAGGTTGTGGTCCTTTGAACAACGATGTCCCCCACAGTCTCATGAATTGGCACTCTTGGTCACCAGTAGGTGGCGCTGTTCGGGGAGGTTTAGGTGGCGCCGCCTTGTTGGGGAAGGGGTATCACTGGGTGTAGAGATTGGGATTAAAAGCTATCATTACCAGGCTGCATTCTTAGCTTTTTGCTCGTGATTGAGATAGATAGTCTCTGTTTTCTGGTCCTGTTGCTGTCTGCTGCTTGCTGCTATGTTTTCTGGACATGGGCCCCTAGGACCATAGACCTAAACAAACTCTTCCATAAATTGCCTTGGTCCTAGTATTTTATTATAGCAACAGAAGAGTAACTAATATACAGGGTGAACCTCGGGACCACGGGGGAGGTGACGGTGGTAGTAACCAGCGGAAACACTGTTTACTAAACATTCATTTTCAAAACCAAGAAGGAATGTACGTGTCACCAGCTAGTACTCAGCTAGTCACAGCATGTCAGGACTTACTGTGGCTTTCCTGACAACTAAAGTCAGGCATCAGGGGGACAGTCCAAGTGATGTGCCAGGAGGAAGCCCTGTCACTGAGCCAACATCATAGAGTACTTTCAAAACCCAAGATGGTGTGGCTTAATACACACCTACACTATACGTCTAGCCTGTGTCCCCTAGGGCCACAGGAACAAAATCAACCCAGATTAAATCAAGCTCAAGAGAATGATGTCATTGAAAGCTGCAGCATACCCAGGAGGCATGGCGCAGGAGAGAGTGGAATCAGTCTAATGTCTTACAGCGAACTTTTATCAATAGAAGGCAGACACTCTAAATTAATAATAAAATGCAGCTTTGTGAAAACACAAACCAGGAGCACAGCTGCTTGCTGTCTACTGTTATGCCTCTCACAAGCTCTTGTGGACTCTACTTGTACTCTTGGTGGGCACCGAGGGACAAGGAGGACCTGGCTGTCCCATGGATGGTACCCAGCAAGGACACCTTCCCTCTACCTCACCCATTCAGATTGCTCCCGTGGTCTGTCATGGGCTTCAGGACATGTAGGTCACACTTGACAGGAAGCTTATGGAGGGACAGCTGGTCTACCAGTGGGAGGAAGGGTATTGCTAATGAGCACGTCACATTTCAGATTTCTGATTCTCTTAACTTATTAATAAAAAGTAACTTTTGGTGACCGAGGTCTTGAAAGTATAAATTACAAAATATATGAGCTCATTGGCTCCAACTCCCATTTCAGGCCACATCTGCATATACATGACCAGTGGACAGCTCAGTGGGTAAACACGAGAGGCAATCAGCCTGGACATGAGTTGGGTGTTCACATGATGGACAGAGAGGACGTCTCTTGCAGGTCCACTCATGGGGCCTGACGCAGGCATCCACACGTGAAATTAAAAAAAAAGTAATCCATGTAATTTTCATAAAAGAATGTTAAAGTTAGGAATGGCGGGACACACCTGGAATCTCAGTCACGGGGAAGCTAAAGCAGGAGGATTATTCTTTCAGGAAACCTGGGACATACCAGAAGACCCTATCTTAAAAACAGGAACAAACAAAGAAGCAAAGTGAAGAAACAATCGGCTCTAGTGAATGATACGCATTACAGATAGAATTTGGGGAAAAAAGAAGTGCTGGGTGTGTGGCACATGCACTTAATCCCAGCTCTCGGGAGGCAGAGGAAGTTGGGTCTCTGAGTTCAAAGCCAGCCTGGTCTAAGAGCCAGTTCCAAGACATCCAGAGCTACACAGAGAAACCCTCTTGAAAACAAACAAACAAACAAACAAACAAACAAACAAACAATAATGCTGGGGTATTGATCAGCCATGATGTGAGGGTACTTTTTCAAACAACAAGAATACATTTGCTTAGGGTTTTTCTTTTTCCTTTTCTAATTTCTCTCCTCCCCTCCCCCTCCCCATCCTCTTTCTTCCCTTCTTTTTTTCTCCCCCTTCCTCTGCTTCCCTCCCCTTCCCCTTCTCTCCTCCCCCATCTTCCCTCCCATCCCCTTTCTCTTTCTCCCCTCTCCCTTTCCCCCTAGCCTTTTCAATGATGTAGTTATGTTGAGAAGACAGTGGGAGAGGGCTGGGGAGAGAGCTGGGGAGAGGTCCCAGATAGTAAAATCCTTGCTGTGAAAGCAGGGGGACCTTCATTAGGATCTAGCATCTGTGAAAACAGCCAGTTATGGCAGGCACTATGACCCCAGAGCTGTGGAGGGTGGAAGCAGGAGGATCACCCACCTGAGCTTGTTTGCCATCAGTCTAGCTCCGGGTTCAGTGAGAGGCCCTATCTCAAAACAAAGAAACCAAAACAAGGGGGAGAGCAGTTGAGAAAGAGACACAATGTTGATCTGTGGGCTCCTTGAACAAGTGCACACACATGTGCACACGCATGAGCATGTATACATATATATCACACACACACAAATTAAATGGAAAAGGGTGATGTACTGACTTTGATGAGGCCTATCCTATCTATATCCTGAAATATTTATCTATTTTTGTGTCACACACACACACACACACACACACACACACACACACACACCCCAGTGAGCCTCTGGACACTGGAAGACAGTTCACAAAAGTCAAGTCTCTTCTTTCACCAATCTGGGGCTTGGGACTTAATTAAACTCAGGCCACCAGCTCGGTGACAAGCAGTTTCACCCATGAGGGGCAGTCCTGGTGTTGATTCTTGATTTAAAAAGTTGGACAGGGCTTAGCCGGGTATGGTGGCACACGCCTTTAATCCTGACACTTGGGAGGCAGAGGCAGGCTGATCTCTGAGTTCAAAGTCAGCCTGGTCTACAGAGAGAGTTCCAAGACAGCCAGACCAACATGTAGAAACTGTCCCAAGAAAACAAAACAAACAAACAAACAAAAGACAGAAAGAAAAGAAAAGCAAATTTGGGGGTGCTTGCTGCTTGTTCCCAACGGTTCCAAAAGGACAGGAAGCTTAGCATTATGGGCCCAAGTGCTGGAGCTGGTAAAATCTGAGCAGGAGGCAAAGGGATTGTTTTCCCGCGGTCTGGCACTTTTCCTGTACATGTTATTTATTTAAAATAGTTCCTTAAAGAGCAATTGGAAGAATTTTGGGGTAAGTAGTGTCCATGGTATGAATTCTTTCCAGCCATACTAGCCAAACATTTAATCCGTGGTTAGTATTAATCTGCTCTCTGGGTGAGTTATAGTGGGAAAATTGAACAGGGAAGTTATTTGGTTTTCAATCAGGGTCACAGCCTGTCCTTGCTTCCTCCCTGTGGAGTTCCCCGGAGAGTGGGAGACCTGAACCTTCTTCCGCTCCTTTGTTTCTTTCAAACATTTAAGCAAGTTTCCTTTATTTTTCAAATCCTTATAGAAAAAGGCCCAAATACTGAAAAAAGAAAGAAAAAGAAATACAAAGAAAACCCATTGTAGTCTTCCCCTTCCCTACCCCCTTCTCCTCCCTTCTTTTTCCTCCTCTTCCTCCCCCTCCTCCTCCTGATCTTCCTCCCCCTCCTCCTCCCCCTCCTTCTCCTCCTCCCTCCCTCTGTAGAACTGGAATTGAACCCAGGGCTTTACATGTGTTCTACTACTGAGCTATACCCCCAGCTCTTTATAAAATTCTTTCTATCTAGTTTAATCTCCGAGGCAGAGCTTCTCCAATTTGGCTGCCCTTAAACCCACTCTGAGGTCCAGGCAGGCCTTGAACTTGCAACTCTGCTGTCACGAAAAGGGACAACTTTAATACTATTTAGGAATGACTTTCTCCCCAGATCTTCCTCAGTTTCAATTACTACCAGACTCTAACTTTGGGTTCCTTAGCCCAGCAGTGTGGAGGGCAGAGCGGGAAGATGGAAGGCCCTCCTAGTTTGATAAAAAAAAAAGAATCGGAATCTTACGACTGGCAAGATGGAAGTCCGAGTCAAGGATTGGTAACTATTTGGAAGACCTACGATCTAGGGGTAATCAGGAGGCAGACTGTGCCTGAGGGAACTGTGCCTGTTACAAGAAGGAGACTAGCCAGGTGTCATGACCTGCAGGCTTGGTCCTGGAACCATGACTAGAGGAGGCAAGAGAAGAAAGAAAGGACAGACACACAGACACAGAAAAGCTCAGGTCAGGGGCCATGCTTGCAAAATACTGCTTCTTTCATTGTCAGCTCTGGCAGAAACTGAACGTCATCTGACTGATGAAGACTTCCATATTTCCTTTCTAAAACAATTTCCTTGTATCGTCTGGATTTGTCCTGTGCACGATACGGAGTTCATTGTTCCAGTCCTCTTTCTCTATCTCTTAAGGATGAACAAAGTGCAGATGCTTCAGTCCTTCTTAAAAGGGGGAATAAAATATTCATAGGAGGAGATACAGAAACAGAGTGTGGAGCAGAGACTGAAGAAATGGCCATTCAGAGCCTGTCCCACCTGGGGGATCCAGCCCATATATATACAGCCACCAAACACAGACAATATTGATGAAGCCAAGGAGCGCATGCTGACAGGAGCCCGATATAGCTGTCTCCTGAGAGGCTCAGCTAGAGCCTGACAAATAGAGAGGCAAATGCTAACAGCCAACCATTGAACTGAGCCCCACATGGGTCAGAAAGGATTGAAGGAGCTGAAGGAGTTTGCAAACCCATAAGAACAACAATACCAACCAACCAGAGCTCTCAGGAATTAAACCACTACCCAAAGAGTACACATGGACAGACCCATGGCTCCAGCTGCATATGTAGCAGAGGATGGCCTTGTTGGGCACCAATGGGAGGAGAAGCCCTTGGTCCTGCCAAGGCTGGACCCCCCAGTGTAGGGTAATGTCAGGGTGGGATGTGGGAAGGGGGGTTGGTTGGGGAGAGGGAACACCCTCATAGAAGAAGGGGGTGATGGGATGGGGGCTTTTGGATGGGAAACTGAGAAAGGGGAAAACATTTGAAATGTAAATAAAAAGTATCCAATTTTTTAAAAAAGAAAGACTGAATAGCGGGTGGGGGAGAAAAGCAGCTGAGAGTGGACACTCCACTCTCTGCTCTCTGCTTCCTGCTCATGGAGACACAGTCATAGACACACATCTCAGCCAGCGTGAACCCCATGGAGCCTTTCTAGCTGTGATGGATGGCTCCCTCTCAAACCATAAGCCAAAAAAGATTCTTCCTCCATTAAGTTTCTTCTATCAAGTATTTTTGTCACAGTAACAAGGAAGGCGTCTGATACTCAGGTCATGGGTCATAGAAAGCAAAGGCACTGGTTGCATCCAGTGGGAACCCTCAGCACCTTTGAACCACGGTTGAGTCTTCTCTCCTCCCCTTTCCCAGCAAGCTTTGCTCTGCAGGTGTACAGTCAGTCCAACGTTGTCTGCAGGTTTCATGGGGAGGAGGGACACACAACCTTTTAGCATGTATGGATGTCCCTATGAGTCCTGATACATTCTCTGGGTGATCTGAACTTTGACCTGAATAGAGAGACTTGTTGGCATTTCCTTAGGGGTGTGAGAATATTCCCTGCATGGGAAGAGGGGGAGACATCCTGCACAGTAGAATCACAGAGGAGATCACCAGCGTTCTCCTGGTCAGGTGCGTTATTACATCCTCGGACTCTTGAAAGTGGGTTGATCACGTAACTGCTCTCTGGCCATTGGAACATGGACAGCCCCTTCCTTTTCCAGGCCTGGCTCCTGAAATCTCTCACAACATTTCCACATTTTCTTTCTCTCCTCTGTCCCCGAGGCTGAAGACACCGCCCACACCCCAAGATGTATGAGTCCCCTGAGAGAGCAGAGGCCCAGCTCAGAGAGAGGCCCCAGAGAAAGCTGATTCTCACAGATAAGCAAGAAGTAAAAAATCAGCCTGTATCATGTCATGCCGCTATGATCCGGGGTCATTTATTACTGGGTTAATCAGCTTGCATAAAAAAAACAAGCCAGGCACGTGAAAAACACCGGCAAGAGGGAAAAACAAAGTGACTTATAAAAATGCTAAGACACTTGACACAAATCAAATCAAGTCAGCCCTTAAGTACCTCTTGCCCTGCTATCAGATTGGCAAAAGCAGTCTGCTAATCCCACAGAAAATTAGAAATCTTTCAGCAGTGCTGGGGGAGGGAGTGTGTGGAGGTCAGAGGTCAGAGGTCAGAGTAGGTACCAGAAAGCAATCAAAGTATTTCAAGCAGAGAGAGAGAGAGAGATTCCTTACAGATGTGATGTGCTGGCTGGAGCAGGAGAGAGACTGTGTCTCAGTGATGTCCTCTGAGCATGGAGAGGTCCTTGGGTGTGTGTGTGTGTGGTGGTGATGGTGGTGGTGGGGATGACCACTCTGCCATACCTCGAGTCTGAAAACCCAGGAGCTTCTGTCTGCACCTTGGCCCTGAGGTGTGTGAGCTGTGGCTAGGACTTCACAGAAGGAAAACTTGTGGAGTGGGTGGAGCTGCCCCAGGCTGCAAGGGCTAGTCCTTCTGTAGTTTTATGACTACTGAGGGAACGGTTGGATGGTGGTCTTATATGGGAAGGCTCAGGAGCATAGGACCAGGAACCCCACTTTCTTGTGAGCACTAGACAACGAAGACCATTCAGTATCATTTGCAACATGGAGAAGTCTGCAAACACCAAACAGCCTCCCAGTATAGATACATGTGCACATTTGTGCATATGAATGTAGAACCCATTAATTCACCTTTGGTGTTGTTCCCCAAATGGATACATACATACATACATACATACATACATACATACATACACACACACACTCAGACACACACACAGACACACATACATACATACACACATACACACAGACACACACATACAAACACACAGACACACAAACACACACACATACACACACATACATGCACACACACACACATACACACACAGACACAGACACACACATAGACACACAGATACACACAGATACACACAGACACACAGATACACACAGACGCATACATACACACACAGACACACACACACACAGACACAGACACACACACAGACACACACACAGACACACACACACACACACACACACACAAACAGAACACAAATATATATACACTTGCATTTGGGGGAACTAGCTTCAACCACTACATCTGGCTTTTTATGCAGACTCTGGGGATTGAACTCAGGGCCTCATGCTTGCATGGTGAATGTGTCGTTGACTAAAACTTCTTCCCATTTTTATCACAGAATGTCCCTGCACGGACTGGGTCAGCTCTGGGTGTCACTAAGTCAGATAAACACAAGAGACGGGCATTCTACAGGTGCTCGAAGCACTGCCGTATGTGGCACCGTTTTCAAAGCAGTGAAGATGATGAACGAGATCCACGTTTGCCAACCAAGGTCAATAGCAAGGCGTGCACAGTTTAAGGGGAAGATATGTGAGAAAATCAATGCACAAAAAGTAAAACCCACAATATATAATTTGAAGATTACCCAAAGCAATTGGCTATGTTAAAACAGAAGGCAACTCTGTGTGTGGTTGTCTGAGAACACGCATACATGCATGGAGGGGCCCCAGACACCAGAAGATGGTGTCAAATCCCCCGGAGATGGAGTTAGAGGGAGTTTCCCAGTGTGGGTGCTGGGAATCCAATTCTAGTCTTGTTGAAGCGCAGTAAGTGTTCCTACCCTCCGAGGCATCTTTCCGGAGCATCTGACCTGTTCCCACAATAAGAAGGGACGTTAACATTTCTGTCTAACATTATCTCCCTTTCACGTTTTATCCCCGGAGTCCGGGGTGAAGGGGCCAAAGCATACATATGCACTGGGTCTCGGTGGCAGGTGTGCAAGTGTCTGGCGTGTACGGTCCTCTGCTCCCTTGGGATAACCAACAGGAAGATCAGACCATGTATTCTGCAGAAGCACATGAATGTAGCCATTAGTGGGTTTGGGGTTTGGATCAGTTCGCTGCAGGAGGTCTGGGCAGGACTGGATTTACTCTGAAAGGCACTGAGGACGTAAGGAGTTGCTGAGGAATCCTTAGAGTGACCTCTTCTTTTGTACATTTCATACATGTAGAGATCAAGGGACCTCGGGCGTCAGTCCTCTGCCTCCACACTGTTTGAAACAGAACCTCTTGTCGCTGCTGTCTACTGACTGAGCAGGCTAGCTGACCTGTGAGCTTTAAGGGTTCTCCTGTCTCTGTCTCACATCTCACAGTAAGGCACAGGGATTTCAGACGTGCGCTGCTGTGCTTGGCTCTACTTGGATATGGGGGACTTGAACTCAGAACCTCACAAATGCTTTACTCACCCACCCATTTCTGGCTTATATGAGCTTTTCTTTTGGGACACAGTTGAGGGACACCACAGACAAGAGTCACCGGTGGGGCAGAGTTGATGATCATGAATTCAGTTCATTCCCGGGGAAGGCTTTTAAGAACACGAACCCTTATGTGTTCCACTTTCCCCAGGGTCAAATGTGGCGTCATGGTCTCTACAATAACAGAATCATAGCAAACCTTTCTCTTTGTACCTTGCTACTGGTACTTTTTAGTCACTCACTACTTGGATGTTTTCATGGTAATTAGATGATTCATGTACGAGCTTATGCTTGGAGTTCTACTTCTAGTTTCTTCTCTCTCTCTCTCTCTCTCTCTCTCTCTCTCTGTGTGTGTGTGTGTGTGTGTGTGTGTGTGTGTGTGTGTGTAAGAGAGGGAGACAGAGAGAGACAGAGATGGAAAGACAGAGAGACAGAGAGAGAGTCCCCACATGCACCTGCATGTTTACATGTACATGTGTGTGCATAGAGGCTAGGGGACAACTTTAGGTTCTGTGTTCCTCAGGTGTCATCTACCTTTCCCTTGAAGCAGGGTCTCTCACTGGCCTGCATCTCAACACGTAGGCCAGCCTGACTGGCCAGTGAACCCCAGGGATCTATGTGCCGGTCTCTGTCTCTCCAGGGCTGATATTACAAACAAGTGTCGCTATGCCAGGCTTTCCCCCGTGGTTTCTGGAGATTAAACTCAGGCCTTTGTGCTTGCGTAGTGTGATGGCTATTCTTGGTTGTCAACTTGATTACATCTGGAATTAACTAAAACCCCAAAATGCAGGGGCACACGGGAGATTTTTTTTTTCTTCATTTGGAGTGGGAAGATCTTCTTCTAATCAGGATCATTGACGTAGGAAGACAGACCTTTAACCTGAACCTTTTGGGCTGGGAAAACTCCCCTCTAGGATTATATAAGGACATGGGATAGGGAAGCTTTTGTTCTTGGCCTGCTTGCTCTCACCTCCACAGCCAGCCCATTCCCTCGCTGGCATTAGAGCCGACTTCTTCAGGATGCTGGTGTATAACAAAGACATGCAGCCTCGTGGACTGAAGAACTAATGGATTCTTAGACCTTCCATTCATAGTCTGCCATGGTTGGATTAGCTGGACCACAGCCTGTGAGTCATTCTTACAAATTCTGAGAGAGAGAGAGAGAGAGAGAGAGAGAGAGAGAGAGAGAGAGAACACAGAGACAGAGAGACAGAGACAGAGACAGAGAGACAGACAGAGATAGAGATTCATTTGCTGGCTAATACATGTAGTAAGCCTTTTATCAACTTAGTCATCTCCCCAGAACCTAGTTTTTCTTTTCAGGCCATCACTGAATGGGAAAGGCAACACTTCCCCTTGCCTCATCTCATTTTGGGAACACCCTCCTCCTGGAGACAGGGTGAATACCCCCTCAGGGAAACACTCTGAGAGCTTCTGGGAACCAGGGAGGCAGAAAGCCAAGAGTTGGGCATCACGTTCAGGAACCGAGGGAGGCGGGCTGGGAGACAGAGTGCACGAGGCAGTACCCAGACTACAAGGACCCTGTAGCGGGAGGCGGTCCTCTTCGCACTACCTGTCCACTCCCAGGCTGTGTGACTGCAGCAGTCCCATGTCAATGCTCTGAGTTCTCAGAGAGAGCATTCGGTCTGCCCTGCCACAACCAAGATTCAAGGACAAGAATGAACTGAACAGGAAGTCCACGGGAGAGAACTTCTTCTGTGCTTTGAGTAAGGAGTTGATAAGGTCTCCCGCAAGCTCCCTCATGAACCCATGCTGTCTTCCCAAGAGGTCAGCTGTTCTCTTGGAGAAGGAGCTAAATGCTCTGAGCATGTAGCAACTGAAGACAAGTCACCAGAAGATAATAAACGCAGGAGTCCCTGACCTTGCGTCTGGATGTCTCTGCCTGCTACTGAGGCTCCAGTGGCCAAACCACAGCCCGTAAAAAGCTGTCCTTGCTGAACTCTAGGCCCCTGGGAAGGGGGGCTAGACAGGAGAGAGAGTAGGGTCTCCATGTCTTGGCCCGGTCTCCACATTACCTTCCAATAAACAGTCCCCCACAGTGGCTCTCCCATCCGACCTGCGGCCGGTTGTATGAACTCTGCTCTGGCTGTTTTTAACCTTCAGATTCACTGACTCAGGAGGGATGGCTCCTCCAGGAGCAGGCCAGTTCCTAGAGGCATTGTGCAAACCAAAAGAGCGTACTTTTCAAATGCAAACCAATCAATTCCGAATCCACATCCGCCTCACTGACTAGACAGTCACACACTCACCGCCTGCACTGTCTACCTGCCTTCATACCCTGGCGTCAGTCTGGACATCGAGGGAGATTGCATTCGTTATTTTTCTGTCACTTCGAGAAAATATGACCAGGGCAACGTATAGAAGGAACAGTTTATTTTGGCCTATGGTTCCAGAGAGACAGGAGTCCAGCATGCTGGAAAAGCAATGGCCCTCAGCAGCAGGCATGACAGTAGGAGCAGAAGACTGAGAGGTCACATCAGGAAGTAGCACCAGGTTTTAAACGATCAAAGCCCACCTCCAGTGACACACTTCTTCCAGCAAGACCACACCTCCTAAACCTCACCGAACACCACCGCAACCCAAGGACCAAGTGTTCAAATCCTGGAGCCTACTGGGGACATTTCTCACTCAGACCACACAGAGCCTGTCCCTGTACCCCAGAGTTGGCTGCCAGGACATCCCGAGAGTGCTCTGCCTTAACCATTCCCTACAGCATAAACCTCGTAAAGACTTCTGTGTAGGTTTTCCTCAGACCCCCGGCTTGCTGCTGCGAACGTTTCTTTCCTCCTCCTGGAATCTGGGCAACAAAAACTTTTCTCTGGGAATCTCCTTTCGATCCGTCACCATAGCATCTCTGAGTTTCTGTGCACGCACTGAATTTTGGAGCACAGGGCTTGGTGACTTTAGTCCTTGCCAGGTCTTCAAGTTCCAGGCATAAGTCCTAAGCAGGACCCGACAGTCCTCATCTTTCCCCTCACAGATGCCAGTCCATTTCGTTAAGCCTCCCATTTCCCCACAGAGTGAGAAGCTGTTGATTTTGCTGTCCCATCCTTGCCTGCACAGTCCCAGGGATAAACACCAGCTGTGGGTTTGGAAAGGGGGGTTATTTATGATTCTTGGAAAAATAGGAGAGATGGATTCGAGTCTCACATCAGCATGCCTGCCCCAGAGAGCCGTTATGGAGATGCTGCCCACTGACAGGCCACTTATAAAGGGACAGCTCCTGGCTCCATCGTGCTGTGGACAGATTATTTCAGATATGGAAGACAGACAGACGTCAGAGCAGGGATGAAGAGTGGTCAGCTGCGGAGACCCCGTCCTAACTGCCACTCAGTGCTCCTGGCATAGGGGCCTTTGCTTGACTTTTTCCAGCCAAGATAGACAAGCTTTAAATGGATGAAGCTGAAGTGGGAGCCAGGCTGGTTTGTCGTCTCCATCACTGCAGATAACTAAAGTCAACAACAGCCACGAACTTGTATGAACCGCCAGGAACAGAGCCCAGATGAAGTTCCCCCTCATCCATCACAGTTGTTCATCTTTGTTAATGGAGCCAGCGCAAGTTGGGTTCTTTGCTATCCAAGCTCCAAAGGACACCACATTCGAGCACAGGAGACTTCCACAGTACTCAGAGGGAGCGCGTGCTTCAGGGGCAGGTCAAAGGGCGGCAAATTAAGTCACGATAAGTTGCCCCGACTTCTTTGCTTGCTTCTGTGAACTGAAAAAAAAAAAACCAGAGGAATGATGGATTTTATGGTTCGTGAAGATTAGTCCTGTGGTCTTTTAATTAACTAGAGCATGCTGCCGAAAACGTGGGCATGAAGTGGGGCTTTTCCACTCCTGGCCTCCCTGGATGCTCAGTAGAAAGGGCCATCAGCCAGTTCCATGGGACATGGGGTCACGGTATCCTCTCTACAACCCTCAGGAAAAAAAAATAACCAAAGAACAAATAATGCCTGGGCTGGGGAGACAGCCCGGTCAGTGAAAGGACACAAGGTTGGTCTCCAGAACTCACTTAGAACAAATAAATAAAACGTTGGATATGGTAGCATGCGCTTGTAATCCCAGGGTTGGGGAAGTGATTGGCAGGTCTCTAGGGTTTGCTGGTGAGCCAGCCTCTGTCTACTTGGTGAATTCCAGGCCACTGGGAGATCATGCTTTCCACACAACCAAAGGGTGTGGTGTCTGAAAAGTTATACCTGAGATTGTTCTCTAACCTCCACACATATGTACACACACATGTGCACACACATATGTGCATATACACACATATGTATGCATGTACACACACATATGGGCATACACATGTGCACACACATACATACAAACACACATACACTGAGCGAGGTCTGTCTACTATCTTGTCAGGATGTCTATTGCAATATTGTAGAGTGGAAACTCGATGCAATATCAAAGGCTTGCATCCATTCTTTTGTAACACTCACAAAAGCATGTTGGGTTGTCCCCTGAATGAAGAAATAGGAAAATAGGGAGAAAAAAAAATCACATGTCAGTCTAATAAATCACAGCAAAATGGAGTGGCCGCAGCAGTGCTGAGTTTAGAATAATCCTATGGCTCCCAGGACTCTCCTGCTCATCTAGCTTGAGGTCTATCTGCATTCACTGGAGGTGATGTTTGTATTTTCAGATTGTCCCTTCACTTAGAGCCATCAGGCCAGAGCCTCAGCCTGCTCTTAGGAACCGCCTGAACCCGTGGTGGTGGAAGCATTAAAGTTATTTAAGTCCCCGAGTCTTACTCTGAAGGCTCAGTTTGTGTTTTGTTTGTCCTCAGTCCATTTGAGTCAGAGGTGAGATGTGGCGCCCTCTCCCCCAGGACTTGTGTGGGTGGCTGGTTGCTCTTGGATGGGGCAGGCTGTCCTGGGAACCTTCTCCCACCCGCTGAGCTCAGAGGCTAAGGCAGGGATAGCTGGCTTCAGAGGGCCTCCAACTGAAGCTTCTCATCGAGTGAAGCTCAACTGGTCTTTGATGCCGCAGCTCAGGGTGGCTGCCCATCTCTCCTGAGCTGTGCCAGGTACAGGGAACACACCCAGCCTGCACACCCATTCCCTCACCGCCATCGTGGCAGTGTCTTGCTCAAGCTCCTGCCATCCAGGGAAGGCAGGGCTAGCACTCTATGCCTCTTCTGAAGCAGCCTTGCCCTGAGGACATAGAGGGTGGGGGGGATGGGGGGTGGACAGTACCACCTGGTGCCCATGAGCACACACACACACACACACACACACACACACACACACACACACACACACCACACACACACACACACACCACACACACACATACACATCACACATCACACACACACCACACACACACACACCACACACACACATACACATCACACATCACACACACACCACACACACACACCACACACACACACACACACACACACACACACACACACACACACACACACACTGAATGACTGAGAAATAACATTCCCGAGACACTGCCTCACTTCTGGTCTTACAGGACCATTTTTAAACCAATTCCTGTAAGGTTGCCCTACAGTAGCTTCATTTTTAAAAACATCTTTTCATCTCTGTAATTATTTTTGATGTAAGGACATTCACAGCAATAGGATCTATAATTTTCTTTCATTAACAAGATAACAAGCCCCATGAACACACTAGACAATAGCCATGTAGGGTTTTTCCCTCCTAGGGCATTGTCTCCTCACTGACTCTGAGAGCAGACCTTCTAGGTCCCCCAAATGACTCAGCTGTCCTATTTAAACAGTCCCCCATTCTGATGACACTTCCCGGGGTCCCCATGAGCACATTCCTCTACAGGATGGGTCACCATTTTTATATTTGGATGGAGACAGAATGTCCTTGTCTACAGTGGGGGAGTTTGCAGCTAGGCAGCCCCTACCCCTTTCAGAGTTGATTCATCTTGCAAGCTACAAGGAAATCCCACGGCATGCTCCCTGCCCCCACAGTTCGTTCTCCCTAAATGCGGTTTTAATTAGGAGCGGTGAATTCTGCAGACTCACGTCTCAGGCCCTTCCCCAGGCATCCACTGCCTTCCCGCCCCCATGCTGGCAACAGAATGCTCCAGGTCCCAAGGCAAGCGCTGTCATGATGCAAGCTGCCTGTCAGGCCTCCTCAGGCAGCAGCTGCAACTGATTAGAGCTCGGCTGTGGGCCCTGTTTTATTTATGACCCACCTCCCCCTTCTCAAAAATCCATCAGAGCACACTCATGGAAGTAAAATTAGAGGCCCGGTCAGGGCTGGAGTTGGGAAATGCACTTTACCCTTCTTTTCAGGACATTAGTGGCCTAGGCAGGCTGCAGAGGGGACAGGCTGGGGGAGAAGCCCTACCATGGTTCCTTTGGTCCTTCCGTGCCCTAAACATGGCTGCTTTTAGACCTGCATTGTCTGCTCCCCACCTCATTGAAAGTCACAGTCTTCCCCCAACCTCCTTATGACCCTGGTTCTACCTTAAATGTCAGAAGACATCTCAGCTCTGCCTTCTGCCTTCCAACCAGGTTTATCTGTACTTGGGGATATCTGTTGCTAATAAGTCTGTTAAAAGCCTTTGCTCATTGCCACATTCTGACATTTTTTTCCTAATGGGTGAGTTTTTCTCATTCATCCTGAACCCCTTCCCCCAGCACCCTCCTCAGAACCCCTCCTTAGCAATCCTGGCCTGTCACTCCAGAGAACAGGGTATCTAAAACCTTTCATTTCTCAATGGTCTAGCCCAGAACTATCCCCCGCCCCAGTCTCTCTGACTCTTGGATAATGTGTCGTCTTGACTCCCAGTGCGGTGGTGTATACGATGAAACATCAATTTTTTTTATCCCTCTCTGGAGAACCATATTTGTCTTTGAGAGCTTTTGGCTGGCAATTAAAACAAAAAGAGCCGCCTGGTTAAGGGCTTTGTGGGAAACACTTGTGTTAGCTAGAGCACTCTTTCCGGGGTGACTGGGAAAGCGTTTTCTAAGCAGGGATCCCTCTTAGATATGAGTGGCCCTCACTCACATTCAAGAGGTGTGTGTGTGTGTGTGTGTGTGTGTGTGTGTGTGCCTGCTCACGCGTGTGCATTCAAAGAGAAAGCCAGGAAGATCAGCGGCAGCTTAGAGAAATGGCGACGGAGGAAAATTAGGATGAACTGAGAACGCTTGGGTGAGCCAAGAGGAGAGAGAAGAGAGAAGCAGAGGAATAGTGTGGCCTTGTTCTCCAGCATTACTGCGTCCTCTCCAAAGGTCACGGGGAGTCACTACCTGCTCCGAGGAGCATGGGTAACAGGAATTATGATCACTCAAATGCGGCCTTTCTGAAGTCCTCAGTTCACTCATGAAAGAAGAAGGCTGTGCATCCTATGAAGCCAATTCTCACCAGGTGGGCGTCCCAGCAGCAAGAGAAAGAGGCTCAGGGCTCCAGGGAAATGCCAGCAGCAGCCTCCTTCCGATTCCCTTCCCCTCTCCCTTCTTCTCCCCCTCCCTCTCCCCCCCCCCTTTCTCTCTCTTTCTCTGCTGATTCCCACACTGTGTTAACCACCAACCAGACAGTATCTAGAATCATCTGGAGATGGGCCTCTGGGCATGGCTAATGGGATTATCTCCATCACCGATTGAAGTAGGGACATCGGCCCACTGTGGGTGGCATCATTCCCTAGGCAGGGGCATCCTGGACTGTGTAAATGGAGACAGGGAGCTGAGCAGCAGCATGCGAGCATCTTCAACATCCCCACTTTGATGGACTGTATCTTGGAACTGTGAGCCAGGACAAACCCTTCCCCTTCGGTTGTTTCTGATAGAGTGTTTTGTCATAGCAACAGCCAAAGAAACTAAGGCAGGAGGGAAAGGGCAGTGTGGAAGCCAGTTCTCTCCAAGGCTTGTGTGGGAGTGGGTCTGGGTGGCTTCCCGCAGGCTGACAAAGCACTTGGCCGACCTCTTGTCTGCTCTGCCTTCCCAACCTTTACCTCCTTGGCTAATTTCTCCACACTGACAGATGACTGGCCTCCCTGGAGGCTCCTGAGGGTTAGTGCTTGGGTCGGGTTAGGGCAGATACAAAGTTTCGTCTTCACAGATCATAGTCTAGAATTTCCCTCTGTGTCAGTCTGTGGGTGGGGAGCAGTGGCCACTGGCTGGCAGCCATTTTCACAAGCAACCTCTGGGTAGGAAGTGTAAATGGAACCACATCCAGGTCATCGTTGCCCTTGTTGGGGAGAGGTGGCTGGGATGTATGAAGCGAGTTTTAAGATTAAGGTTTGAAAACTAACGTTGCAGATGACTATGGTGTTCTGACACTGTCTTCTGAGTCCATGCTGGTCCTGGGGTAGACAAGACGCCTTCTCATCTTCTGAGCAGGCAATCCCCTGGGACAACTCCCATGTTTCAGGTCAGCCAGATGTGCCTGGTGTACAGTTCTAGTTTGCTGCTGTTGTTGTGACAAAACTCTCTTCCCAAAAGCAATTTAGGAGACGAAAGAGTTTCTTGGGTATCACAGCTTATCACGAAGAGAAGTCAGGGCGGGTACTCAAGGAAGCAGACAAGTCATACCCACAGTGAAGTGTGGAGAGAAATGAATGAGTGCATTTATGCAGCCTGCTTGCTAGATAACGTGATTCTGTCTGTTCTCTGCCTTAGGGAATGGTGACACCCACCATGGGCTGGGTCCCAACGAATGTGCTTACATCTGATGCTCTGTCTCCAGGCTATTTCAGGCTTTGTCAAATTGAGAGTTCTAGACAACTAGGTACAAATATATTAGGTGTGCTAGATGTGCCAAAGCTACAAAAGGGGACAAGATCTACTGGATGTATGGGGTGCTGGGAAAGGCACACCATGGGTAGTAGGCATTCCAGGGGTCCCAGAATCTCCATGAGTGCCTGAAGTACAAGGGTTCTGGCTCCCTCTTCACCTGGGGCATGCTGTACTTGCCTTAATTTTTGTCCCTTTGAAGTAGGGATTGTGTTCTCTTCTCACACCCGGAATACTTTTTAAAGAAAAGTTATTTTTATGGTAAATCTTAGATAGCAAAAGCTGAAAAGATACCCACAATTCTCCATTCAAGAGTAACTTATTTATTTATTTATTCATTTATTTATTATGTTTTTTGAGACACACCTTCTCTGGGTAGTCCTGGCTGTCCTGGAACTTGTTCTATACACCGGCGGTTTGGTCTCCAACTTAGGGGTCTGCCTGCCTCTGCATTTTCAGTGCTGGGATTGAAGGCGAGTGCCGCCATGCTGGAGAAAAGTCACCATTTAAAATATTTTAACATGTGCTACTCAATATTTTCTTTGTTTTATGTTCTTGCTACTATCTATCTATCTATCTATCTATCTATCATCTATCTATCATCTGCCATTTATCTATTATCTGTTATGTATCATCTACCTATTTATGACCTCTCTACCTACCTATCATCTGTCTATCATCCATCTAACCTTCATCTCTATCTCTATGAAAAGCCCAGGAACATCCTCCACTCAGCTGTCATCCAGTGTCCCCTGCAGCATCACCTCTATGGCTTTGGGGAGGAACGTTAGTGCAGATGCACCAAGAACTTTGCAACAGGTCTCTTCTTTTTATAACTCTCCTTGTCTCCTCCCTTATCCCTCTCTTCTCGAAAGGTGTGTGTAGCACCTACTGGAGCCTTTGTGTATGAAGCAGCAGGCTGTGATGGCCCAGTGTGTGCGTTTGCTTTTTGGTAGGTGAATCACGAGTTCACATATGTGGGTCATCAGTGTCTAAGTGTTGAGATTTTCTCAGACTTAAGAGACGAATGCTTCTAATAAAGGGGGGAACCTGACTCTTGGTTGTCTGTCCCTCTAGTCAGGTGGGGTACGATCTGCACACCAGCTTTGCTCCCTTGTTTTGGCTGGAAAGAGGGCAGTCAGCTCCATCTTACCCAACCCTTGGATCTCTGTCTAGGAAGCCCTGTTTGGAGGCCTCATCCCCTCTGAGATGTATTCACAGACTCACCCAGGGCAGCTTTCAAAACTGTCACTTAAAAAAAAAAATCTTCTCATTTATTTGCAATTATTCTGTAAGGGTAAGGCCTCTAATGTCTTCGATTGATTTGCAGTTTTCTTAATTACCCTTAAAATATGCAACAGTCCATTCTTGAATGTCACATTCTGATCTGCATTCTGGGCTCTGTTCCTGGAGTTCTTGATCTGTCTCATTTGTCTGTCTCTTTTTAAGTCATTATCATGGTTTTAATTACCGTAGTTCTCAAATATAATGCCACCTCTTCTACATGGGTTGTGAGCCCATGCAAAAGACCTTCCAGTTCATCTGTTCTGTGTTCTTGGTGCTAATTCATCTCCTATACAGAATCGGTGTATAGGTGAGCCCTTCCTTCATTACTTTAACAAAGTTAGCCGACTGCCTTCGAACGTCTATTTTTCCAAGGTGAAATTTGTCTTAAACTTTTCACTGCATTCATTCACTGCAAATGGCACACGTGGCCTAAGAACACATTTACAGGAATATTTGCTGGAATTTGAGTGCGTCTTCCCATACCCCACCTGCCATTCACTGTCCCTGTCTACTCTGTCCCCTGGATAGTTCCATTTCTACTTGTCTGCCGTATAGACGTACATAGTTCATAGTTTTACGTACCTGCCAAAGCTCTAGGAACTACATACGACCTTTGTTTTTCTTTCTTTCTTTCTTTTTTTTTTTTTTGGTTCTTTTTTTCAGAGCTGGGGACCGAACCCAGGGCCTTGCGCTTCCTAGGTAAGCGCTCTACCATTGAGCTAAATCCCCAGCCCCGACCTTTGTCTTTCTGAGACTGGTTTAATTGCCCCACTGTGATCTCCAGCTGTATCCATTGCCCTGAAAATATCATGATCTCACTTTCTTGTGGTTAAAAAAAAATCTATTGTGTATATTTACCATATATATGTTTTGTATTTAAGTGTGTCTGTCTGTCTGTGTGGGCATTACATTAGTTCTGAGCAATTCAAAACATGGCTGCTGGGGACTGAATATTTGGGTCCTTCGTAAGAGCAGTAACTGCCTCTGGCTGCTGGGCCACCCCTTCACCCCCTTCCCTCATTTCTTCTAGCCTCTGTTGCTGGACACCAGGTAAAGCCTAAGGTGAAGGGAAAACCATTTTAGCAAACCCTGCTGCTCCCCAGGGAGGGCGGCCAGGCACATCTGGTGTCTTTGGTGGTCCGTCATGAGGCCTGCAAACTGCTGCGACTTGCAGCAGGCTTGAGCTGGAAGGCGGTGGGTAGAGCTGCACTTTAGGGTCTATGCTTCCCTTCCTCCTCCTGCTGAGCTAACCCACACAGCAGAAAGGAAAAGCAGATCGTGCCTTAGTTGCCTGGAGCAGCCTATCCTGCATGCCTGCTCAGGGCATCATCGAAGCAAGGCTCACGGGGACTTCTTGGGCACACAGACCTGGCTGCAGCCGGGTGACTGCCCAGTTACTCTTGCAAGCCAGATACAGGGATTGGAAGGCCAGGCCTCTTCTGTACTGCTTCTTACAGCTATCTGGTTCTTCCCTTCTCAGGATGCAGTGGTGACAGCCATTCTGCGAAAGGTGACAATAAGACTAGAAAAACCAACCGATTCTGTATAGGAGATGAATTAGCACCAAGAACACAGAACAGACGAATCGGAAGGCCTTGTGCATGGGCTCCCAACCTGTGCAGGCACAGGGCTGTGCTCACAGAGGTCCGCCCTGTGTGCTGCTGTAATCCTGACAGTCTCTGCCATGTTGACTAGTCTTTCATTTTGCACTGGAACTACCAATTAGGTAGCCATCTCTACTAAGGAGGACAGGAAAATGTCTGATCTTTAATTCTAGGCAGCCTCTGGCTTGGAGCCTTCTCCAACCCAGCCCCTTCTTTTCGTGCATAACCTGGACCCAGGGGCTTGGAATCTACACTCCAGCCCTTAACTTGTTAACGTAAATCTTGGCTATTTCTGTTTAGTAAGTCAACTCTTCCATCATTAACATTAACGAAGCTCTAAGCCAAGCATTGGTCTAGCAACTCTTCCACCTCACCTCACCCCTGAAATTTACTTTTTTCATAGTTTTCAGTAACCCATGGAACTATGGAAAGCTTTCGAATAAACAGTTCATGTGTTTAATTGCATGTGTTTCTCTAGTGGGATGACAACCCAGTTTGTCCCATCTGATATGTGAGCCATCCCTTTGCTTTGGTTAGCATATCTGTGATGTATGCACTGCCCTCCATATTGGTGGTGTATACACTGCTCTCTGTATCTATGGTGTATACACTACCCTCCGTGTCTGTGGTGTATATAGTACCCTCCATGTCTGTGGTGTAAATAGTACCCTCTGTGTCTGTGGTGTATACACTGCCCTCCATATCTGTGGTATATATACGACCCTTTGTGTCTGTGGTGTATACAGTACCCTCCGTGTCTGTGGTGTATACACTACCCTCCATGTCTGTGGTGTATACAGTACCCTCTGTGTCTGTGGTGTATACACTACCCTCCGTGTCTGTGGTGTATACACTACCCTCTTATTAGGAACCATTGTGTCATCTGAGTCATCAGATTACAACTGTGCTTTTGTCCAAGCAAACATTATTTTTATTTATATTTTATTTATCCAAGGCACGATAGCCATTCAGGTATGTAAAGTAATACATGAGAAAATTAAATACAATACAGACAGAGAGGGAGAGAGAGAGAATATTTAACGTTTATTCAGAGTACTGCTGACCATCACACCCGCAGCTTTCACATTCTCCCTTCTTGCATGAGAAACATTTTGTAAAGGAACTTCATCTCTATTGCACACTACAGGACATTTTCTTGTCATTATTTCTTATATAATATAGCACAGCAATGCATTGCATAGAATTTACATTGGTTCATTTCATGAATAACATAAGATAACCATCTTATTAAGGAACTGGACAGATGTGAACAGGTTCGATGGTGTTCCGGGGTTGATAAGGAGCTGGCTCCCACAGATTTCGGCACCCATACAAGGTTCCAGAACCAATTCCTCAGACAACGAGGATGGCTGTGCTGTTCTATTCTATTGATAGGCTTTATCTGTGCTATTGATAAGGCTTTACTCTCCTGGGTCCAACTCACGAATTAGACTAAGTACAGGTGTGTATGCACAGGATGCGGCATGGTAGCTAGAGGACTGGGACTGTGGTTCTGGAATGGATCCCTAGAATGTGGGGAGACTGCTGTGTGATTGATTAAAATTGAAACTAGGAACACTCATGTGGGATTTAACCTTTGTCACCTCACCTTACCGCAATTCAAAATATGTGTGAAACCACAACGTTGTAGGCTTATTCTGGGGAGGAGCTGGTGAGAACCCTGCATCCCCTTATCCTTCCCACCCCCATCCTTCCCTCCTGTATTCCTTTCATCCCTTCCTGCTCGGTCTGTTTTTTTCTGCCTACCTTCTCTCCATCTTTGGCTCATTTTAAAAAAGCTTTCTCTTATGTTTTTCAAATATTAAAAGAAAGCGCGCACGTGTGTGTATCTGTCTGTCTGTCTCTCTCTGTCTCTCTCTCTGTCTTTGTCTCTCTGTCTCTCTGTCTCTCTGTCTCTCTGTCTCTCTGTGTGTCTGTGTCTGTCTGTCTGTCTGTCTGTCTCTCTGTGTGTGTGTCGATCTGTCTCTCTCTCTGTCTCTGTCTCTGTCTCTCTGTCTCTCTATGTGTGTGTGTGTGTCTGTCTGTCTGTCTGTCTCTCTCTTTCTCTTTGTCTCTCTATGTGTGTCTGTCTGTCTCTCTCTGTGTGTGTCCATCTGTCTGTCTCTCTGTCTCTCTGTCTCTGTCTCTGTGTGTGTGTGTGTGTGTGTGTGTGTGTGTGTGTGTGTGTGTCCCTGAGCCTAGCCTCAAGAGATCACACAGCTGAGGGCTCACACTTCTTGCCATGGCTAAGGCAGCAGTGCAGTGGGGACTCAGAAAGAGAAGACAGAGGCACCAGAAAAGCCTTACTCTCGCTGGGATAGCTGAGCGTCTGTGCATCGGACACTGGCAGAAATGTCAACAGTGAAGGTCATTCCCAGTCTCAGAAATGAGGAACACACTGACCACAGGGAAGAATAGCCTTCTTCCTCTCTCAAACTGACCCGGAGTGACCTGCATTTTTTGTTCCAGAACTGTGTGGAACACAGAACTTGTGAGCTCTGAAATCGGATGTTTGGTTTTAAAAACTGGATATTTAGAAATTTCCAAGCAGCTGGAACTTTGAGAGAGTGTTCAGCCTAGTCACGCTGTGGATACCAAGACTGCCTTAAAGCAACCAGAGCACGGCTGAGGGGATGAGGGGCTCAATGAGTGTAGGTCGGATGACTCAGTGGAAACTGGGTGCCTTAGTCCAAGGGAAGACAAGGCACCCGCAGGCATTTCCAAGGCCATCAGGGCTGCCATCCTCGTCAGAGATGTGCCTGGGGACAAAATCCCAGCGACTCAGTGCCTGCAGCCCTTCACTCTGCCCTCCCTTCAGTGATCTTTACCCTGCCTGCAGGTACAGACAGCCCTGCATACCCCAGAACAGTATGCAGGAGACACAGCAGCCGCCTCCAAGACCCCAAAGATGCCTCCAGAAAACCACAGAACCCAGACAAAGAAGTATCCCAGAAGTTCGATAGCCTGTGAGCCTAACCTAAATAGTCATTTCGGGTTCAGGAGAGACCTTGTCTCAGAGAATAAGGCAGAGGTGACAGAGCAGGAAGTCCATGTCCTCCTCGGTGCTCTGCATGTGTGTGCATAAGGCATGTGCAAGCACAGGTACATATTAGGCATTGAACTGGCTGGTTCTGTGTGTCCACTTGACACAAGCTGGAGTTATCAGAGAAAGGAGCCTCCCTTGAGGAAATGCCTCCATGAGATCCAGCTGTAAGGCATTTTCTCAATTAGTGATCAAGGGGGGAGGACCCCAGCCCACTGTGGGTGGTGCCGTCCCTGGACTGGTGGTCTTGGGTTCTATAAGAAAGCGAGCTGAGCAAGCCAGGGGAAGCAATCTAGTAAGCAGCAGCCTCCCCACCTGCCATGGCCTCTGTATCAGCTCCTGCCTCCAGGTTCCTACCCTCTGTGAGTTCCAGTCCTCACTTCCTTTGGTGATGAACAGCAGTGTGGAAGCATAAGCTGAATAAACCCTTTCCTCCACAACTTGCTCCTTGGTCATGATGTTTTGTGCAAGAATAGAAACCCTGAATAAGACAGGCATGGACCACAATACAGACGCAGACACACACATAGACACACAGGATAGATAGATAGATAGATAGATACATACATACATACATACATACATACATACACACATACATACATAAATAGATACATAGATAGACAGACATAGATACATAGATAGACATAGATGATAGATAGAAAGATAGATAGATAGATAGATACATAGATAGATGGAAGAAAGAAGGAAAGAGAGAGAGAGAAGAAGGTGGGGGAGAGGACTGGTTAAGCACTTGCCTAGCACATCAGAGCCCCTGGGTTCTGTCTTCAGTACTCCCCTACCACACAGAAGAACAAACTAAAGCAGACCTCAGGAACACAGTGGTAAGAAGTCAGTGGTAAGAAGCTGTGAGGCCTGGTCTGAGGCTCCATGCCCACCAAGGAAATAGATGGGGCTTTCGTACCAGGGAGAGAATTCCCTATGAGGGTCTGATAAACCTCCTGCTCTCCCTCAGGCTTCCTGTCAGACAAGCAGTAAGAGAAACAAGGACCGTGCATGTGATGATTAGGTTACGTGCTGTGGTCACTCTGGGAAGCTTGTTTTCTAGAAAAATATACGTTGGCAAAATAAAGGTTTGGAGTCTGCAATCTAAGAGGGAATGGCTGCTTCCCTCACTGCAAGGCTGCCCAGAGGAGAGGGGAACCATGGGAAACTGGATGGGCTGAGACATGTGGGGTCACCTGAGACTCAGCCTTCGATCATCCAGCACATTCGTAGAGAACGGAGGAAACCCAAGGGAGTCAGGGCTCTCCTTCTACCTGGTGGGTCCCAGGGGACTGAACCCAGGTGGCTGGGTTGGTGGCTGGGTTGGTGGCTGGGTTGGTGGCAGGACCCCTGTCCTCACTGAGCCATCTTGCTGACAATGAGGAAAGTTTTAAAACTCTCTGAGACTAGAGGCACAGCTCCCTGACCTCGCTGGGAGTTTTCCAGTGGTTTGTGGGTCATCTGTGACAGGCCGTGACCCTGCTTAACCCCTTTGGCAGTCTCGGTTGGACATTTGCATATTCTTTCCACAGTTGTCGATGTGTGTGTTGGTGGAACACAGCCATAGCTGTGTGTTCACGTCTCGTACAGGCAAATCGTAATTCTGTCTGCTTGCCTGCAGAGCCTCGTGACGCTCCGTATAGTTAAAGCCGTCTCCATAGTATCTAGACACAGAGTAAAGAGACGCGCTTTTCTTATACGCCAGCATTCGGGTACCTGGGAGATAGATGCTAGTAAAGTGTTTGCCCTGCAAGCACTAGCATCCGAGTTCAAGCCCAAGAAAGAGCTCACACTTGCCGAAAGCCAGGCCTGGGGGTTCTGTGGTTTCGTTTTTATATTTTTGTTTTTTGTTTTGTTTTTTTCAGGGGTGATGAGTTTATCTCTACTTTTTAAAAGTTGTTTTTATTGCAAAAAATTCATACAACCTATTGTGATAATATTTCTCCTCCCCCAATTCCTCCCAGACCCTCCCTACCCACCCAACTTTATATTTTCCCTCGATCTCTAAAACAAAAAAACCGATAATAACAGAATGCAACACACACACACCCACATACACACTACACTTGCACACATATACACAAACACACACCTCCCACACCACACACACACACACACACACACACACAGAGAGAGAGAGAGAGAGAGAGAGAGAGAGAGAGAGAGAGAGAGAGAGAGAGAGAGAGACGCAGAGCAAATGAATAGAGGTAATGCTCTGGAACAAAATGATTAAGGATGGTGGTTATGGCTGGGTGGTCTGTGTGGGGTTGTGTGTTTCTGGGTTTTCCCTTTTTTCCTCTGTTTTAACCTTATGTTTTGGGTTGAAACATTTTCAGATGTTGGGGGGCATCCTCATTAAAGGGTCCCTGTGCTTGCCTTCCGGGGTGTTGTCGTGGTCCCCCGAAGGTGAACCACTGCATCCGCGTCATCTGTTGGATACCCACTGCACCCTCCTCCCCCAGCCTTCGCTCTTGGGTCATTCTGTGTACTTCCCTTTACTTTGTTAATTTCAATAGTTAAATTGGTTTTACTCGAATGGTTCATGTGTAGGGGAGAGAAAGAAAAAAACACCCTTAAATTTTTGTTTAAACTCCTCCTGCAAATAAAAACAATAAATGGAGTGGCGGATGTGAAAAAGAAAAGAAAAGGCACACGGCAAACACACAGAACTACCCATGCCTACTGTTTCAGAGCAAGGTAACCCTAAGTCTGAGCACACAGGACAGCAGGCAGATCGCTGGAGGATGTGGCCATGATCCAGTCCGGGAGAAACAAGAGACACACTTTCCACGAGAACGCTTGCTATTGCAAAGTGGGCTCCTTCCTTCACTCAGTGGACATTTCCTGAGCTCAGAGCAGGTCCAGGCTCTGTGGAGGCCTGGTGCACAGGCCCAGAAGCCTCGGGGTGATTTGAGCTTCCCAGCAGGGAAGATGGGCAGGCAAGACTTGGGGAGTTTTAGAGTGGGTGCCTGTGCTGGGAACCTGCTGCTCGAATCATAATAAAGGGGACCAGAGCACCTTCAGGGGACAGAGGCTTTGAGTGAGGCTCTCCTCAGTGGATGAGAAAGGACATCGGAGCCATGTGCGGGAGGCACAGACTTGTGGGAGACACTGTCCCGGAAGTGAGGGGGAGCAGCACAGAACACAGGTGAGCCCTCCCCAACACCACGAGTCTTCCCTTTTCAGAAATGGACCCATTAGTGGGAGCTCAAGGGGAAACCCTGTAGGCTGAGGGATTGACCATCTCGTCAAGGCCCAGGAGACAGAAGTATCCAGGGACAGGATGGAACAAAGCGAGTAACCTGTGCAGCCGTGACCGTGATGTGGCTAGAAAACCCTCCAGCTCCGATGGGCTTAATTTAAAAGGAAGAAAACGTCAAAACGAGAGCGTTAAATTAACAGGCGTTTAAAACAATGCACAGCAAAGCCTTTTCCTTCTACACCCATTAGACGCTTTGGGGTTTTAAAATACTCACCCTGGTCCAGACAAACCCACACAGTCCCGCTGCCCTGTGGCAGAAGTCATACACACACACACACACACACACACACACACACACACACACACACACGCCCCATCCCCTGCTGGTCTGGTGCAGCCGTGGTCCCTACTAAATAGAGTGCATCCCAGCATCTATGTGTGCACACTCTGACGCTAACCAAGAGAAAGACAGCCTGGGTGTTGCTAACTTCTACTGAAACCTACATCTAGTGGGTGAGCTGGGGCATCAGGGACGCATAGGCTGGCATCAGGGGAATCCTCTACCAGTGTTGACATCTTTGTTTCTCACGGAAGCTGTAGCCCAGCCAGCCAGGTCCACAAATAATAACTCCCACTGTGGCTTGTCCTTGTCCTTCACGGAGTGCTGAGGATCTGAACTTGTGTCCTCGCGCTTGCGTGCAATCACTCTGCCGATTAAGCCATCTCCAGCCCTTTTAAACGTCTTATCTCTTTTTCCCACAGCAGGAAATCCGAGCTCGGAGAGCACAGTTTGCAGGCTTGCAGAGCCCGTGAGCCATCCGATCTCTGGGCTCTCAAGCTGACATCTCTGAGACACGAATGCGCCTGGCCTTGGCTCTCTCTGAACGAGGTGGGGGTTGGCAACGGCTGCCTTTCAGCATCCTTATCAGGAACGAAAGAGCCTTGTGCGTGTGCTGCCAGACTGTGGGGTGTGTGGGAGTTTCACGCATGACAGCCTCCCCGGGATCCGAGGCTGGGCCTGATGCGTGGAATCTGTACTATGTGAGTGCTCACCGGAGAGGGCCAGAGAGGCAAGTCCCAGTTCAGACCTCACCCCTCCAGGTGGGTATCCTCTAATGAGCTCAGGGATGAGAAATTGTTTCTTTTAAATGCTTTTTATTAGCACACATTAATCACACATAATAACGGGCTTCGTGATGACATTTTATATGTGTGTATAATGTATTTCCATCACAGCACCCCGTGTTATCTCGTAACCCCTCTTGCTTCTCCCTTTTCCTTCCCAAGTACTTCTATGTTCATATCTTGTTTTCTTAGGGGTGGGAGTTTGACTCAAGGAGTTTAGTTAGAATTGCTAACCAGAGCATGGGTCAAGGCTTATTTACAGAGGCCCGGACAACTCCCCAGTGACTATCATACTAAAGAAAATGTCCTTGCCTCTTCCAGTGAGCATTGATTCTCTACAGATCCTCAGAGAGGGGCAGGGTCTGGTGAGCTCTTCCCAGAAGGAAGAATTTATACATGGAGTCGACCACGCTAGCTATGACGCATGCTTCCTGACGTCACCCTGTGTCCTCAGTGCTCCGTGTGGAACCTGCTCATACTTGCCTCACACTTGATGCTCAGCCCCTGGCGCGTGCTCTGAGGGGAGCAGTGGCCGTGCGCGCGCACACGCAGGGAATGCGCTCACCTTTTAAACCCAGTAACTCAACCAGAGGATTCACATTGGGAAAAATCAAAATACCGACTGCATACTGTAGGTATGGGCTTGTAACTTGTTCTTTGCTCATTTGCTCACACACACACACACACACACACACACACATACACACACACACACATCTTGTGCTTCCCAATTGCTCAGAAAAAGACACTGGCACCCTGAGGAGGTAAGTTCGTTACAAGTGTGAGATGAAATGAATTATAGAATGGAAAAAAGAATCTTGGGACTTGAGAGATAGCCTAGGGGTTAAGACCGCTTGCTGCCCTTTTAGAGGACCTCAGTTCAGTTTCCAGCACCCACTCTAGGCGGCTCACGACCTCCTGTGACTCCAGCTCCAAGGGATCCAATGAGTCCTCTGGACTTCCCTGGCAATGGCACAGACGTATGTGCGTCCCCATAAAGACTCCGTCCTGCACAGTAAGCGTGTCACTGGCCATGTCCACACACCAGCTTCAGCAACCGATTTGTCTGACTCGGAAAGGTTGTTTGCACTTCATTTACCCTCGGCCAGATGGCTGCAGGAGACCCTCACGCTGCACTGAAGCACAGGGCAAAGGCCTGGGGTCTCCTCCCTACAGGTACAGTGTAGAAGGCAAACTCTCCTACACAAGGAGCTTCCAAGATCAGGTGAGCTCAGGTGAGTTCGGATGGTATGTCATGGGCAGGTGGCAGTTTCTCCCCCTCTTCCCTCCCTTCCCCTTCCCTTTCTTCCTCTTCCTTTCCCTTTTCCTTTCCCTCCTTCCTCCCACCTTCCCTCCCCCTCCCTGTGTCCATCCCTTCTTTCTCATATGGATGTTTTTCTTTCCTTTCTTCTTCTCGCTCTCCCCCCCACCCCGGTCTTCTTTCTTTTTTAACCCGCCCCTCTCCCCCACCTCATGCTATCTCGTTCTGCTAACAAGAGAAAAATATCCCCTCTCAATTCTTAGGGGAAATCCAAAGGCAGTTATTCCCATCCTATTTTGAGGAAGTCGTCCTGATGTCTTCCCCAGATACTATCAGATTCTCAGAAAGCAACTGCCCTGCAGAAGGCATTAAACCGCCTCATCTGGATGGGTGTGTGTGTGTGTGTGTGTGTGTGTGTGTGTGTGTGTGTGTAGTGGGGGAGGAGCTACAGCTCACGGGCAGCCAAACAGACTCAGCCCTCTCCTACACCCAAGATTGGAAGCACACGTGTGAGGGAAGGGGCTTCTCCAGCCCCCCTGGAGGAACCTGGACGCTGGAGGATCACATCCATGTGCTCCTGCTTAGACTGGCCAAGGCGGAAGTTCTCAGGAGTCTTTCCTGGATGGATTGCTTCCCATTCTGTGGGAGGAAACCTAGCCTTTCTTTCCTCGGCCACTTAGAGCTTTTCCACTGAAGCAAAGCTTTTTCCTGTAAGAACAGCAAGCTCAAATTTCCCTGCTATTCTGGTTGATTCATTCTACACAACGCCCTTCATACTGGTTGCGGTGCTCGGAAAGGAGAGTGGAGATTAGAGGCCTGCATGGGTACACTAAGCAATGGGTGGAGCCCAGATAAGGTCTTAACACTCTGGAAGCCTGTGCCCTCCACCCACAGATCCATAGCTACGTGAGCCCCTTGTGACCACTCTTCGCTTACAAGATAACCAGCTCTAATTTACCACCCAGGGACAAAATACCACAGATGTCAGAGCTGATCTTGCCACTTCCTCATTAGACACACTGCCCCCGTGATGAAGATTGGACCGTGAAGTTTGAGTGTCCTCCTGAAGCTCATGACTTCTCGAGCCAGGACCAACCAAACCACCCCTCACTCACCATAGAGGACGGGCTTCAAAGTGCAAGCACAAATAGCTTAATGCCTTGGTCCCAGCCTAGCATCAAACTAAGGAGGCCCCTCTGTACCTAGATACTCATGTACCTAGGCACTCCGATCCACAGGTGCCCAGGTATCCAGGCCATGCATGTGGGCATGTGGACATTCATGTACACATCCATGTTGACCTACATTTTGGGCCTTGAGCACTCACTGGACAAGTAGCCAGCCCTCCAGAAGAAATCTAGAGGAATGCTTGGCCTGCATGAGTAATGTGTTTGGGCAGGGAATTCTAGGTTTTGGGGTGTCACAAACACAAGCTAGGAGAAGGGGTTTAGACACCATGCCAGGATACACTCTCAGGACTGCAGCTATCTCTCTGAATGAATAGTCCACCAAAACAGGACCAGTGTAGACCCACCAAATACCAAGCCCTTCTTCCTTGTTAGCTAAAGTCTCACTGCCAGGTTCACATCTCCTGGCCCAGCCTCATCTGCTACAGGATGACCAATGCCAGTAAGCCAACTGCTGCCCCAGTTGCATAAACAGTGCTTTATACCTGCTACAGGCCCCGTGACCACGGTCCAGTGTCCATAATGCTTCTTACCCCATGGATGTGCAGTCATTGTTGGACAGCAAGCCTTCCAAAGCAGGCAGAAGTCCTTAGTACAAGAAAACACCCCAAACGAGCTAGAACTTCATCAAGGAATCACCCAAGAGGGTGATTTTACTTTGTTCAGATTCTAGGAGAAAAGAATGATAGTTAGTTCCTGTCGCTGATGCCTGAGGAGAGAAGACAGTGTGTGCTTCGACCATCCCCTTTGGAGTGGGCTATGGGTGGGGCTCAGTGATGTGTGTATGTATGTATGTAGCTCCAGGGGCCCTTCTGTCCCTACACCTGCTGGAATTATAGGTGTGTTTCACTGCACCAGGCTTGTACAGGAGTGCTGGCCATTCAGCTTTCCAGGGAAAGCACTTTGCCCATCTCCTCCGATCTCTCCGTGCTGTGAGTTCATCAGGCACCACCCACTTTCTTTTCTGGACTCCGATGACCCAAGATGTAGACAACAGGCACACACCTTCCCTCAGGACTTACCCTGGGTAGGAGTGGGCAACAGCATATCCAACTTCACATGTGCATCATGATACAACGCCTACTGACGTGTGGTCCATGGAGGGAACCAGCATCAGACAGAGCACAGAGTGACTGTTCTAACTAGGAACCTGGGAGCAAGTGATGCTCTCCTGGGTCTCAGATGTCAAGTAGGAGCACACACTGGAGGAGCTTGGAGGTTGTGACAGAAGACGGGGCTCCTTACAAAGTGGTTGGATGGGCCAGGAGTATTGCTCTGCTCAACAGCTGTGTCAGTGGCTGATCTCCTGGCTTCTACGCCATACTATAGTTTCACAAAACTCTGAAGAAGAGTTAAGCATGGATTTAAAAACAAAATTAAAAAGAGAAGATTATGGTATATTATAATAACCAAGAATGAGAGATGGGGAGTGGGGGCCTGAAATCTTGCTATTTGCTGCCACGTGGATGGATCTGGAAAACATTATATCCATTGAAATGAGCTCTACACCGAAAGAGACCAAAACTGCATGATCTCACTCATGTGGAATCTAAAAATGCTGACCTCAGAGAAGCAGAGAACAGCAGTTGCCAGGAGATGTGGAGGGAAGGGGCGGGGCATGGGAAGGCTGGTTCACAACTCAAGGTACCAGTAGCAGCAGTGGTTCTAGTGTCCTAGCACAGGGTAGGGGCATTCCAGCCACAAGACTATTATATACTTAAAAGTATCTGGAAGAGAGGACTTCAAATGTTCTAAACACACACATATACACAGACACAGACACACACACAGAGACACACACACAGACACACACACACAGATACACACACACACACACAGACACACACACAGACATAGACACACACACAGACACACACACACAGACACAGACACACACACAGACATACACACAGACACAGAGACACAGACACACACACAGACACAGAGACACAGACACACACACAGATACATACACACACAGACACACACACAGACATAGACACACACACAGACACACACACAGACACACACACACACAGACATAGACACACACACAGACACACACACAGACACACACACAGACATAGACACACACACAGACACAGACACACACACACAGACACACACACAGACACAGACACACACACAGATACATACACACACAGACACACACACAGACACACACACAGATACAGATACACACACACACAGATACAGATACACACACACACACACACACACACACACACACACACACTTCAAGAGACAGAAACCCCAAGTCTCTGCATGGATCAAAGCATCACATGGCACCTCATAAAGGTATAAGATTTTTATGTATCATTAAAACTTTAAAATAACAAGCTTGTGGAAGTGGGTGATTCTTTTTCCTTAAGGCTTTCCTGTGTGACTAGGGAGCAAGGCTGAGTTAATAACAGAAACTTATTAACTTATTAACTTTTTTTTCTGGTCTCTCATAATCATGTGTCTGTGCACATGTATGTGTGTGTTCATGTGTATGCACGCTCATGTATGTGAACAGAAGACAGAGAACAAGCTTTGCTGTTGGTCATGTCCTTCCACTTTGTCTCAGCCAGTGTCCTGCTCTATCTATCTATCTATCTATCTATCTATCTATCTATCTATCTATCTATCTATCTATCTATATCTACTTATTTATTTCCCGTTACAGATGGTTGTGAGCCACCATGTGCTTGCTGGGAATTGAACTCATGACCTCTGGAAGAGCAGTCAGTGCTCTTAACTGCTGAGCCATCTCTCCAGCCCTGTTCTACTCTGCTTACCACAGGTCACCTGGCTCTGCCTCCCATCTCACAGCAAGAGCTGTGGAACTACAGATGTGCACCACAAAGTAGGTAAGTAGGTAAACGGGTTCTGGGGATCCCAACTCGGGTCCTTGTATGACAAGTACTTTACCCACCAAGCCATCTCCATAGCCCTCAGTCTCTGTCCCTAATACATTACAAATAGAAGAAGACTGTAGCCTGGATGAGGAAGACAAAGGAGCGGTGCCCCTGAGATCCCAAGGAAGAGCAGTCAGGGGCATCATCACTCCAGAATCCACCACTGATGCTAAGCGAGCATGATGCGGAATGAGATAACTCAGACATGCAGGGACTCAGCCTTTCTAGGGAAGTTCCTAAGGAGGTAGTCATCTAAAAAGAGGGCCAAGGCAAGCACACTCTCCAAGAAGAGCTGGGTGGGGAACTTCCAGAATAGAACAGTCATCCAAGACCAACCTGGAGGAGGGAAGGAAGGATTCCAGCAAGGGGTGGGCTCAGTGGAGTCTGGAGGCAGAGTGAGGCTTCTGACTACACAGTTAGGTTTAAAAGATGAGAAAGCCACCTAGAGAATCAGACTGCTCCAAAGAGGGGATAGGGTACTAAGCCCTGACTGTCTAAGGAGGTGGTGACCATATTCAAGTTGGAGGAAAGAGAAGTAAGGGGGTTCAGATAGCTAACTTCTCAGTTACCACAAATTAAATAAGATCAGGACTTGGATGGACCAGAACCAACGCAAGCACGTGATTTAGAGACAGATGATGACGGGTACTCAAAGGACCATGTAAGGAGTCGGGGAAGGGAGCTGAGGAGATGGCTCAGATGCCTCACGAAAGCACAGGGAGCTGAATCAGAATCCACAGCATCCACGTGAAGGGCCAGGCATGTCCACATTGCCTGTAACTCAGGGGTTCTCAACCTGTGGGTCGCAGCCCCTTTGGTGATTGAATGATCCCTTCACTGGTTGTCTAAGACCCTTGTGATTTCACATCATGATTCAAAACAGTAGCAAGGTTACAGTTTTGAGGTAGCAATGAAATAACTTTACGGTTGGGGGAAGTCACAGCTTTAGGAAGGTTGAGAACTGCTGCTGTAACCCAAATGCTGTGGAGTAGAGGCAGGTGGATTCTGAGAGCTCGCCAGCTTGCCATGCAAAACCTCAAGCTTCCAGTTCAGTGCCAGTGTCTCGGGGTGACGAGGTCATGCGCAGGGGTGCTCCTATGACTTCTGCATGCTCACACATGATGGTACTCACTGCACACGTATGTTGAATGGTGGGAAACATGGCAGATTCCTCTGTACTTTTTTCTTCTCACTGGATGAAAATACTTGGGCTCCCTTGTTTAAAACACAACGTACAATCTTTCTGCATTGCTTCCTTTCAGAAACCAAGGCAACGTCCTCCCTACCCAAATCAACTCTTCCTCAGGCCCACGGCCATTCAGAGACTCAGGCAATTTGTCTAAGTGCCACATGAAACATTGCTTTAGTTTCCGAATCCAATCACCCGGTCACTTTCTTGTCATCGTCTCTTCACATTAATCCTAATGTTAGCTTTTCCCCTTCCTTTGTGGGTCTTCGGCCCAAATCAACAGCCCAAGGAAATTGCCTGGGTTGTCTGAAGCTTTCAGAACTGTACATGGCAGCTTTCCCCTGTAGGTTTGGAGCTCTCAATATTTATAGAGGGAAATGGGGGATTGGGAGGAACTGAATTACCAGGACCAGAACGAAATGGCTTCCCTCGGAAAATTCCATGCATCAAGAATGTTCCCAATGTCTAAATGTTCTCCACACTCTGCGCTGTCTGCCCACCCAAACCCCATTCTTAGACCCTGAGCACCAGCCCTGTCACATGCTCTTCAGGGACAGAGTCACTTACCAGCCGTGATCTGTTGAGTGTTCTGTAAGAGCTCATGGCAGAACTGACCCAGGTCTTCGCAGTGGTCACATGATCCCTGCATCGAGCCACCTTCTCTGAGAGTTCTCCTCACCTCACGGTTCTGAATTTCTGAACTCTCAGGGGAGTCTCATATTTGAAACTTATGAGTTGAAAATAATGAAGACCACTGCTGGGCCATTTAAAAAAAAATCAAGAACCAGGGCCCAGAAAGATGCCTGGGCAGGAAAAGGCGGTTGGAGTGAAAGCCTGGTAAGTTGAGTTCAGTCTCCAGAAAGGTGGGAGGAGGGAACTGAGTCCCCACAATCATCCCCTGATTGGCACACGTGCACTGTGTCATGTGTGCCCCCAATAATAACATTTTTTTAAATTTGAAGAATGGAAATGACTGAAGTGTCTTACATTCTCTGCCGTGAGTCAAGAAAGGGTTAGGCTGGGAAGAATGGTAAGAAAAAAACGGTTGTTACTGATCTGTAGCCTGGCCACTGGTTTCACCCACCTAGAGTTAGG